>NC_092808.1:133241183-134619683 GCF_040954645.1 Diabrotica undecimpunctata
ATTAAATAAAAATAATTTTGTTATATTAACACTCAATACTCAATACTTATTTCTTCGTTCACAAATTGTTGAGAGCACGAAATGTGCCTCAAACTCATAAAACGGTCGTAAATCATAGGCGTTCCTGAGGTGTTTATTCATTAAATAATAATATAATGTTTTAATACTGTTATATATATATATTATTGATAATATTTTAATACTAATATATTTAGCAAAAAAACAATTAAAACTTTCACGACTAATGTTGGTTATTATATTATATTAATAAAAATAAGAATTTAACCATTAACAATTTTGTAAATAAGAATACCTTATCCCTTTGGATATTTCAATACTAATCTTCGCGTTTAATCACTACTAGAAAACTTTGAATTCATATCCGACTGTACTATTCGTTGAAAGATAATTAGGATGGAATTCCCCAGATTTTTAATAATATAATTATATTCGAAACTTAACTTGAAAGGGTGATGTTATTACGAACGAAAACAATTTTTTTGTTTAGTACGTTTTTGATCGCATGTAATTTACGGCTCGTCGGTGTTTGCGCGTCTACGGCAGTAATTAGCGTATCGAATATTTCTTTTGTGAGTTATATGCATTGCATGAGTGATTTTTTATTCCATATACCTACGAACATATACGTACTTTTCGCTCGTGCTCGTTTTGTTGGATTGTTTGTGATGGCTTCATCATCAAGTTTTACACCGGTACTGTTGCGTATAGTCAGTAAGTCATTCTATTTACTAGAGAGAAGACTCTCTGTAAAGAGAGGGAAAAAGCCTATGGAAATTGATGAATTTGCCAAAAATGGTATTCGAAGGAAAATTCATGGATTTTTTTTTCAAAAAAGAAATACCAAACCTAAACAAAATTTTACAAGAAGTTAGAGACGACCCGGATTTGCCTCATATCGGACGAACTAAATTGTGGAACTAAAGAATTAAATTTCCGGTGGGAGAAATCAGAACAAAAATCACTTTTGATTGACCGGGAGGAGATAATATGTTGGAGAAGAAATGATCTAAGATCTATACGAAAATTCCAGGCTGAAGGAAGGCCCATCTTCTACCAGGATAAAACGTGGGTAAACTCAGGTCATACTCCAAAAAAAATTTGGTCAGATAAAAATATATTAAGCTTCAGGCAAGCCTTTATGGAAGGTTCGTCTACTGGTATCTCCCCACCTTCTGGTAAAGGCAGTAGATTAATAATTTCTCACATTGGCAGTAAAAAAGGATTTGTTAAGCATGGTTTGTTGGAATTTCAGTCCAAAAGCACAAAAGACTATCACGAGGAGGTGCCAGCTGATGTTTTCGAAGAGTATTTTGAGCAGATGATTAAACACATACCACCAAATTCAATTATAGTATTAAATAATGCACCTTATCATTCACAACTAGTAGAAAGACTTCCAACGAATGCGTGGAAGAAACAGGATATTCTTGACTGGCTGCGAAATAAGTATCTGCCTTACGAAGATGGAACGGTAAAAGCAGAACTTTTAAAAATTGCCCGGCAACACAAATCTAAGTTCAAGAAATACGTAGTTGACAAAACGTCGTCTTTAGACTTTCACCCTACCACTGCAAAATAAATCCAATTGAACTCATTTGGGTACAAATGAAAAGTTATGTGGCTAGAAAAAATACGTCATATAAAATACAAGCTGTACGTGAATTGTTATACGAGTCTTTACAACATATTACAAAACAAAACTGAAAAGATGCAGTAAGACATGTAATAGAAGAAGAACAAAAAATGTGGGCTCTTGATAACATAATTGATGTGACCGTAGAGACACAACCACTAATTATTAACCCTCAAGACGACTCGGATTCCGAAGTTGATCCTATTTATTTTGAATTTGAATAGTTTTCTAATCGTAATTATATAAGGTAAGTCATAGTAGTTGTAATCGTAGGGTATTAAAGGGGAAAGGCGCAAAATGTCGCCTTTCAAAATGTTGAATGTGTTTTCAATGTATCCATTTTTTTTTCAAATCCTGAGAAAACTAAAAAGCATTTTTGAAAAATTTAAAGGCAGAATGAAATATTTATTAGAATAAATAAAAAGTTTCTTTTGCATGCAATATTTTCAATTAAAAATTATACTATATTTTCTCTTTTATTTTTACTCCTGTTACTTAACATATTAAAATAAACATTGTAAAAGTTTTCAGGGACTTTCTGCCCTAAGTAATAATGTAATATTTCATTCTGCGTTTAAATTTTTCAAAATATTTATTAGTTTTCTCCGGATTCGAAAATAATGGATACATTTAAAACACATTGGAAATTTTGTCAGGCGACATTTGGCGCCTTTTTCCTTAATTAAATAAATGTATCTTTTACAAATGGCAAGAAACTTTTTATTTTTGAATAAAATAAATAAGTTTTATTAAAAAAATACAATTTACGTAAGTACAATTTAAAAAATATATTTATTTAGTTCAAATAAATTTTTTAATCATATACTCTACGCCGCTGGTCGGTCATCTCTAACCATTCAAAATACCCCCGTAATAGGATTAAAAGGTATTGTATTCCTTCAGATATAAGGTGGGTTAGTCGAAAACATCTTAAACCGTCAGTTTTAGGTTGATTTTTACTATTATATCGTATTACCTATCCTCTCTGTATTTTAGTTTTTTAATTAGGGTTAAACTTGTAGTGAGCTATCAACAAATTGTGAACCGACACAAAAATTGAATGTATTCCCGAAATTTGAAGAATACTAAAATAGTGAGTTTAGTATAGCAAATACTATATAAAAATGAAAGAGTATCATAAATATTTCTAAAAAATAAAATACAGGGTGATCCATTTAAAAACATTGAGAGAATCGTAATTTTGTTTTATAGTTCACCCTGTATACAAATTTCAGTCGATGATTTTAATTAAACTTAATTTAAAAACAATATATTGCTTACCTTATTATATAAAATAAATAATTGTTTATTTATTAATTCTTTATACACATGATGTTTATTTCATAGGGATTTCGAAATAAAAATGGTCATAACTGGTTAAATACTCTAAGTGTTAATGCAAAGCTTAATATTATAAGAACAAGAATTTTGAGAGGAATATAAATATGAAAAAATATATAGGATGTCCCACTTAAAAAATTGTATGTGTGCTATACCACGAAGTTATTAATGACCCTGTGGAATTCCACATATTTTCCAAGTATGGACAATATCATTGCCTACACTTTTTCTAATTATTTTTTTTGGATATCTTGTACCACAATGGAATTATCGGCCGATGCCACACTAAAAACTCACCCTGTATATTTAACTCTATATATTTACAGAATAATTTCGTTCCGAATTAACTATTAAAGTCTATAAAACACTAACAGTGATGAATTTTATGACCCATGAAGTTTTTATGAATAAGTTAGTGATATATTAAATAATAAATAACACATCAAATACATTTTTTAAACTAATAAACCTATTGGAATTTATAGAGCTGAAGTCTCATTCTGTCAGAAATAGGATAAAACACATTCATAACATTATTTTTAGAATTATTTCCAGTATAAAAATATTTTATTGAAATGTATGGGATGTCACGTATTTTTTCATCAAAGGAATTTAAATTCAACGAGAATGGGTATATTGAGTATCTGCTGTATTATTTGCTGTATTAAAAAAGTTCGATAGAGGAACGTAAGTACTAAATAGAAGCATTGTTTTGTGACAATCTATTATTATCTATCCTATTCTCTATGGTAGACTATTTTTTTTATTTGTTAAAGCTCTAATAACGCTTTGATTGGAAATACACGGCTAAAAAAATTTTGAATATTAGTTAATTTTTTCTCGGAGCTTTTCACACTTCTCCCATAGAAAGCTTATATTCCGAAACTGAAGAACCATTATTGCAGTATAGGCGGGCACTTCTAATACTTTCACACGCTTCTTCTGTAGCTGCTAATAAGAATCATCCACTCTTCGAAAATACTTTTTCTAAAAATAATCTTGACTTTCTCTTTAATAAACCTCGTACTGGAAAACCTTATTACACACGAGTAAGATCAATTCAGAATAATTTGACACATCCGACTCCATGGTTAATAAGCATCCCAAATTTCAACACCTCTCTAATAGAGTTCTCCAAAAAAATGCAATAACAACATACTAATCAAAAACAAACTAAACGAGATTCTTAACCGAGACTACCTTAACTGCACAAACATCTTTACCGATGCCTCTAAATCTAACGATGCCATTGGATGTGGCTAAACTCTTAAAAATAACACCACCAGTAAATAACTTAACAATAACTATTAACTTAAAAATCAACACGATACAATTTGAATTTAAAATGCTGGCAAGTTTGGATCTGTAACATGAGAATCTGTCTGACTTAAGGTAATAAATTATATTTAATAGCCTCTTGACGAATGATCCGGCGAATATCAACACGTGCTCATATTTACTGATGGAAATTTGGTAAACGAATGTACTTTAATAACTATTATGATGTTTTGGCAAACTGTGGGATTCTGACGTCGTAAATTTTGAATGACGTGCACTCATTTTTATATGAGAAATTCTATACTATTTTAAAAAACAGAAATATTCATAAAAACTTTTAATTACAATCGTAAAGTAGAAATCCGAAGATTTCTTGCTTGTCAAAACCAAACTTTGGATTTTTGCCTGTGCCTTTAACAAATTATATACGATGAAAGGGCCGTCATGGGAATTCTAAAATTGCATTCCACAACATATAGATTTGTCTAATCAAGAACTTTTCACGAACTGGTTGCTTATAGTGCCTCTGTATATTCATTTATACCTATTTCTTCCTAGCAGAACTTATCAGAGCGACTGACACAGAAGCCCTAAAAAGACTTAAAAAATTGTTTAAAAAAATTTTAGCAACTTTTCACCTGGGCGACCTCTTGAACCTTATTTTGGGGTATCTCATGAAAGTTATTATGCAAAAAATCTCATGGGAATATATCTCTGAACAAGCCTTGTCTATACAGGCTTATTTATGTCTTGTAAAAATAACGAACAAAATAATGGAAACTGTTTTTGCAGTTTAAATAAAAATAATTCCAAAAATGAGAAAAAAAATATTGCAGCAACTTTGCATATTTAGCTTTTTACATAAATACTGCAGTTAACACAGATCTAATTCCAAAACAATTGAGTTTTTATCCATTAGCAAATCTAATTTTAGATGGCAACTAACAAACACCTTGTCAAATTTCAATCTCCGACGGCAAACATAACCCGACTCCACGTAGCTTTAATTAATTTCGTTCGAAGCTTATCTTCACCAGAATATGCCAGAGATATTCCGGAATATGTCGTGAATGTATCAACCACAAGCGGTACAAGGTGGAGATGATATAATATAATGTAACATTTTACTACAATATTTAGTGATATCTCTTCAGCTTCCACGTATCATGTTTGACAAATCTGACATCTGACAAGCATGTACTTGTGTTTGATAAACAAGCTTAAAATTATAATTATTCCATAAAAGGTTTACTTGTTGTATTTATAGTATTACACTACAGAACAAAAATATATGGCTAATGTATTTATCTACTTTATCTTACTTTATAAGATGTTACACTATATAAGAGAAATAAAACGTCTAAAGCTACGGTATGAGCTAACTGGTAGACTGAATCATATCTTATTTCCGGAACATCACAAAATATAGTAATTAGTAGCTTGTTAAGTTTAAATGTTTAGTGCCAATACTTTTTTACTATTACAGGATGACGTTTTGAATTTCTCATTTTCATTATAAACTATAAAAGTTTATGATACGTACAGTAGATCTAACAAATAATAATAACACTCGCTAAAACTATCGTGGCAAGCTGAACTAAACATTATGAAATCTGTATCACATAAAAATTGGGGAGCAGATTTTCCAACTCTAATAAATTTATATAGAGCTTTAATTAGATCAAAACTTGACTACGGATGTGTTGTATATAACTCCATAGGATGGTATCATATTATCATCGCCACGTAAAATAAATGCACTATTTTAAAAATTCCAGCGTTTACCGTCAAAGCAAAGCACCCAGCCTCGAGCCAGGTGTCGGACCATAGACTTGGACCATAGTGTTCGAGCTTAGTATTTTTTCGACCCTCGACCCTAGTACTCTACGATCGACACTACGAGGCGCCGACCACCGACCCTCACTCCGACCATCGTATCGATCGCCAGTTAAAATAAATGCATTATTTTAAATGGGAGCGTTCACTTTACTGTCAGTGCTATGATCTAGGCGAGAATACGATGCGATGGTCTCTGTAATGAACGCACGTTTAGACTTGCTCTTGCAGCATATTGCACCAGTCCTGCGGACAGTCCACTCTGTGAATATAATTAGCCACCTTTGAACTTAAGAAAAAAATACTTAACTCTATCGTATGTTTCAAATATAAAATATATCCCAAAAATTCCAGCTCTTCATCATGCTGTCGCTAACAGGTTCCAGGAAGTCTATCAAAAAAGAAATAAGGGTCCTGTACCTTTCTATGAACTAGCTAATAGACGTGTGTGTGTGTGTGTGTGTGTGTGTGTGTGTGTGTGTGTGTGTGTGTGTGTGTGTGTGTATGTGTGTGTGTGTGTGTGTGTGTGTGTGTGTGTGTGAAAGATATGGCACGGAAACAAGTACATCAGCCACAGAATGTTTTATTTATGTTAAAAGATATTTTTTCTTTTTTCTTGTTTGATACTTTTTTCTAGATATATGTATAAATCACTAAAGTTGTACTAATTTATATTTCTACTTTTACATCTTTAATAAAATTTATTAGCAATTCTCTATTAGCAATTGCCAAAATGTGTGATAGACTTAACGGAGAGCTAATAGATACTTATTATATTTTAATATTGAGCTACCTCCCATTTATCCTACCTGTGAAATAAATTTATGTTTTCCTTGGGTTGTTCTCTCTCCGCTTTGTAAACTTAAACTTACAACAAATAACAAAAATACCATGATACAAAATTTTTTTAAAACTCACTTTCTCCTTGTTCTCACACAGTACAAAAATTACCATCTTACAAAAATGGACGCATCTAAGACCATAAATGGAGTAGGACCATGTTTTGTGATATCATTCCATCTATAAATTGTCTCCTGAGACAAGTATTTTTACAGCAGAACCATTTGCCATAATTAAGGCCCTTACCTTTATTCTAGAAAAAAAAAACTTCCCAAATCTCTTATAATATCTGATTCACTTAGTTGTCTGACATCAATTTCTCAGATTTATCCCTCTCATCCAACGTTACAGCAGATTAAGTTAATTTTATACCATTATACCAAAACAATTTGACAGTGGAGTTCCTCTACGTACCGTCACACGTTGGAATAGATGGTAACGAAAAGGAAGATAGTCTAGTTAGGTCCGCAGTTACCAGTACAGCCGCATCAGTGGAAAACCTAACGGTGAATTTAGATTTAAAACCTTACTTAAAAGCAAAATTGCACGATGTTTGGCAAAACCAATGGAATAGAAGCACCACTAAATTTATAGAAATAAAATCTTTCGTCCTTTCACGGAAATTTTGGCCTTCAAAGCGCCAACATCAAGTCCTAATAACACGTCTCAGATTAGGACACACTTCTACAGCACATGAATACTTGTTGAAGAGAGAAGAGGAACCAGTGTGTTTTGTTTGTGAATGTTAAGTGACAGTAAAGCACATTTTGATTAACTGTCCAATATACTAAGTTGAAAGACTATATCACCACATTCCAAAAACATTAAAAGAACTTCTAGGAGAATCTAAATACGTAGCTGACTTGATAGAATTCTTAAAATCTATAAACTTTTTTTATTAAAAATGTGTTTGTTTTTTGGGTAGAAAATACATTTACGTATCATCAATAATAGATGTACTGCCTGGTATATTTTAATACCGACTTAAATCCGTCCCCTTCGTATGGCTCTATTTCCCCCGCGGAACTACTGTAAGGTATTACTTTACGGAGAAGGATCTAGCTATTGCTCTTCCATCATGTTGTCGAAGTCATTGCTTCCTTTCTTCTAATCATCTCTATTTTGAGGTCGCCTCCTTTTAGTACGGCGAAGATTCTGGAAGATTTGCATCGCGAATGTGCTGATTGCATTTCAAGCTGTCTTCGATAAAAGCATTTCTCCTACTATGGTTTGTGGATGAATTTTCTGTTTGATAGCTGCTTTCAGAGTATTGCGCAGCAAGTTGAAATAAGAGCACACGAGGAACACCTGCTCCGCGTCTTCATTTATCCCGGGACAGGATGGAGACTGACAAATCGTCATGTTTAAACCGATAAAGATATACTCGAAAGCAGCCATGTCTTGAGAGCATCAGCGTCAGATAGTTGTTGACTTCGCTATGTTTGCGGTGTAGCAAACATTCCCTTGAGTGTAAGTTAGAGGTTCTCAAAGTGGGTAACGCGGCACCCTGGGGTGCCTCAAGCGTTTACCAAGAGTGACGTGGTACATTTAATAAAAGTGAACAACCGGCCGCTGCGCCACTGTCCAATCGAAACATATTGACTATTTGTACTTGTGTATTATTGATGGCGACCGAGAAACAAACAGCCGAATTCGATCGACGCGACTGCTACCTGCATTAGAGTTTTGTAAAAATCGACGCGAGATAAGTGAGTTTTGTAAAAATTAGAGTTAGATTTCAAAGTGGAAGTTTTAGATATAACTGCAGAAGAAAAGTGACTACGTAAGTAATTATATTCATTACAATTATTACGTACTTTTGTTTATTACCATTACTGTGGTCTAATAAAATAAAGATGCATACCAAACTTCGCGTATACAGAACAATTGTAGAACCAATTACCACATATGGTGCCGAATGTTGGACGATGACAAAGAAGGAACGAGATAAAGTAGACGTTGTGGAAATGGATTATCTTAGAAGGTCATGTCGAGTATCGAGAATGGAAAGAATCAGGAATGAGGAAATACGAAACCGTACAGGAATTAGAGATACTCTTTCAGATAGAATACAAGGAAGGCAATTACAATGGTATGGTCACGTGATGAGAATGGAGGAGGAGCGGTGGCCAAAGAAAGCCTTAATGTATGTTCCGCCAGAAAGAAGGAAAAGGGGAAGACCACCAAATTCCTGGAGAAGAGAAATTACAAAAACAGTGCAATCTAGAGGCTTAGAAGAGGGAGATTGGAGAGATAGGAAAAGATGGAGGCTGAAATGCGGGAAGCGGCAATCGCCGTAGGACCCCCGTTATATGATGATGATGATGTACTTTTGTTGCTATTTTTGCCATAAATTATGTCTTGCACTATTACGGTTACTACCTTTTACTGTTGGCAATGATTTGCTCTCTTTTATTTGGGACATTTTTTTCATTCCAGAATAATGGTAAATTGGCCGAAATCTGGGTCTTTTAAAAAGGAAATATAATGAAGTCACTGAAGCATCTGAATTAACTGATTCAGTGACAACTAGCAGAGATAGAGAAGACGTCTACGAGATCCATTCGAGTCCAGTTCATCCAAATTGTTCTCCCTCAATTTGTTCAAAGGAGGTTCCTTACCAAAAAGAAATTCTGGGAAAAATAAGAAGGTATGATCCTAGCTATCTCACGTTATATAGCTTTATTCAAGTAGACAACGAAGAGTCACCAGAGAAAAAGCCAATGCGTTAATTGTCACAAAATTGTTACTAATGGGTGCTTGGTTCCATCTAAATTAAAAAGAGATTTGGAAAGTAATCGTCCTTGTTTAGACGATAAGACCGAAAAAACCTTCAAAACCTTCATCTCTTCAGGCAGGGTCATGCATGATAGAAAGAGTCTGCAGAAATGAAAACGAAAATACCACTGAAACACCATTCATTGTTGGTTTGTACATTGCAAAAGCTGGAAAACTGGAAAGCTGCATGTGTTTGTGAGGTTTCCAAAATAAAAGAAGAACTTCTTATGTGTGAAAAGCTTAAAAGTTTTGCAACTGGTGAATGAATGTTCAAGGCTATCCACGAGTATATAAGAAAAAATGATATAGAGTGGAGTAAATGTGAGGATATTTGCAGTGATGAAACGGCTGCAATGGTTGGTAAAATAAGAGGGGCGGTGTCTGGAATAAAGGTAGTGACAGAAAATCCCTCTAGCAGTCATTGTATCTTACATCGCTATTCTTTGGCAACTAAAAAGATGCCGCAAGATTTGAAAGACATATTGGATGGTTCTGTGAAAATAATTAACCATGTGAAGAGCCGTCCGCTTTAAGCACGCCTTTTAAAGCTCACCGATGAAGATATGGGTATGGATCACTTCAATCTTTTACTCCACACAAATATCCGGTAGCTATCGAAGGAAACAATTTTAGGGAGAATATTTGAACTACAAGATTCATTTATTATCACATTTACATAGGAGTCTTTTATCCAAGAATTAAAATATGTCACTTGGCTGCTAAAATTGGGATACCTTTCAGACATCTTCGAAATAATAAATAAAACCACCACTTTGCTTTAAGGCAAAGGAGGAGCACAATTAGATAAAATCAAAGCCTTGCGTAAAAAAGTTACATTTTTCAAAGCATGTGTTTAAAAGAGGAACCTCACAAATTTCTCTCGATTTTAGAAATTTGTTATAACAATTGAAATTAATCCTCAAACAAACTTCTTTGAAATTGTTATTGCTCATTTGCAAGGTTTGGAAGAAAGTATTGTAAACTATTTTCCTGACATTGACTCAGCTGACTTGTATAGCTGGATGATGAACCCGTCTTCATGCGACCAAAAAAATAAACCTGTCGGAATGACAAATGAAGTTTTTCAAAATCTGCTTGAAATCAGCAAAGATAGCAGTTTAAAACTCAAATACCGTGAAGGAAGCCAAGAAGAGTTCTGGATGCAGGTATATTCAGAAAATAATGTTGTTGGCAAGATTGCAGTGAAAAAACGTTTATGTTTCATATCGACTTATCTATGTGAGTCTTTTTTCTCGGCATGTACTTACATTAAAAACAAATACAGAAGCCAACCTTAAGCATTAAGTGATTTGAGGGTCAAACTTACAAAGATTCTCATAATTGTAAAGGATATAATAAAAACATCATCGAAAAAGTTTCATTCATCACATTAAGTAAGGATATTTGAATATTAAATGTACTGTATTTTATTGATCTGAAATAAAGTTTATATTAAAATCAAATGAGCCTCAGAATTGTATTTTATTCATTTTTTGTCGTTTCCCAAATCGCTTCAAGGGTTGGTGTGCTTCGAAATATTTTTAGCCCTACAAGAATGCCGCGACTAAAAAAGTTTGAGAACCACTGGTGTAAGTCCATGCGTCCACCTGCCCGTTATTGGGGAATCCCACTGTCATTAGTTTTAGTTGACGCTCTTTCTCTTTGCTGATAAAGCGTCTTCCTTTCTTCGGCTAGCACTCCAATAGGCAACATCCCGGCTATGACATATTTTGCGTCCTCAGATACTGTACATAAATTAAACAATAAATAAAACTTAAATTGAAATCCTAGTTTGTACTTTTTGTAAATAATTTAAACTAAATACTACATTGGCAAGTCCTGTACTGTATATCCAAAAGCCATCGTCATAACTTATATGTTCGACTTAATTGATTGGCTTATGTATACCTGCAGAGCGAGATATGAAGTGCCAGTATGTGTCCTTTTCTTATCCAAAGCTCGTTTGGAATAACTATCGAAAAAATAAATTAAACTAAACGAAGACAATAAAAATAAATTAATACTGTCGATTGGTTATCATATTCTTAGTGGGACTTCAGTAAAGTCTTTTAAATCGTTAAATACCAATAAAATCTAATGATTGTGCTAATGGATTTGTAGAGATGGACTTTTTTAAAAGGTTGTGAACAATAAATTTTATTTCTTATTATAATTAGATTTTGCTAGTTTATCTTGTTTTTATGTATAAATTCCTTTTTAATGTTAAAGAAAGAAAAAAATTATAATATTTGTCCAAAACAATAATTATCATTATCAGTTGTACCACAGCTCTTAGATGCCAGAGACATCTTTAAGTTTCCCTTGCCATACTGTTCTGTTTGGTTCTGTTCTATGTTTGTCCTTTCCAGTTGAGAACACCGATCTTCTCGAGCCTTTGCTTCACTTGTTGCCTGAGGCTAGCATAATATTCTTGTGTACCTGGGGTTCTGTTGTTTAGCCATTTATGAAACGTATTTATTTCTTCTAGGTCGTAACTGTATTTCCCAAAATATTTATTCTTGTATTATTCAATACCTGCTGCTTTGTTTATTTTTTCCTTTAGATGTTGATACATTTTGTTGGAGCCAATGTTTCGTTCATATTATACCATATTCTTAGCCTATTTTGATCTAGTGTGTGAATACTAAGCTGTTGCAGAAGTTTTACTTTGTACCTTTGCCTTGATTTTTTGCAGCCCCTCATCTCTCTGAATATTGTCTTTTTGTCGTCTTCTGCGTATATGAATTTCCCTAGTAAGCTGTGGTTACCTGCACATTTTGCTTGTCTATATATAATCTTACATCTCTTATTATTGCCTTGCTGGCTTTTCTTACTATTATTAAATCAATACTTGATTTTTAGTTTCTACTAAGTACCTCCCATGTGCATCTATGTATGTTTTTATGCTGAAATCATGTGTTGGTTATAACTAAATCGTATTCTAGACATATTTCAATTAGCCGACTTCCATTGTCGTTTCTAATTTCGTCTATATCTTCTTGGATCACTTCTTTCCTATCATCATCATCATCATCCAACCTTTATTTATTACGTCCACTGCTGGATATAGGCCTCCCTTAAACTCCTCCTTTTTGCGATTTTGTGCTCTTCGTTGCCAATTTTTGGTGATACGCCTGATGTCGTCAGTTCAATGTATAGGTTGTGTTTCTCTACTACGTTTGTCTGCTCTTGTCCTCCAATGTGTAATTTTGCTCGTCCATCATAAGTCATGCATCATCGCTACAGGGCCTGCCCAATATCATTTTAGTTCCGCTATGCATTCCACAACACTAGCAATACTCGTCCTTCTTCGCAGATATTCGTTTCTTACTCGGTTCCGCAACGTCACGCCCAGTATAGACCGTTCCATTCGTCTCTATGCCACAATGCCACTCTCAATTTCGAAGCCGTAGTCTTTGGTTAGAGTCATAGTTTTCGCCCCATAGGTCATGACCGGTAATACGCATTAGTCAAATACTTTTCTTTTGAGGCTAATTAGTATGTTGGCCCTAAGAGTATCTCGCAGTTTTCCAAAGGCTGCCACGCTAAAGAAATTAGTCTTTGGATTTCGCATATTTGGTTATCCCTGCTGATTCTTATTTTATGACCCAAATACGTATATTTCTCCACCAGTTATACCACATTGTCTTGAATAGATAAATGGTTATTGGGGACCATATTTGTCATTAACTTAGTTTTGGTCAAGTTCATTCT
This sequence comes from Diabrotica undecimpunctata, assembly GCF_040954645.1. Taxonomy (NCBI): domain Eukaryota; kingdom Metazoa; phylum Arthropoda; class Insecta; order Coleoptera; family Chrysomelidae; genus Diabrotica; species Diabrotica undecimpunctata. Next base: position 133,254,625 of record NC_092808.1, read on the forward strand.
AAGACCCACCTTCGAAAACACGCAATGTCCAATTCATTTTACACTCCTCTGTGGTCCCAATTGACAATCTTAAAGGCATACTCTAATGCCGTTATGAATAATTTTGTTGACAATGTATCTCATTGCCTTATCCCACATTTTATTTTTATTGATCGGGTTTTATCGTGTATCTTAACAGTCATAGTGGCATTTTTGTAAATATTGTAAATAAGTTCACTATACCTATGGTCGATCCAGCTGTCATTCATTGCTTCTATAAGGCTGTCTATTTCGATCTTGTCGAACGCTTAATTAAAATCTATGAAAGTGAGGTCAAGAGGTTTGTTGTATTCTATAGATTTTTCAATTAGTGTCTTTACTGTATGGAGATGATTATTGTTACCATAATCTTATCGGTATCCTGCCTGCTCTCTTAGTTAGTAGAAATCTAATTTTTTTCTCCAATCTTAATGTCACTAACCTAGTGAAGAGCTTGTATATGTGGTAATAAGTCTATAATTTTCTACGTTCGTTCTATCTCCTTTTTTAAAAAGAATAGTTATAGCATTGTTTCATTCTTTGGGCACCACTCTTTGCTGCAAACATAGATTAATCAGTTTCCTTAGTTTATTTAATAGCATATCCTCTCCACTTACGAAAACTCCTATTACATTTCCATCCTCTCCTGGGGCTTTGTTATTTTTCATTTTTCTTAACGCTTGTCGAATCTCATCTACCTTTATTTCTGGCATTAGTTCGTAACCTTGATTTATAAGCTTTAAAATGGCTGTTTGTATTCCTGTTTGATCTTCTCGTCTACTTTGATATAATTCCTCGTAAAACTCTTCGACGCCCTGTATTAACTCGTCTCTACATGATATTATTTTATTTTGCTTATTTTTTAATTTACAAATTTCGCATTTCCCATTCGTTAGCTTTCTAGGTAGTGCTTATAGGCTGTTATTTTCCTGTATAATACGTTTAATATTATCGGTTTTAAATTTTCTTAAATCTCTCCTGGTTGCCTTCAAAACATCGTATTGTGGACATATTTCAATTAGCCAACTTCTATTGTCGTTTTTAATTTTGTCCTTCTTCGAGACATCCCACTATATCTTCTTGGATCTAGTCTGTTATATGTGGATGTTAAAATTTAAATTAGTAGAATATTTACGTTTAAAATAAGTTTAATTTTGACGTTTCGATTTCTACTTCAGAAATAGTTGAGAAACCTTGAGAGCGATTTCCAAAGAAGTGGAAATCTAAACGGTAAAAATAAACTTATTTATTAACTTAAATTTTGGCTTGTTCCCAATTAAAACAGTAATTAGTAGAATATCTTTTTTCCTTTGTCTTGTCCAATAGATCTTTTAGCGCGTTAAAAATATCTTCCTTTTCCCTTGTGGCTTGGATCTAAAAAGACCAATGTCAAAAACAATGGTTTTGAGATGATAAGGTTGAAAGGTTTACATAAAATTGTGAGTTGAGTTGTAGATACGTTTCCACAATATTGAAAATTGTCGTAATGTGAAGTTATTAACAAATATATGATTTTTACACACAGACTAAAATGTTCAAAAATTTTCAAATCTAACTTGAAAAAAAAATGACATTGGCCTTTTTTTAACTAAAAATATTATATCTAAGATACTTAATGTTATTACTATAATATATCAATATTATTATCTAAGATACATAAAGTATATATTTTTGGGACAAAAATATGGATTTATGTCAAAATTATCAGTTTAAAATAATGGCGTCATTGTTTTTTTTTTATTTATTTAATTTAACGTGCTTGTGACAGCTTTGACCATTAGCTTAGCACGAGGTACCGTGGATACAATTATATATAAGATACAATTACATATTATATACTATAGTTATATATTATTTAGTAAGTTTTCTAGCTTCAGGACCTGTATAGCTGTGATGGCTCTGGTTCGATATCAAGTATATCTGTGATGCCCAGTTCTTGACGTCGTTAATTATAATGAAGACAGTTCAGTTTCTGGGCAAGGTGTGTAAAACACTTAGTGGAGATTGGCAACAGTGGCAGATTGGCTTAGGTGAAGAATCCATTAGGTGACCATGTGTGTGTCTAGTGTGACCGATACGCAATCTTCTAGCAACAACCATCTCATTTCTAGGTATCCCAGGGATAACGAACCGCTCCATCATCTGATCAATTTGATGTAAAAGTGTAGTGGATTGGTTCCAATGATTCTGCCAGTAATTTTGTACGAGTTTCTTTATACTAGTTTTTAGGTCACTGGCGATTTGTATATTACGTAGTGTACAATTGGATACAGCAGTTTCTTTGGCAAAACGATCGGCGTTGTCGTTATCCGTAATCCCCATGTGGAAGGGAATCCATATGATAGTGATATAAATGTCGTGGATAATAAGGTTTTGGTAAGTGTCATGGATTTTTTCTACAAAAGGGTGATTAGTGAATAGATTATTGATGGACTGGATAGAGGCGAGGGAGTCTGTACAGATGGCAATATGTTGATTGGGTGCTGTTCAGAGTTTGAATAGATGTGTATTACAATTTTACTTGACTTAAAATAATGGCTATTTTTGTGCTCCAAATTTAATATAATTATTATTTTTTGTTTCAGGTAAGGCTCTTTTGTGTCATCATCAAACCAAAAAGTAAGTAAATATAAATTTGGTAAGTAAGAAGTAAAAAATTTGAAATAAAAAGTAAATTTTTAAGAGTTTTTAAGAGTATTTTCAAATAAGTGAACATCTAATCTAATCTTCCAATCTATACATTTAACAAATGCATAATGATTACGAACATTTCGTTTCGTCTAGGAATCGTATTGCTCTTTTTACGCTGTCTAATATGGCATATGGCTATTTAAAAATTTCTGTTTAGATTAGAAAACTACTTGGTTCGTCAATTCGCTAGGGAACAATATTCATTATTGAAATGAATAACTTCACGAAGTGCCTGTCGATGTGCATGTCAAGTAAAAAACATTTTTACTCAATGAAGTTAAAATTTATTTTAATGATTTAATTGGATCGTGGAATGTTATTAAAAATATTGTTTAGTCAGCCCGAGAGTATCCTTCAAGAATCCTCAGATTTAAATTCCTGATAACATACAACAGTAAACAACTAATCAAATATTTGTATTGTACACAATCTGGACCCAAATAAATATTATCCAATAATAATCTACTTTTAATTGAATTTTCCTTTACTGCTGGATACTTCTCCATTCGATTTATATTAGTGCTTTGCTTGTTACCTTGAAGAATATTTTAGTGAATGATTAGTGAGCTTATAATATGTATTTCTTTATAACCACGATTACAAGAACTGGAAAAAAGAGCAGTCTGTAGGTATTTCTGTATTTATAATTTTTTTTATTTATTTTGCTTTAACCACTTCGGATTATTAGCACAAGAAAAATACAAAAAGTGATAAAGACATACATAGCCATATACAAAATTACAATTACATAATATTGTATATTATATTAGATTTTAATGATTGATGAAATGTGTTAAATTCTATTTAAAAAGTTTATAGATTTTAAGAATTCTATCAACTCAGCTACGTATTCAGATTATCTTAGAAGTTCTTTTAATGTTTTTGGAATGTGGTGATATAGTCTTTCAACTGAGTATATTAGACAGTCAATCAAAATGTGCTTCACTGTAACTTTACATTCACAAACAAAACACACTGGTTTATCTTCTCTCTTCAACAAGTATTCATGTATTGTAGAAGTGTGTCCTGATATAAGACGTGTTATTACGACTTGATGTTGTCGCTTTGAAGGCCAAAAGTTCTATGGAAGGACGGAAGATTTTATTTCCATCAATTTGGTGGTGCTTCTATTCCATTGGTTTTGCCAAACATCGTGCAATTTTACTTTTAAGTAGGGTTTTAAATCTAAATGCACCGTTAGATTTTCCACTGATGCGGCTGTATTGGTTACTGCGGACCTATCTAGACTATCTGCCTTGTCTTTACCATCTATTCCAACGTATAACGATACCCATAGGAACTCTACTGTCAAATTGTTTTGGTATATACGGTATAAAAGTAACTTAATCTGCTGTAATGTTGGATGAAAGGGATAAATGTGAGAAATTGATGTCAGACAACTAAGTGAACAGATATTATAAGAGATTTGGGAAGTTTTTTTTCTAGAATAAAGGTTAGGGATTTAATTATGGAAAATAGTTCTGCTGTAAAAATACTTTAAGACAATTTATAGATGGAATGTTCATATGATATCACAAAGCATGCTCCTACACCATTTATGGTCTTAGATGCATCCGTGTATATAAGAAGATAATTTTTGTACAGTGTGAGAACATAGAGAAAGCGAGTTTTAAAAAAATTGGGTATCATGTAATTTTTGTTATATGCTGTAAGTTTAAGGTTACAAAGAGGAGAGAGAACAACCCAAGGAAAACATAAATTTATTTCACAGCTAGGATAAATGGGAGGTAGTTCAAAATTAAAATCTACTAAGTATCTATTAGCTCATTCATAGAAGGGTACAGGACTCCTATTTCTTTTCTGATAGACTTCCTGGAACCTGTTAGTAACAGCATGATGAAGAGCTGGATTTTTTGGGTTAGATTTTATATTCGAGACATACGATAGAGTCAAGTATTTTCTTCCTAGGTTTAAGGGTGGCTCTCTAGCTTCACAGAGTAGGCTGTCCACAGGACTGGTGCAATATGCTCCAAGAGCAAGTCTAACGGTCGAACTGTGAAGAGTATTCAAAGTTTTGAGCAATGCTTGGTTTGCGGAGTTATACACAACACATCCGTAGTCCAGTTTTGATCTAATTAAAGTTCTATATAAATTTATTAGAGTTGAAAAATTTGCTCCCCAATGTTTATGTGATACAGATTTAATAATGTTTAGTCCAGATTGGCACGAATTTCTTTTGTATGTTCTATAGGAGAATTGTATAAAAATAGATTTGGGAGCTTTTGTGGATTTGATTTTCGTGAAAAATGTATAGCTTGTTTTTGGGGTGGAAAACTGAAGCCCAATATTGTTAGACCACGATTCTATCGGCTGCAGCAATACAATTATGAGGAGATAATATGTTTATATTTCTTGCTAGAATTACCAAATCATCAGCGTCCAAAAAGTTTTAATTGTGCCATTGCAGTACGACACAACATTGTTAACAGCAATTCAAAATTCCGCTACGCTTAGATTCGAGCCCTGTGGAATTCCATTTTTCTGTAATTTAGATTCAGACAAATGGTTATTGAATCGAACTTGGAAATATTGTTGTCGTAGAAAGTTTGAAATAAAAGCAAACATGTTACCGTAAATTTTTCAATTGTGGAATGTAGTTAAAATATCAAAGCGCCATACTGTATCAAAAGCCTCTTTTACATTAAAGAATATGGCTAAACGTTCTTGATTGCATATAAATGCTTCATAAATTTACGATTCCAATGATATTTAGTTATCTAATATTGATCTATTTTTCCTAAATCAACTTTGTTTCGGTATAATATATAAGATGTTTATGTTCAATATACCTCATGAGTCGATTGGCAATGATCTGTTGAAGCAACTTACACATTGCATTCGTGAGAGAGATTGGTCCATAGGATTCTGCTTCAAATTTAGGTTTACCTGACTTGTGTATTGGAACTATGATTTACGAGTGCCATATTTTTGATAATACCATATAAAATTAAAAAGATGCAATAATAGCTCTTGGCCTGCTAGTAATAGGTTCTGTAGAAAAAGCACAGGTATGTTATCTGGTCCTGGACTAGTATTTCTAACGGCGTTAAGAGTTTCAATAAGTTCAGTAAAATTTATAGGATTGTTCATTGATGAAATGTCATTGACTAATGGTAGTCCTTTATTTTCTTCGAATCGTTGCTGATTTAAGAATTCTATTGAATAGCTTTCTTCACTAGAAGCGGTACAATATTGATTTGCCATTATTTCATATATCTTTCATTCAGACGTAAATGTCTGATTGTCTTTTATTAAGTTCTTTATAGAGTGATGTTAATTTTTTCCAGATATACTTCTAATCATGTTCCAGATTTGACCACTTGGAGTAGATCTATTGATTTCTGAAACAAACTTTTGCCATGACTCTTGCTTGCTTTTTTTAATAATAAATCTACATTTAGCACTTATTCTTTTAAATTCCAAATGGTTTTCAGTAGTTTTATATCGCTTTATCTATTTAAAGCCGATTTAGATTCTCTTATTGCCTGTTTGCACGCATCGTTCCACTACGGTACAGATAAATGTTTTGAATGAAAAACTGTTTTTCCAATGGATTTATTCGCTGCATCAATGATAACTTTATTGAAAAAAATATTTTCTCGTTAAAATCTTGTTCTGAGTCTAACATTTTTCTAAGATCCATAGCTAATTAGAAATTTTTAATTTATGTATAACTGGTGTAACTTATATAAAAATAATATTGGTTTTACGGTAAACAAAGTGAAATATAGCAGAGTGGTGTGAGGAGCTCCAACTTATAGAATTATGAACTAATTTTATGGAATCCTAAATATGTTAATCATTATAAACAAACTCAAACGATAGACATTTCACTTTTAATGGAAAAAACTGGAAGTGAGTGCAAAACTAAAAAATGGTTAACTTGTTGCCGTCACATAGAAGGAAACAAAAGTGGTAAACAGGCAGTATTGTACACTAGCGCGAAGCTTCATACCATGTTTTCTGTATTTGTAAAATTTAAATAATATGTTTAAAATTAATTAAAGTAATTTAATTATTTATTTATTATTTTTATAGATTTTAATTGGATTAAAAAAGTTTACATGCTATATAACGGACACCCCTCGTCACGTAAATGGACTCTTTCAACTGTTTACTGTGACTACTACTTCGTAAAAAGCAATATTTAATATGTGCTGATTTAGAAATCTCTTTCAAAATATGAATATGAAAATTCAACTTAAAATGTTTCACTAATAACATTTTTGTCGATTTTGAAGACTATAGAATTTCTTCTTCTTATTCTTTATAAGCAATTCTGGTTGTTCATTGGCGAATTAATACATCTATGGAAGGTTGTCAATCCGTCTTTTGCCCGGCCATCCGATACTTCTGGTGACTTACCTCTTGCTATTTTGACGACACGAGTCTCCCTTATTCTGCTTGTGGGGTATATTTTAATTTTTTCTATTTGTCTATTCGCTTATACACTGTACGGTACATTTTCTTCTTATGTCTTCGTAACTCTTCTCAGTACTCTCACTCTCATCTCTGCCGTTTCCAGTAGCCTTTGTGTTGTGGCTGTGTCGGGTCTTGTTTTTGAGGCATATGTCATTATTGGTCTTACACTGACTTTATAAATTCTTGACTTCATCTCAGTGTTAATGTATCTGTTTCGCCATATAGTGTTATTAATTCATGCTGTCAGTCTATTTGCTTTTTGTACTTGATTTCTCACTTCTTTGTACAAGACTCCTTAGCTGCACAATGTAGCTGCACATTAGTAATAATGGTATTTTATTTCAATTACTTTTAATCAAAATATTGATTCAATCCTTTATTTACTATACTCCTATTACAGGTCAAATGTTGTTTATATACAGCAAACGATGCACGATATACCTATATAAATAATTATGTTTCTCTTTCTGCTCTCTCTTACCTATAGCATTACATATGTAATAATTGTGCAGATTAACTCCCATATAAATTTGTAATGGCGAACTTCTACCGGCAGTCCCACTGGACTGCCACACCCGTTTTCTTTATTTATATTAAATAAGTAAATTTAAACTATATACAAATTTTAAGAACACAGTACAGAAATTGCTAAAATATTATATTTATGATTAATGTATGTACAGCTGGTTCCTAAAAAAACTGATACGACTCTTAAGCGTATTTTGTAGAAAATTGGGCAGTGTATTTTAAGGGATAAATACTTATTATTTACATACTGTCACTGTCACTGCAAAATCTTAAAATTTGTGAGATAACTTATTTTGTGCAACCTCAAAAAATGGATCCACATGCTAGCAAAGAACTAAAAGCAAAAATTGTAACAAAATTAGAAGATGGTTGGTCACTATCTGATGTAGCGAATAATTTTAACGTAAGCAGAACAACAGTTTTTATTAATAATAAAAGATGAAGAGAACAAGAAACTCTCGAAACAGTTTTTTTCGAACGAAGTCTCGAAACGAAGATCGTACGCTTTTACAGAGATTAGAAGAGAATCCTTTTGAAGATGCGAAAACTGCAAGAATTATGTGGCAGTTTCCGGGAAGAAAGACAATGACTTGGCGCAAAATTAAAGCATCGCAGGTACTGAACTGTAGCAAAAAAAACGAGCTCTTACAACACAACAGAAGCAGTCAAGACTTATATTTGCTTTAAACCGTCAACTACAAAATCAACATTTTTGAGACAGGGTAATATTCCTATAGATGAGAAAATTTGTCAATCTTCTAAAAAGGTTAATATACCAGATAATAATAGATTAAATCCTGTATATGTTAATAGATATCGAGCAGCTGGTCATTTTAGCGCCAATATATGGGAAAGGATTTTATCTAGAGGAATGGGAATGGTATGGTGTATTGATGGAAGGTTTGTTGGACAGCCTTCCCTGAATATTCTAGAAAACATCATGTTTTCCAGTGTAGAACAGTTGTATCCAGAAAATAATTTTCTCCTCCAACAAGATAATTGTCCTGTTCATACTGCAAATATAATAAACCAGTGGCTCCAGAATAACAACATCGAAATCTTACCATGGCCCAGCTACAGTCCAGATTTAAACCCAATCGAGAATGTGTGGGAGGTTATTATAAAACAGTTGTATCGGCGTAATTTTATACCTCAAAATGCTGAAGAGCTGTGGCACGGTATAAAACAGGTTTGGGAAGAGCTCTCTGAAGAAGACAATTTTCATAGTTCCTTTAAATCCTTTAAATTCCAAATCATTAAATAGGATTTCAAACTGTAACCACAATCACCAACTATAAAAAATAGTACAAACTTAACAATCTTCTACTTCAAATCTTTATATGCCACTATTATTAAATATTGTTTGGTCATTTACAGAACCTAGCCATTTTGGACCATTATGGCAATATCGAGTGAAACGAACAGAAAAGAACAAAACACACCGGTTAAAGAATAGAACATTCTTCAAAAAAGAGTGAGAATTGACTAGAAATGTGGATACTCAATAAAATGGAAATCTACTGGCAACGTTTAAAGAAAAAGTTTTAAAAATAGATATTTAGCCATAAATGTTAGAGGAAACGTTCGCATTTTGAGATATACAGAGAGATCTATAGATAAGACTGTACCTATACAGAGAACCAAATATAAAAGTAACTAAGATCAGCATATTGAGATAAAGATAAGAAAATGGGTGGGGCTTATTTTAATGGGAAAAGATGAACATCCGGCTCGAAAATCAATTTTTGAAAAACCCGTGGAATAAAAATAACGTCATGGAGAAGACTGGCATAAAATAAAAAACGCTGCAAGGATCTTTTAAGGAAGCCAAGGCTTATCTAAGGCTACAGAGCTTTAAAAAAAGGATCACCGGTTAAAGGCAAATTGGCCTAATGGGTAAATGTATGTAAGGAACTAAAAAACGGAAATTTTCCCAGTCCAGGAGATATACCTCCTAAATGAATCATATACGAGCAAAATTTATAAAAAGAATCTCTAAGGATCTAAAAAGTCTCTCCCTTTAAAGACTTATTATTTTTTAAGATTTACGGTTTGTAAATATTGTTAAATTGTAAATATTGTAAATATAAGATATTTAAGATTTGCGGTTTGTAAATATTGTTAATTTTATTTATATTTATCGTCTATACAAAATAATTTAAGTAAAACATCTACATAAAAATAATAAACAAACTTAAAAAAGGAACACCCTTTACAAAGTGTTTACAAATAAGCTTTTAGAGATTTTTATTATTCAAAGTTTCATTTTGCTGCGAACAAGTTAACTGTAGAAAAGCCTCATTTCTCAATTACTCATGATGTTATCAAATGTTGACACGTGTAAAACAAGTTCAGGAATATGGAAATTTATTTAACAATATCCTGACAAGATAATTTGACATGCATGAAAAAGTATGAAGGGAAATGTTTAATCATTATCTGATATAATTACTTTTGGGGATTGAACCTAATTACTTAAATATAGCCATGCGAAGAATTAATTTTGATAGACTATATGAGTATATCAAGCGAAAATAAATATTTAACCCTATATTGCATGAATTTTAAATATGCAAACTAAAAATCTTTTTTTCATTGTATATGGCTCTAATTATGAACATAAATGTTCCCTAATTTAATTTTTGAGTCGGCCCCCCTTTTTTGGGGGGGTGTAAAAATATTTTACACTTTTGGCATTGAACTTTGGGAGTTCCTTTATAATTACGATATTTGCATCTTCCTTTCTTTTCAAACATAGGAAATATATAGGCCAATGACCCATTCCATCTTTTCTAACCTCTGCGCAGGGAATGGGTGCTGTTGCATGGTATTTTCTTTTCTTTTCCTCATATGTTATGGATTCATTTGAACTAGATGGACACCCTCTTGTAGAACTATTTACTTTATTTTTCATACACAGAGTTTGTGCAATTTCTGCCTTGAATTCCAATAGGGGTGATTGTTCCTTTTTTGGTATTTTTAAAGCAGTGCAGTCTCTTCTATATAAAAGCCATGCTTGAATAACCATAATGTCAATAAAGTAATAAAAGAATTTGTGGTACCACTTTTTGGACCTAATTGATATTCTGTATAGAGCAATAAGCGAGTCGAGCAAATCAACGCCTCCCATACTTTTATTGTATAAGAGGATAGATGATGGACAATCAATTTCAATATATTGCTTAGATATACGATCCCACCTCTTCTTTTTGCCACATGGATAAGCTCCTGCGTATGACTTAGAATGGTAATGCCTTTATTGTCATACCACTTCACAACAGTCAGGGGAGTACCATTGATAATAGTTTTCTGTTCCTTAAATGGTCCACGCCCTTGTTTTTTATGTCTTTGTCCGATATCAAATCACAGCCAGCGAGTCTATTTTGCCTTACAGTCCCTACACATCGTATACCATTTTTTGGTAATTCTAACTGCAAGTTGATACTATTGAACCAATTGTCAAAGTATAATTTGTGATTCTGGTGTTTTGGGATAATCACCTGAGAACTACATTACCAGCTGAACCAATATCGGTTAGAGTATGAGGTTCTTTTCCAGTATATATTTCGAATCTATACATCAAACCAGAAGTATCAGATAAAACAAAAATTTTGTACCCCCACTTTTTTGGTTTTTTGGGTTATACTGTTTTAGATTGCTTCTTCCTTTCAAAGGAACAATTTGTTTATCTATTGACAAGAACTCTTCAATGGGAATTGTAGAATATACTTCATTCACTTTAGTGATCAATGGTCTTATTTTGTATAATTTGTCATAATCTGGAGACTCTTTAGATGGTTGTTTAGTATTGTCGCTCATATGTAAATTTTTTTTAAAGCATCAAATCGATTCACAGACATTACATCGGCTACTTGGGTAATCCTCGTTTTTGGATTCCAAAACATTCGTTGTCGTGGTAGTTTATATATAGACATACCAATAATAGCATGACATACGAATAAATTGTTTAATTTCATTTTTTGTTACACCAAGTGGCTTATTTGGACTTTGTTGAACACTATATAAATTTGACTGCTCTATCAGAGTTCCAATCAACTCGTCATCAAAAAATTTAGTAAAGTATTCTGTTGGTTGTTTTATTCCGTGTGACATAGGTATATTACCTTTTCACTTGGGAATAGGTAATGCAATTTTTGTTTTGCAAACCTTCCATTGGTAGGCTACTTTTATTTTTTTGGCTTTAGGTTTGGAAGAATCATCCACCTCATCATCAGATGTCTCATACTCTGTTACACAGACGACGCAATATTGATAGCCCAAGATAAAGATAGTCTGCAAAGACTGTCTTGGGCTATCAATATTGCGTCGTTAAATCTGTGGACGAGCAAAAGACTTTAATATGACAATTACATCTCAGAAAACTAAAACAGTAGTAGTTAGTAAAGAACCAACTAGATGTAACATAGAAATTGATGGCATCAGTATTGAACAAGTTATGGAAATAAAATACCTGGGAATTACACTGTCTAGTTATGGAGACCTGGATAAAGATGTGAGAGATTAAGTACAAAAAGCAAATAAACTGACAGGATGCCTTAATAACACTATATGGCGAAACAGACATATTAACACTGAGATGAAGTCAACAATTTATAAAGCCAGTGTAAGATTAATAATGATATATGCCTCAAAAACAAGACCCGACACAACCACAACGCAAAGGCTACTGGAAACTGCAGAGATGAGAGTACTGAGTACAATTAAGAATCGCTTAGAGATCGAAAGAGAAAGATAGTTACATTAGAAGAAAATGTAACGTTCAGTGTATAAATGAAAGGAGACAAAATAGAAACAAAGAATGGAATAACCACATAAGCAGAATGGAGGAGACCCGTGTGGTCAAAATAACAAGAGATAAGTCACCAATCGGTAGAAGAAGTATCAAACGACTACGCAAAAGATGGAGTGACAACCTTTCATAGAGGTATTAATCCGCCAATGAATAAGCAAAATTGCTTATAAAGAGGAGGAAGAAGAAGAAGAATATAGTTTAAATACAATTGTAGACATTCTATACGCTCACATGAAATTGAAACACAACCACCGATCAAAAAAGTGTGTATAATAGTTAGTAGATTTATCTTGTTTCTATGGATTAATGAAGTAGACACTAACACCCTGTACACGCTGTTTTATCTTAACTACGTTGAAAAGAATACATTTTTTCTTGGTATTCAATATCTAAAAACTACATATTTTCAAGAAATTCGGCCCTGTGGCCAGCTAGTCATAACATTGTCTGAGAACAATAATACACGTAGGAACACCTGAGGAGCACGAAATCGTAATTTATTCGGCTTATAACTTTTATTTTTATCTTCTTTAATGACCTTAGCTCACTATAAAGTCTGAGGTTTATTGCTTAGAGGTTTTTGTTATGTAAAACTTATTATTTTTTACATTATGAAATTTTCATTGTTTTGCATGAGATATTCTTCTATAAAAGTAAAATATTTGAAATAAGAATAAAAGGAGTATTCGTTCTACTTGATTTTAAACAATGAGGTTTGTAAAACAACAAAAAATAACGTCTAACGTACGAGGACTATTTTGTAAACATTTATTAAAAAGACAACAAACAAATTTTTGTAAAAATATTTTTTTTTTCTTTAAGTTAGTAGTATAATTCTAAAAGGTAAGAAAAAAACAACTATGGTTACAATAAATAAATACCTTACCTTGCAGATGCAAAGTGGTGAGGTACTCACCTATAAAACTATAGATAATTTATATAAAATATAGAATGAGTCGGCTCAGAGACTCTTTAAACCTATTAAACTTATTAAACCTATTTAAAAAGAAACCCCATTAAATTTTGCCCTCCCTTATTGAACAATCTATATAAATTTTAATTACCCCTTCCCTATGTATAAAAAAAACTAGTAAGTTAACTTAACTACAGAAAACATAGGGTTTGGCCCTCTTGGCTCTACAAAAACCCACGACGATGAAAGACTGATTAAAATAGGCCAAGCTAATTTCTCCAAATGAGTGGATGGGTATATGTAAATTTATTCTGGATGGGTGGCTGGTGAGGAATCTACAAAAAAACATCAAGAAAATTTCAATTGTTTCTAGGAATGGTTGCAACAGTACATATTTCACATCTGATCGTTCGATAAACGGTCTAGGTAGCTCGGACTTTTTACTGTATTGAAAAAAACATATAAAAACTAATGTCCTCCTAGGTCTCCTCAGAGTGGTATAGCCACTACTCTGAACCAAAACAAAAATCTTTCCCTTCCTAGACAATAGTTATCAAAATAACTATATACGGACGTAACTACGCCATCTAAAAACAAAAAGAGAAATCAAACGATTTCTACCTGGCGAAACCGAATTTTTTTTTTTAATTTTTACCAAATTGTTTTTGTTGGTAAAAATTTGAATTCGGTTTCGCCAGGTAGAAATCGTTTGATTTCTCTTTTTGTTTTTAACATGATGGTGTAGTTATGTCCGTATATAGTTATTTTGATAACTATTGTCTAGGACGGGAAAGATTTTTGTTTTGGTTCAGAGTAGTGGCTATACCGCTCTGAGGAGACCTAAAGAGGTCGAAATACGTATAAGCGGCTATCGCTGCCCTGTATCAGAACAAAAATCTAATACCGTCATTATGTTTTATTATTTTACTTCGGTTGGAGTACCAGAAACTGAATTCACTACGAATTTTGACCATGACGAACGGCATGTGGAATGCAATTTTAGATTCCCTTGTCGAGTAATTTATCAAGCTGTTTGCTTCGCAAGTTTTAGGAAGTACAGTTGGTAAAAATTTGAATTCGGTTTCGCCAGGTAGAAATCGTTTGATTTCTCTTTTTGTTTTAAGTCCTTTTGGATTTATTACCTTCATTACACAAAATTTTAATGTTATCAAAATCCATAATATGGTCTTTGTCGATTACATGCTCTGCTAAAGCACAAGATGGTTTTTTAATTCTACAATCACTTTTGTTGGAAATAATACGATTTGACAGATTTCTTCCGGTCTCACCAACATACACAGCTTTTGATGTTCTTTGTTGCTATTTTTATATTGTCAATAACCTTTAGTGTTTGTATTAATTTAGGGGATAATGATGGTATAGAAGTTAGCGAATGATAATAGATGTTCTAATTGTTGGATACAATGTTCTGAGATTTGGCAAAAAAAAGTTATTTATATTAATAATATTAGAAAAAAGCTTCCTATATAGCATATTTGGAGGATAAAAGGTCTCAATTAAAATATTTCTTACCAATTGAAGATCTTCTTGTAGATAATTTGGATGAGAAAACACGTTCTTTTAATCCTATTATAAGCTTCATTTTCATCTTGTTTGAATGACGTGAGTATTAGCTTATAAAACTATTACTACACATGGGTTTTCTGAATGATCTGGTTTACACATTATCGGTAGTTCTTAAAATTCTCATGTCAAGGAATAGTGGAGAATTATCTACCTCTTCTTATGTTGATTATGATATGATTGTTGAAAATGTTAACTGTTTCATGAATTTTGTGTTTAGGAAGTGCGAAAACTAAATCATCTACATATCTTTTAATAAAAGGAATGAAAAAAGTGTTTATAAAAATTTGTTTATAAAAGACACCATTAAATATAAAAATATTAGAATCAAAAACAAAGTTGATAAGTGTTTTGAAATGTAATAAGTCAATATTAGTATAATGCGAAATCTCATTCCAATGTTTTTCAAGACTACTTATGATTAAATCTAAAGGTAAATTGGTAAAAAGAGATGTTACATCAAAACTAGCTAAAACATAATTTTGTGGTAATTGGAAATTATTGATGACAGATGACATTGAAACTATTGGTCTCGTAGATAAAGTTGGTTTATGTATTTTAGGTAGAGCATAAAACCGTGGAGCAATAGAATTATATATTTTGAGCTCTCTTGCTTTTTTATTATCAATAAATTTTTTTCTGTGTAAGTAATTTAAATACTAGACAATTTGCTTTTTGTTGCAAAGTACAAACAGGACCCCTTCTAAGTGTAGTGTAATACTTAGTATCATTTAAGAGTTCTCCAGTTTTTTGTAGGTAATCCTCTTTATACATTGCAACAGTTACGTTACCTTTATCAAATTCTCTACCATTCCTTGACATGAGAATTGTAAGAACTACAGATAATGTGTTGAAAACCAGATGGTTCATAAAACCCAAGTGTAGTAATAGATTTATAAGGTATTATTCACATCATCCAAACAAGGTAAAAATTAACCTTATAGCAGGTTTAAAAGAACGTGTTTAAAGGCTTTGGTAGGATTTTAAGGGAGCAGCGTGGTAACTGCTACAAACTCTGTTGCATTTTTGTTCCATTTTTTCATCATTTCACTTGTTATTCTGTTACTCCCTGGTGCCTTCCCCTTTTTTATTTCTGCAATAGCTTTTTGCAGCTTATTTATGGTTATCTTGGATCTACTTTATCATCTTCTATTAGTTCAACAAGTTGTTTCCTTTATGATAGCAGTTAGTTTGTAACATCTCTTGAAACTATTATCTCCATCAATATTTTATTTTATTCTGTAAGAATTTTTCATGTTTTTATGTCGTTAACTTTTCCTTTTCGCATTTATTTTAATAGTTCACTGGTTGATTTCCCACAGATTTTAGTACTCCATTGATGATATTACTTTTTAATATTTTGGGATTGCTGTATTCGTTTGGATATCATGGACAGACAAGATAACCAACGAGACCGTATTACGAAGAGTGAGCAAAGAAAGAGAGGTGATGTATACCATTAAAAGGAGAAAGTTGGAATATCTCGGACATATAATGAGAAACAGCACTAAATACAGATTACTGAAGGTAATCCTACAGGGTAAAGTATTCGGAAAGCGAGGAATTGGGAGAAGGAGAATATCATGGTTGAAGAACCTGAGGAAATGGTTCTCCACAACAACAACGAATCTATTTAAAGCATCAGTCAATAAAATAATTATAGCCAGAATGATTGCCAATATTCGGAACGAATAGACACTGAAATAAGAATAAGTATTCGTTTGGAGGCTGGTTACTACCACATTGTTTTCTCTTTCTTTTCTCGTTCTATTATCCCCACATTCTGCTTCGAGCTGCTTACTTCTTTTTCCATTATTTCATTATCTTTCTTTATTTCTTTATTCGCGAGGAACCACAAAGTGGGCGACGCCTGGTGATAGATTTCAAAAGCATCCACTTCGGGAAAACCTTGAAATTGTCATTAATTTGTATACATATTAGCGACCGGTTTATATTGTAATTAACAATGACTTCGACTTCCTAAAACTATTGCAGTGTTGCTCAATGTTCATTCTATTATAATTCACAAAAAAATTCTATACATAAAAGTTTGGCAATGCATTTTGCGAATTCGCAAACCTATAACCAAGTACATGACTGTATGCAGTTTACATTTTACTGAGAACGATTACTTTCCAAGTAAGTGTTGATTAAAATATTATTTATATTTTAATATATTTATATTTAATTTACTTTATAGTAACACCTGAAACTAAATTGAGAAGACTGAAGAAAGATGCTGTTCCATCAGCTAAATTGCCCCAAAGGTCTCATAAAGTTATTGTTGTTCGGTGGTTATTAGTAGAAAACGTAAGGCGTAATTTACAAAATATAATGTGGCCAGCTCCAAAAACTGCTTCACCCTCAACTCAAAGATCTCTGTTGACCTTGCAACCACAAAAATAATTGAGACAATGTAAATTTTACTTTCCGTGTTTCAGACATACTGTAAAAAAAACAAACATTTAATTTTATTTTTATTCAGGTTTGGGAGTCAATTGCCGTATGTATAAACTCGAATCACAAACAAATAAACTTTGAAGAACGTACTCCAACTTTTACTTTGGCAAAACACACGTGTAAATGATTTATATTAAACGTTTTATAGCTTCGAGATCAAACGACAAAATTATTTGTTTTTCCGAAGTTATCGTCCATCTTTGAAATCTTGAGCGCCCCTGTCGGAATTGGCTATCGCGAATATTCATCATAAATTGGTGTTCATGTCTTATTTGATTAAAAGCTTATGTGGCGTTTCTTTCTGCTTCCTTCGCATTTCTTTTGTATCACTCCTCATCTCTTGCATTTCATTTCTCATTTTATTTATTAACTATAATAGTTTGTCGATTTTTTCATCTTTGTTGTTTTACTGGTGTTCTAATTGTCTTTCTTCTTGTTTATTTCGAAATACTCTCTTTTATTTCCATCTCCATTTCTCCTCATTTTATTAAAACTCTCATCTGTTCAGTTACTATCCATGTTAAGTTTAATTTAACAACTTAATTTTATGCAGTTAAACTTTGTTTACTTTTACTTTTTAGCGATAAAATTCGCAGAGACAGAAAAAGCCGGATCAACTAGAGCCTGTTGTGTCTATTAGAGTTTAAATATATTGCATATTTTTTGTAATTTATTAAACATTTACCCGTTTATATTTTATGCTTGGGTCAACTATTAACAGTAGCATCACTGTACACTAAAACTTTTGTAATAAAGTCACTTGAAACCACCCAAAATTGAGTTTAATTTCGCAGCTAATTATTACACGTGTATTGTTGATGAAACTAATCTGATGGCCTACTTACGACTTTAATTGTATAAACATTACTCAATACAATTTGTATTTACGTCTGCCACTTTGCGGAATGTTAATGTTAATATTCAAATATTTAATTTCGCACATACGTATATGCTTTTACTCTTTTATCCTCCTGAGGCCTGACCTGATTTTTTTGTTTTTTTTATTAAATAATAGATTTTATATGATTTTTAGTATAAAGCACATGGAAATTTGTCCAAATTTTTAATTTTTTGCTAAATGTAAAAAAAAACAGGTCCATTCAAAAGGACATCAGGATCGAATCAATACAAAATTATTGTAAATGAAATTGTTTAAAGCAATTGTTATTTCCCGTTAAATATCAGAGTATGTGAGATGATTCCCAATAAACTTTTGTTTTATCCTTACAAACTGGAAGCTTGCATCTAACAGAATTTTTTAAGTCGAATGCCATTGCAGGAATATGTTTTATCTTTCTCTTAGTAGACGTTTGCAGTGATGTTCTAGGTTTTTAACTGTTTTTAGTTACCAGTCTTAAAATGTTCCCAAAATTAGAATTTTCAGAAGTGTTATCTTTAAGGAGCAACTTACAGACAGTTATTTTAAACTCCAAGAACTTCATAACGATTTTATTAGCATCACCAAGTAGCTTATGGTCATCTGTATATAGAATCCAAAAATTGGCAATCGTAAGGTCAAATAAGTGAAAAATGTTTTTGACTGTCCCTTTCTTACTTCTAGTTCTTATTCGATAATAACTTATCATCCTGTCAATTAAATCTATTCCCCCCATGGATTCGTTGTACTTTTTAACAATGTTTGGTCTAGGTACCTTAATATATCGGGAGTCCTTTTTTGACCACTGCTTACATTCATCTAAAGGTTCTATTTGCAACGCAGTTGACGCTATTATATCTGATTTCATTTCATACCATTGAACAGTGTTAATTTTTCCATCAGATCTTACATCTTGCTTAGATGAACCACGACCTAATCGACTCATCACATTATCCTGTTATATGAACTGCTTTGGGTATTCTGGATCTCATTATTGTACCAGTTAAAAAAATATTTTTGTTTAACATGTACTCAAGTAAAGGTAAGGTGATGAAGTATCTATTAATGAATACATGTGTTCGTTCTAATAATCCTAGGATCCCTATTGTACTTCAAATATGATTTAGGATCCTATTTGAAGTAGACCCATACCAAGCTGGTATTGGTAGATGGATTAAAGGCTAAAATAAAGAAAAAAAAATTAGCAATAATAAATAAATATTTCTTACCAGTATACCTTTTTATGAATCAGGTCTCATAGTTTCATAACAATACAATGTAGGTTCAGTGTCCTTGTGGACTTCTAAGGATCTTTCACAAAAGCAAAAAAATTTCTTGACAGATTTTATAAAGCTAGGTAAGTCCGTACACAAACAATTTATTTTTTAACTCACCAACACATAGGATCCTGGACACACATATAAAAAGCATGGAAAACGGAAAGTTTACCTTGGACAGTGGAGTCCTGTGGTGGACATTAAAGTCAACCTTGGACAAAAATTGAATATAATTAATTCTCGATTATATATGATACAGTCTAGCTTGGACTGAACTATTTTAAATAAAATTCCAAGGATTATCGTATTTAAAAAGTGTTTTGTGATATGAAATAAAATACCTAGATGTTACGTATTATATATTTATCATGTATAATGTATATGTATCATGTATAATCGAGAATTGCCCCATTTAACTTGTATTAAATTTTCGTCCAAGGTTGACTTTAATGTCCACCACAGGACTCCACTATCCAAGGAAAACTTTCCGTTTTCCATGCATTTTATATGTGTGTCCAGTATCCTATACCACATTTGAAACATCGAACTCTATCATCGAATTGAAGATAGTAAAATCCACAAGCAGCTAACTCAATTTCAGATTTCTTCCACTTCCAATTCGTAAAAGTTGCGAGCCTTGAATAAAAATTTTCCGGTTGTAGCGTGTACACCTCAAGACACATTTTGATTCTTCTTCTTCAGGTTTCCTCTCCTATCGGAGGTAAGAAATCATTATCGCTATTTTAATTTTATTGGCCGCGCTTCTGAATCATTCTAATGAGCTGCAACCGAACCACTCTCTCAAATTTCTTAGTCAGGATATTTTGCGTCGTCCTGGGTTTCTCTTATCTTGTATCTTCCCTTGCATAATTAACCTAAGTAATACGTACTTCTCGCCCCCCATTATATGACCCAGATATTGAGTCTTTCTAATTTTAACAGTTTTTATAACTTCACATTCTTTCTTCATTCTTTGTAACACCTCTATATTAGTTACTTTTTCAGTCCACGATATTCTGTGGATTCTCTTGAAGCACCACATCTCAAAGGAGTTTAATTTTTTGATTTCAGACTGTTTTATTGTCCACGCTTCCATGCCGTAAAAGTAGAAAAAACGTAACAACGTAGCATTCTTGTGCGGATCTCTAGATTAAGGTTACCGTTGCAAAGTAAGTTCTTGAATTTTATGAACGTATTTTATTGCCATTTCTATTCTAGATCTGATTTCTTTTGTTTGATCTCCATCTTCGGTTAGCCACGTTCCTAAATACTTATATGTTGTTACTATTTCGATCATTGTATTATTGATGATCAGGTTATCTACATTTTGTGGTTTTTTTGAGAATATCATTGATTTCGTTTTCTTGAGATTCATTTGCCGTACCTTTCACATGCATTGTATACATGTTGTATTATGTACTGTAGATCTTCCATGTCACTTGCAAATATGACCGTATCGTCATACGACATATCGACATTTTGAGTACTGACTGGCAAAATTTCACTGCATACATAAATATACTTTAAGAAAAAGCTATTTCTCCACAACTTGTAAGAGTACACATGAGACTAATCTGACTAGGCTAGGCTATACAGATTTTATAAGACTTTAACTCACCAACTCATACAGAAATTTTCCAAGTCTCAGTACAAAATTTATTTCGATTACCCTGCACAAATTTCTCGAAAAGAAGACGAGATCTAAAGAGAAGCGATGAGTTTTGCACTTCACATACAGGATTGGCCGTTCCAATTAAAGACACCCCCCTCTGGTCATTCTCGACAGCTTCTTTTACTTCTTCAGGACAGGTAAGACAAAGAAGAGACAAGTGAAACAGGTGTAAAATATACAGGTAACGTGACAAAGGTGACAATTCTTCGGATGTGAAGAAAATATCTAGAGATAAGCGACCACTTCTTACGACCTTCTGGTCATTGTCGATCACTTCTTCGGGAGAGAAGAAGAGATCCAGCAAAGAGTTCTTACAACCCTCTGGTCATTAACGATCACTTCTTGTACACCCTCAAGTTCAAACTAGCCCATCTATACTTTTACATTGGAGACCCTGATGGACAGGTTACCAAAGTGGATTTGAACCTTGTTTGCTATACTACTAACAGGAGGTTAACTAAGTTAAAATATGCTCTCAGCCATAGATAAGTATAAGCCATAGTAAATTTAGTTCTTGCTAAAAAAATATACGTAATATAACACGTACATGTAAATTTAATTGGACTCAGGTCTCAGGAGGTTATATATACTTTTTAAACTATGTGTTTTATATACATATATATATATATATATATATATATATATATATATATACTTATATATATTTTTTTTATTCGTAATTATTAATAACTTTAACCATAACGTCCGACCGAGGTTTTGTAATATATACATTTTTCTAATGACCAAAAATTATTATTTTTAAATTAAATTATTAACTTTAAACACAGAAAACTCATAGCAAAAGTAAAACGAAAGCCAACTTAATTAAAAATTAAAAATATATACAAGCTTATTTCAACTGGCTACTAAATACAAAGTCTAATTATTTCTTGGAAACAAACTGATCATCTACAAATATAACGTAAGCCACTTTATATAAACATAAGGGATCGAATTTTGGGGCTGTAGTATGCAAAAGTTTTATAGTCCTTTTAGTCTAAGACACTTGGACTCGTATAATATTTAAAGCACTTTGGTACTTAACCAACCATACCGTACAGGAGGATCTAAAGATTCCATTAATAATAGTCGTTATAACACCAAAGCTAAATAAATATACCTAAATAAATGTTGAACATCAGATCATTAAAATATATCAATAGAGATTTATTCGATCAACCGTTAGATAAAGAAAACTGAAACGAATCTGGCTAGAAGACCCTCCCGATAATAAGTAACTGCGTCAAAAACCATTAGTGAATGGTATCCGGCACAAACCTACTAAAATATCGTATATACAGTACTGGCTAAAATAAACAGTACTGAAACTGAAACATAGATGTCTCTTTGTGCGCGCTGTCATATTCAAATTAACTAGTAAAGACCTGTCAAGTCATCCAGCAATTAATTATTAAGGCCTAATTGCTAAAAATGGTGTGAAGTACAGAGGAGAAAGTGTTTCTTGTGGAGCATTATTTTCTGTGGATATATATACTGTGGAGCAGTTAACAACAACGATAACCATGAACGTGTTTTTGAGCGAATCTTGGAAAATCCGAAAGCCAGCCAGACAAGCACAGCGTTGCATCTTGGCTTAAAAAGAACTTCCTTGCAAAGAAAGAAGAAAATGGTTTGCAAGTCACACTTAATCAACAAAGGTAAAAGGTAGATACACATTTTAACACGCTTTATCCCTGATCTATGTCAATTTTGTCGTGCACGTAATTTGGCATTTCGAGACCAATTTTTCCAGTAGGATGGAAATTGTAAATAAAGAAACTGCGCTGCAAACGAAAAAAAAAATATATAAATAACAGCAGTAGAACTAAGATATCTAGTTATATAATCTATAGTTTAAAATATGTCTAACCGTAAAAATATTCGGTGTCATTTGATATTACCCTTAAGAGTAAAGAGCTGACCCAAATAGAACACTTTAACAACTGAAAATAAGTTGTGAGTCGGTTAAAGTGATCCGTTTTACTATCGGAATCAAGTAGCATGACCAATCTGGCTTTTTATGCTGTCTGAATTGCCAAATACCCATTCCGCCTATGTGTGTACGAGTTTTAGGCCAGTCACAATAATGGTTGTCGACGTAATAATATATCCGCTGGACCGCAAAATAATTTTAATAATTTCATGTATTATGTAGATACTGTTTTTATGTATTATATTTATAATCTGGTTTAAATAATTTAAAACATTGCTTGTTAAGAAGATATTCTTACAGAATTATTAAAATATGTACCAGGAATATACAGATTTTCAGAAGTAAATGAACAGTTAAAGAATACAAGAATATTTTAAGACAATGTCTTGTTTTTTCAAAGTTGTAGCTTAAGTTGGGATTAGGATGTCCAACTTTCATAACAGTTTTTGGTAGGTCTTCCTGGGGTCTGCTATTGTTAGGTTTCTGTTCCTTTGCAATCTTTGCAAGTCTATTATCACCAATGATATCTACTTGGTCTATCTATTCTCGTTTTCTTACCATTTACGAAGTCTTGGATGTCACACAGGGTCCCCTCTCTCTCTCTCTCTCTCTCTCTCTCTCTCTCTCTCTCTCTCTCTCTCTCACTCTCTAAATAGTTAAGAGTAGTAACTTAAATATATTATTTAAAAAATAATAATTTATCAGTAGATTCAAGTAAAATGCAGATTGTTGATATTCATAACAAACAAAAACTTTATTTTTAATTTAAAGAACATTTCAAGTCTGAGCGAATGGTGCTATATCCTATCTTAGAGAACAACAAATCGTAATTCCACAAGGATAGATTGTCAGTCGTACTTTATTTTGATTAACAATAAACGATATAATAAAAATCATTGCCAAACCTGTTCAGGCAAGATTATATGCTGACGACCCTATTATTTACGTCAAAGGCAAGGACGTTAATTGTATGGCGTCAACATTAAAAGAACACTTAAGTAAACTAGTAAATTGGGACCTAAGTAGCGGTCTCAGGTTTTGCTCTAATTAAACAAAATGTATAATATTTTCAAAAAAAACATATCGAAAATAAACCGAACCTACTCTAGAGCTTCGTAGGCAGCTATTAACCCTTAAATACACTTCTAGCATAATTCTAAATAAAAGAATTCCAATAAATAATATTTTAGACATACCCATGGCTAACGACTCTTCAAAGTTTAATCTCCCATATCCAAGCAGCATTTATCATGCAACGAACCTTCTTAAACTGGAAGCAATTTCCACTCTTATATCAATACAAAATATATATTCATCTTTACCTTGGATTGTAAAAATTCCAACAGTCAATTGCAGTCTATTACAATTCCAAAAAAAATAGCACCAACCCTAATCTTATCATACAACACATACAGAAGCGTCTTAAACTGAAAATGGAGTCGGAGTGGCAATAACTAACAGCACAGAGATTCTCAAACATAGAATTCCAGATACTGCAACCGTATTCACAGGAGAACTTTATGCAATCTACCAAGCATTACTACACGCAAATGCAAATAAGATGACAAAATATTAATCGTGACAGATTCTATGTCATCACTACAAATAATCAGGAAAATATACACGCAGAATCCATTTCCTTTAGCTTTACTAATAAAGGAAGAACTAAGTAAATTACGTATTAAAAGTACAAGCATCAAGTTTCTCTGGGCCTAATCCCATATTAGAATAGCAGTAAAGAAGCAGCAGATAAAAATGCCAAAGAAGGTATAAACGACATTATCCCCATATCACCCCAATCTGTAAGTATGGATATAAAAATCTACTTCATAAAGCACCTGTTCGAGAACTGGAACAATAATTTGGTCCTTGCCGACCCTGACCGGCCGCCACTGGCTAAGTTCCCGCTAAAACCCGCTTCAACCTTATTAGGTTGAAGCGGGTTTTTATAAATGAGAAAAAACTTTATTTTTCAGTAAATGTAGACCATAATCTAGTTTTCGCTGATGTAAAGTGCACTGATTTTTAATGTTTTTTGCTTTTGACTACCGTACTATTCCCGTTTGATCTATCAAAAAGTAAATCAGAAGAAAGGCCATCGTTAAAATGTCATCGAAATAGAGAGTAAATATAGCGATATTGATATTGGTAATTGGATTGGAACTGTTAGTATAGGGGGAACTCAAAGTTCACGTTTAAAAAATTATAAGAAGATTGTATACAGCAAAAGCTGAGGAAATATGTCAGTAACCTTTATTGAATGCCACTATTGAAATGTAGCGTTCAGGGGACTCAGGTTTCTTTTGTACAATAAATATAATTATAGAACTATTACTGATTCGATCGATACCTAATTATTATTCTTAGGAATAAAACATATAAATCAATGATTATATAAATTTTCGACATTTTTTTTACTATTTACACAGATAAATTTTAATATACAACTGGTTCCTAAAAAAACTGATACGACCCTTAGTAAGATTTTTCATCATCATCATCATTTTGAGCAGTGTGTTTGATTGGTCTGACATTATATTATATTTATTATGACAGACAAATAATAAAATAAACAAACAAACAACAAACAGTTGATTACGTATTAAATTGTAATAATTATTAAGGTCTAAATATATTAAAGCAAGAATTGTAACCAAATTAAAAGATAACTAGGTACTAGCAAAACATTTTAAAATAAGCAGAACCACAGTTTTTCTATTAATAAAAAATTAATGAAACAAGAAACTCTCCAAAGAAAGCGAGGGTCTGAAAGACCAAAACTATACTAAATTTAGGTATGTAAAAATAAAATTAATATTTTGTAATATCTCCATCAGCATTGATAACATGAAATTGTCTTCTTCAGAGAGCTCTTCCCAAGCCTGTTGTATAGCGTATCACAGCTCTTCAGCATTTTGAGGTATAAAATTACGCCGATACAACCGTTTTATAATAACCCTCCACACTTTCTCGATTGGGTTTAAATCTGTACTTAAGCTGGGCCATGGTAAGGTTTCGATGTTATTCTGGAGCCACCGGTTTATTATATTTACAGTATGAATAGGACAATTATCTTGTTGGGAGTTAAAATTATTTTCTGGATACAACTGTTATACACTGGAAAACATGATGTTTTTTAGAATATTTAGATAAATCTGCCCAACAAGCCTACAATCAATACGCCATACCATTCCTATTCCTCTAGGTGGCATCCATCTCCATACATTGGCGCTAAAATGACCAGCTGCTCGATATATATCAACATTATAGAGTTTTAAATCTATTATTTTTTGGCCTATACACCCCAATTTTGCCCTTTTTATAAGTATAAATAAGTAAGTATTTATAAGTATAAATAAGTAATATAAGTATAAATTAACGCACCACTCACATTTTTCTCAATAATCTTTATTTATTTATAATTTACTGTATGACAAGTTGCCTTTGGACCTTGTTTTACAGTGACAGTTATTATGTAAGCTAATAATAGTCTTGTTTTAACAATAATTTGTATTAAACTTCGTTTTAGACTAAAAGTGAGTTAAACTTTTCATAAAAAGTGCCGATTAAAGCAAAGTGCTTGTGAGAAACAAGCTTTTTATTGTGATATTTTTCATCACATGCATGTTTGGAAGTTCATTTGCAAAAAAATCAAATAAAAAAATGAATCGCCAACGAAATTGGTCGATGGAGGAGGCAGTGCGAGCATCGAATCTCCTAGATGAAGGATATTCAATGCGATACGTTGCAGGTTTGTTAGGAAGACATCATTCCACCTTCAGTCGTAAGGTGAGGCGATATAATGAAACAGGTCGTACCATCGAAGACCAGGGCGAAAACGTGACACTAATCAAATTGATCGTTTGATCGTTTTTGAGACAATGGGCTCTCAGAGATAGGAGAGTCACTAGCAATTTGCTAAAAAATGAACTAGCAGGTGTTCAAACTGTCACGATAGCGTCTCGAACAGTTAGAAGACGTTTACATGAAGCAGAATTGAGCAACAGGAAACCAGCCAAAAAACCCTTGCTTGCCAGAGAACACAGGGTTCATAGATTGAATTTTGTAAGATTGCATCAAAATTGGACCATCGATGATTGGAAACGAGTTCTTTTCTCCGATGAGACTAGAGTAAGCCTAAAAGCTTCAGATAGTCGTTAACGTATCTGGCGAAGGCGAGGAGAAAGGTTTGCCAGCTGCAATATCTCTCCCAAAGTTCCTTTTGGTGGTGGCTCTAATATGTTTTGGGGGGGAGTTTGTTTTGAAGCTCGTACGGAGTTGGTCCCCATACTTACGAGGTCTGTGAATACCCATTATTACTTAGACAACATTATTGTCGAACATGTAATGCCTTTTGCTCCGTTCCTTGGATCTAATTTTTTATTCATGCAAGACAACGCTCGTCCTCATGTGGCTCGACAGGTTATTAGCTACTTAAATGATGTTGATATTTCATTATTAGAGTGGCCACCTAACAGTCCGGACATGAATCCTATAGAGCATCTATGAGACTATCTCAAGAAAAAGATTTGAGGTCATAGACCCCCTATTGCCAATCACAACCAACTCATTGAGGCCGTTATTGAAGAATGGGAGAATATTCCTCAAGCTTTTGTTGAACATTTGATATCAAACATGCCTCGACGCATAAATGCAGTCATAAGAAATAGAGGAGGGCCTACACGGTATTAGTGTTGACCCAGATGCATTTTATTGTGTTACTTCACTGATTTTTTTCTTTTTGTAATTTGGAGTTATGCTAGCTTATTTACGCATTTCCGACAAAAACAATTTTTTAAAGAAACAATAAGTCAAATTAAGGTCATGATAAAGTCATGTTGGACTTTTTGTTTTATTTTATGTTCATATTGTAAATATTTAGATTAATTAAAGTGGTGCGTTAATTTTGTCAAGGAGTTTATTATCCTCTCCCAAAATTCTTGATTTTGTAGCTGATGGTTTAAAACAAATATAGGTAAGTCTTTATTGCTCCTGTTGTGGTGTAAAAGCTTGATTTTTTGCTGCAGTTCGGTTCCTAAGACGCGATGATTTAATTCTGCGCCAAGTTGTTGTCTTTCTTCTCGAAAACTGTGACATAATTCTTGCAGTTTTCGCATCTTCAAAAGGATTTACTTCTAATCTCTCCAAAAGTGTACGATCTCATGAGCGGTAGATATTTTTGGTCTTCCAAAACCTGGATTTTTTTCGAGAGTTCTTTGTTTTCTCCCTTGTATTAATATTAAAAACTGTTGTTCTGTTTACTTTTAAATGGTTCGCTACGGCAGATAGTGGCCAACCATCTTCTAATTGTGTTACAATTCTTGCTTTTAGTTCTTTGTTAGCATGTGTTGCCATTTTTTGAGGTTCAGCAGAACAAGTTATCATGCAAAGTTATGCAAATTTTAAGATTTGGCAGTGACAGTGACAGTATGTATATAATAAGTATTTATCCTTCAAAATATACTGCTCAATTTTGTACAAAATGCGCTTTAAGAGTCGTATCAGTTTTTTTAAGAACCAGCTGTACAACCTAAAAGTGATGTAACTCAGTGCAATGCAATGCAATTAAATAATTCACTCACTTTATATTACTTTACTTTAAATATTACTTTACAATATCAAATAAGTAACTTAGAGCGGTACATGAGTACGTATTTAATGCCTTAAACACATTTTTTCATCTCTCTTTTCAACACTCATTTTCCACAATAAAAATCATATAAAATATTTTAAAATAAAAATACTCATTTTGATATTGTTCGAAAGCATTTCATACCATATATAAATCATATTAGCTTTGTAATATTTTTTGGGAATAATAACGCAAAATTAAACATTCATTTAGTGTTTTGGTTTTGGAAAAAGTTTGAAACTGAATCGTTGAATAAATATTAAGTTTTCATGTATGCTTTTAGTCTGCTTTACAGGGTACTATTTTTAAATTTTCAATGTGTATTTCCTAAATCGTATTAGCAATCTATCCAGAAACTTATTATGTACTTCACGTGTCCTAATTATTGAGTTATATTTCCATAAACAGATTTTGGAGTTCAACAGTAATAATATAGTCTAGAGAGATAAAGTAAAAAAGTATCCTGTTGGGGTCTTTGACAGATCTGACAAGTTTTTTTAGTTTGATGGACCTCGATATCCACGCTGCTGTTTCTGCTGTGGGTTTGGAATACGTTTTATTTTTAAATAATAACAATTTTAGGACGAAACCGCACAATTCTAAGAAATTTTGTCTACCAGTAATATATCTATATTAGTGATGTAATGAATATTCGTATTCGCATTCGCGAATATTCGAAAAATTTTGCATATTCGAATTCGCATTCGCATTCGCGAAATTTGTTCGAATGTTTTGCGAATATGAATATAAGAAAAAAATTTGAAGATTCGGTTAATAAAATAACAATCCATTCACTTTTCAGTTGTTTTATTCAGAAAACTCACTTAATTTTACTAATGCATTTTACTATTGCATGAATTTATTTTATTTTATTTTTTGACGAAATAAAATAAAATTATAATAAATTACTCTTAATAGATGTATGTAGAATTCACCGATATATATATATATATATATATATAGTTTTTTGAAAATGATCCAGTTTTTGAAAAAAAAATGTGTGCCCATTTGGGAACATTATGTATAAAAACTTTTATTAGAACCAATTGTCATACACATTAGATAGATGTATTGTCAGTAACACACTATTCCAAATTGTGAAACTTCTTAAAACAATTACTTTTAGAATGAAAGCATAAATGCACCTTACATTTCTCGCACCGGACCCTTGATTTTCCTTTACCGTTTATCAACTTACATCTTTCCCTGTTTACAGTCCAGTTTGGCCAGTGTGAAAACTGATCTGTTTGTACATATATATTGGGTCTAGTTCAATGCATCTTCTTTTGGATGGTTGTTCGGGTGTAGAACTTCTAGGACGACCTACTTTTCTTTTTTGTAAAAGACCACTGTTAGGTAGTTGTTCAGCTAGAATTGTTTTGAAATTCAGCAGTGGTATAATCTCTTCAGTTTTTCCAATTTGTTTTTTAATTCGCCTGTCTAATAGCCAAGCATTGACTACTGCTACATCCAGCATATGATAGAAAATATGGTGGTACCATTTTTTACTTTTGATTTTGATTGGATATAATCCCAATAAGGAATCTTGCAGATCCACACCGCCCATGTGCCTGTTGTATTGTTGTACAATGTCTGGGCAATCAATTTCTTTCCTAGTTCTTTCGGTGCGAAAGAATCTTTCCACTTTGGCTGTTGGTTGAGTTCCACAATAATCTGACAGTAAAGACACAATTTTGTTGTCACACCACTGGACTGTATGTATTGCAGTATTCTCATACGTGCCAGAGTGTTCCTGAATGCTACCCCTTTGTAATTTTTTTATTTCCTTCTTTTGCCAACCTTTATAATTGAGAATTCGATTTGTACGGATTGTTGCCATAGAATGTATGCCTCGTTTTGACAAATATGACACCAGTGGTATGCTTGAAAAATAATTATCATAGAAGAGTTTGTGATGTTTATTGGATGGTACTTCTCTGCTCAACCAAACTACAACATTACTAGCAGCTCCCAAATTTACTTCATTCGGTAATTCTGTGTAACCATCTTTTCCAGCCAAAATTTTAAAATTATATGAAAATCCTGAGATTCCTGAGAGAACCCACATCTTGTATCCCCATTTATGAGGCTTTTTGGGATTGTATGTCTTCATGCTCGAACGTCCTTTGAACGATATAACTTGTTCGTCACAAGATAAGTGTTCTTCTAAAGGTATTTGCAAACACGATCTTTTTATTTGTTCAATCAGAGGCGCTATTTTGTCAAGACTGCGCGTATTTTCTAAATTATTACTAAAATGAAGAAACCTTTTGATTGTTTCAAAACGATTGATAGGCATTACATCTGCAACTTGTGAAATTCTTGTTGTCGGAGCCCAATAGCGTCTTGTAGTAGGTTGTCTTATTAGAGACATCCACAGCAATATCCCCATAAAATTTTCAATTTCTACAGGACATGTGGTAATTGGCTTTTGTGGATTTGTTTGAGCGCTGTATATACAAGTTTGTCGAACTACCTCAATTATAAAATCTGGTGTCAAAAAAAAACTAAACAATTTGTAAGGAGAGTTGAGCTGCAATATGTTGATTGGAAGTAATTCACTACCTTCAAAATGCAGTTCATCTATATTTCGCACAGTTTTTGAAGGATGCCATGTCATTTGACTTTTTTTGCTAGATTTTTGTTTAGTAGGTAGTTCAGTATCCGAATCATCGGTTGATAAATTATCATCTTCATTATCAGAGTCTTCTTGACTGTCAATGATTACTCTGGGCCGGGTGGTTTGTGCAGCTAACGGCTCAACATTATCTTCATCAGATAGTTCCGAATCTTCACTTTCAGATGGAATCTGTCGTAACTTATAGAGCTGAATAGTTTTTGCTTTATTGTTGTAAAACGATGTTGGTGGAATACTTTCAAATTCATCCATTTTTTTTCTAAAAAAAAAAGTTTACTTCAGGTTTATTCAAATTAATTTATTTAAACCAATAATGCATTAAATAAGTACCAACTTGATAAAAACAAGCTATAAAATATTAAATTTTTTCAGTTTCAAAATTTACTTTTAGCACACAATGTTCCCGTACGGGAACAGTAATAATTTGGGGCAAATTCTAACAACAACAAAGTAAATTTATTATTTCAATATATCAGTAGATCCTTACAACACTTATAAACGCGTATATAATTTTTATTTATCAAACTTACCTTATTTTTAGCTGATATTTGAAAATAAAATACACGTGCTAAACAAACAACTTACTCGAAGGTCACTTCAAACAAAACTGCTATTTATTGAAATAACCGGTGGGTATATCGGCAACACACAATACACATCTAAGAATGAACGTTCCCAAAAGGGAATAAGATGTGTACGCGCTTAAAATTGTCGATAGCAAATACTCATGGAAATTTTATATATTGAGTTCCCGTTTGGGTCCATTATGCAATAGAGGGCTAAGTTTAGAAAACTATAAAATTAGAAAACAAAAAATAAATGATGCAATGTAAACAAATAAAAACAAATTATTCTCTGAAACTGTTATTATCCTGAAATTTTTAATTTTAGACAATCATCTTGAAAAAGCCAAGAATTATTCAACTACCAACTAAAAATATTGTATGTGTTTTTATGCAAAGAGTTTAAACAAACAAACACAAATAGTTCGACTTCAGTTAGATAAGTTCAGATAAATTTAGTAATTGTAATTCAGCAATTTTCGGAACAAGATACATATATGTATTGTACCCTACACCGTAATGTAATACAGTACAATATAATTTGTATAATTGTTCAGAGAATTGCTGAATTACTAAATTTATCTGAACATATCGCTGAAAAAATTGCCAATTTTAAAAAAAAACGGAATATTCGCATTCGCATTCGCATTCGCGAATATTCAAAAAATGACATTCGTTACATCATTAATCTATATATGTACAGCGCTACAGGCCTTGTAGGCCCCTGGCTTCTAAAAACTTGGTTGTTTCTCTCTACTTTTTCGGCCCTTGCTTTCTCTCTCCAATTTCTCACGCCTACTTCTGACGGGTCTTGCTTTACTGCTTCCAACTACTTCTTCTTTGGACATCCTCTTCTATTTTCCCCATTTCTCCCTCCTTCGGTATTGTTTTAACATTTCGATTCTCTGGCATTCGGATAATGTGACCAAGCCATCTAGCTCTTTGGGCTCGTAAATTTTTGCCATAATTGCTGGTTTTCCATACATCTTTATTATTTCTTTACTCGTTCGTCTTCTCCAAATATTCTCTGTCGTCTTTATTACTCCAAATATTATTCTGAGCACCTTTCTTTCCCAGATCTTTAGTTTCTTTTTTTACTGCTGATTCATAATCCATTTTTCACTGGCATACATCTTTGTAGGTATGATTACTGTCTCGTAGACTCGCAGTTTAGCTGTTTTTGACACATTTTTTGCTTTCAGTAATTTGGCGACCCTCTTCCCTTCATTAATCTTTTATCTATCTCTTTTTCTTTTTTCCCGTGTTCATTATGGTTACTCCTAAGTATTCAGATTCTGTCATTTTCATATATTGCATTTTTGTTTGGTTTATTATTAATCCGTATCTTTTCGCTTCTTCCTCAAATTTCTGGAAAAATTAAATGTTTTTTTATTCTCGCTAGTATCACCACATCATCCGCGTACGCTATGCACTGTTTCTTGCTATTGAAAATAGTCCTGTGGTTAAATAAATTCGTTGATAGCGGATCTCCTTGTTTTAAACCTCTATTCGCTGTGAACTGTCTTGAAAAGCTTCCTTCCATTGTTTCCCCATTCATCGTGTTTCTAAGCGTCATTCTCACTAACCTTATAAGCCTTATAAGTATTTTTAATGTTCTTATGGCCTCCTATAGTATCGTTCGATTTAGGGAGTCATATGCTTGTTTAAAATCGATAAATCGCATATGTAGTCGTAAGTTTTGTTCGTAGCTTTTATTTTGTGCTAATTTTAACATACTTATTTAATCAGCAGTTGTTCTTAATGATCTAAAACCTCTCTGGTATTCTCCAATCACTTTGTTATAATATTTTATTAATCTTTTCCTAATAAGTTTTGCAAGTATTTTATAGGCTACTTCTAATAGTGCTATACCTCTATAGTTTTCGCACTCCGTTTTGTCTCCTTTTTTATAGATTGGGCAAATAAGAGTACTATTTCGTTGTTTTGGTATTTCTTCCTTTTGCCAAATTATTAATGTCAAGTGAAATATCCTTTCCTTCAATCTTTCGCCACCTTCATTTTGCCACGCTCATTTTCTTCAAAGTTCCTCTTGTTGGTCTGTATTTAATAGATCTTCGAAATATTTCGCCCATCTGTTTAACTTTTCTGACTTTTCTGTTGTTTCACGTAAAAGTAAACCTTCTTTGTTTCTGCAATACTGTGGATTAGTCTTTGTAGTTTTTCTGAATTTCTTAACTTCTTGGTAGAAATTCTTTACCTCTTTGTTTATGTCTTACGTTTTTGTTTCATTTTTAATACGTATATACTATAGTTTTATAACTCATTGTTATAAAATTTTAGTTTTTAAAAACAATAAATTTAAATCCACCTATATATCTAATACTAAATAAAGAAAATTTTCAAAAACTATAGTGGATTTAATAGGAATTTCGCTTAATGTTTTGTTTACGTTTTGACGAACTGTCGTATTTAAAATATATTATATTTTGACATATTTTTGAACTTTTAAAAGATATACTTTACTAATTAAAATGACGTTATTATAAAAATGTCACTAAAAAGTCACCACTAAAAATTATTTTTTTTTTAACTGAAAACATTTTATACATTGTAAAGCAATGACCACTTCCTGGAATTACCCTGACCCTGCTCTTCAAAATGAACTCAGAAAAATAGCAGATGCCATAGTGACACCAGGTAAAGGAATATTAGCAGCAGATGAATCTGTATCAACTATGGGTAAGCGCTTGAAAGATATTAACACGGAAAATACTGAAGAGAATAGACGTAAATACAGGCAATTACTATTCACAACTTGTCCAGTTATAGGGAACTTTATTTCCGGCGTAATTCTATTTCATGAGACTGTATACCAAAAAACTGACGACGGCACTCCATTTGTGGAATGCTTAAAGAAAAGAGGTATTATTCCTGGAATAAAGGTAGATACTGGAGTCGTTCCTCTGTTTGGAAGTAATGAAGAATGTACTACACAAGGTCTTGATGATCTGGGTAAGCGCTGCATGCAATATAAGAAAGATGGCTGTCATTTTGCTAAATGGCGTTGCGTTTTAAAAATTGGCAAAAGTACTCCTTCCATACAGTCTTTAATAGAAAATGCAAACGTTTTAGCTCGTTATGCGTCTGTTTGTCAAGCTAATAGAATAGTACCGATAGTGGAGCCTGAAATATTGCCAGATGGAGACCACAGTATTCTTATCTGCCAAAAAACAACAGAAACAGTGTTAGCTTATGTCTATAAAGCATTATATGATCACAATGTTTATTTAGAAGGAACTTTACTTAAACCAAATATGGTCACTTCTGGACAATCTTGTCCCAAAAAGGCTAGTGCAGAAGAAATAGCTGAAGCTACAGTAACTGCTTTCCAGCGAAGAGTCCCTTGTGCTGTGCCCGGTGTTACGTTTCTATCCGGTGGACAATCTGAGGAAGAAGCAACTATTAACCTAAATGCTATGAATCAATATCCTGGTAAGAGACCATGGGCATTAACTTTTAGTTATGGTCGTGCTCTACAAGCCTCTGTGTTAAGAGCTTGGGGTGGAAAAGATGAGAATGTCAAAGCTGGTCAGGATGAGCTGCTTAAAAGAGCTAAAGCCAATAGCGATGCTGCCCAAGGAATATATGTACCTGGTAGTGTTGAAGGTAAAGCTGGTGGTGCCGATTTATTTGTTAAAGGTCATATTTACTAAATTATTATGTATAAAAAGCAATGTAAATTCTTGGCGGAATAAATACTTTATCATATCTTATTTTACCATTTCTTTTTAAGTAAATTATTTATTATCTGATAATAATTCTTTTTCATCTGATGTTAGGTATACGTTGAATTCTATAGAAAATATCCACTTTTTTGATGATGGAAACATTGATTTTGAAAATTGAAGGCACAATCATGAGCATATTATAATCTCTATGTGTAATTTATCTTAAATAAATAGTTTTTATGTTTTTTCCCTTCCATAGTCTAGTCGTCAGAGATTTGAGCCCTAAAAATCACACGAACAAGCTGAATTTTGCCGAAAATATCAATTTTGGGACCCAAAAAAAATGCAAAAAAGTTTACCACTTTTATCCTAAGGCTTCCCTCATCTGAATTTAACTGATGAATTACAGTGAAACTTATTTATAACGGACACCAACGGGGGGAAATACTTGTCCGATGTGTAGAGTTATCGCTTAATTAATTGAAATAAAGAAGGGGTTTTGATTTGCTTGATTTTTAGTTATATTTAGTTTATTTTCGTACATATTTGCCTAAGCGTATTCACAAATACAATACTATTGTTAAAAAAAGGTAATTAAAATCATCAATTTTGTTTTTTTTTTTTTTGTTTTGAACATTATTTTTTACAATTTCTGACTTAACATTTAGAATTCCATAAGATATTTTTTGACTTACTCTTGAATCACCTTTATAGAAAATAATTTTAAGTCTCTTAATTTTAGGTAAGGTCTTGTAGCTACAAATTTTCCACAATTGCTTCTCCATTACTATCATTTTTTTTTAAACTGCACCTAATAAAATACTTTTCAATTGTTTTGGTTAACACGTCGCTTCATGCTGCCATAATCCAAATTAAGGCGTTAACAATCTATATGGACTTCTTCAGTTCAGTCGTCGATAAAGAATATTATATAGATCATATCATGGTAACTAATAACTTTCTATACAGAGATTTAAAGTTTGAAATTACTTCTTGGTCTAACGGATGACAATGTGGTGTAGTATTAGATGGCAAAAATATTATTGATATATTAGATAACTGAATATCCGCATGAAATAGTGCGTTGTCTAGAAATAAGGGAATTTGTTTTTTTACGTTGCATTTTTTTGTCAAATTTGTACATCCAATCTGTCGTGATATCTCAGGTCATCTAGGCCTTTTTGTTGCAGTACCAGTCAACTTGGAGTTTATCAACATAAAAATTGTTAAAACATCGAGGATTTTTACTTTTACCAATCACCAAAAGTTTTCCTTTTTTCCCCATTTAAATTTGCACATAAACGGTCAGCATTTCCGTAGCAGATATACCTCCAGTGCACTTTTCATTACAAAATATAAAAGTTTTACTTGGTAAAGCTCAATAATACAGACCAGTCTCGTCAGAGTTATAAATATTTTAAGGTAAATAACCACTTAATAAATTTGGTAGTTTTCTTTGCCACTCTGAAACGTCGTCCCCAAGATGAAGATAGTCTGCAAAGACTGGTCCACAGATTTCACACAAATTAACCAGATGTAAAATAGAAATTGATGGTATCAGTATTGAACATGTAATAAAAATAAAATACCTGGCAATTACACTATCTAGCTATGGAAACCTGGACAAAAAGCTAAAAGCCAGTTTTTATCAAAACTATTAAAAGATGACAACATTGACTTAGTTGCTGTACAGGAAACCCACTGCGAAACAGAGAAGCAACTACAAAAAAGGGGCAAAATACCCGGCTATGAACTATTAGGCGCAACTTACCACATAACATACGGCACAGCCACATATGTCAAAGAAGATATTGAAAATGCTTCGCTAATCTCTACTTCCACTGATGACTGTATTTATAATGTGGTCATAAAAATCGCTAACATTACCGTGTCCAACATTTACAAGCCACCTGCTACGTCGTGGCCAGCCCAAGCAATTGAAGTATATCCTCACCCTGCTGTATACGTTGGAGATTACAATAGCCATCATGAACAGTGGAAGTACAAAAATAATGATGCGAATGGGAATGCTTTAATAAAATGGGCAGAAGACGAACGCCTGTACCTTTTGTTTGATGCCAAAGATCGATCAACCTTCAGATCCGCACCATGGAGGCGGGAATACAAGCGCTCTAAGATAATAGCCATACTGAAGCCAGGCAAACCCGCCGACAACCTAAAAAACTACAGACCAATTGCGCTTCTCTCTGCCATCTACAAACTATTGGAGAGGCTTATATATAATAGAATCAGTACAGAACTGTTCCAGGCGATCCCAGTCGAACAAGCGGGTTTTCGACCAGAACGAAGCTGTGCAGACCAGGTAATGTCACTCACCACCTACATCGAAGCGGGTTCATAAAGAAGACTTAAAACTTCAGCGGCATTTATTGATCTCTCGGCAGCTTACGATACAGTATGGAGAGAGGGCCGTATATACAAAATTCTCCGTGCAATCCCCTGTAAACCAATAGCACGCCTAATAGATAGCATGCTCAACGACCAAATGTTTCAAGTAGTGATGGGCACAGATATCAGCCTACCAAAGAAACTTAAGAATGGCCTACCAAAGGGGTCAGTGCTCTCTCCGCTACTATTTAGCTTATACCTAGCAGATATGCCGGAAACACAGTCAAGAAAGTTCGGATACGTCGATGACTGGGCCCTCGCTACACGATGCAGAATACTAGAAACGTCTGAAGAAGTTCTGACGGCAGACTTATATAAATTGGGCAAATATTTTCGCAAGTGGCGACTTCAACCAAATGCATCCAAAACAGAAGTTAGTTGCTTTCACCTGAACAATAAACTTGCTGGAAAGGAACTCAACATACGGTTTGAAAATACCACACTTACCCACAACAAAACACCGAAGTACCTGGGCGTAACACTAGGCAGAACGCTATCATTTAAAGAGCATTTAATAAAAACTGCCCAAAAGTTGAGTACAAGAAATAACATTATACAGAAGCTCTGCGGTACCACCTGGAGAGCATCGGTTTCCACTCTCCGCTCTACTGCCTTAGCCCTTGTTTTCTCGACCGCTGAATATTGTGCTCCAGTCTGGCTACACAGTCCACACGTAAAAAAGGTCGACAATCAGCTGCACGATAGCTGGTACAATTAAATCAACTCCCACCCAATGGCTTCCAGTATCACATTCCACCTCCACATTTACGCAGTCGACGCACTTACACTTGAATACAAAAAGATCATGAACAATATAAACCTGCCAATCCGCCAAGATACCGAGGATGCACGAAATACCCGTCTCCGTTTTAGAAAACCACCAATGAAAACGGCAAGAATGATATATGAGGAGTTTAACATCACGAATGCATGGTCCCAAGAATGGAACGAATGGCAAAATAACATGCCCTGCATTACCCACAAGCCACCTGGTTTTGATCTTCCACGCAAAACATGGTCCACTCTAAATAGGATCCGAACCAGACACGGCAGATGTGCATACATGCTACATAAATGGGGAAAGAACCCGTCTCCTCAATGTGACTGTGGGGAGAACCAAACCATCATTATTCAAGAGTGTCCCTCAAGATCCTACAATGGTAGCCCTGAAGACTTCCTGTTTGCAACTTCAGAGTCAATTGATTATATAAATACACTTGATGTTTGTTTGTAACTATTTAAAGTTTGTCAAATACCTATATTACTAGTGTTTGTGTATTTATTCTAAATGTGTTGTAATTGCCATACGATAAATAAATAAATACCTGGACAAAGAAGTGAGAGATCAAGTACAAAAAGCAAATAGACTGCAAGATTCCTTATTAATACTATAAGGCAAAACAAACCCATTTACACTAGGATGGAGTCAAGAATTTATAAAGCCAGTGTCAGGCCAATAATGGCATATGCCTCAGAAACAAGACTCGACACAGCCACAACGCAAAGGCTATTGGAAACGGCAAAGATGAGAGCACTGAGAAGAATTACAGGAAATACGCTGAGAGATCGAACTAAAAGTGAAGACATTAAAAGAAAATGTAACGAAATTAATGGACACAAAATAGAAAAAAAAAATGTAATAACCACATAATCAGAATGGAAGAGACCCGTGTCATCAAAATAGCAAGAGATAAGTCACCAATCAGCAAAAGAAGTATTAAACGACCGCCCAAAATATGGAGCGACAACCTTCCATAGAGAATGGCTTATAAAGAAAAAGAAAAAGAAGAAGAATGAGAAGAAGAAGGAGATGAAGAAGAAGAAGAAGGAGAAGAAGAAGAAGAAGAAGAAGAAACGTCGTAATGGTTAACATTTGCAACTTCTCCAGAAATTGCTGTAAATTTAATGTAAATATGTTATTATGTAAAGCTCTTTCTTTTACTAATGGTCCAGATAATGGAATGATCTTACTTCTTTCTTTACAAAAAAAATCGTATACCCGGTTCACAATTTGTTGATAGCTCACTACAAGTTTAACCCTAATTAGAAAACTGAAATACAGAAAGGATAAGTAATACGATATAATAGTAAAAACCAACCTAAAACTGACGGTTTAAGACGTTTTTGACTAACCCACCTTATATCTGAAGGAATACAATACCTTATAATCCTATTACGGGGGTATTTTGAATGGTTAGATATGTGTTTTAAATGTATCCATTATTTTCGAATCCAGAGAAAACTAATAAATATTTTTGAAAAATTTAAACGCAGAATGAAAGATTATATAGTATAATATAGTATAAATTTTTAGTTAGAAAATTTAGAAAATATAGTATAAAGAAACTTTTTATTTATTCTAAAAAATATTTCATTCTACTTTTAAATTTTTCAAAAATGCTTTTTAGTTTTCTCAGGATTTGAAAAAAAAATGGATACATTTAAAACACATTGAACATTTTGACAGGCGACATTTTGCGCCTTTCCTCTTAATACCTTACGATTACAACTACTATTATTACCTTATATAATTACGATTAGAAAACTATTCAAATTCAAAATAAATAGGATCAACTTCGGAATCCGAGTCGTCTTGAGGGTTAATAATTAGGTTAATAATCTCTACGGTCGCATCAATTATGTTATCAAGATCCCACATTTTTTGTTCTTCTTCTATTACATGTCTTACTGCATCTTTCCAGTTTTGTTTTGTAATATGTTATAAAGACTCGTATAACAATTCACGTACAACTTGTATTTTATATGATGTATTTTTTCTAGCCACATAACTTTTCATTTGTGCTCAAATGAGTTCAATTGGATTTATTTCGCAGTGGTAGAGTGGAATTCTAAAGACTGTGATGTTTCGCCTTTCCGCCATTTTGTCAACTACGTATTTCTTGAACTTAGATTTGTGTTGCCGGGCAATTTTTAAAAGTTCTGCTTTTACCATTCCTCCCATCATCTTCTCCTCCCGGTCAATCAAAAGTGATTTTCGGTCTGATTTCTCCCACCGGAAATTTAATTCTTTTAAAACTTGCCACATTTAGTTCGTCCGATATGAGGCAAATCCGGGTCGTCTCTAACTTCTTGTAAAATTTTGTTTAGGTTTGGTATTTCTTTTTTGAAAAAAAATCCATGAATTTTCCTTCGAATACCATTTTTGGCAAATTCATCAATTTCAATATGCTTTTTCCCTCTCTTTAAGTGTTCGTTTGTGTTTGGGTTAGCTATACCGTGTTTTTTTCTTTCTGATAGGAACCTATATAAAGTTGACTCTCCTACGCCAGTCATGTTGGCACAACTTTCGACTATGTTGCGAACAGTGTTTGTGAGATTCTGAGAAACCAGAGCATCGTGAACATTCAGGACAATAGTCTTCTCTCTTGGTGAATAGACAGACTTACTGACTGTACGCAACAGTACCGGTGTAAAACTTGATGATGAAGCCATCACAAACAATCCAACAAAACCAGCACGAGCGAAAGGTACGTATATGTTCGTAGGTATATGGAATAAAAAATCACTCACTCTCTGCATATAATTCGCAAAAGAAATATTCGAGACGCTAATTACTGCCGTAGACGCGGAAACACCGACGAGCCGTAAATTACATGCGATCAAAAACGTACTAAACAAAAAAATTGTTTTCGTTCGTAATAACTTCACCCTTTCAAGTTAAGTTTCGAATATAATTATATTATTAAAAATCTGGGGAATTCCATCTTAATTATCTTGCAACGAATAGTACCTTCGGATATGAATTCCAGGTTTTCTAGTAAAGTGATTAAACGCGAAGATTAGTATTGAAATATCCAAAGATATAAGGTATTCTTATTAACAAAATTGTTAATGGTTAAATTCTTATTTTTATTAATATAATATAATAACCAACATTAGTCCTGAAAGTTTTAATTGTTTTTTTGCTAAATATATTAGTATTAAAATATTATCAATATTATATATAACAGTATTAAAACATTATATTACATGATTTACGACCGTTTTATGAGTTTGAGGCATATTTCGTGCTCTCAACAATTTGTGAACGAAGAATATCGATGGCAATACCTTCAGTTTTAATCGTCTTTTTTGTTGAATATTTCCACTTTCACAATACCACATACCACAATACCAATATAAATATTTTTTTATGATGAATTGATTAATCTCTATTTGAGATTTTCTAATTGAACATCCTTCGCTTTATGTTCCTATACATTGGTAATATCCTAATCAGCATTGATTCTTGGACTAAATATCAGAAAATACACGTAAAAGAAATTGTGTTTAAAAGCATAATAAACAACAAAATACAACAAACAATAATCAACATTCTATTAAAAAAATGTTTTTAACGGCATTTGTGTATAAATTGTGATTTAAGATTAAATAAAATATTTTTAAGCTTTAAAAGTTTTTTCGCGTGTCACGTCCAATTAACGACAAAATAAATCTTATTCTAACTGATAGAAATCATAATA
This sequence comes from Diabrotica undecimpunctata, assembly GCF_040954645.1. NCBI lineage: Eukaryota > Metazoa > Arthropoda > Insecta > Coleoptera > Chrysomelidae > Diabrotica > Diabrotica undecimpunctata. The sequence goes on from NC_092808.1 coordinate 133,297,249, forward strand.
AAAACTAAATAGAAAGGGGCAATTACTTGCGGTCTTTGTGATTTTATCATTCGTTTATTATCAGAACTATAATTGCTAACATCAATTTAATAAGTTGTTAGAATAAATTGTGATAATTAAACATAATTTAGTGAAAGTTACACTAGTAACTTAATTTAGGTTTATTTAGTCATTCACATCAAATGAATGTGAAAGTTTGGAAGATTTACTTTTTAAACTATCAACCGTATTTGGTTTAATGGTCTTTAGGTGTGGTAATTGTATATTATGGTAAACAGTACATCCTTGTATATTTTAAACACTATTTTGGGATTACATCTTTGTTCACCCAAAATTTATTTTATACAAAAAAATTATAAAATAGTCCCATTTTTGCCATTTCATCTTATTCAATGCTGTTAGAATAGTCTCCATCGAGATGTAAGCATTGAAACATGCACTTTTTAGCTAATTTGAGACCTATAAATATTTTTTATTTTACCTATGAATATGTAATTTAATTTAATTTGTGAGGTATATAATAATTACATTAAAACAACGATTTTAAAGTTAATTATCATCATCATCATCATCATCCAGCCTTCGTTTACCTTCCTTAAACTCCTCCATTCTTTGCGATTTTGTGCTCTTTGTTGCCAATTCTTGCTAATACGCCTGATGTCGTCAGCCCAACGTTTGTAACGAATATGCCTACCATATAGGGTAATATTATTATTTTTTTTTTAGCCCTTTTTCTATCCGAATTGTCGAATAAAGGCCTCTCCCATTTCTCGCCATTCATCCCTGTTGTGTGCTAGGCGTTTCCACATTGGTCCTGCGACTCTTTTGATATCGTCGCTCCAGCGCATTTGAGGTCTTCCTCTTGGTCTCTTCGCATCGTACGGTCGCCAGTTTCCGACTTCTTTGTTTCATCTACCATCTTCGAGACGTTCGTTGTGTCCAGCCCATTTCCATTTTAATTTAGCTGCTTGTTTCGCGGCGTCCTTTATTTTTGTTTTGTTCCGGATTGCTTCGTTCGTTTGCCGATCTATTAGTGAGATACCAAGCATCTGTCGTTCCATGGCTCGCTGAGTTTTTCGAATCTTGTCCATGTTCTTTTTTGTGAATGTCCAGGTTTGAGCTCCGTAAGTGAGAACGGGAAGGATACAAGAATCGAACACTTTGGTTCGAAGGTTTTGGGGTATCTTTTTGTCTTTCAGTATGTATGAGAGTTTTCCAAATGCAACCCATCCCATTCTTACCCATACCCGTACCCATACCTTGATATTCTGACCCAGATATATGTATTCTTCTACATGTTCCACTTTTGTTCCTTGGATGGTTATCGTCGGTTGATCATCTTTATTCGACATTAGCTTAGTTTTACTCAGATTCATTTTCAGTCCTTTTTTTATGGATTCCGTATGAAGCTCATCGATCATCGTCTTCAGTTCTTTCCAGCTGTCGGCTATTAGTACTACGTCATCTGCATATCTTAGATGGTTTAAATACTTTCCGTTTATCGACAGTCCCTTCGTTTCCCAATTTAGTGATTTAAAGATGTCTTCAAGTGCGGCAGTAAATAGTTTTGGAGATATGGTGTCTCCCTGTCTTACTCCTCGGTTGATTTTTATTGGCCTCGTTTTCATTCCGTTATCCATCGTGACTACCATTTCAGCGTGTTGGTATATATTATGTATTAATATCCTATACCTAGAATCTATTCTGCTGTTGACCAGTGCTTCCTCAATAGCCCATAATTCTATGCTGTCAAAAGCTTTCTCGTAGTCTATAAATGCTAAACAGATTGGTAAATTGTATTCGTTAACTTTTTCTATTAGGACCTTTAGTGTGTGAAGATGGTCACATGTACTGAACCCTTTTCTAAATCCGGCTTGCTCTACTGGTTGATATACATCGAACTTTGTTGTCAATCTATTTGTAATTATTTTTGTGAATGTTTTATAAAGTTGTGATAGTAGTGATATTGGACGATAATTTTTCAGATCTGTATTGTCCCCTTTTTTGTGTATTAATATTGTGTTAGCAGTATTCCATTCCCTTGGTATGTTTCCTTCAAATAGGCATTTATTAAAAAGTATTTTTAGGTACCTGATGACTTCTTCTCCTCCTTCTTTCAACATTTCTGCTAGAATTCCATCACTACCCGGTGCTTTATTTCTTTTCAATTCTTTAATTGCATTTTCTATTTCTACTTCGCTTATTTCGGGCATTACTTCAGAATTTACGTTTGTTATTTGTCTTTTCAGATTTTGCTTTGAAGAGTCGGGGGGATCATTTCTTGAGCGGTATAACTCAGTTTAGAAGTTTTCAACTATATTTGATATCTGAGCTTTGCTTGTTTCTAGTTGGCCTTGTTGATTTTTCATAGTTATAATATTTTTCTTTCCTAATTTCGGTTTGGTATATTTCAGACTTTGATTTTTTTCTATCACTCTTTCTACATGTTCTTGTTTGTTTTTTAATATCGTCTTTTATCTGTTTTCGTATGGCTCGATTAAGTTCTTTGTATTCTGTGGTATTTCTTTTGTTTAGTGGCAGGAGCTCTTTTCGTTGTTTCAGCATATTCTTCGATTCTGCACTTATTTTGGATTTTTTGTTGTTATGGCGGGTTGCTACTTCTGAGCTAGCATTCAGTAGTTCTTTTGTTATAACTGAGTTAATTTTATTAACGCTGAGTTGTTCTAGATTCAGTGCTTGGGCGGTTTTTAATTTGCTAGCATATTTTTCTTTATTGACTTTTAGCTTTTCTGTGTCTATTTGTATCGTGTTATTAAAGTTAATTCTACGTTTGCTATACTTAATAGGGTAATATTATAGGGAGTTGAAAATTGGGGATAGAAATTATTGGGGTAGAGATAGGGCAACCAAAATAAACGAAACTTTTGCGAACGGCACTCAGGGTTTATTTGAAGGGCTGGGTCGTGGATACGTGAATGACAAGGGGGTTGGATTGCGACAACTACAAAGATGAAACAAAAGGGGTTAGAAATTTTTTTTAAAATAAATAAGTTTAGAGAAACAAAATTACACATTTATTGTTGTCTCACCACAAACAGTTACAAATATAGATAATAACAATAAAATACAAAATATCAAAAACAGATTTACTATGTCCTATCCGTTTACAAACTCTAGAAGTTGGAGATACAATAAAACTTAAGATTGTTACTGGGCGACAATTTGTAGCAGAAATAAATTATTACAAATAAAAAAATATCTTTTTAAGTAAAACTATGCATAGAGGTTAACTTTTTTTTAAACAAAACAAAATCTCAAATATTATTAGATATTTACCAGATGTCAAAAATATTGCTAGCTGTCATATGTCAATACTAAATCTTAAGAAAGAGCAAATAATATAACAGCTATGGTCACACCCTATATTTATAATTTTAATTATTACAATTTTTTAACCTTAAAAAAATGTCTATTTTTACTTTAAAGGTTCAAACAAAAAAAGTTACCTGGATTTCACTAAAATGCACTTTAAGATTTCTGGAGTTGGAAACTGGACTTACATTTGACTTTAGAACTTCTGCCATACAAAAACCTGCATCTCACACTGCGAATTATGTTCTGAAACGGCTTCTTAGTTAGGACAAAGCAAATTTGAGGTTGAAATTGGCACTGGACGCAAACCTTGGACTCGACTTCTTAAAAAATAGGAATAGATACAACTGGACACAATGGCAACATGTGGTTATCCATCAAAGTTGTTGTAGATGCCGTTTTAGAAATATCTCAGATGAGAGACGGCTTACAACAAAAACCAATGATTACTTTTATCTAATCAGACACATTACGTTGAATAAAAATCACTTATTTTAACAAATTTGTCGGTTTTTTTCCGACTCAACTAAACACGTCTGCTTACAATGGCCAACATTTCAAACCTCACTTAAACTGTAACTATTAACTGCTTAATATTACACATTTAACTGCTACTGTCACTTTGTACTATATTTCCATGACAAAAAAAGAGAAAACGAAAGGATTACGAATTTTAAAAAAATTCGGACTCCAATAAAACTAAACACGCTTTTAACTTTGGCCGGATTTACCGAGGGTGAATGTAATTATCTTTGAAATTCATTCACCCAACTTTTTATAAACAAAACATATAAACGGGAATATTTATTTGAAACGCAGAATATTAAGCGGAAAACGATCAAAGAAAATACCTAGGAATATTCGTCTGTGATATATATAAACAAACTGTAAAATGGTTTATCATCGACCTCGGCGACGCAAAGAGGAATTAAAAGAATATTTCGGTGTTTTAACATGTAGGAGGGGATTTCAATATATACCAAGGAATTTTAAAATGCTATACGTGTAGGTGGTCTTCCTCTACTACGTTTGCCTGCTCTTGGCCTTCAATGTGTAATTTTGCTGGTCCATCGTGAGTCATGCATTCTCGCTGCATGGCCTGCCCAATTCCATTTCAGTTCCGCTATGCGTTCCACAACATCAGCAATACTCGTCCTTCTTCGCAGATCTTCGTTTCTTATTCGGTCCCGCAACGTCACTCCCAGCATAGACCGTTCCATTCGTCTCTGTGCCGCTCTCAATGTCGAAGCCGTCGTCTTGGTTAGAGTTATGGTTTCCGCCCCATAGGTCATGACCGGTAATACGCATTCGTCAAACACTTTTCTTTTGAGGCTAATTGGCTTGTTGGCCCTAAGTATGTCTCGTAGTTTTCCAAAGGTTGCCCACGCTAAAGTAATTCGTCTTTGGGTTTTGAATGTCTGGTTATCCCTGCTGATTCTTATTTCATGATCCAAATATTATATTTCTCCACCAGTTCTACCACTTTGTTTTGAATGTTAAATGGTTATTGGGGAGCATATTTGTCATAAACTTAGTTTTGGTCAAGTTCATTCTGAGGCCCACCTTCGAACATGCAAAGTCCAATTCATTTAACCAATTTGTGGCTTCTCCTAAATTATCTGTGATAAGGACAATGTTATCTGTGAAACAGAGATGGTTAAGTTTTTCGCCGTCTATTGTTACTCCTCTGTGATCCCAATTATCCCACGTTTTATTTTCATTGGTCGGGTTTTATCGTGTATATTAACAGTCATAGTGGCATTTTTGTAAATGTTGTAAATAAGTTCACTATACATATGATCAAGCCTGCTGTGATTATTTTTATTGTTTATATGATGTTTATTACTGACGTCAATATGCATATTCCTGTATAGGTTCATGGTTTTCATTTTCGCTAAGTTCGCCCCTGTCTTGGTTATTATCAGAAGAATTCCCTTACAAATTACCGTCGGTGTCACTAACAGAAACAGCATTTCATTAACGTTAGTGTCGTTCATATATTTTTCTAACATCTCATTTGTAACTGGCTTTGGAACGTTATTTGTTTCTTCATCTTCGTCACTGACGTCTTCCAATACATCCTCACTACCACTTGGTATATTTGGTTCCTGAATTTCTTCGTAATTTAAATCATCCAGTGTAATTCGTTTGGCACTCTTGGTATATATCAAAGGCACCTGAAAGATAAAAGAATACATCTGTAATATGCGCGCTGAGTCAAATGGGAATCACTTAAAAAATAGGCATAAATAAACATCCATTTCAACCGATCATAACAAATATATTGTCTACGTTTGCAAAATAAACCAATGAACTAACCGCAATTAAATCGTACATACCTTTTCAATTTTTATAAGTGAAAACAGTAGTCAAATATCACATTCAAAATTCAACGGACACAAACTAGCAGTCAATATCTGGCGCCACCGTATAAAGTATGGTTATGTTATACGATCAGTAGTTATATCTTTATATTAAGGTACGACGCTTGAATGAATCACCAAGCAACGGAGCAAAAACTATTTACTCTGAGTGGAGTTAAGCCGCGTTTACACGATGACAATTGGCGAGACAATTGTCAGAAGACAACTGACTGGCATGAAATTATTGTCTTCGTCTAAACACTTCAGGCCAATTGTCTTGCCAACTGCCCTCACAATTGGCCCAAAATTCAGTTGTCTCCGGGAGTAGACTGAGGACAATAAGCTGCGCCCAGTGAGCCCCCCCACCACTCGAAATCTCAATTTTCGCGACAAATGGCGCTGTGTGAACGGTGTGGGCCAGTAGTGCTGTCTTGTTTTTTGCCAGTTCCCTCACCGGACACAACATATGACGAGCAGTCGGCCATGTTTAAGCTGTCTACTGCCATGGCAATAGTTGGCCCCGTATAAACATCTTCTCGTTCAACTGGACTGGCCTCCGACAATCCGCAACCACGTGATGACAATTATCCAATGAAAATTGTCTCGCCAATTGTCATCGTGTAAACGCGGCTTTATGGGACAAAATTATGATTTTTGCATTTTTGCATCATTGCGCAGTGTAGGGTTTGCTTGGAGTGATGAACATTGGAAAGCAGTAAATAAAAAAATACGCGAATCAAGGTAATAGGCTACACTGATGCAGACTATGCTGGCTGTCTAGATACAAGAAAATCTACTAGTGGATATGTATTTATGCTAGACAATGGTCCTATTACCTGGAAGACCCAAAAACAGAACATTCTACTACAATCGACTACAGAAAGCGAGATAAGCTTTAGGGCTTTTAAATTAATTTTTTTAAAAGAGGTTGGAATTGATATCTCACCTGTCAATATCTTTGTTGATAATTAATCTGCCATTAAGCTAACACATGCCCAACAATTTCATAGCAGTCATAACAAAACCTATTGATATTAAGGCTTATTTTGTTCAAGATGAGTGTGAAAATAAGAATATCTGTGTAAGCCATGTCAATTCAAGCAATCAGCTAGCCGATATGTTTACTAAAGTATTCACTAAAGCATAAAGACAGTTTTTAACAATTTATTGAATAAGTTGAATGTGTCAATTTAATTATGTATTTGTTAATTTGTACCAGGTCCTTGTTTTTATACTTGTGGGAGTGTTAGTGAAGTTCCCAAATTAATATAATATTAAAGATTTGAAAAGGGGAAAAATTTTGTTTTTTAAATTATGTTACTTCTTGTCAACTGTTAAATATTGTTTGGTAATGTTTTGTTAATATTCTCAGGCCTCTTTTTTAAAAAACTTTTTATTAATCGATCGACAAGTTGTTTTATTCATCACCAAATATTTAAAATTATATAACGAAATTTTTCAACAATTTTAGAAATTTGAAAGGTAAAATATGTTTACTATACGATTTTTCAAAGGGTTTAATTTGACTCTTGAATTTGACTTAAACACATCAACACAAATAGTCAATAAACCAGTCATGCAGTACAATCGACTTTCGAATACACTTTTTAAACAAAAATATAATATTTAACTTGTTTTTCCATTTTATATTGTCTGATTAAACACACTTTTAACTATAACATTTTAGCGTTATTTCCATCTATGCTTTTAAATTAAGTGCTTTCAAAAGTATTTAAAAATTCGAATTTTTCATTATATTTATGCGTCATTATGTCGAATACCGTCCCTTTTATTAATCACATATACATACCCTTCATAATAAGCTAATAAAATTCCTTACTGATGACCAATTATACAATATAATAAGAGAAAAGATTCTACTTTAATTATATGCTTAATTCAATCACACACATGTCTCAATTAATCTGAGAATACGCGGTCGATATTTTATCAGGACTAAGAATTTGAAAATTGAACCCTGTCAGTATTTGGCTACCTTATAAGAACTGGTTTCTCCAATTTTCTTTGGGTTAATTATAAAACTAATAACTCCACCATTTCTGATATATAATAATCTTTTCTTCGGACGAGTTCCGAGATACACCCATCTAATGTTTTTATAATCAGGCTAGCTGTGGTAAGGTCAGGATTGTACTCGGAAATAAATCTTGTATGTCTGGCGCTGTATTGATTTGTCGATAAAAAAGTATAAACATACTTGTCTATTCTTAAAAAAATATTTAGTGTTTTTGACTGTATAGATATTATGTATATCGTCGCCGTGGAGGAAATGAGCTCAATCCACAAAAGTAAAATCATGAGATTTAGTGTGACAAAATTACTTGGTTTTTGTAAATTTCAAGTGTAAATTTATGTTTTTCGAAGACTAAGTTTTAAATATACTTGATTTTAGATAATATTTATATATTTTATTAAATTAATTCATGTTTAAGTTGTTACTTCAAAAGATATTTGTATTAGACCTCTTGACCACTGAACTGTGACATAAAAAATTGATATAAGGTTGAATGCTCAAATAAATGAACTTTGATAAAATGAAAGGCAGATATCGAGCACAGTTTATTAATTAAACCCCCCCTCCCAGTACTTTCGCTTCCTAGAGCGTCTTCAGGGGCATTTCGTCAATTTTGGCCTATCCAACAATCATAGAATGTCATAAACATAAAATTGTACATTACACTACACTACACAAGGAAAAAACAGTTTAAAATTTAAAAAATAGGTGAAGCTACATTATGGTTGGCATCAGAAGAGAGAATCATTCTCATTCTTATAAAAACTTATATACTGAAAATATGAATGTAAAACCACCATTCTACGAAAGACTTAGACAAACTTTCATGGCTTTACAAATTCCAATACCAAATACCTATTCCAACTTAGCTTTGAGCAACTGAGCATGCCTCAATCTGACATATCCTTAAATATCTTTGGAAAGAACAATACTCCCCACTCCTTAATAAAAAATACCTTCATCAGAAAACAAAATTTTCTAACTTCTATTACGTCTACACAGATGCCTCTAATACATCTACTGAAGTTGGGGCAGCTGTCGTTGCTTTAAATATTACACCTGAGTATAAACTACCATCCTTAAGCTGCATACATACCGGCCAGCTATATGCCATCTACCAAGTTTTACTCATATTGACTACGTACTACTACTATCGGTTCACAGCGTTCTCCGACGCCTTTCTACTCCTAACCGCCATTTTTCTCTATTTAACCATAGGCCTGGAGGGATTTCTCTTTCCTCTAGTTCTTTTTCAATTCCCTCTCTCCAGCTTCTTCTCGGCCTTCCTCTTTTTCTTCTTCCTTGTGGTGTCCACGTCAAAATCTGTTTCGAAATTCTGTCATCTGGCATTCTCTGTACATGGCCGTACCATATTAACTGTTTTGTTTTTATGTCATCAACTATTGTATGCTTGACTCCCATCATTTCTCGTATTCTCTCATTTGGTATCCGATCTCTTCTTGATTTGCCTGCTGCTCTTCTCCAGAAGTCCATTTCTGTTGCTAGTAACAGTTTCTCTGTTCTTTGTTTCATTGGCCAAACTTCACTGCCATATGTGATTACACTCTTAAGTATGGTGTTGTATATGAGTTGTTTGTTCGCTTTAGATATTGTTTGGTCCCACAGAATGCCGTTCATCATGGATATGGCTATTCTACCCTGTATGTTTCTGTCTTTTATAGCAGCATCGAGTGTTCCATCTTGAGTTATCTTCATACCAAGGTACTTGTATTCATCACAGTGTTTAATTTCTACCCCATCGTCTAATATAATGGACTGCTTTGTTCCTCCAATACACATGGTTTCAGTTTTCTTAATGTTGCCTTCGAGACCCCATTTGTTATATTCTTCTATTAGCTTCCGAGTCATGTAACTCAAGTCGTCATGATCCTGAGCAATCAGTATTTGGTCATCAGCGAAATATAAGGTGTACAGTGTAGTCTCGTCGTTGAGAAGGATTCCCATTGACTACGTTAATATATTTAAAGCTCTTATAATTACCGATTCCCTCAGTTCCATCAGTACCATTAATCAGCTTTACACAACATATCCAATTGCCCTTCTGATTAAAAAACAACTAACTACCATACAAAACAACAACCATACTGTACAATTTATATGGGTTCCTTCACACATTGGACTTCAAGAGAACGAAGAAGCGGACCACATTTCCCAACAAGCAAGAAACAGTGAAAATGCGAGTGAAGTGCTAAATGCTAATCATTTGTTAAAGTGAACGTTAAAAATTTGTGACAAAACCAGTGGGCTAGTTCAACTTTAAAACTTCGCGAAGTGAAAACATATGTTAAACCGTGGAAATATCAAATTTCCAACAGAGCTCATCAAGTCGTTCTTACTTTGTCTAGGACATACCCGACTTACCCACAGGCATATAATCGGCCACACTAATTCTACTTTATGTGGCAATTGTAATGTATTAGGTATGTCCTTGTTGAGCAGCCATACTCAATACGTGGCCCTTGGGCCGCATGCGGCCCTCGGAGCGATTTTTGCTATCTCACAATTTGCTAATAATGAACAAATATTAGATGAAGTTTCAAAACTTCAGCTGTCTGATTCAACGTGCATGAGACGGTCACAGAACTTAGCAGCAAATATTGCCCTTAATCTTACCGATGAACTGCAGAAAAGTAAATATTTTAGTCTTGCTTTTAGTCTTATGTCGTCCACTGACATAACGGAAATTTCTCAACTGCTATTTTTCGTAAAGTATGTATCAAAGGATTGTGTTCTTAAAGAAGATTTTTTGGGCATGATTCCTATGATTGGACAAACTCGAGTTGTTGATTATTTGAACACAATAGTAAATTTTTTAACGAGCATAGCATTGATTGGAAAAAAGTTTTTTCTGTGTGTATTGATGGTTGCCCATCAATGTTGGGGCGAAATATAGGGTTTGTTCAGCTGTTGAAAAAACACTTGGAAAATGATAATTTATTGAGTTTACATTGTATCATTCATCAAGAAAGCTTGGCTGCTAAATTTGGTGAAAATTTCAGCTGTGTTATGAAAACACTTGTAAAGATTGTGAATGGCATAAGATAAAATGAACTAAACCACAGAGAGTTTCAAGAATTTTTAAAAGAACTTATGTTGCAATATGGGGACATTCTTTACCACACAGAAGTGAGATAGCTGAGTAAGGGTAGAGTTTTGAAACGTTTCTTCGGCATTCGACATGAGATTACTCTGTTTTTGGCTATAAAGAATAAAAAGTTTCCTGATATTCATAATTTTAGTTGGTGGCTTAAAGTAGCGTTTCTCACTGATACAATGAGTAATATGAATGAAACATTGATCAAATTGAAAAAAAAGAAGGAAAAAGTTCACTATAAGTTTTGGGAAGCAGTTGAAAATAACAAATTTCCTAACTTAATTGACTGTGCTCAGAGAATTTTAGGTATTTTTGCATCTACATATGTCTGTGAATCTACATTTAGTAAGCTGAAGTTCATAAAAAATAAGAACAGATCTAGGCTAACTAGTGAGAACGTTAAAAACATTTTGAGAATTTCAGTTTCTTCCCAACCTGCTAACATATATGCCATTCTAGAGAGCTGTGAAAGATTTCGCCCGTTGACTTCAAAGAATTAACAAATTCAGGACTTGATATTCCTGGAGTCAAATAAAAGACATTTTCCTACTTTTTACATGCAAAACAGTCCATATAATTTATAATTATATTGTTTTTACGTAACTTGTAATAAACTTAGGTTATACTCATACAGTTTTAAAGTTATTTCATACCACCACTTGTACTTGCGGCCCTGAGGAAAATTTCATTTAAACTATTACGCTCTCAAAGAAATCCTAGTGGGGATCCCTGTTGTAGAGTGTCCAAGATACCAGTTGAAAAGACAGACCAACCACATCATTGGATCAACAAGTGAAATCTTGTATAAGTGAAAAATGTAAAATTGAACAATTGGTAAAATTCCATAAAGACATTAATATACTTAACCAAATTTAATATTTATAAGTAAATTATCTCATATATATATATCGTATTATATCGTATATATCGTATATAATAACCTCATAGGTTGATGCGACAATGTTTGAAAATGAAAAAAATATATTTTGTACATAACTACTTACAAATCTATAAATACTGAAACTTTCATTTTGTATTGATTAAACTTTGATTGTTTCTTGATCTTCTGTATATTTTACGTATTTTTTATATTCCAGATACATAAATTTTCTCAGTAGTATCTAGTCGAATAACTCAATTACAGATAAAATAAAAATACCTGCATTACATATCTAATAGCATATTTAACTCACTTTTTTACTAGTCTTTATCCAATTACAAATTAGTATTCCTTTTTAGCTATGCCACTCCTGTATATTATTACCTGGCTTAAGACTTGAAGTAATTACAAGCTTGGACGGAAGGTAGTATTGACCGGTATAATAACCTTGATCAAAACGGCGCTGGGTCGGTACCAAAACTGCTTTCCTCTTCTACCGGTTTCTTGGGTGTGGTACCACGGAGAATGTTAATAACTCAAAGAACTGATACAGTTTATACATACGTCCACTCTCTCTTTGATTTTTGCCTCACGATCTGCTTCTGCGATATAAAGTCATTCGATTATTGCATTGGTGGAGATAATAGGTTTGAACTAGATTCGAAATACAAACAATATGTATTTTGGAATGGTAGTACTTAAATACCAGCGGCAATAGTTTCAAAAAAAGTTATTAAAGTCAAATAAAAAAACTAATCTAAAAACAATGCCGAATAACGTTGAATCTGTCTTTCGTCAAATGTTTTTTATTATTAACTGTTAAGACAATAATTCTGTAATGAAATAATATATTATCATAAAACTATAACTTTTTTCCATAGCTAATGTTAAAGTGTTGCTATAACAACTGTTTTGAGGAGATAAAGGATCACTTTAACCGTAAGGGTAGATAAAGTGACACTTTAACAGCAAGAGTAGATAAAATGTTTTAACTTTTTTTTATTCAATAAAATTTACAAATTCAAACACATTAAGGATTAAAAACAACTGAAATTTTACAATTAACATTATTAGAAATATCTATTTTTTGAGCATCACAACTTGTACTCGTTTGCTTAAACACTTGATTCGAGGTACTGGATTAATTCTTTTCCGTCCATTTTGTATTTATTCACTTTGTACACAAAACGAAACAATATTCTCCTCAAAAACCAAAACGTAACATTTGTTTGACATTTGTTGACAGAGTAATTCATATCCCTAGCAACGGAGCAACACAATTGCGATTTTTGTGCTAAAAATTACAATTTTCTTTGAAATTCTATTTTTCAATGAACTTGAAGTCTTGCTATAGAAAAAAATGTTGTATTGCACACGACGATAAAATCGCATAACGTACAAATCGTACATAAAAACAATAGATGTTATTCAAAATACAGGCCTCCGAATTTCCTTAGGAGCACACTACACAAGTCCAATACAAACTCTATACTGGGAAACTGGAGAGATTCCACTCGCATTTAGAAGACAATAAGTCTTTCTTATGCCGCAGCAGTATCGTCTAATCAAGATAATCCTGTTATACACAACGTATTCGATGACCGCTTCAAAAGTTGTTTCCCAATTTCAAATCGAACTGATTACCCTTTTTATTACCGCCTACATACCTACTTGTTAACAATAGGTATCCATTTTCCAGACACCTACGATATCTCCTCAATTCAAACCCCTCCACCTTGAACAATTCGACTTCCCTCTACTGACACCAGCTTATTGCGCCTAAACAAATCAGAAACGCCAGCAAGTCAAATTAATCAAGAATTTCTAAAAATATTAAGCAAATATGGTAGCTGTTTCAAAGTTTACACCGATGCCTCCAAAAACGAAGACGAAACTGGGGCAGCAATCTACTGATCATATTATACAGAAGCTTACAAATTACCTTCATATCCAACAACGTTCTCAGCTGAACTGTATGCGATACTAAAAGCACTAGTTCTCATAGTTAACAAAAATAAAAAGAGAAATATCATTATTACAGAATCTCTCAGCTCAATAATGGCATTAAACCAAGTCTACTGTAATCATCCACTACTCCTTCTCATTAAAAAGGAACTAAAACATGCAGAAAATATGAACATTAAAGTTAATTTTATATGGGTACCATCACATACTGGAATCGAAGGAAACGAGGTTGTAGATAAAATAGAAAAAATGCACCTACTAACCCAAACGCAGAAGAGAATACCAAAGTTTTTCACACCGATCTGAAAGCATTCTTTAAAGAAAGGCTTAATTCAATATGGCAGGATACATGGAAGAACTCCCCAACCAAGCTATACAAAGTTAATAAGAATTATAAAAAATTCCCAAAATTTAACAATAGAAGACAACAAGTAACCTTCACTCGCCTCCGGATTGGCCATACTCGGTTAACACACGACTACCTACTAACACGTACTGATAAACCTGTGTGTGACATGTGTAAAAGTGTCTTAACGGTAAAACATTGTTTATTGCAGTGCCCCAAGTATGATGTGCAACGCAAAATGTATAACATACCATCAACATTAAACAGTGCTCTTGGAAAAGACAGTAATACTAAAAATATTTTCGCCTTTCTCAAAGACTGCAAGCTGATATCAAAAATCTAATATTTTACTGTGTATAGATCTAGGTTTATTTCTATTTATGTATTGCTATAGTTAATATTCTATTGTTAAGTTCTAACTCTGTATCCCAATCCATACACGCTAATAACCCTGCACGGTTGATGCGTCATATAAGGAAAAAAAAAAGAAAAATCTCCTTTAGCGAGTTAAAGACAACTGGTTATATATAAAATGTGTTAAAATTGTAATTTTACTGGGTTGACTGGTTCTGATCACTTGACCAAGTCGTCCTCCTTTTGAGCAGGGAAGATATATGTTCCCTTTGTGAAAAATCCTATAACATTGATGTTGTGTCATATTTACAGAATTAACCATAATTATGATTTAATCTAAAGGATTTTACACCTATTTTCGTAGCTAATTTCAACTACTTTTAAAACATTTCACTGATAATGGTCCGACTGGATGGAAAAACCTTTTAAAGATTTTTAATCCTTTTTGGATAAATTTGAAATATTTTTAATAAAATCATGGTACCATCATACACCACAAATCTTTACTTCTCTGTTCTCTGTACTTTTGTTATTACGTTTATGTTTTTCATTACTTTGCTTAAAGCTACAATAAATATATTAGTCACTATTTATCTATCATTTTACAGCACATATCAAAGTTTATTTTTAAATTCCTGAGGCCAAGCATATACTTACACACAAGTTGTCGCTTCTAAGATAAGAACGACTCTAACATTTTAAATAAATAACCATTTCATTACTTTTAATTTACACCTACTACCTATATAAAGATTTCCATCGAGATCGTGCCAGCATCCGAGTTATCAAAGCACGCCGCTGTATTGCTTGAAGTTGAAAGAGTTTCTCTTTTGTTGGTGTTGGAAACGGGGTCGACGGAACAATTAAGGGGACATTAAGAAATGGAGGAATCAGTTGTTCATTAAGATTATAATCTCTCTCTTCTGTCTTTCTCTTTCTCGTATTATTAGTGTTGAGTTATGTCAGAATGGGTGGTCATTAAGATTTTTTACAGAACTACGACAGTTAGGTTGGGTAGTTTCTTACAAACCATTTGAAAGAAAATGTGGGTGGGTATCTATCACATAAATGGTTAATTTGCCTTTCGTTTAAGTCTATAAAATTGCAATAAAACTCTTAGATTATTTTCTTCTATAAGGAAATTCTATTTTGAAACGATAATTAACAATGAATCAATCATTATAGTATAGTAATGGAACAGTTAGGATATCGATTTCGCAGATATGCAAATGCAATTTTCTAAATAAACTTAAAAATACCATAATGGAAAAATGAAGTATTCATCTTAGTAGAACTTCTTTGGCATCTATATAACGTCATCGAGTAAACATTTTTACTATGTGTTCAATTTTTATGGGTGGACAATAAACAGATTAAGGTAGGGGGAAAGATTATTTGAGAGGGAGTTTCTAAGAGTTGTTTGAAGCATTCTAGCAAATTAAGATTAAAAATATATTAGTAGCAATGGAGAGCAATGGAAAATAAAGTTAATTACGTAATAGTGAATATAAACGCTATGGCAAGAGCATGTACTTACTGAGCGTAAAAACTTATTTTCATAATTTTTATTAAAAAAAATCTTTTCTTTGTCGGATTGGCATTTACCCGAGGTACTAACTTTACTTTGTAACAGGGTAATTATACAATACACACACTACAACAGACATAATGTACAATAAGGCAATTGGCTGCACTGCAACAAAAAAATGGTAGATACATGCAGTGTAGTATGTTATATATATATATATATATATATATATATATATATACAAACAACACAGTTTATTAGGGTTGCAGTCAGAAAATTGGCTGGGATTTACAAAAGCATAGACACTCAACATTAATAACAACACACATAAAATATAAAATAGTGGACAAAATACATTTAAAATTCTTTAAAATTTAAAAAAAAAAAATTTAAAGAATTTTAAATGTATTTTGTCCACTATTTTATATTTTATGTGTGTTGTTATTAATGTTGAGTGTCTATGCTTTTGTAAATAATCTCAACGACTAGTAAGTTGCACTGAAGATTTGTGATATTTTATAAATATTTACACTTTTTTCTTATTATAGAGTCTTGAAAAGGGAACAAAACGATTCCGAAAGCTAGACGAAAAGTCATAAGAGTGTTTCATTAACATCCCGGCCAATTTTCTGACTGCAACCCTAATAAACTGTGTTGTTTGTTTATATTGACAGTCACTAATATCCAGTAATTCTTATATATATTCCTTGCTGTAGTATCCACACTGATGAACTATTAGCTATCTCACACATATCCAAATACACACATAGCCATATGCTCTGATTCACTTTCCTCTGTATACTCCATTAATGCTATCTTATATATAAACCATCTTATCGTCCAAGATATTCATGACACATATCAGCTTCTTATAAACCTAAATACAACTATCACTCTGATATGAGTACCATCCCATGTTGGTATTAGTGGTAACGAAAAAGCTGATTGCCTTGCAAAAAAAGCCGTATATCCACGGACACCATTATCAATATACAAATTTGCAACGATCTTAAAGCTAGACTTAAGAAGCTTAATCTATTCACCTGGCAGATTCACTGGACTAATGTTACTTCAGCTCTGTATGAAATTAAACCCTCAGTGAACCTTCTTACCTATCCCAGTTTATCTCGAAAAAATATGGCAATCATACGGAGATTGCGTATAGGACATACCCATCTAACTCATGGCTACTTGATAACATTATCTCCACAACCAAAATGTCAGCACTGCAATACGACTCTCCGAATCAGGCATATACTTATCGAATGCCCTTTTTATGCCAAATCATTTGCTTTTTTTTTGCTTGGCCTTCGTGATATAAGTCAAACTGAGCATTGTCAGTTTTTAAATTGTAAACACAAAAATTGTTCACAGTCAACTGTCGAAGGTACACCTCTTGCACTGGAACTTTTGGTAAATCTACACTTTGCATAAAATCAAAAACCAAACCCACAATGTTAGCATTTTGTTTCGATAATTCTTTGGAATTCACCAATGATGAATAAAATCGTTTGGCTCGACGTTTGTGTACCATTATGTCTGCTGCAGAAACCTTTTCTGCAGTTTCATTAAGTCTAAAGTCTTTGATTCGTTTTTTTTTCCTAGCAAACGTTACATGTATCACTAGGCGGCCGGCCAAATCTAAAATTAAAGTTTTCCTTAGAGTACTTATGATAAAAACTATACTTAATATTACTTTCAGGATCCATTTTACGGAATAGTTCATGCATTTTTTGAATTGACGAACGTTCACTTAGGTAGAAATAATCTTTATATTGCTCTTCTTTTGTTGGAAAGGAATTAATATGATTGTGTACCTTGACAGTTTCACTTTCACATATTTTATTACCACTTCTGTTTTTTCCTAATAATCTTGTGGCTTTTTCCAGCCAAGAGAAGTTTTCTAATGCGACGCATACGCTTGTGAGTCCAAAGAATCCTTCCATATAAACCGGTACCTTCCTACCTGCCAGAAGGACATGATATTTGAATGAGTGTTCCTTCAATGTAGCGTCTGGTTGACGAGCTCGATGCTGTTTATCTTCTGTAAAGTCAATCATTCTCTGCAAGTGAATGTCTTGTTCGTTTTTAGTATTCATACAATACAACACACTAAGAATGTTGCCTTTTTTCAACATCTTCAAATTATGTACAGCATTTTTTGTGACACCTACAACAAAAGAAGAAAATACTTAGTTGGTTATAAGGGACTAGATAGTAGCTTAGCTGTGATTTAGAGGTTAGTGATCATTCTAAAATTGTACAAATACTTTCTGTGAAAAAACAACAAGCTCTGACAACATTGATACCATTAAATATTACATTGAAAAGAATTTTACCTGCAAGGTGATCTGGTCCTTTTCGCTTGTTTTGGTTTCCCACCAAATGTTGTTATAATCAGGGTTTTTTTCAAACATAGAAGTGTAATGTTTAGGAGTCCTAAAGAAATCTTTTTTTCTGGTACGATAATTGGGTACATCTGAATTTGATTTCAATCTATTGATATTAGCTTTTGTATACAGAATACTTCTGTATATAAAAATTGAGGGAACGGTGAGTATTTGATATTTTCTAAAATGCTCTCTACACGTATGTCTATATATGGTAAATTAAAAATCAAGCGAATTATGCGCTTTTGGGCTATAAAAACTTTTGAGACATTTGTTGCACTGCCCCATAGAACAATATTATATGACAAATGTGAATAGATGATAGCGTAATAAACATTAGCGTATCTGTTCCGTTGTAAATAAGTATTTGAGTTACAAAAGAACATGGTATCCAGAATTAATTTTCGAACATACATGATTAATATGTACCTCCCAGCTCATATTACTGTTTAGATGTAGTCCTAAAAACTTTGTAGTGTCAGATAAAGTGATAAAATCATTTCTTCGACTTTAACAGAGAAATTTTCCTTTATTGGAGTTTTTATATAAAATTGCATGCATACTGTTTTACTCGAATTTACTATTAAGGAGTTTTTTTCTCACCAAGACGTAAACTCAGGGTCTAAGGTATTGAGTTTTAACCTCAATTCCTCAGCATTTTTTGCAGATGCCACCAAAGTCGTGTCATCAGCATACAAAAAAATATTTTCCGTACTCATATATTGTATCATATCATATCATATATTGTATCCGTACGCATATCATTGATATAACAAAGAAATAACAAAGGACCCAGTATTGATCCTTGTGGAACGCCAAGATCAACGTCATACAAATCTGATTGATAATGACCGACCTTTACATACATCTGTCGATATTCTAGATAGGATTGTAACCATTTTAAAAAATTACCTCAAAATCCAAGTCCGTTTAGTTTACAAATTGCTACATTTAAATTTATAGAGTCAAAAGCTTTAGTTAAATCAAAAAAGAGGGCTCCAACAAATTTCTTTTGATCTAATGAACTATAAATGAATTTAAAAAATGTTGTTGATGCACTCTCGGTTGATTTACCTGGAAGAAACCCATTTTGATATGAACTTATTATTTTATATTTCCTAAGAAATGACAACATCCTTTTATGAATGCATTTTTCAATAACCTTACACAAGACAGTTGGTACGGTAATTGGTCTATTTAGCTAATTTAACTAATTTTAACTAATTTCCTAACATAGTTTTGTTTCCTTTTTTAAATATTGGGGAAACAATACCAATTTTCAAATCAGTGGGAAAAATACCCATCTCTACAGATTTATTTATTAAATCAGTTAACGGTTGAATAATGTACACGCTCATATGTTTAACTAGCTTTGTGGAAATGCAATCAATACCCACTGAATTTACATTTTTTAAGAATGAAACAGCTTCGGCAACATCGCTATAGTCAATAGGATAGAAGAAGAATGTTTGGTCAACATTTAAGGTCGTATAGTTTTTAAATTGTGAATTTCCATATTTGGCATTTAATGAAAAGAATACGCCGAAAGCATTTGCCATCTCTTTTTTATCGTTTATGAAACTTCCTAAGTGTTCGATTTTTTCTATGTTTTTATACTGTCCTTTTTTTGCAGTCTTGATATTAACTGTTTTCCAAATAAATTTTTGCCGTTGATGGTTATTTTTGTTGTGAAAAGTATTCTGGAAACAATGCTTCTTTGCTTCTTGAATTTTATCAGTATACTTCTTTTTGTCTTCGTTATATTTTAATTTTACATCAGGGTCTGTCGAATTTTTTGTCAACCAGAAAAGGTTTTTTAAATCAACTCCCATCTTTAAGATTGCGTTATAAATCCAGTTGTTAGTATTATTTTGACTTAATTTTTTTACAACCATGGGACAACATATATCAATATGATACAATATAGTATTTACAAAAACAGTATAAGCAGAATATTGTCGAGATTTTCATAAACAACCTTAAAATCCTCATGATTCAACCTTGTTTGCAATGTTGATATACTTGGTTCAGACAAATTTCTAAATATTATAGCATTCGTTATGTCATTTGTAATCCACAATAGTAATCCACACTGCAGCATAACCTCAAACAACATTAATATCGGGTGAAGTAAACAAGATGCTGGTTTGCCAACTTGCTACTTTAGTGCAGAAAAGTACCTCAGTCACTGGATCCTTTTCTATAGTAAACGAAAAGTACGCCATACGATTTCTCTATTATAATAAAATAAATTGAGTCCCATTCTACTACAAACGACGTGTCTACTATCAGAGTGAATAAATCCACTCTTAACACAAAATCACAAAAAACTGACTCAGGTCTCTTTCTGAAATAAGCTGTTCAAATAATATGATAGGAAATGCAGTTTACTGACATAAATATTGAAGTCTTCTTGCACGCTGGTATTAAAAAAAGTATACCAACCACTCAGTAATAATACATATTCAGGAGAGTAATAATATATACTCAGAAGAAGTATTTAAGACACCGCTGGAGGAAAGCACAGAAGGCATAAAGATAAATGGAGAAATAATTAATAACATAAGGTATGCTAATGACACTGTAATTCTAGCAAGTAGCATGGAGGAACTGAGTTGCCTAATAGGTAAGATACAAAAAACAAGTGCACAATACGGACTCAGACTAAATATCACAAAAACCAAATGGATGTTAGTAAGCAAAACCCAACAACCACCACAGCAACTGATATTAGACAATGAAAGAATTGTGGAATGAATGCAACATGTGGATTCGTACATCTACTTGGGAACAACAGTTAACTTAAATTGGGATCAAGCGAAGGAAATACGTATAAGAGTAGAAAAGGCAAGAGCATCGTTCACTAGCATGAAGCAAATTTTCACCTCTAAAAGCCTCACCCTACCTCTCAAAATTCGACTTCTGAAATATTATGTATTCCCGGTTTTGTTATATGGAATGGAGTCGTGGACAATGACCGCAACATTGATGAAAAAAGTAGAGGACTTCGAAATGTGGGCTTACCGACGTATTTAACGTATATCCTGGACTGAGTACGTGACCAACGAAGAGGTACCACGCCGGATAGGTAAAGATAGAGAGGTAGGAATAAGTATAAAGAAAAGAAAGTTGGAATACTTGGGTCACGTTATGAGACATAATAAATATAGAGTACTACAGCTGATCGTTCAAGGGAAAATAGACAGCAGAAGGAGTCCAGGGAGGAGAAGACACTCGTGGCTCCAAAACTTGCGGCAATGGTTCGGATTTTCATCTGCTGAACTATTCAGATCTGCCGTAAACAAAGTCAGAATAGCCATGTTGATTGCCAACGTTCGGAACGGACAAGGCACATGAAGAAGATACCAACCACAAGGCAATGTATAACTTCTTCTTCTTCTTCTTCGTCTAGCCATTCACGTCCACATCTGAACATAAGCCTCTTCAAGTCTTCCTTTCCATTGTTTTTTATTGTACGCTACTTGTAGCCAATTTTTCCCGGCAGTCCTTTTCAGATCATCTGTCCATCTCATAGGAGGTTTGCCTCTGGGTCTTTTGTGTTGGTATGGTCTCCAGGTTAAAATTGATCTGTGCCATTTGTTTAGATCGCTCCTAGCTACATGTCCAGCGTATTCCCATTTCGACTTTAATGATTTTTGCACCACATCGGTGACTTTGGTTTTCTGTCTTATCCATGTGTTTGTTTTCTTGTCCTTAAGTGATATACCTAGCATTGCTCTTTCCATCGCGTTCTTCGCGTACATTCACATTTCCATTTCCACGCAATGGAAATGTATAACTATATAAAACTAAATATAGCATAGGATTACGAGGCTAAAGTAAAATAAAGATAAGGAAAAAAATTATATTATTCTTTCTAGGTTCTATTGAGTGTTGTGTGTACATCCGAAAATTAAAAACAAAATCTACTAAAGATCCTATAACTAATAAATGTTTCCAAAAATGGAGTTAAATTAAGTACCATACAAGAATTTAAATGTAGAAATGAAAAAAAAAACTAATAACCAAATTTTTAAACATTGTTCAAGATAGTTTATCATTGTCAAGATTCATATTGCCTAATATTTTTACCATTTACTAAATATACGCCTTTTTGCCCCTGATAAAGTTTGGCAATGGTAATTTGTGAAAATGAAACGTTGTGATGGATTAATGAAAATGCATCGAATTCATCGAATCACAATGCGTTGAAGGCAATTCAACGAGATCTGAAACGGAATTAATTAAGAGAAATTGTAAAACATAAATTACAGAATAATCGGTGATCGAATATTTGTGCAAAAATAATCCGCAGGCTGTTATTTAGATGTTGACAGACGAGAGTAATCAGGCAATCAAATTGTACCTTTACTAAATATTGTGACCTCGGTTAACCGGTGCATAATTTCGAAAATAGCGACAGCTCACGAAATATTAAGCTTCTGGTTTCTTTATGAATACATTTAGACTAGGCGGGATCTGTAGAAATTCAGACCATAATGGACATTTTCCATAGGAAGATGGAATCTCTTCAGGATGTGCCCAATATCGATAATCACGATATGCGCCAGTCGCAAACCCTGTGCTAAATTTTTTATTTAACAAAACCTGAAAAAAATTGAAAATTTCTTATTTTTTTGCTCCTATTTTCGTTTATAATTCGGAAAATATTGATCCTAGAGAAAAAATTGTTTATTGTTATAAACTAGCTATATAAAATAGCAATAATTGGAAAAAAAGTACAAAAAAATGAAGTTAATCCTTTAAATGTTTTCGACTTTCTAAACTTGACTTACAAGCTCCATATTCCGCCTAGAAAAACTTTCTAATATGTTTAAAACGTGTGCTAAATTTTGTTAAGATCGGTCGGACAGGTTTTGCATAATAATTTTGCAATCCAGCCTACTGGAAAAAAATCGCTAATTTTCAAATTTATAGTAGGCCCTAAATAAGGCTCTCAGATAGTTGCAAGTTTTTTTACATATAAAAGAAGGCTCAAACTTTTAAACGCTATTTGTAAAATTTAAATCGGTTAACTAGGAGAGCTTAGACAATTTTTTAAAATTTTAAACATTTTTTAGGCTTATAAACAAATTGAATACCTTAACGAGCTTTAAACATATTAGTTTTAAAATGTATACACTTACAGAACATTAAAAGACGCTTCTTTAAAAAAAAGATACATTCGGCTTACTGGTTGTCGAAATATTGAAGGTCAAAGTTGGCATACATTTCCGTGTAACCATAAGTGATAGAGGGCTCGTTTTTAAACAAATACCCTCGTCTTGTCCAGTACTTTTTATATAAAAGGTTTGATTATCGATATTGGGCACATCCTAAAGGGATTACAGCAAAAAAATAGCTTCCTATGGAAAATGTCCAATCCAAAACAGATCCCGCCTAGACTAATTATGTTAGATATCTATGACTACTGTACAGTAAATTTCAGATTTCAGAAGTAAAAATTAATTTTAAAAAACAAAATATATCTTCATATCGGACTGGATTCCTTAACTGATTTTAAAAACGTTAATCAGGTATAAAGCAGCTGTAATTAAACCTTTTACAACAAAAGTTTATAAGTTAAATTTATTTTTAAAAAGCTCTTTAAGAATCTCCTTATTTGTACTATCTAATCATATGGATCAATATTCAATTATTGATTTAACTTGTTTTAGCGTCATTAAGCTTGCTTTTACACTGGTTATTCACTTTACCATCTCGAGTGTCGGTTCAACTCGCGGAATAGTGGCAAGCATGTCAGCGTACTCATCCGGGAGGTTATCAATGCAGGATAACATTAAAATGGACGGAAGATAACGTTTTTTCTTTTTTGGTTTGTGGGTTCGTACGTGACCAAGCGAATAATAGGAAGTTTTTAAGGTCTCTTGGTTGTCTGAAGGGGGACCGTTAGTGACACTGAAGGTGAAGTTCCTATTGAGAGAGGTTATTTTCTCCAGTATGTTTGAGATGTTATGGATTTCACAGAATGGGAATCTCCAGGGTTTGAAGTTTGCACTACGCAAGATTCTAAGTTAGACTGTTAGAATTCTACGTTTCTGATGACTTTTTAGGAGGCAGTCTATGTTGGTTTTATACTCTATGTTGGTTTTATAAGTATGAATGACAGCCTTTATGTTTGTTTTTCCAATTATCCCCGCAAGTGGTCTTATGATTCGGGCTCTGTTTTTAACCCTATCTAAAGTTGCCTTTTGATCAGCATTCCAGTTGAGAGTCCTTGTAAACACACAAATAGGATGACGTCAGACTGATATTGAGCCTTTCTTTCATCAATTCCAGGTGGATTTGGTAATGATTATGTCTGTCGATTTTGGTTGTTATTGTGGACGCCATTAAGTAGAGTTTGTGCTCTCCTAAAAGTTCTCTTAGGATGGTATGTTCTCGATGTTGTGAGAAGAGCCGTATTATCTGCGTAGCGAAACAACTGTGTACCTGAGATATTAATATTTTAGATGTTGCTGTTGTATGTTATGTACAACAAAAGCGCTACCACTAAGCTTTGGGAAACTCCAACTTGTGGAACAAAGGAGGTTGAGAGTTGATCGCATGTTTTCACAGTTCACTTGTTCACTTTTACAGTTCTGTTTTTGAGATATGAATGTACAATGTTTATGAATTGCAACGGTAGACTATCAAGTCTATCAATGCATTATGTGTAGATTTACCAGATTGGAATCAAATTTGAAATTTTGAGATGATGTTCTGAGTTTTGAGAAAATCCTTGAGTGTTTCCCTAGTGTGTTTATTAGAGATATAGGTACGTAGGATTCCACAGCGGACGGGGTTTACCCGGTTTGGGTAACATTATAGTGTTAGCTACCTTCCAAGTAGTAGTAAAGTGACTGTTTATGAGACATGCCTGGATAGTTTTTATTAGAAGAGGCATAATACTCTCAGGAAATTGTTTGAGACATCGTCTACTGATATTGTCGGGTCCCTGAGCGCTGTTTTTGCCTATTCTTCAATAGCTCTCCGTTTTCCTATTGGTGAGGGGTGCCATGATCTGATCATGGCCTGGATTGTCAAATGTAAGAGTATTTCTGATTATGTATTTTGGGTTGAGTTCAAATATGTGATCAAAATTTGGATTTTCTGGTGTTTAAAATTTGTTTTAAAGCAAGTTATTGAATGCTTCGGCTGAGCGCTGGGGAGCTGACTATTTGATTATCGACTAACAGATAAGAATATTGGGTTTATTTTCCTTGAGGCTTTCCTTGGGTTTTCCTCGAGTAGCAGCGCTATTTATAAGCTTCGTGTATCTGCTGGGATTTGCTGGTTATTCCAAAATTATACATTTCGGTAACGGTTCGTAACGCTAAGATACACATTCTACTAGTGCAGAATCACTTTTTTATTCACTTTCACTTACTTCTGCCTATTTTTTCATTACCATTATTTAAATATATTCTAATATAATTAGTAGTATTAACCTGGCAGTAGATGGATGGTCTGAAAATCTCACCAGTGGTCGGGAGGGGTCTATTAGGACCAAAATTTAAATGACCTACAAATTTTAGATAACATTCACATAATGTTTTTAAGAATTTGGTCGGTTTACTTGTCTCTTAATTAATGACCTTGTGGCATTGTATTTTCGTTTTGTTTTATTTTTCAAAAAATATAGCAATTAATCTAAATCCTTGCATTCTCTCTGCTTTGTTTAACTTTTATTAACCCTGGTTAGTAAATAAATGTTTTCTAGTAAAACACAAATATTAATCTACATAAATTTGGTTTTAACGAAAAAATTGAAAAATTCTCTGCACAAAATACAAAAGCTTGAATTTTACCCTAAATTGTTCTCTGTGCACTCAGACAACATGCTACAATATGCTCCATACACAACCAGGACAGACCAAATGTGCAAAAATATCGCGTTCTCCGTCTTTTACAGTATTTGCAATTTCCTCTTTTATTCGTTGTCACTTCTAATGGGCTTGGCATAGGAGTATTTGATAGGTGCGACGCTGATTGTCGTACAACTCGAGCTAAATGAGGGTTCAAAGCTCTCCTTCCCATATTTTCTTTTGTCACATTTATTCCTAAATCTTTCATAAATAGTCTTCTGCAATGTTTAAATTCTCCTTTTGGGTTGTTTCTTTTGTATATTACGAAAGCATTGACGGCAGCAACATTCATGAGGCCATAGAATACCACCATAAGTCAACGTCTAGTGTTTTTAGCAACCTCCTTCCTTTGTCAGATTGTAAAATGTAATAATTTCTGGTTTTGCTTCTGCTCCAGTTGCTTTTATTGTCGAGAATCATAGAGGATAAAAGCAATACTTTTTTTGATTTTTTTGGTACATATGATACTGCAGTAATATCGCCACCAAATGCAAAAACAGATGAATGTCGAGATCGGTTTTTGATGTTTATTATTTGATGCGGCAATTCTCTTCTGTTGGACTAAATGGTACCGACGACTGTAAGTTGGTGAACTTCTAGCAAACGTTTTACAGTCTTATATCCAGTAAATCATCAATCCATTGTAATATTTCTTTGTGTTCCAGATAAGTGTAAACACATTCTTTCGGTTACGGCACCAGTAGAGTGGTGATATTTTCAATCTTGAAAGGTCCGTGAGGCTGGGTTTTAGCATAAATTTCTAAATGTGTTGTGTAAAAGGTCCTAGCATCTACAGTTGAAAATACTTTCAAACCGTCTTTGTCGGGTTAGTTAGGAATATACATTTTAAAATTGCACCGTTCTCGAAAGGAAAGTAACATTTTATCGAATG
Source organism: Diabrotica undecimpunctata (assembly GCF_040954645.1). NCBI lineage: Eukaryota > Metazoa > Arthropoda > Insecta > Coleoptera > Chrysomelidae > Diabrotica > Diabrotica undecimpunctata. Next base: position 133,324,318 of record NC_092808.1, read on the forward strand.
TTATTTTTTGTTTAGGAAAATAATTAGCTATGCATTTCTGGTTGAAAATTTCAACAATGCTTCTTACCGGTGCAAGTTTATCTAGCGCTTTTCTTTCTTCTCTAGTAATAATATCATCAAACCCTAGACTTCTCAATAGAAACCTGACTCTTCTGAAAGCCATTGTAGCAGGAAATATCTCTGCTCCCAATCCATCAGTACTATAAAACTCCAACAAATTTTTACGACCACCATGTTGAGATCCAGCCAAATATAGTAAACCCAATAATTCTTCTATTTCACACTCATCAGTGTCTTTGGTATCATATTTATTAGCATACTTGTGTGTGTTAGCTCGAATGAATATGTTAGTATTTTGTATGATGATGGAAAAATATCATCAAAAAACAGCATAAAACATTCTGAGCGAAGATGCAGGTGTTTTTATCCTTACACCTTGTCCTGATGCCTTTGTTTCGCGCACCAGTCATAGGTCGCTGGTTTTTTCCCTTGGGGAACAAGATTTGTCCTTAGGAAAGTAATTTCACTTTGTATACTTCTTTGAAGAACCACCCAGAAAACTGGGAGAAATGAAAGTTTCGAAAAGAACGTTTTAACAAGTCTATTTAAATAATTACAACAACGTATTTTGGACGCCGATAACTTGCTTACGATAGCTGATTTATGAAATTTAGTTTGAATTTATGTGGATAAAACTAGATAACTTGTCGGTGATACAATACTGACACGAACTGAGTGAACTTATGAATATACCGACTGTGTTAAATCTTCCGAGGTGCGGCTAGCGCGGATAGGAGCCTAGAGCTCATCCAATGCTGGATTCGAACTGATGCAAAACTGAATTGAATCACTCGGCTCGTAATCGTTTCTTAACATTTAGAAATCTCCCCCTGACCCCCTCGACGTATCTAAAGGATATGTTTACATTTAAAATACCTTCGACTTTCCTTTCATTGTTAAAATTAATTACCTGAGAAGGGTATTTTTCAACTTTCGTAAATATTGGCAATTTTTGAATGAGTCAAACCGATAATTTGGAAATCATTAATCCCTTCAGTGTTATAATTCTTTGACAATTTTAGAAGCTTATGTCTAGAAAATTATTTGAATGCAAGCTATCGGCGCCGTACAGATTATTAGATGGTACAAAAGAATTTTATAAATCTAAACTAATATACAGTGTGATATAACGATACGATACAAAATTAAATAAAAATATTAAATATTGTTGTTACGCAAAACATTCAACAGGTGTAGAAGCATTTCTACCTATTGCTTTATCTCCTGGCAAATGTGTAATCATATTCCTTGCCCGAGTACGAACATTTAGGGGTGAAGTTTCATTTCTCCATTTCGTCCCATCCTTACCATAATAATAAGCTATTTTACTCTCTTCTGAAACAGATTCTTCTTCTTCTGATTTATCGTCTGTAGCTTCTTGGTCTGTATCTGATGCATGATGTCTTTCTAAAACAAAATGTTCGTCAGCAATCAAATCGTCGTCGCTTTCTGCCATATTTTCCTCTTCTTCATTATCAGTGTCTACTTCTTTATAGAGTTGTCTCAATTTTTCAATTAATCTTTCATACATATCCATAATTGTATCCGTATCCAATTAGAATACTGCTATTGAACACTTACTTGTTTTATTTCTTGATTTTTGATAAATCCAAATAAATACCACCACAAACTTTACACACACACATACACACACACCAGCTATCGAATTTGGAATGAATAATTTTTGTCCCTTTATATAAAATATGAAAGTAAAGTACTCATTTCAAAAATTCGGGATTTCACCGAGGGGTATTTGCATCGGTATTTACATCCGGGAAGTCCCTGAAAGTCGGATTGTATCGAGAAGGACTTATTTTTCTAAGTAGCTGAAATTTTTAATAAAATGGGGATTTTACAAAAACATGTGAAAAATACTAGTAAAATGTACACATACAGAACAGACAAAAATTTAATAAATACGTTAAAAGCCACAAACAAATTATATTTTGGGCCAAAAACCGAAAAAACTGCATTACAAGTATATGAATCTTAACTTCCAAAAGTAGAGTGGACGGGTGGGGTATGTCAGGACATATTTTTAAATATCTCAAAACCGAAAAATAAATTTGTTTCAAAAATATCTTCATTACTTGGAGTGAGCAATTATTAAAAGACACTGAAAAGGTCATTTGTTTAATATATATAATAGTAAAATACAATCATTGTTCCTGCTTTCATGAACCAATAGACCACAGCCGTCCACTACCGGATAAATAAAATGGTTTCGCTTGAGATAACCTAAAAATAAAACAATTCCGTAAGTTTAGCTGTAAATGGGATATATCGAAACTATTTTATAAAGTGATGATATTATGGTAATATTAGTGTCCAAAACTAATACCTATTTAAGATTACGCCAGCAATAACGTAGAAAAAATAAGTCCTTATCGTAGTTTATTTAGTCTGTTCGAGCATTATTGGACAAACCTCGATGCCCATGCACTCTTTAGAGGCACACAAGACCGAGAGGAGTATGGCAGAATTGTCGCCAACATCCACTAATCGGATAGGGCACCATAAGAAGAAGAAGAGCATTATTTAAGGTACAACTACCGTCATATACATCTAACTCTAGTATATCTTTCAATATTTATAACTAAGCCCATATATGAATTTAATTGCCAATTTCCTCGAAGTTTTAATGGTCTAGTGTATTGAGAATTCTAGATCTCATTATCTTTTTTCTGTGTGTTCGTCATTTTTATATGCGAGATAGTTTTTATATAAAAAAAAATATGTTAAAAAATTACTAAATATGAAAACAGATGGTAAATATACATAAATATAATCTGATTACGTTTGCACAAACCCAGTTAACATTATTTGTCGAACACATAAAACAGACATACAATAATCGGTTAAGAAAAGACACTCGAAAACCTAATCGAGTAAGGCGTTTGAAAAAACTATATCCGTTTCCTTTGGAAAGTAGTTATTGTGTTTTAAATGTTTTAAAATTACATATAAGTAGGATGGCTATTTCTAGCAAATGGATGAAATACATTATTAAGGATGTAACGCATTAGCTTTAATCTTGGAATGTTTTAGATCTTGAATTGACCATCAAGTAACTAAAGATTTTAACACCTGAAAATTATTATATTCCTATAGCGACAAGCTAATTACGAATTAAATTTTTGTATTCAAAAATTAAATAAAACAATTCATATTAAAATTTACATTTTCGCAAATGGTTTATATACGATAGAAACAGAAGCCACAGCAGGGAACATATGTATATATATATACAAGGATTTTCACAGTTTTCACTGTATTCCTTCACTTAACCGTTTTCTCCAATTTTTCCTGTTTAGCCAGTCTCCTTCCTGTAGGTTTCTTCTACTCATTGCTTCATCCACCTCATCTCTGAAAGATCTTCGGGGTCTGCCTCTCTTTCTTCTGCCTATCGGGCTCCACTCTATTATTCTATGTATCCACCGATTTTGGTCTGCTCTTCTGACATGTCCGTACCAGGTTAACCTCTTCTGTTCGATGTAGTCTATTATGTCGGAGTTCATTCCCATTGTCCTCTTAGCAGGGAACATAATAGTGACATATGTTGGTATCACTACCGTTTTGGTGATAGTGCTCAAAAGTGCACACCTCTGTGCAAGCACCAGGAAAACACCATGGCAATCGGTAAGTGCGGCATCCGATCCAAGCCCAAAGTCTCGCCGCCTTTTCGTAACAGGCTTTAAAACCTACAAAACAAATTTTAATCGACACCGGGGCAGATTTGTGAGTGTTTCCCAGAAAATATGTACGGGGCGCACGACTACAACATATGAACTATACGCGGCCAATGACACTGTGATCGCGACATACAATTATGTTAACTTGATATTAAATATCGGATTAAGGCGTGATTTTACGTGGCGTTTCGTAATAGCGGACATTTCAAAGCCTATTATTGGAGCTGATTTTTTATCACATTTCGCTCTCTTAGTAGACATTGCTAACCAGTGCTTAATATACAGTACTACAACTTAGAACGAATGACTAGTTAAAGATTGTTTAAATAGCAGCGTAAAGACAATCGCGATAGTGTCGCGTTACCATATGCTGTAAGCTCAGTTTCCGGAAATCACCCGACCCGCCGGTATTCTGAAAGACATTCAACATCAAACCAAGCACCACATCGATACAACACCAGGTCCACCCGTTTTTTCTAAGCCTCGACGATTAGCACCTGACAAATTGCAGTGGACTAAAAAAGAATTCGAAAATCTTCTGCAACTAGGCATCATAAGACCATCAAAAAGTAACTGGTCTACACCACTACATATGGTCCCGAAGATTTAGTCCAAGAATACGAAGCTTTCGAAGACGAAAAGACCCGAGCAAATCAGATTTGTCGTGGAAACTAGAGACGTACGGACCAAGCAAAGTACGATACCAAAACGAAATGCTTTAGATGCAAGATGCCAGGTTACAGCCTTTTTCTTTTACAGACGTCCGCCGGGGAATTCACTCTCGCGGGATCCAGGCGGGAATATAGAATATATTTTATTTTTATTTTTGTACATACGTTAGAATTAATAGATTTATTTTTATTTCAACCTGTGTTTTACTGAGTCTGTCGCCTCGAAAGAGCTACCCGTCATACCAGTACTACAGTGAAGTCTTACATAAGTCTGTGTATTATGATCATTCATGCTTTTTTTATATTTTTTAATTTTTTTAGCAAACTTTAATCAAAATATATCAATTACAATGAAATGGGAATACACCAGTTTATAATTGATGGTTTGCGAAACTTAATTCATTATAGAAATAAATCAAAACAAAATGATGATACGTAGCTTGGAAGCATCCTGTATACGAAAAATAATTTTTGAAATGTGCACATCAACTGTCGAAAGCAGTAAAATCATGACAAACATTTACAGTATCTGAAGTTGTATTCCCGTATAAAATTTTATGTTTATAGTCTTTAATCCTTATCGATTTTAGACGTTGACAATCGGTGGAAGTATCTTAAAAGCGTTTTATTCAAGTAGCACGTCTTTAAATAGTAGAGGAACAATAAAAACACTATAAAATTCTACTACTTAGATTTGTTACATTTCTATTGGTACAAATAACCGCTATTAAATAATATGTTGCAATTCGGATAGTGAGAAAATAGTAAATAACAATAAGTAAAAAATAATTAAGAATTATTATGAAGATATTTAAAAAGAGATATATAGGAACTAGTACAGCTGATTCGAATGAAAAAATAGTTTCTGAGTGGCAAAAAAAGAAACAAAAAGAAGTTTTATGGTTCTGAAACTGGAAAATAAGGAAAAGGAAAATATCTATTATTCCACTTTTTTTAATAAAAACATTAACGCTGATGTTGCGTATATGAAGAAAACGATATAAACTTGGTAATATCGCTGAAAGACATGGACGTCGTCAACGTGCAACTACTCTTCAACAGGATCGATATGTGGTAGAATTAGCTCGTCAAAATTGGCATATAACTGCATGTGAACGATATGGGCCTTAAAAAATACCCACAACGTTACTGTATGTGACAAAACTTTATTGCACGAAACTGTCCAGCACGTCAGACTTCCATTGAGGATTCTCATGTTTCGTTATGGAAATCGAGGATTCAGATTAAGGTGGGTAGAACATGTGCACTGGGGCTTAGAAGAATGGAGTTCTATATTATTCACAGATAAAGCTAGGCTTTGTCTTTATCCTGATTCACGAAGAGTGAAAGTTTGAGAGGACTTAGTCGATAAGAGACACTCAGACATGTATAGTTCGTCCTATAGTAGTTTACAAGTTATGATGTGAGCTGGAATAGTTTTTCAACATCGAACTGTTCCCGTTTTTGTATAAGGCACTTTAAATGAATAACAATATACATTGCACAGCAATAGTAAAATATTCGTTTCATAATGAGGATACCACACTGTGAGCGTGGCTAGGATAATCGCCAGATCTTAATCTCATAGAGCATATATGGGGTATGATAGATATGGATTGCTCCTCACCTGCAGAATGTTTATAATAAAAAAGGTCTTCCAGATCTTCTTATACAGAAATGTTGTTATTCGTTTACTATGCAATTAGTCAAAAAGAAACTATAAATACATTTGTTGAGGTTACATCATTGGCGGGAAGAGAAATATGTCAATAAACATTTACTCTAAACGAATATTAAAACTATCGACTCTTGACTCAAGAATATTAAATCTAATGGTAATTTTTTCTTCAGTCGTCTCGTTTGTTGATTATTGTCCAATAAATTCCCCGCTAACATATTTGGGTGGTTTTCTAATCATTGTAAATATTTATCACTATGTAACACTATCACTTCACTCACAGTTGGCACTTGTAGATCTTGTAGTATGTCTTTGTTGCTTACAAACCATGGCGCATCAGTTATTGCTCTTTGTTTTGAAGTCGGTCCATGATTGCTAGCTAGAATTTTGAAGCAGCGTCCCACACCTCTATTCCGTATGTCAAAATTGGCTTCAGTATGGTATTGTACGCTAGTAATTTGTTTCGCAACGACAACTGGTACTTTCTTCCGATCAACCAATATTATTTTCTGTATGTTTTATCAAGATGTTTTCTTTTTTTTACATAGGAGTTTTCAGGTAAGTCTCTTCAAGAGGAGCATTGTTGAGTAATATTTGAATTGAATCACTATGGCATTTAGTGAATACTATGTCGATTGATTTAGATTCATTGAGTTTTATCTTCCAATTCTTTGTCCATTTTCAGACTTTATTTAAGTTTTTTTGGAGTTGTGTTGCAATAACGGGATCTGAATGTACTTCCATTATTGCGGTATTGTCCGCAAATGTGGCTGTATGTACTTTGTTCTCAGTAGGTAAATCGAAGGTAAATAGTAGGTAAAGAATAGACCCAAGAACGCTAACTTAAGGAACGCCTGCCTTTATTAGATGTAGACGTGTTATTTTGTCATCATATCTTACCTGGAAATATCTTTCTTTTAGGCACGAGTATAGTATGTCATACATGTTCTGGTATAGGTCCTTGTTTAGTTTATACGATAGTCCCTGATGCCAGACCTTGTCAAAAGCTTGACTTACATTGATGAATGCAGTCGAGCCATATTACATATTTCCAAAAGAGTTTTGGATTAATGTTACCAGTCGATGAATCTGTTCCACTGTTAAATGTTAGGCTCTAAATCCAAGTTGGTGTATCGGTAGAAGTTCTTTTTCTACAATAGGTTTTATTAGTCTCTTAGCTAGTCATTTTTCCATAATTTTCGACATGATGTCCGTAGACTTATGGTGGGTAAGAAGTGGTCTCGTGTTGAGGTTTACCAGGTTTTAAGATTATGATTATTTGCGCTACCTTCCATTGCACTGAAAAATATTTAAGTCTTATGACGGCGTTTGTAAGGTAAGTTAACATTAGTATCCCTTTTCGCGGTAGTTCTTTCATAATTTTTCCAGTGATTAAGGTATGTCCTGGAGCTTCTTTAGTGTCTAGCTCTGTTTTTATAATGCACTGTACCTTAATTGGTGTAATTGTATTATTTGTTCATCTGATGGTGTTTTTGAATCAAAAAGGGCTATGATTTCGTCATATGTATCTTCTCGTGTTGAGATAAGTTTAAAAACTGTTTTAAGATGTGAAGCGGAACTTTCTGCTTTCTCTTTATTAGTTTTTCCAAACTTCCATCAGATTTTCTTTTAGATGGGATATGTTTTTTAGATTACATTAATTTTTTAGTTGCTTTTCATAAGCTATAATTTGTATCCTCTGTTGACGTTAGTTTTGGAAGCTCTCGTTTTTAGTGCATTATAGATAGTCTTTTAATGGTTTGGCGTTGAGCAAAAGCAAAGTTAAAAGCAAAAATGTCTGGAATAGTCGATAATTTGTTATTGTTAAACCGAGTTGACCGATTATAATTTTTTAAAGTTTGTCTGGTTTGTTTTAAAGAAACAAAACATGTTTTCAAAAATGATTCTATTATTTTTAGTTTATAAGTAATAAGAATTTGAACAATTAAATTGTTACTAAGAAATTCCTGTCCAAAAATTTTTATTATCATGATCATTCAGCAGGTCGAAATTCATAAACATCAGTTGTAAAATTTATGGACCTCAATCGTTCACGAAACGAGTGGCGGCTCGTGACTTTATAGACAAGGTCGGCAAGGTTTCTTTTGTCTCCTCAGATAGATATACAATCTAATAAAACAACTTCAATCATCATAGGGGATTTTTTGTTTTTTTTCCTATAAACTTAGAACCTAAACATGTTTATCAATTAACTCTAGTCTACGTTGTTTGGAAGTAGCAAAATGGGTTATAACGTCATCGTAAAATTTATTAGAGTTTTGAAGAGATTTTAAAAGTTTTTTTTTATTGACATCTGAGACAAGATTGACATTCTCTATTGTTTCATAGTCTCTCGACAATACGCTTTGATTCTTTTGAGACAAGAGAAATCTCGTTCATTTGAGGCAAAAGTTGGTGGTAATGAGAAAATTAATGACAATAATTTATTAATTTCGGTAACAGTTTGTTGTAATGAATTGCAGTATATAAAATTATACATATCTTGTAACTTATCACACCTTCCGAAAATATTTCGAGCAGCATATAAAACTTTTAATTACTTTTCCAATTTTATTTTATTAAATAATGATAGACAATTTTTAATTAACCTGTCTAATTCCTGGAAATTCTTTGCCGTAACTTTTAAATTTTGAATCGTCAAAGAGGTCAAAAATTTGCAAATTTTCAAAATTCGACAAACGAGTATCTACTTGCATAATAATAGTATCCAAAATTTCAAAATATACTCGTTTCTCGAGATCTGTGTCTGTGTCATGCCTTTGTCTTTTTTTCGGGGGTTCGGAAATATCAAGCGAGTCCAAAACGTTACTGCGTATATACTGGAAATTACTATCATTACGAAAATCTCTGAGATTTTGCACCAGTTTTGTTATTCCATTTTTGGAATGAATGTCGGTTGACTGATTTTGAACAACATTGAATATCAAATCGGTTTGGGTAAACACATTCTTAGAAATATTTAAAAGTATGTTAAAATAGTAATCATTTAATAAAGTTTTCAAATCGATTGCTTCACAGATCGAGATATCATCACTTTCAAAATCGTCACATTCAATAATAAAATCAAAAACTTCCAAAAGCTGTTCACAAAAATCTGCTACAGTAAAAACTAACCGAGGTTAAAAATTCTATCGTGTCTGACAAACTATTGGCATTTTTTTCCAAACAAACTGTTATAAACATTAGACCGTTTAGGCAAGCTTGAGAAAAATGAAGTAAATCCGCTTAAACTGGCAAAAAAGACGACATTCTTTAATTTTTTTACATGTATCCTGCAAAACTGAATTCATTCATTATATGCGCATGACAGTGAGTAAATAAAGCTTGCGGTGCAATAGTTTTAACTTTTGCCTGGAGATTATTCAATTCACCAGACATCACGGCAGCGCCGTCATAAGTTTGCCCTACCAATTTATTTTTGATATCAAAAAATTTTAATCTGCCCTTTAAAACACCAAAAATATACTCTGCCGTATGGCTTTTACTCACGTCTGTAAAACCTAAAAACCTATAATAAATATTACCACGTAACGCGTATCGAACAACAATTGATAATTGTGAATCACATGATATATCGGTAGTTTCATCTACTTCTAGTGAAAAGCAAATCTCAGATTCAAGAACGTTACTCAAAATGTAACTCTAATTGATTATATTAATTAATTCTGAATTGTTTTAGATACACCGCTAAATGACTTCGAATCAGAAAATAAATTAGAAAATTCCAAATCGTATTTCTTAAACATTTTTATTAGTTCTCTATAATTACCTTGATTTAACAAATGCTCCGATTCATCGTGTCCCCTAAATGATAATTCCTGACAACTAAAAAAAATTACAATATCAATTAAACGATGATTATTTTTTACAATTTTGTTATATTTAATAGCATTTTCACGTTAGGCATTATCTAATGAAACATAGATATTTTGTTTTCCAAATAAATCTAATTTACTCTGGCTGTATGTATGATCTTTCGAAATATCATGTTTCTGTAAAGCCCTAAATAATTTCTTTAAATTATCGTTACCAGATTCACACCACGAATTTTGATGTTTGCCCCTAGTTGTCGAAAATAAAATGCAAGGCCAACAGAAAAGCTTGTTTTTTATTTCACTCCAGATAAGCCATGAGTACTTGCTGTACCAATTATCTAAAAATGATCTATTACTTCCCTTACCCCCGCACTAATATTTATAAGCCGGGACAATTTTAGGCAAAGGACCCCCCTTCTTTTTAATAACAATTTATTCTTCGTATGGAATAGATGAAAACTCATTTTGCAAAATATAATTTACCATATCAGATTTATCAATACTTACAGTTTCTCCCATAGTTTGAATTTTTTAGGTTAATTCCTCTATTTGTTTACACTTTAATTAAAAAAAACTTCTATTATATCAAAAAACCATTTAACTATTTACGGCAGCGGTAACTTATTACAGTATTACTTAAGAAAATAAATATAAATCTCAGAAATACCAGAAAAGTCAGTCGGTGCACTCACTATCACTTCACTACTTAAGTTCTTAAGTACTTATACATCCCGAAATAACATTTCATCCAGCGTTCGCAAGGTACAGTTTGCGGCCAATCCAAATGAAGCATCGGCAAATTTAAATTTGCCGTACTTGGCAATTAAATGCGTATGGAGAGAAATGTATGTTTGGTTGCTCGCCGACCCTGACCGGCCGCCACACGAAACCATTCTTTGCCCCTAGACTAATTACTTACTAATCAGAATTATTTGAAATAGGGTATTACCGATTAGAGATGTGTAGTTCACCATCGAAATAGTTCAAATGAACGATTCTTTAAACTGAACTAATTGAACTAGTTCATTAATTTTCATAGAACTAGTTCACTGCGAACGATTTGCATTATAAATTGTGTCTCAGCTTTTAAAGAAGAAAATAATGAATGAATGAGATCATATATTTATTATTTTGTGAATGGGATGGACTGACCGACTGACTAGTTTAAAAAAAGAAGTGCCGATTAGCCTCAGATAACAGATCATAATTCTTATGAACGTGACAATAACATAAACAGTTTTATCTTAATATCATAATGGTTCGGATCTTATGCCATGCCGATGCATTGGCTTGAACGTTGACATGCTGTGTTGTTTCTCGTATTGTAATTTTGAAATAACAATTTTAAGCTGTGGTTAAAATGATTGATGCATCTACATAAAATATAATTTTATGTAAAAGTGAGAATGAAAATGTGTTATTTAATGTTCCTAGAAAATTCACTGATTTTTTTTGTAAGATTCTTTTAGAAATAACCTAATATAGATACCTATGAGTATACGTAAATATAAAAATAAATCATACGTGAACCATATTTATATTTAAAACGGTTAATAAAAAACAAATCTTAATAATTTTTTGCAAATAAAAAAAATGTTATTTGCAAAACATTTGAGAAATAAATTTAAAACATTTAAACCTAAACATACGATCGAAAGAAATGGTTCCGAACCCGAACTACTTGTACGGTAGTGAAAGAGTGAAAGACTGACTGAAAACCGAAGAAAACGCGCGGCCGGTGCCGAGCTTGTGTGATGATACGACGAGACATCTGGCAACCAGTTATGTTAGGGTTGGATTTCGATTTCGGTCCTACAAATAGTTCTTTCGCGAACTAGTTCACTGAACTAGTTCATTTATGTGAAATAGTTCGCTTGAACTAGTTCGTCTAAAAGAACTAATAAGCACACCTCTATTACCGATAGATTCTAAAAATTTCGTGGATGTCGTACACTTCCGATGATAGTGTTCAGAATAATGGGATACTAAACGTCAGCTGCTAAAACCAATAAAGAAAAGAAAAGTATTTTGAACATATAATTAGAGGACCCAAATACTATACTTCGGCTAATCATACAAGGAAACAAAGAAAACTCAAGATTAATAGGCCGTAAAAAGCTATCTTGGCTAACGAGATATTGGACTATGGTGCGATATGACAGCTGAAAAACTATTTCGCTCATCAGCTGGTAAAGATTCCAAAAACTTGTTAATGAAAATCAATATCTCAAGTATATGTTTCAAGATAATTTGAAAACACGTATGTCTTAAAAAATTATTAGATTAGTAATTTTTCTAGCAGCTATGCAATACACTACTACAGCAATTTTACCTATTTAAAGATAGTTTTAACCGAATGTTTTTTTTATTGCAAAAAATCCAATCATTATTGTGCAGATCATCAATCTGCACATCGTATATAAATAATTCAATTTTCTGTTTTATTGTAGTTTTAAAAGTAGTTCCTTAAGAATATTTTTTATTTATAAAAAGTCAACTATTACTTTTGCGTAAATCTAATTATACAATGAACTAAAATTTAAAATATTCATATTCAAAACACTCATTCCTCCGCTTATTAAAACTTTTAATAACAAAAGTTTTAATATACTCGTATATTGTAAACAAGCCAATTTTATTGAGTTGTTTTAAAACTTTAGATAGTTGAACATTGTGTTTCTAGATTGTATGTTATATAAAAATGATTTTAGCATACACTTTTTCCCATACTCTCTTTTCCACTAAAATTAAAAATATTGCACTTATCCGTAAGTAAACGCTGATTTTTGTGGCTTGTTTAACTCAGATTCTTTTTTATATGAGTTTTTTTTTATTTACATAAAGTACACCGACAACTATGGCCATTGATACAGGAACAATAATATTAAATATACAGTATGATGCAAATGTATGGAATAAATTCATTATTTCCGAAACAGATGACTTTTAAAAAAAATCTTAAAACACGTCAATTTTAATTTTTGAATGGCTATATAAGTGTTAGACATTACGTCATCATTGTCGGCGTAATGATGTAATCGACGATTGTTTTAAATACAAACCGAGTTCACGCGACAGCTCATTTGAAAGGTCTTCTTATCGCCTTTGCAACGATATAATCAGTTGAATATTTATTTTTACAGGGTTAACCAAACCTGTTGGTTTATTAACACAATTAACTTACAATAAATGTTTACTTAAATACAATTAAATTACAACAAATGTTCAAATTGACTACCTTCAGCAATAACACAATGTGAAAGATGGGCAATAAATTCTTTCCTAACGTTTTCGATGACTTCAGGTATTATTTGTGCAATTTCCGTTCTGATGCGCTCCTTCAACTCTTCTACATTATTCAGTCGATTTTGACACACTATGCTTTTTAAATATCCCCACAAAAAAAGTCTAACGGAGTCAAATCTGGAGACCTTGGTGGCCATTCGATGGGCCCCCTTCTACCTATCCACCTACCTGGGAAAACGTTATTAAGGTAATTTCGTACCTCAACGCCGTAGTGTGGCGGAGCCCCGTCATGTTGGTACCACAAATTATTTCTATTTGGAAATAGCTGATTGAGATGTGGCGACAGATAATCCTGAAGAAATTCTAGATAACGAGAAGCAGTTAAGTTTTCCTCAAAAAAATATGGCCCTACAATTTGATTGTTTATAATACCGGCCCAAACATTCACCTTCTCGGGATATTGTGTCCTATACTCTTCCATCCAACGTGGATTTTCACTTGCCCAGTATCGATGTGTCTGGCGATTTACGTGACCGTTAAGCACAAAAGACGCTTCATCAGAAAAAAGGACCTTTTGTATGAAACCCTGATATCTGTTATATTTTTCCATAATGGTTTCGCAGAATTCGATTCTTCTATCAAAGTCATCTTCTAATAGCTCCAGGACCAGATGTACTTTGTATGGATGCCACTTCTCTTTTTTTAGCACTCTTACAACAGTTGATTGGTGGACATAATTATCAAGTGCGACCTGCCTAGAACTGGTATGAGGATTGTCTTGAAACGCCAGTACAACGTCCAGTTTCTAGTCTACGGATATTGATTTTCTACCACTTCTGGGAAGATCTTTAACATGGCCCGTTTCTCTAAATTTGTTTTTAATTTTACTGTTGATTGAGTAATAGGTTCCCGATTTGGGTATTTAGCATTAAATAAATTACGAAATTCTGCTTGAGTCCTCACTCTATCTCTATAACCAATCATAATTAAAATCTCGATTCGTTCTGTTTCTGTTAATTTCATATTTGTAAATGCTGTTTTGTAATGTCGGCAAAAAAGTGGAAGAGTAAAAATTTGACGTCTATTATTTGACAGATTCATAGATCATTGTCAAATAAAGACGGGTCAATGACAATATTGATTTAAATATTTTTGAAAAATAACTTGGTATACTTACTACAATAATTAATTTCAGATTATAATGTAGCATTGTTTATTATCAATGTATTTTTTTTTTTTCGACAACAGCAAAAAACAATATTTTGTTTTATTCCCAGTGGCGTTCCTTAGTGTATTTTAGTTCAGTGAATAAATATTTATTGTAATTCCATGTTATTTGACAAAGTTCATCATTTTAGTGAACCCTGAAGAAATATATATTCAAGTGATTACATCGTTGCAATGGCGATAAGGAAATCTTTCAAATGAGCTGTCGCGTGCCCTCGGTTTGTATTTAAAAAAATCGTCGACTACGTCATTACGCCGAAACTGATGACGTAATGTCCAACACATATATGTCAGTTAGTGGTCATTCAAAAATTAAAATTGACGTGTTTTAAGATTTTTTTTAAAAGTCATCTGTTTCTGAAATAATGAATTTATTCCATACATTTGCATCATACTGTTACACATTGATATACACAATTATATCACTTTAACTAATGTCTATTAGGTTAAATCTTCTTGTAGAGTTTAGCGGTTTTTAGAAACTATACAGTTTTTGTGGTCTCTGTAGGGTTGTTGAGCTTTTACTTAAGAGAAGGTTTTAAGTCCAGTGCGTTATATGTAGGTTGGTGAATTATTTTCAGTCGGTAAGGATGTGTTTTACAGTTAGGTAAATATTGCAATGGTGGCAAGTTGAACAAGTTCCAGAAGACATCAAGAAACCATGGGTAAGTTTGGTGTAGTTGATTCTGAGTCTTCTAATATTTGATGTTTCTTATCTAGTGAGGAAGTCCAGTGAGAGATGACCAATAAGCGGCTGGAGTTCATGAAGAGTTGTTTTGCTCTTTTGCCATAACATTTGACTAGTATCCTCTACTGACTTATTGAAAACGAGTTGGAGATCGTTAGCTAGTTGAATTGGGGTGACCCCAGTATTATGGTTGGCAGCTTCTGTGGCAAAATGATCTGCTGTTTCACTACCAGTGGCAGTTTTAGAATCATCGGAATAGAGAATTAAATCATATAATTTTTTTGTATAATTTCTGAGAATGCTTTATTTGTAAGAATGTTAGAAGATTCATGTATATTAAAGATGGTAAGTGCGATGCCTATTAAAGGGTTTATATGAGATTAATGACATTTTACATTAATTTGCTTTAGCGTTTCTATTTCTAATGTAGAAATCGTTTTCAACAAACTTTTGAAATAAACATTATGAATGCTTTTAACCTGTAAATATTTATAATTATTAGCGGAGGGAGTGGTAATACCAAACTTATAGTTGACTTACTTGCAGCAATCTTATATGCATTAGCTATGTTTTAGATGTTGTAGCCTCTCGTATTGATAACAAATTTTGATCTATTTGTGCTTGTTGTAGTTAAATATAGACGATGTGTCTCTGACCTGCAATTAACTTGTTAGTGTTATTTACGTTGTGGCGAAAAAGCTGACAAAAGTTGATAATAAAAAGCTTTTCGTACACAATACTCAACTAAGACCACATTGCTTAAGTCAGGGAGCTTTATTAGGGGAGGGTAAGGAGATAGATGGTAAAAAATTGTAGATCAAGATAGATAAATCAATGATAGATAATAAATAGATAACAAAGTATCACAGTTTGATAAAGAAAAACAGGAAACACGGAATACAGCTAAACTATAAAACAAAATGGGCGAAAAAATGTTTCAACTTGAAACTTATAAAGTAACTCAAGATTAAATAAACTAAACAAACATTTGTCTTAAAAACTTCACAAAAGAAAAAACACGTCAGAAAACATATCAGCATATTATTGACAACAAAAAAATTATAAAAATTGACATATCTAAATATAGCTGCCAAAAAAAGGTTATATATTCAATAAAATACTTTATAAAAGAATTATTATATTATCTTTTCCAACAAAATTCAAATTATTTATATTGTATTTACGCAAAATTAAAATGTTTATTAAACTTATGAATAAATTCATATTAATAAAAAAACATAATGACACTTGTTCTCATCAAGATTCTTATAATTTAAAACAGATTGCAGTCATTTTTATACTTTAAATAATAGACAATACGGAAATTCTTTAATCAAAACTTTAATATTTCTCAAAAAACTGAAAATTATATGAATCTTTAACTACAATCTGAACGAATATCATTGGCTATTGTTCCGTTTTACTTAACTTAACGTTACAAAATTATAGTGTTACATTTAGTAACATACTCAAAAAAAAACTAAAAATAAACTATCAACAAAAAATGGTAAAAGTTACTATCCCTAACAGCAAAAACATTATCATTATAAAATATTCACTCACAATAGTTTGTTGACCTTAGAAGATAGACCCATAGGCCTCGAGAAAAACAGATGACCCTCTAGATGTAGAAATACCATAATCTTTACCTCTTCGGAAAAAATATTGCTAGGGGTGGTTGGCCTTGATATGACAGTAGGAGGTTGTCCGTGAATATTAGCGGCAACAAGTGAATTGCCGGTCGGACTCTATAAACAAACGAAAACAGGATCTCTTACTATCGCAATTAATTAAAGACGAATAGTGAACAACTTCCCACAAAATTGTGAGTTTCTGAATAAACGACTAATAAGCATATCTGAATGCATATTGATACAAATAATAACTGCTGGTAACTGAACTGAACATTTAAAAAAAGGTTACTTAACAAGTGTCTTCACTGGACACCAAAACTGCTCTGAAATAATCATGGGGTCTGGGGGTTATTTATAGGCTCAACCAGACTAATTACAGAGAACTACGACTAATTAGAAGTAAGGGTGATATAGACACTCTTAATATATGTTTAAAGAAAGAACATACAGCTATGTTCGAAAGAGTAGTTGGTTTTACTAAACTAATTTAATTTTAAAAGCGATTTGTAAGGTAGCTTTTGAGTGCAGTGATTTAAGAAGTGTTTATAAGAAATTACAAATACTATAACCCAGACATAATTTATTATAGGAGAGGCTGAAGGCCATAAAAACAGTCTACGTAATATGTTTGGTACAGACTGACCGAAATTTTTAATTTAGGAAAATTGGATTGTTACAAGGTTAGGTTAAGTTCATAACGAATATGCGCTTATTCCTAGTAATAACACCTAGACTGATTTTTTCATCTTTTGTCGATTTGCAGTTCTGTACATATATATATATTTTTTTTTATTTAAATTAACGTGCATGTGACATTTATGGTCATTAGCACGAGTTACGATTTACATGCTAATATCATATTAATTACAAAATAATGTAGTTAACATTTAACATAAAGAGAAAATAATAAAAACTTATAATATAACATTTATATTTTGTTGAGCAGTTGACTTTTCTCGAGGAATTTGATAACCTTGTTGATTTGGTCTGTGCTGTTTAGGACCTCTTTAAAGTTAGTACTGATATCGAGCTGTTGGCGTATTTTGGCATAAAAAGGGCATTCGATAAGTATATGCCTGATTCGGAGAGTCGTATTGCAGTTCTGACATTTTGGTTGTAGAGATGATGTCATCAAGTAGCCATGAGTTAGACGGGTATGTCCTATACGCAATCTCCGTATGATTGCCATATTTTTTCGAGATAAACTTGGATAGGTAAGAAGGTTCACTGAGGGTTTAATTTCATGCAGCGCTGAAGTAACATTATTCCAGTGAATCTGCCAGATGGATAGATTCAGCTTCTTCAGTCTAGCTTTGAGATCGTTGCAAATTTGTATATTCATAATGGTGTCCGTGAATGATGCGGCTTTTTTGGCAAGGCAATCAGCTTTTTCGTTACCACTAATACCAACATGGGATGGTACCCATATCAGAGTGATAGTTGTATTTTGGTTTATAAGAAGCTGATATGTGTCATGAATATCTTGGACGATAGGATAGTTGGTGGATATAGCATTAATGGAGTGTATAGAGGTAAGTAAATCAGAGCATATGGCTATGTGTGTATTTGGATATTGTTGGGCATATTTGAAAGCATGTCAGATAGCTAGTAGTTCACCAGTGTGGATGCTACACCAAGGAGAAATTTTAGATAGTTCGATAGGCTGTTGTACAGTGGTTACAGAATATCCAACACTACTTTCAGTCTTTGACGCGTCAGTGTAAAGAACTATGTTATATTTATTTTTGGTTATAAGTTCTAGAAAGAGAATTCTTAATGTACTAATACTGGTATTTTCCTTGTTAAACTTGGTGAGGGAAATATCATGATGTGGGAGTATGTTGGTCCAATAGGGATTATTAGCAAATGGTAGAGTTCTGGTTTCAGACAAATTTATATCTTTTAGTAACGGTTGTAGAAGACTAGGAATAGGATTTATAATTAAGTTACATGAAGGGTTGTTATGGGGTTGGTGTGATGATGTAATTAAATGATATACTGGATTGGACGGATTGGAAGAAATTGCAGCAGCATAGGAGAGAAGAAGATTTTCTCGCCTAAGCCATAGAGGAGGTTCATTAGCTTCACAGTAAAGACTTTCTGCCGGACTAGAACGGAATGCTCCAAGACATAGACGAATAGCTGTGTTGTGTACTGTATTTAGTAAATTTAAGATTGATTTAGTACCAGACATATAGACAAAACATCCATAGTCGAGCTTGGAGCGGATAAGTGATCTGTAAACTTTCATTATCGTAGTTTCTTCCGCTCCCCAATGATAATGTGAGAGTGTTTCGATTATATTTAACCTTTTTAGGCAAACTCCTTTAAGTTCCTGTATGTGTTGTTTCCAGGTTAATCTTGAATCAAATATCAGCCCTAATATTTTGCAATTATCAACAACCGGTAATTTGAAGTTGTTGATAACGATTTCAGGATCAAAAGAACTCATTCTTAACTCAGTCTTCTGCTAAATTTAATTACTTTGGATTTAGAGTGGGAGAGGGTAAGTCCTAGAGAAGCTACTTTGTTTTGTAGGTCATTTACTCCTAATTGTAGAATTTTACTAATAGTTGCGTTGGATTTACCATGACAGTACATTATTAGGTCATCGGCATATAATACGCATTTGATTGGTGGAGCTAACATATATATTAAAACTAAATCTATGTGCAAAACTAATTCTAAAAATCATTTAGCATTAGGCATTATCAGGATGTTTTCATAAAAATATAAAAATATTTAATATTAATTTCCTATTAACAATTAGTAGAATTAATGATTTAAATAATTAGTATCTTATATACTAAAAGGCTAAGCCCTTTTCTTGTGCGCAATACTCCTAAACGGTGATAGATAGGAGAATAATTTTTTCGAATAATTAAACAGATTGTTGAGTAGATTCCCCCTAAGGTTTAAAATTTAAAAAATTCGAACCCGTTTAAAAATGGCGGCCATAAAATGAATTTTTCCTATAGTAAAGTATAGGAATTTAATATTATACACAATGCAACAACGCGTCAATTCTCGATTGCTGGAATGAACTAACAAGTGTTTCCACTTAAGGAATAACGATAATGACCACTCAAAATTCGGGATCCTCCTGTCTCCGATTTTAATTTATGGGGTCTGTTTTACACTATCTGATGAGTTGGTATTTTTTTATTTTTATGTTTAGTTAGAAAGTATTCTGTTTCCAACAAGTGTAGCGTGTGTGAGGTGTTGTGATTGATATTTAGAGATTTAGACTACGTTTTGAGTTTAATACTTGAAGAATTAAATAATAAGGTAAGCATTACTTTGTTTTTAATTTATTAGTGAGAAATATATTATGAATTTTGTTGGGAATAAGCCACAATTTTACTTTAAATTAGGTTTATTTTAAATAAATAAATAAAAAATAAACTTATTATAAAGTTAAATTGTGGCGTATTCTCAAAAAAGTGGAACAGTAGGCGGTAGTGTAGACTAGCGCGGAGCATCATACTGTTTTCTGTATTTTTTAAATTTAAATAATATTTAAATATAAATTTAGTTAGTTAGTTAGAGTTCTCAAACCGACTTCTTTTTCTTAAACGTGGCATTTTACAATCTAAAATATGCAAAAAAAAAGTTACTTCCGGTTTTACTTCCGTTTTTTATTTAAGAGGGGCGGAGGCTAACAATCATATTGTTTCCGTTTCCTAATGTAAATCTTCCTGAAAATCCTAAAAAACTACTGTATCGATTTTCAATTTAAAAAAATTGGCGTCGATACAGTTTATTTTTAGGATTTTTGGAACATTTACACCAGGCGACGGAAACGATGGATCGTTAGACTCCGCCTCTCTTAAATATCAGCAAAACTTACATCAAAACTCGATGTCGAGTTGGTCCACTAGTAGAATACTGTTTTGGAAAGAATATTAGTATTCTTATATTCTGGTGTATAGAAAAATTACTTTAATAACGGCAAGTTAGGTCCTAAAAGAATTAGCCAACAAAATATTTAGCAGTAGAATAAAAAAACTCTATATAGCGTTGATATTTGCCAATACAGATAAAACAGCTCAAGAAGAAAAAACAAAAACCAGTAGAACTTAATTCACTATTAACTAGAGATTAAATTAAATAAGCTGATAATTTAACCGATTTATGAAAATTTATAAAAAATCACAAAAATTGTTTTGCATGTTCCAGGAACATACGATAAAATTAACGTTCCGAGGAAATGTCGATATTATGCTACATAACATTAATTTTAATATTTGATTTTAAGTTTGTTCTTTTAACTTTAACAGTGTACATATCTTTGGAAATTTGCAATACTCTGTACTCTTGTACAGAATTGCAATTTGTACAAAATTTATAACTCCAATATACCTTGTGCATTCTGTCTAATGTAAAGGTATCACTTTTATATCGATTTATGTTAAAAATAGCGCGGAATGTTGTTAAAACCACCTCGAAGAATACTATATCATGTCAGTCTCAAGACAATTGAATCCCGCAACACTAGCATAATGTGCTTGTAGTCACTGGGGAATACTTGCCGTTCATAGGAAACACATCAATAAATTGTTAATTTTAGAGAAACTATTTACACAGAAGCTACATTACGAAATCAACTGAGATATGGTCCTTTGTGATCGTCATGAATAGCTCTAAATGTCAGTTTTAGTAGAAAATTATAGACTACATTATGGAATAAAATTATTTATGGAAGTGGCGGTTACGCGATTAAAACTCATATTGAATAGCTTAAATCAAAACTCTGTTTTTAATTTTCACAAAATATAATGAACTTGATATGTTTCGCTGAAACATCAGTTTCGTCAGAATAATAATAATTCGAAAATAACTATTTCTATGCCAACCATAATGTACATATCAAAAGGTAACAAAAGGTAAGTAATATAGCAAAAGTAATACAAAAATGTATTACCTTTAATCTATAAAGCAACATATTATATTCCATTATATACATGCCTCCCAATTGAGGGTTATGTGTAACAATACATTCGCTGACAGGGCAGTTCTTTCAGTATGAATTCTGCTCTAACAGAAAAATTTTAGCGGGTACAGAGTAATACTTTTATTTTATTGGTAGTATGTCGGCCAAATTGTGCTGGATATGATACTGATAGAAAAAGTATTCTGGCATTAAATATCCTAATTATTATTGCCTTTCTAGGTAATAATAATGGAAAGACATTCTTCGTAATAACAAAAATTATACTGAAATCATAGCTTTTATTAAGGTAAAACGTTTCGGAAATAAACAGAGCTTTCGTTCATGATTTCCACGTGAGGACTATTTGACGAGAAACACCATACTATGTTTTAGGATATCTAGGACATCTAGTACAAACACCGTACTAGGAAAACCAAGATAGGGTATTAGATACTTGAAGGTCTTACAGATAAAAGTATGAAATTGGTTAATGCGTTAATGAGAAAAAGAAAATTACAAATTGCTTGCATAAAGAGACAGAGTGGAAAGGGAAAATGACTATGACAGCATAACTGCAGAATGCCTTAAATACTGAGGAAATGCACTGCATCAAAAGATACGTCAATCGATTATTACAATATTACAGGAAAAACAATTGCCGAAGAGATTGAAGGAGTGTGTCATAATCCCAATACATAAGAAAGGTTAATAAAACGGTCTGCTGGAACTGAAAAATATCGCTACTTAACACAACATATAAGGTATGTACTTGCAAATAATGTCCTCCTTAATTGCATTACTCTACTTGCGGAAGATAACAGTGGCAACTATCAATTAGGTTTAGAAGAAACAGATTACCAATTGACTAAATATTCACCATACAACAGATGCTGGAAAAAATATGGGAGGTCAATCAAGAGATACATGGTCTATCTATGGATTTCAGCCAAGCCTATGATAGCCGTAGCCGCGTCGAACTCTGGAGCGTGATGACCAAAATATCTTCTTCTTCTTGATGTGCCTATCCGTTACGAATGATGGCGATCATCATGGCAATATTTATCTTATCTGCAGCAGCGCGGAAAAGCTGCACAGATGTTGTATTGAACCATATTCTGAGTTTCTTTAACCAAGATGTTCTTCTTCTTCCTGGACCTCGTTTTCCAAATATTTTTCCTTGTTGGACGGCTTGAAGGAGAGCTTATCTGGATTCATTTCGCATAATATGTCCGAAGAACTGTAACTTTCGAGATTTGATAGTGGTCAGTACCTCTCGGTTTTTATTCATTATTCTGAGGACCTTCTCATTTGTAACTCGGTCAGTCCACGGGATGTTAAGCGTTCTCCGATATAACCACATCTCAAATGCTTAAAGTTTTCTGCACATATCTTCGTTCAAGGTCCACGATTCAACACCATAAAAAAGGACAGAGAAGACGTAGCACCGCAGCATTCTTACTTTTGTATCAAGAGAAAGGTTGTGACTCTTGAAGAAGGCCCCCATCCGAGTGAAAGTGGATCTAGCTTTTCCGATGCGTGCTCTAATCTCCTGGTTGTTAGTCAATTCTTTATTTATTATGGTGCCGAGGTAGTTGTAGTGCGTCACTCTTTCTACAGGGGATTGGTTGACATTGAGTTGACCTTCTGTTACTCTTTTCTTGCTAATTATCATAAGCTTTGTCTTCTTAACGTTTATATTGAGTCCATATTGTTGACTGTAATACGTGATTTTATTCATAAGAACTTGTAGGTCTTCTAAGTTGTCCGCAAATAATATGGTGTCATCTGCATATCTGATTTTATTTAGCCGGTAACCATTTAGTACAATACCTTTTTCAGTTTCGTGCAAAGCTTCGATAAATATTCTTGAGGGTACAGATTGACGATTATAGGAGACAAAATACAGCCTTGCCTTACTTTACGCATGATTTTCACATAGTCGGTGTGTTCACCTTTAACTCTGAGATTTGCTGTCTGATTCCAGTAGAGACTTCTAATTATTTCAGATCTTGGTTGTTAATTTCTGTTTCTTTTAGTATTTGCATCATTTTAGCGTGCTGTACTTGATCAAACGCTTTCTCGTAATCAATCAGACATGCGTATACGTCGCAGTTAACGTCTCTGCATCTCTGGAATAAGACTTGTACTGAGAACAAAGCCTCTCTAGTACCAACAGCATTTGTGAACCCGAACTGGTTGGAGGAATTTTAGGAGATGACTCATGAGGCTTATAGTATGGTAATCTTCGCATTTTTTGGTGCCTGGTTTCTTTGGAAGTGCAACAAACTCAGATTTTAGCCATTCAGTTGGTATTTCTTCAGAGTTGTATATGATGTTGAATATCTTTGCGATTATTGCTATTGATTCGTTGTCCATTAGTTTGAGTATTTCTGCTTGTATATTATCAGGGCCTGTCGCTTTGCCATCCTTTAACTTTGTTATTGCGGAGTAAACTTCCTGCTATAACATTCTTGGTCCATCATTTACCTCTTCTTCTAGCTCAAAGGTGTTATGTCTTTGTTCTTCAAATAGTTTTTCTAGATATTCTTTCCACATTCTTATTTTACTCTGTTTGTCCAAGATGATGTTTCCGTCAAAATCAGTTATATTTCCTTTCTCCCTTCGTCTTAGTCCCCCTATTAGTTCTTTAACTTTCCTATGTACATTATGACTATCGTACTTTGACTGCAGAGTCTCAATTTCTTCGCATCTTTCCCTTGCTTCTTTTTCTTTCACTTCTCTGATTTTAGTTCTTATTAATATATTTATGGTTTTATATTTGTCTGGGTCATTTTTGGCTTCTCTTATCTCGTCCATTAGTTTCAGGATCTCATCTGTCATCGACGATTTTTTTTTCATTAATCTATTTGTCTTTAAGTGTTTTTCCTTTAGATTTTGCACTATTTCTGTAATATGTTTGATCGTTTGTTCTTCGTTCGATTCGTCTCTAATTGCAGTCACTTGCTCGTTTAACGTGGCTTGGACTCTCATCCTCGTATCAAGGCCTTTCAGCATACGTAGGTCGTATGATTGTGCTTTCCTTTTATGCACTGTTTTGAGTTTTACTCGAAATACTCCCACCAGTGGAACGTGGTCTGTCTCTAAGTCTGCTTCAGGATAAGTCTTGACAGATGTAAAGCTGTTTCGGAATCTTTTATTTACTAAAATGTAGTCTATTTGATTCCTAATATTTCTCCCGGGTCTGTCTTGAGGAGATTTCCACGCATACAGCTTGCGAGGTGGTAATTGAAAGAATGTGTTGGTGACAACTATTTCTGAGTCTCCTGCGAATTTTTCTAGGAGGTCTCCTCTCTGGTTTCTGACTCCAAGTCCATGTGCTCCAATGTACTGTGTCTTATCTCCAGCTCCAATCTTGGCATTAAAATCGCCCATAATGATGAGAACTTCCTGTCGAGAAATTTTCTGTATGATACTGTTGATGTTCTGATAGAACTCAATTGCTATTTCCACCAAAATATCTACACCACAAAAATTATTTAGATTGGCCAAAATCTATGTCGAACCTCAAGAGTTGTGTTTGAGTCGCCTCAGCAACATCTAAATTGTTCCAGATAATAAGCCGTTTAAAACAGGGCGATGGGATTTCACTTCTAATTTTCATTATTGCCCTAGAAAAAGCAGTGAGAGAAGCCAAAACTACGATGTAAATGTTCTCGGCTGATGATCCAGGATTATCAACAACCTTTGATAATGATATTGATATAGTCGCTAAAACCACAATATTAATTAAAAAAATCCTAAAATTAAAACAATAGTGCAATAAAGTGGAATTGATCATAAATGAAGACAAAACAAAATGCATGTGTGCCACAAGACAAGTCAATACGAGACGATGTAGAATATTTCTGTGGATGGCGAGTTTTCTAATTTACATTTCGATTTTAATGTAAATCTGTGTGTTTATTACGTAAGTTATGTAATTTAATTTAATGTTGATATATTTTTTAAGATCTTCTTATCGGTTAATGTGAAGTACATGTTTGAAACTATTTTAAATAAATTATTTGCTAAAATCTCTGGTTTGATGTTATTTTTTTTCATAAAACGGATATTTATTTTAAACTGGTTAAACAAATTGCTCGGTTAAACAAACAATTCACTTAACTAATCGGGGTTTTATAATCTATGCAGTAAGGTGCCTACATCAAATTAAAAAAAAACAATAATTTTCATTGATTAGAACGGGATATATTGCGACTTTTATAAATTTGAACCTATGAATTCAGTTTAAAATAATTAACTTTGTACATAATGATGCAGTTGTTATTTTAAATGTTTAAAATCTTAATCACAGTACTTTTGTAAACATATTTTACAATATTTAACACAAACTGTTTAATTGTTTCAAATGTTTTAATTTAATAATATAAGCTTTTCTCTTTAATTTGGTGTTTTCAGAATTTATGTATACCTAATATTTCACGTATAGCAACGTTGTAGATAAAAGCTTTGTGGGATAAACAATTTCAAGTTTGCAATAACTATTAAGTGAAACTTCTCGTATCTTTATAACAGAATATTTGTGAGATTGTTCCCATTCTCACATGAAATTAGAGTTTTTTTGGCATTTTTAAAATATTATTATTAATAATTTCAAAAAAAAAAGAATTTTCGAAATATTTTTATAATAATTAGCAACAAATTAACAAACTTGCATTTTAAAAGATTTTCTATGTATATTGTCTAATTTTTTATATAATTTACTGGTCTTTACCTTTAGTTTATAAAATCACTTAGCGATCTTACATTGTTTATATATTGCTTATAAGTAAAAAATGATGAAAAAATAACTCTTCATTAGTATCCAGTTATAATTTCAGAGCGATCAGAGCAAAATTGATAGAGCAAATTATTAGGAGTGAGTGAGTAAGGTGAGAGAGTGAGGTCAGTGAGTGAGTTAAATGAATGAGCTTGGTGAATAAGTGATATAATTAAGTGAGTTGGGTAAGCACTCACATAGATATTGGAATAAGTACAGGGTCAAGTTCTCATAGCTATGACCTCGTGGCAGATAACAAAAAATAAGCTTTTTTTAAACGCGTTTCTTTCGGAATAATTTTCTTCCTCTCGGTGTTCACTCTATCTTAAAAACGACCTGATCAATCCTTCTCAAATTTTCCACACTTCCTTTATAGATAAATTACTTTGTTGTAACATTGAGATATTGTTTAATTCATTGTTATAATCAATTTTAAATCAAATTTGCCAACTTTTAACAAAAATTATTCGAAAATTTAAAAAAATTCTTCTTTTTACTTATAAAATTTAAAAATGCAATAAAATGAAGAATATGTCGACTTTTCTATCTAGAAAAACTCATAAACTAACGAAATCTTTCTGGTTGTGTGGCAACAGAGAATCCAGTTGTTCGAAAATTAGCTGCCGTTTTGTTAATTTTTAATATTTTTGTACCAAAATTTCAGATATTACTTTTGAAATATTGTATTAAAATGAACCAATGTTTAAAATGAACAGTTTAAAACAAATTCTAAAAATATGTTTAAAATATTGAAAAAAAAAACACCTTACGCCCCCCTTAAAACAATTCAGGATCTTCTTCACACTGCAATATCTTTCATAAAATTTAATAACTGGCGATTAACAATTGAGATATTTTAACGTTAATGTTTGAGATTGTTAATCGCCATTTTAATTCACAAGTTCGTTACAAAACTTT
Source organism: Diabrotica undecimpunctata (assembly GCF_040954645.1). Lineage (NCBI taxonomy): Eukaryota > Metazoa > Arthropoda > Insecta > Coleoptera > Chrysomelidae > Diabrotica > Diabrotica undecimpunctata. The sequence goes on from NC_092808.1 coordinate 133,351,681, forward strand.
TCCGTCGACCGTACTTTTCAGAAATAAAGATATCTTAGTTTAAATATTTATTTACTTAACGATAAACAACAATTTTTTCAGCTTTCATTGACTTTATTCAAAGTTTCCTTAGTGGTGGTTTTATTATAGTAAACATTAATATTCGAAATGGTACAATTACTGAAATTAAAGGAAGATATTGATAAATGATTATCTGCTGTATAGCATTTTGACAAATTTATATTTAAGTCTTCTTGGACCTCTGTAAATTCTGTGATAGAAGAAGTTAAATTCTGGTGAAGTTAAATTAAACTCTTCGTCAATATCCATCCTTTGATTTTTCAAATACACAGAATTTTAAACAATAAAGTAAATAATGACATACAATAACAGATAGTACTAACAGCGGCTACTTTTGATTTAATTTTTTAGTGGGAATATAAATAGGTATATGTTTGGTTGCCTACACCACAGGTCACTGTCAATCACACAGCGTTTAATTAATTTATGCAAGCAATGTATGTTGTGTTGCCTATAATAAAATCGTTCATTAATAGAAAATCATTCATTAATAGGGGTCATTAATGAATGATTTTGAGGGTGTTAAAATTGATCATAAATTTACGGTCGACGGAAAAGTAAGTTAATAATAATATTCATCACTAAACCTTTTAAAAATTCCAGTTTTCCAGTTCAAGTTTTTTTAATATGAGCTTTCAGATTACTCCGATTTTAATAAACGGTTTTCCAGAGACCACCATATTGTTTGTTTTTGAGTTTTTAGCAATATTTTTAGAATTAATTTGAAAGCACAGTGTAAAGGCGTTAATAATTCATCGTACAGTCTGAAAGTCCCTTTATTTTCGAATAGGTCCTTGGGACAATGCTATTTATGGTTTTGATCATAAAAAGAGTGGACATAAAGAAACCATGTTTATGTTTTATTATAGCCTCGACACCAATATACCTTAAGAAGTAAAATCTTTAGTGTCGTTATATAGAAATAATAAAAAATATATGTAGAAAGACAAAAAGTCATTGTTATGGTTAATAAATTAAAGAAGAGTAATCAAATTTGGAAATATATCTGTCCGGACTAATAAGAAAACTTAAATTATTACTCTAATGGAAATGAAATTAAATTTAAGTATAATAGTCTAAGATCCGATATAAGAAAGACAGAAAAACCTTCATCGATCTGTTTAATGGATAAAAAGTATTTGATAGGTAATTTAGTATGTTAAAAATTATAAAAAACAAGAAGTGTATGTAAGAAGAATTAATAATTAAAAAAAGACTAAAGATATTTTATTCAGTACAAAAATTTTATTATTCTAAACCATAAATATACATATTACATTTGTAACACATTGATTCCAATTGAATATCCCGGTTGTAACCTTCAATATTTGTGAATCGGTATTATTAGCGGAATAAGGTTGTAATCGTTCTTTCTGTTATACTGGTATACAATTTTTCGCAGAAAATCACCTCATTTCATGTTTATGAAAACATTCAAGTCGATCCGCGGCGAATAAGGTTGTAACATCACTAGAAATATTAGACATGGCGGATGAAGCATGTGTTAATGTCAGTGTGGTCACAGAAAAACAAATAATTCTCGGAAAATAAGAATTGGGCTTAGTAAGTGAAAGGACATTAAAAGAAAAACCTTATGAGACACTGGGAAACAATATGTTTTCAGAAAAGGTACTGCTGTTCCTAAAAAGGTACCTCCAGTAAACGTAAGTACAGAAAATTGTATTTATTTCCTGATGTTTAAGTAACTAAACAGCTTTAGATATATAAATTAGAATAACAAGGTTAATATAGATCATTTTTTAAATATGTTAAACACTACTGGAGCGTGTCAAATTATACATTTTTAAAACGCTTGCTTAAAAATGTGTTTAATGCTAATTGAACACATCTTTGAATTTAATTTTAATTAATTACAAAAAAAAAATAAATTTTAATACAAAACTAAGTAAACTGAAATTTTGTTGGCAACTGTGTTTTGCTTCAACGCGTTTTTTTGTTGCAGGCTAGAACTTGTCGCTGTAAGTATGGGTGTGACGAAATTAACTTGGACCAAAAACAATTGCTTTTTAAACAATTCTACAGTGTTAGCTACGATAGGCAAACAATGTTGTTACGCTAAAGGCGGGTACACATATGCGAGCCGAACTGTTCGCGAACTGCTCGTGAGCTGTTCGCGAAGAGTTCGTTGAAAATATGTTTATGTTCAGACTATCCAATACCCTAAGTATCTAATAACAAACCGAGAATTAATTTACTTCGTTATTCTAAATATTTCGGTATTTTGTTTACATTATCTGTTATTAATTTCTCTTGTTACTTTTGAATAAGCCGCGCTCGTTCAGCAATTTTGTTTAACCGAATGATCTCATCGCACACTTAGCAGAAACAATTTATAGTCTCGAACACCATCCAAATTTAACTGCGAACATTCTTTGTGTTCGTCCCAAAACCGACAGGCCGTGGTTCCTGACGAGCATCGAACGAACAGCTCGCAAGCGGTTCGTCTCGTCGTACAAATACACGAATATAGCGTTCACAAACGGTTCGCGAACAGTTCTGCTCGCATATGTGTACCCACCTTAATATATGGATTTAGTAGATGTGAAAAGACGGTATGTTCCTGAAGGTGAATCGCGACGAAACTAGTGGTTTGCCTATACGTTGCCTGTTGCAAGCACAATAAAATATCTAAGATCTTAAACAATAAGATACAAGATCAATATTGTACACATTGAGTTTTTCAGACGACCAGATAGTGATGATCCAAGACTATGAATATACTCGAATATATGACCTGTAAACTTATCAAAAAATACGAATTAAGGGGGAAATTCAACAAAATCTAATCTGGGAAGAAATACAGCGAGAAATAAATCATCATATAACGGGGGTCCTACGGCGATTGCCGCTTCCCGCATTTCAGCCTCCATCTTTTCCTATCTCTGCAATCTCCCTCTTCTAAGCCTCTAGATTGCATTGTTTTTGTAATTTCTCTTCTCCAGGAATTTGGTGGTCTTCCCCTTTTCCTTCTTTCTGGCGGAACATACATTCAGGCCTTCTTTGGCCACCGCTCCTCCTCCATTCTCATCACGTGACCATACCATTGTAATTGCCTTCCTTGTATTCTATCTGAAAGAGTATCTCTAATTCCTGTACGGTTTCGTATTTCCTCATTCCTGATTCTTTCCATTCTCGATACTCGACATGACCTTTTAAGATAATCCATTTCCACAACTTCTACTTTATCTCGTTCATTCTTTGTCATCGTCCAACATTCGGCACCATATGTGGTAATTGGTTCTACAATTGCTCTGTATAGGCGAAGTTTGGTATGCATCTTTATTTTATTAGACCATAGTAATGAATTCAGTATTCGGATGCATTTTTTCCCTTGGGTTATTCGGTTTTCTACATCTATCTTAACTCTGCCATCTGCTGATATGATGCTTCCTAGATATTTATAATGTTTGTAGCCTTTTATGACTGCGTTTTCAAGCCTCAGATCTGTGGTATTTCCTCCAATTTTTAAATATTCTGTTTTGTTTATGTTTACAGTAAGCCCCCATTTGGCATATTCCTCAAATAATTTTCGATTCATATAATTTATATCTTCCTCATCGGTTGCAACCACCACCTGATCATCTGCAAACAACAATGTATACAGAGTTTCTTGTCCCACTTCGATGCCCATAAAGCTATATTTATTTCTCCAATTCCTCAATGCTTCTTGGACGTATATTTTAAAGAGTGTCGGTGACAAACAGCATCCTTGCTTTAGGCCTTTAGTGACTTTAAATTCATTTGAGGTTCTGGTTTTAATTTTTACACAACTAACTGCATTTTCGTACAATTTATATATCGCTCGGATATACGTCGAATCCAATCCGGCCTTTCGAGGACCTCGAACATTTTCTTTAACGGGACACTATCATATGCTTTCTCAAGGTCTATAAATACCAAATGGGTCTCTTTACTTCTTTCGACACGCTTTTTAATTATTTGTCGTAGGATAAATATATTATCAAGGCAGGATCTCCCAGAAATAAATTACTGCCAAAAATACAAATATTTAGGCATGCAAATAACTAACGATGGCAGATTAGACGAAAAAATTAAACATAGAAATAATGAGGGATGACAAGTCATTGGCAATTAAATTGGCACTGAAAGCAAAAAACTTAAAAGCATTAGTCGCAAGAGAAATGGACTTCTGGAGAAGAGCGGCTGAAAAATCAAGATTAAACAGAATTAGAAACGAAATAATACGAGAAATTATGAGTGTTAAGTACAATATAACAGAGGACATCAGAATAAATCAACTTATATGGTATGGACACGTCCAAAGAATGGATGTACACAGAATACCAACGAAAGTATTGAACTGGACACCGCATGGAAGAAGAAACCAAGGTAGACAGAGATTAAGTTAAAGAGAAGGAATCGATAAAGACTTAAGGGAGAGGTGAGTTGAAGAAAACCTTTGGATCTCGACCGAGATAAATGGAGACTGGAAATCAGAAGACAGCGTAGAACGTTATATTAATTGATTGATTTCATGTAATCGAATGAACTATCTTACAATTAAGTCGTCCCAGGAACGCAACCTAGCTATAATGGCAATATCATTTTAAAGTCGTCTACTTTAAAATGTATAATATCCAGTAGCCTTGCTGGATACGGTAAACAAAATATTAGTGAAATGGCTTTGTTATCGCATACTTTATCCATCTATCTATCTATCTATACAAGGATTTTTACAGCTGTCCCCGCCTTGACCCCCGCCTGTCCAAACCAAGTTTGGATTTAGAGAGTCCTGCTGCTTCTTTGATCTTTTTATGAATGTTAAACGAATCGTGTTTACGTTTTAGTAATTTTGAAATCCCCTTTAGTATTATTTTATTATTTACCAAATTTTGCCACATTTTATCATACGAGATTGTATTATTTATCAGATTTATTTGCAACATCCCACTACAAATCTCGGTTTTACCTAGATACTTGGACTTTGCCGGTTTAATGAATTAGTACGGACATAAATATTTTAAAAGCTTTAATGTTCTCTAGTTGTACGAAACCAAAACTAAATATTTGTACGTTTATCATCCCGGTGATTTCCTTCCTTGGGAATCGGCTAAACCCAACATCATGAAGTCGCAATTAAGAATTAATATCTTTAAAGCCCTTTCTGTTTTAGGGTTTATTTATTTACCTTTCGAACAATTTTGAACCATCTATAGCAATGTCATTATCTAGATAGCTTAAATTTTTATACGACCTTTACGTATCTCGCAGAGACAGGTAATCAATACTTTACCTAACTTTTAATAATTCAAATGTGGGCATTCCTTACGATGGAATACAGGTATCATGCGTAATACGTTTATTTTATTTTACAAAAAAAAATAGGCTAATGATACTTACATATGGGAAATGATATATTTTTTTAATAATTGCTTGAATATATTTAGTACATAAGTTATAGAATTTTCTAAATATAAATGAATGTAGGCCATTGATCAAGTGTGTGCAAGAGATTTGTAACAGTTAAAAGGAAAAAAATTTTTATTGAATATTATTAAAAATCCTTTATAAAAGGTATATAATTTAAATTTAATTTAAAAACCCAATCGGGCTATACCATAAAACGTTTTCGGAATCCATGTTCCATCATCAGTGCACTGATGATGGAACAAGGATTCCGAAAACGTTTTGTGATATAGCCCGATTGGGTTTTTAAATTATACACATTGTATAAAGGATTTTTAATAAAATTTTTTGTTATATATGGTACACAGCCAACTACAGGAACTTAAATTCCTTTTGGAGTTGGTAGTAGTAGTAGGTTTTGTAGATTTACATTTTTCAGTAAATTTAATTTTCGTTTTCTACTTTAATTCACAACAATAAAATAATAACTGAAAAAAATCGAAGTATTGCCAACACTTTCGCGCATCACTTCCAGTATAAAACCCTTAACCAAAATAAGTCTTCTTCTTTACTTTCATTCAACATTCTTTTTCTTCTTCTTTCTCTTTATAAGCAATTCTGCTTGTTCATTGGTGGATTAATACCTCTATGGAAGGTTGTCACTTAAACTTTTGCGCGGTTGTCCGATACTTCTTCTACCGATTGGTGACTTGTCTCTTGCTATTTTGACGACACGGGTCTCCTCCATTCGGCTCATGTGGTTATTCCATTCTTTTTTCTATTTTGTGTCCATTTATTTATACACGGTACGTTACATTTTCTTCTAATGGCTTTACTTCTCTTTCGATCTCTCCGTATTTCCCGTAATTCTTCTCAATACTCTATAAGTTCTTGGTTTGATCTCAGTGTTCATGTGTTTGTTTCGCCATATAGTGTGTTTAAGGCATCCTGTTTGTTTGTAGCAAGTCAATTATGTATAAGTAAAAAATATAATATATAACATCCACAAAATACAATGGGAGAGGAAAATACATTAATGCGCATAACATAAAATAAAACATAAAATATACAAAATAAGACATATACCAACATATTGAGGACATCCATGTTCATGTTACTGCCTTGAAGTGATCAAAGTATTCACTAACAGAGTAAAAAGCAAATCTCAAAAGGTATCTTTTCAAACTTACTTTAAATTTATTCATCGAAAGTTGTTTTAAATCCTTAGGTAGGACATTGTATATATTATAGTCAAGTTTTTTTGTGATTTACTCAAACTATACTTAACTATTCTGATGTTATTTGTACCTCTTGTGCTATAGTTATGTAAGACAGAGTGTTTAATTAAAGTATCAGCGTTTTTATGCATTTCTACATTAACGCTGTATAGCCAATGTGGCCAAGGGCATTATCTTATATTTAATAAACAATGGTTTGCAAGAATCCAAGTAGCTAACTTTTGCAATTATTTTTATTGCTATTTTTTGCAATTTAAATATTGTTAGGGCATTGCAAGAGTTTCCCCACAGAATAACACCATAGCTTAAAAATGAATGGAAAAGAGAACAGTACGTTATTTTCAAGGTATCAACACTTGTAGCAAGTTTTAATTGTCTGAGTAAAAATTAGGTACTAGAAAGTTTACCTTTGAGATGGTCAATATGGTTATACCAAGTCAATGTGTTGTCAAATGTTATGCCTAACAATTGGACATTATTTTTTTCAACACTCACATCGAAAGTAGACGAAAAATTAAAATTTTGAGTTTTGTTATCATTTAGTTTAAGTTTAAGTATACCGTAAAAATGCAGTTTTTTTAGCAAAATATCATGAGTAACACAGTCGAAGGCCTTTGAAAGATCACACAGCGTAAAAAAGTTATTTGTTTCGAAGTACAATATAAGACGCTTAAGTTTAAGTTTAAGTATACCGTAAAAATGCAGCTCGTTTAGCAAAATATCATGAGTAACACAGTCGAAGGCCTTTGAAAGATCACACAGCGTAAAAAAGTTATTTGTTTCGAAGTACAATATAAGACGCTTCTTCAGAATTTTTTAGATTATTTTACTGAATATCGAAACGATGGAAATTGGTCTATAATTGTCTACAAGGTCACGATCGCCCTTTTTAAAAATAGGAACAATAGGAGTATTTAAATGAAGTTGGGAATATCCGGATTGAAAAAATACTATTAATGAGATGTGTTAAAGGTTTAGTAATTATCACTAATGCTTTTGATAAAAGATGCGTTTAGCTCATTAGTATCCAAAAAATTTGAATTTTTTAATATTTTTATAACTGTGAATACTTCTTGTTGATTGGTTGGAGACAGAAAAAATGAATTCGATGGAGCTGGAAATTTTTGATAGTTTAAAATTGTGTCGGCTGGTGTATTTGGAAGAGATTTTATAATATTCTCAGCAATTTCAACAAAACAGTTATTGAAAGAGTCACAAGGTACGTTGGTTGTTAACCAACCACAAGTATGCTCATAGTTAATTACCTTCCAACACGTCTTGGATCTACTCTTTGAACTCAGCATTGTAATGATTTTTATATCTTTTATATTCGCTGTAATGCACTGGGTTTTTAGTAGAATCAGCACGTATTTTATATGTTTGCAAATGATTTCTCATATTTTCTAAGTTGTCATTGAATCAGTTTACCGGACATCTGTCTTTCATCAGTTTTTTTAGTGGAAAATATTGCGATACTGCAAGATTGTAATTATCTATTAGAAACGTTGCTAGGTAATTTCCATCAAGATTATCGTTAAAAATGTTCCAGTCTAACACGGATAAAATGTTCCGCATTTTTAAGATACCGTTCTGCGTAAAGGCTCTAGTGCAAACACTTGACTTTTGCTGAACTGATGTTAAGCTTATCAGAGATCAGAGAAACAAGGTTCAAGAACATTTGCTCGAAACTAATCTTCTTCAATATTTGTCATAATATTGTCTATACAAGTGGTAGATGTATCAGTACTATTCTAGTATAGTCATGGATTGTTTGTTTTATTGCAAATGATGATATTATAGAAGTATTTGCCGTACTCACTACCGTACCAGCTCACTAGTATTTGCCGTTTTTGCAATAAAATTAATATTAAAGTCTCCCAAAACTATCACTTTTAAATTTGGCCTCATAATGGAGCCTAATAAATTTTTGAAATTTATAAAAAAAAAAGACTTAAAATCGTTACATTTACTCGATCTATACACTGCCAATACAACCGTGATAATATTTTGTAGAACATTTCCACAAAATTCTGATGTTTGTTCTATATTAAATTTATCACAATTAATAGCTTCGAATTTTAAAGTATTTTTAACATATATTACAGTACCACCTTTCTTTTTATTTTTTCTACAGAAACTCCTAGCAAGTAAATACTCATCGATGTTTATGTATCGGAGATCTGCTTCACTCTGCCAGTGCTCTGAGAAGCAAACAACATCGAAGGTAAATTCCAACAAAAATAAATCTATCAATTGTACTTTATTTGCCAAACATTGAACATTAATATGGAATATACTCACCAGGCTTCTCATGAATCTCCTTGTCTTATTCCACTGCCTATTTCTATAGGTTCTGTAAGTTGTCTCTCTATTGTGACTTCCATTTTGTTGTTTTGGTAGATGTTTTTAATAGTTTTTATATTATCTAGGGATACTTCTCTATTATACAGAAGATGGATTACATCTTTGAGTCTTACTCTGTCAAACCCTTTCTTTAGGTCAATCAGACACAGAAATGCTGATCTATTATACTGCATCTGTACACGATCTTCCACTACAAAACCTTGTTGGTTATCTGCTAAACTTATCCTCTGATTTATTAACACTTGTAAGAATTTTAGTTGTAAGTTTTAGCGTAGTATTTAACAAGTTTATACCTCTGTAGTTTTCTGGCTGTTTTTTATCTTCTTTTTTAAATAATAGAATTAGTTCGCTCGTTCTCCATTCTTCCAGTATTTTATTGCGTTTTTTAATTTTATTAATTAATGTTGTTAATTGTTCCATCATTGCTGCTCCAAAATATTTCAGTAATTCGTTTGGTATCCCGTCGTTACTTGCTGCTTTTCTGTTGTTCAGGTTTTCAAGTATCTTCCGAACTTTCTGTAGATTTATATTAAATTCTTCATGTGTGTTAATTGCTGGTGTTTCCGGCTCTAGCGTCGTTTGTTCTTCCTCTGCATAGAGCTTTTTTAGGTAGTCAATCCACGTATCCTTTTCTATGTGTTTTGGTTCTATTAGTTCCTTTACCTTCGTTCTTTGACCTCTTATGAAGCGCTATATTTCCTTCTGCAGACCGTAAAAATAATGTTCCATTTCTTTCGAAAAGCGTTCCCAGTGATGATTTTTTATTTTTTTTTTTTTTTACAAGTGCATGTGTTTTGTTTTTAATTGTCTTGTAATTATGGCATGCCTCTTGCGTTTTGGTTGACATGTATTTCAGGTAAGTTTTTTTCTTTTCTTTACATTTTTCCTTCACTTCTCTACAAAATCATGGAGTTCTTTGCCTTGGGAATGATTTATTTTGATTTATATTTCTTTTAACAAGAACTTCCTTGGCCGAGGCTAAGATATTAGACTTAATTTTTGCTCAGCTTTTTTCGACTCCATCACTTTCTCTGACATATGTATTTCTGCTTTTTTTGGTTATTCTTTTTTGGAATAGGTATCTTGTGGAGTCATCCTGTAAACTTTCGATTTTTATTTTTATGGTGTATATGGTGTCTTGTTATGACATATATGTGTTTTTATTCGGATTTTCCACAATACCAATTTATGATCGCTTCCTATTTCTGCTGATGTTACTGCTCTTACATCTAAGATTTGTGAAGGTTGGAACTCTCTATTCGACAGAATATAGTTTATCATAAATCTTTATCATCTAATGTTTTCAAAAGAGTATTTGTATTGTTCTTTATGGGGCAAAAATATATTATTACTACGTATTTCGTTTATGCTGCAGAGGTCCGTCAGAAGGTCTCCGTTGTTCTCTGGTGCATAGATGGCTATCACATTTAGAGGTTTGACATCCAGTTAAACTTTTACACTTATTATTCTTTCAAAGGTATATTTACATTCTTATACTTGGTGTATTTTTTTTTAATTTGTTAAATAAAAAATAAAAATTAATTACAAAAATTAAAAAATTAAAACCATAATTTTCAGGCCCCAAAAAATACGGCACCTAGGCACGTGCTTAGGTTGCCTAGGCCTTAGTTCCCCTCCGGTAAAGTTTACTACATCAGGTTTATTAAGGGTATTTGTATTTATGAAATATAGTTAGTTTTATGTATATTCTGTTTTATTGCTTAATTTTCATGACTCGTTAGAATTTATTATAAACTTCAACTTATAATCAAAACAATAAATTATTAATTTTAATAATAAATGAAACATTTGTGTTATAATTTCTGATATAAATATCAGTGGCGGCTGTTATAAAAAGAAAGGTAATACAAAAACTTTTTACACAAAGAAAAATCCCTTATTTAAACAGCAAAACTTAATCCGTTTAGATGCATGCAAGAACAATTAGGCATACTCTAAAATTAATTTAAACTTTAATGCCACCGAATCTATATAGTTTAACTATCCAATCTAGTTCAATAAGACCTTCTCTTTTGTGAAAATCTATTGAATATTGATTACTTTATACAATCCCTGGAGTAAATGGTAGCAGCGTCTGCCAAAGTAATTCCTAGTTGTAGTAGACGAACATTTTACAATAATACACTTCTCTTCCAAATGACTGCAGCGGCTATAAATATTATTAATTCGTGTTTAAATTAGGATTGGTCTAAAAAGTGGTCTAATTTAGAATATGAAGCAGTTCGAAAGAAAAAGTATACACTGTTGTAATTACTACAATAGTTTTTGGCAAGATTTATTTTATTTTTAATGTAATGCTGATTTGTGTATTTCAGAATAATCTATATTGAGGTGCAAAAAATTCTGTTCATTGTATATTGGATCAAAATAATATTATTAAAACAAAATTTTGATCCTGTCCATCGGTTTAGCTAGTCTTAGATTGAAAAAGCTGTAATAGATAGAGAAAAACTGACGAGGGATTCTGATTCAGCACTTAATAGACCAAAGAAGTAAGGATTTTCCCGTGACATTCGTTGATACAGGTATCTGCAACTATTTTAATATATTTGGAGATAACAATATGTAATAAATAAAACTTGTAAAAGATTAAACGTAATTTTTTACTTATAAACAATAAATTTAAATGTGCGCTTTTAAAACATAAATTTAAATGTACAGGGTGATCCATGTAAGTCTGGCATAGTCCATAATCTGTATTTTAAATGAAACACCCTGTATATTTTTATGTTTTTAAAAGCTCCTTAACAACCCGATCTCAACGAACTATATCATGTAGGCTCTATTAACATCTCCATATAAGGTGACATTTTGAAGTTAAGTATAATTTTCTTCAAGACAATTAATTCATAGAATACCCAAGGTAATTGATTGGATTACATTAAAATAAATGCTCAAAATGTTCTCCACTTTGTTGTTGGCAATAAAACAGTCTCCTATAAAACTCGTCCCGAACTTTGTTTAAAGTTTGAGGTGAAATATTCAGTATTTCTGTATTTATCCTTTCTTTGAGGTCTTCAATACTAGTTGGTTGTGTTGCGTAGACTTTGTTCTTGACATAACCCCACAGAAAAAAATCCAAAGGCGTAAGATTTGGCGACCTAGCTGGTCACTCAATAGTACCCCTTCGTCCAATCCATTTATTGAAGAAGATTTAGTAGGATCTATTGGATTGGAATATAAGTTAGCCAACTGAGGAAGAACATATGTTTCTCTTAGCATGCTTAAATATTTTTCCGCTGTCAAATTACCATCTACAAATATAGGACCAATAATATGATCTCCTATAATACCTGCCCAAACATTCAACTTTTGAAGATACTGAGTGTGTGTCTCACGCATCCAATGAGGATTCTCCGCTGACCAATATCTACAGTTTTGTCGGTTTACTTCTCCGTTCAATGTAAATGTTAATTCATCAGAAAAAAGAATTGTGCCAAGAGCTATTTCATTTGTGTTAATTTTATCCATCATTATTTCACACAAATCCATTCTACGATCTGTATCGTCTTCTGTTAGCTCCGGCACAAAAGTCAATTTATATGGATGAAGTTTTTCCTCATGGAGACACCTTAGGACAGTTGTGTGACTTACATTATTTTCATAGCACACTACCACCTAGCATTGAAACTTCCGTGTTAAGGAATAAAACAATGATTGGCGCATCACCTAGTGATCGGGCGCGTAACTATATACACATGGCGCTAAATTCAAAAGTTTAGTAATATTACCTAGGATTGTGAACTCATTTTAAAGTAAAGGAAAATCGATATAATCCTAAAATAACAAGAAAAATCCTTATCCTATACGATAATAAATATTTTTCGTATACTTTTTGGGTTTTCTTGTTATGTTGGGACTATATTTATTTTCCATTACATTAAAATGCCAAAGTGGTTAAAAAAATTACAAAATAAAATATAGAATAAAATCTTTATTTATAAAAATGTTACAAGAAATGTTATATGTGTTACAAGAAATATTAATAATACAAGCCATGTGTAGTATAATTTAGTTTTCTTAATGTTGTGACAAGAACTGCTCAGTATTTAAATAATTGTTTTGTCATTCTTATCAAGTTTTATGTGAATAAAAGTCTAATTCTGCAAAAGACATTTTACTACAATTTTATTCGCATAAATTTACAATGGGGAAGTACTTTAGACCAGATAAACTAGAGGCTGATCCAAACTGTCAAACTTCCACCAAAGAATTCAAACATTAGTAAGTATATAACATTCAAGAATTTTTTAGAAAGCAATGAATCTAAAGATAAATCCCTAGAAGATAAAGATAAGTACATGCTTTTAAAAAATTAATCTACGATTACATAAGCGAAGCAATCAATCTGGAAAACCAATTGCTTTTTTCACACAAACCCTCACAGGTTCTGAATAAAAACATTATGCAATTGAAAAAAAAGCAAATGAGTTGAAGTATTAAAAAAATACAGACATTATCTAGTAGGAAAGCAATTCTAACCAATTACAGATTAAATCACTATTTGGTTTATATAGAATGATGGTATATATCAAATCTAACAAGGAGAACTAGCTTTACTTCAAAAGAATTTATTAATTATCTACACTCTAAAGGAATATATTCAAGTAGAACAACACCATATAATCATGAAGGAAATGGTTAAGTCGAAAAATACAATGAGTTATATGGAAATTGGTGAATCTAGCATATAAAACCAAAAATTTAGAATTCACTTAATGGAAAACTGATTTACCATGTGCTCTGCACTATATACGAAGTTTACTGTTGAATTGTTATATTATTGCATCAAGATAATAATGAAGGTCCAAATAACACACTAGAGAATTCCACTACTAAATAAATACCAGATGAGACAGAAAATTTACCTGTTCAAAAACCCGATGATAATGATGAACCAAGATTGGAAAATTCAGATTTTCATTCTAGCTGTAAATCAGCTGGAGCTAAAAATAAACCAAAATAGTTGCAATATTTTGTTCAAAAATAGTGACGGGTGAATGTAATATAATTTAGTGTTCTAAATGTTGTGACAGGAACTTGTCAGTATTTAAATAATTTTTTTGTAATTCTAATGTCAAATTAAAGCCTAATAAACTCTTACAGTCAGTGAAAACTCTTACAGTCTGGCGTTCTACTCACAGAAAGAGAGAACTCAAGGACTCTGCTAAGTTGGAAACAGAACAATTAAATGATTTAGTTCCAGAAAGAAGTTTATATACATTTATACTCATACTATATGTTACATATTTATATGATAATACTTTTATTCTTATAATCAGAATCATAATATAAGTTCCAGAAAAATATTCTGGTTATCAACAAAATTATGATTTTGATTAGATTAGCAAAATATTGCTTCTTGCAAAAAGAAAACCCAAGAATGAGGAATAACCGAATGATATCAAATAGAAAAAATGAACATAAAAAAAGAACAATGGATAAGGTAAATAATTTATTTCTAAGGTATGCTTAAAGTTTTCACCCAGAATGTAAGCTTTGCTAAAACCTGATATAGTAACTTTATTTGCTCAGTATAAACTCCAAACAACAGAGGATAATAATGTTTTTATGCCTGAAATGACAAACACAATTACAATCAACAGATTTTTTCACCAGTATGTCATCTTAAGATCAGACATCCCATCCCTATCATCAACAGTATAGGAAAGATCCCTGTCGACACATTCAAATTTATTTATTCATAACTCTGAATGCCTTACCGCTGTCTATGTGGATGCAGGCTAATATACGGGACAAGCCGATTAAATGTTACAACTTACAATATACAAAATAGTGGTTAAGTACACAGTATTTTAAGATAATAAAATTAAATAATGTGAAATAAAAATATATTATGTACACAAACACATGCATGTACATATATATATATATATATATATATATATATATATATATATATATATATATATATATATATATATATATATATATATATATATATAATTAAACATGTAATTACATTCCTATAAACCCAACAGTTAGTTCTATGATTCTAAAATCCAGCACAATAAAGATGGAAAAATAACATGACAAAAATAAAAAAATATGTAAAGTATTACCTAGTTACAATAAAAACATGAAGTATTTTACACAGTTAAGTTTCCAAACTCTATGGTACCAGTAACTCTTCTACTAATATTTATATATTTATTGAGGGACGTATTAAATACATTTACATTTAAGTTGTTTAACAAAGCTAAGTATCTATTCAGTGGGCTATTAGCACCATAGGTTGTTCTACAAAATGGAACATTAAAAGTACATAGATGAGGCAAACCATGGTAATATGGTACTCTAAGACCAATCTCACTCACAAGAGAGGGACAGATCCCTCCTCATACTTAAAGCAGGCAAGCTCATAGACCTCTCCATGATAGTGTAGTCATGGTCTGCTAATCTAATCCAACTTTGAAAGGCGCACACCTGTAGAAATTTATGCCGAACCCTCTCTAAGGTGATGCTTTTTAAGATAGTTGTTGAACCACCACCTACAAATAATTCAAATACTAAGTACGACTGGTTTTATAATATATAATTTTAGGTTAAATTTATAAACTAATTTTATAGTAAAAGGTCAGATATAATGTGAATAAGAATATAGGTCAGTGGTATAATAGTTTTTACCTGGTCTTGGTAAAAACAAACTCGGAACGGTTGTTCTCGTAATACCGCTATTTCCAACATTGACTATATCTTCCTCTTTAAAATGACTAGCGCATACACGAAAATTGTTATAGTTTCTTTTGCAGCATTCTCTAATTAGGGCTCTTAACAGCATTCACCCATTTATCAAACATATCCATATAATGTCCTGGACTTAAAAAAATAGTATCAAAGAATATAGACGCTTAAGCGTCTATATTCTTTGGTAGTATCCATGCAATCTGGAACACATCTTTTTTGTTCAGTTCTTCGTCTCTACATTGTTATTCCATGTAATGTGTTCGATTCCATAATAAAAAATCGTCGAAAATTGTACGATTTTGCACTATTTATATAAAAAATTTTAAATTATAAAATAAATTATAAAAAATAAAACAAATACAAATATGGCGCCGTATTTGTCTAAACGATGGTCTAAACTCAACTTTGACTTGATCACAGCACACTCCCTCTGCACAGGAACGAGACTAGCAGCGCCACCAAGCGAATGGGCGCCTAATCCGAACATGATTTGACCTTGGCTATCCCTGTTACCAATCTAGGTGTAATTTATCTATGATTATTTTGACGTGCAATTTGACGTGAACTTGACGTTGGATTCTCTTCGACACTTAACAAAATATCCACTTTCACCTCATCTTCAATAAAGTTCGGTTTTCTTTTTAATGGTTTGACATATCCAAGTACTCTGAATTGTGCATAAATTTTAGACACAGTACCTTGTGCAATATTAGGCAACTAAGGATACCTCTGATTAAATAAGTTTGCTACTTCAACTTGACTTCTACAATTCTCCTCGTAACCGTTCATCATTAAAAATTTCAATTCGGTGGGTCTCAGTTAAATATTTAATTTTTATTTCTGCAAAAAATTAGCTTTTAATTAGGAATTTATTATTTTAATGTAAAATGTCAACACACTAACAACTGATTGATAACAATCGCCATTATTTAACGATTTAGTTTAATTAGCAGACTATCTAGACAGTTTTTACCTATTCATGACAAAAAATGTTAACACGGTTACTAAACAGAAATTTTCCCCAATATGCTGACACTTAGAGTAGAAGTGTATT
Organism: Diabrotica undecimpunctata; assembly: GCF_040954645.1. NCBI lineage: Eukaryota > Metazoa > Arthropoda > Insecta > Coleoptera > Chrysomelidae > Diabrotica > Diabrotica undecimpunctata. The sequence continues at coordinate 133,368,514 of NC_092808.1, forward strand.
GTCTGTATTTAGCTAATTTAAAATAATACCGTAACACGTGATAAATTATTAATTTCAAAATTTCCCCTTGTATTATACATTATAGACCCTACATGATATAGTTCGTTGAAAGCAGGTTGTTAAAAATCTTTTAAAAACATAAAAATATACAGGGTGTTTCATTAAAAATAAGGATTATTGACTATGCCAGACTTGCGTGGATCATCCTGTACATTTAAATTTATGTTTAAAATGCGCACATTTAAATTTAAATATCGATATATCTTCCTCTTTCATCGTCGAAGAGCTCTTCCATACATTCTTTGCATCGTTTTAGCTTTTTGTCAGTCGTTATCATAGTATTTCCATTTCATTTCATTATCACAAACTGGACATAGATGTTAATGATACAAAATTTGGTTTTCGCAAAGACCTAGGAACGCGTGAAGCACTTTTTTCACTTAATATACTGAAGATGTCTGGACGTCAATCAAGACATATACGCATGTTTTATTTACTATAATAAATCATTCGATAAAGTACGACATGAACAATTAACGAATGTCCTGAAATCAAAGAAGATTGACTACAACGACCTCAGGATCATATCAAATTTATACTATAAACAGCTGTCAGAAGAAATTTAAATTAGACGTGGAGTGAGACAGAGATACATATTGTCGCCAATTCTTTTTAATGCCTACTCCGAAGAGATCCTGAAAAAAGCTTTTGAAGGTAAAACAGCTAGAATAAAGGTAAATGGAGTTCCCATTAACAATATTAGATATGCGAACGACACTGTGATCTTAGCCGAAAATATTAAAGATCTTCAGAGACGGGTGACCAGAATAGCGGAGTATGAAAAAGCGTACGGTCTAACAATTAACGTCAAGAAAACGAAATTTATGAGAATATCGGAAACTCAAAGAAATAACGCGAATCTTCTAATAAACGGAACCAACGTCGAACAAGTGGACAAATATGCATATGTGGGAACAATGATTAACTCCACAAATGATTACATTCAGGAGATCAAAATCAGAATAGAAAATGCTAGAGCAAATTTCAACAAAATGAGAAGAGTGCTATGTACAAGGGATTTAAAATTGGAACTAACAGTTAGGTTGGTGAGGTGCTATGTTTTTTTGACTTTGTTTTATGGAATAGAATCTTGGATAAATACGAGGAATACCTGGATGACATACAGTTAGGTTTCCGTAACGGGTTTGGAACGAGAGAGTCACTGTTTACGTACTTGTCCAAAGATGTCGAGATATATCTGTAGACATATACTGTTGTTTTATTGACTTCAAAAGGCATTTGATCGTGTTAAGCACTCGATATTGATCGAAGTTTTAAAAAACATTTTCTTCGACGACAGAGCTGTTCGAATAATTGCAAATTTATATTGGAATCAAACAACAGGATTCAGTTTTAGTAGATGGTGTGGAATCACAGGCTCTTAATATTAAAAGAGGAGTACGGCAGGGATGCCTCTTGTCACCCCCGCTTTTCAACGTTTACTCCGAAAGAATTTTCAGAAAAGCACTTTCTGAAAAACCAGAAGGAATACTTCTGAACAGTGAAGTCATCAATAATTTGCGGTATGCGGACGATACAGTACTCCTAGCTTCTAGTCAGGAAGATCTGCAAACATTACTTGATAGTGTTGTTGAGAGTTGTAGGGAGGCAGGTCTGGATCTGAACATACGGAAAACCAAAATACTCGTAATAAGTAAACAACAGTATATAAAACCGTCTATATATGTAAATAATACCAAACTTGAGCAAGTTGATCAAAACGTTTACCTTGGACAGCAATTAAATTGTAACGCAGAAAGTCACGGCAAACTTAGATCTAGGATAGAGCAGGCTAGAGCGGCTTTTAGAAGGATGTCCAAGGTGTTATGTAACAGAGACCTAAAATTGGCATTGAGGATCCGCCTACTTCGCTGCTACGTGTTCTCGGTCTCACTTTATGGTATCGAGTCCTGGACTGTGAATAAAATCGATCTAAATCGCCTTGAGACTTTCGACATGTGGTGCTATAGAAGTATTTTAAAAGTTGCCTGGGTGGAGAAGATTCGAAACTCCACAATAGTACTGAGATCATAAAAAGCATCAAGCAGAGAAAGCTGGAATATTTCGGACATGTTATGAGAGGTCCCAAATATAGGTTGCTACAAAATATCATGCAAAGAAAAATAGCAGGCAAACGCAGCCCAGGACAAAGAAGAACCTCATGGTTAAAGAACTTGCGAGATTGGTATAGTGTTGATACAAGCATGCTATTTAGGGTGTCAGTGAATAAAATTAAGATAGTTATGATGGTAACCAACGTTCTGAAAGGACGTGGTACATCAAGAAAAATCTTGGACCTTGAAAGTGACATCAATGAAAAAACTGGAATCATTCGAGCTATGGGTGTATAGAAGATTTCTGAAAATATCGTGGACAGAACACGTCACAAACAAAGAGGTTCTGAGAAGGATGAATAAAGAAATAGAAATTTTAAATACAGTTAAAACAAGAAAATTGGAATATCTCGGACATATTACACGTGGAGAGAAATACACTTTACTCCAACTGATTATACAGGGAAAGATCCAAGGAAAGAAAAGCATAAGGAGGCGTAGAATGTTATGGCTGCGCAACCTGAGAGAGTGGTACGGATGTACATTAAATGAACTTTTTAAAACAGTTGTCTCAAAAGTCCGAATAGCTATGATAATTGTCGACTTCTGCCGATGGCATTTGAAGAAGAAAAAAATTGTTGGTTTATCTCGTAGGTGTTAGTATCTAATTGATCAAAGTTTTCGTATATTTTCTGTTGGAGTACAGGTAAAACAAATGATCCTCATTCCCAAAAGCTATCCATACCTACAAGATCAGTACTTACTTTAGTGGAACCAATTACCAATAGTAACCGAAATGTCACTAGTGATAATTGGCTCACCTCAATACAGCTAGTTGATGAACTAAAACAACTTCGACTTAATAAGTGTTTATTTGGTTTTACACGAAACAATAGAATCATATCATTTGTCCAAAAAAAAATTACAAGTGTAATTATGTTGTCATCTATACATCACGACAAATCTGTTGACCAGGAAAGTAAACAACCTGATATAATAGCTTTCTACAATTTGTCGGAAGGGGGCGTTGATGCAATTGATTAAAAATGTCACTTTATCGTTCAGGTCAAAGATGCCAGCGATGGCCTTTAGTAATTTGGTATTCCGTAATGGATATTGCTGTAGTAAACAGTCACATTCTTTTTCACGCAGCTAATCCTGGGGTTAGAAAAAATAGATCGGATTTTATTTAAGAGCTGGGAATAAGTATTACAAATGAACATTTAGAAGTAAGATTTGCAATGTCAAATTTGTCTAGAGAATTACGCTCGATAATTTCCAAATCATTAGAAAATAAAATTACTTATCAAGATCAGACTAGACGAGAAAGGCCAGTTGTAAGACATAGATGCTACTTGTATTTAAGAGGTAAGGGTAACAAACATTCCACGTTTTGCTCAGAATGTCATAGGACCATCTGCAAAACACATTCACTTCAGAGAGTTACCTGTACTATATGCAAAGAAAAAATAAAAGCTATCACTACCGGTCAAAGCAATTGTTCGGCGATCTAATGATGGTTGTGTGTGCCGATACTTGCTTTCCCTTTTCTGCACCAAGTGCAGTCGAGAGCGAGCAAGCATCGAATCCTTTCATCCGTCGTCTAATACCCAGTCATTCGTCCAGTCATGTCCTTAATCTACCTTACTTGCTAATCTAATTGTTTTGGTGCTTGCATTCAAGCGCGTCGTGCGGCGTGCCTCCGGCTCTCTCCTGCATGCGGTTTTTGTTTTATTTTTTTTTGGTGGTTGGTACCCTTTTGTTTTAATTTTTCTATCTACGTCTTAATCTATGGACAATTATCACTATCTGACTCGATATCCGATTCATCTGAATCTTCATCATTACGAATAATTAAAGGTCTTACTTCATCAATAACTTGTTCTATTTCATATGACTCTAAATTTTTTTTTCCAGTATGCTCAATACATTTCCGCCATTGTTCCTCATTGACTTGGTTTAGTGCATCTTGCCAGAGTTGTAAAACGCTGACTTCGTCGGTGGTCTTACATGCATGTTTATCATAGTAGTTTTTAGTGATCCCCCCATCAACAATTCAATTGGATTGTACTGGCAGTGATATGGTGGTAGTCTTAGGACCTCATGACCATATTTTAGTGCCATTTGGTCAACGACAAATTTTTTCTCAGTAATGTGTTCTTTGCACTTATTTAATAATTCAGCTTTTAAAACTAGATGTTCGTGTTCTATATTTTTCTCCGACAGCCACTTTCTTAAGTCTTGTTGTTTCCAGCTGCTTGTGGGAAACTTTTCCTCCTCTCTGGTGTGATACGAAGCATTGTCTATTACAAGACTATTAATGACGGATTTTCCAGATTTTTTAATAATTTTTCCTCAAACCAATGTTCAAAAATATCGGCGTCCATATTTCCGTGGTAATCATTAGTTTTTTTTGTCGAAGAAAATATAAGACTAGCATTGGGTATAAAACCTTCCGTATTTCCTGCATGCAATATAATATATCTTTTGCCATTACTGCCATTACTAGTACTCGAATGGCATTTGGTAGAATCATCTTGCCAGGATGATTTGGTATTATTTCCTTTCGCAAAAATCCATGTTTCGTCAATAAACACAAATTGTCTGGCAAATTCGGAATTCTTGTTTTTTAAATAGTTTCTTATAAATTTCCACCTTTTTCCAACAAGATTGGACAGCTCGCACAACACTTTACGATTATTGGTTTTTTTGTATCTAAAACCCATAGCTTTTAATACTTTTGATAAACTGGTCAAACCCATATCACAAAGTTCTCTGTCCTTTATTTTTTGAATAAGTGTCTTTCTTGTAACATGTTCTTTTGCTTTGTACATGGCATAAATGATATTTCTGATTGAGATTTTAATACCTTGTGGCAAGTCGAGGGTTTTCGGATGCAAACGAATCCTTTTATTTTCCTTACTTAATTCCTCCTCACTCATTTTGCGAACTCTTTGCAAGGTCCGTTCTGAAATTCCTCAAACTGCACTTGTACTTTTTTGAACTGCCAGTACTAATGTAATTGGTCCCATGTTGATTTTTTCTAAAGTAAAATAATTTTCCACTTTCAACACAATTCGACGCTCACTCGGAGATAAAAACTTATATTTAGGTGTTCTATCGTTTTCTTGTACGTTATCCATTGTCACTAATGAAAACCGGCGATCGTTGAATACTAATAGCGAGATTTTTCGGAGCTCTCTGAATATATACACGAGGGGGCGGGGCCTCGGTGGCAGGGTGCGTCGGTCATTGGCCGATGAGTCCGGTCAATGGAGTGCCTCGACTCCGCAGACTGTTCACTATTTTTGCAAATATAACAACTAAAATTATCCAGTATGCGACCGCAAGGAATGGATGCACTCCTCAAAACAATTTTATTTGAAATAAAATTATAAAAGTTTTTTTAAATAAATTATCATCACAAAGCATTCAATTTGCGTTTTTTCACGATTTATAAAAAAATTGTTTTGGTAGCTCTGATTTATCCTCAAGTACTACAGCCGACCAGTAGGAGATTCGGTACCACAAAGCAGGTAGAAAAGGGAAAGCATAACAGAGTGGCTGTAACTAGAGTCATAAATTATTTTTCAGGCGTTAATCCGAAATACGACACGGTAAAACGACTTCACTATAAACACTTACAGGCTGTTCAAATATTTTTGTCGCAATATTCTAACATTACGAAAAAAACGAGACTGTTATTTTGTTATATGATTACTCTACTACGTTTTTCTTTTGTATTAGGTTACGAACTATTTATTATAAACTACTTTTCAGAAAATGAACCGTTAATTTCAATTTAAGATATTTTTTTTTGTTATAATAATGAATTATCTTTTTGATCAAAATTTCTTTTAAAAGTTCTGAAATTTTTATTAGGGCATCTTAATTTTCTTGAAATAAAATTTTAAAGTTTACAAAAAATCTCTTTTTTATGTACACATGCATTTATCAAAAATACAAAAAAAAAATAATAAATATATTTTTATATCTTGTTTAGAGGTTTTTAAAATTCGCATCATCTATGATCCCACGATAGCAGTTAGGTGGGTGTAAATACACGATAGTAGTTCAGGATTAACAAAAAAAAATTTACTATTCAAATAATCACCGTATTTTCACTTCATTTAAAATTCCTTTTACGGAATAACCATGTAACGACAAAACAATAAACATGAAATCTGTCGTGGACATAATTTGCTGACTCGAATAACACGAAATTTACCATTTTTGTGATATAATACACTAATAATACTATAATATAGAACTATTCAACCATTTTGTAATCAGTAAATTACCTGGAAATATTTTTTTATCCCATCAATTCAATATCTTTTTTTAAAGGGATAATATATATTCCAGTTTTTACTTAACGGTAAACCGATCCGGGTTTAAAACTGTATTCCGATCAAATCCTGCATCAGGAAATCAGCGGTGGATACACCTTAGGTCCTCAAATATAAAAAAATTGAAAATCGATATTACCGTGAAAGTGCCGCATCTACGAAATGCTTTTTGATAAGGAAATTGCTCGCCATTTCCATAAGGAATAAGGTACACACCCACGTGGAAATGTTTAGCGTTCTCGAGAAAATTCTGATTTTTTTGCGATAAATAGGCCAGATTAACTTCCGTTTACAGTTATGGATAACGAAGCCGATTATGCAGCCATTGCAGAAAAAGAAGTAAAGGAAGTTGTCTTCCGTTATCTCAATATTTAGATTTTATTAATTTTAATGCATTTCATTATAACCGGAAGCTATTTAAATAAAAATATATTCGAAACAAATGAATATCAAAATAAAATTAACTACGCTATACGTATAATAAAAATAAAATACCAAACCTGGTGAATGAATCGACGATGCTACGATCCACCGTTCATATCTGCGAAAAAATAAAATATCGTTTGTATCTCATGCTGTCAGAGAATCATCTTTATTTCCACCATATAAAGAGACGAAAAAACGTTCCCTAACGACAGTGAGCAAACATGCCAATATTGAATATACAAAATTTATAGAAAGCTTAAGACTAATTTAGTATTCTAGCATTTTTTTATTTAGAAAATCTTGAATATTATCGCAAAAATATTATATTAATTTACTAATTGAATACAGTAACAAGTGATCTATGTTAGATGAAAGTACAATAATAGGAGATACTTGCACCAGTAATAGAAGACCAGCAATAGTAGAGACTTATTGAGAGTTGTAGAGCGACAGAATTCCACCTCAACAGAAAGCTAAACTGTCCAAGAAATATTCAGAAAATAAAAATAATAGCATCACTGGCGAAAAAATTGATCTACTCGCAATCCTTTATGTTTAGGACCCGCCTTTTCTCGTAGGGTAAGAATATCCAGTTCAAGTTTTTTTTTAATTTTATAGGACAAAAAGATATTTTCGAAAAATGTTTAGAAACTAGAATTATTTTAAAAGTTTTACTTATAACTCAAAAAAATCTGGATCTACGGTGTCTATTAAGAAATAATCCTATATTATTGGCATAATCAACTTACCAAGTTAAACCAGTAAAATATCTTTTCTAGAGAGAATAAGCCTTATCCCAGAGGCTATAACTAAATATTGGATTACATGATTATATGTTTCTATTTAAACATGCAAATTGCAGATGAATAATTGATCCAATTTTGTATATCTTGTATTTACAATAACTTGTTTGCAGTGTATAAATTTTGTGTTAAAGCCCTGTTTATATATATTTGATACTATTACTCAGATTTCAACAACTTGTTGTAAATAACTTAAGTTTTGTAATAACATTAGATTAGTTATAATGCGTATAGTTGCTTTAATAATAATGTCATTAATTCAAATAAAACGTAAAAAAGTGTATATTGTATAATGTATATTATATAAAGTATATTGAAAGACCTTAATATGAACATGGGGTTTCAAGCCATGTTAGCCAGTGACTACGATCAGAAAAGAAACGAACGAAGAAAAAAGATTAAACATTAAAAAAAATTGATCAAAATGTAAAGTAAAAACACTTAAAGGCAGATAAATAATCAAAGCAAAATCATGGATGACAGATGAGATCTTGAAAGTGATCGATGAAATAAGAAAAGCCAAATATGACCTAGACAGATATAAAGCAATAAATGTAACAATAAAAGGAAAATCAGAGAAGCGAAAGAAAAAGAAGCAATGGGATAATACTCACAGATGGACTAAAGCGGAGACAGAAAAACAATCTTATTGGTTCTGACAGAAACTCTGGCAAACAGGGTAGAATAATAACATAAAAAAAATACCTAAAGAAACCGTTAGAAGAACAAAGAGATACACCTTTGAGCTAGAAGAGGAGAAAAATGGTGGGCCAAGAATATTGCCGTATTATTCGTTCATCTGCATCTAATTCTGCAGAGCTCATCATTATTATCACCCAGCCCTTTGCGTCCACTGCTGGACATGGGCCTCCATTCATTGTTGTCCATTGTGCTCTATCTTAAGCACTTTTCATCCAATTCCTTGACATTTTCTTGAGATCGTCAGTCCAACGAGTAGGGGGTGTTCCTCTACTTCTTTTCTCTAACCTCGGCCTCCACTCAAGCAATCTCTTCGTCCACCTTTTATCACTGATTCGGGCGACGTGTCTGGCCCAGTTCCATTTCAGTGTGGCAATTCAGGATATTACATCGGTAAATCCTGTTCTTCGTCTTAAGTCTTCATTTCTAACTCGGTCGGACTCCTCTGCCGATTGGTCTTAATGATCCTTGTTTTTATGTAGTTTCACTGACATAGTTGTGTTCTTGTATGTATTGTAAATTAACCTTGTATATCGGTAGTCAATGCGGCATGCTTGTAGTGCTTCCAGGATTTTGTCAAATTCTACCATGTCAAAGGCTTTATGGAAATCTGCAAAAGCCAGAACGAGTGGCCGATTGTATTCGATAGCCTTTTTTAATACCGTTTTAATGCTCTGTAGGTGATCATTTGTTCCAAATCCGGTACGAAATCCCGCTTGCTCTATTAGCTGGTAAAAAATAAGTTTTTTCTCAAGACGATTTGTTACTATTCTCGTAAGGAGTTTGTCTAGGTGACTAATAAGACTTGTAGGTCTTCACACCTAATAAATGGTAAAACAGCAAGTATCGATAATATGCAAATCGAATACTCAAACTAATGTACCAAGAATCAATAGAAATAATTACAATAATACTCAAGAACATATAAAACTCTATAGAAAAACCTAACATAACAGAATGGCTGAGTTTGTTACACTAACGAGAATGCCAGGTGCCAAGAAATGCGAAGAATACCGTACAATAACATCTCTTGTCAGTCATCTCCTTAAATATTTCCCTGAAAAAGCCTTTTCTTGGGTTTTTAGCCATTCGGAGATACTGATACTTTACTTTAGCGATACTCCCAAATCGCTTGCCAACTCTAATAAGTTTGTTATAGTTATTTTTCAAATATAAGGTCAATAATTCACAGGTTTCTTATTTTATTTCTTCTGTCATTAACAGTTTTTTGAAGTTTTTTTTGTTATTTTAGTATTATTTTGTTATTTCACTGTACAACTAAATAGGATAGACAACAACGCATATATTGTTTTCCTAAGAAGATTGAATGAGTACTGATGATAAACTTCTGCACAAATAACAAACTAAGAATAAACAACACATTTTTTGACCACAAAGACCAACACAAATATACATTTAATAACACCCGTGGACAAATATCTATAATAGATTATTTTATGACCAACAGAGATATACATCAATCGAAAATAATCGACGTAACATGCCTCAACTCAGCAGATGGACGTAGCGACCATAGCCTACTATTATGTAAAATAAGATCCATCATGAAATACTTCCCACCCAAGAGATCGGCGCCAACACAAACAAAAATCAAACTCAAGGAACTAAATAAGGAATCAACGGAATACTTATACAGGAAAAGAATCTCACAGAAGATCACTAGGAATGAAATATTAGAAAACGATAATATCGAGGAAAGCTGGGAAAAACTCAAAAATAACATAATTATCGCAGTAACTAAATCATTTGGGAAGAGAAAAGTAACGAACACTAACATATCAAAAAAGAAAACACCATGGTTTAGAGAGAAAGTGAAGACACAATGTAAAGAAAAGAAGAAAGCCTTTTTACAATCCAAGACACAACAAACACAACAGGCATACAACCACTATAAACGAATCAGAAATGAAATAAATACTAGACTACTTTCGATACCTATTTGCTAAAGGTGACCATAATGAACAACCAACACCAGAGGTGGCGACAAACGAAGAAATAAATATTGAAGAGGAAGAGGTAAAGGAGGTATTAAGGAAATTAAAAATAGAAAATCACCAAGAAAGGATAGAATACCGAACGAACTCCTAAAGTACGGAGGATCAGATCTGACCAAACAACTATTAAAACTAATCCAAAAAATAATAGAACAAAACAGAGTTCCTCAAGAATGGAGATCAAGCATCCTAATACCTCTCTTCAAAAAGGGAGACAAATCGGGCTCGAAAAATTACTGAGGAATTAATTTAACATAACACTAAAATAATTAACAAACAAAGTGATAACAAATAAACTGAATGAAATTATAACACTAGCAGAGGAACAAGGTTTTAGCTCGGGAAGATCATGCACCGACACTATATTTATAATGAAGCATGTGCAAGAGAAATCTTTGGAATACAAAAAACTGGCATATCTTTGTTTCGTGGGCCTTAAGAAGGCAATTGACCGGGTCAAATTAAAAGACGTTATCATACTTACTGTGAGCAAGAGAGATACCTCTACGAATAATTAAAACGATCGAAAATATCTACCAAAACAACACAATAAAAGTAAAAGTAGAAGAAGAACTAACCGACCCTATTGAAGCTGGCAAAGACAGATAGATTCCCTAAGTCCTCTATTGTTCAACTTGATTATGGATGAAATAATAAAAAACGTAAGAACTAAAAAAGAATAGCAAATGGGAGAAAAACAACCTAAAATAATCTGCTATGCAGACGACGCAATACTACTCTCTCAAAGTGAAGACGATTTACAACGTATGCTGCACCAATTTAATCTGCACCGCCAGAAAATTTATTGTTAATTTCCCCCAAAAAGACAAATGCATGGTTACAACAGCAAATTTACTAAGATGTAAATTGGAGCTGGAAGGTCAGATAATAGAACAACTGATGGAGTTACATTATATAGCTACGGAAAGCTTGAAACTGAAGTGGAAGATTAAGTGAATAAAGCAAACAGAGCCTCAGGCTGCCTAAATGAAACAATATGGAGAAATAAAAATATCAAACCAATAATGACATATGCAGCAGAAATACGACCTGACACAGAGAGGACAAAAGGGATGATAAAAACAGCAAAAATCCAAACCCTTAGAAAAATTTATGGCAAGACACTATGGGACAGGACCAGAAGTACAGATATACGTAGTAGATGCAAGGTGGAGAACATAAAGAACTGGGTAAGAAACAGAAAAGTAAAATAAAACGAACATATAAGTCGAATGACAACAAATAGAGTAGTAAAGACAGCAAGAGACGGTTCCCCAATAGAAAGACGATCGGTAGGAAGACCACGAAAACAATATAACGACAACTTACTGGAGGCACATTGAAAAACAGACAGAGTCGTGTCTATATAAAAAGAAGAAGAAGAAAAGAAATATGCTAACAATAACTTTATTGGGAATCATCACTGTAATTTGTAATATCAGCATTTAGATTACCATACCAGAGACCTGAGGATGCATAGTAAAATGTAGTATGCGAAACAGGTCGTCCATGGTAGAATAAATTTGTGATAATATTTTTATTTATTTCTCTTTACCTAAATTGAAATGGACTTACACATGCAACATTTAAAATTATAACATACAAAAAAAAATTTAAGCAGAATTAAATGACGGAAAAAACTATCTTCTTCGACCAGAATTTAATAAAATTTAATAATTATATGATTTATATTAACATTACTTGTAGGCACGCCTCTGACTTGTAAATTCATTAGTGTTGATGAAAACTATTCACTCGAAAATAATTTTCTTGCACAGATAATTGCTCATTCGGAGCACAGCCAAGCCCGAGTATATTCTGATTAAAACTAAAATCGAAATTTAGACTTATATACACGAAAAGAGTTATTAAAAGCAAATTGGGTGCAGCAAAATACTGTTAGTCGTATGGTCTTAGATCTCACGCTATTTTTAATCAGAAATGAGATTTCACACAAAAAGTACCAGAATAGGGTATTAAAAAAACAGCTGTACCTAATAAACTCTGACTTTACTATTACAATTAATGAATTGTTTTGTTAGTGATGTTACTATCGAAAAACCAACGACAATGGGCCAAAAGCGATGACCAAAAGCACAAAAAATAAACAGTCTACAAGTAACTAGGGAACTAAGAAACGTATTAAGAAAAATACTTTAGAGAATCTAATTATATAAGTCAGAGTTAAATATTATAGTCTAAGATCCCACTGCAAAATCACTACGTTCATAACCTAGTTAATCAATTATAATTACTTACCGAAATAAAATAGTATTTCGGTAAGTAATTTGTTTTATTGATGAAGTTGGGGTTTTAAATGCGCTTTTTCTTACAGTATAAACATGGATAATAAGGCTCGCAGACCATTAACCCAAAAAGAACTGAGCCCAGATTTTGAGCCCGACGATCAAAATGATAGTTCTAAGAATGACCTAATAATAGACAATTATAGATCGGAACCTGGCGAAGATTTCGACGATGATTATATACCGGAAAATAACGAAGATTCTGATGATAATTATGTTCGGGAGAATGACGAAGATTCCAACGATGATGATTATGTTCTGGAGAATAACATGGATTCCAACGATGATGATATGCAGCAGCAAAGTAGTCAGACTGGCTGCGAAGTTTTAGCAAGCCATGAAATTCCGTGCGAATCTCTCTCAGCTACAAATAACAAAAACGACATTGAATATGTTCAAATTGAGGAAGTGCCTACCAAACTACGTGAAAAAATGGCTTCAAATGGAGCGGAAAAATCAACAAACAGTCACGTCGGACCAATCAAAGAAATCGAGTGACTCATTTACCAGGAAATAAAGGAGATGCTTAACAAGTAACTAGTGGAATTTTAGCATGGTCCCTGCTTTTCACTAATGATATTCTGAAAAATATTGTCGCTTTCACAAACAAGGAAATTAGATTACAACGAGAACGTTATGCAAAAGATCGGCATGTTCACGAGAAGGAAGTGGCTAATACAACAATCAGGCCATCCGATGTGAGCCGATGTCAGGGGTTTTAAATATGAGTTCGGTAACATCTAAAGAACTTTTCAACAAAGAAACAGGAATTCCATTTTTTTTTAAAACTTTTTATCTTTTGAATGCCGAAGTGTATATCGGTAAAAATTCAACACCGGCAGGTGTCCCTGTAGCTGAATACTACACGTTAAGTCTAACAAAACTAATTCATGAGACATATCGTAACCTTACACATAACAGATAATTGGTTTACCTCAATCTAAACGGCAAAAAGCTGTGTGATGATCATTCCGTTACATTAGTTGGAACCATGAAGAAAACTAAAGCTGAACTCCCAGTAACGTTCATCGAAAAAAGTAACTGAAACCAAAATTCAGCTATGTTTGCTTATAGCAAAAGCTAAGAAAAAAATTATTGTCATGTTATTCACCATGCATCCTGAAGGAGACAAACCAAATTCTACAGTGCTTTCCGAAATCACTGATTTTTATAATCGAATCAAAATCGGAGTTGAAACATTCGACCAGCTCGCGCATAGATATACCACTGCTCGAAAATCAAGATGCTGGCCTCTTAGAATTTTTTACAATTTATTAGACCTCGCTGTAATTAATTCCATAGTTCTATGTAAAGATAGTGATGCCAGAGAAAAGGGATCATTACCGAACAGAAGGTCATTCCTAAAAAAACTTAGTACCGACCTAGTTAGTCCTTTGATGAGAGAACGGCTCAGAATCCAAACTTTGTCAAAAGAACTCCGAGCTCTTATAGAAAAAAAATTGCATATCGAGCCTGAAGTACCTAATGTAGACCAAAATCAAACTTCTTCGGAAAGATGCGCTCTTTGTATACGCAAACAAGACAGAGAAACGAAAATAAGGTGCAAGAAGTGCAAAAAATACATATGTCTGAACCATCAGTCAAAAGTATGGCCAGATTGCATTAACCAGATGTTTAATAATGTGAAACCATTGTATACAACAACTTTGTACTTTTCTAAATATATTTGATTTTTTGCAAACACGTGTTTAAAATTTGGGGTACACCTGTACCCCGGGTAGTAAAATATGTCAATTTTTGATGGGTAGTAATGCAGGGTTAAATGTTCACAAATTGTCAGATATTAAATTTTGGTCTTATCCATCTTTGAATATCAGATATTAACAAAAAAATATTCCTGATATGTAAGACAATTTTAACAAATTTAATTATTCTCTGTTCACAAATTGTTGAGAGCACGAAATATACCTCAAACTCATAAAACGGTCGTAAATCATAGGCTTTCCTAAGGTGTTTATTCATTAAATAATAATATAATGTTTTAATACTGTTATATAATATTGATAATATTTTAATACTAATATATTTAGCAAAAAAACAATTAAAACTTTCAGGACTAATGTTGGTTATTATATTATATTAATAAAAATAAGAATTTAACCTTTAACAATTTTGTAAATAAGAATACCTTATCTCTTTGTATATTTCAATACTAATCTTCGCGTTTAATCACTTTACTAGAAAACCTGGAATTCATATCTGAAGGTACTATTCGTTGCAAGATAATTAAGATGGAATTCCCCAGATTTTTAATAATATAATTATATTCGAAACTTAACTTGAAAGGGTGAAGTTATTACGAACGAAAACAATTTTTTTGTTTAGTACGTTTTTGATCGCATGTAATTTACGGCTCGTCGGTGTTTCCACGTCTACGGCAGTAATTAGCGTATCGAATATTTCTTTTGCGAATTATATGCAGTGCGTGAGTGATTTTTTATTCCATATACCTACGAACATATACGTACCTTTCGCTCGTGCTCGTTTTGTTGGATTGTTTGTGATGGCTTCATCATCAAGTTTTACACCGGTACTGTTGCGTACAGTCAGTAAGTCTGTCTATTCACCAAGAGAGAAGACTATTGTCCTGAATGTTCACGATGCTCTGGTTTCTCAGAATCCCACAAACACTGTTCGCAACATAGTCGAAAGTTGTGCCAACATGACTGGCGTAGGAGAGTCAACTTTATATAGGTTCCTATTAGAAAGAAAAAAACACGGTATAGCTAACCCGAACACAAACGAAAACTTAAAGAGAGGGAAAAAGCCTATTGAAATTGATGAATTTGCCAAAAATGGTATTCGAAGGAAAATTCATGGATTTTTTTTTTCAAAAAAGAAATACCAAACCTAAACAAAATTTTACAAGAAGTTAGAGACGACTCGGATTTGCCTCATATCGGACGAACTAAATTGTGGCAAGTTTTAAAAGAATTAAATTTCCGGTGGGAGAAATCAGACCGAAAATCACTTTTGATTGACCGGGGGGGAGAAGATGATGTTGGAGAAGAAATTATCTAAGATTCATACGAAAATTCCGGGCTGAAGAAAGGCCCATCTTCTACCAGGATGAAACGTGGGTAAACTCAGGTCTTACTCTAAAAAAAATTTGGTCAGATAAAAATATATTAAGCTCCAGGCAAGCCTTTATGGAAGGTTGGTCTACTGGTATCTCCCCACCTTCTGGTAAAGGCAGTAGATTAATAATTTCTTACATTGGCAGTGAAAAAGGTTTTGTTAAGCATGGTTTGTTGGAATTTCATTCCAAAAGCACAAAAGACTATCACGAGGAGATGACAGCTGATGTTTTCGAAGAGTATTTTGAGCAAATGATTGAACACATACCACCAAATTCAATTATAGTATTAGATAAAGCACTTTATCATTCACGACTAGTAGAAAGACTTCTAACGAATGCGTGGAAGAAACAGGACATTCTTGACTGGCTGCGGAATAAGTATCTGCCTTACGAAGATGGAATGGTAAAAGCAGAACTTTTAAAAATTGCCCGGCAACACAAATCTAAGTTCAAGAAATACGTAGTTGACAAAATGGCGGAAAGGCGAAACATCACAGTCTTTAGGCTTCCACCCTACCACTGCGAAATAAATCCAATTGAACTCATTTGGGCACAAATGAAAAGTTATGTGGCTAGAAAAAATACGTCATATAAAATACAAGCTGTACGTGAATTGTTATACGAGTCTTTGTGTGTGTGTGTGTGTTTTGTTTTATGGCACTGGAACTAAGCCAATTAGCCAGAACAATACGATTCTTTATAACATATTACAAAACAAAACTGGAAAGATGCAGTAAGACATGTAATAGAAGAAGAACAAAAAATGTGGCATCTTGATAACATAATTGATGCGACCGTAGAGACTATTAACCTAATTATTAACCCTCAAGACGACTCGGATTCCGAAATTGATCCTATTTATTTTGAATTTGAATAGTTTTCTAATCGTAATTATATAAGGTAAGTAATAGTAGTTGTAATCGTAAGGTATTAAAGGGGAAAGGCGCAAAATGTCGCCTGTCAAAATCTTCAATGTGTTTTAAATGTATCCATTTTTTTTCAAATCCTGCGAAATCTAAAAAGCATTTTTGAAAAATTTAAAGGCAGAATGAAATATTTTTTAGAATAAATAAAAAGTTTCTTTTGCATGCAATATTTTCAATTAAAAATTATACTATATTTTCTCTTTTATTTTCACCCCTGTTACATAACATATTAAAATAAACATTGTAGAAGTTTTCAGGGACTTTCTGCCCTGAGTAATAATGTAATCTTTCATTCTGCGTTTAAATTTTTCAAAAATATTTATTAGTTTTCTCCGGATTCGAAAATAATGGATACATTTAAAACACATTGGAAATTTTGCCAGGCGACATTTGGCGCCTTTTTCCTTAATTAAATAAATGTACCTTTTACAAATGGCAAGAAACTTTTTATTTTTGAATAAAATAAATAAGTTTTATTTAAAAATACAATTTACATAAGTACAATTTAAAAAATATATTTATTTAGTTCAAATAAATGTTTTAATCATATACTCTACGGCACTGGTCGGTTATCTATAACCATTCAAAATACCCCCGTAATAGGATTATAAGGTATTGTATTCCTTCAGATATAAGGTGGGTTAGTCGAAAACGTCTTAAACCGTCAGTTTTAGGTTGGTTTTTACTATTATATCGTATTACCTATCCTCTCTGTATTTTAGTTTTCTAATTAGGGTTAAACTTGTAGTGAGCTATCAACAAATTGTGAACCGTGTATAAGTTACGTAAAACTTATTATATTTACATAAAATCAACAATTTATAAAATTTTGGACAGTTTTGTTTTTTGTAATGCCCTCTAAAATTTGTAGCGCTCTAAAAACATAAAGGTGCTTGAAATTAGTCTGAAACTTAAATTAAAACATTTTAGGTTCCGGGCACTTTGACACATGAGAAAGATTGATTGTAGATTTACAAATTAAGGATACACACACAAAACCGGCGTCTCGACATGAAACATTAATCAAATAGAGAATAAAATCTAAATATTGGTTACGTGTTACAGTTTTCTTTAGCTTATTTCTTTTGTTTTAATTTTTATTAAACTTGTATTGTCAAATCATTATATTTTTTATCTTATTGCATTTTGACTTATCAATGTTACTTTCAATAAGATAAAAAAAAATATGTAACTTCGACAATTCAGAATATTGAGTTTGGTATTATTTATATATAGACGGTTTTATATGCTGTTGTTTACTTAATACAAGTATTTTGGTTTTCCGTATGTTCAGATCCAGACCTGCCTCCCTACAACTCTTAAGTAGTGTTTGCAGATCTTCTTGACTAGAAGCTAGGAGTACTGTATCGTCCGCATATCGCAAATTATTGATGATTTCACCGTTCACAAGTATTCCTTCTTGTTTTTCAGAAAGTGCTTTTCTGAAAATTCTTTCGGAGTAAACGTGGAGGGGTGACAAGAGGCATCCCTACCGTACTCCTCTTTTAATATTAAGAGACTGTGACCATCTACTAAAACTGATGTTGTTTGATTCCAATATAAATTTGCAATTATTCGAACATCTCTGCCGTCCAAGCCAATGTCTTTTAAAGTTTCGATCAATATAGAGTGCTTAACACGATCAAATGCCTTTTGGAAGTAAATAAAACAACAGTATATGTCTACAGATATATCCCGACATCTTTGAGCAAGTACGTTCATTCCAAACAGTGCCTCTCTCGTTTCAAACCCGTTACGGAAACCAAACTGTGTGTCATCCAGGTATTCCTCGCATTTATTGTAGATACGACCATGTATTACCTTCAGAAAAAATTTCAATAAGTGGTTTAACAAACTGATGGTTCTATAATTAGCACAGGTTGTTGCTGTTGTCTTCTTAGGTAGAGCTATAAACAGTGAATTAGACCAACCATTAGGTAGTTGTCCGCTGGTATAAATTGTATTGAAAAACGAAGTTATAGCCTCTAAAACATTGCTATCATTTATAAGCTTGTATATCTCAGTTGGAATTTCATCAGGACCAGTCGCTCTACCATCTTTTGATGATTGTATGGCTTTTATATCCTCAGAGCGTGTTATTAGGGGTCCGTTGCAGTTAGTAATATCGGGAGGTGAACTACTCCTATCGTCTTCGAATA
The DNA here is from genome assembly GCF_040954645.1 of Diabrotica undecimpunctata. Classification (NCBI taxonomy): domain Eukaryota; kingdom Metazoa; phylum Arthropoda; class Insecta; order Coleoptera; family Chrysomelidae; genus Diabrotica; species Diabrotica undecimpunctata. Next base: position 133,387,411 of record NC_092808.1, read on the forward strand.
GGTTCGTGACGTAACGTTCCCATTCTTTAAGTTTGTCCTCTACTTCAAATATTACTTTACCATTTTCATCCTGTAGCAATGCAGTTTGTTTCTTATTGAATATACCAGCCGTTTCTTTCACTTTTTTATACATGTTAAACGTGTCGTCTCTGTTTTCAAGTTCTTCAATGTCATTACACTGTTTGGCTAGATGTTGACTCTTTCCTTCTCGTATTTTACGTCGAATTTCTTTTTGTATGCTATTATAAAGTGTTTCGTTGTTTTTTGCTAGTTGCCGTTGTTCCATCAAATCCAATATGTCATCTGTCATCCAAGCCTGCTTTTTTAGATTTGACCTGCCTTGTAAATTTCTCATACAGATTTCTTTTGCTATTGTTAAGATTTTATTTAAGCCCTCATTGACATTTTCACCATTATTTTCCCAAATTAAATTTTCGTTCAGTTGACTTTGAACTGATTCCTTAACATTCTCGTCTTGTAATTGGACTGTATCAATATTTTTGCGAGACTTGTTTTTGATCACTTTTTGATCACCAACTGCATGCTCAGACATGAATTTGGTTGGTAAGAGATAACCAAACGTGTGAGTTCCCATAGGATCCCAAGTCGCATAGGATTAGCCTGGGCAGCGTTTGGTAAATTAAATTATGTATTTAAATCGGATCTACCCATATGCCTCAAAAGGAAAACCTTTGATCAATGTGTGTTATCTGTACTCACCTATGGAGCGGAAAGATTAACACTCACAAAAAAGGAAGTTAATAAGATTCGCGTGACTCAGATGGCTATGGAGTGCCAGATATTGGGTGTCCCTCTATCAAGGCAAGAAGCCCACCAACTAAATAGACTGCCGATCTGAAGCGTGTTCAGTTTGAAGTGGACGCAAACAGGTTGATGATGATGATGATGATGATGATGATGATGACGATGATGATGATGATGATGATGATGATATAGCATACACAATCTTAATCCATTTAAATAATAAATACACTCATGGACAAAAATATCGAATATTTTGGAATTTTCAAATTTTTGTTTTTTTAAAATAAATTCTGGACAATCAAGTCGTTTATTGTAAAATAGAGTTTATTTTAACAATGTTTAATGAACAATTTTAAGTTTTTATGTGGAGAAAATTGTGAAAAAAATAAATGTTTAATATTAGGTAAATAAGGTTATTTTACTCTAAACTTAAATGGTAATTTAAATTGCTTAAACAAGTGGTTTAAACTAAAAGAAGTGCATGATCAGTAACGAGTATTCCCCCTTTAGCTCTTATTACTGCTTGCATTTCATTCATCCTGTGCAGCAAGCCGAAGCTGCTCTATCGTATTTGGAATGGGATTTCTTTGTCGTGTGCTGCGTTTTAGGTGATCCCACATGTGCTCTATTGGATTTAAATCCGGGCTAGACGGTGGCCAATCCAATCTTCGAATTTGGACCTCATCAAGATAATTACTCACTACGGCAGCGGCATGTGGTCGAGCATTATCGTGCATTAACGTGAATCTTTCATATCCAATGTAACCAACATATAACAAAACATCATCTTGCAGGATGTTTTAAACATAAGAATCACCAGTCATCCATCCAATCACTTCCACAAGTGCGGTACGTACCTCCCAACTAATACCTTCCCAAAGAATTATGCCATCAACTCCAAAACTAACGGTCTGGGCGAGACTGCAGCTGGCGAATCGTTCTCCAACTCTTCTGTAGACGTAGTTTGACCATCTGGCTTCCGTAATAGGATTCTGGTCTCATCAGTGAAAGGAGCGTTTTTCCAGTTGTCGATATTCCACTAAATATCTATTCTTGCAAATTCCAAATGACGAGCTTTATGATTTTGCAGAAGACGTGGAACTTTGGCGAGGCGTCTGGGCTTTAAGTTTGCTTCTTTTGATCTTTGTCTAACTGTTTGTGAACTCACATTAACTTGTCCAACATTTAATAGCTCATTTCTGAGGTGCATCGATGTCAATGAACGATTTCGTGTAGAATTAAGAACCAAAAAACGGTCATCAATTGCGGTTGTGCACCTTGGGCGTCCTTGACCAGGCCTTCGTACAAAATTTCCTGTTTCGCGGTACCTTTTTAGAGTATTTGAAACTATAGATTCAGTTCTGCTGAGACGTCGTGCGATACCTTTTTGTGCATATCCTTCTTGTACAAAATTACAATATGAGCTACTTGGACTTCATCGCAGTACCGAATTGGTGGGATACTTGTTTTAAACTTAGTTAAATCAAAACAATATTTAATTAAACTTAATAAATTAAACTAAAAATAACCGAATTAGTATGATTTTTCCTTTACGTGAAGAAGGATTTTTATGATAAAATGTACGAATGACACTAACCACTGAATAAACGTCAAAATAAACATCAAAATATTTCACACCAGTTAAGTACATCAGCCTACTATATGAGTATTATCAGTAATCTAAAATTATTTTAAAATAATAGTGACTACAAAAAAAAAATTGGAAAATTCCAAAATATTCGATATTTTTGTCCATGAGTGTAATATTTGCTATTATTTATCTTTAATTAAAATTTTTTTATCTAGAAATCTCAATAGTTGCCCTGATCACATCACACAAATAGAATCTCCCTGTCTATCGTTTCAAAAAGTTAAGCTACACAATATTTTCTCGCGCTTCTTTACTTATGTCTTGTCAGTGCTCACGTCGGTACAAAAATATAAATCATCATTTTTGACTTTTGTATGACAAATAAAAAGATGCCAAAGAAACTTACAAGTAATAAAGAGAAATAAAATGATTATTTTGCATGAATAGCTTCAATTATATGAAAAAAAGCTTCACTAATTTGTGGAATAAAAATATTCTAGTTAATTTGCTCTTGTTATCAAGCTATTGACAAAGTTTCAAATTCTGCTCGGTAATCAATTAACCATATATTGATCTAACTCGATGCAATATTTCTGCAAAAATAAAAGTGTGTCTCTGGAACATAAGTGAAGTGTAATGAGCTAATTTGGAGCGAAAGCTTCCGCAGTTTATATACAAAGTATAAAGGATGAAAATTTTACCACCAACATCGCCTTATAATACAGGAAGAGGTCGATAACCAACCAGGGTCACGTCTAAATGTTCCACCAAACTCATTTTCGTCTAGATTTTCGCTATATGGTAATGCCTGTTGCTATCAACTTAGACAATTAGTATAAATATTGCTCTCTAGGGAGGAAACAGTCGGGGTTGGAACAATTTATAAAGCGACGTTAGGGGTTTGAAATTGCTAGGTACACAATAACGCGCGCGTTAAAATTGCGTGCTGTACGTCCATAACGTTAGAACGCTATATGCCAATGATACGGCACACGTATCTTAAGGTACATATTACGTAATTAATACCTGTAACGAAGATTGATATACGGGGTGTCAACAGCTGGGAATTTTCGTATTATCAGGAGGGATTTTTAATTTATTGCAGAAGTTAAACATTAACTATTGAAATTTTAGCTAGAATTGTATTCCGATAGATTTTTAACATACAGTGAGGACGTAAAACTTTGCATCATTTTAATATTGTTGTAACTAAAAATATTTTGACGAAATCCTTGAACAGGTCGATTTAGATTTTGGATTGCGCCTGCAATTGAGCATATAATTCGGAATACTGATAACACCACCATTTTCATGTACATGACGTTATGGATTATTTTTCAAATAAAACGATAATATTCTTTTTTTGTTTTTAAATTTTGCTTTAAAAATAGATTTCAAAAATATAAGACACTTATAATCTAAAGTCATTAGTTCCTTACTTGAAGAGAAATGTTTATTACAATTTTTATTCAATCTTTATTAAATTTTTTTAATTTTGAGTAACACAATATAGTCGGTTCGCTATATTTACGCGGGTTTCGGATTAACAAAATTATGCTAATGACTCATTGATAACCAGTTGCAGTAAACGACTTCCCAGAAAATTAGGTAAAAACTGCATTAATGGTTATATTTTAACATACATTAAAATAACATTAGGGTAGGTATAAATTTGTTACAATATTGCAGTTGAATTGATTCTTTGCCAGTGTTGACATTGTATGTTTGGTGGAAATATTTAAAAATGCCTAGACGTGTGTTAGATGTAGATAGTCTAATTTGTAGTATACATAAGTATTTTACGGATGAAAAAGAAAATTGCGGTCCTTTAAAATCGGTAATGTCTGTTCAACAACGCGTATGTGATGCTCTAGGAATTAGTGAAACCAAACTAAGAGGAGTATTACAAAATCGCAATAATGAACGGCCGAAAGAAGATCACCGAAAAACTCGCCTATCATTGAAAACGAAAGATATTCCAGATGGAAAAAAATTTGAAATTCGTGATACCATTTATCGAATGCGAGCCAACAAGGAACATGTGACCTTAAATACAATTCTCTCGGAATTAAAAGATAGAAAATTTGACGAAATTGGCAGAACAAGTCTATGGCAAGTGATACATAATTTGGGTTTCAAATTTCAAAAGGAGGATAACAGAAAAGCCCTTTGTGAAAGAAGTTCTGTTGTGCATAAAAGAATTAACTTTCTAAGAAAATATTCTAAATTAAAAGAAGAAAGGGCAAATTTTATATATTTAGACGAAACATGGATATTTTCTAGGGGTGCAACCAAGAGAATATGGCAAGATGATAACGTAAAGTCTATCAAACATACCGATGGAGAAGGGAAGCGACACATAATTTTACATGCAGGAGTGAAATCGGGTTTTATAGAAGGTGCTGATTTAATATTTTCATCTAAGTCAAAATCAAGTGACTATCACGATAATATGAACACAGAAATGTTTGTAAAATGGTTACATGAAAAACTTCTCCCACGTTTAAGTGAGCCCAGCGTAATTATTTTAGACAATGCACCTTACCATTCTGAACTATTAAACAAAAGTCCAACGAATTCTTGGACTGTTAATAAAACTAAAGAATGGTTGACAAAGGAACATATACCATTTACACAACAAACATATTTTAAAATCAGAATTATTACGCTTGGCAAATATCCACGCAAAACCAAAAACCTTTGTTGTGGATCAGATTATTGAAAGTTACGGTCATCAAGTTTTACGTCTGCCACCGTATCATTGCCAGTTTAATCCCATCGAATATATATGGGGAATAGCACAACAATATTATGACAACCATATTGGGTTAATATACATAATAACCGACGACGCAGTTCGGGAAACTTGGCGAAAGGCACTTTCAATTGTAACTCCAGAAGTGTGGTGCAACTGTATATTCAAGTGCGAGAAACTAATAGAAGATTGGTGGACTCGTGAAAATAAAATAAACGAAATAAGTCCAATCATAAAAACAATTAATGGTGATGACAGTGATGATGATGACGATTATGATATTTTTGATGATAATGACTGATTTTCATTTTTGTTGGCAAGTTAAATTTTTTTATTTTTCATTAGAAATTCTCTCCATGGAACAAATATACATAGACCATATTTTCTGTGTGAAGTGTAATATAAAATTATTATTAGGTTTATATTAGCCACATTAGACTCCATTAATGAAGTAATTCTCCTTATTATACTGTCAATTATATAAAAGATTTTTCATTATTATTTAATTAAAAAAAGTTATGGATTATTTTTCATTTCATTTGACCAGTTGATATTTCCCCAAAGAGCAGGTAATTAAAATACAGGGTACTTACAATAAAAATTTTAATCCGAAACCCGCGTAAATATAGCGAACCGACTATACATGCCGTTGAAACTGCATGCCATTTACTCCCTGACAACAACCAAGTCGGTATTGAAATTCTTTTAAAACTCTAATTCTTACCTTATTTCGAATTATATCTTTTAATTATTCTGGTCTAATATATCCTGGTCTATTTATGTATACTTTAGATTTAAGATATCCCAAAAAGTAAAAAATCAAGCGGGCTAAATCAGGAGATCTTCTGGCCACTCTAAACTTCCTTGTTTACCTATCCATCTTTTGGGAAAAATAGTATTTAAATAATCACTTACCAATAGCCGGTGCTAGTAGTTTGGATTGTGGTTATTTGGATATAGCGTGGCGATTGCAGGAATAATACAGTTTTAAAGCATTTCTAAATATTTTTCCGCAGTCAACATTCCTTTAATTAAAAACTGACTTGTTGCTTGTTGAATGTTGCTTCGTCTGAAAGCACTACATGTTTTACAAACTGTGGATTATTATTACATCGCTCCATCATAATTTAGCAAAATTCCGTCCTTTTAATCGTTCTCGTTGAGTTCCTGAACTGAATTAACTTTGTACCGCTGCCACTTATTTATTTATTTATTTTTTTAATATTTTAAAACCGTAGATTTATTTCACTGGACGGTTTTGGAAATTATGATATTATTAAATCTAAATCTAAAAAGGGTTAAAGAAAAAGTTAGAAGTTTAATACCTATATATAAATCCATTATTAAAATCAGAACTAAATACAGATATATTCCGAATGCTTGGACACTTATAAAGCTTACCTAGATATTAGTAGCTAATGGCTGGCTTCTGCAGAAGTCGAAAATAATATTGTAAAGATTCAGAAGCTAACGGGAACCAAATCAGAATAGAAACGAAATGAGAACCAAATACGAACCGAATAGCAGCAGACCATTTAGAAATTGCGAAAACCATTTGCCGAAGAGGCCTAATGTGTGCAAACAAATAGCACCTTATGTTAGAAACTGTAGAAAATGCCCTCAGTATAAACTCATCCACTGTAGAAAACCATTGGCATATTGTCTCAATTGATTTAATGGGACTATTCCCAAAATCTACAGAGCTATCCGTCACAAGATGACCCGTTTTTCTCTTTTCTCTTGAACATTATTTATAATTTTGTTTATCCAGCTTCCCAAATTCACTTTTCTGACATGTTCTTACCCGACTAGTCCTTTTCCTCTATACATAGGATTCTTAATACAGTACGATAAGTTTTAAATTAGATATACCCACTATAAATGGCAACACTGCGCGCCGTCGACTTTCCACGAACCTCCGTTGACCCGTCACCAATAACTTGTCATTATACAATGGTTGTTTAAAGCAATAACAACGTAGATTTTTAATTTATTTTTGTAAACAGTTTTTATATGCCCGCAGAAAAGATTTAAATAATAAAATGGTTTGATGGTGATAATTCTAGACAAGAGTGTGTAGATTTATTTTCTGTGTTTTTTGAGGGGAAACCGATTTCTTGCGTACAGTCAATTCATAATATTGTTAAAAATTTTAAGAGCTGGTATTGTCTAAAAAATTGCAGAAATTGTCACGCTCAAGAAGTGTTACCAGAAAACGTTGAGGAAAGAGAATACAGGGATACACAAATTTGTGCAATAATCGAGGTAGAATCAACACGTTCAAGTAGAAGCGTTGCTAGAGAGTTAGATGTTAGCAATGTTACTGTAACGGAAGTATGGAAAAAGCAAAGATACAAGAATTTTAAATATTCGAAAATGCAGCAGTTTTATCCAGACGACTACTTTCGAAATATGGAGTTTTATGAAACTCTAATAACGAAGGCTAATGATAAACCAAATTTATTTAAAAACGTTTTATTCACTCATGAATCTTCTGTTTTGTTAGTAGGGAGACAATCCTTCCATTACGAGGTATTGGGCGTGGGAAAACCAGTACAGAAGTGTTGTTTACCGAACTCAACGTCCTCAAAAAGTTAACATTTGGACTGGCATTTTAGGAGACCACATATTAGGTCCATTTTTTATTGAGGGTAACTTGAATAGTAGAGTATACCTTAATTTGTTACAGAATCATGTTCTTCCCGCTATTCTCAATCTTCCTGATGTAAATTTGGACAATGTTTGGTTTCATCAAGATGGCTGTTCAGTTCACAACGCTCGAAAAATTAAGGAGTACTTAAACAATACTTTCCTGAATCGAGTTATCAGTGGAACAGGCGATATTAAGTGGCCCGCTCGATCTTCAGATCTTACACCCATGTACTTCTTTTTTTTGGGGACATTTAAAAAGCATCATCTACGATCCCTTGAGGCTAGAGCCCAAAATTTAGATGAATTTAAAAACCGAATAAGAAAAGTCTTTAATTATGTTACAGATGAAAACTCTTACATCTATCCGCAGAAGTTTTTATGGCAGATTCAGATTTTTTGTTTTATCTTTTTAAAGAAATGCACTTTTATTTTTAATTAAACCACAAAAAATTGTTCACATTATTAAAAAACGATACAAATGCACCGCCGTGTAAAGGTCGGTGTATTTTTATCGAGTTTATTTTATAAGAAATGAACCAGGTATGCGTAATGACAACAAAAATCGACGGACGAAGATGCATATCCCATTGGTTGTTATGTTTTACAAAATGGTTTTCTCGTTTTCGTTTTCTGTCTAGGTGTCGGAGGGGATCGAAGAATTACAATTACCTCGTACGAGGCAATGTTGCCGATTTTAGCGCTTTATGTAGTGTCCAATATCTAATACAAAACCTAATGTACTGTATCTGCGTTATTTATTCTGTCGTATCGTATGACTCTAAAATTCTGTATGATGAAACTTAATCCCTATTGCCTTTTGTTGTCTTTATCTTTCTTATTAATTGTTCAGTTTTAAGATTCGTAAGATAATACACTTTGTATCGTTGTCTTATATATTCTTTTTTTTTTGTCTATAAATGCCTCTGTTCCAAAACACTGCAGTTTTCTTATACAGTCTCGTGGTCGTCTTGATAGATTATTTATATTTTCTTTAGTTATTTCTATGTTTAATATTTATTTAGACATTAACTAGTTATCATAAAATTATAACTTAATACTTAACTAACCTATTCTATCGAATTATGTAGCTCATTCTGCTCTATCAAAAGCTAATTTCTTCGAATGTCTTTCATAAGGTCCTGGACGGTATTTCTATCTCTATTTTTCTATTTCATTAAAAATAATATTTTTTTCATTGACAAGTGTACCGCCTCAGTTAACGGCAGTATCTTGGTATACGAAGAGGTTCCACTTACATCGCTTTCGATATTTGAGACCATTTTTCCTCAATTCCAACGATATCGTACTCTTAGAAGATCTGTATTGACGAGCTTATCTCCTTGTCTACATTCCAACCTGGATTTTTGCTCTTCTCACCGATCTCTTTAACCTCTGTGCAATAAATGCATGGTCTTCCACGTTTTGGAAGAGTCAGACATGGTATTAAATGATTCTGCGGAAAATGTTGCAGCGGAATATTGGACAGATTTTAGCTTTAGGTACCCGCCCAACTAACTTGTAGTTCTTCTTATGGTGCTTGTCCGTTTCGAACGTTGGCGATCATTCTGGCTATGATGATTTTGTTGGTTGCTATACGGAATAGCTATGTTGAGGGATTTCTATAGCATGCTCAAGTCAGAATATTCTTCTTCGTCTTGGGGCCCTTTTTCGTTCAATTTTACCTTGCAAAATTTAAGTAGCTCATATTTGTCTTGATTTCTCATTGTATGTTCCAAGTACTGCAACTTACGCCCCTTAACGATGTTGACCAAATCCGCGGTTGTGTTCATCCTGCGTAGTACTCCTTCATTGGTGACTTTGTGTGTCCATAGTATTTTCAGGATCCTTCTGTATAACCATAGCTCAAAAGCATGAAGTTTTGATAGAGTTTCCGCCTTCAATGTCCATGTTTCTACTCCGTACAGAAGCACTGAGTACACGTAACATTTAAGGAGTTATTATTCTCTTGGTTATTGTCCCACGACTCATGGATTATAGTTGCCAAGTAGTTGTAATGCGAGACACGTTCAATTCTCATTTGGTTCACATACAGATTTGCTCCATTTGTGCTTTCCTTGCTGATGATCATTAGCTTGGTGTTGCTGGTGTTTATATCCAGTCCATATGTTCTACTTGTTTCCGTTATTTTATTCATTAAGTTTTGCAGCCCTTCTATGGTATTGGAAACCACTGTATTGTATCATCTACATACCGTGTAACAGTCGTTATTTTTATTACAATTTGTATTTAAATAATAAACAATTTATATGAAAATAATTTCAGAGATGTAGTATGGGTTGCCTAACTTTAAGTGTTCATTTGCCCATTAAGTGTGTATTGTTAATAATTTAAGTTGTCACTCTGATCTAATTTGGTACCATTGCGGACAAGAGAAATGACAGGAGACTAGGGGAAGTGGAAAAATGGCTCTTCTTGGTTAATTAACTGTGAATTAAAAATCACTTTTGATCTATAGTTTGAAGTGGTACAGGTGGCAGTTAGCGAAAGAAAATCCAATTAATGCATAGAATTTCCTTCACTTCAAGAAGTTAAATATTCTAAGTATACCATAACAATTTAATTGACGGTGTTTTCGGTAACTCGGGAAGTTGAAGTGAGATTTCTAGCACGGAATTAAGTAGCTATCTGGTAAATAATAATTTTTTATATTATAAACATTAGAGTATTTTATCTATATCCTATTATTCAGATTCATTATTTCATATTTTAATATAGTATTTTGTCCAAGGCCATTATATTTTTACTCTATGTGAAGCAAGGTCACGCTACATCCGATTGGATGGTTTTTTTTATCTACCATAATTATCTTTTTGCTCCGGTTTCTTATGCTGAAAGAAACTTTCCTCACTTCTTCTTTGATTTCTTTTTATGAATGTTGAGATTAGAAGTAACGGGGAATTGTTTTCAGCCACCTACCATGGAATTATAAATTTCCCTCAGAACATCCGAGGGAGAGTACCACTTCAACTCTATAAGAATCAGGGTCATTGGGACAAGCCAGGGGGTATTGTCTACTCCACCCTCATTTTTTTCTCCAGCCTGCACCTAGAGGTAGGGCAGGACAGTCATCATCGGAACTGAGCCAATTAGCACCAGCTCCGTGCTAATTTCGGACCTCAAGGAGGACTTCGCTGGGACACCGAAGCCATTCGGGAGTATCCTTCCAGACAACTGTTTCACCTAGGAGGACAGTTGGTTTTTGATTCAGAACTATATATATATCTTGTTGCACTAGTTATAGTTTTTTTTATAACATATATATATATATATATTAATTAATATAACTCCCCTTGGTGTAAGGTATCGGTAAGTTTGAGCTCAAATTCTACCCAGAGATTATCTTCCATTGTTTTTTGTATTAACCATTTATTTCTTTATTAACTTTAATTATTTCATTATTAACTTTAATTATTTCATTATTTGTCTACTTAACTAATTTTTTATATTTCATCTTGCGTTATTAACTCCGGTTATTATCCCTTCAGGATAATATACCGTTTCAATTGTTTAATTTGGCTTGTTCCCATTTATATATATTGTTTGTTTGTATGTGAATTTAGAGGTGTTTAACAATATTGTTGGTCATATTGTAGGTTAGTATGATATATTTACTTGGCTATACGTTCTTCCAACGTTAGCATTATTTTGTTTAAGGTTGTTTTAACCTAGATGTAGGTTGTACACTCTATATCAGAGTTATTCTGTCTAGTTTTCAACTTTTTATTATAGTTGTTTTCAACATTTTTTTTTAAATATTATATTGTGAAATTTTCATATACTTTTTGGTAACTTAGAGATTGTCAGAATCTAAGAAGTTATATTTAATAAACTTGAATTTGTTTTGCATATAATTTTTTTTATTAATATTTCCTTACCTTTTTACATTTACAGCATTTTTGTTTATTAGATCAACTTTAATTAATTTTAGCAGTATACGATACCTGGAAGAGTGACTGTTACTCTTTTTAGAGTATTATCCCTCTTCTGGCGCCCTCAATTTGTTTTCTTTGTTAATTTTCATTATATCTATTCATTTTTCTTATCTTCTTTTCTATCTATCATACATATTTTCCTGATTTACTGTCTTTAAAAGGCATGCAAATTGGCCGTATCCATCCTTGAGTTTCTAGTGGTCATTCTCTTGCCTACATTGCTAGCCTAGCCACATTCCGTTCAATATTTTTTTTCATACTTCTTTACTTAATTGTTATCTATTTTATCCCATATATATAGACCACTCTTCTTATATCTCTCTCCTCCTACACACCCCAGTATTTTGCTACATCGGCGTCCCAACGCGGTGCCTTTTCCAAGTTTTTGGTTTTAAGACAGTAGCTTTTAGCTGATTTCTTTTTTTTTCTTACTTGAGTTTTTGTATTTTTGCTTTTTCTTTTTTTTTACTCATTATTGCTGATTTATTCTATCTTTAAATTTTTTATTAATACTAAACAGGTATACTTATACTGCTGTATTGATTTATTAGTTTTATTTATTAGATTTATTAGTTATTAATATTTTGAGACCTCAGTGATAGGTTATAGTAGTACAACTTACATTCTAGGTTGAATTTTGTATTTTTATTGAGAACTTATATTTACTTACTCACCTACACATACTTATATCGTATATTATATCAACTTTTATTCCTACAGCCAACAGTATTATACTTATAGGTACTATTAATTGTTGCATATATATTAATATTTGGTTTAGAATAGTTATAATTTACATATAACTAGAAATTATTTTAAGTATTTTAGTAAGATAACTAAGGTACTTATTTGATTATATATATATATTATTTTTGCTGGCTATTTTGATCTTGGTGGTGTGTTGCTAATAACTTGGCCACATTTTTTTTCACAAATCAGTCCCGAAATTAACTACTAATCATGAAACGTTGAATCCGCCTGTTTTAAGTGATCACAGATGGTCAACTACCAATTCTTCTTTACCCAGTAGCGTTAAACACAATTCTAATGATTACAGTAGTGAAATAGTTCCATTATCAGTATCAACTTTTAGGTTTGTTGATGATGATGATATGTCTATGGTTGTACCATATAATATTTATAACCAATCAAATACTTTAGATTTGCGATTCTTTGTTGGCGATAGAGTTTTAAAGAGAAACTTTGTAAAATCAAGTAAGGGTGATGCTATTTCGGCAAAATTTTGCCAGAAATACATTCCGTGTACGGTTGTAAGGGTAATATCTCCTTTGGTATATGAATTAAGGGACAATTCGTCCAACAAACGAATTGGTCAATTTCATGTAAAGGATTTACTGCCTGATAACACCATCGACGAGGTTAGTTCTTCATCCTCAGAAGAAGACTAACTTAACACTTTCGTTTAAGCTAATCTCTTTCTCTGTTTGTCTTTAGCTTATTTTGATTATATTTTGCATTTTAGTTTAAGATTTTCTTAATCACCAGATAACGTAGGTACACCGCTATTTTTTGTATCTTTTGGCATTGGTTAATGACTTCTATAACTTATTAGATAATTAGTATGTATGACTTATCCATTTTTTTTTGTATTATAAATGATGCACTTCATAATGAATTAATATTCTTAAGTACTAATCTTCCCAGGAGAATTACTCCTTTTAACCTCTTATGATACGAGGGTTGTTTAGTATATATTTACATATTTAGATTTATACTTATAGTTAATCCTATTACTGATAAAGAACTATGGAACTATGTTGTTACACTACTGGATCATATATTGTGTGTTACATTTTTGATATTTGATTCCTTAGTATTTGTTTTGATATATTTGTTCAATATTTGCCAATTTGGAAAGATGTTGTGATTTTTTTTTATCTTTGGTCTGCTTTATTCTCACTTGTCACGAAAATCTTAAATAATCTACAATAATTTATGTCCTGATTCCATATACAGGATGGTTCTGGAATTAGTTTGGAATTTTGAAGTAGGTAAGGATGACCGGTGTCCTTCTTATTTCTTCTTATTTATTCTTCTGAATTTTCTGTCAATGAATCTGTCAATACTCAGCTTTAGTGAATACGTGGGTTCGAGATTGTTGCTCAGCAACTGATCACTGCTGCTCAATTAGGTTCGTACTATATGTGTTTATTGCAGAGTAGGCAGATGTTTATGCCTCATAATATTTTTGGTCAGGAAATGCTCGCGACATGTCCTAACCATTCTTGTGTGATTGTCCAAATATTCCAGTTACCTTTTCACAACTTGATAGGGAAGTTTAATTAGTTCATATTAGTTATCTTACTTCAGGTTATGTTTTTTTTTCTTTAACTATCCCTACACATGTCAAGTTAGTCATTTTCATTATTTAAGAGTTTAGACAAATGAGTTGTCCTCTTAGTGTAATCCCACTTCTTTCCTTAGGCATAAATTGCTGTTTAGATTTAGGACTATTCCCGGATAATTCCATGCTGCGAGAACTTGTTATAAATCTACAGTTTTGTTCAAAATTGGTTGCTTGTTCTCGACATATATTTTTTTTCTTTCGTTAGTAATGGTATTATAGGAAAAGTCCACCACTTATATTTTCTTAGGATTTCTATTGGGATTTTATCGGTGTCTGGTTATTCTCATACATCTGTTGTAGCCCCATGCTATAGTTAGCGAATACCAGCACACTCAAAATTTATTTAGCCTCTGAATTCCTTTAGTCCATTTTAGACTTTAGACTTTAGGTATTTATCTTTATCTTTGGTTTACTTCAGTTACATATTACATTACTTAGTCTGAATAAGTGTGACAATGCTGCTTCACACTTTAGGAAATTTTGCTTTATTGTAATTACTTAGTTGGCATTGGCTCATATTACCGGACGAGGGTAAGAGCTAATTTAGTTATTAGCATTAGTGAGAATTGGCCCTTTCCTGATCGTTCTTCTTTGGATATGCTCTATTTATAAATCTGGTGTCCATCGATAGTCCGATTTTGGATTCAGTGTCTGATTCCTCACTTATTTGGTTTATTTGATTATGTAGGTTTGTATCACCGGATGTGGGTGTACGTAGACCTCATTTAGTTTTGAGATTTAGTATTGGTGTGAATGGGTCCATAAATCTTCCTGGTCGTTCTTCTTTGGATATGCTTTTATGAATCTGGTGTCCATTGATAGTCTGACTCTGGATTAAGCGTCCTATTTCACATTTATTTTGGTTATTACGCCTTTGATATACTTTGGTATGTTTACGATTTAGATTACTATTTGTGTTATTTGGTTTGGTGAGAATTGCTCCATAAATCTTCCTGATTGTTCTTCTCTGGATATATTACTATGAATCTGGTGTCCATTGTTAGTTCAATTTTGGATTAAGTGTTCAGTTCTTAACCTATTTAGTTTATGATTTCTTTGATCTTAGTTTAGTATATCTCCGGGTGAGATATTGGTTGAATTGGCTCATACATTTGCCTGGTTGTTCGTCCTTGGATATACTTAGTCTTATAGATCTGATGTCCATGGATAGTTCAATTTTGGATTTAGTGCCCAATTCGACATTTATTTGTCAGCAAGAATTTAGTTGGTATATTTAGTTAATATTTGGCTTTTAAGCATATTGTCGATTGAGATTTTGATTCGACTTTCGAGTCATCTGAGTTTGTGGTGTCTGGCGCCATGACCATTCTTTTTTTTTCCCGTGATCTTTAGTTCGTGGTTATTTTTTTTTGTGTAAACTTACGGATCAACGTGGAATGTTAGGCCAGTACACTTAGTTATTGATACTTTAATTTTATGAAAAAAAATTTTGATTAAAATTTTTTTTTCCCGACTAGTAGGGGAATGTAACAGTCGTTATTTTTATTACAATTTGTATTTAAATAATAAACAATTTATATGAAAATAATTTCAGAGATGTAGTATGGGTTGCCTAACTTTAAGTGTTCATTTGCCCATTAAGTGTGTATTGTTAATAATTTAAGTTGTCACTCTGATCTAATTTGGTACCATTGCGGACAAGAGAAATGACAGGAGACTAGGGGAAGTGGAAAAATGGCTCTTCTTGGTTAATTAACTGTGAATTAAAAATCACTTTTGATCTATAGTTTGAAGTGGTACAGGTGGCAGTTAGCGAAAGAAAATCCAATTAATGCATAGAATTTCCTTCACTTCAAGAAGTTAAATATTCTAAGTATACCATAACAATTTAATTGACGGTGTTTTCGGTAACTCGGGAAGTTGAAGTGAGATTTCTAGCACGGAATTAAGTAGCTATCTGGTAAATAATAATTTTTTATATTATAAACATTAGAGTATTTTATCTATATCCTATTATTCAGATTCATTATTTCATATTTTAATATAGTATTTTGTCCAAGGCCATTATATTTTTACTCTATGTGAAGCAAGGTCACGCTACATCCGATTGGATGGTTTTTTTTATCTACCATAATTATCTTTTTGCTCCGGTTTCTTATGCTGAAAGAAACTTTCCTCACTTCTTCTTTGATTTCTTTTTATGAATGTTGAGATTAGAAGTAACGGGGAATTGTTTTCAGCCACCTACCATGGAATTATAAATTTCCCTCAGAACATCCGAGGGAGAGTACCACTTCAACTCTATAAGAATCAGGGTCATTGGGACAAGCCAGGGGGTATTGTCTACTCCACCCTCATTTTTTTCTCCAGCCTGCACCTAGAGGTAGGGCAGGACAGTCATCATCGGAACTGAGCCAATTAGCACCAGCTCCGTGCTAATTTCGGACCTCAAGGAGGACTTCGCTGGGACACCGAAGCCATTCGGGAGTATCCTTCCAGACAACTGTTTCACCTAGGAGGACAGTTGGTTTTTGATTCAGAACTATATATATATCTTGTTGCACTAGTTATAGTTTTTTTTATAACATATATATATATATATATATATATATATATATATATATATATATATATATATATATATATTAATTAATATAACTCCCCTTGGTGTAAGGTATCGGTAAGTTTGAGCTCAAATTCTACCCAGAGATTATCTTCCATTGTTTTTTGTATTAACCATTTATTTCTTTATTATCTTTAATTATTTCATTATTAACTTTAATTATTTCATTATTTGTCTACTTAACTAATTTTTTATATTTCATCTTGCGTTATTAACTCCGGTTATTATCCCTTCAGGATAATATACCGTTTCAATTGTTTAATTTGGCTTGTTCCCATTTATATATATTGTTTGTTTGTATGTGAATTTAGAGGTGTTTAACAATATTGTTGGTCATATTGTAGGTTAGTATGATATATTTACTTGGCTATACGTTCTTCCAACGTTAGCATTATTTTGTTTAAGGTTGTTTTAACCTAGATGTAGGTTGTACACTCTATATCAGAGTTATTCTGTCTAGTTTTCAACTTTTTATTATAGTTGTTTTCAACATTTTTTTTTAAATATTATATTGTGAAATTTTCATATACTTTTTGGTAACTTAGAGATTGTCAGAATCTAAGAAGTTATATTTAATAAACTTGAATTTGTTTTGCATATAATTTTTTTTATTAATATTTCCTTACCTTTTTACATTTACAGCATTTTTGTTTATTAGATCAACTTTAATTAATTTTAGCAGTATACGATACCTGGAAGAGTGACTGTTACTCTTTTTAGAGTATTATCCCTCTTCTGGCGCCCTCAATTTGTTTTCTTTGTTAATTTTCATTATATCTATTCATTTTTCTTATCTTCTTTTCTATCTATCATACATATTTTCCTGATTTACTGTCTTTAAAAGGCATGCAAATTGGCCGTATCCATCCTTGAGTTTCTAGTGGTCATTCTCTTGCCTACATTGCTAGCCTAGCCACATTCCGTTCAATATTTTTTTTCATACTTCTTTACTTAATTGTTATCTATTTTATCCCATATATATAGACCACTCTTCTTATATCTCTCTCCTCCTACACACCCCAGTATTTTGCTACAACCGCAGTGGTATTGTATCATCTATATCATCTACATACCTCAGGTTATTGAGCTTGACTCCATTTATTGAGATGTCTCCATCAATGTCTTTTAGAGCTTCTTCAAAAATGTGCTCCGAGTACAGATTGAATATCAGTGGTAAAATTATGCACCCCTGTCTCACTCCCCTTAAGATTTTGACCTGATCTGTATATTTTCCATCTATTCGAAGCACCGCTGATTGATTCCAATACAAGTTAGCTATTGTTTTTAGGTTTCTTCCATTAATCCTTGTTCTCTTCCATCATTTGTTCATGTCTGACGCTATCGAAAGCCTTTTTGTATTCAATCAGGCATGCAAAAACATCACTGCTGACATCTCTACATTTCTAAAACAATACCTGCATTGGGCGCAATTTGTTACTCGCATTTCCAGTAAATTCTTTTGTGGATGACTTTTAAAAGCAGCTTCTGTGGAAGCAAGTTTTGTAGCCCGTCTATGGAATTGGAAAACACTATAGTATCATCTGCATACCGCAGGTTATTGAGCTTGACTTCAAGAACTATGTTAGTTACTTTTTCTTATATATAATTTATACGACATCTTAAAGTGAAAACTTTAAGATAAATAAATCTTAACTAACAGTAAACAAAGTAACAAACTTTTGTTTCCAAAGGTAACTCGATAATATTTTGTTTTTGTTTATATTAAAACATATAATTGTGTGCCAAAACTTTAAGAACATACTTTATTTTTATTAATAGCATTTTTCATAAATTTAGTTCTCTCTCGGTTACTTTACCTATCAGATGACGGAGAAAATATTGACTCTGGAATTTTAATCTTATTATTACGTTTTTTCACCACTTCGTAAATATCTAAAATATCCCGCTCCTTTTATATTTCGCATCGATCATGCGAATTATCTTTCCTTTTATTTCTCTTTTAACTAGACCCGAGGAGCCTTTTACCTTGATTTACGAAGTTAAAACCGTTTAACAGCTCTGAGTCTGGCATGTTCCTAAATCTTTCATGGAATTTCAAATGTAAAAAGAAATATAATATGAAAATATTGCGGTGCTGATAAGACCGTAAGCTGTGCTACGGAGAGTTTTGCAAAATTGTTGTAGACTTGCGATATAGCGTTCAGAGTCAACTTTAACGTATATTTTAACCTTGAAACTAGGAATATTTTTAAGGGCATTTGCGTTTTGCATGTTTTTTATTTTTCAAAAAACTGTGGGCCATGTTCTTGTTTTTATACTTAGGTAATGCTCTAAAAACTCATATTTCAAATCATTTTAAAATTTATTTTCTCACTTCAAAAACATGGAACAATATACATACCTACATTGATTTTTGTGCACTCCAAGACGGTTTGCAACAAGTTTTTCCATTTATTTCGTATTCCGATTCCCTTTTACCTAATCACTTTACCTATTGTGGAGACTTATCAAAAACTACATATTTCAATAAATAAGTTTGTTTAAGATGCATTGATTGTGGGTGCTTCTTAGATGGTTTAAGAACATCTCGTTTAGGTATGCTAAAAATACCATGTCCAAGGTATTCGGAGCAATTTTGCGATTGATAGTATCAGCCGTTACAGTACAGATCTTGGTTCCCTGTAACAACACTAACCAAATATGGGATTTGATCATTCTTCGACGCAATTTTAAGTTTAAACTCTGCTTACAGAAGAATGATTTCATTTTTAAAAACGTTGTGCGAGCTGCTTTAATTCTGCATTAAATTTTTTTTATTCGTGTCTATAGAGCGTTCCACGTTAAAAAAATAACATTGCGGAGATAGGGCCATGTATTTCTTATGATCGATAGAAGCGCAGCGATGCCACGATGAACACAAGCACGATTCAGGGTTGTATAATTTGTATTTTCGTTTTCACAGACATGAATTAAATTAATGTTTTTTAACGTAATTGACCAAAAGTGTCCATTCGAAACATGAGATGAAAAGTAGGGAAAATGATTTTAATTAAATAAATAGTATTTACAAAAGATAATTTTATTTTATCTTATTTTAATTATAGTAACAACAGTTTATTTGTTTTTCGGTAAGAATATCATATACCATGAATCATAGAAATCAGTAGAAAATATTGCTTAGTTAAATCATGCACTTTGCCGGCTATTAAAGATTTAAAAGCAAATAAACGGACCGCTTGGAATGCATATATCTAATTACTAATTGCAACTTAAAATAATACGGTGTACGTATGTCAGCGATTTTATGTCGTTCTCTGAGACTACATAATGATAATAAGGCTTTGTGGTTCTTCAGTTGTTATTCTGACTTTACAGTTAAATGTTAATTGAAAATGGAAATTCGAAAAATATATCGACAATCTAGTAAACCGCATGCCTGAGAGTTTTGGCAACACTGATCTCCATAAGCCTAATGTTATTTTCTTAACGTGGAACGCTCTATAGTTGGTCTGTAATGTAGCATCTCAGATATTTAGAGTGAGTAACTCTCAATGTTTTGTTGATCTATCTTAAGGGACGCATTGACGCGAGGAATCACTGAATGTAACATTCGTCGATTAGTCTCCCATCGACTCGTACGACTGCTTTCTACTTTCAATACAGGTTTTCTATGATACGTAGGTATCTAACATCAACATCTTTGGTTTTTAAATGTTCAAAAGCGTTACATCATGTATCCTATCGAAAGCCTTTTTGATAGGGCCACTATCGATGGGGCCTCAATCGATGAAAGCCATATAAATATCTTTACGTTGGTCTCGGCATTTTGGTGGAAGTATATAGGCCAAATAGTGCCTCACGGATACCCAAACTGGGCTTTATCTAGCTCTATTTCTTAATATGTTCTTATTCTTCGATAACCAACGCGAAGGAAAAGTTTCAATGTGTGGCTCATCAGACTACTTAACCTGTATTCGTCGCATCTTTTTGTCTGCTGCTTCTTTGCAATTGCTATAACAATAGACTAAGTTGTTTCTCGCGAATTTCACCAGTAGTATACACGTCATTAAAAAGCTCAACTACAGCGCTAATGTGATGGAGTCCTTTATATTATTATTAAGAGTTTAACTGGTATATTCTCTGGTCCAGTTGCTTTCTTGGTTTTGGCTGATTTTATTGCATGAGGAATTTCTGATTTTTAAATTTTAGGTAGTTCTTGATTTACTTTGTTATGTATGTTTGCCCTGACTTCTTGGAACAATTTAGTTATATAGTTACTTCATGTTTTAAGTATTTCTCGTTCATCAATAAGAAATTTTCCTGCGTTGTCTACTAGAGTATTACTGTTTTTTCTTATTGTATAGGCCAGTCACTTAACAAACTTTCTTGTACATGTTGAACATATCTGGAACTCTGAAAGGTGATGGAATAGCTACAAAAGCTATAAAATTTGGGAGAACTGAGAACTTATCTTCTGACGAAAATATTCAACCTCTTCAATCTTTGCTTGTGTAGTCAAAAAATCCCTAAAAATTGGAATAATTCCATTACAGTCATTCTGCATAAATAGGATGATAATGTGAACTTAAAAAGTTACAGGCCAATTTGTCTAATCAGTCATTTATACAAACTGTACAACAGAATAATAACCAATCGATTGGAAACCAAATTTAAACTATATCAGCAAAGAGAAAAGGTTAGTTTTCGCTCCATTTACACAGTGCATAGTGCAGAAAAGTCTTGATTGAAAAATTTATAGAATACAATAGACCCCTAGTTCTAACGTTTGTAGACTTACATAAAGTGTTTGACATTAACGAACTACATGGACTTCTAAAGCACTGAAAGAATGTAGAATTGATATATAGTAATGCAATATAGTTATATATATACATATATATTGATACGATTGGGGTTTATAGAAAATAATTTATAAGTTATATACTACATAATATTAGATATAAAAAAGTATTTGATTATTTTAAATAAGTTATATACTAGAGAATTTTATAAAAATATATTTATGTGAGGGCATTTTAATAAATTAGCATATAATAATTGTAAAAAGTTGTATTTTAATAATTATAATGTTGTAGATATATTAAAGTGAGCCATGTGACTAGGCAACCAAAAATACTCTTGAAAGTGACAGATAGAAATTAATAATTATTACGAATATAAAGTGGGGTTATAATAATATATTGTTTGAAATGTGTATTTTATTAAATTAGAGTGTTAGTTACTAATTTGAATGTTTATTCTGATCTGAAAAGCCTAAATGTCAACAAAATTATTAATGGAACATTAACGAATTCTCCAGAGTGCAGAGTGTGACCATTGTTTACGGTCGAACATTCTGGAATAATGATTATGGCGGTGGATCGAACAGATATTTTTTTCGAGAACATCTATATAGAAGTTAATAGAACGAATGGAACATGATCTCTTACCAGATGATTCTAGAGGATCCAAAAAGATATAAATACCCGTGATTTGGATTCAAGAGGGGAGTTTTTAGTCAGAAGTCAAGCAGTTTATTATGAAAGTTAGTAGATTAGTTAGTGAAGTCAATTGTTCACAGTTTTAGTAAGTCAGTCAAGCAGTTTAATAAGAAATATGAAAGTTAGTTGGAGATAGTTCAATTGTTTAATATAGTGAGTTAAATGAAGATTAAAAATTATGCATATATTTAATGCACATTTATAATTATACACAAATAATTATTGAAGATTATAAAAGTATATTAGAAGAATATTGGATGGACATTGGAAGGAATTAAAATTATATTATGATTGGAGATTAGTATAAATCAACTTATAATAATTGGATATTGGTATATTGAAAAGAAGAATAAATATAAATGGTGTTTGCTGGTGGTGTATAAATGCTGGTGAAGAAAACTATATCTTAAATTGGTAGAAGCTGATAATTGGAAAAAGAAATTTCACAAAAACAAGGATAACCGAAGTACGAAGACATTCAGTGGTGATTAGAATATATATAGTGGAAAACAGTTCATTTAGGCATTCAGTGAAAGAAAGGTACAAAATTTTGTTAATATAATTTAGTTAGTGTTATAACAATTTCAATTTTGAAGATAGTTTGTTTAAATTTAACATTGTCTATAGAATTTAATTAGTTTTATAAGAACATTAATTTAAAGATAGTTTATTTTAAATTTACATTGGCTAGGTTAAATATATATGTGTGTTTCATAATAGTTATAATAAAGATAATTTAAAAAAGTACTTACAAACTAATTCTTTGAGAACCGCGATAAAAACCCTATATATATATTATTAAAAATACTCATTGCTCATCATTCAAACAAACAACACATCATAACAATTTGGCACCCAACGCGGTGGCTCTCTATTTAAAAGAATTAGTTTGGAAAGATAAGTGCTCTCATATAATTAAATTAATTATCAGTAGAAAGAAAAAATTATAGATTTTATTTTTAATTATATTTGAACAAGTAAAGTCTCAAAATGTCTCAAGGAAAGAAAGGTACAAGAAGCAAAAAGAATGAAGAAGATGTGGAAGTAGAAACACAACCTATACAAGAGGAGAGTTTAGTTCAAGTTCCACAAGATACTGCAGAAATGAATCCAGAAGAGAATACGAAAAAAATAGAACACAAAATGGAACAGAATTCACAAGAAATCAAAGAAGACATAAAAAAATTGGAAGAGAATTCAAAAGAAGTCAAAGAAGACATGAAAAAATAGAACAGAAATTGGAAGAGAATTATAGAAAATTAGAAAAGAAAATAGAAGATAATAATAATAAAATTGTAAAACAAATGGATAAAAAACTTGAAGCTGCAGAGAAAAAAGTAGCAAATGAAATAAAAAGTATACGGAATGACTACAAGAAAAGGATAGACAATGAGAGGACAGAAGTAAAGAGGATTATTCAAGATAATAAGATAGAGATAGAACAGAAAATAGAATTGCAAAAATGTAACTTAGAAGTAAAAATTAACGAAGACAGGAGAAACACAGAAGAAAAATTAGACGATATACAACAAAATATCCAAATAAATTGTAATCAAATAAGAAATGTGGAACAGAGAATAGATGATATTTCACAAATGAGAGACATAGGGAGACCTTACTTAAATTTAACAAATGAGACTGGGATTAAATTCTCTGGTAATATAAAAAATTTGCATCCTAGAGTATACATAAATAGTTTAAAACATAAATTAAGATTTGTGAATAATATTAATGATATTAAAGATTATATTAGAGTGACATTAAATGACAATGCAGCAACTTGGTTTGCTAGTATTGAGAATGATTTAGATAATTTTCAAACATTTGAAAATAAATTTTTAAATTATTATTGGGGTGAATTAGAGCAAGCCAAGTTTAGAGAAATTCTATATTTTGGAAAGTATAATCAAAATTTAAAATCAAATATGGTAGATTATGCATTAAAACTGATAACAGTTGCAAAATATTTAGAACCACCACTTAGAGAGGATGAAACAGTCTTAAATGTATCTAGACATTTTGATGCTGATGTTGTGCAAACCGTAACTGTACAAAATATTCAAACAATAGATAGTTTTATTAATTTTATTCAAAGAATACAAAGAGGCAATATGACAAGTAATAATAACAACAGAAAAAACAACAATAACTTTCAATATAATAAAAATGATAATCAACAATATAGACAATCATATAACAATAATACTAGGTATGGTGATAGTTTACAAAATTTTAATAATAATAACAGTAATCCAAATAGACAGAACTTTAATAATAATACTAGTTATAATAGACAAAATTTTAATAATAATACTAATTATAATAGACAACATTTTAATAACAGTACTAATAATAATAGACAAGATTTTAACAATAGAAGAAATACAGAGCGACCTAACTATAACAGACAGGTAAATTGTGTTCGAAGGAATAGAAGCTGCGAAGACAGGGAACGAAATCGTACAAGGCAAGAAAATGTGAGTAGAAGTCATAGTAGGGAAAGACATAGTACATCAGATCCAAGTGGTCAGATACAATCTGACAATTCTAATAATCAAAATTTTGTGCAGTAAACTTTCTGAATTACAAGTTAGGCCATTGCTATTATGAAAAACCTTCTGAATTTATTTCTTTAGATGAAGATAAAATTATTGAATCTATTAATTTAATTTATATAAATGCTTTGGCCAAAAATAAAATGATTAAGATTATGATAGATACTGGTTCAGAAAGTACTTTAGTCTCGGAGAATTTTATTTTTAATACATTAAAATTATCAGATATAATAAAGATTCCAAAAATTAAAATTATTGGTGCAAATAATAAGAAGTTGGGTGAAATTGATAAACTAGCCAATTTTAAAATTAATATTCTTAATAAAGAAATTAATATGCAAGGATTTATTGTCAAGGATTTATGTGTTGATATATTAATGGGAAATGATGAATTGGAAAAGAAGAAAGTAAAGATAGATTTTGAAGAAAAAATGGTAACTTTGGAAGGGCAAATAATTAAATTTATGCAGAAAGATGAGGTGGAAGAAGGAATAAGAGTTGATAGGATATTATTAAAAGAAAATAATGATGTTTATGAAGAAGAAATGTATTTTGATGATAGGGAAATGTCCCAAAAGAATGTAAAGAATAATTATTGTAGTGAATATTTAAGGAATGGAAATTTTAAGCAGATGGATGCCTACGAGGCGGAGTGCGTAAAATTGAAAGCAAGGAATAATGAGTACATAATGAAGAATAATGTTATTTGTAAAGAAGAAGATATGATGAAAGTTTTAAATTGCCCTGAAGAATATAAATCAATAGTCATTTCCATATTGCAGCAACACAAGGGACTTGTCAATAAAGAAAATAGAATTGCACAGAATTATATCCATAGTATAAGAGTTAAGGAGGAAAAAGATTTTAAAACAAAATCATACCCAATACCATATAAATACAGAGAAGAAGTAAACAAAACAATTAATAATATGTTAGAAGATGGGATCATTGAGAAGGCAGACACACGTTTTATTAACCCCATAGTAGTAGTACGAAAAAGATCAGGTGAAATCAGGTTATGTTTGGATGCAAGGAATATTAACAAGATCACTGAAAAGCAATTTGAAGCACCAATGAGTATAGATGGAATACTAGGAAGAATTACAGGAATGTCATTTTTCACTAAAATTGATTTACAGCATAGCTTTTGGTTAATACCTCTAGAAAGAAAAAGTAGACAGTATACAGGATTTCAGATAGATGGAGTTGTATATCAATTCAAAGTAGTACCATTTGGACTTCAATCATCTTGCAGTGCTCTATGTAGATGTCTTCATGATATTTTGGATCAATATGAACATTTTGTAATTCACTACATTGATGATATATTAATTTTTTCTAAAACGGCTGAAGATCATGAGAAACACCTAAAAACTATAATAAATAGATTAGACAAAGTTGGACTAAAAATAAATCAAGAAAAATGTACATTTTTTCAAAAAGAAGTCATATATCTAGGTTATAAACTTAACACTAAGGGAATCGAAATGGATCCAGAACGGACACAAGTCATTCAGGAATATAAAACACCACACAATTTAAGAACTTTAAGAGGATTTATTGGAATAATTAATTATTATAAAAGGATGATACCAGATCTAAGTATAAAAGAACTTCCATTACTTGAACTACTGAGAAAAGGTGTAAAATGGAGATGGGATCAGAGAAGAGAACTAGCATTCCAAGAGATTAAGAACATTTTTCTGTCAAATTTGAAAATATACTATCCTGACTACACACAGCCATTCATATTAAGAACAGATGCATCCATAGAGAGATTATCAGGGGTATTATTACAAATACATGATGGGGTCGAATATCCAATACAATTCATTTCAAGAATCACAAAGCCACATGAAAAGGGTTACTCAGTTTCAGAATTAGAACTAGCAAGTATAATACACTGTGTCACAAAATTAAGATTTTATTTGTTGGGTAATGAATTTACAATAGAAACAGATCACCAAGCTTTAACGTCTATATTAAATAACAAATATGGAAACAGTAGAATACATCGGTGGAGTCTAATACTTAGTGAATACTGCTTTGAAATCAAATACATTTCTGGAAAATCCAATATAGTGGCAGATGCTTTATCAAGGTTAGAAAATACACCACAAAAAGGGCAGCGAACAATAAAAATTGGATTAAATCAATTAGTAGAAAGTACTGGATTATATTCTAAAGAAGAAATTATAAGAGATCAGATCAATTTGAGTGAAAAACAAAAAGTCCTTAGGAAAGATGGAGTATATTATAAAATAATAAATGGCATAGAAGTATATGTAATAACTAGAACTTTAGCAAAGAAAATATTGAAAAATTTACATAACAATTATATGCATATTGGTTCAAGAAAGCTATGGATGCTATTTAGGAACAAATTTTGCAAAGAATGACATAAGTATAGCAAAAGAAATTACTACCCAATGCCCAATATGTCAACTAAACAAAGAAAAGAATTTCAAAAACCAGAACACATATAAATCTAATGTTGTATATGAAAAACTAAATACAGTTTCCATGGATTTTATTTCAAATTTAGTTCTCAGTCCAACAGGAAAAAAGCATATACTAGTGATAGTTGATTTATATACAAAATTTATTATTTATTATTTATTAAAAACATTAAAATTATATATTAATCAATTTTTCGAAGAAATAGGACCATTTAGAAATTGCATAATAGATAATGCTACATATTTTAACAACCAAAAATTTCGGGCATTTTGTGAGAAAAAGGGAATCAACATTCAATTTACAAGTATCAGACATCCTCAGGCAAATCCTGCAGAAAGATATATTAAAGAAGTTATAAAATATTTAAGGATACTGTGCCAAAATCAACACGAAACTTGGCAGCAACATATACCACAAGTAGAGTATTTTTTAAATAATACACATAATTTGAATACAGAGGAAGTACCAGAATATTTAATGTTTGGCCATATAGGAAACAGAAAGTGGATTAGTGAATATAATCAGGATATGTTAGAACAAGTAATGCAGAAAGTGAATAACCGAATTAGGAGGAAAGCTGAAAAATATATCAGAAGACAAAATAGAAATATAAAAAAACCAATCACATTTAAAAAAGGAGACCTAGTGTTAATTCGTTCACTTAGAAAAAGTAATGTTAAAGAAAACCGTTGTAAGAAATTACAACCAATGTTTGAAGGTCCATATACAATTGAAAATCAGAATGGACTAAATAGTTATGTGTTAATAGATGCAGAGAACAGACTAAGAGGCATATTTCATATCAACGACATTTTTCAATATCATGAAGAGATTGAATAATGATTTCTATACCTTTAACACAAATATAATAACACTAATAACTTACTGATATATCCATTTTATTCAATAGACTTGATTTGTTAAATGGTAGATGGTAGATTTCATTATTTTGAATCAATTTGACATCATACTTGTTGAATTTTGTATATATGGAAATTAATTTGTACCCTAAAAATCATAATTTGGGGTTAGACACAAAATTGATACTATAATTGCTATAAAAATGTCTTTCTAATATAATAAAGTGAAAAAAAAACTTACCAATTTATATTGATGAAAGTTATTTTGAATGGAAATAATTCCTAGATTTTGTCTATAAACAAACA
Source organism: Diabrotica undecimpunctata (assembly GCF_040954645.1). NCBI lineage: Eukaryota > Metazoa > Arthropoda > Insecta > Coleoptera > Chrysomelidae > Diabrotica > Diabrotica undecimpunctata. The sequence continues at coordinate 133,415,722 of NC_092808.1, forward strand.
GAACACCATATCGATTATATTTTTAATTAAGGTTATATTTTATTCTCTGATATCGCATCCATTGCCCCATTTGACATGACAGTTTGACCATAGAATAGCCGAACTGTGCTCCGTTGTTCTCTGTTTTGACATAGACAGCGAACAGGGATGTATTTAACACATTTTAAATAAAAAAAAATTGATTTATTAAATTTAATAAGGTATGAGAAAATTAATATTTAAAAAAATAATAAGTAAATTATTTATTTTAAATATTATTTTGGGGTATTGATACGATTGGGGTTTATAGAAAATAATTTATAAGTTATATACTACATAATATTAGATATAAAAAAGTATTTGATTATTTTAAATAAGTTATATACTAGAGAATTTTATAAAAATATATTTATGTGAGGGCATTTTAATAAATTAGCATATAATAATTGTAAAAAGTTGTATTTTAATAATTATAATGTTGTAGATATATTAAAGTGAGCCATGTGACTAGGCAACCAAAAATACTCTTGAAAGTGACAGATAGAAATTAATAATTATTACGAATATAAAGTGGGGTTATAATAATATATTGTTTGAAATGTGTATTTTAATAAATTAGAGTGTTAGTTACTAATTTGAATGTTTATTCTGATCTGAAAAGCCTAAATGTCAACAAAATTATTAATGGAACATTAACGAATTCTCCAGAGTGCAGAGTGTGACCATTGTTTACGGTCGAACATTCTGGAATAATGATTATGGCGGTGGATCGAACAGATATTTTTTTCGAGAACATCTATATAGAAGTTAATAGAACGAATGGAACATGATCTCTTACCAGATGATTCTAGAGGATCCAAAAAGATATAAATACCCGTGATTTGGATTCAAGAGGGGAGTTTTTAGTCAGAAGTCAAGCAGTTTATTATGAAAGTTAGTAGATTAGTTAGTGAAGTCAATTGTTCACAGTTTTAGTAAGTCAGTCAAGCAGTTTAATAAGAAATATGAAAGTTAGTTGGAGATAGTTCAATTGTTTAATATAGTGAGTTAAATGAAGATTAAAAATTATGCATATATTTAATGCACATTTATAATTATACACAAATAATTATTGAAGATTATAAAAGTATATTAGAAGAATATTGGATGGACATTGGAAGGAATTAAAATTATATTATGATTGGAGATTAGTATAAATCAACTTATAATAATTGGATATTGGTATATTGAAAAGAAGAATAAATATAAATGGTGTTTGCTGGTGGTGTATAAATGCTGGTGAAGAAAACTATATCTTAAATTGGTAGAAGCTGATAATTGGAAAAAGAAATTTCACAAAAACAAGGATAACCGAAGTACGAAGACATTCAGTGGTGATTAGAATATATATAGTGGAAAACAGTTCATTTAGGCATTCAGTGAAAGAAAGGTACAAAATTTTGTTAATATAATTTAGTTAGTGTTATAACAATTTCAATTTTGAAGATAGTTTGTTTAAATTTAACATTGTCTATAGAATTTAATTAGTTTTATAAGAACATTAATTTAAAGATAGTTTATTTTAAATTTACATTGGCTAGGTTAAATATATATGTGTGTTTCATAATAGTTATAATAAAGATAATTTAAAAAAGTACTTACAAACTAATTCTTTGAGAACCGCGATAAAAACCCTATATATATATTATTAAAAATACTCATTGCTCATCATTCAAACAAACAACACATCATAACAATATATATATATATATATATATATATATATATATATATATATATATATATATATATATATATATATATATATATATATATATTGTTATGATTGTTTATTTTGACTTTAATCTTATTTTATTGAGCTAATAAAAAAATATATAACTTATTTGTTACCAAAAGTAAAATAATCTTTATATTACCTGTGTTCGATGGATTCAAAGATTTTCTAGTTGTCTTTTATCGGGAAGAGAAGAAAGGATAATAATAAAAAAAAATATTATATTACAAAGATTTACGTTTCTTTATTTTATATGAACGAATAAAACAATTATTAAATTCTGTCGTTATCTTATCAATCAGCATACAAGAAAATAAATCAAATTTTTATAATAATAAGATTATAAAGCTACATACATTTATATTACGTGAAAACCAATTTTACTTAAAATTTTCTTTACTTAAAATAAGAAACAACAAAACTTTAAACTTTTGATTAGCCTAACAAAACCTCAGTTCTTAAATTTGAATGCTAATGACCCTGATGTCAAACCGATCCTTCACAGATATAAAATTCAGTTGTACAAACACTTACAGCTTATTTTCTTCTTGAGTTGTATGTTGGACCATATCCAGAAAAGTCCAGTCTCCTCAAACGATGTGGTCTCTCTTCTTTGGCACCTCGGCTCTTTCTTAACGTCTCTGCAAACCTCCTGCAGACTACCCAAAAAACACCTGATTCACTTCTCCAAACTCAGCTACTTATTTACGACACCAGGACCTCCTTATGTCAACTTGATGCCGTAAGAATACTTTCACGTATACTTTATAAAATGCCCACGGTAGATACAAAGGACCTCTTTTAATGTACTTGTTATCTCCTTCTGCAAACTATTCACTTCTTTTCGTTACGTCGGTATCCAAACTTACGAACCACACCCTATCTTGAGCGACCGTCCAATCAAAAGCTCAAATTGTGTTTACCATGATTTTGGAAAAGCCTAATTTCGGTTTCAGAGAAAAACTAAATAGCTTACTTTAAAATTGGTTTTGTCAATACATATTTCAAAAGATTAGAATATGGTCATTTAATACTCGACTATACAACAATGACAAGATTAACTTACAGGTAAAATGTCTTCTAATTCTAAACAAAGAATTTTTGATAATTTTGTTTGAAACGGAAAAAGGTCGTTTGCCAAACAAATTTCTATTCTTATCTACACTAAATCTTATCTTAAATTACTATATACAATTTGTTTATATTGATATCTTAAAATTTTATTTCGATGGATTTTTTTTATTTATTTTTCTTTGGTTGGGAAAGAAGAAACATAACAATATATATATAATATATATATATATATATATATATATATACATATATATATATATATATACCAGTTTGCTGTATACATCAAACTGGTTCATTTGTGTTAATTCACTGTACTTGAACATGTTTGGAATTCACTGGAGTGGAGAATAAAGGAACAAATATCGATGGAGAGATATTCGATCAGTTATGATAGCGAAATAATGACGTTTTATTTTCGATCCGTCCTGTGAAGATAGGAGACATCGAAATTAAAGTTGTTGACAGCTATATATACCTTAGATGTATTGTAGGCAAATTTTGTAGAGATTTATACTCTCTTGAAACTTCTTGTACGGCTTCCTTAGACCAAGTCTGCCACAGTTTTCCTCTGTGACTTTTTTTGGTTCGGAGGCGTTTTCCCCCTGTATTTTCCAAAACATGACCGTTTCACGACATGTGAATGGCTTGATTTTAGTGAATAATAAAAGGACATAATATTCTCTGACGCCATAGATGGGACGGTAAGGGTGTCTATCCTCCAAACATGACCGAAAAACTAACGAGGAAACCTTTAACGAGGAAACTAACGGTTCTATTATTGTCTGACACCAAGAGCAAGCCCTTTTTCCAGTCTGACGCGTCAAACGTGCCCTTCAAACAATTTACCTTTATAAATACAAATGATACATTTATCTAAGTAAGTCTCTTTCTGGATAGTCACTATTAATATTACTAGTACCTATGCTTTAAGTTTTCAAAAATCATGGCAAAACTTAGGAACAGATGGCAGTAATGGCAATAGATCATTATACTTTTGTTGTGATATAATAGGTATTGAACTTTGTGATACCACTTGCAAATCTTTTGGCAAGGTAAGGTGTCGCCTTCGAAACCTAACAAGGTCAATCTCTTGATTTTCATCATGAAAATTACTTTTCAAAAACAGAGTTTCCATGCTGTTTTGTTTTACTTGCAGTTAAACACAGTTTGACAGAAGAATTTGTTGTTTATTAATGTCTCTTTTTATATTAGTCCGAGGCGGATTTTAAGATGTTTAAACATCATAAAAAGACCTAAAATTTTTAAAATGTTCTAGTTCCATATTATGTACGGTATATTTCATTTCACGACTGGCAGCAGTCCAGAACTAGCAGCAACTACAGAAATTTTAGTTTTTATTTTATTTCTAATTTTAATTTTTATTCTCTTTTACTCTATTAGCGCATGGACAGTGCCCGCCTCCATTTGGGTGTGATCTTTGAAGGTGAAGATATGATCTCGCTTTTCTCGACAAAAATTATGTGCAATTGTTCTTTTACTTAACGATTAAGAAAGAAAAACTGTAGTAAAAAGAAGGTTTGAAGCACATCCAATGCTAAGAGAAAGGAAGAAGGAAGGTGAATACTGGACTTTATACAAAGAATTAATTGATGACGATGAAAAATATTATGAGTATTTTAGAATGAATAGGATTCAGTTTAAATATGTTTTAAATTTAATTACACCTTCAGTTAAAAAACAAAATACTACATTTAACGAAGGCATACGTATCAAATCAAAAATATTTTTAAAAAGAAGGAGTATCACTTCCTTACAAAAATCCTAATTGTTTATCACTTCCATGATTAATTGTCACAAAGCAATAAAAACACATACATAAATGACAAAATAGCCTCGAAAATTATTTTTTAAATAATATACTGTAAAATACTTATTGTTTTCGAATATACTGAACGGAAAAGTTAGGTGTCTGATACAATACTTTCTGGACAGTGTGAGTTGTTCATATTTAAAACCATTTAAATTATATTTTTCGAAAACTAAACGCTACGTTCTGGAAACGCAACGTGCATGATAATATGCCACGAACTTTAGTAGAAAATTCTGAGTGACTGATGATTAATTAAATGATCCACCTATTTCATTTAAATGAGTGACAACAGGTAATTGGTTATTTACTTGACCAATTACTTCCTGATATCGTCTATAATGCTTTCTATATGTTTTGTTGTCAACTAATTAAATCCAAGTACATGATTCATTGCAAGTAATTGGTTCAAAGAATATTTTAGAGGATGAACGTTTAAAATTAGTGCTTTTTTCATTAGTCGATAACGAACCTGTCTTTAAAATGTATAAACTAGGTAAAAAAGAAAAATAGAAACAGTTGTTTTACGATTTGTATATTAATTAAAATAATGTGTATTGTTTGGTTGTATCTTATATATTATTTTATAATTATAATATAATTTAATATAATATGAGTTTCGTTAATAGAAATTTTCATTCTGTTGTATATAATAATGTTTTTATTAATTCCATTACAGATATTTACCAGAGATTTACTTCGGTAGTTATACAATGAGGTTTGTAGTTTGTTTTTCTTAGATATTTCGAATCCTTATAGCTGTGTTTTTTTTTATTAGAAAAGTTGTTTATGTTAGTAAAGTACATATAACCATATCAAACATTAATAACATTAGATTGTGAGTACTTGTGTGTACTTTGCTAGTATACTTATATGGCAACTCTATTTGATTGGATTATTTTTATCATAAAAATTTTGATTACTGATTTTCATTTATTGAAACAACAAATCCTGAAGATATTGTTGAAAATCGAACTGATATTCTACCGAGGCTCATACAAGGATTGAATAAACTTCTTAGTGATGATTTTTACTTGAGGATGCTTATTGAGTCTCTAAAATAAACACATATTAATGCTAACATTTTATTCTGGCTGTACCGACCATTAAATGGTAATGGAAGAAAACTGATTCATTTAAGATACGCTGATGACATTGTAATATTCGCTACAAGTTTCGAAAAAGTACAGACCATGATGACGCAACTATTTCAAGCTTCGGAAAAAGTAGGTCTTAAGATGAACTTAAGAACATAACTGGAAGCAAGTGGCGCAAAATAAAAGACACTGGATTGATTTGGGGGAGGCCTATGTCCAAAGTTGGATTACTTAAGGCTGAAGAAAGCAAATCGAACACATGTAAAATAAGTTAATTTCAATTTCTAAGATTTCTGTCTTTCCTTATGTCACCATACGTTAATTTTAAAATCGAAACGTCAAAAAAGACGCATTTTAAATTAAAATTTTATAAATTCCCATTAAATATAGTAAATAATATTAAAATGCAACAAAATAGGTTCAGAACACCGTTAACTATGAACTGATCAATAACTATCATGATTAAAAAAAAAATTTTCTTTTGTTTTATTTTATACTACTAATTTTTAAGTTAGTGTACAACAAAAGGCAATAAACTTTACGTAATAATTCACTACAGATGCATATAAACAGTACTGGTATACAATTTAAAGTATTGCATAATGTTGATATTAAATCTCCGTCGATATACCCATTCGCTTATATGCATTCAAAACATGATTATGTTCTGTACATTAGACACACCCACGTGCTAATACACAACATTTATTCTTGTTACAAACTAGTTTTAAAAAATAAGGCAAACACAATCAAGCTTTGAATTATCTGAGAGTAGCATGTCTGAAATGCCACCTACGCTTTGTATGTACTGTAACTCTCGATCGCCTAACTAACGAGGTTGTTCGTCATGCTGCAGAAAATGGTGCAATTTATTCACGGTGCTTTGAACTAAAAGGTATTGAGTAACCTCAATGCTATTTACCGTCGACAGTTTCTATAAATGGTGTGAAATATGTGAACAAGATATATTTTTATAATTTAGAGTATTTCCTATTTTACTATTTTTATTGGAAATAAGTCACAATTTTACTTTTAAACAAGTATATTTTGACGATTTAATTTTCACTTCCGAAATATTTCTTTAAGCATTTTTCGAAACGCCAAAGTGAAAATCGAAACGTCAAATAAACCCTTTCGCTGCGATATATAAATGAGAGTAGTGCGCTTTTGCCGAGGCACTCTTTTTAAAGGACGTGTGAGGTGTTTAAGGTAATGCACTGCAAATATCGCATTGTAATCTAAAATTTCCCATTTTTCTTTAATTTTACAGACAAAATACCTTATCGAGATTGGGCTGGTATAGCTAGGTCTTGTAGATGGAAGTTCTATGACGAGCTATATAACAACCATTTTAGATGAGCATGTACTTTTGCGCCGTTCATAGGCCTAACTTTATTTTTATTGACGATAACGCTTGTCCTTACTGTGCTAGAATCGTCAATAAATACTTACAAGAAGAAAGCAAACAATTTAATTGAACCCACCATGAGAGACTTGTACACCCCTTCGGGTGTTACAATTATTCATTGGAGCGAGGTGTATTAATTCGTATAAGAATAGCAATCACTTTACCACCCAATGCTCTGGACCATCCCTTTCCCCCCTTATAGCAGTCTGATACGCAATAGAAGCCCACTATCAGCCACATGCTCTTCATGTGGGAGTCCTGGGTACACAAACTCCCAATTCCTAATCGATCAATGCAGGCTTAATTCCTGCTATCTTCTTTACTTACAAGACATTGGGATTATCAGTATTAATTGGCCAGCTTCCACCCTGTCCACAACCCAATCGAACATTCGAGTTCGGCTACCCTGCCCAAACAACTGCCTGTGCTTAGTGCGGCTCTTCAGATAATATGGAACAACTTCATGTTGAAAATTTACTTACCACAATACCAAGACGTATGCAGGCTGTTATAAGGGCTCGAGGATGAAATACTAGGTATTAATAACAAATGACATAAACATAATTTCGTTATAACTGTTTTTTATCACCAAAGCCATTTGTCAATTTTTTAATTTTTGAATAATGTTATATATTTTTATAAATAAGTAAATAATTTTTTTTATAATTTGTGCTTTTTATTTACATTTAATGTTCTTCCTTAAATATATACCCAATCTATCTATCAATATGTGGCATCACCAAAAATGTCTTAGTCGAGCTTTCGTAAATTTTATTTTCTTTTCAAGACATTCTAAAAATGTGTGTTAAATGAGAATGTTTACATTTTTTAGATAAAATTTATATAAAACATTAAAAATAATTCCTGCTCATGGTTACAAATTAATTAACTACGAATGTTAGAGTTGCTTCCTAAGACAGAAAAGATTTATTTTCACGTTCAGAGCGACTGTGAATAGCCGTTCTAAAGAGCCCTTTAGGGCGAAATACGTATAAGCGGATACACAGACGCAATGTGCGTGAAATCAAATCTTAACTGTCATTTTCCTTTTATTCCGATATACTCTGTGCGAGTACTAGAAACCAATTCGCTAAGGATTTTTGCTTAGTTGAGGAGATATGTTGTGGAATACAATTTTTAGATTCCCCATGTCTCTAATAACATCTTTATCAACGACTGTTTTGCCTTGCAATTCTTAGAAGGCACAGATTAAAGCAAAAATCTGAATTTGGTTTCAAAAATTAGTTTACGGATTTTAATATCAGATGTCGCTATTTGCGTCCATACAAAGCCATGCTAGAGTTGTTTCCTAAGACAGAAAAGATTTATTTTCACGTTCAGAGCGACTGTGAATAGCCGTTCTGAAGAGCCCTTTCAGGGCGAAATACGTATAAGTGGATACACAGACGCACTGTGCGTAAAATCAAATCCTTAGTGTATTTTTCCTTTTATTCCGATATACTCTGCACGAGTACTAGAAACCAATTCGCTAACGATTTTTGCTTAGTTTAGGAGATATGTTGTGGAAATTTGGTAAATTTGGTTTCGAAAATAGTTTACGGATTTTAATATCAGATGTCGCTATTTGCGTAAATACGAAGCAATGTTAGAGTTGCTTCCTAAGACAGAAGAAAAGATTTATTTTCACGTTTAGAGCGACTGTGAATAGCCGTTCTGAATAGCCCTTTTAGGGCGAAATACGTATAAGCGGATACACAGACCACTGTGCGTGAAATCAAATTTTAACTGTCTTTTTCCTTTTAATTACGAATAATTATTTTATTAAAATAATATGTTTAACAATAGGCTATTGTTATATATATATATATATATATATATATATATATATATATATATATATATATATACATATATATATATCAATGGACCCCAAATTATAAAAAAAAGAGGAGTGCTACCATTTAAAGGGGTGCGTTTTTGAGAAAGGATGAATATGTCCCTATACACTAGGGTACATTTACAATTCCATGCAGTTTTCGTACATATACATCTACGAAAAAAAATTTAAAATTAAATTTCCTATCGAAATGTCACCTTAAGTTAAAAATAATTTGTTTTTGGATAAATTATATTCAAGAAATCAAGCAAAAAACAGGATCACACGCAATTTTTCTTTTTTACTCCATAACTTTTTTCCACGAGGGTATAGATATAGACATTGCTGTACAGAAAAGAAATCTTTTATCCTTTTTCTTTAAAATAACGTTTAGTGAAATTATATAGGATTTTCAGTATCCCAGATACGATTTTTCGTCGCTCACACCATTTTTTGGTCATTTCCCCTATTTTTTCGCAAACATTGTTCTATAACTTTGTTCTACTCAGTTTTAAGTATATGCGGTGGTACATTTAATTGAAAGAAAAATCAATTACCTTGAAAATAATCTATAGTAGAAGGTTTTAGAACTAATTTTAAGCAAGATACGATTCTTAAAAGTACTTTTTTTGGCAACAATTTTTGAAAAGTTTTACGGTTATTTTTTAAATTTCTTATTATAACTATTTTTCTTGTATATTTGGATATATGCATTATGCAATATAAAGAAAGCTTATTTTCTGTGCTTAAAAATAGTCTATTGTAAAATATTGTAGTTCTAACGGGAACGAAGATATGGGTTGAAAAATTTTGGTAACTTTGTAGTAGTAAGTGTGGTGCACCTCTGATTCCAAGTTCCTAAAAAAGTTTCCAACAGCTGTTGATTACTGACAGTGTGAAATGCCTTGGCTTAATCCAGAAAAATAGCTAATGTAGGAGAAATGTTATCAAGCATTTTGTATAAATAATCAGTTACATATGTTATAGCATCGGTAGTAGAATGCCCCTTATTAAAACCATATTACTTAATTAAGGTATTTATGTAATCGCTCTGACAAGGCTTTTTTAAATATATATTTGCATAGCTGATAATAAGCGATATATGCCCATAATCTTGAACTGAATTTTTATCACCTTTTGAATATAGGAATAATTACCGATTTTTTTTTCAATATTAGGACATAAAGCTTGTTCAAATATTTTATTTATCAATATAGTTTTGGGATCTTCTAATAATTATACTAATGAAAAACATAAATATAAGTTGCTATTGCCGTGTTTATGGTAAAAATTTAGTAACAATTCGTTTTATACAGATTTAATGAATATTACATAGAATGCAGAAACACATTAAACATTGATTGTAATGTAATTCATCAATAGCAAACGAGTTCGTATAAACTATTAAATATGCCAATCAAAACATATTCAATATTGGCGCTTCAAAATGCTAATATATAATTTAAATCAGCATAGACAATTTATATTGTTTAACTTAACTGGAAAGTTCATAGTTATACAAATATCCTGACGCATATATGAGAAGTTTCTGTTAAGGATAAGTCAACATACAAGCCTCGTCTAAAAGGAGATTTAAATCGATATTTGCATTAATGAAATATCGCTGTATAACTTTGAATCATGTTGTTTTATTAAATACTTTCTAAGACATTATTGTGGCATATTTTTGCTTAAATGTATAATAATGACATAATAATATAAAGAGATTTCACGAAATCACGATGCTTGAAAACAAGCTATCGACTAGGAATAACAAGAAGATATCATGTATCAGCGGACATTATAAATACTACCGATAAAACTACGTAATTATTAAACCCACTTGTGTTGTCATTTTTTTTTTTATTTACAAATTCGCATCAACCCGAAGGTTATTAGCGAGAATCAGATTTACAATATTAAATATATTATATATTAACAAAATTAATAGCTTTTAAGTAGTTTATCATATTTGTGAATAAACAATTTGCACCAAGTGCTTTCTCTAAGTTTATTGAGATACCATAATTGATTCTTGCTGTGGAGAAAACTGGACAGTCTACAACAACATGTTTCACCGAGAGTTTAACGTTACACTGCTCACATTTTGGTTCGGATTCTTTAGTAATTAAGAACTTGTGCGTGGCACTGGTATGACCTAATCTAAGACGAGTTATTGTCACTTGATCCCTTCTTTTAGTGGGGAAACATCTCCATGGTTTAATGTCCGGTTTAATATTCCGAAGATTGGACACTGAAAATTCCCACCGGTTTTGCCACTCACTTAGGATCCGCGATTTGATAACACTTGAAACATCACTAGCTGTCACGTATTTCACAATAATAGAGTCAGCTGAATTGACGGCTTCACGCGCACACTTATCTGCTTCTTTATTACCTCTAATACCATTATGTGATGGGATCCAAATAAAGATTACCTCCTTAATACAATTTTCTATCTCTATCAGATTTTGTTTAATTTTTTCAAGAATATGATTCTCTGGGTACATTCTTCCTATAGATTGTAGTGAGTTATTGAACTCTATTTTATTAAATAAATTTATTTAATGATTGGTTTGTGAGCAGTCACTGTATCGGATACTAGGTCGTGTGGGATTTGCATCTGTAAGTGTTTTAGAAGAATTTTTCTTAATTTGGTATTTCGTGTCTTTGTAGATCTGTCTTGAGTATAGGGATATATTTTGCTTAACATATCGATGAGAGCTGGAAAGTGGTTTGTATAATTTTCAACGGTAGTAAGTGGATCGGGTGAATTCTTTATGTTGTCGAATAGGTCTTTTATCTGAACATAGCTTAAAATAAATGGTGGTGACTACTGGTTTATGAATGCTTCTAGAGATTTGCCTTTATTTTGTTTTTTCTTAGGATTAAATGGTATTTCTGCTGGACTGGTAAACTTCGGTTTATTAGTGGTATCATTGGAAGGCGGAGAAGGACTTAAGGTATCGTCAATAGTTCTTTTTGAACTGTTCTGTGAAGATTCAATTTTCATATGTAAGGTAGTTGTTTCGTTCGCAGTTTGTTTTATATTTAGTTGATTTTCTGTAGTTGGGGTGTCTGTTTGACTTGAAGTAGATGTCGGTGTGATAGTTGATATTTCTGGAGGGCTACATGTTAAGATTTCTTCTGCTGTGGTTGGAGAAGTAGGATTTGGGTTTGGATTGATAGGGTTTTTGCAGTTAGTTGCCGTATGCCCATTTTGTTTACAGTTGTAACACGTTAGGTTGCCGCTTGATAAAAAGATTCTATATGAAGTATTATCGTAATTAATTAAAAACGATTCTGGAATTGTGAGATCTGTTGGGCTGATAAAGATTTGTCTCCTCAAGCTCATTATATGATTAAATTCGGGTAACGGTGCACCAATTTTTAAAAAGGACATTGTAGATAAAATAACAAGCCCCATGAATTCAAGTTCTTTAATTAATACATCATGAGGAATGGATGGGCAAACATTAGAGAGAATGATTCTTTCGGAGGGAGTTATATACCGTCGAGCTTGTATAATCTGGTTATTAACTTCAATCTTGCCGTTATTTTCATTCATGAATTTTTCTACGATATTTTCAGATGATAAATATAAATATTCTGCTGTTTGATAATCTAGAGCAGAATAGTATATTTTTTGGATGGATGATTTCTCCCAGGGGGAGGAGGTAATCTTGTATTTTCGCATCTTCAATGGAATTAAAAATGATAGCTTGCCGTTTTGACGGAAATTTTTGTTGTGAAACATTCCTAAAGACGGACCTGTCCTCCGCCAGAAAAAAACCGGCCGGAGATACAGGTCAATGGTAATTAAATGTTTTTGTTTATCGTCAAGCAAATATGGATATGAAAATTTTCAATGATGTTAAATACGTACTGATTATATATTTTCGGTGAAATTTACAGTAAAACTGTACTTACAGACTAGCAAAAGTGAGTTCAGTTGATCACTTATAACTTCACAAAGCGTAGTTAGATTTTGAAAACTTGTTCTCACTTAATTTAAACTATTTTGGAGAGCCAAAAATAAACACACCGTTCCGATCAATAAAAGGTTTACTTATTTCTGTTGTCTATTTTGTTATCCTCAAAAAAATATTTTTCAAAACTTTTATTTTGAGGGTGGGGGCCGAGAGATCAAAAAATAAAGTAAATCCAATTTAACAATTTTTATCATCATCATCATCATTCTCAGCATATTTTACCGATTATGGTGTAGCCTCCCTTACATATTTATTCTTCATATCTGACCACGATTTTTTAAAATTCGCTTTTCTGTGCCATGTTGTAACGGCTTATTTCCTTATGTCATAGTCCCATCTTAAATTTGGACATCTTCTTGGTCTCTTGACGCATCTTGAATACCACAGTGTAATTCTAGTGGACCACCTATTGTCAGTTCTTCTTGCTAAATGTCCTGCCCACTGCCATTTTAAAGATTTAATTCTATGGATTGCATCAGTAACCTTGGTTTTCTGTCTGATCCATTCTATTCTTTTCCGATCTCTCTTTGTTATACCTAGCATGCATCGCTCCCATTGACCTTTAAGTGACTTTGAGTTTCCATATTATCTCTTTCTTTAGTGTCCAAGATTCGCAGCCGTATGTCTTGATTGGTAGTATCCACCGATGGAATGCTTTTTTGTTCAGATGGATTGGCATCTTCGATTTGAATATAACTGCTTTTCTATCAAAAGATGTCCACGCCAGTTTCATTCTTTTGTTGATTTATGTAGTCAGATTTATGTATTAATTGTCCCAGGTATACATACTCGTCTACTTTCTCAAGTGCAGTGTTGTTTATTATTACACTTTGGACATCTACTAGCTCGTTATACAATGCATCTGTTGCTGGTGTATTGAAACTTAAGTTGAAGAACTTATTAAATATACGGCGAAAAAATTCATATCGCACTGGTGGATTACTCCCATCATTATTGTAATGATTGTGTAATTTTCTTATACTGAGATCATTTCTTAAATATTACACAGAAGATCTACCTCTTACATAATGTGATTCCAATGATTTTAGACTTTTTATGTAAGATTTTACTGATTCAGTACGCCTAGAATACTGATTAGACCGTCTATCACCTCCTCTTCTCTCTCTGGGCAAAGTCATTGTAGTTAAGTTATTTCTACAAATTTCTTTGTATCGGTTATTCATGGTTTTTGTTTTTGTCAAGTTCATTTTTAGGCCAACTTCATTGCTAGCTGCATTAAGGGTGCTTATAAGTTCTTGTAGTTCTGCAGGATTATTAGCAATCAGAACGATGTCGTCTGCAAATCTTAGATGGCTGAGGTATTCTCCATCAATGGATATTCCTTTGTTCTGCCAGTTTATTTTGCTGAATATATTTTCTAGAGTTGCAGTGAAGAGCTTTGGTGATATTGCGTCTCCTTGTCGGACGCCTCTGGTAGTAGAAAATTCAGGAGTGTTTTCATAAATTTTTACCTTCGCTTTTGCTTGTCTGTATTGTTATGCTATTTAAATTGTATTATATTGCTTATTTAGAAAAATTCCTGTCTATATTTATTAAATGATCTAATCTCCAATTAATCACAATAAATCAGCATTAATTAATTACAATCTCAGGCTATTTAACTTGTACTATTTACCTTTGATCGTGGATTCAAAATATTTTCCAATTGGCATCCTAATTGGGATAGATAATATGACCTGAATAAAATACATAGAATTTCAACTAAACTATATGTGAGATGTCCTTTATTTTAATGAAATTTTATATAACAATCAATCCTGTAATATTTGCAATATACTAACTTTAAATATATGAGAAGTTGTTTTCTATCATGGACCCAAATGTTATTTTACATTGATTTTTAATATGTGTTATAACTAAGCTCTTTTTATAATTCTTTTTTTTAATGATCGCAAAATTAACTGTCTCTATTATTTATTCAATTTATTTAATTAATACATGAAAACCACACTCCTGCTCTAATGAAAATTGACTGACCTTTCTTTCTCTGCCGTTGCAATTCTATGGCCACGCCACAAAAAAAATCCTTTCTCTGCTTCTGCTCCTATTGTGGTCCAGATGACGTACACCTTTCTCCTATCTGTCCTTGTATCTGCAACCCAACAACTCGTGTTAGTCTATGCAGCCTCCTTTTGAGCCAATCTCCGCGCCTGTTTATAACTCCAAATGTTTCCGGCTTCGTCTGATATTAATATTCTTATACCCTTTGGTTTTTCTATCTCTCTGTACCCCGTTCCTCACACTGGTCAGCTTTTACACAGCAAAAAAAACACACCCGGTAAATTACGTCTTCGGGACTTCAAACAAACACAAATCACAAAGCTCCTTCCTTCTTGGACGACGAAAACTGACTAACTAACTTTTTTCCTCTCTCCTATCTCATAGCCAAAACCACCACCTCCTTGCATTCAAAAATTGACCAATAAAAATCATCCACCTCTGTGACGTATATCGTTACCAACCAACTCTCTCTATAAAACGTCATTCGGGTAATTCCAGAAAACAACATTCTTTAATTATTCTAACTAAATCTATCTGCTTTACAAATATTTCTTACTAATAGCTACAAACGATACCTGTTTCTCAATTCAATGTCTTTTGTTAATAAACTTTTACCGATATAATCTTTCGGGGAGAAAAACCACCGCAAATCCCGGTCTATTGCTTAAACACTTTCTATATACACTTTTATTCCGGGTAAATCCATTCCACAATAACCGACTTATTTAAATTTCTTATCTATAATATTTGAAAGTCTTGTCTCTGAGGCCTAATGAACAATTCTTCGAACAACTTAAAATACATATTTTGTCTTATACAGGATGTTTGAAAATTTATATGCCCGTGTCTTTATGAAATATCAATAATTTTAATTTTTATTTAAGTAATAAAATTTGTATATCGGTTTTTTATTGCTTATGGACATTCAAAAGTACAACAGTATATATTTGCTAAAGTTTCTATGTACGGTCTTGGTAATATAATATAACAATTTATATAGTTAAATTTATTTCGTATTATGTATTTTGTATAGATTTATGTCAATATTTAATAAAATAGAATATATACTTCAAATGCCTTCGTTTGTAATTAAATAATGTTGAAACTGTATTTCAACGAGATTACAGGGTCAGAAGCGAAACGCATAAGCCAGTTAATTATTTAATTTATTTGCTTTTATAGAATCTAAACGATTCGACAATGAGGCGCACACATTTATTCGATAAACATTTACTGTGATTGTAATTTTCTGTTCGATTCGTTAAATGGGATGGATGCAGATTGCATTGTTTTGATGTTAGATAAATACGTCCCATTAGAATGACTGATGTTAACATTTGATGTCAATTCAGTGATTTATGTGGGTTACTGGCGGCTAAAAATATTCAGATACATATTGAGGCAAGTAGCTGTATAATATGATTTATACTATCTGCAACGAATGGTAACGTCAAGATAAGCCAATTTTACAACTGCGTTTAGTTCCATTGCACGTTGAAACTTTAAAAAAATTATTTATTTATTTATCACAAAATCTAAGAACTTATATGAAATATAATATATTTAAAGTATTGACTAGTCTCCTGGTCATAGATCTCTTTCTGACATTGCTTTTTGGACTCCCTAAAGCTATGTTAATCTACTTAAGTACTAAAAATTACAATTTCAACATGTATGCAATAAAATTCAAATTAAGATTAATGCAATTTAATTTAGGCAGTACTTGATACATTTCTAACCCTGCCCCTAGGAACATGTTTATACCATTGTACAGTGGGATCCACATGTACGAAGAGCAAACCGGTCCCTTCTTCTTAACGTGTCCTATCAAGTCCCCTTGACGTTGGCGATTAAAATGGCGAAACTGTCTCTGTCTTGAGCTATTCTAAAGAGTTGCTCAGCTTTCCTCATTCCTGTCCACTCCCTGATATTCTTCAACCAAGAGGCCTGCTTTCTACCAATTCCTCTGCGTCCTTCGATTTTACCCATCATAATAAGTTGAAGAATATTATATCGGTCTCCCCTTACTACGTGTCCAAAATAGGCCATCTTTCTACATTTGATGTTATCGAGCAGCTCGCGAGCAGCATTTTCTCTCTCAAGGACTGCCACATTTGTCAGCATAGCCGTCCATGGAATTTTTAGTATACGTCTGTGCAGCCACATTTCAAAGGCCTCCAGACGATTATTAACGATATTTTTAATGTCCATGCTTCGACACCATATAAGAGGACTGACCAAATGTAGCATTTAACCATGCGCTTTTGAAGTTGAAGTTGCAAGTTATCATTACAGAAGAATGACTTCATTTTTAAAAATGTCGTGCGGGCTATCTCGATTCTACGTTTTATCTCTTGATCTGGATCTAGTTGTTCAGTAATATGGCAACCAAGATAATTAAAATTGGACACTCTTTGAATTATATGACCATCAACTATAATCGTGCATCTTGATGTGCTAAACGGCTAAACACCATGTGTTTTGTTTTTGAACAGTTTATGTTTAGACCAAACTCTCTTCCCACTGTATTAATGGCATTTATGTAAAAGGCATTGTAATCCATTCATGTCATCACTTAAAATAACTGTATCGTCTGCATCTCTGATTGTATTTATCAGAATTCCATTAACTTTCACGCCCCATTCCAAATTATGCAGCGCTTCTTTAAATATTCTATCTGAATATAAATTAAATAACAGTGGGCATAGTATACAACCCTGTCTGACACCTCTTTGTATTTTACATATTTCTGTTGATTTTCCGTTTATGCGAGCTGTCGCTGTTTGACGCCAGTATGGCGTCAACCAAACCGGTCCCACTTCTTTGAAAGTGTTATCCTCCAGAAGTGGTACCTATCTGACCCTCAGGCTTTTGCTACACCCCTCTTTAGGGTGTGGATTATGTGGGGAGGCTTATGATCTGAACGTTACTTTGGGTGTTCTGGGTAATGAAACATCCTCTGTTTTTCTTGACTTTGGTTATCCTGAGTCTCTGTATACGTATCTTAGCGGTACGTATGTAGGTATTCCTAATGCCTGTAAAATCACAGAGACGGAAAAATGACTCCTTTGAACTAAAATAAATCTAGCGTTTTGTCATCTTTTTGATGTAGTTTTTCTCTCGAGTATCAGAGTAAACTCTATCGTTTTGGGGGTTTTTTGGTTGATGCAATGAAAAAACTTTTTCATCTGAAAACCAGATTTTTTCAATAAGTTGTCTGCTTCTGAACCTCCTTAATAACTGTCTGCTTCTCTCAAATCTTTTATTCCTTGTTTCTGTAGATTTTTTTTGAATACAAATTTTTTTGAATGGTCACTTATTCAAGCCCTGCCTTTTTATTCTACGCACAGTTGTAAGTTTAATGTTTGTTATTTTTCATATTTTTCTTGAACTAATAACATAATTTTGCCCATGTCAAGACATTCCCTTACCATGGCAATATTTTCATGATTTCTGCCAGTTTTTATGCTTCCTCGCCCTGATTTCATTTTAATGGATCCATCATTTTCTCTCAAATGTTTTAAGACGTAACCGACCGTGCTCACTTTCCAGTTAACGGGAACATTTTTACAATTCATTTGGCGCCATATAATTTTTTTGACTTTATTAACATTTCATCTTCAGTTGATAGGTAAGGTAAGTATAGTAAACTATAGGCCAATTAGTTTGCTTAACCACCTATACAACCTCTTTACTCGAATACTGACAAACATATTAGAAGCAAAACTCGATTTCTATCAATCAGAAGAACAGGCAGGATTTCGAGCGGGACACGGAACAAACGACCATTTGCAATGCCTTAAAACTCTAGTTGAAAAGTCTATCGAATGTAACAGACCCCTTGCTCTTATCTTTGTCGACTTCCACAAAGCATTTAACACAGTCGAAACAGTTGCTATCTTAAAAGCACTATTAGAATGCAGAATAGATCACAGGTATGCAAATATTATTCGAAATATATACGAAAATGCGACAACAACCGTTAACCTCCATTGCATGACTGAGAAGATAAAAATTGGCAGAGGGGTGCAGCAGGGAGATACCTTATCGCCAAAACTATTTATACCAGTTATGGAGTACGCATTTAAACGGCTAGAGTGGGAATCAAAGGGTATTAGCATCGATGGAAAGATATTCAATCATCTCAGATATGCCGATGATATTATTCTCATAACAGACAAATTAGGAGAAGCCAGAGTTATGCTACAACAACTACAGCAAGTAACCCAGAAAGTCGGTTTAAAAATAAACTATTGAAAAACAAAAATGATGACCAATCTCGTCCCCAATGAGCTAATAGAAATCGAAAAGTCGCCCATAGAACTTGTGGAAAAATATGTGTATTTGGGTCACGAAATAAGGTTAACGCGAGATAACCAAACATGCGAGCTACTCAGAAGAATAAGTCTGGGTTGGGCTGCATTCGGAAAAACGGGAGACGTATTTAAAACAAATATACCGATCCATTTAAAAAGAAAAGCTTTTAACCAGTGCGTTCTACCAGTCCTCACATACGGAGAAGAAACCTTAACTCTCACAAAAACATCGGCCGAAAAATTGAGAAGGACACAACGAAAGATGGAGAGATCAATGCTTGGAATAAGCTTAAGCAATAGAATAAGAAACGAGGAAGTTCGTAGACGAACCAGAGTGGAAGACATTATCGAACATATTACAAGGCAAAAATGGAGAGGACATGTTGCAAGAATGAAAGACGACAGTTGGACAAAAAAATTGCTTGAGTGGAGACCATGGGCTGACAAGCGAAGCCGAGGAAGACCCCCAACGCGATGGACCGACGACCACAAAAGAATCGTGAGCAATTGGATAGCAGAGGCGCAGAACAGAAGCAGATGGAAAAGTCTAGAGGAGGCCTATGTTCAACAATGGACAACTCAGGGCTGATTGATGATGATGATGATGATGATGATGATGATGATGATGATGATGATGATGATGATGATGATGATGATGATAGGTAAGCCATTTTTAATAATGACAAGACAAAACTAAACACATTTATGTATGCTGACAGTTGTTGTGAACAAGGCAAAACATCGGATAGTTTTTTGTGAGATTACCTTTTGAAAAAAAAAATAAATTTAATAAGAATACTATGTAGCCCTTTCAGAATGTCATTTATTTTACTCCAAATGCTTAAAATATTTAATAAGATTTTGAGGGTAGTCTTTCCGGGTACTTATTATTAGTAATATAAATTTTGAATTGAAATATTAACAGGGAGCAACGACCTTTAAAGTAAGCCTTAATAAAAATCACTCTTATTTAGACACCCCTTAAGGTTTTCCGTTGGTTGTATAAATTTAAATTTAAATATGCGCTATCAATATAGGTTTCAAATTTCATAAAAATCGGAACAAACCTAAAAAAGTTATTTAAGATCAAAATGGGTTCCAAATAAATTTGGCCCACCGTGTGTATTATATATACCTAAAGCAGTTGGGTATTATTGACTGACATATATATATATATATATATATATATATATATATATATATATATATATATATATATATAGTCAAATTTTTTACCAATTATTATATATTCATATAAGTAACCATTTATAGATTAGGTATACACAATATTCTAACATGGTAAGACACTATGAGAAGACACTGATTGTACCTTAATTGATTAATATACTTGAGGGTTGTAAAATTTACCAGTAAAGCTAATATGTGTAGGTACACAATGATTTACAACAACACGCAACAGTTGGTCACGTTTGTTGTTGTTGTCACAGTATTATTCAATCACAATATTAATTTTGACTAATTAACTAATTTGTTAATTTAGTGGCTATAACTTATCTTACTCAGATACTTTAATATGTTACTAAAAACTCATCAATGACAGATGAAAGAATGATTTATTGGTAATTCAAAAATAAGTACACTCAACATAACTTTAAGTTTTTAAATTTTTATACCAAATTTTTCTTTTTTTATTTCGGTCCATTGCTCGCGGCTATATTAGTTTCAATTCCCTAATTATGTTTTTATGTTTGTTACCAAAGACCAAGTAAATTCTAATTTGTTTTAATTTTGCTTTTCAGGTAAGGTTTCTTTGACCAGCAACAAAACTAACACGTTACAAGCACATCGAATATGTTTGCAGACTTCCACTACAAAAAAGGTACGTTATACGACATTTCTCGCGTTTTAAAAGGAATATAGCTGCGGCTGAAAATTACTGGCACGGCAAATCGAATTTTCTGATCTTACCGTAACTTTCCAACTAAAATCGAGTAGGAATCTAAAAAATAAACAACTTTTTATTTGAACAGTCAATATTTTTAGAAGTTTTATACAATTTCATAACGATAAACAAACTGTCGGGAGATTTAATAGCGAGTTAATAATTTTATTGGTGAAGTTTTGCTGACTACATGGTAGTAAATGTTCCATTGTTAGAGTCTATAAAATATTTAACTGTTTAATTATAATAATAAAATTCTTTGTTTGGTATTCTGTTTGTTTTATAGTTATTGTAATAACAATTGCATTGTCTTCTAATTTGCACCTAAACTTAGACAATAGATAACAATGAATGATATATGTATAAGTGAAATTCGACTTTATATATGCAATAGATTCAATGACAACATGTTATAATAAACATATCCAAGTATCATTCATAGCAAGTGCTTCTCTAATATTTTTATTTTTAATTCATTGTTCAGATGATTGTGCCTAAAGGGATAATGGTTTAAAACCTACTGCTTATTTTGTGCAGTATGTAAAATTTTACTTACTTCATTTATCTAGAGTTTATTTATTTATATGAGGTCAAAGTTTTCTATACTTGCTATCGCTATAATTTTTTGGTCTTTTCTGGAACATCTGTTACAGTTTCCTACAGTAAAAATTTCTAGAGTTGAAATATTAGTTGCCATAGTAACTTCATTATTGTCATTCAAGCCAACAATAGTGAGCTGATGTTCTTCGCTATGTAGAGCGTGGAAAGTTCCACGAATTTGTTTTTTTATTTTTTTGAGTGGGGGTCTTTCAATCCTGTCTTTTCTAATTGTGCCGATACAGTGTATATTTTGATCTCTCAACTTTGTCAGTAAAGGTAAAGATGTAAAAAATTATCAACATAGATAACAGACTCTGGTGGTAAAAACCCTGTGCATAGCTTTTCGGTTACGGAACTTCCTAACGAGTTACACTGTAATTTATCTCCACTTCCAGTATAGGGATGAAATTTTGTAAGGTAACCTTTATTGGTCGCAACGCACTAGAATTTATATTCCTAACTGTAACGGATGGGTTTTCCTCGAATAAACTGCTTCATTGAATGATGTCCATAATACGCCCCCATGGCTTCGTCCACTGAGAAACTTCCTTTCACTGGCTGGAGGTAATGATGAAAACGTTCATTTAGATGGTTAATTAGGGGTTGAACTTTGAACGTTTTATTGGTTTGTTGGTACAACGTATTATCGTTCAAATGTAAAATCTGTTCAAATCTGTTTCCACTCAGAGTATTACTAACTAGATGTGAGTGAGAGTCCCCTCGATATTCCTAATACATTCTCCTAGAAGGCCATGGGTTGTATCTAGATAAAATAAGGATGCCAAAGTATTTATACAAATCATCAAAGGGCAAAGTGAAAGGGCAGAATTTTTGTGAGGCGTACTTACCGTTTCTTTACAAAGATACTCCATGATTTTTTCATCAATCGCACATTGATTGGCTTCAAATTTTGTTGTTTCCATTCATTTAGTATATGGGGTTCCATATTGTTTTTAAAAATACCATTTGTGGCCCCCTTTTCCAGTTTTTTTCTTCCCACTTACGATCGATTCATTTCATAGATTTTTTTCTGTTTTCAGAATCTTGTGAAATTTCTGCAACCCCCCTTTTTCTTTTGTTACCTGATTCGTGAGTTTCAGTGCCAGTTGTATTTGACAGCACTGTTTTTTTAATTGATGTATTTTTTCGAGAAACAGCTGTAATATCTATGCTTTGAGATAGTGTACCTCTTAGGTACTTATGCTTATGAAGCCTAAGTAGTTAAACACGACAAAAGAATTTTCAAAATAATTCAAAAAAGTTCTACAAACTCTCCTAAAATGCAACCGGTGAATTATAATATAACTCCATAGACCACATATGGTCTGTGGACTAAAGGCACTACCAGTTCACAGACCGTATGTGGTCTGTTCGTCGATACAATTTTCAGGTTGTTTATAAAAATGAATGTGGGAAGAATGGCATTTATTAGACGTGGACTTGACAGATTATATCCCATATATTATAAATAGTGTTGGGACAAAGGGAAAAAATGTGAAATTTTATCGTAATTGCGATATCGAAACTAAACACCTATGTTTATTACGTTTTTACTTTTAGCGAACTAAATAAAGGATATGTAAGATAAAATAATATGCAATGTAATGAAAAGAAAATATTTATTGCAAAAGAAAAAGTATCGAAAAAAAAGTTACATGTTCAATGTACTTTTTGGAAACATTGTAGACAATACGGTTTGGTCCAGATACTGCATATTTGTGAAACTCTTTTGGCTTTATTAGTGGCAGCTGCTGATGTTTCTCCTTTTTGACGAAATTCAATATAGCAGCCGGCACACCTACGTCTAGTTATTTTTCCATCTTTTCTATCCAGCGGTTTAAGAAAATACTGTGCTTGTGACGTAGACGGCGTAGGTATGACATGTGTCGACAACGTTCATGCCCAAAAGATTTTTCACAATACTCATTTGGGCCTGCACTAATGTACATTTATTTTGCTGGTTCAATTTATTGAACAAATAAACTGTATTTATGACACTCCAAACAGAACATCGACAGGAACTTTTTTGTACCAGGTCAAGGTCTTGCGAATTGGTGAATAGTAGCTAGCCAATTCGTCACAAAGATCAATACCCTTTTTTCGATTATTGCATTCCAATATTATATTAGACTTTGGACGCGGATCTCGGCCAGTACTCATAGTTTGTTCAACTTCATGACAAGTAGATATCATAAGGACGTCCCTCTTGTCCTTCCATTTTAGGATCGTCATATTATTTTTTTGTGCAGCAATTTGTTCTCCTCGCTTCAGTTTCTTATTTTTGACAAATAAAGGCAAGTTTTTACGATTTTTCCCAATGTCCCACAAAGATCAGTTTTGCGTTAAAGCAAGTATTCAGCTAATGGAACACTGGTATACCAATTATCTGCAACAATCATTTTCCCCTGATCTAAAAGTTCTTCACAAGGCTCGACAATTACGCTTCCAGGTTTATCAGGATTGGAGATTTGAGGATCTTGACCAGAATAAACTTTATATTTACAAACATATCCATCATCAGTTGTCGCTTTGTAAATCTTTAGTCCATACTTGTGAGTTTTGTTTGGATTACACTGAAGAATCAGCAGTCGCCCCTGAAAACTAACCATGGATTCATCCACAACAACGCAATCTTTTGGCGAAAGAAACTTTCTGCAGTTTCTCATTACAATGTCTATAACTGGTTGGATTTTGTACAAGCGATTATTGGTACCTTTGTCAATTGTATTGTCAACAAAATGCCAGCACCGTAAAATTGTTACGAAGCGATTGTAGGACATATGTATCTGGTGCAACAAAGAATAATAAAAAATGGGATCTTTTTTTCAGTAGCATTCTAATGTAGGGAATCTGAATATACCAGTCAGCAAGTAAATGCTCAAAAACTTCTCCATTTCTTTCTTGTTTACCGGTTTCCAGTGACTCAAACGACCTCTAGAATTATTTGCAATAAGTTGTTCAGCGTACAGGTTGGTTTGTTCTATCATCAACTCAAATAAATCATCATCAACCAAAAGACAAAATGTTGCAAACTTATCTCCATTTTCTGGAAGGTTTTCAGTATGTTTATAATTTTCTGAGTTACTAAAAATTTGACGATCTAACGGCTGAATGTCGTAATTCCATCCATTTTTCTCATCATGTTCTTTCATTTGACGCTCTGTAGTTGGTATTATGCTTGTTATTAGAGCTGTATTTACTCTGTTGTCATCAGAATCGGAATCATCCATACGTTGTTCAGTTGCATGCTGAACTTTGATATTTTTATTTATTACCTGATTATTTAAACATAATGGCCGCTACCTCAGTAATCTACGATTTGCAGATGACATAATCCTGATAGCTACTGACCTACAAGAAATGCAAACAATGCTTTTAGAACTACATACCGAATCTTCTAAAATAGGACTGAAAATGAATTTAAACAAAACATAAGTCATGCACTCCGAAGACACCGTGACAATAATAAACGATAAAGTTATAGAAAAAGTTGAAGAATATATATACTTAGGACAAAAAATAATACTAAATATGGAAATTCAAACTGAAGAAATAAAAAGAAGAAGAAAGTTAGCTTGGGCAGCATTCGGTAAACTGAACTATATACTCAGAAATCAACAAATTCAATTACATCTTAGATCTAAAGTTTTTGATGCATGCATTATTCCGATATTAACTTATGCGGCACAAACATGGACAATCACAAAAAAGAATATGAATATTAGAGTCACTCAACACGCGATGGAAAGAGCAATGCTAGGTATATCACTTAAGGACAAGAAAACAAACACATGGATAAGACAGAAAATCAAAGTCACCGATGTGGTGCAAAAATCATTAAAGTTGAAATGGGAATACGCTTTACATGTAGCTAGGAGCGATCTAAACAAATGGCACAGATCAATTTTAACCTGGAGACCATACCAACACAAAAGACCCAGAGGCAGACCTCCTATGAGATGGACAGATGATCTGAAAAGGACTGCCGGGAAAAATTGGCTACAAGTAGCGTACAATAAAAAACAATGGAAAGGAAGACTTGAAGAGGCTTATGGTCAGATGTGGACGTGAATGGCTAGACGAAGAAGAAGAAGAAGACCTGATTATTTCGTAGACTTGAACGGTCAGGTGACAAATTTCTACTAAACGTCATTTGTCAATCAAGTAGCTATTTCACGTATTTTGTTGCCTTAGAACATAAAGAAGACCTATGTTTATCGTAATTGATGATTTGTCTATGCCATTTATTATTTGATACAGGGAAATAATGGATAAAATGAGAAAAATACGCACGTACCACATATGGTCTGTGGACTCACGAGACAACTTTTGGTCATTTTTGTTCTATAGAGTCCACAGACCATATGTGGTATGCTTTAAAATAAATATCTTTCAATTACATATTTATATATTTTACAACATTATTGATTTATGTATAGCCACAAGATATCAATCTTTACAAAAACATTACTGGACGTATGAGCAATTTCCACTCTAAAACCTGGACAGTGAATCTGTTAATGAGTTAATAGTACCTAAACTTACAGGTAATTTTTGAAAAAAAAATTATTTCGTTCATTTATTGTTTAAATAAAATACGCTGCTCATAGATTATCAGTATCGTAGATTATCACTCATATCATAATATTGCGAAAAAAATTAGTTTAAATTTGATATAAAATACATGCAAATAGGTCATGAGCAGCGTATTTTAATTAATCTTAGCACCAGATAAACATAGAAGATTGGTACAATCAAGTAATTATCAGTATGTTTCATAATTTACTTTTAAACTTAATTACATTTTTTAGATATTGATCACACTAGATAATTGTTGGACTCTTTTTAGCAGTAAATCTCCTTGTTTTACAACAGAATTTAATTGGGCATTCTTTAAATCTGGTCTATTAGTTTCCACAATTCCCCAACTTGATCAATTTTACAATTTAATCTTCCTGCTGCTATAAATGTAGACAGTTGTTTATCAATGATAAACCGGACCAGTTTGGTAGACCAAACCAAAGAAATAAAGACACGCATTGAAATAGCACGTGCATCATTCGTTAAACTTAAAAAGTTTCTTTGTTGTCGGGATATAAGGTAAGGACTACGAATAAAAATGCTTCGGTGTTACGTATTCACTACTCTTCTTCATGGCTTGAAACTTCAAGAAGAAGTTTATTAATGTATTCAACAGTGACTCCAAAGGCTTCTGCCATGTATTGTAAAGTAAGAGACCTCTATGGCTCCAACAGTTGTGTATAAGCAAGTATTTTCATCTCACTTACATAAAAACGATAGTATGGATTCAAGAAATAATCTTTTCTCAGCACTGTTTTAACTTCTGCAAGGTTTATGAAACATTTATCATACTGAAAATTATATAAAAAAACAAGTAATCTTTTACATACGGTTCCGAATGCAATACTTCCAATATTTCTGAACTTTTTACCACTATTCTTCTTAATGGGTTCCTTGGCAAATTAATAATAGAGGTGTATACAGTATATCTAACAAATGCTTTACAGTCCATTAGTTCATATGTGATGTAAAAGTGCTTAGTGTGTCCAAAAACAAGTTAGCATCTGATTTGAAGTTTCTGACAGACATACAATATGCGACTTAATACACTTTTAAACGATTTGTTCTATTCCAGTCACCTCCTGCTTCAATAAGGGTTTTAGCTTTTTCAATACATTTTTTAATGAGATCATGGTCCATGAAGAACAAACCAATTTTTATCAATTGAAAAATAATATCTAAACTTTGGCCAAGTGATACAGTTTTACATTATGTTTATCTGAAAGTCCTAACTGCAGTGTCTTTATCACCACCAATTCGGCTGTAGTATTTTTTTTAGCCAAAATTTTTCTCAGCATCTTCTATGGCTTCATCTAAAAGTTTGATCTTCTCAGCGATCTGAGCTATGAATGAGATCATACCATGGGGCCGTATCATCTTTCTTTATAGCTTTTGTTATTCTTGCATGGACATTTTTATCACTACGATATTCTGGGAAATTTAACAGAAACTTACAATGTGCTAATTCTAAATCAAGACTCTGGCCTTCTAAATTTTCAATCGGCATTTTGTTTAGTTCTGA
This sequence comes from Diabrotica undecimpunctata, assembly GCF_040954645.1. Classification (NCBI taxonomy): domain Eukaryota; kingdom Metazoa; phylum Arthropoda; class Insecta; order Coleoptera; family Chrysomelidae; genus Diabrotica; species Diabrotica undecimpunctata. Next base: position 133,443,655 of record NC_092808.1, read on the forward strand.
ATAAACTTTCTGTTAAATCAAAATTACCAACAAATTTTGGATGTCAGGAACTGATAATGTCAATTGAAATGAAAAAAAAAACAAATGAACGAAATAAAATGTTTGTTCAAAAATTGATTACTATTAATTGAATTAAAAATATTTGCAGCCACTTTTTTAATTGAAAACCTATTATCAATGTATTCTAGTAATTTTAAATGTATGTAAAAATGTGAGTTTGATTAACTACGTTATGAATGTAGTGATCCTGTAGTGGGATTTTGGACTATATTTATTGAAAATAATAATATTTAGTGTTGCCCAAATGCAAGAACAAGACGAGACTTAGACAGTCTTGGTCTTGGTCTTGCGCCAATACACCTGGTCTTGGTCTTGGTCTTGGTATTGCACTCCCGGTCTTGGTCTTGGTCTTGGTCTTGCAGCAAGAGTCTTGCAAGTCTTGCAGTTACCCATTAATTAGCCTATTGCTATTTATTAAACGTTACTTTAGATCTTAGAACAACGTAACAGAGTAAGTACATTTTAAGCTTGAATTAACATAGCCATTATAAAGACTAACCAAATTAATAAATGTCTAAACAACTGACCCCGGATGGGGTTTGAAGCGACGATCTAAGCGATCCGTGCCTATGCTCTAACTAACGCTATCTACCAGGCCCCATGGAAGTAAATCTGTTTCTTAATAAATGTTTGCATTTACTAAGCTTACATGTGCTAAAACACGGTTAATACAAAAAAAAAACAAATTAATGACATAAGCATGCCGGTATTTTAAAGAACATTATCTGCCTAGAAAGTGATTGATGAACATGATGGGCAAAAAATCCACATACATGTATCAAGGGCACAAATTTTTTAGGTGACAAGATAACAAACTATAATCCACTTATTAAAGCAAAATAAATGTTTTTACCAATCTTATCTCTACTTTTATATAAAAAACTAACTTGAAAAAATAAAGAATAGTTAAAAAAGCAATGGTAATCAAAAGAAGTTATTTTAAATTAAGGAGATCCTACTTAATAAATACATTAATTTACCAAAATAAAGTAGTAGGTACATAATGTAATTGGTAATAAGGTAATAACTATGTTTTTTTATATGTCCACCTTTTCTATTAAAAAGCTTGTGATATCTCCACCGAATTTTGGTTTTTCGGGAAGAAATATTTGTAATTCCTTTTTGTGAAAAAATATTAGATGCTTCCTTAAATCTGACGTGTTATCTGTTGATCATTCTCATTTCAATCTTTTTATGTAGGCACAATTTACACAAAGCAATTTGGGATGCATGAATTATTTCGAAAAACTCATCAAATTTACTTTTAGGTATTTTAGATCTATAGCTCTAACGCTCACTACTTGGACTAGAACTATTTGAATCTTTGTCCTTCATGTCAAATTGTAAACTTGTCATTCCGGGAACAACAAGGATTAGATGAAAAACAATTATTACATTAGACTCAATGGAAAGCTCAATTGGGAATAAAGTTAAGTGATGTCGAAAAAGTAACTACTATACTACTAGTTACTTTGTGTTCGTTACTATCCAATACCCTAAGTATCTAAAAACAAACCGAGAATTATATATCGTTACTTCGTTATTCTAAATACTTCATTACTAACATTATCTTATCTGTTATTAATTTGTCTCGGTACTTTTGAATATTAGCCACGCTCTTTCAGCAAATTTTGTTTAACCGAATCATCTCATCGCACACTCAGCAGAAACAATTTATAGTCTTAGGCCGATAAGATTTGTTTATTTAGATTCCTCCTGACTAAATTATAATGGGAAAAAAATTGAATTATTAAGTGGGTGTCCGTAAAAATTATAGTTTTTATTAGCTAAGGTGACATATTTAAAAAAATATCGATACGATATTACTGTCGTCTGCTGAAAAAGAATGTACAAAATATTTTATTTTTACATTGTAATTATGACCTCTGAGCACGTATCAAAAGTGTTTTTTTAATGAATATTTTGATTCGGTATGTATGTTTATGTTATTGTTTGTAATGGGCATAAGTCCAGTTTTTCAAATTTTTATTACATATTTTTTGCGTCTCATAGAGTCTTTAAGCATATACCCGAACTACTATACTCGCTAAAACCACACTCAGTCCTTACTGCAAGACGCAAGAGTCTCGCAAGCTTAGTCTTGTTCTTGCTTAAATCTTGCACGGTCAGTCTTGGTCTTGGTCTTGCTAAAATTAGGCGGTCTTGGTCTTGGTTTTGGTCTTGCAAAAATGCAAGAACAAGACCAAGACTGCAAGACCAAGACCGATTTTGGGCAACACTAATAATATTACTGATTATTACTAGAATAACACTGGCTTCTATGTAGATCGTCATTTTATTAGTGAGCTGCTTTGACCGGTAAATTTATTTGCGCTTGAAATATAAAAATTAGATGGATCCTACCTTATACTTACTGTTTTACTTTTACTGAGGTATCATGGACAATATCTCACAGGAAAGCAACACTCGGTTTTTCTTTATCTATCTCCAATGCTATTTAAAGGTTTCTTTATTTCTATAATCGTGTATAAGTCTGCGCTAGTAACCTTCAAAAAGAGTTCTCAAAAAAACAAGCTTTCCGAAAAAAATACACATCAAAATGCAAGAAATGTATTAGGTATAATTTAAAAAAAAAACTACTTAAGGTTTCACTTTAGACACAGAATCAGATATTACAATAAAATTTCAAGGCTTAGGTACTAAGAGGTGGAATGTGACCAAGAAGAGAAGCTCGAGAAGATCCAAGAATTCAAAAATCACTTCAACAAATTGATTATTAATTAAATAATTTTCTGGATGGCTTTTAATTTTTTAAATCCTCTAAGTCATTCATAGGATATCACGGTCCCCATGAAGTGCAAACCAAAAGTGATAATAATTGACACTAGACAGGTAGCAATTTATACCTAAGGCCTAGTTTATATGACCGATTTTATATGATTTTACTCTTAAATATGGCTTGCTATCATAGAATATTAAGGACAATCAAGACTAAATAATAACAGTTCATGTTTGCGTATCGTCGTTTAACCCTTTCCTTCGATATACTCACAAAAACGAATGATTTTTATACTTCTTGAACACTTTATTTCGAGTTACCGTCGCAATATGTTTATCGCCGATTTAAAATAAAAGTATCACAATCCTTATTCCAAAATAGAACGTTGTGGTGCCCATAACACAACGCTATTATGTTAGTATTACTGTAGTATCATATCCATAACGCGCAAATAATCTTTTCAAATATTCCGTTTTCTAGTTCGATTCGTATTTTAAACGACAGGGTTGGATTTTAAGTAAACTTGACTAAAGTGTGCCAAATAATTTTGTAAAAATAATAACCTGATATAGCAACATCAACTGTATCGGTAGCAGACCCGGCGACATAAACATTTTTACCCGGCCCTAAAAAATCATTTTTATATTCAATCAAAGCTTGTTATCGGTAAATCCATCCAGCGACTAAGGATTCATACTGGGAAGGAAATGATAGGTTTGGATATGGACTCAGGGTAGGACAATTATTTCCCCTGTATGGTATTAGGAGATAAACCAAGGCTCACGTATGGCAGGGGCGCAGTCCTGTAGTAGATCTGTCTCCTATCGGGATCATAGATGAGTATCTACCCGTTACCAAAAGTAACTTTCTTCGTAGAAAACAAAGAAAATCAACAAAATAATATTATTAATGACATCAGCGAATGGTTGGGAAAATAAAAAGTCTTTGAAAATTATTAATTTACTAAATATTCTGTTCATATTATTTTATTAAATTAAATTATTTTTACGTGAATTATTATTCTTAGGGCTGATTGTTCGAACGCTAATCAAAACTTGATCGTAATCAAATATTTAATTACAATCAAATACGTCACAGCAGCTGTCAAAACTATTAAAAATTGCTTATTATTATTATTGATTTGACAATAAAAACATGAAATTAACATCAGAAAGAGTTTAATTATGGGTTATTTTAATTTAAGACGTAAAATAATAAAATTGTATAAAATAAATCAGTCAACATAACCTCAAAATGTGACGTATTTGATTTTAATTAAATATTTGATTACCATCAAGTTTTGATTAGCCTTCGAAGAATCGGCCCCTAATGAATTATTCGTGGTATTATAGTTATTTTTAAAAAATCCAGCCATAACATTGAATTTTTGTTTAAATCGTTTAAAGTGGGGTCATTAGTTGCAATTGCGATGGCGATATTAGCGTCGATACGAATAACACTTTACGACAAGGGGAAGGGACGGGGGTTTTTAAAAAGTTCAAATTCTTTACGACATAGTTTATGGATGTTTTCGAATTTGCTCGTCAACTTCTTGCGAGCTTTTGACGTATTTTACTAATTTATTGTGAATAAGTACAGCTACACCCCGTTTACTCTATAGGTCTTTGCTACACCGTTGTACATTTGCGTACAGTTACCGATTTTTTTGTTACCGTTACCTTTTTGCTTCGTTTACGTCAGTACACAGATATCGATTTCCCTTTTTCAAATTCCGATAACACTTCCTTTTGTTTATTTCTGATACCTTCTACGTTCCATGTAGACGTTTTTAATGTCTATTTCCGTTACAAGTTTCGTCGTCGTTTTAATTCATTGATATCGAGGCGAATTAACGAAATTTTTAGCATGTTTAAAGCGTTTTCCGAATGATAATCACTTACTTAAAGACCATAATGTTAGTTCGGTGTTTGTTCTAAACAACTAATAGTTGTTTTAGAAGAAGTTTGTGGTAAGTTAAAATATCTTAAAATGAAATTATATTAGTATAACCTCAGTTCAATACATGTCAAAATTTTTAGAGCTTTTCTCGAAAAGCTGTTTTTGGAAACGGTACGCAGATCAAACAATTTTAAATTTAATCAGCCCAAATTTTGACAGTTATTGTTTCAGTTATATTTATTTATATTCAATCAAAACTGAGTTGGTTTGCGTCTGTTTTACTGGTCACAAACATTTATTGTCACCTTTTTCATCTGTTTAGATAATTCTCTAATTATCGATATTATGTCAATATTTTTTAATTTAATTTAAGTTTTAATATGCAAAATAATTTTTTTAGCCTTTTTTATGTGGTATGTAGATTTATTATTAGTCTTAAGATGTATTATAAGATGTAGCAACAATAGCACAAGTCGTAAATAAATAATGTAAATAAATCGAGCCATGAGTTTATTTTTCGTTAAGAGTACTACAAAAAAGCTAGATTAACCGTCGGCCAGGCGCGCCGCAGTAATTTGCTACGGAAACTCAATGTTTCCAGGTAAAATGTTAACGGAATATATGCTATGTCCCGATTGTATGTATATAATCTTTTTAAAATCCCCTTATCGGTTCATCCTCAGTTGGTACCCATCACCCTTTCGTGAAATTTAAATATAATTAGTTATTTCTCGTACTTTATTGTGAATAGTGCATCGAGGCAGACAATAATTGATGTAAGGCGCCTGGTGATGAAAGTCGCGCAATTTTTTTTTTACTCCCAAGTTTCCTACTCTTTCGACTTCCTCTCTGATGTCTTATTCAGGGCTTTCGACACTACTACACTGGTTAATATTCACTTCACTACTACGGGTTAGAGGGGTTAGCGGGTTGTGGGTTATATATATATATATATATATATATATATATATATATATATATATATATATATATATATATATATATATATATATATATATATATACAGTGAACGGCTAAATTATGGAATATTATAATTATTTCAAGAACCATCAAGTTTTGAGGGAAATTTTTGTTATAAAATACCCATCTTATAACGTACATGGAGTATGGATGACGACACCGGTGTGGGTGTAGTGACATTACCGTTAATTTTTTTAAATAGAAATTGGTATAATACGACACCTCATTTTAAGGAGAATTTAATTTTCTATTTAACGACATTACATTTTTAACTAAAATATTTTTTTAAGGGTACAAAAACAATTTTTTTTAATTTTAATTCAACTAAATTAAAACTAATGATTTAATTAATAATGTACTTTAAAGTAACCAAGGTATGCATAACAATTATTTTAAATTAAATGTTCGAAATGCCATCCATCGGTTCCTGCCATGACTTTCTGAAGTAAATGCAAAAGTAAGTAAAAATAATAATGGACACAAAAAGTTATCTCATAAACACTGAAACTTTTTGTCAAATGATAATTCAAGCAAGTGATAGTGGCATAGTTTCTGTAATATTTATTGACGTAAATATTTTGATTTTGTAAATTGTCATCAGTTGTCAATTGTAATTTTTACTTTTGAATACAAAATTATGGCTCACCTAAATGAAAGACAACGCATAGAAATATTAATTCTTAGCGGATGCGGAAATAAAAAAAGAACACAGAACGAGGTATGCAATTTATTAAACGCAAAATATCCAGATAGACCCATCAGCCAATCAACAATAAGTAAAATAGTCCGAAAATTTGGAAAAACTGGGCACGTTAAACTTATTCCAAACGCTGGGCGTCCTAAAATTGAAGACGCTGTGAAACTTGATATTTTATTAAATATACATGACAATTCTCACAGTATTTCAACACAAATGGGTGAATATGCTAGAGTTTCCCAAAGATCGGTATTACGTATTTTAAAAAAAAAATACCATACCTACAAAATTCAACTACACCAGGAATTAAACGACGACGATCCCGATCGCCGGCTTCAATTTTCTGAAATTATGCAGGATTTATATATCCGCAATCCACATTTCATCAATCAAATCCTTTTTTCCGATGAAGCCACATTTTTTATATATGGTACCGCGAATCGTCAAAATTGCAGATATTGGAGTCAAGAAAACCCACATTAGATGACTGAGTCACACAGGCAATATCCTCAGAAAGTAAATGTATGGGCACGGATCATTAATGACAGAATAATTGGCCCTTTTTTCTTTGAAAAAAATCGAACAGGACAACTTTATTTAACTTTTTTGAGAAATCAACTTATACCTGTCCTTGCTAACATGTATCCAGATGCCAATAACCCAAATTTACCTATAATATCTGGTTTCAACAAGATGGAGCCCCTTCGCATTACGCACGTGAAGTACGTCAATTTTTAAATCATTGCTTTCACAGGAGGTGGATCGGAAGACGTGGTTTTATAGAATGGCCAGCAAGGTCGCCAGATCTAACACCTCTAGACTTTTTCCTGTGGGGTTACATAAAATCAAAAGTTTATTTCAATAGACCCCAAAACTTACAGGGCTTAAAAGATAGAATTAGGCATGAAATGAGTCTAATTACTCCAGAAGTCATCCGCAATGTACTTGATGAATGTGTCCGTAGATTCGCATATTGTCAAGAAACCGATGGATGGCATTTCGAACATTTAATTTAAAATAATTGTTATGCATAATTTGGTTACTTTAAAGTACATTATCAATTAAATCATTAGTTTTAATTTAGTTGAATTTAAATTAAAAAAAATTGTTTTTGTACCCTTAAAAAAATATTTTAGTTAAAAATGTAATGCCGTTAAATAGAGAATTAAATTCTCGTTTAAATGAGGTGTAGCATTATACCGATTTCTATTTAAAAAAATTAACGATTACGTCACTACACCTACACCGGTCACGTCATCCCTACTCCATGTACGGTATAAGATGGGTATTTTATAACAAAAATCGACCTGTTTCGGGATTTCACTCAAAACTCGACGGTTCTCGAAATAATGATAATATTCCATAATTTAGATTATTACGAAAGAGAGGAGATATTGGAGAGTTATACTGATTTTGATGAGCAACAAATTGAGGAGAACCGATAGAAAACAATACATGTTCAGAGCAATTAATGTCAGATGAGGAGGACGTATTTTACAAAAACGTTGAAGATGCACTCATGGGCAATGGTAAAACAATTAATTTATATAATAAAACTTTTTTTGCTACGTCTAAAAAAAAGCAACAAAACATAATAAGGGTACCACCAGGATTGAAAGAAACTGCATGTTAAATAAAAACAGAAATTGATGCGTTTTCTACTATTATCAATATTGATATTGTTGATGAAATCCTAATTTTTACGAATTTAGATTTATATAAATGAACACAGAAAGAAAACGTAATATTTGAGAGATGGCAATTGCAGGAATGTAAACAGGAGTGAGTTGTGTCGGACTTAGGACTCCTCTATTTGATTGGCATAAAGCACGGCAATCACACAAATGTGATGGAACTTTGGGAAAGAGCTGGCACCCCGATTGAAATTGTTCGAACAGTTATAAGCTATAAATGTTTCCTATTGATTGCACGTTCATTGAGAATTGATGATAAACACACAAAGGGTGATTTATGTAAAATAGACAAGTCGTCCGCCATTAGATCGTTTTTTTCTTAATTATAAAAAATTATCAAAACAAAAATGAAATGCTTCATCCCTTTAGATGTAGGTGTAGCTGGATACAGTATATAGTACAAACCTTTTAAGTGCGGAATAAAAATGTATGCATTATGTGATGCTCGAATATTTTATATAGGTAGTCAATTCAAAGATATGTTGCGGTAAGCAGCCAAGTGGCCCATACGACGTATCAAATTCTGGCTGTGACAAACGTCCGGTTGTAAAACGTCTAATAGAGTCCATAGAAATGATATGAAGAAACATAACAACCGATAATTTTTATACCAGCATTCCGTTAGCTAGATATTTGTTAGAGAAGAAGGTTACTTTGCTCAAGAGACTGAAGAAAAATACGAGAGAAATTCCTCAAGAATTTCTTTCACAAAAATCAAGAGCAGTTTAATCTAGCATATTTTGATTTCAAAAAGATTATATGATTACCTTTTATGTGCCCCGTATAAGTAAGTCAGTCATATTATTATCGTCTATGCACAACGAAAGTAAAGTTGACGTGGATAATGACAAACCACACGTGATTTTAGATTACAATGAAACAAAAGGGGTTGATACTTTGGATAAATTGTGTTCATTTTACAGTGTTTCACGAAATCTGAAATGATGGCCATGTGTTATATTCTATAATTTAATGAATATTGGCGGCATAAATGCTTTTGTTCTACATTCTGCTGCAAATTCTGACATTTTCTCAAAAACTTTGCAATGAACTTAACGAAAGAATACCTTCATACACTATCGCAAATCAAAACACTTTCTCGTGATATAGCCGTTCTTATTCAGGATGTTTCCAAAGCAACCAGTTCCTCATCAAGAAGAGGAAAATCCTGCTAAACCTGGAAAATCCTGGTAGATTCTGCAATTTTTACAGTAAAAAATTAAGTTGTATATGTCTATAAAATGTACAAAATGTAGTGCATTCACTTGTAAACGACATTCTAAATCTAATATTGTATGTACAAGTTGTAATGATGAAAGAAATTAAAGTTTTTTTTTGTACAAAGTTAATAAAGTTTTTTATTTTTCATAAAATAAATAAGGATACAGTAAATAAATAATTACAAAGGTTTGGAAAATAATAAAGAACTACATGGTATGTTATAGTTATTAGTTATTTAAGGCGCGCCCGGCCGAAGGTTAAGACTTTGTTTTGTATTTTGTCATGCATTTTACCACAAGTACAGTTATATTAAAAAAAAAAGGTACAAGTATTAGAAAGAGAAGTTAACGTCATCCTATTTGTGTAAAACCGGCTGGGATTTTTGGAGGTTATCAAATGTCACAGGTTATTAAAAATATAAATCATTGGCGTTGAGCACTAATTAGACGAAACCATTTATTCAACAATTATATAAAGAATAATTTTAATGACTGTTACAAATAGAATTTAGTATTTGGTGATAGAACCCTCTGCTTCTATAACTTTATTTAGTCTATTTGGCATACTTTGAATTATATTAGATATCATATTTGGATCAAGATCTTCCCAGCACTCTAAGATTGTATCCCACAATTGATCTGAATTTTGTGGCATAAAATTTCTTTTATATATTTTTTTAACAATTATGCCCCAAATGTTTTCAATTGGATTTATATCTGGACTGTGCGCAGGCCATGGCAATACTTCCAGGTTTTGAGTTTGAAACCAATTCCTTACGGCATGGGCAGTGTGGACTGAACAATTATCTTGTTGATATATAAAAGTATTATTAGGATACAATTGCTCAATAGAAGGGAGCATTACGTGTTCCAAAACGTTAATGTAATTGTCGGCAAAAAATCTTCCCTCTAATCGCCAACAAACACCAGGTCCATGTATACTAATCCAACCCCATACATTTACAGAAAAACGTCCAGATTTATTAGGAGAGTGAATATATCGTTCTTCAAACCTAGTATTGGCTGGACGATAAACACGGATTTGACCGTTATAGGTCGACTGAAAAGTCTTTTCATCAGTAAAAATGACGTTTTTCCAAAATTGTGGGTTGCGGTAAATATAGTTTAGTGCAAATATTACTCTTGCTTGCCGATGTTCAACAGTTACTAATGGTTTTTTAGCAGCTGGTCGGTTTTTTAATTTAGATTCATTGATCCTTCTGCTTACAGTAGGTTGGGCACCAGGAAATCCCGTATGAATCCTTGAATCCTTCTACGTCGCAAATGGATTATCTCTTAAGAATTGAACTAAAGCAGCATCTTGTTGAGGAGTGGATACTTTGGAACGCCCTGAACCAACTTTTCTTTTTAATGATTGTTGTTGGACCCATCGTTGCTTAATTCTGAAGATTGTTTTCAAATTTCTATTATAGAAATTTGCTAGCGCACGAATTGACCATCCTTCTTCCATTTTCGTAATTATTTGAGCCTTTTCAATCTCACTTAAATGACGAGGCATATTATTTTTTTATTGTACGTAACGTTAAACCTTCTATCAAATTAAACGTCTTTGACGTCTATAAGTTGCATTTTTGATCACTTATGACATTTGATAACCTCCAAAAATCCCAGCCGGTTTTACACAAATAGGATGACGTTAACTTCTCTTTCTAATACTTGTACCCTTTTTTTTGAGTATAACTGTACATACCAAAATGTTCCATTTTAAAAAGGTGTGATCACTAAAATAACCACGATGAACTAAGTAAAGTAGAAAACTAGTTTTCATAGTTTTATTCAATAAACTGATATTTACAAAATATTTAAAAATTATGAATATGGTTAGAGTTTTATTTGATTCATACAGATCGTCTACTTTTTTGAAAAAACTTAACCCTACTCTGATTTATGCTGAAACTTTATAAAAGTTCCAATAAAAATGGTAATTTTCTGATAATTTGTCTCATGGTATCTGTAACTGCATCGACATTTCATACGACCATTATTACCCATAAAAGCGTTGAAACGATTGCCGCACTTGAATTGGTTGGACGCTCATTTTAATAGTGTTGGTATCCACAGCAAATTCTTTTTATTGGCACTTTTCACAAGGTCTGCGTCTAATAAAATTAGTCATAAAAACTTCGCTGAAATAAAGTTATATGTTTTGGATTTTATTGTCGAAAATCCTAGAACAAAAAAGTTGAAACGAACAAATAATAGAAAGGTTTGCACCATCGCGCAAAGCTTTTAATTTTAATTTTATTATCTTGTATTAATAAAGCAATGTTGTGTGAGAAATTTTTTAATTTTAGTTTTATTATTATTATTTTTTTTTTTTTTCATAAAAATCATCTTTTTCGACTACCGCAAAATATATTTAAAATGGAAATCAATGGGGAAAAACTTAAGTGATAGTATCAATATGTAACAGTATAGATAACAATATTGGTAACAATTTAACGGTCGACAATTTATTTTAGATTTGAGACAGTAGACATAATAAGTAGTTAATGCGCGCCAATATATGCACGGTTTTTCGCTTGTATACGAGGAGGTACAGTACGTTGTTCGCTTTGGAATCTACTAAATTAATATCTAGCCAAAGTTTTAGAGCAAGTACTTTTATTGAAAACAGCCGGTCACTGTCAACACTAAGGACGTTTTCTTCTATATGAATATACTTGATTAATAATAAGCTATTAAATATAAGCTTGATTAATAATAATTAACTATAAGCTATGTTTTTTTTATAGCCCTTTTTCTATCCGAATTGTCGAATAAAGGCCTCTCCCATTTCTCGCCATTCATCCCTGTTGTGTGCTAGGCGTTTCCACATTGGTTACGGTTGGTTTGGTATTGGTTTCCATAAGCTATGTAACGATAAGTAAAACGCGAGAGGTAAAACTCTAAACCAAGACGCGACCAGCTCAGCTGGGATAAAATTTGATACTGTACGCGAGAGTCTAAACTCTTAAACCAGAAATGCGAAATACTGACTAAAATTTCGATTTTCAATACCTGACTATTGCAAGGGATTTACGGGGGTCGGGGGAAAACTTCGATATTTCTATACAGAGGTAGGTAAAACCAACCTTTTAAATTCTTGTCTAACAGGGAAACTTTTGGGTTGGAGAATGTTAATCTATGAGTAAAAATATCTTTTGAATAGATTTTCGATTTTTATGAGAATTTGCTGAAGTAAAGTAAGTTAATTGCTACCAGTGGCGTAGCAACACTTGGATACTTTTCTTGCAGAAATTTATCCAATGTTTTTGGCGTTGAAGTAGGTGTGTAGACACGTATTGTACGATAGTTTTGAAGTAATGACATCGAGTGGCAGTTTAAAAGTGAACCTCAAGTAAGTGTTTACCCCTCGTAATAGTTGCAGATGAAGCTTTCTCTCTTCATAAACATTTAATGAGACCGTTTCCTGGGATGTAAGCATTAGGCAATTAGAACAAAAAATATTTAGTTATAGTTTTTAAGTAGAGCAAGACGAACAAGTTTGAGATTTGAGATTTTCAGATGACATCGTCCTTATAGCCGATCGGATGGATGATATATCACGCTTCCTTGGAGGTCGGACTGAAGATTAATATGAATGTTCCAGAAATGAACATATTGTTTTTAAAATATAAAATAAAAATGTATTTCTTTAGACTTTTTTAGTGTAGAATAAGTAAAATATTCACTATATCAAGTTTGCTCAAGACACCCGACTCATTGGCGCCTCAATATCTTAAATAGTTTTCACACCTAAATAAAAGAGGGGTAATGTTCACTTTTACGCATCAAGTAGTATTTTATCAGTTCGTTCTCACACACCGCCCTTAAGGCATGTGAAATTTTAAACTCTCAATTCACGTATAAAATATTTCTCTACGCCGAAATCGGGCATTTTTCTCATAAATAATGGTTTTCTCTTTCACGTGATATAAAGAAAGAATTATTTGACATTGTATAGTACGCTACGGCCGTGTTTGGGCCTCTCTACTCTAAAAATATTTAATTATAAGTCGATAAACTTAAAGTGATTTTATTTCTCTGGAGCTATATTTGCTCACATTAACAATCCTTATCCTTCAACGGTCACTGAAGAACCAAACCTATGGAGATACATCCACTCACAAGTCCTTTGAAGTAAGGCTTGGAATCAAAAGATTTCCAACCCTCGAGTGTAGGTAGCCAGTTATAAGGCTCCCACAATGAACAAGACGCAAATAATAACTAATCTGGTGCTAAATCAAAATATTGCTGTTGGTGGAGGGGGTATTGTGCAGACTACATCGTATAAGTACTTAGGACATGAATTTTGGTTGGGCAGGGATATATATACATATGAGCGCCCACGTCGCATAGGATCAGCCTTTGCAGCGTTTGGTAAATTAAACTATGTATTTAAATCGGATCTACCCATATGCCTCAATAGGAAAATCTTTGACCAATGTGTGTTACCTGTACTCATTTATAGAACGGAAACAATAAGACTCACAAAAAAGGTAGTGAATAAGATTCGAGTGGCTCAGAGGGCTATGGAGCGCCAGATGTTGGGTGTCTCTCTGAGAGACCGAATCCCAAACGAAGAAATACGTCGTGGAACAAAAACAACAGACGCCATCAAAAAAAATCGCGTCACCAAAATTGAATTAGGCAGGACACGTCGTCAGACTATCAGACAACCGATGGACAAAACGTATTTTAGAGTGGAGATTAAGACAAGAAGCAATACGGAGCAGAGGACTCCCAACAACTAGATGGACTGACGACCTGAAGCGTGTTAGCAACAACTGGATGCAAGCCGCTCAAGACGAGTTTCAGAAAATGCTTTTGGAATTTTAGTTAAGAAATTCCGCATATACCAAAGGAAACTCCACATTTCCTCTGAACGTTTGGATAAAGTTGTTCTAGCTATATGTTGCCTACATAATTTTCTTAGCGATGATGATTCACCGTGGTTATCAACAGAAGATGTTTGCCTTTCAGAAGAAATTTATCTCGTTCCTCTATACATATTCGCGAACAGTTTAAAAATTATTTTACATCTGACGCTGTTTATTTGTTTGATTAAAAGTTATATCTTAGATTTTTTCGTATGCTTCGCCATCTTCTTTCGTGTGATTTTTACACTCAACCTAAGGGTCTATAAAAATAGACAAATTGAGTCTTATTTTTAATCACATAAAAAGTGATATGACATTCAGGTTATGTCAATCTCAAAAAAATATTATTAACCCCGCCAAAACTGTTAAAAACCTTGAAATACATAGCTTTTTGGCGGATTTAAAGGTCTTTGACCAATTTTTTAATATCCTAAACGCCCCATTTATTTAAAAATATATATAACCTATAAAAAACCTTGATTTTATCAATTTTGAAGTCTATTAAATGGAGAAACTCCCCCAAAACCCCTAAAAAATACATGTTTGGATTGAAGTTGGGGCACCATACGAAAAAATCTGAAAAAAATTAAAGATATAGATTTTAATTAAATACACAAAGTAAAAAAAATTGGACATGCAGCATCCTCCAAAAAAAGTTATACTGTTTTCTTGAAAAAAAGAATGCATTTTACGTTACACTCAACCTACGAGTCTATAAAAAATGGTCAATTTTTAAATTGCATAAAAACAAGAAAATTACAACAGAAGTGTTTTACGAGGGTGGATTGATATAAAACTAGCCTTTGATAAATGATGAAAAAACAAGTTTTTTGGAATTAAAACGATTTATTTCTCAACATAGTCCCCTTTAATTCGATACACTTAGTAAGACGATGTTCCAATTTTTTTATCCCATCCGAATAGTACTTTTGCTCGAGCTCTTCAAAATAGGCCGAAGTTTCAGCGACGTCTCCATCATTTGTTGCGAAACGGTGTCCTCCGAGCCATTTTTTTAGGTTTAGAAACAGGAAAAAATTGCTAGCGAAAAGATCTGGGGAATACGGTGGGTGTTCAACCAATTTACGGTTCCAAACCGGGGCGTTTTCGATTGATTTTCACCATTGATTGTTTTTCCTTTCTCCAAGTAATCGATGTGGATCCCAGAAAACAGTCGCCATCACTTTGCCGGCCATCAAAAACACTCGTACGACCACGAACAAATTCAGCTTTCCAAAATTTTACCATTGTTAAAGAAGGTGCAACCTCACCATAAACTTCGTCCAGGTCGGCTTTGGTTTGCACATTCGTTTGACCCTTTTTTTGGAGGAATTTAATCACCGAACAATACTCGACTTTTTCCATTTGTCCGAAAACACAAAATTTGCTTGCTTTTGACGGCTGTAAAAACCAATAGCTAAAACTTAAAAGTTTGACAGACGTCATGTAATGAGTGGCAAATGTCAACACCGAAACCAATTCGGTATCAACAAGCGCTATATATTAAAGGCTAGTTTAATATTAATCTATCCTCGTACTTCGATGTTCGAGTTTTTTATATATTACAATGTTTCGCCTTGCGATTTTCACATCTTTGGGGCACTGAAAAAGTTTTCAGTCCGACGTGAAGAAGTACAAAATGCTGTAAAAGAATTAAGTGATATAAGTTTGAATGCTCGAATAAATGAATTTTAATCAAATAAGAGGCAGATATCAAGCACAGTTTATTTATTAAATCTTGCCCAAGTACTTTCGCTCCTAGAACATCTTCAGGGGCATCTGCGATAAGCTAAGAAACGTTTTTTCAACTGAAGAAAAATTAATTAACTTCGAAAAAACTCGAAGTTGATGGTTGATAAAAAATTTTATGTAATATAACGTTTTAGACTTACTTCGTCAAATTTGGGCTATCCAATAATATATGGAGAATGTTATAAACATTAAATGATACATTAACACAACACGACATAAGGACAAACAGTTTAAAAAATTATTAAAAATCGACGAAGCTACATATTGGGTGGCATCAGGAGAAAGAATGGCTCCTGGTCTTAACGGAAATGTCAAAATGATATCTGACATATTACAACTAGGATGGGCAGTTAGAATCATAGTGATGTGATATGCACACTTAAAAATTCTATGAAACTGAGCATTGACATTGAACTGAGTTGGACCTTTGGTATATGCCTTTTATTTGATTAAAAGTAAAAGAATTAGTTCGAGCAATAGTTACAAGAATTATTTAAGCATTGTTATCGGTTGGTAAATCAATTGAATATGTAATTGTAGTGGTAATTATTTGTAGAAATATTTGTTTGCCAAAGATGGGTTTTAATTTAACAAGACTCATGAGAAGCAATAAATGAATTTGGAACTGACCTCTTATAGAAATATTTCACATTACACTAATACAAATGTTTACACCTTGTAGCTATTTGTTATTTTTCACAGTGAAAACATAAAACCCTTTGTATTATTTTCGTTCTTTTATAACCCACAATAAGATTTAGGAAATATTTTTTACGTCATGTCATGTGGAGAAAAATATTGTTCGTCCGTACGGTTCTAAATTCGTCTTCGGTGAAAGGAGTTGACGGTTTTATTTGTATTGTATTTTGAAAAAATATTTTGCTTTTTGTTTGATAACAACAAAAATATAATATAATAATGAAGTTTTTTTAAAATAATTGTACAGTTAATTCGCTTTTATAAAAAGTTTATTACAATATAATGACATTTGATAAAAAGAATAGTTGGTTAATTCATACTTAAATTTCCCATATCAAGTATTATATTGTTTTGTGTTTTAATTGTAACAATATCTTTCATTAGTTATTTTGCGAATTATTCTTTTTATCTTATTGATATCTAGATATCTTATTTATTGTTTAATATTTCTCCTATAATAGGAGTAACTTTTTTTGAATGAGGTGGAAAGGTTTCAAACCGACTAGGGAAGGTGTCCCTAGTACTGTTGGAATAAACCAGAAGGTAGGATTACACGAGAACGGCACAGAGTTTACACGGAATCCGTACTTCCATCGTGCGTCCCTGTCAGGTCGGCTACCAACTAAAAACCACACCTACGACGCTGAATATCCCTGGACGAGTTCATTATAGAACGAAACATGGGGATATCGTGCGCAGTCTGGAAGGGTGTTCTTGTAGAAGATCCTAGGGCTTGTCATACGATGCATACCTAATAACGGCATGCTACTAGGGGAGGGTCTGGTTTCTTTTCGAAAGAAAAGGGGAAAATGGTTCGGAAGACTGATGTTATTATAGAATGAAGAAGAATAGAAAGAGTAAGAAAAACAAAGAGAAAAGTTTACACCCTTAGTGTCTCTGGTTGCCTGTCTAGATGGAAGCTGGTTCCTACCGGAACAAGATTAGGACAGATTAGTTTTCCGCTGTAGTTTCCGCTGTAAAAGATAGCCTTGCGATACGCCGGCTGTTAATCTTCTGATCTTTGTGTTTCTAGCAACTGAAACATATCTATCACTTAATTATCTCTTTATGATGTTTATTAAATATCTCGACACGTCGACAGATTCTAATTTGCATTCTGTTAAATGTTAAAAGCATTCTTCACATCAAACATTACTAAAACGGCCCATATTTTCCTTTTTGTTTTGACAGTGTCTGTGATATGTTTAACCGCATCTACAGCTGATTTTACTTTCCCAAATCCGTATTGACTATTTGAGATGATGTCTTTTTCCCTCAACTCGTCTTCAAGGCAATTTTTGACAAAATTGTCGTAGGGTTTCTCTATATAGTCAAGTAGACAAATCGACCGATATGCGCTGGCTTCGTCCGGACCTTTGCGGGTTTAGGTATAAGTGTAAGTCTCGCGAGCTTGAGCTGGTCGAGAATTCTTGTCTTGTCAGCAGCTGATTAAGGATTTCTCTTACTGGTTCTGGTTGTAATGTAGTCAACAGTTTTATCACCTCTGGTGGCACATGGTCTGGTTCAGGGGATTTACCTACTTTGATGGAATCTGTAGCTCTAATGAGTTCCGCAAGGCTAACATCGTCTGGATAAGTGTGTTCATTTATAAAGAAATTTGTAGTGGGATTGTTGGGAAAGAGGGTACTCACTTTCTAGTAGATATGATAGGTTACTTCTGGAGCGGAAGTGACGTCACACGTCGATCGTCAAGCGTACGTATCCTCATGGGTCAAGGCCACGCCCCCCTCGTGACGTAGGAACGTGCCTAGGGTCTCGAGGCCACGCCCCTCGACCAATGGTGACGTAGGAACGTACCTCGTGTCTCTAGACCACGCCCCTCGGCCAATGGTGGCGTAGGAACGTCCCCCCATGTCTTGCTGACCAATGGTGGACGTCCTCGTGACGTCGGAACGTGTCGTCGACCAATGGCAGCATAGCAGCGTCAGTGGTGGGAATAGCAACACCCCCAGCGACCAATGACAGCTCAGAATTTGAATAAACATCATAGAAATGGCGGTATAGCGATGAGGGACCAATGGTGACATAGGAACGCCCTCCTCGTGACGTCGGAACGTGTCGTCGACCAATGACAGCATAGCAGCGTCAGTGGTGGGAATATCAGGCCAATGGTGGCATAGTAACGCCCTCCTCGTGACGTCGGAACGTGTCGTCGACCAATGACAGCATAGCAGCTTCAGTGGTGGGAATAGCAGGCCAATGGTGGCATAGTAACGCCCTCCTCGTGACGTCGGAACGTGTCGTCGACCAATGACAGCATAGCAGCGTCAGTGGTGGGAATAGCAGGCCAATGGTGGCATAGGAACGTCCCCCAATGTCTTGCTGACCAATGGAGGACGTCCTCGTGACGTCGGAACGTGTCGTCAACCAATGACAGCATAGCAGCGACAGTGGTGGGAATAGCAGGCCAATGGTGGCATAGGAACGTCCCCCAATGTCTTGCTGACCAATGGTGGACGTCCTCGTGACGTCGGAACGTGTCGTTGACCAATGGCAGCATAGCAGCGTCAGTGGTGGGAATAGCAACACCCCCAGCGACCAATGACAGCTTAGAATTTGAATAAACAACATAGAAATGGCGGTATAGCGATGAGGGACCAATGGTGACATAGTAACACCCTCCTCGTGACGTTAGAACGTTTTCCTCGACCAATGATGCCACAGAAACGTGTCCTCGACCAATGGCGGACATCCTCGTGACGTTGGAGGCCAATGGTGTGCATCAACGGCCAATGAGAAAGACGTGCATCGACTAATGGTGGAGTCGTACCACAATATTAACGAAAAGACGCCCCCAGTCCCCCCCATTCCCCGAAAAGACGCTCCCAGTCCCCCCATTCCTCCCGAAAAGACGCCCCCCCAATAATAACAAAGCTACACGTCCAACGTAACCAATGAGAACGATGTTCAATCGCTGGTCGGTGACTGCATTCTATGAATTGACAAAGAGAAGAAGACGAATGACAGACAAAGAGAGCAATTTTTCCTCGTATTTTTTTTGTAATTAAAACCTACAACCATTAGCGTAAAACTTCTAAATTTTTTCAATTTATATTTTACGAGTTACCTCGTATATATTTTATCGATTACCATAATAAAAAAAATTCGTTTATTTTTCAATTTATACTTTACATGATCAGTTGAAATCTTTATAAAATATATCTTGCTACTGAGAATAATGACATCATCGGATACGCCGGCTATTAAAAATGTCTCACGCGATCACGATATATAGCCGGAAACACGTGCAAATTCCAATTCGATTATTTAATGTAAGATAAAATATATTTTCTCATGGAGGCAGGAAGTTAATAATTAAGCCCGGCATGTGATGCATAAATGAATAGTCTTACGAAATATTGCGCAACATAGTTTTAGCGTGGGAGAGGCAGTTAGATAAAGAGCAGATGCACTACATATCGTCAGTTCAATTCTGATCATCCTTCAGACAAGTTGTGTGTTTTGTGCAGCGTCAGCAATTATACAAAGTACCGTTCGGAGAAGTTCTGTGTTTGTGAAGTGCCGGCAATTATATATACAAAAGTAAGTTTTATAATACTTAACCTTTTTTATATCATTTAGAATTCATCATTATCTTTACTAATTTCCAATTCTTAATAATTTTTCTGATTTAAACATTTTATTCAAATTACTTGGTTATATTCTCCGTTCTAAAAAAAAAAAAATGTTTGTAAATAGTGCGGTATTTGTAATTTTTTGTTTCTATGAAAGTTTTGTTAGTTAAAACTATTTCATTGTTAAATTAAAAAATATACATATTATAATAGATAGAATTTTTGTAAAATAATATTGCTACTCAAAGATATTTCACTGTTAAATTAAGAAATTGCTAGTCAAAGATATGTTACTGTTAAATTAAGAAAATATATATTGTTGCAGATGGACCTAAAAAAGATTAATGCATCCTCTCTGCTTACAGAGAAGACAATCAAGCCAATTAGAAAGCTAAACAGCCTACCCGTAGGAGTACCCCAGAAGATAATTGCGGCAAGAGAAGTCGATACGAAATTTGGGAAATCCATCCTTATTGAATTAGAAAAGGAGGTGACGTTCTTGCCGCAAAGGGTGGTTGAACTCTACAGGCCGCATTTGGAACATTTCAGCGAGGGAAAGTACAGCTTGGTGTTCCGAGGAAACGTTGCCACTGGAAAGGTGCAGCCAGCCGCCTCGTTTGAAATAATAGAAAATTAGAGGATAAAAAAAAAATATTGGTGAGTTTTTCATTTATTGATTTATTGCTTTTTACTTAATCATGAGTAACATTGGTGATCTTAGTAGTGACATTGTACAACATTTAATTCAAGCGCGTGATGTTTTGTTTCGAAATTATACACCGCGAGAAGCGAATATTTGGTTAAATCACATTAAAAGGCATTTGACTTTGTTTACTAAAGCGATTCGGTGTGGGGACTTGGATTTAGCTAAATTACGGCAACTACAGACAAACGCGGGGCATTTAAAGACAATTAAATCGGAAATTCAAAATTTCGGTCTTCGCGTGGGTGGTGGAATTACTAAACATCGTCGGGTTAAATGGGAAGATGTAAATTCCGCATTCAAGAGTAGAATCAGAACAGGTATAATTATTAATCTAGGACACAAAGATTTAATGCAATTTTTCGGGGATTGTTTTAAGTTATTTAGAATTCGAATTAAAAACATTTTAAAAAAATTAAATATGATAAAATGTAATATGACATTATGTGGAGAATTTATTAGAAAATCAAATCAAGGAGGTGATATTAACCAATTTAAATATTTTAATACCAAAAACGAAGCCATAGACGCAGGAACGGACTTGGTTTTATGGTTTCACACAAACATAGTCGATAAATTAATGTCTAAGCTATCGGAATTTGAAGAAACGGGATCAGGGTGGGCTTTGAAAAAAATTGTTTCTTTAGAAGTCAATATAAATAAATATGAAGTGGGAAATGGAGCTACGTCGTTCATTAGACTACCAGAACAAATCCAAAAGAAGCACGCATGTATTAATATCAAAAACGATGATGAAGCATGCTTTTTTTGGAGCATAGTTTCAGCGATTTATCCAGCTAAATGCAGTTCAGATCGTACATCTTCATATCCACATTATGCGACTGTCTTAAATATCGATGGGCTAGAGACACCTATGACTATAAAGGGTATTTCAAAATTTGAAAAGTTAAATAATATTTCTGTAAACGTGTACGGGTTAGAAATGAATGTTGCTAAAGAGAGAACATTTTACGTAACAACGCCGGTAAGGCTATGCAAAACCAAATTAACTAAACATGTAAATTTATTGATTGTACAAGATAAATATTTTCCAAAATTGAATGACTACGAAGCACCTATGGCTCACGATGAATCTGTAGAAATTAAGTATCATTATTGCATGATTAAAGATATGTCTCGACTTATGTCCAGGCAGTTAAGTAAGAAACGTAATAAAAAATTTTTATGTGATAGGTGTTTGAATTATTTTAGTAGTTTTGACAGATTAAATGATCATGCAAAATACTGTGAGAAAATTAATAAATGTAAAGTTTCTTTTCCATCATATCAGAATGTTGAATTTAAAAATCATATTTATAAACAAACAACTCCTTTTGTAGTCTATGCCGATTTTGAGTCAATGTTGAACAAAGTTAAAAATAGTCCATTAAAATGCAAAACAATTAAGTATCAGCAGCATAAAGCCTTTAGTGCAGGTTATTACGTAAAATGCTCTTACGATGAATCTCTATCGTTTTACCGAAGTTACGCAGGTGAAGATTGCATGGAGTGGTTTGCCAAGGAAATGACGTTGTTGGCGGCATTTGTGCAAGGAAAAATTAAAGATATTGTACCTATGAATGTCACACCCAGTTTTAATGCATCTAATTGTCACATTTGCGAAAAAACGTTTTCAGATAAGGATGTAATTGTTCGTGATCATGACCATTTTACCGGAGATTTTCGAGGATTCGCACACCAAGTGTGTAACTTAAATTTCAAAAAACTTTTCGTTGTCCCAATTTTTTTTCATAATCTTAGCGGTTACGATTCGCATATGATGATTAGAGATCTTGCGAAAAATGGTAGTATCAGCTTACTACCAATAAATAAGGAAAAGTATATTTCATTTACAATATACGATTCTGAGGTCAGTATTAAGTTGAGGTTCGTTGATTCACTGAGATTTTTAAATTCATCATTGGACAAGTTGGCTGCCACATTGCAACCTGAGGATTTAAGATATTTAGCTAGCGAATTTCCAAATACCACTCCCGAACAAATGGAATTATTGAAACGAAAAGGCATATTCCCGTACGAATATATTGAGTCTTTCAATAAATTGAATGAAACGCAACTACCATCAATTGATAAATTTTACAGCTCATTATCGGGTGAACACATCTCCAAAAATATGTATCATCATGCTCAGAATGTTTGGCAGTCATTCGGTATTAAAAATATTTTGGAATATAGTATGTTGTACATGAAAACTGATATTATGTTACTGACTTGCATTTTTGAAAATTTTCGACAAAAATGTCGAAGTACATACAGTCTTGATCCTGCATGGTACTATACCATGCCTGGATTTTCTTGGGATGCAATGCTTAAATATACTGGATGTAAACTTGAACTGCTGAATGATATCGATAAAATCATGTTTATTGAGAAAGCTATCCGAGGTGGTATAAGTCAAGTAAGTAATCGGTATTCTGAGGCAAATAACAAATACATGCATAATTATGATCCATCAAAGCCTAGTAAATATGTGCTATATTTAGATGTCAACAATTTGTATGGTTGGGCAATGTCTCAATTCTTACCATATGGGGGTTTCGAGTGGGTCGATACCAATATTGATGTCTTGTCTATTCCTGACGATGGAGATACAGGATACATACTACAAGTGGATTTGGAATACCCAGAACACTTGCATGACTTACATCGAGATTTACCGTTTTGTTGCGAACATCGTGTGCCACCAAGAAGTAAGCTTCCAAAACTTATGACCACCTTGTACCATAAAAAAGAGTACACTTTGCATTATCGCAATCTAAAACAAGCTCTGAATGCAGGACTCAAACTAACAAAAATCCATAAAGTGTTGAAATTCAAACAGAGCGCTTGGCTTAAGCCATATATCGATCTTAATACAAAATTGCGAACTGCAGCAACTACAGCATTTGAAAAAGACTTGTACAAGTTAGCCAACAACGCCATATTTGGTAAAACGATGGAAAACATTAGGAAACATCGCATTGTAAAACTTGTATCAAAATGGGATGGAAGATATGGAGCGAAAAATTTGATTGCTAGTCCAAGATTTCATAATAGAACTGTGTTTAATGAAAATTTAATGGCAATCGAACTTAACAAAACAGAGCTCATTTTCAACAAACCATTGTACATCGGCATGTCAATTTTAGATATATCCAAAGTGTGTATGTACGATTTTCATTATAACTTTATGCTGCCATATATGGGAGTTGAAAATTGTAAGCTAATGTATGGGGACACTGATAGTTTTATCTATGAATTAAAATGTGATGACGTTTACAGAGATGTTATTAAAGCAAATTTATCCAAATTCGATACATCAGACTATTCTGAGAATAATATTTATGGAATACCTCAAGTCAACAAAAAAGTTCTCGGAATGATGAAAGATGAGGCAAACGGTCGCATTATGACTCATTTTGTCGGACTTAGATCTAAAATGTATTCGTTTAAGATTAGTACGACGGATGAGGATCGAAATGCATTGTGGGATAAATACAAGAATAATATGGATGATGCAAATATTGAAAGACTTGCAAATAATTTAGGCGTCACAAAAAAATCTAAGGGTGTAAAATATTCAACGGTAAAAAATGACATTACTTTCGATGATTATGTTAAGTGTTTAAACGAATTTACAACTAAAAGTGTTTCCCAATCAACGTTTCGTTCCTACGCCCATGATCTTTTTACAATAACACAAGAAAAAATTGCATTAAGTCCGTATGACGATAAACGTTACTTGCAACAAAATTCTCATGACACTTTACCTTGGGGTCATTATGAAACCACAATGATTGAGTAAAAACAAAAATTAATAAATGAAAACATAACCAATTTTTTTATAGCTTTATCAATCTCCACACGAAAATGGATTGGCTATTTGTTAAATGAATATGTAGAATGATAATTGTAATTTAGTGAAAATCAACATTTGTAATTATTATAAGTAGAAAATAAAAACTCTAAAAAATATACATTGTTTTCCTGTAATTTTAAGTCTCAGCTTATCTTTTCCAGCGTTGTGAGACATTCAACGTGAAAATAAAAAAGACATGTTTGCATAAATAGCATTTATTTTGATTATTACATAAAATCATTTACAACTTTAATTTTATAATAATATAAATATTCTCTTAAAGCATTACTTAACAAAGTGTCTGTGGAAATTTCGCAAAACGCAGTTAAAGCTTCAAGTGGTCCATATAAACTGCTTCTGCTGCAAAAGTTTGATTGTATCAAATCGATAACATTTCTATAATAAGCATGAAAGTGTAAATTATCCAATAACGATACACGATGACACACCAGACTGCTGTTTACTTCTAGGATTTGGTTGACATCCCTTTCATCTAGATAGTATTCCAGACCATGCTTTTCAATAACAAGGAACTTGGTTGAATCATACACTATTTGTTTAATTTTACAATAGTCTCCACACTGAAACTCGATAGGATTGTAATCATCTTGAGAGGTGCTGTTAAAGAAATCGCAAATCTTCTGCTTAAAAATTCCGATTATATCATCCCACTCGAACGTGTTTAAACTAATTCTTGCATTCTTGTTGTGCTGACACAAAATAATGGCTGATGAGAAATGACGAGCTGGAGAAAGGCCAACTTTGATTATACACTTGTCAAGCGGAAAGGATGCTTCTAGTAAATAATATGGTTCATTTTTGGCTGCTTCTTCGAATGTCGCCAAAACTCCATCTAATTCAGCTTCATAATCGATATCATCTGATGGTGAAGCAGCAGCTACCACCATATCGTCTGATGAACTATAACCACTATCTTGAGAACTCATATTGATGAACTGGCAGGAACAACTGGGCATGAGCTTGCAGCATTTATGAAATTTATACTTTTTGTCACCCCCCACTCATTTAGTGTATATCTACGCGGTGTATGTAAAAGTAGATCCTAAATGATATCTTTAACGTTAATCCAACTATTATGGCTACTATCGAATCCCAACCATTGAACATACATCTTATTTCCACGTCTGCGCAGTACTTTCTCTACTAAATATATGTCTTTATTTTTTGTTTTCTGTAATTCTTCTTCGTAGAATGCTCCTTTGATAGGCGCTCCAGTCATATCTTCAATCAAGTATGTTGTGGGATTCGTTATTTTAATTTCAGTAATTTTAAACAGTTCTGTTGTCCAATTCGGTTTATATCCCTTATCGAAAATGTGTTTATTTTTACTAATGCGAACCACGTCACCAACTTTCAATTTTCTTGGACCGGCAATTTTCAAGTGAGTATAATATTTTCGTAAAATTTCATTTTCGTTAGATTTATTAACATCAATAGGTCTAAGTCGAATTTTGCTGTGTTTCGTGTTGTTGTACTCTTTTGTAATTTGAGGCAAGATATCAATCCATTTGTAAGTTCCATTAAGACTGAAATACTTGTAAAGTTTTTCCTTCAATGTTCGAATAACTCGTTCACATATGGCTGCTTTTTTAACACTAAAGGTATTATAGTGATTAATACTATGCTGTTTCATGAGATTTTGAAACTTGAAATTAAAAAATTCTGTGCCTTGGTCTGTTTGTAAATTTTTCGGACATCGTCGAGTATGAGCGAGAATATCCGAAAATGTTCGAGTAATTTCCTCACCTGTTTTCGTCTTTAATGGTCGAGTCCACACAAACTTTGAAAAACAATCAATTACAACAAGAATGAGCTTGTAAGATTTATTTTGACTGGCATAAGGCCTCATCTCAGCAAGGTCCATTTGCCACAAATCGTCTAGTCCTTTAATGATTGTTCGTCGACGAGGATAATTTTTTCGTGCAGGCTTGTGTAGCTCGTTAACTAGTTGTATCTTCTCCTCGGTAAATGCCATGTCTAGCTTCCAACGATTCGATTCTTTGAACTAACGCTAATTCGTTGTTCCGTTAGCTTTATAATGTAAGAGGTAATCTTCCATTACATTAAGACGCTCATCTAAATCATGTGATTTAAGATCCGCCGTTTTAATCTTTTTTTCTATTTCCAACGTTTTCATCATAATTTGTGCATTTTGGTTGGCGGCATCTGTAATATTATTCGTCATTTCTTGTTTAAATATATCAAGATCATTTTTAAATTCATGCATTTGTTTTGATAAATCAGATATTTTCGAAGCAGTCATTTTATTCTCATCAGACAACTCGTTAACTTTTTTACTTAAATTAACTTCTATTTTACTAATGGAGTTTGAGATTTTTTGTTCGAGTTGAGTATCTTTTTGAATTCTATTTTTTTCTATCAAATTAATCTCTTTTCTTAGAAAAGTTTTCGCACGAACAATGCTGTCATCTACATATTTCTTATTGGAAAGATGATTACCTGCTACAGGAGGATCTCGTGTAATGTCTTTATGTACTTCATGTATCTGGTTTTGTAAATCCAAAATGGATTGCTTTAAGCCTTCACGTAGCTTTTTAACAACTTGTTCATTAGAACGGTAATGATGACGACCAAACTTGTCAACACTCATGTTGGAAATGATGTTCCAATAATCCAAACATTAATATATAATATCTGCTTCACGTAATTCGTTGATAATGGCAACAATTTCATTATTGTGAGATGTGTTTCCTGCTTCTTGGGAAGCAACCAGCAATTTGAGTCTGTCGCATAGTTCGTTTGGATCATCCCAATATACATATTCAATAGGATTATCGTTGTAGATCAAATGAGAATTATCGACGAGCCCTGACCCTTTGGAGCTAGATGGTGAAGATAACGATGTTCGAGGAGACGTTGTCATCGATGATGAACGAGTCGTTTTTGCTAAACGAACAAGACCTTCGAAAGGTTGTCTCTTTAATGCAGTAGATCGAGTTTTCGGTGGCGATTTCTTTGTTGTTTCATCGGTAGGTTTAAATAGCGGTTTGATGATATGATGATATTTTTTCCCAGTTGCACCTTTAAGACGACCTTTGGAATCCAGATGAACTTCTGTACTATTTAATAAACTTTTATAGTGCTTTAAATCTGTATCATTATAATCTTCAGGGTTATCATAGAAAATTAGTTGGTATAGACCTGGCGTTCCCGGCACCCATCCTCCTTCCCCACTACCATCACTGATGACTTGTATACTACCTTTGTTTTTGTTAAAGTTTATTCGTCGTTTACCCAACATCCAGCCAATTTCATCATTGTAAATAGGTCCGTAGTTTTTATCAATTTTATTATCTTTCATCCAAAATTCTTTTATATACTTATGGCTCATTGGAGGATATTGCTCGATATATTCATCAATAGCCTCTTTCGAAACATTATTAGGATCAAATATATCATGTTCGTTAACTTGATCGATTGATACTGCATCGGAAAATACATCGTCATCTCTGGCTTCTTTTTTTATCTCTTCCTCCGTTTTCACCTCTTCTTTTTTAACGTGTCTAAGCTTGTTATTAATAGCATGATGCAACGTTTTTGACGATTGCGCAATATCTGTTAGAGGTTTAGCTATGGGCTTAAAGAGTTTATTTAGCGACTCATCTTGTTCTGTTTTACCTAACTTTAATGCCAAATACTTTTTGCGAATGACACGAGCTAGTTCGGCAACTTTACGCGTGCGCGCAGCTACCTCTTTGTCTGACATATTGTTATACAAT
The DNA here is from genome assembly GCF_040954645.1 of Diabrotica undecimpunctata. Lineage (NCBI taxonomy): Eukaryota > Metazoa > Arthropoda > Insecta > Coleoptera > Chrysomelidae > Diabrotica > Diabrotica undecimpunctata. The sequence goes on from NC_092808.1 coordinate 133,472,196, forward strand.
GCGTGTTTTTCGATCATACCTACAGTTTTATAAACTTGTCGAAACCTTTACGATATCGTCCGTTAGAAATATCGAAATCCTTAACAATGACGAATGTACCGTATTTGTCCTTCCAACATTCGGAACAAAATTGTTTAAATTGCTCAAATGTCATATCAGGTGATACGTGGTCATCAAAGACGTGTTTCAAATTGAGCTCATCTTGCTTAAACAATACAATAAGATTCGCATTATCACGTAAAAGTTGTTTGCCTGCTCGACTGTATGATTGACATAGGTATGCACAATCAATGTCTTTATGTCTACCCATACAGTAATATTCACGTATTGTTTGTTGTGGATCCGTTGATACGTCATCAAATATGAATATTGAGTTTGGTTTAGCTTTACTTGGGCTTATAACATCATCATTATCTTTAAATGGAAAATAACCTACTTCTTTCACAGACTCCAACACTTCCTTCAAAAATTGATACTTGGGCTGAAACAACGACTTTGAATAAACGTAAACATTTTTGAATTTAGCGCCATTCAGGTCAAAAAGTAATGCCAACATAACATTAGTTTTTCCACATCCGCTTGGACCACATATGATAGCACGAAATGAATGTGGTAGCAATGCACCATGTTTGCTGGTTCTTGTCACGTTGTCGACAAAATCCAAGTTTTCCACTGCTAGTGTCTTGTCTTGTTGAATGACCTTCATCTTGTGATTGAGATGTATTTTGTACACATGGTTATATAAAGACATTTTTCAAAAAGCGATTCATTTCAATGTTGATCGTTCAAGGTGAAGGAGTGTTGAATTCTCTGATCAATAGTCTACCGTTTGAATTGCATGCTCCTGGTTACCAATATCTAGGACCTGGAACTAAATTACAGAAACGTCTAGCTCGTGGAGATCCAGGGATAAATCCGTTAGATCGAGCTGCGAGAGATCACGATCTCGCATATTCCCAAAGTAATTCATTGAAAGATCGACATAAAGCAGATTGGGTGTTGGAAAATAAAGCGTGGGAACGAGTTAAAGCAAAAGACGCATCTTTGGGTGAAAAAACCGCTGCCTGGTTAACTACTACAGCAATGAAAGCTAAACGAAAACTGGGTATGGGTATGAAACGTGGTAAAGGTGTTGGTTCATTTAAGCGACATGTGTTACAGCCAATTATCAAAACATTGAAACGTGCTCCTCCGTCACCAAATCTGCGTAAATCCGCTCTACTTGCACTTGCAGCAGCTAGAACAGCCGTTAAGAATGTAGGTGGGAAGAAAAATGTACGTGTTCCAAGAATTATTCCATTTGAACCAAAATCTGGTGGGATTTTACCTTTAATCCCAATCTTTGCAGGCCTATCAGCTCTCGGAAGCCTCGCTGGGGGCGCAAGCGCGATAGCGAAAACTGTTATCGATTCAAAGAATGCTCAAAAGAAACTAGAAGAAGATAAACGTCACAACAATGCAATGGAACATCTAGGCAAAGGATTATACCTACGAAAAAACGCTAAAGGTGGCTTTGGATTATATTTAAAAAAGGCAAAAAACTTCCGCTGAAGCTACCTAATAGGCCTTTAACCAATGTGGATTTAAATAGATTTGTTAAACTACTTAAAATTTCAAATTTCCGCGGCGTGTTCATGCGAGATAATTTACCACGTAGCCCTCGTAAACATGAATGTGCTATTATTAATCTCGACATTTCCACAAACCCCGGTACACATTGGGTAGCTTACAGAAAGATAAACAACGATATAGAGTACTTTGATTCATATGGTTGCTTGAAACCACCGCGAGAACTAGTATCCTACTTGAACGGTGGAAGAATTTTCTACAATAACGACCAATATCAAAGTTATAACCAAATTAACTGTGGACATCTTTGTTTAAAGTTTCTCTACAATGGAACCGTCTAACGATATATTGAGAAGTGCCATTTGCATTTTTATGAAAAATATAACGTGCGTTGTTTGGTATGAACTACCTCAAGATATTCGTCGCGCACTAGAAGATTATTTACCCTGCAAGAAAGACTATGATAGACATGAATGGAGTGATGTTTGCGGCATGTATATGGAAAGTAGATGTGTATTTTGTAATGTGTCATATTATGAGAAAAACTTGTAACAGTATAAGAATAAATAAAGGAATTTTTAACATATTTTGCTATTTAATTTCATACACCTATTCAAATGTATCAGTCATGTCTCGATTGTTGACCTTGACAAGTACTTCCAACGAGTTTTCGTTTACTCCTCAAGTACCTCTTGTGCTTGACCCTAACCGACAGTATTATGTAGCAGTGTTGGGATTTCATACATTTAATTCGATTCCAAACATCGATGGCGAAAAGTTTTACTACTACGAGAAAAATGATCGAAAAAAGTTGTGTAGCATCGATATTCCGTCTGGATCTTATGAAATTACCGATATCGAAACGTATATTTATAACGCATTAATCGATAAATATAATTCGATTCGAGATAATGAGTTCATCTTAAGACCCAACAACAATACGCTCAAGTGTGAAATCTTTAGTCAAGATCATGCTGTTACTTTCGAGAAAGATGACAGTCTCGGCAAAATATTGGGTTTCTCATCAAACAGAATATTGGTGCCAGGAAAAATGCATTCTTCGGACCAACCTGTAAACATTATAAAAGTATCGAGCCTACTTTTTGAATGCAACATTACCGAAGGAGCCTTTTACGAGGACAGACCTGCGCACACCGTTCTACATTTTCCGATAAGTGTTGATCCTGGTTTCTCTATTGACGAACGTCCTCATAATCCTATATACATACCAGTAAGCAATAGCATACGTGAAATTGCCAACATTACCGTTAGCGTACTCGATCAAGATTTAAGACCAGTCAACTTTAGAGGAGAGAAAAGTACACTTCATTTGGATTTTAAGGAAACGATATAGATGGGTTTAATTATAAAACAAAGCTCTACGCATCAATATCCATTAGTCTCACGCAAATCTTACAAGCGACGTGACGTGTCTGCTGTCAATAAAGCCTTTCTCGTTTCCATTGGATTACAGCTAAAAGATGTCAAAACGTCAATACATTCGACGACAGGTTCAGGAACCTCAACCACCTATTTTAGATCTGTACCAGAAACCTCAGTTCGACGATACTATTAGAAAAGAAGAATTTCGTACATATACACCTTACATCAAGTCATTTAATAATAGCGACGTTGTCGAGTTTATCATCAATCAATCAGATGCATTTTTTGCCATACACGAAACACTTTTGGAAATTAAAGGAAGTATAAAGAAAGTGGGTACTGGAACTGTTTCTCTTGCACCGAATGCTGGAGCCTTCTTGTTTGATACATGTACATACATCCAAAGTTCACACGACATGGAAATAGTTCGAGATCCTGGTGTAGTTAGCACTATTCGCAGTTTGTTGTGTTACACTCCTGACGATTCCAAGTATCTCAGTACTGCAGGATGGAACTATCCCAATAATCCACATTTATCGGGAGACAGCTTTAGTTTACTGATTCCGATAAAACATATTTTCAACATTTTCAACGATTACAATAAATTAACCTATGGTCGTCAAGTGTTTCGATTTGTTCGAGCACGTAATGATAGAGACAGTATTTTAGTGGAAGAACCTAATGCCACAACAACAACAACAGTGTCTTTAACTGTTACCAGCATGGAACTGAAGGTCAAACATGTCTTTCCGAATGACGATGTGAAAATTGACCTAATGACTCCGATTAAGAATAATACGCCGATAACCATACCTTTCCGTAAATGGGAACTTAATGAACTACCTTCACTTACGGCTGGATCCCGACGTGAGATATGGAGTGTAAAGACAACTTCAGCTGTTGAACGTCCACGCTATGTCATTGTAGCTTTTCAAACTTCTAAACGAGATGACATTCACGCCAATCCAACGTTATTCGATAACATTAAGGTGTCCAGCGTACGAGTGGTTATTAATGGTGAATATTGGCCTAACGAGAGAATGCAATTGGATTTTGCAAAAAATGATTATGCTATAGCTCACTACAACTATACCCAATTCTTTCCCAGTTATACTCATTCGTCAACAAAACATCCAATCTTGGATTATAATGCTTTTAAAAAATATGCTTTGTTTACTTTCGACTGCTCCAAACAGGATGATACGTCATTTAGATCGGGAACCGTTGATATTAAGTTGGAAATCGAAGCAGATGAAGGTTTTCCTGCAGGCACTCGAGCGTACTGTTTAATTGTCCACGACAGTCTACTCGAATACTTTCCTCTAACTGAAGTTATCAAAAATATCATTTAACTTGACTTATTCAATCATATCCAATTCAGTATACTATCAGCCATCATGAGGATCGCATTAGTTGACATTCAAGGATTCACCGTAGATGGGTGGTTTGTTCCCAAAGAACTCAGCATTGAAATTGGCTTTAAACATTGCCATTATATATTTAAACCTCCACAACCGTTTGCTACATTAAGTAATCAAGATAAGAAGACTGCTGTGTACTTGGAGAAAAACGTGCATGGTCTTCGGTATTCTAATGGAGATGTTAAATATTCAAAAATAAATAAAATACTGGAATCTAAGTTGTTGTATGCAGCTGACTACATCTACGTTCGCGGAGAACAACAAGCAGAATTTTTAAGATACAAATGTTATATGCTTGACGTCTGTCCCATAATTATTGATGTTTGCAAGTTTGATGATTCTCCATACTCCACTGGAGGCTTTGCTCCACATGAATACAACTGCCACGCTACTGGACTATTTTCCTGCTCCTCGATAAATGTGGATCACCTCCGTCAATGGCTGTGTAACAAAATATTACCTATATAAATTGGATTTTTTTTTTTAATAAAAGATTAAAAGTTTTATTTTAGTTTTATTTTAACAGTTTTACATATTTATTTTAATGCAAGATGATTCGCATTTACGATTTACAAGAAATTTTTTAATGATATTAATCGCTATAAAGGCATTTATTACGAATATAATACTTAAGAGTATAATCGATAAACCATATTGATCGATGTCATCATTATTAGTTTTGTACCATTTTGAATCACTTTCGGTGTTATTTGGGGATATTAGCTTGATCTTATAGAATGCTCCTCCTGATTTTGGTATCGCTTTGAAAAATACTGGAAGCTGTCCATAATTCACCACTTCATGATCCATTAGAGTCCAGTTCGGTCGATTACAATCAGTTTTTTCATCATTAAAACATATCGCCTGGTTCTTAACGTTGTTTGGAACGTTTGTATAAAGGACATTGTTAACAATAGCTGTAAGGATGATGAATGAGGTTGTTAGTGGAGGCATCTTGTCGGTTGAATTCTTTTTAACGGGTATTGTGTTGTTTTTGGTAACTTTCTTTCTGACAAATTAAACTCTGCAAATCGTTTTTCAATTGCAGTTCTATCTTCGTACCACTGTATATCGGCTTTTAACTTTTGTATTTTTTCGTACAACTCTTCTAATCTACACCGTATGGAAGTCATCGATGAAATAAATGTCTTTCGCTCCAAAAGCCAATATAAATAATATTCTTAATCACCCCCACTACCCTGGTATAATAAATAGAAATAAATGTTTTAATCCTTTATTCAAAAATACTGTTATTTAATTCACTAATTGTATCTTCCTTATAATAATACAAATATTCCCTTAATGCTAAACTTACAATACTAGTATCACAAGAAGCCTCACAAAATGAATATAAAATGTCTATTGGTTGTAAATCGTTTTTGAATGAAGTAGCAATTTTTAACGCATTGCAATAGTAATCTAAAAATCTCAGTCCTTCGAGAAAACGAATGCGTGGTAAAATTAACTTTTCATTTCCTTCAATAAGATTTTTAACATCTTTTTCAAATATCTGCAAAGTAACACCAAGTTTCTTAACATTGAGCCATTTAAGTTGATCTGTCGCTTGAGTTTCAATTGCTAACAATTCACAACATTCTGGAGGTTCATCTTCACAATAGCATTGCAGAGGCATCAGGAAAAACTGATTATATTTACGATTAAGTTCATCGATGAATTGGATCCAATCACATATACCGAACGATATCTCATTATTCTCGCTGCTTAATTTAACACCTGGTCCAAATGATCGAGCTGAACTTAATCCAACTAATACTTTTAAATGCTCAAAATTATACAAAGTATTAAGCAGCATCATTTCACTTTTGGCTCTTACTTCCACACTGTTCATGTTGTAATGACTACGTTTTACGAAATAACGCTGTGAACATGAACACGTTTAATTATATCTTCTTACCTCTCCACACCTGCCTCTCCCACGCTAAAACTATGTTGCGCAATATTTCGTAAGACTATTCATTTATGCATCACATGCCGGGCTTAATTATTAACTTCCTGCCTCCATGAGAAAATATATTTTATCTTACATTAAATAATCGAATTGGAATTTGCACGTGTTTCCGGCTATATATCGTGATCGCGTGAGACATTTTTAATAGCCGGCGTATCCGATGATGTCATTATTCTCAGTAGCAAGATATATTTTATAAAGATTTCAACTGATCATGTAAAGTATAAATTGAAAAATAAACGAATTTTTTTTATTATGGTAATCGATAAAATATATACGAGGTAACTCGTAAAATATAAATTGAAAAAATTTAGAAGTTTTACGCTAATGGTTGTAGGTTTTAATTACAAAAAAAATACGAGGAAAAATTGCTCTCTTTGTCTGTCATTCGTCTTCTTCTCTTTGTCAATTCATAGAATGCAGTCACCGACCAGCGATTGAACATCGTTCTCATTGGTTACGTTGGACGTGTAGCTTTGTTATTATTGGGGGGGCGTCTTTTCGGGAGGAATGGGGGGACTGGGAGCGTCTTTTCGGGGAATGGGGGCGACTGGGGGCGTCTTTTCGTTAATATTGTGGTACGACTCCACCATTAGTCGATGCACGTCTTTCTCATTGGCCGTTGATGCACACCATTGGCCTCCAACGTCACGAGGATGTCCGCCATTGGTCGAGGACACGTTTCTGTGGCATCATTGGTCGAGGAAAACGTTCTAACGTCACGAGGAGGGTGTTACTATGTCACCATTGGTCCCTCATCGCTATACCGCCATTTCTATGTTGTTTATTCAAATTCTAAGCTGTCATTGGTCGCTGGGGGTGTTGCTATTCCCACCACTGACGCTGCTATGCTGCCATTGGTCAACGACACGTTCCGACGTCACGAGGACGTCCACCATTGGTCAGCAAGACATTGGGGGACGTTCCTATGCCACCATTGGCCTGCTATTCCCACCACTGTCGCTGCTATGCTGTCATTGGTTGACGACACGTTCCGACGTCACGAGGACGTCCTCCATTGGTCAGCAAGACATTGGGGGACGTTCCTATGCCACCATTGGCCTGCTATTCCCACCACTGACGCTGCTATGCTGTCATTGGTCGACGACACGTTCCGACGTCACGAGGAGGGCGTTACTATGCCACCATTGGCCTGCTATTCCCACCACTGAAGCTGCTATGCTGTCATTGGTCGACGACACGTTCCGACGTCACGAGGAGGGCGTTACTATGCCACCATTGGCCTGATATTCCCACCACTGACGCTGCTATGCTGTCATTGGTCGACGACACGTTCCGACGTCACGAGGAGGGCGTTCCTATGTCACCATTGGTCCCTCATCGCTATACCGCCATTTCTATGATGTTTATTCAAATTCTGAGCTGTCATTGGTCGCTGGGGGTGTTGCTATTCCCACCACTGACGCTGCTATGCTGCCATTGGTCGACGACACGTTCCGACGTCACGAGGACGTCCACCATTGGTCAGCAAGACATGGGGGGACGTTCCTACGCCACCATTGGCCGAGGGGCGTGGTCTAGAGACACGAGGTACGTTCCTACGTCACCATTGGTCGAGGGGCGTGGCCTCGAGACCCTAGGCACGTTCCTACGTCACGAGGGGGGCGTGGCCTTGACCCATGAGGATACGTACGCTTGACGATCGACGTGTGACGTCACTTCCGCTCCAGAAGTAACCTATCATATCTACTCTTTCTTCTTCTTAAAGTGCCTATCCGTTCCGGATGTTGGCGATCATCACGGCTATCTTTACTTTATTTATTACAGCGCGGAACAGTTCAGTGGTAGTCGTGTTATACCACTTTCGTAAATTTTGAAGCCAGGAAATGCGTCTTCTTCCCGGTCCTCTCTTACCATTTACTTTCCCTTGGAGAATCAGCTGAAGAAGGCCGTAACGTTCTGGATTTCTCCTTACATGTCCTAGATATTCCAACTTTTTAGTTTTGACGGTCATGAGAATTTCACATTCTTTCCCTATTCTACGCAGGACCTCCACATTAGTAACTCTGTCAACCCAGGATATACATACGTAAGGGTACTCACAATCTCCCTTATTTTTACAATATAACTCAGGTTGTACGGGTCAATGACCTTAACGTTTTGGTGACTATTCTGTAAGCTTTGCCCCATACGTCGTTCTCCAGCGCCTCGCACCAGTTCTGCCAGTATGTGCGCTTAGCCCTCTTGATTAGCTTATTTAGCTCTTGTTTGGCGCCTTTGTATTCATCCTTTGTCTGCTGTGTCCTATTCCTCTGTGCGATTCGCCTAATTCTAAGGCATTCTGTCCGTTCTTGTTATATTTCATCATTCCACCAGTATGGTACGGTATAGTGACATGTTTACTCTTACTGATCAGGTTGTCTGCTTTTATGATTGCGTTGCTAAACGTGGAAAAGTCGGTAAGTTACTTATTTGTTTAGCGAATCTTGTTTTGTTGAATTTGTGTGTAAAATGGTTGAATTTGTAAAATGGGTTTACAAAAGTACTGTGAATTGAAGCTTATTATCTTTCAAAATAACATATATAAAGAGGCATTAACACATAGAAAGTTTTTTATTCAATCTGTTTTTCATCATTCAATCTTCGCTTATCCACTGCTGGACATAGATCTCCCTCATAATTTTCCATCTATTTCGATCTTGTGCCTCTTGCATCCAATTCCTATGACAACGTTTTAGATCGTCAGTCCAACGTGTTGGTGGACGACCTCTGCTTCGGTAGGCATCATCTCTTGGTCTCCATTCCAGTATCCGCTTTGTCCATCTATTATCTGTCATTCGAGCCACGTGACCTGCCCAGTTCCATTTCAGTGTTGCTACTCTCTCTACTGCATCAGCCACTCCTGTTCTTTGTCGTAGCTGGCGATTTGGGATCTTGTCTCGTAGTGAAACGCCCAACATAGCACGCTCCATCGCCCTTTGACACACACGGATCTTTTGAACTGTTCTCCTTGTCATGGTCAACGTTTCGGCACCGTAAGTTAACACTGGCAAAACACACTGATTAAACGTTTTTCTTTTAAGGCATATTGGTATATCAGACGATTTGAAAATATGGTTCAGCTTGCCGAAGGCTGCCCAAGTCAGTCTTATACGACGGAGAAGCTCAACGGTTTGGTTATCTTTTCCTATGCGAATCTCATGACCTAGGTATTTATAGGCCATTACCTGGTCTATGGATCTTGTTCCTACGCATATATCTTCGCTGACTACAAGATTTGTCATCATCTGGGTTTTAGATATATTTATCTAAATAAATATATCTAAAATCTGTTTTTACAGGAATTTAAAAAAAATTCCTAGGACATTTAGAATCCGAGTAAACCCCAAAAACTGAATTCATAAATTCAAATTTATAAAAGTCGCAATATCTGTTCTGTTTATATCTGTATATCTAGTTCTGATCAACGAAAATTTATGTTTTTTTTTTTTTTTTTAATTTGGGTACCTCGTTGCGTAGATTATAAAAATTCAATTAGAAAATTTATGTTAGGAATTAGGAATTTCTAATTCTAGTTAGTTTGTGAACTGTTTATTTAACCGAGTAATTCGTTTAAACAATTTAAAATATTCATTTGGTAAAATTTTGCTTTTTTCAAATTATTATTTATAAGGTTATGAATTGATAGCTTAAATATTTATGTATTATAATTATAAATAATATCTTTTAAAAATAAATTTTACAATAAAAATAAAAGATAACATTTTGTGTTTTTTGTCACATGCTTCAATACTTCTATGGAATTTTCTGATGTCATCCGACCTCTTGGATGCAATAATTATAGGGTTATTCAGCTACACTGTGCATAATTTTCAGTATATTAACACGTTTTCTAGGAAAGATTCAAATTGGTGGTAATAAAATCACAGCAGAACAAAAAATGATGCACTCTCTAATGACAAACCCAGCAAGTTTATTATTCAGCTTATCATCTATTCAGACTTATCACTTATAAGACTTATTCAGCACTTAGAAAAACGTTCTGGTGTATAAATTCATGTTTAAAACAATATAGTTTTATATTCTAGTAGCTCTTATCGATGTGTTGCATATCGCCACATATTTTTTATAAATGATGCTCTGTGGTTATTTTTGTGGACAACTAAAAACGTTATAATGTTTCAGAGTTTTCGAACAAATAAAAACGTGACACCGAAAATAATTGGTTTTATTTAATTTATGTTACGCTTTTATTCAAACAAAAACCGCATTAGCTATTTACTTTTAATGATATTATTAAAAGTTACTAAAACGTTGAACAAAGTCATTATTATTTTTGTCACACACTTAAACACTCCGACACTGAAGGCCGTTAAAGCAACCTGGAAACTTGCCAATACGGAACGTGTGCCAAAAAGTGTTCAGAGTTATATTCCCAACTACGGAATAACAGCATTTGAATTAAGCTAAGTTAAATAATGATAAATTTAAATAGAAAAGCTATTACTAAATAGCCTAATTAAAGTCTTCAACACAGAGCAGAAACAGTCAAATTGATTTAGATTAAAGTGATATAATAATTGTATAATAAAGATAATATACTCATGCACACTTAAAAATAATTTACTTACATATATAATATAATATAATATAATATAATTTATGATTTTAAGTTTAGATTAATTCTTCTATTTGTATACAATTTTTTTTATTTTTATACAATAGTAATAAGAACATTTTATATACATGAAGCGTGCATTTCCATAACGTTGTAAGTGCCAATATGCCTCATTTGGTTTTTTTAAGTTAAATGAGTTGCAAGTGCCATGTTCCATCGCCTAAAATTTATTTCATGTCGATATGGCTAGCGACGGCGTGAAAAGTGGGGATAAAGTAGCGGTGCAAGTCATAACCTGTCATAACGTTGTAAGTATCGTAGTGCAATTCTGTTAAATGTAGAGTGGCGCATCAGTTACTAAATTATTTTTGTTTGGACGTGTTGGGTTGGGTTTAAACATAAGTATTTGGAACGAATATGGATGAAACTACAGAAAAACGGTCCAAAAGAAAAGAAGAGTTGTTGATAGTTGGAAAAAAAATAAAACCAAGAAAATGAGAAACTCTGGCGAAGAATATGTTTCTCTAGTCAATAAAAAGACCGTTACAAAGAAAATGCCACCAGCTGATGTAAGTATGGTTTAAAGAGATACCTATCTAAATTGACGTTAAAACATAAATAATTTTTTTTTGTTTAAATCTATCTAAATAATCCAAAATTGTTTTAGGTAAAATGCAAGTGTCCACTAGCATGTAGATCCATAAGACTGGAATACCTTGTTGAGTTGTACAATCATTTCTATGAAATGGCTGATTATAGTAAGCAGCAAAGTAACCTACAAAGGTTTATTCATCCCCAATTAATCAAAAGGAGACGTCATGGTCAGTACGAACATCCCAGTGAAAGTAGGAGAAAGCACTCTTTCACCTACCATTTACTTTTGCCTGGAGGATCTGAAATAAGGGTTTGCCTCAAAACATTTTGCCGTAACTCCAAGAAGAGTGCAACTTTTGGGAGAAAAAATTCTTGATGGTAAAATGGATATGTCAGAAAAACGAGGAGGGGCTTGACAAAATATTTTCAAGGCTGTCTGGACTAACTGGACTAAGATTATAGAGCATATCGAAAGTTTACCAAAAATTGAGAACCACTACGCAAGGGCGAAAACCCCGGATAAGCTCTTCTTGTCACCGGATTTAAACGTAAGTAGAATGTACCGTGCATTTTTAGAGAAATATTGTGCGGATTATCAGCCGCCTAACAAACCACCAGTGACTAGACAATGGTATAATGAAATTTTTATATCAAAATTTAACTTATCTTTTGCAAGGCCTAAAGTAGATACATGCTCCACATGTGATAGTTTGGCTGTTCAAATAAAATCAGGAGATAAATCTGCTGTAACAGAACAGGAGCTTCACCATCGGAGAGCAGAGGCTGCTACAAAAGCAATGTCAACTGAGACCAAAAATGCATGTACAAATAATTGCTATGTTCTTTCCTTCGATATGCAGCAGCAAATGTACATTCCCCAATTAACTCACTCCGAAATGTACTATTCACAACAGCTTGCAGTGTGTAACTTAGGAATTCACGATTCCATCACAGGAAAGGGATTCATGTGTTTATGGACTGAGGACTTTGGGGGAAGGGGTGCCTTGGAAATTAGCTCCTGTTTATATACTTACCTTACTAAGGAAATTGGCAAAGAAAAAGCTTATTTTGTGGTCGGATAATTGTGGGGGTCAAAATAAAAATCAGTTCATGCTCGCCATGTATTTGACCATACTAGCAAATAACGTTTTTGATAAAATTATTCATAAATTTCCTGTAAAAGGACACACTTTCCTTAATTGCGACAGAGATTTCGCAATCATAGAAAAACGTAAAAAAGTGTGTAAGGCTTATACATTGATAAATGTTGTTAACATCATTACTAGTGCGGCCCAGAAAAATCCATTCTCGTGCATGGTGGTTAAGGACTTTTATGATTTCAAAACCGTTGCCTGTGATAAACTGAACACAAATAAGTTAGGAATTTCAACAGCTACGCAGCTTTGTCTTACAAGAGAGAAATTTGGTACGGTGATGGTGGCTAAAGGACATAGTGAGCTCGCTGGATGGAGTGAGACCAATGTACTCAAATCTGGAGTTACATTAGAAGACTTTAAAATCATAGACCTTCAAAAAACTAGAACTCACTTTGGTATCCCAGAGAAAAAAAGAACAGATATTGAAAAAATGCTCCCTTATCTTCACGATGATGCCAAGAAGTATTTTAAAGAAAAATTAGGTCAACCAGGGCAAGTTTCTACTGTAGGAAACAACGGTTAAAAATCTGGCACTTAAAACGTTTTGACTTGCAAACTTGATGGCACTTACAACGTTTTGACCTTAAACAGATTTTTGAATTTTTTTTTAAGTAAGCTTTGTTTATTGTTCCTTTGCGGTATGTTTGTATTATATAATACCTTTAAACTAATCCTTTTTCAGTATGTTACATTATAAGAAATAAACATGTTCGATAAAAAACTGTTTTTTACTCCTCCTGAAAAATTTATAATTTGGCACTTACTACGTTATGGAAATGCACGCTTCACATATTCTTCTTTTTTAGGACTTACACACTGGATGAATCTTTGGTGCCTATTTGCTTCGCTTCCTTCGGTACGGTATGGCGGAAGTTACAATCGCTTGATTTTAGGGATTGTATAAAATCACTTACCAACCCGTCTAGCCAGCGTGGTGTTTTAAGGATAAAAAAACCTCCTAATAGGAATATGGCGATATTTAAAACAAAAGGAATGGGTCCCCAGGTGGGTAGACTATACAGTAATGGCAGATCCTACTCCTTTGGAAAAAAGGACAGCTTCATGGAATCTGCGAGAATCAAGAAATTGCTAAAAACCACACGATTGAACATCGCAACTCTAAATTCTAATCTTCTAATCTTCTCGAAGACGACACCAAGGACTTAAAATGGGACATAATTGGTCTAGCAGAGGTAAAAAGAAAAGGGGAAGAGTGCATAACACTAGAGTCCGGTAACGTTCTATATTACAAAGGGCGATAAGAACAAAGCCTAGATGGCGTAGGATTTCTAATTTCCAAGAAATATGCACATAAAGTAGAGCAATTCGTAGGAATATCTGAAAGAATTGCAATGATTAGGCTAAATGTAAACGAAAACATCTCCCTGAAAATTACTTCAAGTATACGCTCCAACTGCAGCACATCCCGATGAAGAGATAGACGAATTTTATGAGAAAATTGCAGAAACTAGCACGAATTATAACAGCACGTATACGATGATAATAGGATACTTCAACGCTAAGATCGGACAACGACTTGAAAAAACCGAAAACTATATAGGACAATTCTGCTCTGGAGTTGAGAGAAATGAGAGAGGAGAAACCTTGTTTAACTTCCTACAAGCCCACAAATACTATGCAATGAACACATTCTATAAGAAAAAACCTCAAAGAAAGTGGATCTGGCTATCCCCAGACGGAGAAACTCGGAACGAAATAGATTACATACTGTGTAATAAAACAGATATCATACAGGACGTAACAGTAATAAATACGGCGTCAGTAAGTAGCGATCACCGAATGGTTACAGCTTAGTTAGAGATAAAACATAATAAAAATAGAAATAAATTTAGAAAAACTTGGAATATAGACACAGATAGACTAAAATCTAATACAAAACAATCTAATATAGAACAAAAGCAAGTTAAAACCCGCGAAAGTATGAAATCTAGAAATCAATGAAGTCATAACAAAAGAAACTTAATTGAGTAATAAGAAAACAGAAAACATCAAGAAGATCGTATAGAACAAATTATAGAGAAAAACCGAAGTCTCAAATGCATTTTATCGAAATTAGAAAAGAAAAACATAATAACCATTAAAAGTGAACAAGGACAACTAGAAAAAAGTAAATCTGATATAGCAATCTGAATTCAAAAGTTCTACGCCAATCTGTATCGTTCTAGAAACGATCCTCCCAACTCCTCAAAGCAGAACTTAAAAAGGCAGACAACAAATGTAAACTCAGAAGTGACGCCCGAAATAAGTCACAAAGAAATAGAAAGAGCAGTAAAAGAAATAAAAAGGAATAAAGCCCCTGAAAGCGATGGAATCCTAGCAGAAATGCTGAAGGACCGCGGAGAAAAAGCCATCCATCCATCCAATGGCGCTACAGCCCAAATCGGGCCTTGGCCTCCTTCAACAGGCTTCTCCAACCATCTCTATTTACCGCTGTTCTTTTCCATGAACGCGTTCCCAGGCAGTTCCTGGCATCCTCATCGACTTCATCTTCCCATCTCTTTTTAGGTCTTCCAACAGGTCTTTTTCCCTGCATTCTTGCATTTAATAATTTTCTGGGGATTCTATTCTCATGCATGCGGACCACGTGCCCTGCCCATCGTAATCTCTGCAGTTTAGTATGTTGTGCTAGAGTTGGTTCGCTATATTGCTCGTATATTTCTCTATTGTACCTAATTCGCCAGTTGTTGTTTTCACTTATTGGGCCCAGGATCCTACGTAATATTTTTCTTTCAAACACATCTAATGCATTGGCAGATTTCTGTGTCACCACCCATGTTTCGCAACCATAACTTACTATGGGCCTGATTATTGTTTTATAGACCCGGAGTTTTGTTTTCCGGTGTACGTCTCGCGATTTGAATATGTGGCCCATCGCGAAATAGGCTTTATTTGCCAGCACAAGCCTTCTATTTATTTCCGGTTCTTCTTCATTGCTTGCGACCAGATCCATTCCTAGGTATGTGGATCTATTTACATGTTCTATATCGTCAATAAAGTGTTGTTGCACCGGTCTATTTGATCTGGTTTGTATGAGTAGTTTTGTTTTATTTGTATTTATTGCTAGCCCTACTGCTTCTGCACTCTGTTTCAACTCACAGAAAAAGCCATCACATATCTAAAAATACTATTTAACAAATGTCTATTCGAAGGCAACATACCCGAACAATGGAATACTGTTAAAATAATACTAATACACAAAAAGGGAGACACCACAGACCTGAAAAATTATCGACCAATTTCACTTATTTCACAATTTTACAAAACCTTTACAAAGATTATTACAAACATGTTAACAGTTAAATTTGACTGATATCAACCAGTAGAACAAGCCGCATTTAGAAAAGGGTACAGCACCTGTGACCATCTATAATAATATAATAGTCTCCCGTTTTATACCGCTTCGCGGCTTTGGGAGTATAGCAGGGTAGTCTGCTATATCTAGGGCCTACGGTATACAAGGAAGGTAACATGACCAGTGCTACGCTTCAACCGCCTATTATTACCCCTGGTTTTACCCAAGGTACTCATTTTATTCAGGCTGAGTCGACCTGGGGCCTATAGACATTTTTAAAAATGTCTAGTTGTTCTTGCCGGCGGTAGGATTCGAACTCCGGACCACCGGCATGCGAGGGAAACATCCTACCGCTTGCGCTACGCATCCCTAAAAAAGGACTGCAAATGAATTTCAGCAAAACTAAACTAATGTCAAACAAAGACATAATAAACCTATGATAAACATCCAAGTTACAGAGATAGAACACGTAGATAAATATACATATCTGGATCAAAATGTCAACATAAGCAAAGAAAATCAGACTACCGAAATAAGCAGACGTGTAAAAATGGGATGGGCAGCATTCAGAAGACTCTCACACGTACTTAAAAATAAAAATATACCTCAAAGACTGCGAAACAAAGTGTTTAATTCCTGTGTCCTACCTGTACTTACATATGGAGCTGAATCCTGAATCCTATCTCACTTAAAGACCATAAAACCAATGAAAACATTCGTACTAGAACAAAAGTAAAAAATGCTGTCGAATAGGCAGCTAAACTGAAATGGAAATGGGCTGGACATAACGAACGTCTTAAGGATTGCCGATGGAATAAAGCAATCGGGAATTGGCGGCCATATGAAGCCAAAAGACCACGAGAAAGAGCGCAAATGCGCTGGAGCGACGATATTAAAAGAACTGCAGGACCAATGTGGAAACGTCTTACAGACAACAGAGATGAATGGCAAGAATTAGGAGAGGCCTATAATCGGCAATCCGAATAGAGAGAAGGGCTTAAAAAAAATTTGCTTCAATTCAAATATTTCTCCTTCATTCTTTAACGTTGATAAGGCCACTAAGTATGTTATAAATCCGTCTCATTGTATCTTTCCCTGTTTCGTCAGTTTTCATTGTAATATGTTTTGCGTTTTCTCTCCTCAGAATATATACAGTTTACTCATTGATTTATTCCTTTAAATACTACAAGTGCAATTTCGTCTTGTACAAGACCTATATACTTTTCTTAATATCTTTCCTACAAATATCCTCATTTGATATAGATATATTTATTATTCTGCGAAAAAGGTGGTTGTAGTTTTTCCTATTTAATAATTTAGAATATTTTTAAACATTTTCAAATGTAATAATTTAAATACCGATCTATAACTAACGTGGTCAAAAATTACAAAAACGCTATCCAAAAGAACAGATTAAAAAAGAAATACTTCACCCTTAGGCACCGTCGAAGACGTGTTTTGTTTTCAGGAACTTCTAAAAAAGACACATTAAGCGTAACTTGGCAATAAACCAATTTGGAAATAATACTGCAACTAATAGTTTGATCAAAAAGAAGCATCTAAAAATGTACTAGCCTCCTAATTATCCATTATAATTAATAACCATTATAAATAATAACAAGTAGTCATCGCACAAGATGAAGAAGATCTCAGCTTTATGCTCAGAAAACTAGAAGAAGAATATAAAAACAACGGAATGGAAATAAACTTAGAGAAAACCGAATACCTAACAACAGAAAACAAGGATATGAGAAACCTAGAGATAGACGAGGGAAGACAAATAAATGGAACAGATAAATTCAAGTATTTAGGAACCATAATATCGAACCAGGGAACAACAGAAGAAGATATAAACAACAGACTGAGACAAACAAGAAACTGTATAAGACAACTAAACTCAGTGTTGTGGGATAAGAACATTACGATAAAGACAAAAAAGAGAATATATAATACCCTGACAAGAAGTATCCTGACATATGGGTCCGAAAACTGGACAATAAACAAGAGAAATAGAGGTAGAATAAGAGCAGTAGAAATGGAGTTCCTGAGGAGAAGCTGTAGACTTACAAAAAGAGACAGAATTGAAAACGCAGAGATTAAGCGGAGAATGGGAGTGCAATCAGACATAATCGACTATATAGAGGAGAAGAGACTATCCTGGTACGGCCACGTCAGAAGAGCGGACAGAGGACGCTGGATAAACAAAATCACAGAATGGAGCCCGATTGGAAGAAGAAAGAGAGGAAGACCCCGAAGGTCATTCAGAGATGAAATCGACGAGGCTATGGAGAAAAGAACCCTGCGAGATGGAGACTGGAATGACAGGGAAAATTGGAGAAAACGGTTGAGTGAAGGAAGACAGTGAAAACTGTGGAAATCCTTAGTAGTAGTAATTAATAACCAACATTTAAAAGCAGACAGACGATAAGAAAACAAGACAAATATTTTTGTAGTGCTATGTAAAACACAACGAATAAAAACGGCGTAAGATAATAGTATATTACTTTATGAGGCGGAGAAGCATGACTTTTCTTGACGCGCCCGATATTACGCGCCGAACGAAGTGAGGCGCGTAATAGAGGGCAAGTCAAGAAAAGTCGCTTCCTTGCCGAATAAAGTATACTATTTTTTCTTCAAACGTAGCAATTTTCAACCATAGATAGTACAATTCATACGCTATTTTTACTCGAAATTAACTGTGACAACTATCAAAGTCGTCTAGATGTTAGAAATTAAAATAATTAAGTCGTCGGTGGGATTTGCGTCTCCCTGGTTACAGTTGTTTGACAGTTGTTTGCAATTATTAAAGACAGCTTATTGTTGTTGCAACCGCAAGCGCAAATTTAGTGCGAAAATGGAAAACCTAAACGAAATTGAGTCCGCGGCTAATGATGCAGTAGCACGTTTGGGGCCCTCCAAGTCCGGAATAAAGTATCGGTTAGCGTACAAGCACTTCCAAGAGTGGTGCGATACAAGAGGAGTACGGAAAGTTACCGAAGACGTTTTACTGGCATATTTTAATATAATGGAAAATGAAAATAAATGGAAATCTTCTACAATGTGGTCACGATACTCTATAATAAAATCCGAGTTAGTTATTAGAAAAAATGTGGATATAAGCAAATTTTTAAAGTTACGTGCCTTTCTGAAAAAAACAAGCGAAGGATATACTGCAAAGAAGTCTAAAGTTTTCACTAAATACAAGTTTGATAAATTTTTTGTTTGAAACGCCAGACAAGTTGTATTTAGGATTAAAGGTAAAAAGAATTATATTGCAAAGCATGTAGTATACTCTACTAAATTATAAAAAGATTTCAGATTGTTTTGTTAATTGGGGTTACCGGCGCCTGTCGATGCGACGAAATGGTAAAAATGAAGACTGTGGACATTGAGGATAAAGAAAATGTAATAATTATCAAAATCCCAGACAGTAAAACACGACAAATTAGATCTTTTACGATAATTGGTCAAAACTACATTAAACTGTATAAAAAGTATGCATCACTGCGGCCTGAAAATTTCACAGAAAACCGATTTTTTATCAAGTACCAAAATGGAAAGTGTTACCGAAGCGTCATGGGAATACATTCGATCAGCGCAGTAGCCCAAAAAGTAGCTAGTTATTTAAATTTAAACGATGCAAGCGCATACACGGGTCACTCTACGACGAATTTCAGCAACACTTTTAATTGATGGAGGCGGAAATCTAGAATGCCTCAAACGACATGGGAGCTGGAAATCAAGCACGGTTGCCAGAGGATATATAGAGGATTCAATAAGAAATAAGAACGATAATGCTCAAAAAATTTTAAACCCTCATGATTCGCCAACATCGGGAATGATTGCTGAAAGTTGTTCTTGACCATCAGTATCATCAACAATTTTTAATGCGTATCAAGAGTCACATTTTTGCACGGTTTCAATTTTGAAAATGCCTCATTAACTAATTGTACTTTTAATATTACTATAAATAAAAATGATGTTTAATTGTTGTTAATGACATTTGTATTGTTGCTTTGTGACATGTTTCATATTGTTGCCATGACAACATTTTTCCCTCCGCCGTAAAGAAATGGGAAAAAAACTGCTGCCGGCGGAGACATCAAACTTTGACAGGATCAAGTTGGATAAGTAATGTAAGTAAGTAATCATTATTTGACGTTTGAAGAAAAAATCATATACGCTGTATATAATATTATATTTTTCAAACTATCTGCACTAAGTGATTACCAAAAGTATAATTAAAAGGATGATTTTTTTAAAATGCTTTGTTCTATTTTAAAACAAACTTATCGTCCATATACTAACAATTTAATTAAAAGTTTTCTATTCGAGGTGCCGAATTTTCATTTTTAATCTATGTTACATGCATGTACCCATTATAATGCAATTAACACATTATTACTACCTAGTTCCCATATATTGTTAAAACCGTTTTTATTCAAATAATTGCAGTGAAGAAACAACCATTTCACACGTTATATACTCATGCACAAATAAAAAAACGTTATTTTAAAACTGTGAGAAAGCGTTCAAAATGGCTTCATTCACAAGCGTACGTTTGTTTCCCAGATAACTTTCATTTTTTGCTTTTCGTCGTAACAATTTAGTCACTCGTTATTTTATAATTGGCATTAGAAGAAGCAGCGTAACTAGTTTTAATTTCCACTCCTAACAGCATAATGATTCTGCAACCGAATTGGGATAAAAGAAATCTCGGCTAGCGGTAATTTACGATCCAATAACTGACAAATTTTACGATTCGAGAACTGGTGGAACTTGTCTTATGAAGAAATAAAAAACGGGGTGTTACTCACGCCAACCAATTATTACCTGGTCTATTTAAACACACACACACATGAAAAATCTGAAATTATATATACATATTTATCTATTTAAAGGCTAGGACGACAAGTTTATCAGTAATTAATTTTTTCGCAAAATTGCTAAAAATAAAGGTTACTGTAATAATTGTAAGGTAAGATTTACATTCATTTACGTAGATACTTATTATAAAAATAAAATGATGTTTAACAAACGTCAACGTTTTACCAAAATAAAATTAAATTAAATAAAAATTAAATAAAATTAAGTAAAATTAAATATATTAGTTAAAATTAAATAAAATTTAGTAAGTAATCTATCTATATAAAAGGGTAGGACGAGAAGTCAAACTGTTTATTCGGTAGGGTAACTATGCCACCTAGGAAAGAAATCTGAACTAACAACATCTGATATCTCAATTAGGGTTAACCCTCCTTTCACACAATACGACTTTGGTCGTTACGACGTTTTGTTGGCGGTTTGCCGTACATTCAATTAGTCCAATAAAGCAATAAACGGCGACTTTCACAAAAGACGACCACGACCAACTGTCGTGCCGTTGCCGTTCGGCTGCCGTTGAATGCTACTGCAATGGACAACAGTCGAGTAGTGCCGTGTTAACAGTGAACCACGGCTTGTATAATAAATACTCCTTTAGTAACTTTTATTGGCTCTGATAGTTTATTTCCGATTTTTAGGTAAGTAGTCTAGGTCATGTTATCAAACTAGGAAAACCAAATCAAGATGCTGAAATTAAAAGAACACAACTGGCATGGGGCGCTTTCGGCAAATTAGCATATATCTTGAAAAACACCTCCATTCCTGTAAACTTAAAGAAAAAGGTGTATAACACATGCATACTACCAGTTTGTACTTACGGCTTGGAGACAGTAGCCCTTACCAAAAAATCTGCTAAAAAATTAGAAACAACGCAAAGAGCAATGGAACGAATCATGCTTGGAATATCACTAGGAGACAAGATTAGAAACACATTAGGGATATTGTGGAAGAAATTGCAAAAATAAAATGGCGCTGGGCAGGTCACGTAGCCCGATATAATGACAACAGGTAGACACGACGAATTCTAGAATGGAGACCAAGGACGACAACAAGAAGCATGGGAAGACCTCAAAAAAGATGGGTAGATGACATAAGAACAGTGGCAGGCAAACAGTGGATTAGATTGGAGCAAGATAGTGAAAGATAGAAGCAATTGGGAGAGACTTACATTCAGGAGTGGATTGAAAATGGTTGACAAAGAAGAGGTAAGTAGTGTTATCCCTGTATACTTCTGTGATTATTCCTAAAAAGTATGGACTAATGCCGAGTTGTTGTAAAGATTGCCACAATTTAAGTTTAAATAGTTAAATGATTATTGTCATTTTTAAGTTCTGTGACTTTTGTGAGTTTTGACTAGTTAAATATCCTTTTTTTTATATTTAAACATGTCCCCCAAAAGGATACACCAAAACGGTCATACGACCTCTTGCCGTAACAAAAATAACGGATGTGGCAATCCAGTGGGACTGCCGGTAGAAGTTACACTTCTATACAAGCATTCGCCGTTACAAATTTATTTGGGAGTCAATCTGCACAATCATTACATATGTAATGCTTTAGGTAAGACATAGCAGAAAGAGAAACAGAATTAATAACAACTTACTAACAATTAATAAACAACATTTGACCTGTAATAGGAGTATAGTAAATGAAGGATTGAATCAATATTTTGATGAAAATGTATATTTTTATTTTCATATATGTATGAAAGGAGTTGAATGCAAAAATTTTTTTACACATACTCTGGAGTAAAATTCATTGTTTATTTTGTTATTAATATAAAAATACAATACAATACACTGCAACATAATTCAATATAATAATACAATACAAATTAAAATGCAATATTCATAAGTATTTAAAAATGACAATAATATACATAACTTTTCTACTTACGCACATGTTAAATTTACCATGCAATAATATTAATAAAAAAGTCCTTCCCGACTGGGAATCGAACCCCGGTCTCCCGCGTGACAGGCGGGGATACTGAATACTATACTACCGAGGATATGACACAAACGTATTTCAAAATTGACAGTTCTGGGTCATACAGTGATTTACTGAGATTATTATTTTGAAATACAAAAGACTAATATAAATAATACAAAACATATCACATAAATAATAATATTAATATATATTTTATTATATATATATATATATATATATATATATATATAATATTATATGTATATATATAAATATATATATTATATATATATATATTTATATATATATATATATAATATATATAATATTAAATATATATACAAAAGGAACATTTTTATATTCGACAGAGGAATAGAGAGAAAATATATCTTCTGTCTCTCTCTTACTCATTATCTTACATATGTAATGATTTCACAGATTCACTCCCATACAAATTTCCAACGTGGAGCACGCGTATAAAAGTATAACTTCAAAAAGTCGTATCGTGTGAAAGGAGCGTTAGAATTTATGTGATCTTCGTGAACTTGCCAGTAATCAAATTCATCAAATATTTTATCCCTACAAGGTAGCGGCGTGTATTTTACCGTCTTAGTAGACGATTCTTTAGTTTAATCCATAGGAGCGTCTTCATAACGTAAATTTCTCTGTTTTGTTCCACAAATCATAAGTTCGAACAAAGAAGGAATTTCTTTACAAAAAATTTGTTAAAATCCTTTATAAAAGGTATAAAAATTAAAATTAATTTAATTGCTATATCTTTTATAAAAGATTTTAACAAAATTTTTGTGATACATGGTATACAGCCAGCTACAGGAACTTAGTTTCCTTGTGGATTTGAATTTCTTTACCTTAAAATGGCTGCTTTGCCCATTTTGGAGCTGGAGTAAACATTTCTTGGCTGCTGCTAGCGCAAGGCACGTCATCGTTACTACTACTAGTGCTTTCCAACTCTTTATCTCCCTGTAAAGGGTCTTTCGAAGGGCCAAGGTGGATTAGCAGCAGCTTTTTTAAGTTCAATGCTCTTTGTATGTATGTTGGCTTCCAGTCGTTAAATTTGTGATTACACCTTAAATTACTGGCATTTAAAAAAAAAACTTTAAAATATTTTGAAATATTTTTGAGCTTATTATTTAAAAAAATGCGTTTCCTCAATAACCTTACATTTAAAACCCTATTTTAAGTTAGTTTTAGATAAAACCTTATTTGCCGTCACAATTCGCAAAAATACAAAAAAAAAGGATATGGGCCAAATACATACAAGAACTCTTTAATGATAATAGGTCCGAACAACCTCCGTCCTGTAATGACCACTTACCAACTACATCAGATGAAGTACAAAGAGCAATATCACAACTAAAAAATGGCAAAGCTGCTGGACCTGACAATGCTTATGCTGAAATCATAAAGCTATTTAACACCGACGGTACTCAACGACAGAAATATTCAATGACATATATTTAAACGGAGTAATACCAAGATGATGGCTGAAGTCAACGTTTATTGCTCTACCAAAGAAAACAAAATTCGTATCGTGCAATGATTTCCGGACCATCGGCATAATAAGTCATATTTTAAAGTTATTTTTAAAAATCATACATCAAAGGATATATAGACTATACGAAGAAAAAATCAACCGTACACAGTTTGATTTTCGGAACGCAGTGGGTACAAGAGATGCTCTCTTTAGCATACAAGTGCTATTTCAACTATGTAGAGATGTGAATTGCGATATTTATGCATGCTTCATTGATTACCATAAAGCATTTGATACAGTAAAACACGACAAGCTGATGGAGATATTAACAAATATTGGAATAAACACCTGTGATCTAAGAATTATTACCAATCTTTACTGGAATCAAACATCATCTATCCGTACAGAGGCAGGGAATCCGATGATATCAAAATCAAACGTGGGGTCCGACAGGGATGTATACTATCACCCCTGCTCTTTAACTTGTACTCTGAGGAAATCTTTCAAGAACCAGTAGAAGATGTTGAAGCCGGAATTCGACTTAACGGAGAATGTATCACTCACAGAAGTGAGTCAGAGATATGGACTTTCGCTGAACATTAAGAAAACAAAATGTATGATGATCTCTAAGAAGGAACAGCAAATTAAAAGGATCAGTGTGAATGGTCAAACAATAGAAACCATACACCTACCTTGGTACGAACGTCAATGAAAATTGGGACCATTCCCTAAAAATAAAATCTAGGATAGAGAAAGCAAGATCTGCATTTCAAAAAATGGCTAAGCCATTCAAATGTCACGATTTATCAGTATCCACAAAAATCAGGTTACTACGATGTTATATCTTTCCTATACTGTTGTACGGAGTTGAGTCGTGGACTCTCACAGACGCTACCTGTAAGAAAATTGAGGTTTTCGAATTGTGGCCTTAATCGTGGAATCCTAAAGACATCCTTTACCGACCACTTTATTAACCAAGAAGTTTTATTAAGAATGCAAAAAGAAAAAGAGTTGTTACCGACAATATAAACAGCCAAAATTGAATGAATTCGTCAAGTAAAAGTAGAAGGAAAACGAGGACCAGGGAGGCGAAGAATTTTCTGGCTGAAAAATCTGCGTACGTGGTTTAACACAACAACCACAAATCTTTTCAGAGCAGCAGTTTGCAAAATACAGATTGCCATGATGATCGCCAACATCCGAAACGGATAGGCACAACAAGAAGACGAAGAAGTGAATCACGTGCAACGAAACACCGGTTCTAGATGTCCAACACAATCGTGTCGTATAAGTGCGAATACGGTAATATAAAATTTTGATTCATATTTCACGTGTTAATAAGACCCACACAATTGTGACGTCTTAGTACGAAAGGGCTAACAGGGTTTTAGTTCCCAATTTTTTGTATCAAATCTTAATAAGATTCCTTTTATAGCTTACAAAACATTTCAAACAAGTTATTTTAACTACAACCTATTTCGCGAAAAATATTGATGGTTTACTTTGATGCCAATACTCGTCCCTATTAATAATTAAAAGCGTATCCGACAAGTTTTGTGCAGAGCTAAAAATACAAAGTGAGGTTAAGCTTGTTCCAGTTAAAGAATAATGAGAGCATTGTAATCCGATTTACCCTTTTTTCTTTCTTGTATTTTTAATGTAAATTTTCTTATAAATTTCTGTAAATTTCAGTTAAAAATGTGTAGATAGTACGGGTAATAAAACAGATTCTTTTTAATAGAAAATAGTCTAGTGATTATTGATTATCCTTTATGTAAATAATTCCGATATGTCTTTCCACAAGTTCACGTCTATTTCTTTCTCTCTGATCTCTCTATTAATGCATTTTCTCCACCTTAGTCTGGATCTTCCTCACTTCCTTTCACCTTGGCATGATGTCTAAGGGTGCGTTCATTACGGAGACCATGGCATGGTATCCTCGCCTAGAGCATAGCACTGACAGTGAACGCTCGCATTTAAAATAATGCATTTATTTTACGTGGCGATGATAATAATACCATCCTATGGTCCGATAGAGGGTCGGCGCCTTGTTATGAACGCACACTAATGTATTATCTGCTTAAGTAAACGTATTCACGCATTCTCTTCACGTGACCATGCCATCTTAGTTGATTTATTCTGATTCCTTAGAAGATTTATTATCAGTCCCATTGCTTCGCTTGCATTATTAACTCTGACTAGTATATTTTGTGTACATTTTCAAGATTTCGCAGGGATTAAAGCAGGGAGATGGACTGGCCCCAACTTTGTTTAACCTGGCACTGGAGTATGCGGTTAGGCAAATACAAACTGGACGAGGAAACCTACTGACCAACCGCACGGTTTAACTGGCCGCTTATGCCGATGATATTAATATTATGAGTAGAACATCAACAGGAGCAAAGGAAACATAGGCAGAGTTAAAAACGCAAACAAAAATGCGAGGTCTGGAAATTAACATAAAAAAACAAACATAATGATACAGAGGAGAAGAAATATAGTCCCACAAAACATTATACATGAAGATGACATTGAAACGGTTGGAAAGTTTACATACCTTCTTCTTCTTCTTCTAATGACGCTACAACCCTTTGTGAGTCTTGGCCTGCTTAACAATATTCTTCCATTCTGCCCTGTCGGATACTTTCCTTCGCCACTGCCTGATGTTCATGGTTTTAAGATCCCTCTCTACGTCGTCTATCCATCTTTTACGGGGCCTTCCTCTTGTTCTGTTTCCTTGGGGCATCCATCTCTGGACTACTTTTACAGCTCGATTATCTGGCATTCTTTCTAGGTGACCAAGGCAGTTTAGTCTTTGTGACTTTACAAATCTAACAATATTGGCGCTCTGCATTAGTTCATCCAGCTCATGGTTCGTTTTAATTCTCCACGAACCATCGCTGCATTGGGTTGGTCCAAATATCTTCCTTAGTATTTTGCGCTCAAATATTCTCAGTTGATTTTCATCACTGGTTGAGAGGGTCCACGTTTCACATCTATATATGTCCACTGGTCTTATTACTGTTTTGTAGATTCTAACCTTATTCTTACGATTCAGTAACTTACTTTTCATTAAGTCTTTGTATGCATAAAAGCACTTATTACAGCTAAGAATCCGAGCTTGTATTTCTTGACTGATGTTGTTGTTGTTATTTATTATTGAGCCTAGGTAGGGAAAAGTGGAGGCATATTTGTAGGTATAGTTGTCTACCTTCAGATTCTCATGTTGATTTGATTTTTTGCACTACATATATTTAGTTTTGCTTTCATTTATATATAGACCAAACGTAGCAGCTTCTCGTTTCAGTTTTATAACTTTTTTGCTTAATACCCTTTTGTTGCGGCTTATTATGGCAACATCATCCGCATGTGCGCATATTTGCATTGATCTTGTATTAATACAGCCGTTTATATCTAGTTTTCTAACAACAGCTTCTAAAGTTAGAGTAAAAAGTGTTGTAGATAAGGCATCATCTTGTCTAACTCCATTTTCGAGTCATTCGTATAAGTTTAACCAACCTGTAGGGTATCCCTAACATAGATAGTTGCTTTAACATCTTTTGTCGTTCTACTCCATCAAACGCCTGGTTGAAATCGGTATACAAGTTGTAAATAGGTATGTTATATTCAACAATTTTCTATGTATACCTCTTAACATATGCATTTGGTCTATAGTTGACCTCTTTGGTCTGAAGCTACATTGGTATTCACCAATCATCTCCTCCGAAAACGATTCCAGGTGGCTGTATATAATTCCTGATAATATCTTGTAGACGACATTTAAAACTGTTATGCCCCTATAAATTTTGCATAGTCGTTTGTCTCCCCCTTTGTACATAGGAAGTATGATTCCTACTTTCTAATCTTCTGGGATGGTTTCTAGTGTCCATATGCGGTCGATTAGTTTATGGATACGCCTCCATAGCGCATGTCCACCATTATATTATATCAGTTCTGCAGTTATTCCAGCTGTGACAGGTGCTTTGTTATTTTTTAGATGTTTTATGACGTTTATCGTTTCTTCCAATGTTGGTTGCTCAAATACAACTACTAGTTTATATACCTGGGAGTAGAAATATATGTCGACGGATCGGAAGATGGAGAAATACGGAAGAGAATAACCCAGGCAAACAGAGCTTATTTTGCCCCCTCCCACATATTTCTGTCTAAAAATGTCCACCGAAATACAAAGATGAGAATCTATAAAACCCTAATTCGACCAATAGCATGCTATGGCAGTGAAGCATGGGTCCTGAAAGAAACATCCAAAAGCAAACTCGATACATTTGAAGGGAAATACTGAGGAGAATACTAGGACCTGTGAGGGAAAACGGAATCTTCAGAAGTCGATACAACAACTAGCTTTATCAACTTTATAAGGAAGCACCACTGTCAGACTTCATTAGAATACAAGGATTGTATTCTAATGTCTTTTCTAATGTCTCCCATTCTTATGAAGTCTTGTAAAAGACTTCATAAGAATGGGAGAGGATAGGTTACCAAAAAGAGCACCGAATGCTAGAATGCAGGGAAAGAGACCGGTTATAAAGCCAAGAAAGCGCTGGGAAGACACAGTAAACAGCGACGCACAAGCCCTTTTAGGAGTCCGTGTATGGAGAAGATCAGCCACAGACAAGCAAGGGTGGAGGCAAAAAATAAAGGAGGATAAGGCTCAATTTGGGCTGTAGTGTCGTAAAAGAAAAAGTATATTTTGTAAGTCTTCCATTTTTTTGCTATCAGAACAGTATCGTCTTCATTCATGATATTGTTAATATATTTATCGTGTATCGTTGGAAGATTTTAAGGTTGCTTCTTGATTCCAATAAAGGTTTTAAATTATTCGGAGATCTTTTCCGTCTAGCTTCATTTTCTCTAGTTCATACAACTATTTTTCATGCTGGACTCTATCAAAAGCATTATGGTAATCAATCAAACAGAGATATAATTTTATCTGGTGATCGAGGTATTTTTGAATGAATCGGAAACTAAGAGTCACTTATGTTTAGTTCACATTTCTCATAAATTCGATTCTGTATGATCTTTAAAAATATTTTTAGTAAGTGATTCTTCTTGCTTTCTACCCTGATTTCAAATATCGTTCTCATTATTTTACCAAAGGTTAAGCGGTGGACAGACTTCCAAATTGTACTCGCGTGGATAAATTCTCATCAAACTCAAATACAGGAGTTAACGCGAACTTATTTATGGAATCACGTAGGGTCTAAAGACAACCCGCAGATATTTTGTCTCTCGGTACCACACCGGCCCTGCTGGTAGACAATACACAACCACTAAATTTAATGAATTTGTTCCAAATATTGATTTTCACAGATCTCCCTGAAATAAAAGGCATTCTACACGCTGTAAATAGTTCGAATCCAGCATTGGATGAGCTCTAGGCTCCTGTCCGCGCTAGCCGCACCTCAGAAGGTTTAACACAGTCGGTATATTAATAAGTTTATTCAGTTCGTGTCAATATTGTATCCCCGAAGTTATCTAGTTTTATAGTTTCATAAAGTTTAGTTTCATAAATCAGCTATCGTAAGCAAGTTATCGGTGTCCAAAATACGTTGTAACTGTTTAAATTAACTTGTTAAAACGTTCTTTTCGAAATTTTCATTTGTCCCAGTTTTCTGGGTGGTCCTTCAAAGAAGTATACAAAGTGAACCTATTTCCCTAAGGACAAAACTTGTTCCCCAAGGGATAAAACCAGCAACCTACGACTGGTGCGCGAAACAAAGGCATCAGGACAAGGTGTAAGGACAAACACACCTGTATCTTCGCTCAATTCTAATGGGCCATAATTCGTTGCTTTTGCGGAAACTAGATTTATCTATTAGTGTTATTACATCTATTTCTATTTCGTCTAGTCCACAAACTTTCCAATTCGTTGCACTTTGAATTGCATGTTTTACCTCTACGTCTAGGATTGGAGCAACAATAACTTTTTACGTCTTTTCAATAACCCACTAATGAAAGGTTCTAAATTTTAATTAGATATTCTCTATGGTGTTGACAATCTAGCCACTTTTCTTTAACTTAGACTCTATTTAGCTTCTCTTATGTTTAAAGCTCATGACAGTGATGTCGAAAGGCATCCTCTATTTTAGCAAATAATTTTTTTTTTACAATTTGTGTTTTTACTTAGAGATTGGTACTTGGTATAACATCTTTTTATCTTGATTTGCAGATATGTCCCAGTCTATATTATTAAAAACGAATCCAATATCCACGTCCAAATCCCGTTTGCATACATTAAAAAGGTTCCTTCTCACTTATTTTTATCTCGCTTAAAATTTGGGCAATTCAGATGACAAATATTCTAATTTATTAACACGTTTTGTGGTAGTCAACATTCAACGGATGAACGGCAACGAATAATGAAACTTTTAAATGAGTTTCAATTTACATTTTGAATTTTAAATTTTAGGTGGAGAGCGATGACTATCGATTAAAAGCAGTCTGAAGGAGAGTTTTGTGGCTAAATCTAAAGTGAGGTGGTAATCTTAGCTAGGAAAGCCATTTGCATTATAAAAAGGCTGAGAATGACTCTTCCGGCGTTCTATTCGTATTTTTATGCGCTCTATTTTTATTTAAACCATTAAGCCTTTAAAAATGCAGCTTCACTTAAAATAAATGAAAATATACTTAAGATACGTGATCAACCTGTTGAATTTTTTATATAGCGGTAAAAATGTTTTCTATTTTTTTTATTTGTAGATAAATAAACAAAATCTTTATGAATAAATAATATTATTTTGTGGATTAAAGTTTATTTGTATAATTTCCAATTTGTTTGCAATTTGTGGTTTAGGTAATATTTAAATCACTAATAGTACTAATTTATAATAATAATAATAATAATAATAATAATAATAATAAAACTCAATTCTACTGCAGAAAGTGCCAATAAATCTTACCCAAGCCGAGAAGAAATCCATGAGTTTTGGGGAAATCAACTTTCCACACCAGCCGCTCTTAACACCAATGCTGGATGGATCGAAGATACGGCGCACAACTGCCAACACTACGTTACTGCTCCCTACGAACCCTTCACCACTGAAGAAGTTTCAAATATTATCAAAGAGCTTCATAACTGGAAATCTCCTGGACCAGATGGCGTTCAGAACTTCTGGCTTAAAAAGTTCTGGAGTATTCATGAGTGCCTATCAGCAGTAATTAATAACACTATTTCTAATCCGCAGGAAATACCATCTTTCCTAACCCAGGGAACAACTTATTTAATTCCCAAAGATCAAAATAACACCCAAGATCCAACCAAGTACCGCCCAATTACTTGTCTTCCAACTCTGTATAAATTGGTCACATCCTGTGTAGCCCGGCGTATCAACCAACACTGTGCTCTAAACAATATCATAGAGCCACAACAGAAAGGATGCGCTAAGGGTTCCATGGGCTGCAAAGAACAACTTATCATCGACTCTGTCATTTCTAACCAAGCATATAGCAAAAAACGGAATCTCTTTACTGCTTTCATCGACTACAAGAAAGCGTTTGATTCAGTGCCACATGAATGGCTTATAGATATATTAAAAATATATAAAGTCGATGATAACATAGTGACCTTTTTAAAACATATAATGTCAGATTGGAAGACAAAAATTCACCTCAAAATACCTGGTGAAAACAATATCGAAACTGAAAATATTGCAATCAACCGGGGCCTATTTCAAGGAGATTCGTTGAGCCCACTGTGGTTTTGTCTAGCGATGAACCCCCTATCCCAGATACTGAACTCAACTAACACAGGTTTTAGCATCAAAAACAACACCACTGTTGTTGCAAAGCTTAATCATCTATTGTATATGGATGATTTAAAACTACTAGCTTCCACTCGAAGCCACCTGGATCAGATGCTAAAAACAGTAGAAAATTTCTCTAATGATATTAGTATGCACTTCGGTCTTGACAAGTGCCGTGTCTTAAATATAATCAAAGGAAAGGTTCAGCCCGGCGGATTCGATATGCAAAACGGCCAGAACATCGAGGCCATGGGTGAAAATGATATGTATAAATACCTCGGAATAAAGCAAGCGCGGAAGATTGACCATAAGCAAATGAAAACTGAGATAACTACTGAGTTTATACGAAGGGTAAAACAGCTGCTTCGTTCACATCTTAACAGTAAAAATTTGTTTAAGGCACTAAACACCTACGCATGTTCCGCGCTTAGCTACTCATTTGGTATTGTTAAGTGGACAAAAACCGATATAGAAAACCTTCAGCGAAAAGTACGAACACACCTCACAAAGGCACAAAAACACCATCCTCGAAGTGCAGTAGAAAGAACGACATTACCGCGGTATTTAGGTGGACGAGGACTTATGGATATAAGTGAGCAACTAGAAAAACAAATTACTAATTTAAGAACTTATTTTCAGGTGCAGGCTGAGACATCTACTCTACATCGCGCGATTTGCGCAGTAGATGATACAACACCGATCAAACTGAGGGAACCAGAAATGCGCATAAACCATCTTACTAAGGACGAAAAAATGCGCACCTGGATGGGTAAACCTCTGCACGGGCGACATCCCCATGAGGTCAGTCAAGACCATGTCGACAATATAGCGTCGAACTATTGGCTGACATCAGGAAAGATGTTCCCTGAAACAGAAGGTTCACTACTGGCCATTCAGGATCAGGTTATACCAACAAAAAATTACCTGAAATATATCGTCAAAGACCCTCAGGTCCAAAACGACAAATGCCGATATGGATGTCAAGCCCAAGAAACCATCCAACATCTTACCGGGGGCTGCCAGGCATTTGCTGCAACTGACTATAAGGAACGGCATGACTCAGTAGGAAAGATCCTCCATCAAGAGATAGCTTTTAAACTGGGACTTCTACAAACAAACCATCTCCCATATTATCAATACGTTCCTGAGAGTATGCTTGAGAATGACAACTACAAGCTATACTGGGATCGCACTGTGCTCACAGACCAAACTGTAGCACATAACAGACCAGATCTCGTGCTAGTTAATAAACTTACAAGACAAACAACACTAATCGATGTGGCGATACCTAACAACAATAATCTGCGTGTTAAGTACAACGAAAAGATCGCCAAGTACAGAGATCTGGAAATACAAATAAGGAGACAATGGAGAATGGAAAGTACCCAGACGATACCTATTATTCTGTCTACCACTGGAGTCATCCCGAAGAACCTTCTAGAAAACATAAGAAAGCTGGGTCTAAATGAACATCTATATAAGATCATGCAGAAAGCTGTGTTACTTTCGACGTCCAGATGCGTTCGAAAATTTTTGGGAGATACACCGATGTACCAAGTCACCTAGGACTCGATAACATGGAAAGAGTCCCACCAGAGCTCAATCCTTTTGATACCGTAGGTATCTGGGATGAGTGAATTTTCCCCTTAGAGGGAGTGTGAGCCGTATGGCTAAATCTGGATAATAATAATAAATCGCCAATAATAATGGATCGCCAGGGCACGTCTGGAGCCGGCGCTGGACGTGACAGCATGCGGGACGTCGGTGGCAGGGTGTTGAGGAGGCGGGCCCCTGTCATACAATCAGCTACAGCCCAACAAGAACAACAACCACAAGCGAGCCAAACAACAACAAGAGCTCCGCTCGCTGAAGGTGCTGCGCTGGAACATCAGCCGGCGCTCACTCAAGCGGGACGACCGAGGCAGCGCATGAAATGGACTGTGTCCATGAATGAAAATATTTTGCGCTTTTATTATAAGGTGACAAACCTCGGTCAAGAAACGATCGGCTATCGACAAAATCTGTATGCCGAATTTTGCAGAGAGTACCCAGAAATTCAAGTATCTGAACAACGAGTAGCAGATCAATACCGGGTCATTATCAGAAATAATCTGATCCCAGAGACTAGACGCAATAACATCAGAAGCGAAGTCGAACGGGAGATTCATAATCAAGAGGTAGTTGGAAATCAAGCCCTTAACGAAATACAAGAGCCAATTCCTGAGGTTGTCATACAAGAACAAGAAACTCAACCTGATAATACACAGCAGGAGAACGAGTTGCGCGATAGCCTAGTTAACGAAATGGCACGCGCCGTACAAGAGTTTAATGGAACAAACCCACTTAGCAGACCACCGCTACCAAGAGTAAACTCTTGTAAGAAACTAGGAGTGCTGTTACAAATTGTGAACACTGAAGTTCTGCCCAATTATGTCGTAGAAGCCCATACATTGGAATATATGCACACGCTGATTTACTGTGCAGCAACAGCAATTGCTAATGTTATGGGCATTAAGACCAGAACACGACGGGGTACTAATATCGGAGGGGCAGATAACAGAGTTGCACCTTGGGAAAAACGGCTGCTAACGAAAATTGAATCATTACGTAGGGACATTGGTCAAATCACGGAATATGTTCGAGGAACAACAAGTAGAAAAGTAATCAGAAGAGCTGAAGAAATAATGCTAACCAACGCAAGACACTCACAATATAATCCAGAAAACAACACAGCACAACAGTGCCTGGATACATTAAAACAAAAGCTTTCCGTTTACTCAGGCCGACTAAGGAGATACAAAATTAGTAACAAACGAAAATGTGACAATACGCTTTTTGAAAATGCCGAGAAGGCGTTCTATCGGAAACTCAATTCTACTGCAGAAAGTGCCAATAAATCTTACCCAAGCCGAGAAGAAATCCATGAGTTTTGGGGAAATCAACTTTCCACACCAGCCGCTCTTAACACCAATGCTGGATGGATCGAAGATACGGCGCACAACTGCCAACACTACGTTACTGCTCCCTACGAACCCTTCACCACTGAAGAAGTTTCAAATATTATCAAAGAGCTTCATAACTGGAAATCTCCTGGACCAGATGGCGTTCAGAACTTCTGGCTTAAAAAGTTCTGGAGTATTCATGAGTGCCTATCAGCAGTAATTAATAACACTATTTCTAATCCGCAGGAAATACCATCTTTCCTAACCCAGGGAACAACTTATTTAATTCCCAAAGATCAAAATAACACCCAAGATCCAACCAAGTACCGCCCAATTACTTGTCTTCCAACTCTGTATAAATTGGTCACATCCTGTGTAGCCCGGCGTATCAACCAACACTGTGCTCTAAACAATATCATAGAGCCACAACAGAAAGGATGCGCTAAGGGTTCCATGGGCTGCAAAGAACAACTTATCATCGACTCTGTCATTTCTAACCAAGCATATAGCAAAAAACGGAATCTCTTTACTGCTTTCATCGACTACAAGAAAGCGTTTGATTCAGTGCCACATGAATGGCTTATAGATATATTAAAAATATATAAAGTCGATGATAACATAGTGACCTTTTTAAAACATATAATGTCAGATTGGAAGACAAAAATTCACCTCAAAATACCTGGTGAAAACAATATCGAAACTGAAAATATTGCAATCAACCGGGGCCTATTTCAAGGAGATTCGTTGAGCCCACTGTGGTTTTGTCTAGCGATGAACCCCCTATCCCAGATACTGAACTCAACTAACACAGGTTTTAGCATCAAAAACAACACCACTGTTGTTGCAAAGCTTAATCATCTATTGTATATGGATGATTTAAAACTACTAGCTTCCACTCGAAGCCACCTGGATCAGATGCTAAAAACAGTAGAAAATTTCTCTAATGATATTAGTATGCACTTCGGTCTTGACAAGTGCCGTGTCTTAAATATAATCAAAGGAAAGGTTCAGTCCGGCGGATTCGATATGCAAAACGGCCAGAACATCGAGGCCATGGGTGAAAATGATATGTATAAATACCTCGGAATAAAGCAAGCGCGGAAGATTGACCATAAGCAAATGAAAACTGAGATAACTACTGAGTTTATACGAAGGGTAAAACAGCTGCTTCGTTCACATCTTAACAGTAAAAATTTGTTTAAGGCACTAAACACCTACGCATGTTCCGCGCTTAGCTACTCATTTGGTATTGTTAAGTGGACAAAAACCGATATAGAAAACCTTCAGCGAAAAGTACGAACACACCTCACAAAGGCACAAAAACACCATCCTCGAAGTGCAGTAGAAAGAACGACATTACCGCGGTATTTAGGTGGACGAGGACTTATGGATATAAGTGAGCAACTAGAAAAACAAATTACTAATTTAAGAACTTATTTTCAGGTGCAGGCTGAGACATCTACTCTACATCGCGCGATTTGCGCAGTAGATGATACAACACCGATCAAACTGAGGGAACCAGAAATGCGCATAAACCATCTTACTAAGGACGAAAAAATGCGCACCTGGATGGGTAAACCTCTGCACGGGCGACATCCCCATGAGGTCAGTCAAGACCATGTCGACAATATAGCGTCGAACTATTGGCTGACATCAGGAAAGATGTTCCCTGAAACAGAAGGTTCACTACTGGCCATTCAGGATCAGGTTATACCAACAAAAAATTACCTGAAATATATCGTCAAAGACCCTCAGGTCCAAAACGACAAATGCCGATATGGATGTCAAGCCCAAGAAACCATCCAACATCTTACCGGGGGCTGCCAGGCATTTGCTGCAACTGACTATAAGGAACGGCATGACTCAGTAGGAAAGATCCTCCATCAAGAGATAGCTTTTAAACTGGGACTTCTACAAACAAACCATCTCCCATATTATCAATACGTTCCTGAGAGTATGCTTGAGAATGACAACTACAAGCTATACTGGGATCGCACTGTGCTCACAGACCAAACTGTAGCACATAACAGACCAGATCTCGTGCTAGTTAATAAACTTACAAGACAAACAACACTAATCGATGTGGCGATACCTAACAACAATAATCTGCGTGTTAAGTACAACGAAAAGATCGCCAAGTACAGAGATCTGGAAATACAAATAAGGAGACAATGGAGAATGGAAAGTACCCAGACGATACCTATTATTCTGTCTACCACTGGAGTCATCCCGAAGAACCTTCTAGAAAACATAAGAAAGCTGGGTCTAAATGAACATCTATATAAGATCATGCAGAAAGCTGTGTTACTTTCGACGTCCAGATGCGTTCGAAAATTTTTGGGAGATACACCGATGTACCAAGTCACCTAGGACTCGATAACATGGAAAGAGTCCCACCAGAGCTCAATCCTTTTGATACCGTAGGTATCTGGGATGAGTGAATTTTCCCCTTAGAGGGAGTGTGAGCCGTATGGCTAAATCTGGATAATAATAATACCTGTAATAACCTGTGGGAGTTTTTTGTCAGTTCTTCTATCAGGCGCGGCCCCCTGCGAATGGGGGATACTCTCTGGGTATTCTTAGAACCGATACCCAGAGGGTAGCAGGCATACCTGCCGTGGAACAAAAACTGACACCTGGCAGTAGGTATAAAATGCACACCCATGAAAATGGAGTTTAATAATTTATGTTTAGGGTCGCTGCCTGGGGATCGCCAGGGCACGTCTGGAGCCGGCGCTGGACGTGACAGCATGCGGGACGTCGGTGGCAGCGTGTTGAGGAGGCGGGCCCCTGTCATACAATCAGCTACAGCCCAACAACAAGAAGAACCACAAATGAGCCAAACAACAACACGAGCTCCACCCGCTGAAGGTGCTGCGCTGGAACATCAGCCGGCGCTCACTCAAGCGGGACGACCGAGGCAGCGCATGAAATGGACTGTGTCTATTAATGAAAACATTTTGCGTTTCTATTACAAGGTGACGAACCTCGGTCGAGAAACGATCGGCTATCGACAACAACTGTATGCCGAATTTTGCAGGGAGTACCCAGAGATTCAAGTATCTGAACAGCGAATAGCAGATCAATACCGGGTAATTATAAGAAATAATCTTATCCCAGAGGCTAGACGCGATACTATCAGAAGCGAAGTCGAACGGGAGATTCATAACCAAGAGCTAGTTGTGGATCAAGTCCATAATCAAATCCCAAATGAGCAGATTCCTGAGCCCATCATACAAGAAACTCAACCTGTTAACACGCAGCAGGACAACAACGAGTTGCACGATAGCCTGGTAAGAGAAATGGCACATGCCGTACAAGAGTTTAATGGTACAAACCCACTTAGCAGACCACCGCTACCAAAAATAAACTCTTGTAAGAAACTAGGTGCGCTGTTACAAATTATGAACACTGAAGTCCTACCCAATTATATCGTGGAAGCCTATACATTAGAATATTTGCATATGCTGATTTATTGTGCAGCAACAGCAATTGCTAATGTTATGGGCATTAAGATCAGAACACCGCGGGGAACTAATATCGGAAGGACTGAAAACAGAATTGCACCCTGGGAAAAAAGACTGCTGAGCAAAATTGAATTATTGCGCAGGGATATTGGACAAATTACAGAATACATCCGAGGAGTAAGAAGTCGAAAAGTAATTAAAAGAACTGAAGAAATAATTCTGAACACTCCAAGACACTCACAACATGATCCAGAGAACAACACAGCTCAACACTGCCTGGACACATTAAAACAAAAACTCTCCGTTTATTCAGGTCGCCTAAGGAGATACAAAGTTAGTAACAACCGTAAATGCGACAATATACTTTTTGAGAATGCAGAGAAGGCTTTCTATAGAAAACTTAATTCCACCGTAGAAAATGTAAATAAATCCTACCCAAGCCAAGAAGAAATTCATGAGTTTTGGGGAAACCAACTTTCGACGCCAGCTACTCATAACAACAATGCTGGATGGATTGAACAAACGACGAACAACTGTCAACACTACAGTAATATTCCTTATGAACCTTTCACCACTGAAGAAGTCTCGAACATTATCAAAGAGCTTCATAACTGGAAATCTCCTGGACCAGACGGAGTTCAAAACTTCTGGCTAAAGAAGTTTTGGAGTGTTAATGAGCTTTTAACAGCATTTATTAATAATATTATTTCTAATTCACAGGAAATACCATCATTTCTTACTCAGGGAACCACTTATCTAATACCGAAGGATCAAAGTAACACCCAAGATCCAGCAAAGTACCGCCCAATTACTTGTCTTCCAACTTTGTACAAATTGGTCACATCCTGTGTGGCCCGGCGTATCTACCAACATTGTGCTCTGAACAATATCATAGAGCCTCAACAGAAAGGATGCGCTAAGGGGTCCATGGGCTGCAAGGAACAACTTATTATCGACTCAGTCATTTCTAACCAGGCATACACCAAAAAAAGAAACCTTTTTACTGTCTTCATTGACTACAAGAAGGCTTTTGATTCAGTGCCGCACGAATGGCTTATAGATATATTGAAAATATATAAAGTCGATGATAATCTCGTGACCTTTTTGAAGCATATAATGGCAGAGTGGAAGACTAAAATTCACCTTCAAATACCGGGTGAAATTAATATCGAAACTGAAGATATCCCTATTAACCGGGGGCTTTTCCAGGGGGACTCGTTGAGTCCACTTTGGTTTTGTCTAGCTATGAACCCACTATCTCAGCTGCTGAACTCTACTGACTCAGGTTTTAGCATCAAAAATAACAACACTGTTGTAGCGAAGCTTAATCATCTGTTGTATATGGATGATTTAAAATAAATGGCTTTCACTCGAAACCACCTAGATGAGATGCTAAAAACT
Source organism: Diabrotica undecimpunctata (assembly GCF_040954645.1). NCBI lineage: Eukaryota > Metazoa > Arthropoda > Insecta > Coleoptera > Chrysomelidae > Diabrotica > Diabrotica undecimpunctata. The sequence continues at coordinate 133,512,065 of NC_092808.1, forward strand.
GTAGAAAATTTCTCAAATGATATCAGTATGAATTTTGGACTAGACAAGTGCCGTATACTAAACATAGTCAGAGGAAAGGTTCAGCCCGGAGGTTTCGATATGCAAGATGGCCAAAACATCGAGGCAATGGGTGAAAATGATATGTACAAATATCTCGGAGTGAAACAAGCGCGGAAAATTGACCATAAACAAATGAAAACCGAACTAACTTCGGAGTTCGTGCGAAGAGTAAGACAACTAAATCGGTCATATCTTAACAGTAAAAATTTGTTTAAGGCATTAAATACGTACGCCTGTTCCGCGCTGAGCTACTCATTTGGTATTATAAAGTGGTCAAAAACGGATATAGAGGGTCTTCAGCGGAAAGTAAGAACACTTCTCACAAAGGCGCAAAAACATCATCCACGTAGTGCAGTAAAGAGAACAACATTACCGCGGTATCAAGGGGGAAGAGGACTTATGGATATAGGTGACCAATTGGATAAACAAATTGCTAATTTAAGAACTTATTTTCAGGTACAGGCTGAGACATCTACTTTACATCGAGCAATTTGCGCAGTAGATGATACGACGCCGCTTAAACTGAGGGAACAAGAAATGCGCATAAACCACCTGACTAAGCAAGACAAAATGCGCGCCTGGATGAGTAAACCTCTGCATGGGCGACATCTTAATGAGATCAGCCAAGAATATGTCGACAATACAGCGTCGAACTATTGGTTGACATCAGGAAAGATGTTTCCCGAGACTGAGGGTTTCCTACTTGCCATTCAGAATCAGGTTATTCCAACTAAAAATTACCTGAAATATATTGTTAAAGATCCTCAAGTCCAAAATGACAAATGCCGATATGGATGCCAAGCCCAAGAAACTATCCAACATCTTACCGGTGGCTGCCAGGCATTTGTCGGTACTGATTATAAAGACCGTCATGACTCAGTAGGAAAGATTATCCACCAAGAACTAGCTGACAAACTGGGACTTCTCCAAACCGACCATCTTCCTTATTATCAATACGTCCCTGATAGAATGCTTAAAAATGACAACTACAAGCTATACTGGGACCGCACTGTGCTTACAGACCAACCAGTGGTCCATAATAGACCCGATCTCATACTAGTTAATAAAATTACTAAGCAAACAACACTTATTGATGTGGCGATACCCAACACCAATAATTTACGTGTTAAATACAACGAAAAGATCGCCAAGTACAGAGATCTAGAAATACAAATCAGGAGACAATGGAGAATGGAAAGTACCCAGACGATACCTATTATTCTTTCTACCACTGGAGTCATCCCGAAGAGCCTCCTAGAAAACATAAAAAAGCTGGGTCTAAATGAACATCTATATAAGATTATGCAGAAAGCTGTGTTACTTTCGACGTCCAGATGCGTACGAAAATTTTTGGGAGATACACCGACATACCAAGTCACCTAGGACTCGATAACACGGAAAGAGTCCCACCAGAGCTCAATCCTTTTGATACCGTAGTTATCTGGGATGAATGAATTTTCCCCTTAGAGGGAGTGTGAGCCGTATGGCTAAATCTGGAATAATAATAATAATAGTTCGCATAAACCAGAAATAAGCATAAACCACCTTTAACACCTGAATAATTAAACCTCTGCGTGGTAAACATCCTAATGAAGTCAAAATATGTCGACAATAGAACGTCAAGCTATTGGTTGACATAGAAAGATGTTTCTATCTATGCTTACGCATGTTGACGTTATTGTCAACAAAAGACTACCAAAGAGTAGCTGGATAAGCTTCAACGACCCGCATGCTCAGTCATAACAGGAACGATGTCCATGGAGATCATGATTGACCTCCCTCCATTACACAGTGGCAGATACAAGGGGGGGGGGGAGTCATGACTACCCCCCACCCACCCAAACCAAATTAAATATGAATCAAATAATCATAAAAAAATAATTTAAAACCCATCAACCCTATAAGCAGGAAGTTGGAGTAGGAGTTGAAATGATTCACTCATTTATTCTAAGGGTAAGTGTAGAATTAGACGGAAGCCTTTTTACATTTGCTCTTTAAAAAAATCAACATTTATGAATACAGTAATACCTCGACTAATCGTTCGATTATCGATGAGATCGAATTACCGTCCACACATTATTGCTCATTCAATGTACACAACATGACTTTTCGCAGGAAATCAGCACATTTTTGTTTTATATTAGGTATTTCTTATCTTCAGTTTTGTCTACGAATTGTTTGTAATTTGAATATATACTACAATTGTTGAGACTGTGTGCTACATTTTAAAATTTATCTATAATAAATATTAAAGTGAATATTATTGTTACATTTCCTCTGTCTGATATTATTGGACCACCTACTGCATATTCCACGGTAGAACAAGAGTTTTCACTGTGGATTCAAAAGTGAAAAAGAGTCGTGCAAAATAATGGAAAAGGTTAACTGGTTTAGCACGCATCAATGTGCATCCTGAAATTCCTCTTGATGTTGATGCAATCATAGAGCGATTTGCTAAATCGGATAGGCGAAAAGAATACATTTTACAAAATTATACAATATTTACTTGTCATATTCTTATAGTATTTTTAATCACTGAACTTGTATTTACCACTCGTTGCCGGTGAGAAAAATTTGTAGCTGTTTGTAGCAAATATGCCTAATTATAGAAATAACTATTCTTAAATTATATTATGTTTTTTGTTGAATAAATTAATTTAAATAAAATGCTATTTACACTGCTTCTTAAGGTTCCTTCTTCATTACGGAAAGATGGCTATAACTACAGCAAATTGCTCTCTATCTTGTGCTGTTCTTAGTATCTAATGTGTGTCCAAGCCTGTCCAGTCTCTTACATTCTCCAGCCAGGAGCATTTTCTTCTTCCTGGACCTCTATTTTCTTCAACTTTCTCTTCCATTATAAGTCCTAGAAAGTTATGTTTTTCTCCTCTGTAAATATGTCCTAGATAACTCATTTTTCTGTTGTTTACAATATTTAGAGAGTTTTCTCCCAGTCCTCATTCTTATCAGCAACTCCTTGTTGGTCACTTACTCTGTCCATAAAATCTTCAGCCTTCTTCGAAAAACACACATTTCAAAGGCGTCCATACGCCTCATACTTATAATTACGAGAGTAGATGTTTTCACTCCGTATAGCAATAAAGAATAAATGAATGTTTTTACAAATTGATATCGGATATTCAACGATAAGATAGACTTAATTAGGAATGTTTAATACATTCATTAATGTTTACACGTACATCGAGTTATTGCATTTAAATTACTTAACTTTGGTTTATACTTGTTTATCCTTGGGTTGTTCTTGATTTTGTAGCCATAGAATAGGTGGGTTTAAATTAATTGTCTTTAAAATACCTAGTTTAAATAATTGACAGTTCTTGATTTTTCAATATTTATATTTTAATAACTTTCCTTTGGTTTAATAGTCTTGTATAACACTCTATAACCTAGCGAGAGATCAAAATGAAGACAATTTTGAAGATAAATTGCTAAATAAAGACATGAACTTTCTGAAGTTGAAGATGTTTGAGCTAACCTTTTATAATATTTTAGTATCATTTTTTTATTTGTTAATTAATTTTTCTTTACATAATTTAATTTATTCCAGCAACCACAAATTTTAGAATCATTAAAAAGTTTAGTATTTTAAAAATTTTATTCAATTCTTTTGAAATTTGTTGATCTTAAAATATCGGCTGCGAATTTGGTGATCGGTAAAAAATATAATACAAAACCCGAGCTTTTCCAACAAGTGAATTGTCAAACAAGAAATACTCTGGCTTTTGTAAGTAGATCGATTTCATAAGACGACTTTGCAAAAAAGTTCAGCGTTTCTCGAAAAGTGACTTATTGGTTATAAAAGTTGTAAAACAGACTAAAGTAGCATTTTGTTTACGTCCTAGCCTTAAATAGGAGACAGGCAAAAAATTAGGTGAAGTGACTGTAGCTGATCAATAATTCGATCCCACGTCGTATGGTGACGGGCAAAATTACTGGACGACTACGAACTCTCCCACGCTACTTAGAGTTTAATGGGTTCACTTTTATAGTAGGATTAAAAGCGACTACGAACTGCCCCACGTTACCTAGGTACTTAGATAATATTTTTGTAAACATATATAATTTTTATTTTACTTTATTGTATTCAAAAAGGAACCCAATTCCCAAAGCATGAGCGAAAATTTTAAATGATTAACAATATAACAATATAATCGAATAAAGTTTATTTATAAATCTACATTAACTTATATACAATAACAAAAACTGCAGTTAAAAATAACAATGCTTAATTCTAATGTCTGATTAGTGATTAAAATAAGTAAGAGTGAACACTATATTTTAGATTTTTAAAGTTAGCTGCATAACAATTGCAAACTGACTTAATGAAGTCTAATTTGGTAATGTTTTGAGTAACGTAATATTCATTTAGCCTGTTTTCAATAAAATCAACTTTTCTTTTTGCCGTTTTATCAAGTTTTTTTTTTCGAATCTATGTGCAGTTCTGATTTTCATATATACTTCTACTTGAAAATTTAACAAAATGTCTGTAAATTTAAATATGTCAGGATGTGATTTATAAAAACATTCGTTAAATTTCGAGTGAAATGATTCACATGCTTTTGTAGTAAATATAAGAGATGATGAATTTGAAGCCCACATGTAAGGTGAGCATGTTGAATCTTCCGTTAAATAATTATCAACTAGGTAATCACAAAATTGCAAAACTCTGTCATCTGGCATAATATTAAAAAGTTCATCAGAAAAAAAAGTCATCAAAAACTTCACTTGGATCTAAATAACGAACGTCGAAAAACAATTTTAAATATTTTCCAATAACAGTTTGATTTTTATGTTCCGAGGACAAACCTAAATTTTGAATTTTTCGGTACAAATTTTGTGTTAAATGAAATTTGCAACAAAAAGTAATATTGTCGGGCCAAACTAACTTAGGTGCATTTTGAATTACTATTTCAAAATCAGAAATTATTCGCTTCGGTTTGAAATTTAAATTCAAATCGGTACATATTTTTATTAATGTATCAAAAGTTCTTTTGTACGATTGCTGTGAATTATTTGTTCACAAATAAAATACTAGAGGAATATAAAAACCATTTTTACGTAAAACCATACCATAAAAACATCTGACAAAATATTTAGAACAGTATTGAAAAGTTCCATCTATTCTTCGTTCACAAATTGTTGAGAGCACGAAATATGCCTCAAACTCATAAAACGGTCGTAAATCATAGGCGTTCCTAAGGTGTTTATTCATTAAATAATAATATAATGTTTTAATACTGTTATATATAATATTGATAATATTTTAATACTAATATATTTAGCAAAAAAACAATTAAAACTTTCACGACTAATGTTGGTTATTATATTATATTAATAAAAATAAGAATTTAACCATTAACAATTTTGTAAATAAGAATACCTTATCTCTTTGGATATTTCAATACTAATCTTCGCGTTTAATCACTTCACTAGAAAACCTGGAATTCATATCCGAAGGTACTATTCGTTGCAAGATAATTAAGATGGAATTCCCCAGATTTTTAATAATATAATTATATTCGAAACTTAACTTGAAAGGGTGAAGTTATTACGAACGAAAACAATTTTTTTGTTTAGTACGTTTTTGATCGCATGTAATTTACGGCTCGTCGGTGTTTCCGCGTCTACGGCAGTAATTAGCGTCTCGAATATTTCTTTTGCGAATTATATGCAGTGCGTGAGTGATTTTTTATTCCATATACCCACGAACATATACGTACCTTTCGCTCGTGCTCGTTTTGTTGAATTGTTTGTGATGGCTTCATCATCAAGTTTTACACCGGTACTGTTGCGTACAGTCAGTAAGTCTTTCTATTCACCAAGAGAGAAGACTATTGTCCTGAATGTTCACGATGCTCTGGTTTCTCAGTATCCCACAAACACTGTTCGCAACATAGACGAAAGTTGTGCCAACATGACTGGCGTAGGAGAGTCAACTTTATATAGGTTCCTATCAGAAAGAAAAAAACACGGTATAGCTAACCTAAACACAAACGAACACTTAAAGAGAGGGAAAAAGCCTATTGAAATTAATGAATTTGCCAAAAATGGTATTCGAAGGAAAATTCATGGATTTTTTTCAAAAAAGAAATATCAAACCTAAACAAAATTTTACAAGAAGTTAGAGACGACCCGGATTTGCCTCATATCGGACGAACTAAATTGTGGCAAGTTTTAAAAGAATTAAATTTCCGGTGGGAGAAATCAGACCGAAAATCACTTTTGATTGACCGGGAGGAGAAGATGATGTAATAAAAGAAATTATCTAAGATTTATACGAAAATTCCGGGCTGAAGAAAGGCCCATCTTCTACCAGGATGAAACGTGGGTAAACTCAGGTCATACTCTAAAAAAAATTTGGTCAGATAAAAATATATTAAGCTCCAGGCAAGCCTTTATGGAAGGTTGGTCTACTGGTATCTCCCCACCTTCTGTCTGGTAAAGGCAGTAGATTAATAATTTGTCACATTGGCAGTGAAAAAGGATTTGTTAAGCATGGTTTGTTGGAATTTCATTCCAAAAGCACAAAAGACTATCACGAGGAGATGACAGCTGATGTTTTTGAAGAGTATTTTGAGCAAATGATTGAACACATATCACCAAATTTAATTATAGTATTAGATAATGCACCTTATCATTCACGACTAGTAGAAAGACTTCTAACGAATGCGTGGAAGAAACAGGATATTCTTGACTGAAGATATTCTGCTTTACGAAGATGGAATGGTAAAAGCAGAACTTTTAAAAATTGCCCGGCAACACAAATCTAAGTTCAAGAAATACGTAGTTGACAAAATGGCGGAAAGGCGAAACATCACAGTCTTTAGACTTCCACTCTACCACTGCGACATAAATCCAATTGAACTCATTTGAGCACAAATGAAAAGTTATGTGACTAGAAAAAATACGTCATATAAAATACAAGTTGTACGTGAATTGTTATACGAGTCTTTATAACATATTACAAAACAAAACTGGAAAGATGCAGTAAGACATGTAATAGAAGAAGAACAAAAAATGTGGGATCTTGATTACATAATTGATGCGACCGTAGAAATTATTAACCTAATTATTAACCCTCAAGACGACTCGGATTCCGAAGTTGATCCTATTTATTTTGAATTTGAATAGTTTTCTAATCGTAATTATATAAGGTAAGTAATAGTAGTTGTAATCGTAAGGTATTAAAGGGGAAAGGCGCAAAATGTCGCCTGTCAAAATGTTCAATGTGTTTTAAATGTATCCATTTTTTTTCAAATCCTGAGAAAACTAAAAAGCATTTTTAAAAAATTTAAAAGCAGAATGAAATATTTTTTAGAATAAATAAAAAGTTTCTTTTGCATACAATATTTTCAATTAAAAATTATACTATATTTTCTCTTTTATTTTCACCCCTGTTACATAACATATTAAAATAAACACTGTAGAAGTTTTCAGCGACTTTCTGCCCTGAGTAATAATGTAATCTTTCATTCTGCCTTTAAATTTTTCAGAAATATTTATTAGTTTTCTCCGGATTCGAAAATAATGGATACATTTAAAACACATTGGAAATTTTGCCAGGCGACATTTGGCGACTTTTTCCTTAATTAAATAAATGTATCTTTTACAAATGGCAAGAAACTTTTTATTTTTGAATAAAATAAATAAGTTTTATTAAAAAATACAATTTACATAAGTACAATTTAAAAAATATATTTATTTAGTTCAAATAAATGTTTCAATCATATACTCTACGACACTGGTCGTTCATATCTAACCATTCAAAATACCCCCGTAATAGGATTATAAGGTATTGTATTCCTTCAGATATAAGGTGGGTTAGTCGAAAACGTCTTAAACCGTCAGTTTTAGGTTGGTTTTTACTATTATATCGTATTACTTATCCTCTCTGTATTTCAGTTTTCTGACTAGGGTTAAACTTGTAGTGAGCTATCAACAAATTGTGAACCGGGTATACATACAAAGAATCTACATTACACGAAAAGTAAAGATTTGTGAAACAACTAAAAATTACGGAATTAATTATTTTTCGTAGATAATAAAAAGTTTTCACCTGTATATGTTTTTAAATTTAAGTTCACTAACACTTCTTCCTGTGTCTTGGGCAACGATGGTGTAAATTTTCGTCTTGCAGCATAGATATTTCTTCGAACGCAAGAAATGTCTTTCGTTGTCAGAGGTAAATTGCTGAAATTTTCCTTCCTTAATTCCTTGTGGACAATCTTTAAAGGTTTTTCACATATATCTTCTATAGCTTTCCTATTTGTAAAATTACGAAAAATTTGCCGGTCAACGTGGATATCTGGAGCATGATTACCTATGCTCCACCGATGCTTTTACAAGAATAACGTAATTTTCATCACTTCTTTTGTGTACACTTTTGTTGATACACTGTTTTTATGCATCGCCAACGCCATCTAACTTTTCCAACTTTGAAGACATGGGCCTTTGAATATTTATATTTATTAATTATTAATAAAAGTTCTCCCCTTTGACTAAACTTATTCGCCATTTAAAATTTAAACACTAACGGACAAAACTATACCGTAATACTTGCAACTGAAGTGAATAACTGAAAATATTTATATTCTTACTTTCAACTATAATCAAATTTGGAATTTTCGATCATTAAGGTACTTGAGATTAATGGGCCCAGGTATTACTTACCATCTTCTTTTATAAAACTTTTTAATAAACGTCAAGCTATTGTTATTTTTATGAAGCTGCGATTCTATATTTACTTAGGTAGTTACTTTAAAACTATTAGGCACTAAAAAGTTTTATTTATTTAAGACTTTCGTGACTAAACAAAATACCAATTGGTACATATAATTGAACACGTATTGAAGTAAGGATTCCAATAATAATAAAATATATGGAGTATTCTATTTAAAAAACCAAATTATTAATAATATCTAATTTGAAATCTCCATTTTGCAGAGTGGGCATATTTCGGTTTTTGTATAATTCGAGATAAGATATAATAAGACGTTTCTTGATTTTTGGTCCACTATATATCCATTTAATGTAAATAAATCGTATCCTTGTATACGTTTTTTTACAAAACTGTATATTTTTTATAAAAAAACTTCAACTGAATATTCAGTTATGATTTGACGAAACGAGTCGTTATGAAATTTCTTCTTGAAGAAAAGATTGACAACTGGAGCATATATAACCTTATTTGTGAAACTATCCATATGATAGGAAATATTGCAGAAATATCCGATTGCAGAAAAATATTATCTGTTTATTATTAAAGCTACGAGGTCTGGCTATTAAATAACGAGACTGTGCGCGCAAAAGGCGTCCTAGAGTGGAAGAGTGGGAAACGAATGCAGCATTGGACAAGGTTAGTAGATGTTAAGTAGGTTGTCTCGTAACTATGTTGGCGAAGCGAGGGGCAGAATGCTTACGTCACTCATACGACAAAGTCAAATTTGACAGTTGATGAACAGTTGTCTGCACGTCTGAGTTTAAGTTCACGTTTGTTGTTGTCTCTATTCTATAGTATCATTAGTTCGTTTATTTGTTTAGTTATTGTTTAGTTTTTATTTTTAAGTATAGTTATAAGGACAATATTATTTATAGAGACTTATTATTTAGTACATAAACACTTGTGAAGTGTGTTTTCGTAGCCGTGATATCAAGGTTTGTCATAACAATTATATGTAGTTTTGTACGTTATAATAATGATATATTTTTTAGATGAGATAAGTATATATAGCTTGAAGATTTGTGCTTGAAGGACTAATCATTTTTTGTATTTTAATCTAATAATAAATTATTTATATTACCTATTGGTTTTTTTTTGCCTACCACTAGATATGATAAAAATGCTGCAAATTCCAGGAAAAAAATAATAAGTAAGTTCCTACATATTTAGTATTTTTGCTTTTGAACTTTTTCTACTGTTTTTTTGGGTTTTTGTGCGAAATAAACTGTTATCTCCATTTAAAACACACAATATTATCACTATAATCAATTCTATTTTTTGTCATCAGACTATTGATTTTAGAAAAAAAAATTGATATAATTACTAATATAAGAACCACTTAACATCCCTATACCCAAGAAAATCCCAAAATATATTGCAAAACCTAAGTTTTTGAACCTTATATTAGCATTGAAGCTTATGGCAATTTTAAAAGTGTCGTATGGGTGACGTATTCCCGCCTTTAAAAAGCGAGCATTTGATTGGTCTATAGTTACGAGACAACCTAATTAAATATCTACTAACCTTGAGCATTGGATAGCTGGAAGCTGGAAGTGTCTACTCTTTCAGTACAAAAACACGTTTTTGTCGCTGTGGTAGTATTTTTTTGTAGAGGTTACAAAGAACGTGTTTTTTTCTCGTGCCGATAACAATGTGTGACGAAAAACATGAGCAACGAAATAACGTGAAATTTCTCGTTAAATTAAAAAAAAACTCCGACTGAGGGCTATAATTTGTTGAAAGAGGCCTATGGACCCTATGGTGAGAATTCTCTATATCGTACGTCTGTTTTCGAATGGTATAAACCATTTTTCTGAAGGCCGAGAGAGCGCCGAAGATGACCAACGTCCAGGTAGACCTGTCTCTGTTTCAACTTCGCGAACAGTGACCAAAATAAATGAAATTGTGCGCGGAGATCGTCGTATGAGCATTCGGATGATTGCTGAGACTGACTAAGAATGACGAATTGAACATGAAGAAAGTCTGTGCGAAGTTGGTCTCACAAAATTTGACCCTTGACCAAAAGCTCATCCGTCAATAGATCTGCTCAGATTTTCTTGAGAGGTTACATGAAGAGCCTGAATTAATGGAAAACATCATCACTTGCGATGAAACCTGGATATTCAAATACGATGTTGAAACTAAGCGACAATCCATGCACTGGAAAACTCCTGCATCGCCAACAATGAAAAAAGCAAGGATGTCGAAATCTAAATTTAAAGCTATGCTAATCGTTTTTTTCGACATTAACGGCATCGTGATGACAGAATGTATTGCAGAGGGTCAAACTGTAAACCAAACTTACTGTTTGAAAGTTTTGGCAACGCTGCAAGAGCGAGTTCGTAAGAAACGGCCGGAGTTGTGAAAAAACAAGCCGTGATTCTTGCACTAGGACAACGCACCTGCCCATAACGCGCTGTGAAGCGTTATTTAGCCGCTAGAGGCCTTTCAGTGCTCGAACACCCACCGTACTCGCCGGATTTAGCACCCTGTGACTTTTTCCTGTTTCCGAAGATCAAGTCTACCTTAAAAGGAATCCGATTCGAGTCGACGGAAGAGGAAGGGAAAAAACGAATGAAACGGTGTGTGACGAGGGAAGGGGAATATATTGAAGGAGAGCATTCGATTGTAGAATAATTTTTAAAATAAAACTCTTTTTCATAAGCAGTCTCGTTATTTAATAGCCAGACCTCGTATGGGTTAAATTGCAGTACACGAAAGCGACTGTCGCTGTCCGTTATAAACATATTTTTCATGTTTCTGAAGTTATATTTTAATATTCGAAACGTAATAATTAAATCCGCTCGAACTCGACGTTTCTGAAATGTGGGTAAATTGGTCATATTTAGTCTATCTATATACGTAGATTTTGGTTGACAGAATGAAATTCCTGTGCACCGCCACTTGACATTTTCGAGAACATTTCTATCGACCACTAACATCAGGCACCACACAGTTGTGCAACATTCCAGCACTTTACGAATTTATAATTTATATAGATCAACTGAAATATTAACACTTTTGCAAATGTTTTATTTATGATTTACTGTCTGCTTTTTTTAGGTTCTTAGGGATGATATTCGAAACGAAACTTACATGGAAAAAATATATATTACAAATTTAAAACACATGCCAACATGGAATCAATTTTATGAAAACTCTCTCTAATAAAAACTATGAAGAGGACCATAGCTGATTCATGTTTATAAAATCCTTATTAGATATTTAATAGATTACGGTTCCACAGTATATGCATCTGCCAAAGAATCCTTACGTCATCTTGAAGTTATTCAAACTGGTGAATTAAGATTAGTCACAGGGGCATTCCAAAATAGCCCAACAGAAACTTTGTGACCATAAACTGGAGAGCTACCACTTAAATATAGAAAAATATACTTAACTACCACATATACATTTACCGCTAATTCTAATCCCAACAATCCAATTAGAAATAAAATATTTAATGATTGTTGTTTTAAAAACGTATATAGTAAACATAGGAATGTGAAACCACCATTCTAGGAAAGATTTAGGCAAACTCTCATGGCTTTACAAATTCAAATACCAAATACCTATTCGATCTCCATAAGAATTCCTTCTCTCTTGGAAAACAATCATTCTACAATCCGACACATCCTTAAATATTTTTAGAAACAAGGATACTCCCTATTCCTTAATAAGAAATACCTTTATGAACAAACCTACAACCCACAAGGAAACTAAGTTCCTGTAGTTGGCTGTATACCATATAATAAAAAATTTTCCAATAAAATCCTTTATAAAAAGGTATATAAAAAACCCCGTCGGGCTATGTTAAAAAGACAAAACGTTTTCGGAATAAGTATTCCATCATCAGTGTCCTAAAATATTTAACCACTTAATTAAAAAGAACATGAAATGATTTAAATTTTGACTAAGGTTAATGTGAAATGTGGTTAATACTTTACTATTACATGAATGTAGCCACTAAATATGAGGGTAAAAACCCTTTAAAAATTAATGTGAAGTTTAGTTTACATTATGTCGTGTTTACAAATAGGATGGTAAAGTTACCGTTGGATTGGTAACATGGCGACATATGACTCTACATTAAGTTGCAAGTCCTGAGACGGTATGTCTACGAGGACTTTATTAAAGCAACTGATTGAAATGGCAATCTCAACAGGTTATGACGGAAGCCATGACAGAGCAGTCAGTGTAACTGTATGTGTCTATTTGAGACAGAAGCCACCGTTATTTAAAATTGTGAAAGTTGAAATGAAATTAAAAAAATTATAACAGTATCAACCATCAATGTTGTTGTTTTAAATTATGTATATGAGATGAAATTGTGATGAGAAAATTATGTGATTATAGTTAGGCAACCAACTATACAGTGTCAAGTGTTGTGATGAAAAAGATTCTAATATAAGGCCCTTTATGTTTCAATAACATTTGGTACCTGGAAAATGGAAACTAGACACAGGTGGAAAGTTTGGTTCTTGAAAAGTATAGGAATTAATATATTTAATGTGAGATTGTTATTCAATGAATGAAATAAAACTATTGTAATATAAAGTTCGTGTAAAAATTGACTTATAACTCAATTATATTAGGCCCTGTATGCCAAAAAACAACATTTGGTACCTGGTAAATGTAAAACTTCTTGAGTTACAAGTTCATGAATATAAATATCTGATTAGGTGTTAACAGACTGAGTGATGTAGTTATATTTTGTGTGTTGACAAGTACATGAAATGGACAAAAATTGATGGTTGGGAGTGGTTTTGTAATATATTGATCGTAATGTACTCAACTTATAACTTGAGAAAAGGCCCTATCTGTTATAAAGCAACACTAGGTACATAGGAAAATAAAAGATTAAGTTATAAGTTGGTAAGTTAAATGAACTGTTGGTCTATATTGACTATAATAGTAAAATAAAATTGTTGTAGGTGGCTCTGTTAAATTTGAGTAAAGAGAATGAAAATTAAGGTGTTTTTGAGAAAGTTGTGATAAGCGGATAGACTACAGAAGGCTGAGGTCCCCAGAGGACCGAAAACCAAATCCTGAGGGAGTTGTGTAGAAAAGAAAAATGAGAATTTCATAATCTGGAAGGGGGAGGGATGACGGATGATCTAATCTAAATTTGGAATTTTTGAAAAAGAAGCATGGAAAAAATTGGGTATAGTGGTTAAGATATGAAGTTTGGGTTGAAAAGAATAGAGTGGGATAGATGGAGAGTAAGATTTAGTGGAAGGAAGGTTTTTAGAGTGAACTAATGAAGATGAATATTAGGTGAACTAATCATGAATATAGATTTTTATTGTAGAAGTAAATTGGGGATGTGGGTTAGGAGAATAATTGGCGATGAAGAGGGAGAAAATCTCGATTGAATGAAACATGACGATTAACGCAATTTGGGCTTTTTTGTTTTTCTTTAAGAATTTCAAGATCTTCGTATAAATCTAATTTGAGGAAATTTTTTTGGGAGATATTGTGGATAAGTGAAGCGTCTTCTGGGATATTGAGAGTGTGGTTGTGTTCTTTGAGATGTTGAGAGAAAGGGGAAGTATTTTCTCTTTTAATGTGCTCTAGAGAGCGTGAAGAAAGAGATCTGCATGTTCTACCTATGTAGGTGGCATTGCAATCTGAACATTTAAGTCTATATACTCCACTCCGGTTCATGTAATTGATATAATCTTTGGAATTAGAAATATGTTGTCCCAAATTGTTGGGTACTTTGAAAGAAACATGGGTGTTTTCAACCGAAGGTTTTTACCCTCATATTTAGTGGCTACATTCATGTAATATATTGTAAGTATTAACCACATTTCACATTAACCTTAGTCAAAATTTAAATCATTTCATGTTCTTTTTAATTAAGTGGTTAAATATTTTAGGACACTGATGATGAAATACTTATTTCGAAAACGTTTTGTCTTTTTAACATAGCCCGACGGGGTTTTTTATATATCTTTTTATAAAGGATTTTATTGGAAAACCTACAACATTTTCAACCACGTATATACAGACACCCCTAAAACAACGGTTGGAGTTGGGGCAGCTATCGTTACTCCAAAAATTACATTTGAATATAAACTACTTTTCTTAAGCTTTATACAACTGGTGAGCTATATGCCATCTATCAAGCTCTTACTCGTATTAACTCCAGTAATATATTAAATTAGGAGGGAGAATTATTAGGAAACATTTTAGTAAATAAAAAATTTTAAAACAGCTTTACATCTGTCAAGACTTATCCTGGAGCAGACTTGGAGACAGACCACGTTCCACTGGGAACGTGGGAGTATTTAGTGTCAAACTCAAAACAGTGCAGAAAAGAAAAGCACAATCATACGATCTACGTATGCTAAAAGACCTTGATACGAGGATGAGAATCCAAGCCACGGTAAACGAGCAAGTAACTGCAATTGGAGACGAATCGAACGAAGAACAAACGATCAAACATATTACAGAAATAGTGCAAAATGTAAAAGATAAACACTTAAAGACAGATAGATTAATGAAGAAAAAATCATGGATGACAGATGAGATCCTGAAACTAATGGACGAGAGAAGAGAAGCCAAAAATAACCTAGACAAATATAAAACCATAAATATAATAATAAGAGCGAAAATCAGAGAAGCAAAAGAAAAAGAAGCAAGGGAAAGATGGAAAGAAATTGAGACTCTGCAGTCAAAGTACGATAGTCACAATGTACATAGAAAACACCTTTGAGCTAGAAGAAGAGGTAAACGATGGACCAAGAATATTATAGCAGGAAGTTTATTCCGTAATAACACAGTTAAAGGATGGCAAAGAAAGCGGCAGGCCCTGATAATACTATGAACTACTAGAACTACTTAAACTAATGGACAACGAATCAATAGCAATAATCGCAAAGATATTCAACAACATATACAACTCTGGAGAAATACCAACAGAATGGCTGAAATCTGAGTTTGTTGCACTTCCAAAAAAACAGGAGCCAAAAATGCAAAGATTACCATACTATAAGCCTCATGAGTCATCTCCTAAAATTGTTCCTAAAGATAATTCATAAGAGAATCTACAAGCTGTGGGAAAGTCAAATTTCTCCCAACCAGTTCGGGTTCACAACTGCTGTTAATACTAGAGAGGCTTTATTCTCAGTAGTATTATTCCAGAGATGCAGAGAGGTCAACTGCGACATATATGCATGTCTGGTTGATTACGAGAAAGCATTTGATCGAGTACATCACGCCAAGATGACGCAAATACTAAAAGAAGCAGGAATTAACAACCAAGATCTAAAAATAATTAGAAATCATTACTGGAATCAGACAGCAAATCTAGGAGTTGAAGGTGAACACACTGACTATGTGAAAATCATGCTTGAAGTAAGGCAAGGCTGTATTTTGTCTCCCCTAATCTTCCATCTGTACCCTGAAATAATATTTATCGATGCTTTGCACGAGACTGAAAAAGGTATTCTACTAAATGGTTACCGACTAAACAATATCAGATATGCAGATGACACCATAGTATTTGCGGACAAGTTAGAAGACCTACAAGTTCTTATAAACAAAATCACGTGTTACAGACAACAATATGGACTCAATATAAACAAGTTCTTATAAACAAAATCACGTATTACAGTCAACAATATGGACTCAATATAAACTTTAAGAAGACAAAGCTTATAATAATTAGTGAGAAAAGGATAACAGAGGGTCAACTCTACGTCAACCAATCCCCTGTAGAAAGAGTGACGCACTACAACTACCTCGGCACCATAATAAATGAAGAATGGACCAACAACCAGGAGATTAGAGCACGCATCGGAAAAGCTAGATCCTCCTTCAATCGGATGGGGGCCTTCTTCAAGAGTCACAACCTCTCTCTTGATACAAAAGTAAGAATGCTGCGATGCTACGTTTTGTCTGTCCTTTTTTATGGTGTTGAATCGTGGAACTTGAATTAAGATATGTGCAGAACGCTGGAAGCATTTGAGATGTGGCTATATCAAAGAATGCTTAAGATCCCGTGGACTGACCGAGTCACAAATGAGGAGGTCCTCAGAAGAATGAATAAGAACCGAGAAGTACTGACCACCATCAAATCTCGAAAGTTACAATTCTTCGGATATATTATGCGAAATGAATCCAGATATGCTCTCCTTTAAGCCATTCTGCAAGAAAAGATATTTGGGAAACGAGGTCTAGGAAGAAGAAGAACATATTGGTAAAGAACCTCAGAATCTGGTTCAATACAACATCTGTGCAGCTTTTCCGAGCTGCTGCAGATAAGACAAAGATTGCCATGATGGTCGCCAACATTCCTAACGGATAGGCACAAGAAGAAGAAGAAGAAGAAGAATATATTCAATGCTTTTATAATTAACGATTCCCCCACTACCATAAATACATAAAAAAACTAACTACCATAATGTATCTACTGTACAATTTTTATCGGTTCCTTCACATATTGCCATTCAACGAAATGAAACAGCGGATTGCATAGCCCAACCAGCAAGAACCAGTGAAACCACGAGTGAAGTGAGAAATCATTTGTTAAAGTGAAGGTTGAAAATATTTGGTAATTTAACTTTAAAATTTCGAGAAGTGAAAACATCTGTAAAACAGGGAAAATATCAAATTTCCAACAGAGCTCATCAAGTCATTGTTATTCGACTTCGTCTAGGACATACCCGTCTTACCCACGGCATATAATTGGTCGCACTAATCTCACTTTATGTTTGAAATGTAATGTTCCATTAAGTGATACACATTTTGTTTGTAGAGCGTCCCTGATACCAATTGGAAAGACAGACCAACTACATCATCGGAGCATTAAGTGAGGGTAAAATTAATTGCTCAAAGACACATAACCTCAGAGATTGATGCGACTATGTTAATAAAATAAAAAAAATTATCCTCCTATCAAATCTATAAATAAGAGGTTATATTATTTTGCTTTGAAACTTACAATTACTGCAAATATATATAGAAAAAAAGTTAAATTATCATAAAAAAAGTCATGAGTCAAGTAAGTATAACCGTGATTAAATAGTTTATTTTAAGCTTCCCAAAAAATGAAAAACCAGAAACTAGGTAGGTACTTCGTCACAGTTGTTACATTAAATAAACACCTATCTTCATGATTGACTGAATTTCAATTACAATAAAAAATAAGAGATGGCGGCATCAGGTATTGTCATAAGTTCGTCGATTTATTTGACTTTTTCTTATTTATCGTGCAAGGGAGTCATCAAAGCATTAAACGTTTAAAGCGTAAAGAAATTTGAATTGTAAAAAACAAATAAAAGAAGCGCTAAAGGCAACGAACAATATAACAAAACGTTAGTATTGGTATTGTGATTCATTCTCTCGTATATTAGCGTTTATATTCCTTTTTATTTATCCGCACATACAGTGCAACGTCATGATGTCAATATTATCTGTATAGATAAATTAATGTAATAGAATATTATACAATCACCATGGGCGTTGCCAGGATTATTTTCAGGGAGGTGCATCTGATTTTGAGGGGGTGCATTTACATTTACACATCCATTAAGCAATATAAAATATAGAACTATACAAGTATAGCTATATATTTTCTTTCTGGACATGGGGGTGCAATTGCATCCCCTTGCACCCCGTTGCCGGTGCCCATTATTTTGTAAATAATATGTTAATGATAAACTTTATACAGCAAACCTATTCACAAAGCATCTATTCTGTCGACATATACCTTTAAAGGTAGGCACTTAATAGCGCTTCACCGAGCAGCAGTTTAAATTTGCAGATAATAGTTGGTAATTTCAGTATTTTTATTTTTTTTTTTTAACGCACATTGTAAAGGTACATTGTTAACAGAGTTTATAAACCGTATTATGGCACTATTATTTTTGAAGTTTTGTCTACAACTGCTGCAAAAATTATTATCAACAAATGTGCTGTGTTTGTCTCTGTCTTACGTAATGTTAAATATACAAACATGGTATAGAAACCAGCAAATTAAACAAAACAGCCTTAGCCAAGCATTCTCTGGAAAATAACCATTTTTTTGATTTTGAAAATGTATAGATTTTGGAAAAAGAACAAAACTATAACAAAATATGTATATTGGAGATGATATTTATGGTAAGCAAAAATAGGAATTTTTGGATATGGTTCGTTCAAGTTCGGGGTCTCAATCTGCCTACTCCCTCACTCGTGACGTAATAATATTTTGTTCTTCAGAAATACGAGAACCGTCAAACGGCACTGAGGTCTCAATCTGTCTACTCCTCAGTGTCAAGTGACTACTCTTCAGTGTCAAGTCACTCGACACTGAATCTTTTAGTTTTTCTTTATGGGTCAGAACGGTCGAGCAGCACTTCCTTTCCGTTTCTTTCAGAGTCTTCGTTATGCCATCATTTGCTGGATCTACATCTTCTATTTCGTCTTACAAGTCTTATATATGTCTGGTTAGTGTATTTTTATACAGGTCGTTGTTTTCTGGGGGAATCCATTTCTTTTTCTTGCTTTTAGGGTCATCTTTTTTCTTTCCAGATTGACATTTAATAGTATCATAGCTGGGATTAATCTGTGGTCGCTTCCTATTAAAAATTTGTTGAGTCCTTCGATGTCTTTGATTTTTTTCTGTTTGTTATAATATAATCTACTTTATTTTTAACGCTGCCATCTGTTCTGAGGCTTTTTATCGAAAAAAGGGTTCATCATGGAAAAACTTTCCTGGTGTAAGAAGTTCAGCAATCTTTGCCCTCGTTCATTTCTTTCGCCATATCCATTATCTTGTTTAAACCCCATTTTTGCATTAAAGTCGCCCATAATTATTGTGTAATATGCTGGTGGGGCATGTACGCTGTTTCTAGGTCCTCTAAAGTTCTTTAATTTCTTTATCCGAGTTGGTAGTCGTTGGAGCTTATGTCTGAATTTCCTTAAGGTTATCTCTTGCATTTAGTTTGAATATGAGATATACAATCCTTGGGTATATGCTGATAATTTTAACTATATTTTGTGTGTGCTTTCTATGTGTAATGAATCCTACTCCACTATTTGAACTATCTTTTTCTCCTCTAAAATGAAATAGGTGTCCTGATTTAAGAGTAATTTGAGCTTCTCCTATTCGTCTTATTTCGCTGAGGCCGATGATGTCCCATTTTAACCTGCTCTTCCAGTTCCATCATCTTCTAGTCTGGTATTAAAGTTCTAACATTATATGAAGTAATATGTATTTGTTGCTCTTTTTAGTAGCCTGATTTTTTTCCGGGGATTCTTAGCACCCTCTGCTCCAAATCTATTCCAATCGCTACGGTGGTTGGGGGTGTTGTAGCTGCGGCAGACTGAGGGTCGTTCAGTAGTTTCGTCTTTCGTGGAAAATAGCTTTTGGGGTTCTAAGTCATTAAAACGTTTGCCACGCTTTGCAAGTACGTGTTGGTGAGTTGGTTTGGAAGTGGAGGGAGGAAAGGGTGGAGGTGGAAATGCTTTGGGTTGGAACATGGTTTCCCCGGGGATGGAAGGCTGGGGAAATCTATGCGCTCGC
Source organism: Diabrotica undecimpunctata (assembly GCF_040954645.1). Classification (NCBI taxonomy): domain Eukaryota; kingdom Metazoa; phylum Arthropoda; class Insecta; order Coleoptera; family Chrysomelidae; genus Diabrotica; species Diabrotica undecimpunctata. The sequence continues at coordinate 133,532,380 of NC_092808.1, forward strand.
ATGAGCAGGTGTGCTATTGCTGAAGTAGATCTATCCGCTGCCGGGATCGCAGAGAAGTATCCACCCACTACCTGTGACTGCTATCTCTCGCTACAGTAATTTTTTTCTTTATTCTGTGAAGTTTAAATTTAAAAAAATTTTTAATTCCAATTTCTATCTTCATTTCATTTCTGCATACAGATCTACGGTAGTGAAGTTATTGACGGTAAAGTATCGTGAATTTAGCGTAATAAGCTTTGCAGAACATAATGCCTTGGTCGTTTCTTGCTATTAGTTAACATATATTTCAACTCTATTTCACTAAATTAATGGAATCTATATAAACTTTGGGGAATGTAGACGTCACAGTTGTTATAGCTGAAAGTATAGAAGACTTGCACGTAATACGGATCGCTATAATAGGAAAAAAATCTAAAAATAAATGCTGAGAAAACAGTAACGTCCGTTACATGTAAGATAAATCACCAGAATGGTTTCTTCGTATGCATATAGTTCGTATATAATTGTCAATACTTTGACTGCTGGATAAAAACCGATATCTTGGTAATAAAGTGAAAATAAGCGCACAAATCAAAAATGTCAGATTAATCTTTCAACGAATGAAAAAACTCCTTACAATTACCACTTTGTCATTGGACGTTAGATCTTCTTCTCATTGCGCCGTCTCCTTTCGAAGGTTGGCGATCCAAATGGCAATTGTAGTTTTGGAAAGCTGCTGCGCGAAAGATCTCTGCGGATGAGCGGTCGAACCATCTCCTTAGGTCTTTCAGCCACGAGTTCTGGCGTCTTCCTACTGATCTTTTGCCCTGTACTTTTCCTTCCAGTATAACTTGAAGTAATTCATATCTTTCGCCTCTCAGCACATGACCCAAATATTGCATTTTCCTCTCTTTGATTATTCTTAGTAATTCTTTTTGTTTACACATGCGACGAAGTACCTCAACATTAGTAACTCTTTGTACCCATGGAATCCTCAACATTCGTCTGTATATATACATCTCAAAGAACGGACGTTAGATATCGGTTCATAAAAACTTATGTTTATTTCTTATTACCATATGGGGTTCTATACATAGAATCTAGAAGTAAATGAGATACAATATATTTATAATGCTGTGACACTAGTAAAATTCAGTAGCTCTAGCTAACCATCAATTTTTCATTTTGTCACCTCTTGTAATGGTTACAGTTGATGTCGTCGTTATAATTACCGGATATTGTTTTGGATTTCCACTTCACGTATTACCTATTAACAAAATTATATATCCTGTTCCTACAATCAGTAAAAGTTGGTTTTTTAACAGAGAATTTTAGTACATCATTAGTTCCACTGAGTATATTTCTACCTGTATATCGCGATAATTAACCTATTTAATAGCAGTGACTATTTGTTTTAAGAGTAAATAGTTTTTTAATAGTATTTTTTTAGTATATTAATTATTTACCATAATTTTTCAGTTTTGAAATGAAAATCAAGTTGAAGAACAAATATTATTTGACGCAAGGTCGTTAAATGCACCTAAACTTCAGTATTTTTAAGTCCTACCAATATACTCCAGTACAAATTTCAACGTGATTTTTTATTTATTAACAATTTAGTGCAGTAGAAAAATGATTTTTTCGAATTTTCACTGAACATTAAAAAGATATCTATTTATACTTTATGTAAATATTTTATTTCTTGTAATATATGAGGCCACCAGAAAGGTAGTAGAATGTCTTTTTTCAATCTAGAATCCGCTGGTTGCTCCGTTTCGCCTTAAGTATTACGATATACAAAGAAATAAGCAAATAAATTATACTCCACAAGGAAACTAAATTCATGTAGTTGGCTGTATACCATGTATCACAACAAATGTATTTAAAAATTCCTTTATAAGAGGTATAATACACGAGAATAACTATTCCATCATCAGTGCTATCCTAAAAAGTATAACCACTTTAATTAAATCAAATGTGAAAGATAAAATTTTGACCAAGGTAATTACAAAAAGTGTGGTTAATACTTACTGGATGTTCATGTTAAGAACCACTAAATACATGGGTTTACCCTTTAAATGTTACATGATTAACTTGAAGTAACATTTTTGATAAAGTACAACCACTCTATCTTTTTCCGTGCGTCATGATTAATTTTTAAACAAGTTAAATTAAAATATTAAATGAAACGTACGTCGATGTGTAGATAATTATCATTGATACCTACTACTGTCAATGTAATAATTACAAAATGGCTATTATCCCGGTGGATGTGTTTATAAAGTTAAATTTAGTAAATATATTATTTATTATAATTTTTGTGTATTTGGATTAGTATTCATCGGGAATAGAATTAATAAAAATATGATGAAAAGATGAAGATTAAAAAGTAATCTTAATATTATTTGTTACCTATCACACAAACCAAAATGTTTAAATTCCTTTCTCATTATTTTTAGTTTTTAAATAAATAGAACTGTTAAGAGATATATTTTGTATTTTTTGCACCCATAAGCTGCTAGCGTTAATGTAACATCATATACTGAGTGATTTATAAATCCGAATGCGTAAATTCATTTATTTTTATGTTTTTAATAAAACTGCTCCTAAAAAAATATTGGCATCACATTAAAAACTACGTAAAAATAATCTGGGCACTGATGGGATAATATATTTGAGGATTTCTTTTGCTATTTTTTTCTGTTTTTGCTAAGTTTTTAGATGCATTATTTAATTTTAAGACAGTACGAAATTCTACTGGTCAGCTAGATTAAGTATAAATAGATACCTTGTTAATGGTAAACAAAAATTCAAAAAATCGCATTTTTTGCACGAAATGGTTAATAACAAACAAGGCTGGAATTTCTCCATGTAAGGTTTTCTAACTATAAGTATATATTAACGGAAAAACTCACCAAATATCTGGATATCGCGAAGCCCTGAAAACGGCTAAATTTTGCTTATTTCCCTGGAGTACTACGGACATCGTTTAGTTTCTGTTTAAGCCAATATATTTTATTTGACCTATAGTAGGATCGTTTTAGCCTGTCGCATAACTAATAAAAGTGTCTGTTGAGATTTGCCTCGGTAGTCAGCGGTTCTCAAATTAAAATATACGGTTTTCTTAATTTGATAATACGACATTAGGGATTTTTTTAATAAAATAACTTTGTATTATGTTTTATAATAATTAAATATCATAATGTAAATTGATAAACATTGAGTGTGAAATATACAGGGTCATTCACGGAACATGTTGGTTAAAAGTTTTTAAAGTTCTGGTCGTCACTGGTTTCTGCAAACTTGGAATAATGGGTTATGCAAAGCATTCTTCATTTTTTAAATATTTGCATTCCTCTAGCACTTCCGGTTGTACCGGAAGTCGCCATTAAGTTTCTTATTTTAAATAGAAACTGTGCTTTTTGTTATTTTTTTTTTAGAATCTACGTAAAATTCTGGATCGATTGTTATTGGGATACCATTCTCGAAAAAATAGCCGTTTTTGAGATATTTAAAGTTTTTGAAAAATTTTTCATATTACACATGCAACTTCAAAAATTAATATTGTGGTTAACATTTATGCTGAAAAAACAAAAATTCTTTTTTAGCGTGTACTAAACTCTATTTTTATTTAAGCATAAAAAAATTTGCCAATGTTAATACTAGGTGTTCAAAATTTTGTATTATATTTTTATTTTTATATATTTTATAAATATATCTATAAAATTATATATCTATATAAAACAAAGACTTATTCCTACTTCCCACACACACCTTCCCAAACCCACCGAGGTAGGTTATCCTCCTGCGGTACAACCAGCCCCGGCTTTCCTCCACCCCCTGGTCTTTGGAGCCAGGTCTCGACTATTTCGCGGTATCCCCCGTCAGGCAATGGGAAATTTCCGTGTATTTACATTTAAGTGGTAGGTTAGCCCATTTGGCTTTATCACTACCGGTCAAAGCAATTGTTCGGCGATCTGATGATGGTTGTGTGTGCCGATACTTGCTTTCCCTTTTCTGCACCAAGTGCAGTCGAGAGCGAGCAAGCATCGAATCCTTTCATCTGTCGTCTAATACCCAGTCATTCGTCCAATCATGTCCTTAATCTACCTTACTTGCTAATCTAATTTTTTTGGTGCTTGAATTCAAGAGCGTCGTGCGGCGTGCCTCCGGCTCTCTCCTGCATGCGGTTTTTGTTTTATTATTTTTTTTTTTTTAGTGGTTGGTACCCTTTTGTGTTAATTTTTCTATCTACGTCTTAATCTATGGACAGGAATCATCACTATCTGACTCGATATCCGATTCGTCTGAATCTTCATCATTACGAATAATTAAAGGTCTTACTTCATCAATAACTTGTTCTATTTCATATGACTCTAAATTTTTTTTTTTCAGTATACTCAATAAATTTCCGCCATTGTTCCTCATTGACTTGGTTTAGTACATCTTGCCAGAGTTTTAAAACGCTGGCTTCGTCGGTGGTCTTACATGCATGTTTATCATAGTAGTTTTTAGTGATGCCCCACACCAATTCAATTGGATTGTACTGGCAGTGATATGGTGGTAGTCGTAGGACCTCATGACCATATTTTTTCTCGGTATTACGACAAATTTTTTCTCAGTAATGTGTTCTTTGCACTTATTTAATAATTCGGCTTTTAAAACTAGATGTTCGTGTTCTATATTTTTCTCCGACAGCCACTTTCTTAAGTCTTCTTTTTCCAGCTGCTGTGACGGATGAAAAAATGACGGATTTTCCAGATTTTTTAATAATTTTTCCTCAAACCAATGTTCAAAAATATCGGCGTCTATATTTCCGTGGTAATTATCAGTTTTTTTTTGTCGAAGAAAATATAAGACCAGCATTGAGTATAAAACCTTCCGTATTTCCTGCATGCAATATAATATATCTTTTGCCATTACTCGCACTAGTATTCAAATTGAATTTGGTAAAATCATCTTGCCAGGATGATTTGGTATTATTTCCTTTCGCAAAAATCCATGTTTCGTCAAGAAACACAAATTGTCTGGCAAATTCGGAATTCTTGTTTTTTTAAATAGATTCTTATAAATTTCCACCTTTTTTCAACAACATTGGACAGCTCGCACAACACTTATTGTTTTTTTTTTGTATCTAAAACCCATAGCTTTTAATACTTTTGATAAACTGGTCAAACCCATATCACAAAGTTTTCTGTCCTTTATTTTTTGAATAAGTGTCTTTCTTGTAACATGTTCTTTTGCTTTGTACATGTCATAAATTATATTTCTGATTGAGATTTTAATCCCTTGTGGCAAGTCTAGGGTTTTCGGATGCAAACGAATCCTTTTATTTTCCTTACTTAATTCCTCCTCACTCATTTTGCGAACTCTTTGCAAGGTCCGTTCTGAAATTCCACAAGCTGCACTTGCCCTTTTTTGAACTGCCAGTACTGATGTAATTGGTTCCATGTTGATTTTTTCTAAAGTAAAATAATTTTCCACTTTCAACACAATTCGACGCTCACTAGGATATATAGTATAAAAGTTTTTTTAAATAAATTATCATCACAAAGCATTCAATTTGCGTTTTTTCGCGATTTATAAAAAAATACTACAGCCGACCAGTAGGAGGTTCGGTACCACAAAGCAGGTAGAAAAGGGAAAGCATAACAGAGTGGCTCTAACTAGAGTCATAAATTATTTTTCGGGCGTTAATCCGAAATACGACAGGGTAAAACGACTTCACTATAACCTTCTTCACTATAATATTAACTAAGGTAAAAAACTTTCTGCTTTGCTTAACTGCCCCCTAATTAGAACAGTAAACCGTATAATTAAAAAAAAATAATTGGAGGAAAATAGCCAAAAAAAATTGAAACACTTATTGAAGTAATTAGCCTATAAGAACTGTAATGGTCCAAGCATATATACAAATAATGTCTAGGCCTATCCTGTTTGTGGTTAAAAGCGCTTAACAAACACAAGAGATATAAAAACTAACTAATTACTTACTGTAGAAAATTCAAAATCATGCTCGCAATCGGTGTGGAAAAAAACCATAAGCTTTTAGGCGGGATGCCGTTGTTCGACTTTTTATTTAGGTCCCTTGTGGGTGAAGTATTGCTAGTCTTTAAATTTTTTCCATAAAAATTCCCCGAGGGTATGGTAAGCGTATTTTCATATACAATTCATAAAAATTTATAGCAGGCATTTTTCATACCCAAGACAAAATTGGGAACAATTTCTTCATTTTTGTAAATATACACGTTGTTCGAGAATTTTAGTGAACAATTTATTATTTTTACGTTGCGAAACAAATTGGTTATATTAAGAGATGTTAAATTTGAGTATATATATGTGAGCGTTTTTACTGGATAAATAAATATTAGATATACTATAAGGTATTATAGAGGAAATAAAACTACTCATCATTCAAAGAAATTAATAAAATAATGGACACATTATATAATCGTGACAAAATGACAATAATAGTTAAACAGAGAAATTAAATATGATAATTAAAGTACACCTTCTTCTTCAATCACTTTAGTCAGATCAACATACGTCAAATAACTGTCAAAGTGAAAATTTGAATTTAAAAGTTCTCCGATAAAAATTATAGTTTTTAATAATTTTAAACAGTATTGATTTAAAATTTAAGTGCAAAAACCATAATAAACCAGTCGGTTTTCTAATTAGTATTGTGATTTACTTTTTATGTATAATTAGGATTTTAATTTTGACCATATAGTTACACGACAAGTGTTTTACGGTTGTAAACTTATATTTTGTTCCCCCAATGGGGGACTCTAGTGCAGGGACGTCCTCGTTGACGCAAATGTTAGTAGATAATAGTGAGGACCATTTAAAAATAACTAATAATCAAAGCATGATCATAAAAAATGTCAACAGTCTAGGTGCTGTCATGGAACCGGAAAAGAAAACCTTTAATTTACGCTCAGATAAGTATAATATTAAAAATATTTGGGTTTATATTGAAAAAGTAAATGTTGAAAATTTAGGTAGATTACATCCGATGACTGTTGGTCACATATTATTCAAAAAATTAAAGCTTACAAATATTTTAGAAATTAAAAGCATAGGTAGAAATCGCATCAAGGTTTTGTTAAAGTCTTTACTGGAAGCAAATAATTTAGTAAATAATCAAGCATTAAAATTGGAAAATCTTAAGGCGTACATACCTAATCATTTGTTGGAAATCAAGGGTTTAGTACGGGACGTAGATACTCAGTATGACGTAGATTATTTAATAAATACTATAGAGTCATCTTCTAAAGTTATTAATATATATAGAACTAAACGTAAAGTTGTTAATGATAATAAAGTTGAATTCATAGATAAAAAGACAATAATTATCACATTTGAAGGCAACGTTCTGCCAAATTATGTTTCTTTTAATAAGGTATTTTGTCCTGTTGAACAGTATATTGGAAAAGTCGTTCAGTGTTATAAATGTCTTAGATTTGGACATGTATCCAAACAGTGTAAAAGTACACAAGAACGGTGTATTCAATGTAGTGAAATTAAAGAAAAAGATCATAATTGTAATAGAGAAGTTGTATTTTGTATTCATTGTAAAAGTAGGAACCATCTGTCGATATCTAATAAATGTCCACAATATGAAAAACAGAAAAAAATAAAAAATATAATGGCTGAACATAACATATCTTTTGTAGAAGCACGTAATTACTGTGAAAAGTCCTTTTCAAATTTTGTAAGTAACAACTCCTTTGAATGTTTAGCAGAATATGAAAAAGATTTTCCTAGTTTGCCTACAACTAGTAAAATTATTCCGGTATCTAAACAAGTTTCACACAAGCCAAATTCTGTTTTTACTCACACTGATTTAAATATTACGAAATCTCAAACAAATAAAAAAAGAAAAGTCAATTCACCAACTACACAGTCGTCTACTGAGAAACCAATGTTTCCTTTTGTTTTTGGACCTGATAAACCTTTACCTGTTAATCGAATTGTACCAAATTATGAAAACGTTGAAATTAAAAGAAATGTAACTGAAAGTCTTTCTACTTTTATATATCAGCTTTTACAAAGTATACAAACTTTTGATGATATACGATCTATAGATAAACAATTAATAGTCAATAATATTGAACAGGTATTGGAGGGTACTCTGATTAATACTAAATAAAAAAATGTCTTGTCAACCTAAGTTAAAAATAATGCAGTGGAATGCTCGTTCTGCTGTCTCAAATAAAAATAGTATGATGCATTATTTAGTAACTAACAAAATAGACATAGCTCTTATTAGTGAAACATGGTTTAAAAAAAATGTATTATATGATTTTAATGGGTATAATCTTGTTCGTAATGATAGGTTGGATGGTTATGGTGGAGTTGCTATACTGATAAATAAATCAATTTGTTTTACTGAACTAAAAATTGAAAATAATAATTACAATAACGAAATACAGTTATGTGCTATAAAAATTAAATATGGAAATAGTCAAATTAGTTTTATGTCACTATATAGAGCCCCGAAAATAAGATGCACGATAAATGATTGGATTAATATATTTTCCCAGTTACAAAAACCAATTATAATAGGAGGTGATTTTAATGCCCATCATACTATTTGGGGTTCAAGTACAAATGATGGAATCGGAATACAGCTGATTAAAATGGCAGATGATCTTGAATTTACAGTTTTAAATAATGGACAACCAACAATACTAACTCAACCTAACCAGAATTACTCAATGATTGATGTAACTTTCTACAGTCCGGATCTTGTTAGTAAGACTGAATGGTCTATCTCTTCAGACACGCTAGGATCAAATCATTTTGTTATACAGTTGGAAATTTGCATTAAAGCCGAAACAGAAAAAATATTACCAAAAAATAAATGGAACATCAAAAAAGCTAATTGGCCTTTGTATACTTCTTTAGTACAAAACTTTTTTAACCAAAATACTGAAATTCCAAATAACACATCAAGCAAATATGAACATTTAATTAATAGTATAAATTATGCTGCTCACATTGCAATACCACAATATAAACCTTTTAAGCCAAAAACTCGAAACCCGCCACCTTAGTGGAATTCTGAATGTGACACTATTATTAAAAACCGGCAAGATTCACTCATGAATTATAAAACAGAACGTAATTTTGAGAACTATATAAAATGCCAATCAAACATGGCAAGTACAAAAAAACAACTAAAAAGTATTGCGAAACAAAGCTGGGTCAATTGGGTTTCTTTTCTTAATAAATCAATACCATCATCAGTACTTTGGACTCAAGCTAGAAAGTTATACAGAAAATCACCAACAAAAAAAAATCTTTTGAAAATATTTGGATAGAAGAGTTTTTTGATATAATTGCTCCTCCAACAGTGATATCTATGCCTAATAAACCTAAGAAAATAGTAACCGACAAAAACCACTTTTTACTTCAACCAATTAGACAGACAGAACTAAGCTATGTTTTAAATAATCGTTCTAGCACAAGTCCTGGTTATGAGCACATTAAGTATCCTATGCTTGATCTGCTTCCTCCAATCGCTAAAGATCTTTTATTGGAAATATTTAACGAATTTATGTCTGCAGGTACGGATAAATTTAAAGAAGTTATTGTAATCCCAATTTTAAAGCCAATGAAGGATCCGAATCTGGCAAAATCATACAGACCAATTTCACTTATGTCTTGTGTTCTCAAAGTATTAGAAAGGATACTAAAAGTAAGGCTTGAATGATGGTTAAGTGAGAAAAAACTACTTCCAAATTCTCAGTTCGGTTACAGACAAGGATGTGGTACTTTGGATGCACTCGCTACCGTAGTAACTCACATTCAAAATGCATATTCTCGCAATACGTATGTTCCACTATTATGTTTGGATATTGAAGGTGCATATGACAGTGTTAATTTAGATATGCTAAAAGAAAAAATGATTCAACAATTCCAAATACCTTTCCTGCTTGCCCAAAATATTGTCAATTTCTACTTAAACAGGAAAATATATATTAGGATGGAAAACAATCAACTCATTGGACCACGTTTTAATAGTTCGGGTCTTCCACAGGGCTCAGTTTTAAGTCCACTTCTATTTAATCTTTACACAGCCGATTTTCATAATATTAGTATCGAAAAAATTTCATTTAATACAATACAATATGCAGATGACTTCTGTATCTATACTGAATCTAAAAAATACAATGACGGCTTAAACACATTGGAATGTGTTCATGAACATTGCTGTAGGTGGTTTAGAAAAAATGGTTTTGAGTTGGCAAACAACAAGTCTAACATTTGTATATTCACTAGACATAACTTGCCTCAAAGAGAACAAATAATATTAAATGATAATTATTTTCCCCTCTGTAAGTCGATAAAATATTTGGGTATGATTTTGGATACAAAACTGACCTGGAAACTGCATGTTGATTTTATGCTTGATAGGTGTAATAAAGCACTAAACTTTCTCAAATCAATTACAAAAACTTGGTGGGGTGCTGATGTTGAAACATGTCTTCTATTTTATCGTTCTTATATCAGGTCCATTATAGATTATGGCTCTGTACTTTACGGATCCGCTAGTAACAATATTTTAGGCCGTATAGATGTTTTTATAAACACAGCTTTGCGGTGTTGCATGGGTGCTATGAGATCTACCCCTATTGAACCACTTTATGTTGAGACAATGGAACCGCCCAGTAAATTTAGAAGAGAATATCTCAGTCAAAAATTTCTCCTTAAAGTTCGTGGTTACAACACTTGTTTATATAAAGATATTAGTAGTTTAAACTATTTCGACTTAACAAATAAATATTGGACTCACAAGAATTCTCCACCCTTATGCGAAGCATTTCGAAATACTGCAAATAAAGATACTGAACTTACAGTTGCAAATAAAGTGGTAAATTTTAAAGATTTCTTTGAGTTACTGGATCAAGTACATATAATACAACCTATTTATCATGAGAACCCTTTAATAAGTCGTATTGTTTTAAACAACTATCTAACAAATTGGCCAAAATCTGTTTGTATTTATACAGATGCATCTAAAAGTTCAAAGGGTACTGGTTGCGCCTTTTATATTCCAGATAAATTTATAGCTGCCCACAAATTTCTCTATTTTTAGTGCCGAGGCTGCGGCCATATATGAAGCTTTAATTTATTTTAAATTTGCATCCTATAGTTCAGCAGTAATTTTATCTGATTTATTATCTGTACTTACAGCTATTCAAAAACCGCAACTACCATGTAGTACTTCTAATCCATACATTTTTTTAATTAAAAAATGCTTATTTGAAATTAATAAATACACCCAAAAAATACAATTGATGTGGATCAAAGCACATTCAGGACTTACATATAATGAACACGTAGACCAGTTAGCTAAAAATTCCATCATTCATGGAACACTAACCAACTATCATCCTTGCATTATAGATGCTTTTGCTTGTTCAAGAACTGAACAAATGAACAACTGGAAAGCACACTGGGAAAAGTACTGTAGTATTTCAACAACACAATATAGTTTGATACAACCAAATATTCCAAAAAAACCTTGGTATAAGAATTTCATCCTCCCTCGCAAATATATAACTACCATCAGTAGACTTAGATTTGGTCATGCATGTTATCCTGCACATTTATTTAAAATAAATATATTAGATTCCGATATTTGTCAAAAATGTCAGATTAAAAGTGACTTAAACCACATATTTTTTGAATGTCAAAAGTATAAACAACACACCAACAACCTTATTAAAAGAATGATGGACAAGAACATCCCACTTCCTGTTAATATTCTCTTTCTACTATCACTTAATGAAAAGAAAATGTTTGACTGCTTGATAAACTTTTTGTCTGATAGTAAAGTATGCCTGTAATTAGATTTGTAACCTATGTTTAGAAAAAATAAAAAAAATAGATTAAAAAAATAAATTAAAAAACAAATAAATTAAAAAAAAATAAATAAAAAAAGGATTATAAAAAAAATATTAAAAAAAAATTAAAAAAAAGAAAAAATAAAAAAAAAAATAAAAATATAGTAAAACAATCACTAAGAGGATCTAAACCTCCGAGGTGTTGAATCGGGTTTATGTCCTAACGTAGTGATTAAAAAAAAATATATATTACCATAGTTGTATTTATTAACATAGTAGGTAGATATTTTTATTTGTAAGATGTATACACTATGTATTTCACGTCTGTCAATAACTGAATTATAATTAAGGTATAATATAGTATTTATTAACATAGTATGTACATTAGCTAAGTACGGAATAATTATATTATTATTATTATTATATTAATCATGTTTCACTAATTCTTTAAATATTTATATGCATATTTAAATTCGAAAATAAAGCTTATGCTGATTGTGACTGGCTGAATGACAATTGTCCAGGCCAAGGAAAAAAAAAAAAGAATAGTCAGATCAAACTCATGCTTGGCGGTTAGCTTAATCATCGACGTGAACTCAAGTCACAGACCTCTCCCTAAAGATATTGGATTGGATTGAAAGTAATAAAAAGAATATATTGAAATAAAAACTAAAGTTGTAAATCCCCATGAAAATACATTTATACTGAATATAAAAATAAAATAAAATAAAATTAGCTTTTTGGTAAAGAAAACTGTGTTTATATTATATCTAAATTGTGATTGAGTATTGTAATTAATTTCTCATTTATAGGGCCTATTATTCGTCTCAGTTATTATCACCATCAACCTGTGTGCGTCCACTGCTTAAACATAGGTCTCCCTCAGCTGTTTCCATCTGTCTCTGTCTTGTGCGGCTTGCATCCAGTTATTGCTAACACGCTTTAGGTCATCAGTCCATCTAGTTGATGGGCGTCCTCTGCTCCGTATTGCTTCTTGTCTCTTGTCTTGTCTCCACCCTAAAATACTTTTTGTGCATCGGTTGTCCGATAATCTGACGACGTGTCTTGCCCAATTCCATTTTAATGAAGCGATTCTTTCGATGTGATTGGTGTTTTTATTCTACGATGTATTTCTTCGTTTGGGATTCGGTCTCTCTGAAAGACACCCAACATCTAGCGCTCCATAGCCCTCTGAGTCACGCGAATCTTATTTACTACCTTTTTTGCGAGTGCTAATGTTTCCGCTCCATAAGTCAATACAGGTAACACACATTGGTCAAAGATTTTCCTTTTGAGGCATATGGGTAGATCCGATTTAAATACATAGATTAATTTACCAAACGCTACCCAAGCTAATCCTATGCGACGTGGGAGCTCACATGTCTGGTTATCTTTGCCCAATCGAGTTTCATGTAATAAGTAATTATACTTGGGTATACTTGGGTAGTGGGTAGGAGCTCCTTAGACAGTCATCAGGAAGAATGAATCATTCCCTGCCCTTCACAGATTCCAGGTGTTTCTTGACCCGGGAAACTAGTACCTGCTCAGGGTCCCTTGTCCAGGGTCACGGATGAAGACCACAACGGCATTCAAGGCAGAGAAGGATACCTTCGGTACGGCGAGAATGGCGGAAGTGGCATCCCCTAATTTTAGGGTTAATATAAAATCAGTAGCGTCTGATCCAGAGTGGACGGCTACGAACAGCGTCTGACCCAAAGTGGGCGGCTGAATATACACTCACCAACCCGTCTGACTAGCGTGGTGTTTTATGGTCAACACCTCCTTTCTCAAATGGCGAATACAAACCCGAACGGAACTGGTCCCCAGGTATGTGGTTCACATTGTGGCAAATCCTACCCCTTGTCTAATAAGGTCAGTCTCATCGGATCTGGAGGGGACAATAGTTCGTCAAAACAGACAACAAAAATGTATATCTCAACTTTCAATGTAAGATCTTTGTCTAAAGACGAGAAACTCTGAATTAGAGAAAGAAGTTAAACACCTGCAATAGGACATAATCGGACTATCGGAGGTAAAAAGAAAAGGTGAAAACTGCATCTCGCTAAAGTCCGGAAACATATTGTATTTTAAAGGTAGAGAAAAAAGAAAGTTTAGATGCAGTTGGTTTTCTGATTTTGAAAAAATAGGCTCATAAAATTGAGGAATACGTAGAAATAACAGAAAGAATCGCTTTATTAATCATAAATATCAGCGAAAAGGTCACTTTAAAAATAATTCAGATTTATGGGCCAACATCTACACACACAGACGAAGAAATGGAAGAATTTTATGAACACGTCGCATAGTCCATGATATATCGAAACACTACCTACACGATTATAATGAGCGATTTCAATGTGAAAATGGGTAAAAAACTAGAAGAAAACGAAAACTGTATTGGAGAATTTGGACGTGGAGTAAGAAATGAAAGAGGAGATCTATTGGTTAACTATCTAGAAAACAACAAATTATTTGCCATGAACTCTTTCTTCAAGAAAAAACCACATAGGAAATGGACGTGGATATCGCCAGATGGGAACACTAAAAATGAAATTGACTACATACTAACAAACAAAAAGAACATTTTCGAAAACGTCACAGTAATAAACTCAATCTCTACTGACAGCGCACACCGTCAACGTACACGGCTATCGCTCTGCAGTGCGCGCAGCTCAGCAGAACCTAACAAACCGTTATCATAGCGAACCATTACTTTGATTTTGATGAATATGCGCGGCGTTCGACTGACTGTAAGTTATGCGTCGCTCACTGTTCTAACAAACCATAGCTTTAATGTTACTTGCAATTTAAGTTCAGCAGATAAAGCGTCCCTTATAGTGGTACTGGTTTTTTCAATATACAAGTTGTAAAAGATAATCAAAATGTTCCTTCGTCATACATTAAAAGATTCCTAAACGACGCAGGGTCTTCCATTGAAAGTTTTTTGACAAGATTCTGCGATATCGTTAAGCTCCAAATTTGCTACTATTCGACCACTTCTACGAACCAGTTCACTTGACATTTTGGTTTAACACCGTTTAAAAAAGGAGCTCCATACAGCCATAACACGTTGCACAACATACGTACGCTACGTATGTTGTTTATGTGCGTTCCAAATATTTTTATTCCTTTTGTTTGGTTTTGTATCGCTAGATTGCGTATATTCAGCGCTAGTGTACTAATCTTCTTATTTGCAGTTTTTCAGTTGACAGTGAGTTATTGATCCATATAATGATTTGCCGATTGATTCCTCTATAGAATATAGTGTATATAACAATATAATTAAACACTAGCTATACTTAAATTACTTAGAAATAAAATTTACATAATGGAACTGTGGAACAAGCAATTAAAAATCAAATACAAACAGAAAAAATATATGAATAAAATGGGGTTACTGTAAGATATATATATATATATATATATATATATATATATATATATATATATATATATATATATATATATATATATATATATATATATATATATATATTAATATATATATATATATATATATATATATATATATATATATATATATATATATATATATATATTAATCAAACAAATTAAGAGCCCAAAGGATCATACTCAGAGGTATTACCACGTATGGCTCAGAATCATGGTAATTAAAAGGCACAATAACAAAAATGCTAGAATCTACTGAACTAGCATATTTTGGGATCTGCTACTACTATTTAAGTTGCTTTTTGATGTAATCATCATATTTATAAATTATATAGGTAGTTAGTCCGTACTTTATACTAAACATACACAATAATAATGTTTAACAAAATACCAACCTATACACTAATAATTGATTTGTATCTGTCGAATATAGTTATATAGGTCAATTTAAAGGAATTAAACATTTCTCTTATACCTTTTCGAGGAGCATCCATGATGCGCAACTGTCTGTATACAGTCCCAAATCACAAAGCTTGATAAATGGCTCCCCTAACCCTACGCGGGAATGACAAATATGTCGATTTCAAACCGGGAACCTTCGAAATTCAGTTATTTCTATCATATCCTGTGGTTTTGAAAATACGCAGTACATGCCCATCAAATTGACCATTGTTATATTAATAGCGAAAATTCAAAAACGGTTACAACCTTTCATAAGTCACGTTAACATTATAATTTATTAAATTTTGTTTCCAGCTGAATTAGAATCAATGAAGGAAATAAAGGCAGATATAAATTTAGATCTAATAATCATTTTAAAAGGATTTATGATACATTTTTAAATGAAATATACTATAGAAGTAGCTATCGATCGAGTACAACGAACTGTTTTAAATTAGTCGACCATTTTGCAGTAAACAAATAAACTTCAGGACAAAGTAAATACATATCCTTTGTCATCATTAGCACTACTAGTCAATTTTTATTGTTTTAATGGAGCATATAATATGAATAACTTTTGATCTTATCTGTCAATATTGAAAAGAATATTTAATTTCATCAATATTATATTAAGGCCGTATGACACTATGCATTTTCTTGTATCATTTCTTATATCGTTTCTGATATAACAAAAAATGGATAGTGTCATACAAGCGTATAGTTCTTATATCAGAAACGATACAAGAATTTGTGTCCGCTGCAGTTTCTTGTACAAGAAATGCGCCAATTTGTGCGCAAAAACGTAAAACTTCTGTCATAATGGCGGCTGGATGAGAACTTTGATATAAAATTAGACCAAGCAGACATCGGAGAAAAGTGCCCACCAACAATAACCAAGATTAGAAGGGATTAGATCAAATAGCATGGAACTACTGAATTTCAAGAGCATGCCATTCAAACACATAATTTGTAAAAAAAAACAAATAAATTATTACAACCAAATTATTTATTATTTCTGTCTTCCATTACAGCTTGTTGAATATCTTCAAAAATTGTGGTTTCCAATTTAGTTTTAATATTGGGACATTTTATTTCTTTCATTTTTGAACCACGGTATTGCAGTATTGCTCAGGTACTGCAGTTCTATTTTTATATGTGTCGAAATTTCGACCAATCATGTGCCGAATCACATACAATTTTCGGTAAAAGAACTTGCATAGTGTCATACAGAGCACAAATGTACGTGCAAGAAACGATACAAGAAAACATAAATAACTTTCTATATCAGAAACTATATAAGAAATGATACAAGAAAATGCATAGTGTCATACGGCCTTTAGTCCAGTCCTCAGATCTTTGATCTCTAAAAACGAGAGGAACAAGTTAAATTTTGTTGAAAATATCAATTTTTGGACCTCAAAAAAATGTGAAAAAGTTTGCTACTACCACGATACACAAATACCGGTCTGCTACTCAAGGAATAGAAATGTGTACTCCGACGCGCATGACGTTACCTGCGAAGCAACAGTATAGGGTATAGTGAGGGACAAGATCTATGCGAAATTTTAAAAACCGACGTAGTGGTAATCCGATATTGATACCTATTGTAACACAGACCCCCAGAGACACATTTACATAGTAGTACTAATCTGTATCCAACATTCAAATAAGATAACCGGAGAAAGTGTTGAGTTTCGAGTTATTAATTTGTGTACTTAAATGTTTTTACCAATTGATCGATATGCTGATTATTTTTAAAGTAAACTACCTCATAATATAGTATTTAGAAAAATTTACAGTCACCTTTTTAAAAATTTAAAAAGACCTTTACAAGTTCTTTTATTAAATGTGCTAAGTTTGTCAATGAACACTTAATATTAATATATTATACAGTGAGGTCCTAAAGTAACGGATAAACGTAATTTCTACGTAATTATAAAGTAGATAAAAACTACTGAACCAGGTCGATTTTTACACACAAAAATATACATACAGTGCTAGTCAAAAGTCCGTTCCCCCCTTCGTATCTTTTGAACGGTTATACTTATAATAGTGAAATTTGGGGGAGGTAATAAACAGACGTAGGCTTCTCAACTGGTCATAACAGGTGACGTAATAGTGACAGATGACGTTACAGCGCCACTGTAACAGATAATTTTAAATCGGACCTTATGGCAAGTGATACCTCGTTTGAAAGGTATTGAAAATACCTATTCAGTCATAATAATTTTATTTGAGTTTAAGCTCAATAAATAAATTAAATAAATACTAAAATTGTAGTTTCGCATTTAATTAATAAATATTAACACCTCCGCCTCTGGTTACTTGTCAAAAAGTTGACGTTTTTCAATTCTCTAATCGTTTTTACGTCAACGTCAACTTTTTTGACAATTAACCAGAGGCGAACGTTAGAATATTTATTGATTAAATGCGAAATTACAATTATTTTAATATACCTATACCTATTCAATCATACTAATTTTGTTTGGATTTAAGATGCTTTTGATGAATAAATTAAATAAATACTAAAATTCTAATTTGGCATTTAATTAATAAAAATTCTAATGTCAGCCTTTGGTTATTTGTCAAAAAAAGTTGACGTTTGTCAATTCTCTAGTTGTTTTTAGTTTGCAAAAGTGTTTATGTCCAATATTTAGTTTCTGTTTCTACTTAGTTTAGTCAATTCGAGTTTAGTCAAGTTGTTTTTAGTTAGTTGTTCTTAGTTAATATTTAGTTTAGTTAGTTAGTTGGTTTAGTTTAGTTAATTTTTATTTACAAAGGCAGAATGGTACGTACTGTATCCGATAAAGTAGCAGCTGTGTTACTAATTGGTGAATGTGGAAATAATTTCCATGCAGCGGAACGTCTTTTTAATGAGAGGTACCCCGATCGCCCTACATCGAGATCTTATTTGAGAAAGCTTCTTCGGAAGTTTAAAAAAACAGGTAGTGTTCAAGATGCCAAACGATCGGGTCGACCAATAATTAGTGATGACAAAAAAATTGACATAATATCAGAAATGGTAGTGAACCCTACGTCTTCTAGTTGCATTTATCTATGGAATCAGTCAAAAGACAGTACACCGAGTGTTGGCCGAAAACAAATTTATTTATTATATAACGAGTTTATTACAGCTGCCGCCGTTTCTCGCAACCTAGTTTCCAACGCTTGCGATCGTTCCAGTCATCTACTTGTAGACCCCTATCTTCCATTGCACCTTTTACTTCTTGTCTCCACGATCTTCTTGGTCTTCCCTTTTTCCTGCGGTTGGTGGGGATTCACTGTAACATTCTCTTTGGCCATCGTTGATCATTCATCCTTTCTACATGGCCATACCATTTCAGCCTTTTGCATTCTATAGTTTCCAGGACGTCAATGTCTATGCCCATACGCTCTCTGATTTCAGTATTCCTTACTCTATCTCTTCTAGTGAGTTGGCAACATCTTCTCCAATAATTCATTTCCATTGCTTTTATTTTGGATGCGTTATTTTTATTTATTACCCAAAGCTCTGAACCATATGTAGCAATGCTTTCTATGATACTTTTGTATATCCTAGTTTTTGTGTTTCGGGTGATGTGGTTATTCCAAAGTATACTATTCAGTTGACGTATTGCTGAATTTCCTTGACCAATTCTAGTAGCTATTTCTTTTGTATTCCGACCATTGTTTGTAATGTTTACACCGAGATATTTATAGCTATCAGTATTTTGAATTTGTTTGCTTCCTAGTTCCAAGTGCTTTTCTTCACCTCCCACTACTACGTACTCTGTTTTTGATGGATTAATTGATAAGCCCCACTTTGTATATTCTTCATCTATTTTTCGTAACATGTAGTGGATATCATCTTGATCTTCTGCAAGTATTACTTGGTCATCAGCAAAATGCAAGCTGTACAGTGTATGGTCTATAATTTTAACACCCTTAAGTTCACATTTTCTTTTCCAAATATTCGAAAACAAATTTCATCCATACAAATTAAAAATTGTGCACCAACTTTCAGATGATGACCCCGACCGAAGACTAGAGTTCTGAGAAAATATGTGCAATAAAATTAACCAACAGCCCAATTACCTACATAAAAACAATTTGTTTTAGTGACGAAAGTACTTTTTCTCTCAATGGAGATGCTAACAAACACAATGTGAGGTATTGGAGTGACACAAATCCTCACGTCTTTCGTGAAACACATACTCAATTTCCAAAAAAAAAATAAATGTTTGGGCAGGTATTTTGGGAAACCACATAGTTGGGCCTATTTTTCTCAATACTAACTTAACCGGTGAAGTGTATCTGGAGATGTTACAAAATACAATTGAACCATTAATACTTGAAATTCTGGAGGATAAACCAGATGAATTCGGCAACTTGGAAATAACGTTTCAACAAGATGGTGCTCCTGCATACCATTATAAGACGTTACCTAGATGAGGAATATCGTGGTAGACAATTTACACGATAGAATGGCCAGCTCGGTCACCGGACCTCACACCATTAGATTTTTTTTCCGTGGGGATACTTGAAATCTAAAGTTTACGCTACAGCAACCGACAATATTGACAATTTGAAACAACGAATTGTTGAAGAATGTAGGGCAATTGCCCCCGACACATTTGAACGACTACGGCAAGAGTTTAGAAATAGGATGCATTACTGTCAGGAAGTAGATGTAAAAACAGTTTTACAAAAACGAGATACAGGTTTACACGCAATTTTAAAAAATTAATTTTACTTCATGATTATAGTCAAAATAATATTTGTAAAATCAGTGTTTTGGCTCTATTTATAAGAAAATCATTTGTAATAGAATGAAGTTGCAAACGGATAGACACTTATTTTTCAATATATCAGCGTATTTCCTGTAATTCTTCTCAGTACTCTCATCTCTTTCGTTTCCAGTAGCTTTTGGGTTATGGCTGTGTCGGGTCTTGTTTCTGAGGCGTATGTCATTATTGGTCTTACACTGGCTTTATAAATTCTTGACTTCATCTCAGTGTTAATGTGTCTGTTTTGCCATATAGTGTTATTAAGGCATTCTGCCAGTCTATTTGCTTTTTGTAGTTGATCTCTCACTTCTTTGTCCAGGTCTCCATAGCTAGACAAAGTAATTCCCAGGTATTTTATTTCCATTACTTGTTCAGTATTGATGCCAACAATTTTTATTTTACATCTGGTTGGTTCTTTGCTGACTACTATTGTTTTAGTTTTCTGAGATGGTATTGTCACATTAAATTCTTCATCTAGGGCTACCAATATTTTGTCGTCTACGTAACAGAGTATTTTTATTTCTTTGTTCCTCATTCTGTATCATTTTCCTTTGTAAACGCTTTTGATGATTTCATCCATGATCAAATTAAAGAGCATGGAGCTCAATGAATCCCCTTGTCTTATTCCGCTGCCTATTTCTATAGGCTCTGTAAGTTGTCCGTCTATTCTGACTTCCATTTTGTTGTTTTGGTAGATATTTTCGATAGTTTTTATAATATTTAGAGGAACTTCTCTATTCTAGAGAAGATAGATTACATCTTTGAGTCTTACTCTGTCAAACACTTTCTTTGGGTCAATCAGACACAGAATTGCTGGTTTATTATACTCTAGTGATTTCTGTTATTTGCTTTATAACGAATATGGCATCTGTACACGATCTTCCACTACGAAAACCCTGTTGTTCATCTGCTAAATTTATCCTCTGATTTATTAGCACTTGTAAAATTTTAGTTGTAAGTTTTAGCGTAGTATTTAACAAGTTTACACATCGGTAGTTTTCTGGCTGTTTTTTATCTCCTCCTTTAAATAGTAGAATTAGGTCGCTCGTTCTACATTCTTCCGGTATTTTATTGTGTTTTATAATTTTATTAATTAATATTGTTAATTGTTCTGGTATTGCTTCTCCACAATATTTCATCTGTGTTTTTTAATTTGGTAATTTCCATAGATTTTAACAAAGATAGCTTGAGGCCTTTATTTTGAATGTGAAGAATTTGAAATTCGTCATTAAAAGAATTATTATGATCTAAAAGGTGAAGTGCGTATGTAGAGTCTGTTTTTCTATTATTGAAAGCCCTTTTATGTTCTGCTATTCGTTTATTAAAATTTCTACTAGTTTGACCGATGTAAGTTTTTTGGCAGTCGCCACATTTAATTTTGTACACACCACTGTGTAATTGCTTTTTATTTTAGCTCTTGTTGTTTTTAATATATTTGCCCAAGTTATTGTTTGCTCTGAAAGCTGGTGTTATTCCTTTCTTTTTTATGTGTTTGGCTATTTTTGTTAATATTTTGCCTGTATACCAGGCAACAAATGTATCGATTTAAATTTGGCGACAGCCCGAAAACGTACATCGGTCAAACTGGTAGAAATTTTAATAGACGAATAGCAGAACATAAAAGGGCTTTCAATGATAGAAAAACAGATTCTACATAAGCACTTCACCTTCTAGATCATAATCATTCTTTTAATGACGAACTTCAAATTCTTCACATTCAAAATAAAGGCCTTAAGCTATCTTTGTTAGAATCTATGGAAATTAACAAATTAAAAAACACAGATATAATCCTGAATGACCAACTTGAGACAAACAGTTCTCCCCTCCTCAAACTATTTCATTAAAGACTATAAAGTGTAAACGCATGCCAAAAATAGATCACTTGAGAAAGGCACTCTGCCGAAACAGCTGTAGTTATAAGTTTTTATAATAAATTTTGTAGAAATTTTTGAAAACAAAGTTTTTAGTGTTTTAATGTTACATAAAACGAATTTCCATCAAGTATCGGTCGAATCCATCAATTATTTCAGTATTTCTTTTGGTATCTCGTCTTGACCTGCTGCTTTTCTGTTCTTCAGGTTTTTAAGTATTTTCCGAACTTCCTGTACATTAATATTAAGTCCTTTATTTGTGGTAATTTGTGGTGTTTCCGGTTCTAGCGTCGTTTGTTCTTCTTCTGCATAGAGCTTTTTTTAAGTAGTCAATCTACGTATTCTTTTCTATATGTTTTGGTTCTATTAGTTCCTTTACCTCCGTTCTTTGACTTTTTATAAAGCGCCATATTTCCTTTTGCAGATCGTAAAAATAATATTCCATTTCTTTCGAAAAACGTTTTCAATTATCATTTTTTATTTTTCTTACATGTGCATGAGTTTCGTTTCTTCAAGTGTCTTGTCATTATGGTATGCCTCTTGTGGTTTGGTTGACATATATTTCAGGTAAGCTTTTTTCTTTTCTTTACATTTTTCCTTCTTTCTTTACTTTTCTTTATTCACTTCTGTTTACAACAGAATATAGTCTATCATAGACCTTTGTTGTTTACTGTTTTCAAAAGTGTATGTGCATTGTTCTTTGTGAGGAGAAAATGTATTATTAATATGTATTTTGTTTATGCTGCAAAGGTCCGTCAGAAGGTCTCCGTTTTCATTTCTGATATTTTCATTATATCGCTGTTTTATTTCTGGAACTATATCATTGCCAACGCGAGCATTAAAGTCACCCATAATGATTATATATTTATCATTTGGGGTCTCGTTTATTACAGTCTGAAAGTGTTCGTAGAAGTTTTTCCTTGTATTGGTATCTCTGTTGTTCTCTGGTGCATAGATTGCTATCATATTCAGAGGTTTGTCATCCAGTTTAACTTTTACACTTACTATTCTTTCAGAGGTATATTTACACTCTTGTACTTGGTGTAAAAAATTTTTATGTACTAACAGGGCGACTCTTTTTTTGGCTTTGGTTTCTTTCGCAACCCCACTGTAAATCCTCAGATAGTCATCTAGCATAATTTGACCCTTTCCTTGTTTCTTCGTCTCTTGTTTTGCACATATGTCTATATTTTTTTCTTCAAGCTCTTTTGTAATTTCCTGCTCTCTTGTGTTTAGAAAATTTACGTTCCAACTGCCGATACGAAGTATATTTCTTGTTTTCCATAAATTCGTTTTCCTCTTTCTCGCGTTAATCGTCGTAATGAAATCATTCCTGTTCCGAGGCATAATCCTGTTTTTACGAGCTGTATGGTTTTATGGTAAGTCTATTAGTAGGGTGCTAACTTGGCTGTAGACCTCCTCCTTTATCTGAGCTTGTGACCGGCAACAGTTCTGTCAAGCTACATGATCCTCCCAACAAAACTGCAGGCGCTTAAATTTCGGTATTGTTTATTTTGGCGAATACCGTAATTTCAGAAGGATAAAACGCCATCAAGAAATGATAACATGTAAAAGTCTAAATGGAAAAATAACTTATTGTTTTTATGTTATTTGGCATTGATTTTCTTTTATATCTCATGCTAGTGATCTGAACTCTGAACTACTTCTTAACACTATATTATAATAACTTGATTTTGCCTTGCTACATTTTTCTATTTATTTTGTTTTAATTTTTACCAGAATGTTCGTTTCTTCTCTCTAATGTATTCTTTCTCGTTGGTATCCAACTAAGTTTAAGGCAACAGCTGCTCTCTGAAATTATAGCACACATATTCGCAACATTTCTCTTATAGAAAGCATAATACAAAATTTATATCCTTCTAGAAGTGATACGGAGTCCCCTGATGTCGTTCTTTTGTATGCGAATAATATCAGCATTACGTGTAGGCTCTATTAAATTTTGTTGCGCGGTTAAAAAAAGCACCACCGATATTGATAAAAAATCGTTTTAAAAAGGAAATTAAAAAAAAAACTATTTTTAAAATAATTATTAGTTAAATTCCTAAACATATGTCGGTATCCACGAATCGTTTTTAAGAGAAAAATTTGAAGTTATGTACAAACATTTACAAATTAATTCATTTAACAAGATAAAAAAAGAAAAGTACATTTATATAAATATACATATATATATATATATATATATATATATATATATATATATATATATATATATATATATATATATATATATATTATATACATATTTCTAAAGTATTCAACTAGTGAATTCAGAGGTTTAATCGGTCATTCAGGTTGGCAAATAAAATAAGAAGTCAACTACTTCATATAAGTTTATCGAAGACGTTTCACTTTATATTTCTATATTTCTAAAGCTTCATCAGTTCTCTAAAATACAACAGATGACATAGAGTTTATAAGAAATACAGATATTAATAGTTTATAACTTACAACTCAATATGTAGATATTATCGATGTTATTATATATGTACTGAGAACTTTACTCATTATTTAAAACTATCTTTACAAAAAAAAAACAAAAAACACACAAACTCTGGAGAAAATAATGTTCATATTCGTAGATAGGAAGATTTAAAAAATTTTAAACGGACATTTGGCTTTGGCTTCATTTGGAGATGGTTCTCCACTGAAGATAAACAAAGCACTGATTTATTGCAATCCATTACAATCTATGCAAACGACGTGACGCGATACCGAAAATTTTTTAAGGATCATATGTCACCAAATTTTAAGGTTTGAGACAATTATGTACTTTTACGGGGGTCATTGAATGATTAGTTTGAAGGGTGGATTTGTATGGCGGAAATATTTGATATATATATTTTTTTTTAATTTATGTTTTAATGAAACTTGGAAATATGGGATGATTGTGTAACACATTAATGTAATAATAATATAATAAAATAATAATATAATAGCAGCTAATAAATAATTAATTAATAATAAGATTTAATTTTGAGTGTGTATTTTTTATTTCTTTATTTCTTATCAGTAACAAAAACTTGATTGATATTTGATTTACAATTGATTTACAATTTTTCCACTATTAGTAATTTTAAAGATATCATTAATGACGAGGTTAGAATAATAATGCAAAGATCTTCTTTTTTCAAGTTGTTCGTTTCTATCACAATTGACTTTAACTCACTTTATGAACACTCTATACTAATTTGACGATTTCTTTTTCTTCCTTAAGTTTCATCTTCTATCGAAGGTTGGAAATCATCATGGTTATGCGGAACCCTGTTGACTGCCGCTCTAAATAGTTCCGCACTACTGCATTCAAACCATTCCCTCAAGTTCTTAAGCCACGATATTCTTCGTCTTCCCACATTTCGCTTTTCTCGAATTTTACCTTGCATAATAAGCTGCAATAATGAGTATCTTTGCCCTCTCATAACATGGCCTAAGTACTCAAGTTTTCTTCTTTTGATAGTCAATATTATTTCAGCTTCATTCCCTATTCTTCTAGTAACTTCTGCGTTTGACATTGGCTTTTAACAAAATTGGCTTATTTCGGCCACATCGTGCGTAATAATAAATAATACTGACTTCTACAGTTGATTCTACAAGGCAAGACTGAGAGTAAGGGAGGCCCTGGACGTAGATTTATATCCTGGCTGGCCAATCTTAGGAAGTAAACTGGTCTAACGTCAACTGATCTATTTTGAGCTGCTTTGAATAGAATAAGATGGGTCAATGTGGTCACTAACATGTCTAGAAAATAGGCACATTTATATGTACAGCTTTAACAGGCCTTTTAGGCCCATTGCTGGATGGATAACTTCCATCGTTTTCTGCTCTTAGCTATCAGCTTCCAATCTCTGATTCCCATCTCTCTGATATCTTCAATTACTATATCTCTCCATTTCTTTCTTGGTTTTCCTCTCTTTTTTGCCCTCAGGTACTCTCCAAGCAATATTCTTGACTAGTCTATTACCTTGCATTCTTTTTAGATGACCGAGCCATTCTAGTCTCCGTTTTTTCAACAATTTTATTATTGGAGGGTTAGCATACAAATGGTACACTTCTGCATTATTTCGTCTTCTCCATTCTCTCTCTACTACATTTCCACCAAACATTCTGCGATGTATCTTTCTTTCCCATGCTTCCAATGTGTTCTGTATGGTTTTATTCATAGTCCATGTTTCGGCAGCGTATAGCATTGTGGGTCTAATTATAGTTTTGTATACCCTTATTTTTGTATTACGAGATATATCTTTGGCCTTAATTATTTTGCTCATGACTTAAGCACACCTGTTGCTCTTGGTCAGTTTCAGGTTGATTTCAGTTTCTTCCTTACATGTCTGATCAACAAGAGTACCTAAGTACATATATTAATCCACCTTCTCGAATTCTACAACTGATCCATCCTCCACCTTCAATTTAAAGGATCATCTGGTGTTTATTCCTTTTTTGCTCGAGATCTCCATGTACTTCGATTTATTAAAATTAACTTTTAGTCCCATTTTAGAGCTTTCCCGAATCAGTCTTTTTGCTATATTTGATAGTTCTTTTCAATTTCTTGCAATGAGAACCACATCATCAGCGTATGCTTAGCATTTATGCTCCTTATATAAAATAGTTCCGGACCTATTTATCCCACTAACCCTTACCATTTTTTCTAGACCTATATTGAATAGCAATGTAGACAACGGTCTCCTTGGCGAACACCTTTTTTTACTTCGAATTCCTCTGAGACTGTACCGTTGCATCTTACAGCACAAATGGTTTGTCTAATTGTCATTTTTACCAATCTTATTATTTTTTCTGGCACTTGGAATTCTTTTAGCGTTTTTATTAATTTGTTTCTGTCTATTGTATCGTAGGCGGCTTTGTAATCAATGAAAAGGCACATTCAGAAGAAGTAAATTATAACTTTGACCATTACAGAAAGTTTCATTGAATTTTTCAACGGTGTTTTTAGTTTCATCGACTTTGCTAGATGTTTCATCAATTGTTTTCATAATTATCTGATCTGCTGACTAAAATTCGAATGCTTTTAGGTAACAAGTAAATATCATGTGACTGGCTGGCTAAGGTCTGGTGTTAAAGTTTTTAGTTGCACAAGCGACCCTAAAACATGAGAGCTAGGAGAATACATAAAGTTTTTGACCCCAAATAGGGATCAATAGCTTTATGTACCATGACGGCTCATAGAATTTTTATAAATTCTACGAGCACTTCCTGTGTTGGGAATCGAACTCGTGTGTTCCGGTTTGATTCGTCAGCATCTTAGCTTTAAGCTAAGGCCACCAACGTCATTGGGTAAACCCTGTCGTTGATGAGGAGTTCCGTTAATCGGTCTTAAATTAGCTTTATGAAACCACTGAAATCTTATCAAGCAACTTAGTCGCGGTAAGATGATTAAGAACTTGTATTTACAAAGTACATGCATTTATATTTCCAAATAAACAGCAGTCAAGTATTCTCGCTAATAAAATATCTGTCATAATTTATTGTTAGTTTATAAATTATTTAGTTATTTCGACGATAACCTCCTCTCTTCTGGTCTTTATCGTTAAACAAATATTTCCATATAATTTTTAAATAGGAATTTGCTCGTACTAAAATTAATAAAAAAACTAAACTAGATATCAATGTGTAGTTCTCCATATTTCTGGTCCATTTAGAAACTAAATGAATTTTTGTGATAGAAATAAGAGAAAATTGAATCACTCAGTAACAGGAATTCCACGTTTGAACAATTTAAACAAAATGCTTTGTATAAAGATAGTCTCGCATGAAACAATAATCTAGTTATCTCTATCATTGCCTTTTATGAAAAAAAATAAAAATCCACCACCCATACTACGTCAATGCATTAAAGGGGGTTTCGTTGCGGTATAGATCGTTAGCTTTGTTTCGTTATCCTTTTTGATGCCAAGAGATAGATGACAATTTTTGGAGTTCGTGTTACAGTTTGTTAACAGTCAATTTAGTTGAATGGAGAGATGTCGAGATATGATTTATTTTAAAAAGTGTTGCGCTGAGTGTATCGCGTATCTTTTAGGGATTGCGGAGGATATATGCCATTTATCCGATATAAAAAGGGCTATATAAATCATTTATAAAATTAAGTAGCAAGTGTAGCGGAATAAAGCTATTGGGAGCGTCGGGAATGTTATCTGCAGATCACGATTTGTGGGATGAAGGGTTATACTTCAGAAATAACAAGAAATATATAATCTAAAATATAAACAATAAATTCCCGGCTTTGAAAGCGTTATCGATTTTTCCGCAAGATATTCTATAATATAAAAGTTTCTCGGTTATATATTTTATGAAAAATTTTAATTATTTATCTAGATCTATCTTGGTGAGCATCTATTAATAAACTATAAAGCTACAATGATTTTAGGCTAGTATGGGAATTCCAAGAAGACATCTATAGACTCGCGAAACATAAGAGTGTTACACTGATATGGGTGTCAGAATTTCGGTCATAAATGGCAATGAAAGAACTAATGAATTTGCCACAAGATAAGAGCTACAAACAACTTCGGACCAGTGCCGGCCGTAGGAGGGCCCAAAATTCCGTGTGCAATAGGAAAAAAGCCTATTATAATTTTGCCTATTGGGAATGTACGAGAGTCGTCCAGGAAGTAAACAACGATTGCGCATCACCCGCGGCACCAATCCACCATCGCCGCGACTTCGTAAGTGCCAGATATAGTCCTACCAGAGATCTAAGAGAGTCATTAATATTTATTATCGAAGTGTCTACCGCAAGGCAGCGGGGAATCGCCTCTGGACAGGATCGTACTTTTATTTGCGATTTGCATTACTTATTCGACTGTAACGTATGTTTAAAAGCAGGTCTTTATCAATGTCTACTAAAGTTATAATAGTTGCAGAAATATTTACATACACTACATTTACATAATTACAAAACTTTATCATTTCTAAATAGAGTACAAAAAGAACAGAGGCAAAAGTATTTTAGAAAATTATTTTCAAAATTGAGGTGTGTCTAAAAGCTGGTTTTATATCGTTATCAACTGAATTTAAAAATATTTACATAAATTACGTATACATAGAAAGTTTACCATTTATAAGTACAATTCAAAAAGTACTTAGATTTAAAAAAAAATGGGTGTGGCAGTCCAGTGGGTCTGCCGGTAGAAGTTATACTTCTATACACGCGCTCGCCGTTAAAAATTTATATAGGAGTCAATCTGCACAATCATTACATATGTAATGCTATAGGTAAGAGAGAGCAGAAAGAGAAAAAGAATTAGTTATATAGGTATATGGTGCATCGTTTGCTGTATATAAACATTTGACCTGTAATAGGAGTATAGTAAATGAAGGATTGTATTAATATTTTAATGAAAATATATATTTTTATTTTTATATATGTATAAAAGGAGTTGAATGCAAAAAAAATTACACATACTCAGCAGTAAAATTCATTGTTTATTTTGTTATTAATATAAAAATTACAATACAATAAATACACTGCAACATAATTCAATGTAATAATACAATATAAATTAAAATGTAATATTCATAAGTATTTAAAACTGCCAATATACATTTAACTTACTTTACGAAGATAAAAATAAAAAACCAACAACTCGGATTATGTTGTTAATTTTCATTTTATTTTAAAATTTATGTTTTTTGCGTATATTACATATATTTAATAAAATTAACGTGAGGTTTTTAAATATTTCAAAAATAAAAAGGGAAATTCATAATTGGGATTCGAACTCACAACCACCAGCGTATGAACCAAACACGTAAAGGATTTGCCAATTAGACATGACACTAACGGATTTCAAAATTGACAGTTCTCGGTAAAACAGTGATTATTTTGAAATTCAAAAGCTTAAAATAATTTATAAACGTTTAATTTTAAATAATACAAAACATATCACATAAATAATAATATTAATACATATTATATTATATATAATATTATAAATATATATATACATATATATACAATACTATTATAAAATATATATAATATTCAATAATATATAATAAAAAAGGAACATTTTTATTCTCGAGAGAGGAAAAGAGAGAAAATATATCTTCTGTCTCTTTCTTACTCATTATCTTACATATGTAATGGTTTCACAGATTCACTCCCATGCAAATTTCCAAGTATAACTTCAAGTTAATATTGAAAATTACCCGAAATTGCGAGCTTATCTAAAAAGGCAATCAGAAGGTTTGAAAAGCAAAAAATCTGAAATTTTACATCCTGATGAAATAAAACTTTTTTTAAATGGAGCTCCTGAAGTACAGTACTTGTTAATAAAGGTATGTTATTTAAAAGTATAACATAAATGTGCCTACTTATAATACTTTTATTTTAAGGTTATTGCAATTATTGAAATATGGGGGGCTTGTAGGGCACAAGAGTTAAAAAATCTTAAAATTTGTGACATTGATGGTTTAAGTACCATGTTATTGGTTAAAATTCCTAATACGAAAACCAAAATATGTAGAACTTTCGTTATTTCCGGAAATTTCTATAAAATCTGCAAACAATATAGGGTAAGAGCACCAGTTATTGGCCTCTTAAGGAGAGCACGTCGATATATCTATGAAATGTTTTGTCACTGCGGCCTATTGTAACTATTTTTAACACCATGGAATTTTATTATTATTTCTACATATTGCAAAATTTTATTACGTTAATATTTCATGTATTAAAATATTTTATATGTGTTCTTTTGTAAACGTGCAAATGAGCCAGTTATTGGCCACCCTGTTCCAGTTATTGACACCATATGTGTTAGTGATTGGCCATCATTTTTTAAAGAGATATTTTACCAAATAATTCGTAAGTTAAAATAGACAGATAGGTAGGTGTTTGGGTAAGCAAGGATTTTGTGATCAGTGTGGACACAAAAAAAGCACATGTCAAAGTAAACTTTTATTTTTTATTTTGGCAAGATTCGCAAACATATACTTGATCTGTGTCGCCATAGAATCTTGCAAGTTACATGATATGTTCTAAGACACATTTGGCATCTAATGCCTTCTTTACACTCTGTAATATTTAGTACACATAGATAACACCCACATTTAGTAACTTTTTGGTTTTTAAAATGTGATGGAATGTTTGATACCAAGTTTTTATTTTTAAAACGCGGAAGAACGTTTGATACCAAGTTTCGATTTTCAAAGTGTGAAGAAATATTTGATAATAAATTATCAGATAGAATTGTAATTTTTGTTGAGGACTGATCTGTATTATCATCATATCATCAAATAATTTTCGTTTGGGTACAATTTTTTTATCAGGGCTTGGAGATTTAGTGTGGGCGAGAAATATTTGCGGAGATAATCTCGAATTCACTTCTGGTGTATGCTTGAAAATGTCAATATTATCTTGGTTATTTACAGAGCTTGATGATTTTGTGAGAATGAGATTCTGGTATAGGAACTTTGACAAATTCAGGTAGTGGTGGCTCAAAAACCTCAATATTGTTACTTCTACTTTCCTGGTTTAAAGGAGAAAACACTTTCAATGCTTTTTCTATCTTTTTTTGATCTTTTTCAATAGGAATGTGAACTTTTACACCTTTTTTTAATTTTGTTGAGGTCATTTCTATGGGTTGTCTACTTTTCTCTTCAGAATTCCCCACGAATTCGGCACAGCACTTAGTATATCATTTGGCAATCTTTTATGGGGATAAATTATCATAGGAGGTAAAATATTGCCTATTGCAGAAAATGTGAACATAACTGTTAAGTTAACCTTTGGGTTATGTTCAATTTCATAGACGTTTTTGGAACCCTTCATAGCCAAAACCTTTTTATTTTTGGGACATAGATAAAAACATGTCTCGTCACCATTGAAGATTCTTGTTGGGTCTTGAAGAACATCTGAAAGTCCTTTTTTATTTAGATAAGATTTTATGTTGCCAAACCATTTGGTAATATCCCTTTGGTTAATGTTTGAACTTGCTGATGTCACTCCCTCTGAAGTCCTTAGCGAAATGTTGGGATTGCGCTTTAGAAATGCTGATAGCCATGTTCTACCTGGTCTATTTTCAACAAATGGATTAACTCTAGGGTTACTCTCTAAAAATGATTTAACGGAGTCCTTAATGTCGTCAACACGAACAGGAAATCCTCTATTTTGACAATGAAAAATCCAGAGTTTCAGTTGTTCCTCTTCATCCTTCGAAAGAAATGGATCTGGTCCATGGGTTATCTTGTAATGAAATTTTTCACTTTGCCGGTAACTTATAGTGGCTCTGGGAATATTAAAAATTCTTGAGGCTTCTCGCTCACTCATACCATCGTTAATTAACTCTAACGCTTTTTTAACATCGTCTTCGGAATACTTTTTTTTATAATTGTTTTCAGATTTAGATCGTTTTGGCATATTTTCTAAAACAATTTATAATAATTAGTTATTGGCCACATATAAAACACTGGTTATTAACATATGTCAATCACTAGATTCTTACAAAATCTAATGTTTCAGTTATTGGCCATCTAGGCCAATAACTGATACATTGATAATTTCATGCATTAGTAGTTGGCCACCTTAAAATTTACGTTATTTGTATAAATAACGTTATATTCGTTATTCAGTTTGGAACAGGACATACACTAGATTCTCACAAAAACATAAAATATAAAGTAGAAAGTAAATTGCAGTTTATAGTACTTACCGACCAACACAAGTTTCTATAGGTAAATAACAAAATTTCGGTTGCAAACTAGCGGCACACAACAGTGTCTCATTCAACATCGAATACTGACTAAAATTTAATGGTTACCTTGAAACTAGATGTGTCATACTCTAGGAGATATGTTGCCAAACTTAAAAAAAGTAGTTAGAATTAACAAAATACCAACATTTTCCTAATTCTAATCAAAACATATTAGTAGGCCAATAACTAGCACATGGCCAACAACTGGTGCATTTACCCTATAGAAATTCGACTACAGATTAGCGATCCGCAAATAAATCAATTTTTTTTTAATTATCAAAGAGGTAAATGTACGAAACAGGTGGTAGGATTAAACAAAATAGGCGGTATTCCTAAACAAATAGCCGAATATTTAAAATTACCAGATCCCAAAATGTACACAGGTCACTGTTTAAGACGAACTTCTGCCACTATTTTGGTAGATGCCGGTGGTGATTTAATGACTCTTAAACGACATGGCGGATGGAAATCTTCAACAACGGCCGAAGGATATGTCGATGAGTCAATAAATAATAAGACGTCAACAGCCAATCGAATTATAAATTCAATTGAAAGTAATTTACAGACCTTTACATACACTAAAAGTACCAATATTCAAAAAGAACACACCGTACAGTTTACGTCATCTCACTATTCACCACGTATTATTGAACAACCGTCAAACTCGGATAAGGGTATAGTTATAAATAATTGCCAAAATTTTACAATTAATTATTATAAATAAATGTTTAATTTAAATTGTTCCCGAATTTTGTTAAATAAATAAAAGTTACTTGTTATACTTTTTATTTTTATAAATGAAAATAGTCTTAGAAAAAGTATAGTACACAACTTGAGTTGTAAGCTTATTACATGCTTGTAAAATTACTGCGCTAGCCGCTTATAATAAGCTTCTTACAACTCTCGTTATGTAATATACTATTATGTTAGATACCATAAAGTGTATTAATTTAAACACATTTGTTTAACATGAAATCAAATTTAATTCTGTTCAGAAGAGCATATTGTGTTTCAGAAGAAATACTTCAGAAGAAAGTGATGAAAATATAAATGTTATGTTAAAAATCTTATCATTTTTTTTATCAAAAATGAGAAAAAATATAAAACCCTTTGTAATTGTACTAAATGAAGTCAGATGTGTAGCAAACTTCCCAATAGGATGCATCAGATTAAAGGCAACAACATATAGAAGATATATTATTTCTAATTTAGTCAAAACGTCAATGAAATACACAATTCTATTGTTAATAACTTATAAACATAAACAATAAATTATTGTTGCTTAATTTCTAACGAAAAAGTACACTATAATCATTATAGTCATGTCATTATATTGAACCAGGTTGAATTGAAATAGCACAAAAAATATTCTGATGAATTTTCTATAGTAATTTATAAATCAACATCTAAAATTCTTTTAAATAAATATCTATTCAAAAGCTCTTTAATGCAGACTTAGCGACTTATGCGACAAAATGTAAAATTAGAACATTTAACCACGCTATAGATTCCATAACCTGATTATATTGGTGGAAAAAGTATTTACCAGGCAAGAGATGAAAGGGAAGGCGTTTCTTCAGAAAGGATTATGGTACATTTGAAATCGGAAAAGAACTCCTTTGATAAGTAACAGCGGGAACTCCGAAAAGAAACTTTGATTGGAAAACTTACTGTGGCAAACGTTCGATGTTGGTGGTATAAATATATATATAAATAAGAAACATCTTTTTATAGCCTATTCATCGTCGTTTCCTTTTATTCATTCAAGTTGCTGATTCTTTTGATCACTATAATAATTTTTCGACTTAATTAGGCTAATGGTAGTGCTTTTTAGCGTATGTGATTTGTGAAATAGTTCATATTTGATCTAAAAATAAATAAAAAGGATAAGTTAACACTATCCAATAAAAATTTATTTTATGACTCTAATAATATTATGATTGTAATTAGTTATATCATTATTATTATAATTTGCCACTTTGGATGACTTAAAACTTTATGGAGTATAAAATAAATGTATTTTATCTCGAAGTAATTTTAGAAACTTATTTTCTTCTTATAGTTTAAGACAACAGGTGCTAAATAGCATAAATGCAAACAAATATACACAAATATATATACGAAAAAGTAAAAAATCGTTATTCTTTTTATTTTAACCGTAATTATAACCATACTTAAATTATAAAATATAAAAGAATATGTTTTTGTATTTTTTCATATTACAATGTAATGTAAGAAGTACTTAAGGAGTAACGTCATTGGCCAACATATTTTCATTCCTTTCACGGAGTCTACAATATACGTTGTATATAATAATTTTTCCATCTTCGGAAAAATGTTGAAGACGACGTTTCCTTTGACTATTTTTGTTTTCCATATTTGTCACTATAATATTACCTGTATAAAAACGTATTAACCGCTTCAGGTTAACTACAGTACTGATGTATTTGAGTAATAGCAAGAAACAAAGTTGTTATCAATAAACCAGTTGTTGATAAACAATATAATTGGTTTTTAAACAATTAAAAAAAGTGAAATTGTGTTTGGAAGCAAACTAAAGCATCTGTTGTTTTATATTTAAATGTAAAGTTTGCAATGGATAAAATTAATGATTTATTAAATGAGATTAAAGTTTTTAAGTCCATAATTTTTTTGTCTGAAGTATAAAATCCTTCAGCGTCTGTCATCCATGCAGTGGTTCCCAACCTTTTTCCCATGATCGCCCCCTTAGACAGGTTTCACCAGTTATGAATACTACAATCGCCGCCCCATCACCCAATTAAATTGAAACAAATAATGAATCTATACAAAAGGTGAGTATTCATATTTATTTATTTTTACATTTCGTAAAATGATAAATGCTTATATGTGTGTAAAAGAATTGTTAATGGTTTCCTTGGGCCTGGTTTTCCTCACATAATTTCTTTATGTCTGGCTCAATGTTGGTTAATAACAACCTCAAATCCCCTCTTTCTATTATGTCGAGCCTATTTCTTTGTCTGTTTTTCAATATACACACAGATCTAAAACCTTTCTCCACTAGATATGTTGTGGGGAATGCCAATAATAATAATTTAATTGCATTGCACAAGATTAAATACACTTTTTTTATCCGCGGCCAAAATCTTTCGCACCCACACTCCCGAAACAAACTTTCAATTTCAACATCATGTCTCAAATCAATCAAGTTTTCCTGAAGACAAGAACATACCGTTGAAACTTCCACGCTGAAAGGATTGATAAACCAAGTTGGCACTTTCAGACTAGTCAAATCTTGGAATCGGGACTGCAGATCTTCTTTCAGTGTTTGAAGGTGGAGGCAGTATGTTTGAAGATCCTCAGAATCACCACAAGATGATTTCAAGTTGAGGAATTTGGTGCATATTTTCTTCTCTCTCTTCTCTGCATATTTTCTTCAAAAATAGATAGTTTGTCAATGAATGCTCCGACTACTCCCTTCGCTTTGGCCATATTTATGTTCTTCCCCTGTAGTTGCAGGTTCATTTCATTTAATTTTTGAAAAATATCTGACAAGTAACCGATGTCATTTCGCTTCTTTTGTAGTTCTGTACTCAGTATGGGGTCAGTAGTATTAAGAAATTCAATAACAGTATCCATGAGACTGAAGAACCGCCTTAAGCAATTGCCTTTAGAAAGCCAGCGGACTTATAAACAGTATTATTGCTGAGAGGAACTGCATATATTACTTGGCTGGCCTGACTGGGTCCCAACATAGTATCAACTATCTCTTTGACAGCTGGGAGGATGAGTTCTCCTCCAATTGTGTGCGGCTTGCCACTTTTTGCTATTAAGAATGATACCTTGTAGGAAGCAAGTAAATCCTTGTCGTTTTTCTTGGTAGCTTTTGCAATCAATGACCCAACAGTAACTCGCCTTTCATACTTTGCCTTGAGCTTCTGTAAACGAAAGAAATACACATTCACTTTAATTATTATAAGTAATAAAGTTTAAAAAAGGTTTTCTTTCAGTCTGACTTTTGGTAATAGAAAGTAAAAATAATTATAATATGTTGATACCTAGGTAGAGTTACGATCACTAAATAGTTTACACTTTAAATTTTACATTGTAATACTTTTCACGTAAAAGCTGCTTTTAAACGGGGTAAAAATTTAAAAAATAGGCTCCTAGATACGTAAGTCTGTAAACTATTTAATGATTGTTACTGTACATGGAAAAATTACATCCTACAAACAAAAGACTTTTACTCACCGCAAAATATTGGACGGGTCTGTCTGACTTCTCTGGATGAATCCTCTTCAAGTGATCCATAAGACGAGGCGGCTTCATGGATTCGTTTGACAAAGATTTTGCACAAATAAGACACAATGGTAGATTCTTATTTCCTGGCAATTCAATGAATCCATATTTCAAATACTCCGTTGAGTACTGCTGGCACTTTTTTTTAGGTACTGACATTTTGAGAGCAAAACAAAAGAGTAATTAATTACAACTTATTGAGAAGGCGAAGAATAAAAACACTATCTCGCAATTCTCAATAAATAATTATATTGCCAAGCGTGGACGTCTCTGTTCGAATTCTAACATTGTGACTAATAATGATTCTAATATTGTGACGCCTCGTGTTCGACAAGATCTGTGACTAGACGAGATGTTTGTGTTATTATTACCTGCATTGGTATACATATATTTACTTTTTATTATCCTATGGATATCCGATCGAAAGTATTGTATTTTTTTTCTCTTTTCTTATTTTTCTTAATTACCCATTTCTCGTTTTCCGGATGCTAAACGCCCCCCTTATCGCCCCCTTTTCTCTGTCGCTCCCCATATCGCCCCCTTCGCTCTATCGCCCCCCTGAATATTTCAAATCGCCCCCCGGGGGGCGATCGCCCCCAGGTTGGGAATCACGATTATAGTATACCTCAAGAATAACTCAATAATGATCATCACCATTTCCTGGAATTTAGTATCTACATTTTTCATACTTAACTATAGCTACTTGAGATTGAAAAGAACGTCCCACCGCTGATAGAACATGGCGATCCTGCGCTCTTTGTTAAGTAATTATTCTAAACATTATACAGTTAAGTAGAAATTAATTATGACCTAAGAAAATAAGAAAAATTTAAGGAAATAAAATAAGTGGAATTTAAGTTAGAAAGAGTTAAATTAATTTAAAGTTAACTAAAGTAAATCTATAAGAAAAAATAATAGTTGCCAAAAAAGAAACTGCAGAATATCGAGAAGTGGATGATTTTCAGCTGAAAGGATCATAAAAACTAAAGAGGATAGTGAAAAAGAAGGAAACAAAGTGTCTTTAAGTTAAAAAGTACGTTAGGTTACGTCATATATAAGCAGTTTTAAAAGGGAAATGTATTAAGTGTGAAATGTGAAATAAAAAGAATTTTGTAATTTTTGTATTTATTTTGTTTTTGTTTAAAATCCTTTATAAAAGGTATATAATTTAAAATCCCTTTCGGGTTACATCACAAAACGTTTTTGGACTAAACAGACCATCATCAGTGTTTTGTTACTCGGTGCACATGAGTTAAGCCACTAGATACCTAAGTAAAAACCCTTTAGATGGTGCAAAATTTAATATGTCTTACATTTTATTTAAAATTATGTTGTGATGTTTGAATATTTCTCAGATAACCTACATGGCAACGTAAGACGCCCACTAGGGGTCTATGCTGACCCTCAAACGATGTAGAGACTTGCGAATATATTCACTGTAGGATTTATCACCGTATCATCGTTGAATTATAGAAAGCTCTACATGATTGTGTTGAATTTAAAGATGAAACATATATTGAATTATACACAAAATAAAATGTAAATCATTACAAATAGAAACATAATATTTATTTGAGTCGATATTCTGGATTACCGTCTACAGTACGAGCGTCGTTGAAAGGCTTGATACACATATCTAGAAAAAAGAATGATATGTAAGTAGTGATTAGGAAAAATAGGAAAAATGGCCAATTA
The DNA here is from genome assembly GCF_040954645.1 of Diabrotica undecimpunctata. Classification (NCBI taxonomy): domain Eukaryota; kingdom Metazoa; phylum Arthropoda; class Insecta; order Coleoptera; family Chrysomelidae; genus Diabrotica; species Diabrotica undecimpunctata. Next base: position 133,571,409 of record NC_092808.1, read on the forward strand.
TTATTGAATCACGTACGGATCTTTATAAAGAAAATAAGGTAATTGCAGTAGGTTTTAGTGTGTCCGTAGTCTTGACATCTTGTACACTGGGGGATTGTTCTTTTCGTACGAGGAGGTTTGCATTTGATGATATTGTTTCCTAATTTTTCTATTTTATAAACTTCTTTGTTGTTTTCCTTCGATACGATACCAATGAAAAACATTGGCAAGGGGGTTTTTGATACATAATGTTTTATATTGTGAATGTTTACTGCTTCGTGTCCTTGTGCTGCTAGATTTGCCTTTATGTCATCAGTATCTGTACCATGATACCTGTACCAGTCCTTTTATAACAAACCTGAATGTTTTTTCGCTTTTTGGCCTAAAAGTGTGGTATTGCGTATTCCTTTTATCAAGTTCAGTGATCAGTGTTTTAAAATGTTCGGCCTCCAGGACTTGAACTTTTACTGTTTCATAACTAATGGTTTTAATCATGTATTTATCTCCTGTGGTTTGCTTAAGTAGGTCAGGACAACACCTACATTGTAGATGGTTATCGGAGGGGGCTTGGGTACATCTTTTGTATTGTTTTCTTGATTATTTGCTGTGTCTTTGCTTTCTTCATTTTTTTCTGTTAGCATACTATAGGAGTTTTTTGTTTTTAGTGGCTTTTGCAGCCAATAATCACTTAATTTTGTTTGTTTCCTGGATATTTCCACTTCGCGACTTCTTATTCTTTTTTTATTTGTTACTGTTTCCCATTTGTCTTCAGATTCAGAGTTAGGAACTACTTGTTCATTCGTGTGTTGGACTACCTGTGGATTTTGATATACTAAGTGTGGGGGGAAAGGTAAAGGATTTGGTTGTGAAAAATATTGTGAGAAAATTGGCTGCATTTTAGTAGATGAGCCTGACATTTGCTGCTGATATATGGCCTGTTGATTTTGATGGTAACCCGTTTGGGGCTGTGATATTGACGTAGAAAAAAAATTTGGTTGATAAGACATATTGTTATTCACCTGATATCCGGATTGATGAGTTGGCACACCATTTCATTTGATATCCCTTTTTAATTCCACTCCACTGATATGAATATTTTCTTATCACTAATTGCCTTCTGATAACTATTTATCGATTCCAAAACACTTATTTACTGTTAAAATGTAATTAAAAATTTTTAAGTACATCATGTGAAATTAATAATATAATTTCAGTGTATGAGGACTGTATTAAATAGGGCTGGTTAAAAATATTTAGGAGAGGTGGTAAAGAGTTATAGAGATAATAGCCAAATTAAGTTTATAAAAAGTCTCACCAATATTGCAGTTACACACACACTCGCGGTATTTATAGACTTTCACTTGCGGTTGTTCCTCGAACAAGGGGAGCTGTCTTAACCAGTTTCTAAACACGTGTGTCGCGGTACTAACACTAAGATCAAGAGAATAGAGCACATTTGCTTTTGTTGTCTTTACGATTCGAAAAAGGATTCGCGGTATTTTTCGGGTAGCTATCAGAGAGAGAGGGAATGTCTGTTACTAGCGGCAGTCAACAGTGGAGAGAGAGGACGTCTGTTGCTAGCCAAAGTCAACAGTCAAGAGAGTACGTCTGTTGCTGGTGGTAGTCAACAGTCGAGAGTGAGTCTTTTTCGTTTGCTATTTTAAAACTCTTTATATTTCTAAAGGAGTGGAGTTGAAGTGAGAGTAAGAAGGGTTGGAGTAGGCAATGATTTTAAAAATGAGTTGGAGAATGATAGGAGAGAATACAGCGAACATGGTTTTTTGCATGTGAAAAATTGAACGCCTACCACTGCTAACCACACACTTCAAACATTAGCTGTTGCATTTGAGTTAGATCTATCTTACTTTTGTTAAACTTCAGTTTTTCAACACCTTACTTTCTCTCACTAATGTAGTCTATTTCTTGGTTTCTTAACTATATTACTGGTGTTATATCAGGTTCGAACCCTAATTTAGTCTAAACCTTTTTAAATTTGTCATTTGTATTTCTTTACTCAAGTTTTTTAAATAAAACACTACACAAACACAGCAAAGTGTTCTTTTCTATTGATGAGTAAAAACATTATACGATTTAACTATAGTAAGTCCTGGAAAGGGAGGAAGATATATCATCTTTTTTTAATTTTGTGCCTGAGATATAATTATAAAAGGATTTGCATATTCCTGTATTAATTTTAATTGTAAGATCGTCGTCTTGACAACATAAACATTTATCCGATCATAAAGTGTATCTCATATCCTTAATACTTGTTGATTTTGATTGTATAGAAAGTTGGAAATTACAAAAGTGTGATTAACTTCAACAATTAAACTTATCATTACTTCTTTGCCAACTAACGGCTTCCAACTTATTTGTTTTTTTTTATTTCTTCCATTTCAGTTCATCATTCTCAAGAAGACGAAAAAAACTGATAATTTATTTTAGTGGCTAACCGCTCTGATCAATTACTTGTAACATTTCTACACAACGAGTGATTTATTGAAGAAAGCAGTTTTTATATAGCATGGATTTCGTCGAACGGCCAAGAATAGAATTAATTAACTTGCCAGATTGTTTAAACATGTTTTTAAGTGAAACTACAACTGATGTAATGAACACATCTATGTAATGGACTTTTTAAAATGTAATTTAGTTTGCACTACGTAGACCGTGCTGATTGAAAAACAATTTTACAATTATTCTGAGAGAAATACGGACAAGTGGTTTTTAATTGTAATGTGTGAGTTTTCTGAAAGTGGTTACAAGCTTTGGTAAATAATTTTGCTATTTCTCTTAACCAATCCATAATATGTATGTAGATTATAACAACTGTCAGTACCAAACGCCTGGCAAACAGTATTATATTCCCATTTTAAATATAGTTTGTAACCTCGAAATATAACAAAAGAAAGGAACAAATAATTCAATCAGATGTTTTTTACAAGGAACTTGTTTTATTTATTTGCCTTTGAATAAATTCAAGTTTCGAGTTTTCAAGTCTGTGGGATGCACACTATTAAGATTTCCCATATATTTACGAAGAAACTTTCACCTTTTGGCTTTCACCAAATCAAAATAAATCGAAAATTTTACCAAAATGGGAAACAAACACCATTCCAGCATTTTTGACTCATCCTGAAAGTAATAACAATCGTTTATTAGAGCGCACCAAAACCGGCCATGGAGGAAAGTTGGTCATATTTTCATTATTTTTCGATGATGAAGTCACAAGCCATATTATACATTTTTCAAATACTTATGCAGCACACAACATTCGTCACAAATTCGATATGAATGAAGCTGAACTGAAACATTTTATCGGTATCTGCATATTTATCGGGTTATCATACTTTTCCACAATGTGACATGTATTGGTCGAAAGATGAAGATAAGAAAGTAGCCATTGTGAGTAAAACCATGTCTAGAACTAAATTTCGATCAATCGAACAAAATATTCATTTGTCTGATAATACTCAATTAGACAAAGATAATAAATTTGCTAAACTTACTCTTATCTTCCATAAAATGAATATAAAATTTTTACAATTTGGTATATTCGAACATAACCTTTCAATAGACGAGGAAACGGTACCATATTTTGGATGTCATTCATGCAAGATGTTCATTCGGGGAAAACCTGCAAGATTTGGATTTAAATTATGGTGTCTTTTTTTCTCCTCCTCCTCAGTCCTAATCCCTTTTGGGATGTGGTGACACCATCAGGCCTTTACAGTTTTTTCACGATTTCACTCCATCCTTCCCTGTCCTGGGCTAGTTGTTCGGTTTCATGTAACCCTTGGTTAATCAGTATTTTTGTTTGATCTACCCAACGGCTTGGAGTTCTTTCCCTAGGTCTCTTTCCTTTAACTCTATCCTCGACTATCAGTTTTTCTATCGTGCCTGTTCTTCTAGCAATGTGTCCAAAATACTGCAAATATCTCTGTTGTATTTGTTTAAGCAATCTATCCTTTACTTTAATTTGTTCTAATATCGATACGTTAGTGCGATGATCAATCCAGGATATTCTCAACATGCGGCGGTATACCCACATTTCAAAAGCGTCCAGTTTATTTTTATCTGCTTTCTTTAAGGTCCTCGTTTCGGATGCATATGGCGCTATGAGAAAAATGAGCGCCCTTACCAGCCTTAGTTTTGTGTGTATTGTTATGCTACAATTTTTCCAAATTGCTACCAGTTTCATCACAGCTGTTCTAGCAATAGTCAACCTTCTACGTATCTCTCTGTCACACCCTCCGTCATTTGTTATTAGGGACCCCAGGTATATGAAACTATTTACTACTTCAAAGCCCCCAATTTCTTTAATGTGTTGAAGATTATTCCGAGCTCTGTCTACTATCATGATCTTTGTCTTACTCTTATTTAGCTGTAGTCCATATATTTTGCTTTTTTTTGTCCATATATTTTTGCTTATGTCTTCCATTTCTTCTTGATTTGCCGCGATTATTAAAGTGTCATCTGCATATCTCAAGTTATTGATTTTTTGACCTCCTACTGATATTCCGCCCTTCCATCCGTCTAGTACATTTCGCATAATGTGTTCGCTGTAGATATTAAACAGAGTTGGCGAGATTATGCATCCCTGTCTGACATCTGCCTCTGTTCTGAAATGATCGGAATGGGTGTTGTTTATTTTTACTGTGCACTTATTATTTTCATATAGACTTCTGATTAGTTGAATTAAGTGGTGGGGTGTTCCCATTTCCGCTAGAATGAACCATAACTGCTGCCATTTGACTTTATCGAAGGCCTTTGTGTGATCCACAAAGCACATAAGCATAGGAGTATTGAATTCACGAGTTTTTTCGATTAGCTGTCTGACATTAAGGATGTGTTCTCTTGTGCCCTTTCCTGGGACAAATCCCGCTTGTTCTTCGGATATCTGAGGCAATAGAAAAGCTTTTAGTCTTTCATGTATTACATGAAGTAGAACCTTGCTGTTCTGTAGTTGCTGCAATCTAGCGGAGTTCCTTTTTTGAATATAGGGATGAAAGTGGATGTTATCCAGTCGTTGGGCCACTCTCCGGTTTCCCAAATCTTTTTGCAGATCATATGCAACATTTATTCCGACATCTCCAGTCTCTTTTAAAACTTCTGCGGTGATCTGGTCTGCGCCATGAGATTTTCTATTTTTCAACTTTTTGATTGCCTTTTCTACCTCTGACTTTAGAATGTTTGGTTCTCTCTCTGCACTGAACTCATGGTGATTTGCATTCTGGGGATCAACTGCATATAGACTTTGACAATATTTTCTCCATACCTCCGCAACCCCTTTCTCGTAATTTATAATATGTTGGTTTTGATCCATTATTGTTTGTGTGATTGGTTTAAATTCCCTGGATAGATATCGAACTTTGTTATATAGCTCATGGGATTTATACCGGTTTGCATGTCTCTCTAGTTCTTCGCATTCTTCATTTATATGTTTATTTTTATCATCCCTACATGCTCTTTTAATTTCTCTATTTAACCTTGCTAACTCGTTTTTGTTGCTGTTGTTTTGATATATGAGAGATTTGATTCTCCTTCGCTCTTCGAGAAGTTGCAGCGTTCTGTCTGTCATCCAGTGATTTCTTTTGATGATCTTTTTTTAGTTCTGGTTCTTTCTACAGAGGTTTCTATGGCATTTCTGAAATCTCTGAAATCTAAAGTCTTTGTTCACATAAAGGTTATTTATACAGATTCATATCACATGGGGGAAAACAACATAATAATTTTGATTGGGGTAATAGTTTGGGAACGAAGGTAGTTTTAGAGTTACTTTCTGTAATTAACAAACCCCAAAAGCATCGAGTCTTTTTCGACAATTTATTTTCTTTTTATGCTCTTTGTGACACTGCAGGATCTAGGCTTTTTGGCCACAGGTACTATAAGAGAAAACCGTAGTGCAAAATGTCCATTACAGAATAGGACGCACGAGGAACATTTGAGTCTGAATTTGATACTCTGTCTAAAGTTTTACTCGTGATATGGAGTATATATTACTACCTCTTGAACAAACAGAACGATACAGTCGGAAAAATATTGTCGTATCTCAGCCTAATGTAATAGCCTAATATGGGTGTTGTGGACTTGCACGATAATGGCATTGCTAATTACCGAATCAGAATAAGAGGGAATAAATGGTGGTGGCCTCTATTTATGAATCTTATTGATAACACAGTCGTAAATAGCTGGAAGATTTACAATATTGTAAATGATAGTTAAATGTCACAATTACAATTTTGATTACATCTAGCAGTATCACTTATGAAATTTTAACGTTGTGCTGAAATAGTGAACACAGAAGTGGCTGCTCGTGGTGGTGATAGTTTGTTTGGCGATGTAAAATTTGGCAATATTTGTCATTTGATTAGAAGGCACGATACAAGTGCACGAAAGAAATATAGGTTACGCGAAAGTCATATTATATATTTATGTAAAAAATGTAAAATTGATCTCTATCCCAAATGTTTCGAATCGTTTCATACAAAATAATAATGTTTTATGTATAACAGTATTGGCTAAGGGTGCGTACACGCACCCGTAATTTTTTAGATGTTATTGTAAATTTTTTTATTAAAAAATCATAAACATATCTTAGCTGAGGCATTTTTAACTAGTTTCAATAAAAAAATTCGGAAAAATTTTTGTTTTTTATTGCTTGGCTGTTAATGGGTTAAACTACTTCGATCTATCTTTTTTACAACATATATTTATATAAAGTATCTTCTGGTTTATTATTAAATTCAGATTTAAGTGTTCAGATTTTTGTACTGCCATTTATGATCCCTCAGATAGATCGATTGTCTGTTTTTGGACGAGATCTATTTTTGGCTGGCTTTGAGAGAATATGATTTTTCTTTCCCTTTTTTATAATTTTACATACTGCCCGTCATGATATTTTTAATGCAGCAGCTACTCTCTTAATTAAAGAATTGTTCATTGATATGTATTTTGATAAACCAACATACATTTCAATATGTTACCTGCTGAACAGATGAAAATGGCTCCAAAGGCCATTCATTTATTTTGTCTAATTCATTTAACACATTTAATACAAGTTGTGCTTGAGAATTCAATGGTATATCAGGCATACTCTAAAAATAAAACCCTTAAAAAAATATTTTCTTATCAAAAAAAGAGGTTTAAGTCTTTGTATGTAGGTATATTTAAAAACCCTTAAAAGGGCTACATCAAAAAACACAAACGTTTTCGGAATAATAATTCCATCATCAGGTTAAAAAGCAGGTTAACATGCCTGAGCCACCAAAATATTAGGGTACAACCCTTTACGAAAAATTGAAGTTACCAAAAAGTGTACATGTTGTTGTTTAAAAGTGAGTGATGTTTAATACTTTATTAGATTTAACTTCAGGCAACACATAACCATGCCTTACGTGAGTTCCAGAGTCCGGAGAGTAAACCTCTTCAAACGGACATCAGCTGGTAACTCATCAGGATTTCTTGGATAAGGTAACTTATCACTCCGTTGATGTGGTTTTCTCCATATTTAAATAACTAAATGACAATTTAGGTTAGAATAATTAGTATGTTATTCATCATTAGCTAATAAATAAATTCTTTCCCTGATAAATCAAACACGAAAGTAATGGTTAACCGTTATAGCATTTGTTTGTTAAAAAATATTATGTATATTCAAAGTACGAAAAAGGATTGAATACTCAAATTATACTTATTAATTTATTTGTGTTGTGATAATATTTTCATCTTTATCCTTTATATAAAATGTCACGAATTTCAAATTTAGAACCCTCATTTTCTATTTTTCAAAACTGACTAGAGTTTTTTCCCACTACAGCCAACCACTGAGAATTTCCCTTTTAAATTTTATATCGTTTTAGTTTATATGATTAGGAAAGAGAAGTAATATAAAAAATAGTTCGTGAATAATGTCATACTTGTGAAAAGATCCAGCGGATGGACTGTAATTAAATTTATCTCGGTTACTATTTTTAATTTTTTATTTTACAATGGTTTCGCTACTGTGAGATAACAGATAACATTCTATATCCAGTTTTACAAAAACGTATAACTTTCCAAATGAGTCCTGACAAACGTAAGATCGAATTTCTCCAAAAGGAAATGATGCGACTTCTGTACGAAGTATGAAGGAAAAGTTTCCAAATACTTGTCTGGAAGAAATTTTGTTTTATTTCCAAAAGTTTATAGAACTGAAATGCAGTAAAATTTTGTGATGTCGGCTTGAGTTTTGATTTTACGTACAGAAAATTCCACCAAATCCCATGCGAAACTATTCTTTTGGGTTATCAAATAGTTTAAATAGCTTTTTAAATTCTACATACATGAAATACAAAAGTTTTTCCTTGTAAAATTGTAAAATTAGAAAAAAATCGCTAGATGTAGAAATGCTTGAGATATGGAGACGATGAAGAAATTATTATAACTTGTATACTTGTTAATATTATTAGTGTCTATGACATAAATGAAGCTGATTAAAAATACGATGGCCGAACAATAAGTAACACAGAAAAATATACGAGTATATACATACAGGGTGTACAAAAACTCTTCTGACAAATGAAGACCGGAGGTTCCTCAAATAATTTTAAGATAATTTAACCCAATTCACCTAGTCCAAAAATGTTTCTTAATGGAGCTAAAGCTCTTTGAAGATGGCTGCTTGTAATTAATTTTTTTTATATACCTCCAAAACGCTTCTTTTTAGAAAAACGAAAACTGGTACGATTATTTATCCTCTAGAGTTGAGTCGATTCCATTAATTGCCAATTTCTAGTACCGGTCATAGGCGTCCGTTTTGGGTAGGTCAACGGTTATTTTTACGCATAACTTTTTTGTTTTTAACTTTTAAGCATTTGTGATACTAGATTATTAGATTTGCACGTATTTTAGTACTAAAATGTGTTTTGTAAATCTTTATTCTGCACTGCCTGCAACTCTGCTTGCCTAGCTTCCAGTATACATTGTTGTAATGTTAGGGTTTCTTTTAACTGTAATTTTTCTGATGTTTTTGTGTCCAGCATACCTACTACTATACGGTCTCGGATCAATTCCTCCTTCAACTAGGGATGGTGACCTGATCCCGTACCAGTTACTTTGGAACAGGTATTTTATTTATACTTGTGGAACTGATCCCTAAACACCAATATAAACGAGTACGCGTACGCGTACATTGTACTCGCTCTGGCTGGACTTGGACTTTGGACGGGATCGGTATCAATACTTATATTCGATATCTATTTACGGGTGGATCAGCTGTACGGGTGGATGATAAACCAGTACTCGGACTCGGACTCGGACGCGTACCTACTTTTACGAATTTATAATACTCGTACTTGGATGTTGGAAGTGATGCAGGAGTTGGATTTGATCGATGTGGATAATAGATTTATGTATATAATGTACTCGGTATATATTTTTAAGAGAACTCGCGGTAGGTGAAATATGTACTTCGTTTTTTTTTGTTACTGAACGTGGTAAAATGACTTATTAATAATTTTTGTAGGTGTATGCATCCGGATGAAGTTTAAATTTATCTTAGCTGAATGCAATATGATAGACGGCATTTACCAAATAAATATTCTAAATTGAATTGTATAAAGATCGTTTTATGGCAATTTTGAACAAAAAGACTAATGTATATATATATATATATATATATATATATATATATATATATATATATATATATATATATATATATATATATATATTAAAATGAAAGAAGTAAACAATAATTAGAATTTTAAAAACGTATAATAAAAAAAATTTTTAGGAAACTAAAATTACTAAATATACAGTATAGGTAAGTAAGTTATATAATATACATATATATATATATATATATATATATATATATATATATATATATATATATATATATATAGTAAACTCTTAAATATTGGGGAAATCTGCAAGAAATACTCTAATGTGTATCAATTGTTTCGCCGAACGTTTTCGCCAAAGAGAATTAATTTGGCTTCTTCAGGGCTGAAAGAGAATAAATTATAATTAGCTACCATATATTATCTATTAAAACATTATTGATCTTACCGTAACTTAGAATTGTAGAGTTAGAATATTAAAAAACTTTGCTAGTAACATAGTGGTGTTTTTTGTTACTATGTGCAAAAAAAGTTTTTTATAAGGATTGAAATGTATGGTAGCTTCGAACTTGACAAGTAAAGGCTTACCCAAGGTTAATCGAAAAACCCAATGCAACTACATTTAAAAGGAGGTAATTCGTTGAATTGTCGGCAATAACTAAATTTTTGATTTTTAGAGTTATTGCTGACAATTCAAAGAATTACCTCCTTTTAAATGTAGTTGCATTGGGTTTTTCGATTAATCTTGGGTAAGCCTTTACGTGTCAAGTTCGAAGCTACCATACATTTCAATCCTTATAAAAAACTTTTTTTGCACATAGTAACAAAAAACACCACTATGTTACTAGCAAAGTTTTTTAATATTCTAACTCTACAATTCTAAGTTACGGTAAGATCAATAATGTTTTAATAGATAATATATGGTAGCTAATTATAATTTATTCTCTTTCAGCCCTGAAGAAGCCAAATTAATTCTCTTTGGCGAAAACGTTCGGCGAAACAATTGATACACATTAGAGTATTTCTTGCAGATTTCCCCAATATTTAAGAGTTTACTATTTAACTAATCTGCAAAGATTAAATTTCTTTTCTATATATATATATATATATATATATATATATATATATATATATATATATATATATATATATATATATATATATATATATATATATATATATATATATATATATTATATATATTATTTTTACGTGTTCATGTAGTACTCCTAAAATTTATTATAATCATATTATGCGTTTTCATTTGTTGTTATTCATATTAATCAGGAAATTGCATAAGCTTGTCGATCAGTGGACTATTCGACAAATATACATAAAAAATAAATAACAATTTAACTGTTTCATTGCATTTGTCCTTATTTTTCTCGTTCATACTTACAATCGTGCACTCGTGCATACGCTTACAAAGCTTTAGAGAAATACCAACAGATGGCAATTGGCGTGAAGTAGACAAGACTATCGCCATTTTTTATAAATTTTTTATGCAATCTCTGAATAACAGTAATTTAAGTATTTGTAGTCAAACAGTCATTTTAATAACTATAAAGAAATCTAACAAAATACAAATAATGATATGGTTATGCTTAGATATCTATTAAACGAATAATAACAAACTGATTTCCAAACCAGTATTTTTTAACAGGTATTTGGAACAGGTATTTTTGTTTACGCGTATCAGTTTGACCTGATCCACAAAAATACTTGGATCAACCACCTCTACCTTCAACTGCCCATAATTACAATTTTCAGCTAAGGTATGTAGGCTAGTGATGAATAGGTTCAATGCTCTCACCGGGTTTTCGTATTGTAGAATTGAATTTGAACCTTTCGTATATAATATTACGTCTGGGGATAAAATATTTGTCAAAAGGATTTAGAACTTCGTCGTAAGTATCTGGAAGTTGCTGAAATTGTAATAAAATATCTTCAGATTCTTCTCCCATAAGATAGAGTAGGATATCTATTTTTTGTTTTTCTGTCTTTTGGAGCTGTTCTGATACTGACATATATCGTTCTAACCGTTTCCTCCATGTTGGCCATAATGCTGGGGCCAAAAAATTGAATTTATCAGGAGGGTTAACATTCAATGGTGCTGGACTTACTGTAACTTGAGTATTTGTATCAGGAGCAGTATTAGTAGACATTTTCGGTTTTACTTTATGTTGGGTATGATTTCAACCACAATGCAGTAATATTTTCTTGCCTTAACCTTGGTTTGCTAATCTTAGCATGTGTTTATGGTTAGTATAAAGTTGGACTTAAACTATACGTACTGCACTCAACACCGCTGCCACCATGTTTAGTTGGGTTCTTGAATAATCACTATTACTTGAGATTAAGTTATCTTTATTCCAGCTTCTATATAAGTTTTTCTAACTAACTCCCGATCATGCCCGGATAACACTTAACCTAACCCTCAATCTCCACCTACATGCCATCTATATAGGCAACCAAAGATACACTAACAGAACAAAAGGTACTCTTCTTTTAAGTCGATAGAATACACCGTTTTCTAAAAAAAATTGATTTTAAAATGTTTCGTTTTTCTTCATGAAAGTTAAATTAATATTTTTTGCACTAGTTGGCTTTGAAATGCCAACAGAAGTATAACCTACGTTTTTTATTGTCAAATTGTCAGTTTGTGAAGAGTATCTTTTAGTTTTTACTTCGTGGCATTCAAACACAACAATTTCAATTCAAGAAAAATGGTTTTTACTAATGAGGAATACACTGATATACATTTAGATTATTGCTGATATACATTTAGCTTATTTAGATTATTATTTTTGTTCCAACTGGTGGTTCCATGTTATTGGATGAGGTGTAAATATAAATATAACCTTGTTACATATGATATCGAGATATTGACAGAAGATAGCAAGATTTTCAACAAAAGAGAAATAGTTATATTATACTTCTATTATACTTCCTCCCTTTGAGGTGGCTTTAAGATGTAGTTTTTGTTGTTTTTTAGATGTTTTTGTGTTGTATTTGTAAAAATACCCTTTTATGTTGTAATGTTTTTATTTAAAATTTTAAATGATTTTTTAACATATTTTATGACCATGTTCACTATAAGGACTAACTAAACATTTTCAATGTAAGTTGCTTTAGATCCTAACTTCCACCACTTGTACTTAATAAGTTTTCCACTTAGGTGCTGATGAAGGTGACAGCCTATCACCGAAAATTTCACATTTAAAATAAAGTTCTTCACCAAGCTAGCTTATACCATCTTTAGATAATCCTTCACCTGACGTTTTCTCGAAAGTTATCTACCAAAAAATTGTATTCTTAGCGTCGTTATACATATATACTATATATATATATATATATATATATATATATATATATATATATATATATATATAACTGTTTTGGATGGGTTGGAGTCAATAAAAGGGCTATTGGTTAACTATTTTTTTATTCTCGAGCTTTCAATTGTGTTCACAATTATTATCAAGAGCTAAAAAAGACAAAATACGTACAAGGTTGAACTAAAACGAAAAAACAATTTTTGTTAACTTACCAAATAAAAATTAGTTTAGTAAAAATTACTGCTAATACATTTTCAAAATATTTAATACAAAAATGCTTCAATCCAATAAATGTTTCTCCGAAAATTTTTATAATTTTGAAAAAATTTTTTTAATACAAAAATAATTGAATTTATAAATTGTATTAAAAAAATTTTTTCAAAATTATAAAAATTTTCGAAGAAACATTTATTGGATTGAAACATTTTTGTATTAAATATTTTGAAAATGTATTAGCAGTAATTTTTACTAAACTAATTTTTATTTGGTAAGTTAACAAAAATTGTTTTTTCGTTTTAGTTCAACCTTGTAAGTATTTTGTCTTTTTTAGCTCTTGATAATAATTGTAAACACAATTGAAAGCTCGAGAATAAAAAAAATAGTTAACCAATAGCCCTTTTATTGACTCCAACCCATCCAAAACAGTATTATATATTTGTTCCAAACGAGTCACAAGTACTTCTTTTTTCTTATTCCTATATATATATATATATATATATATATATATATATATATATATATATATATATATATATATACATATATGGCGGAAGTGGTGTTTTAAGGCTAAAAAACCTCCTAACAGGAATATGGCGATAACTAAAACAAAAAGAATGGGTCCCCAAGTAGTTAGACCATACAGTAATGGCAAATCTCACTCCTTTGGAAAAAAGGACAGCTTCATGGAATGTGGGGGAAGCAATAAATCGCTAAAAACCACACTATTGAACATCGCAACTCTAAACATAAGGTCCTTAAGTAAAGATGAAAAAGTCTACAAACTCGAAGAAGACATCAAAGACTTAAAATGGGACATAATTGGTCTAGCAGAGGTAAAACGAAAAGGGGAAGAGTGCATAACACTAGAGAATTTCTTAATTTCCAAGAAATATGCACATAAAGTAGAGCAATTCGTAGGAACGAGAACCTCTCCGTGAAAATTATTCAAGTATACGCTCCAACTGCAGCACATCCCGATGAAGAGATAGGCGGATTTTATGAGAAAATTGCAGAAACTAGCACGAATTATCACAGCACGTATACGATGCAAATAGGAGACTTTACCGCTAAGATCGGACAACGATTTGAAAAAACCGAAAACTATATAGGAAAATTCGGTTCTGCAGTTAGAAATGAGAGAGGAGAAACCTTGGTTAACTTCCTAGAAGCCCACAAATACTACGCAATGAACACATTCTATAAGAAAAAACCTCAAAGAAAGTGGACGTGGCTATCCCCAGACGGAAAAACTCGGAACAAAATAGATTACATACTGTGTAACAAAACATATATCATACAGGACGTAACAGTAATAAATACGGCGTGAGTTAGTAGCGAGCACCGAATGGTTAGAGCCAAATTAGAGATAAAACATAATAAAAATAAAAATAAATTTAGAAAAACTTGGAATATAGACACAGATAAACTAAAATCTAATACAGAACAATATAAAAACAAATTAAAACCCGCGAAAGTATTAAATCTAAATGAACTTGGCTTAAATGAAATCAATGAAGTCATAACAAAAGAACTATTAAATGCAAGCTTAGAAGTGGCAACCGCTAACAGTAAACGAAAATCCAAAATAAGTGTAGAATCACAAAACATGCTGAAATAAAGAAAAGATCTTCTGAGACAAAACAAAAGAGATACTGCAGAATTGAAGGAACTTAATCGAGTAATAAGAAAACAGATAAAAAATACAGTAAAAAAACAAAGAAGACTCAAATGCATCAAACCGAAACTAGGAAAGAAAAACATAACAACCATTAAAAATGAACAAGGACAACTAGAAAAAAGTAAATCTGATATAGCAAACTCAATTGAAAAAATCTATGCGGATCTGTATCGTTCCAGAAACGATCCCCCTAACTCATCAAAGCAGAACTTGAAAAGGCAGATAACAAATGTCAACTCAGAAGTGATGCCCGAAATAAGCCACGAAGAAACAGAAAGGGCAGTAAAAGAAATGCTGGGATCTGCGTCAAAATGTCAAGGTAAGCAAAGAAAATCAGACTACCGAAATAAGCAGACGTGTAAAAATGGGATGGGCAGCATTCGAAAGACTCATATGTACTTAAAAATAAAAATATACCTCAAAGACTGCGAACCAAAATGTTTAATTCCTGTATCCTACCCGTACTTACATATGAAACTCAAACTTGGATATTCACTAAAACAAACATGGAGAAGAACTTAGAGAGCTATGGAACGACAGATGCTGGGTATCTCACTCAAAGACCATAAAACCAATGAATACATTCGTAATAGAACAAAAAGTAAAAGATGCTGTATGAAAAACAGCTAAACTTAACAGCTAAACAGCTGGAATAAAGAAATCGGGAATTAGCGGCCATATGAAGCCAAAAGACCACGAGGAAGACCGCAAATGCGCTGTCACAAAAAAAATTTGTTTTAATTCAAATATTTCTCCTTCATTCTTTTAATATATATATATATATATATATATATATATAGATCTAGCGGTTAATGGGGGCTCCGTACTAAAACGGTATTATACTAACTCCAGGCGAATATACATCGTGTATATTATTATCTGGGTAGCGCTTTATGTGGACTCCGACCAACACGTCGGATTAAGTGGACTCCGTAATAGGTTAAAACACTTTTGGGATTCGTATACATTTCTTTGCGTATACAACTAAACTCCTCCGATGTTGCCAATAATTTGATTAGTCGTAGATTTTTAAATTTTACAGCAGGTACGTTTTGGAACTTCAAATTTATTTAAATATCAATCAATTTAGTCATCGAGAAATTTCACAAATAGGTACTTGGTTAATGTAGTTAAATATTTTATGGTGGTTATTTATATTACTTGCTTTAATTATTTTCAAACTTAAAAAAGTATTTATTATAAACTTGGAAATGGCTAGTTTTCGTTTTATTTATTATTATTTTTTGTTAAAATGTATATGCACTTAAACATTTAGTCTCTAAATGTACTAACATCGAGTAGAGTAGTCGTGTAACAGTTTAAGAAAGTAGAAGCCCTTCGGTAGGATTATAATAAACTACATAAAATTAAATGAAACTCTGTAAACAGGAGATCTTTGTAATTTTTCAATTCCTGCAATTTATGACGTGCAATATTTGTTTCATAAAGTAGTTAAATTAAAACTATAATAATTTATGGGAAGCGTTTAAAGAAGTAATCGCTAACCTTAATTAGAATACGGCACAATAAGAAGATGAAACTTACTGTATTTTTACTTATTATATTCACAAAAAGAATATCCAAAGTAAAATTTAACTCGTTTTAATGGAGTTGTAGTGAAATTTGACTTCTTATTACGATACCGGATAATGTAAAAATTTTAAATACATTAAATCTCCCGTAAATTATTAAACTTATTTTTAGAATAAAATAACAAACTTCTTAGTAATTAGGTACAATATACCGTTCACAATTATGTGATAATGTGTAGGTGTCAAGATTGCACGGTCATGTGCCATAAGGTTTCATCTTTCATATAAACATCGATAGTTTTTAACTTTGGGTGTATTTGATTCCACCGTCCTGTAACCGATCCAACTTGAAAAGTGTTATTTTACATAAAATTAGCACGTTGGCCCTAATAATGACCTATAAATATACATTGCTAAAAATTGTATACATTTATCAATTTAAAACATTCTTTGTCGTCTTCTGATCTTCATCTCCATTCGTTCCTAATTAAGCACATGTTATTTACAGGATACCTCTCTCATTTTTAAATCATTACTCTTTTTGCCTTTTGCCATGGATTTCTTTATTTTGTTTATTCATATCGTTTTTACTTATAACAAATATTGGGTAGATTATTGTATCATTAAACTTTCTCCTTATATGTCCGTATCATACAAGTTGTCTAGTTATTTTAGCGTATATAATGTCGTATGTTAATTCCATTTTGTTTAACAATAAAACAGCAAAACTTCTACAAAATTATTTCTATCTTATCACTACAGCTGTTTTGGAGAGTGCCTATCTCAAGTCTCAAGTTTCTCGAATCCATTAATCATCCATTGTATTTCTTATACTTTCATTTTAATCCTCTCCAATCAAAGATTTTGAAGCAGCTTTGCTCCATAGTCCATTTTTGTTGCTTTTTGTCACTGTTTCTCCTTTCTCTTTATCATTATCAATACGTAGCGCTACAACACTGGGTAGGTCTTCGCTGACTACAACTTATCTCCAAGTTGATCGATTTTCCACGAATCTGCAATCAAATGAAATGTTCATTTTTTGAGATATGATTGGATGTTTTCTCTCCATTGTATACTGACATGCCCAAGTGGCATTCTTCTGTGCTAACTTCCTTCCACACCAGTTCTACAAGTTTGACATCTTGGCGTCTATGCACGTGTCCGATATACCTTAAGGGATTTATTTTCCTGAACAATATCGTTATGCGAGCTTTCTTTATTCAGTATGTTTTCTTATTCTATACGGATTTGTAGCGATATGATAATGAGTTCTGAAGCTATTTTCTTGTGGCATTTTAAAGTAATTACTATTTAAATGGGAATAAGCCACAATTAAACCTTAAAGTTAGTTTATTGACGTTTCAATTTCCACTTCGGAAATCGTTCTCAAAATACAAACATTAGTGAGAATGATTTCCGAAGTGGAAATTGAAACGTCAATAAACTAACTTTAACCTCTAATTGTGGCTTATTCCCATTTAAATAGTAGTTATGATAATGGGGTTAAATAAAAATTTCTGAATATTTTCCTTTCAAATATTCGGAGTGCTTCCTTATTTGTTTTAGTCATTCTCCATGACTCACATCCATGTATTAAAATAGGTCTGAAGTTTAAATTATGCTCTGTATTTCTTTAGTGGCATTATTACTAACCGTGATTAGTGATCTAAGATATTTAAAGTGTTCCATACTTTCGAAATTGAAGTTGTTGACTTTAATGTTTTTTCTAAATTTATTGAATTGGTTGATTGGTTTTCTGTTGATTCGCTTGTATTTGGTTTTTATTTCGTTGATTTTAAGTCAAACATTTTTTGTGCTCTCTTCACTTTATTGAAGTTTGTGGACGAAAGAGTTTCTCATTAGAGTTATGAGTTCTATATCATTAGCATATGCTAGGATTGCTTTGTCCCTTGGGCCGTTAATAGATTATATCTTAAATAGGCGTTATTTCTATTTTAGTAAGCTGTTCATTAATTTTTTGATTATTGGAATCGAGAATCTGTATTTTATTCGACTGTTTTATAACACAGAGTTTCTTGGAGCATATTTTTATCTTTGGTTTCCAGTATCATTATTACAAGGATTTTGCTGGATATGGACATAGTGAACCCGGTGGTATGTACATGATGTTTTCATAACCAACGTTCAAAAATTTTTCTTACTGTAAATTTATGATTATTTTACTAGGAAATATAGTGTTGTTTAATAATAATAAAGTTCAAGCAACAATTTCTATATGCATTAACTCGGTAATGATAATTCTGCTTCCCTATACCAGGTAGCAGTACCGAAAACATTAAAACTGCTACACTCATGCTTCTCATTATCCAACAATTAGCCAGTTCAGAACTATACGCCTTATTATGGTACTGATATTGCTGCTGCTCCTCATAAGTGAATAGAATATGCAAGGAAGGTTTTGACAATTTAATAGGATTTTGTGTGTTAGAATATTATTTCTCCGAGAAAGTGAAGAATATCTATTTGCTATCCGGATTTAATCCATAAATTAAATAATAGAATGCTCTAAAATAATGCTAGTAGCAGTAAAAAAAAGCGGTCTAATAGTCATCATCATCATCAATCAGTCATGAGTTGTCCATTGTTGAACATAGGCCTCCTCTAGACTTTTCCATCTGCTTCTGTTCTGCACCTCTGGTATCCAATTGGTCACGATTCTTTTGAGGTCGTTGGTCCATCGCTTTGGGGGTCTTCCTCGGCTTCGCTTGTCAGCCCGTGGTCTCCACTCAAGCAATTTTTTGGTCCAACTGTTGTCTTTCATTCTTGCAACATGTCCTGCCCATCTCCATTTTTTTTGTAATATGTTCGATAATGTCTTCCACTCCGGTTCGTCTACGAACTTCCTCGTTTCTTATTCTATTGCTTAAGTTTATTCCAAGCATTGATCTCTCCATATTTCGTTGTGTCCTTCTCAATTTTTCGGCTGATGTTTTTGTGAGAGTTAAGGTTTCTGCTCCGTATGTGAGGACTGGTAGAACGCACTGGTTAAAAGCTTTTCTTTTTAAATGGATCGGTATATTTGTTTTAAATACGTCTCTCATTTTTCCGAATGCAGCGCAACCCAGACTTATTCTTTTGAGTAGCTCGCATGTTTGGTTATCTCGCGTTAACCTTATTTCGTGACCCAAATACACATATTTTTCTACAAGTTCTATGGGCGACTTTTTGATTTCTATTAGCTCATTGGGGACGAGATTGGTCATCATTTTTGTTTTTCCATAGTTTATTTTTAAACCGACTTTCTGGGTTACTTGCTGTAGTTGTTGTAGCATAACTCTGGCTTCTCCTAAGTTGTCTGTTATGAGAACAATATCATCGGCATATCTGAGATGATTGAATATCTTTCCATCAATTCTAATACCCTTTGATTCCCACTCTAGCCTTTTAAATGCGTACTCCATGACTGTTATAAATAGTTTTGGCGACAAGGTATCTCCCTGCCGCACCCCTCTGCCAATTTTTATCTTCTCAGTGCAATGGAGGTTAACGGTTGTTGTCGCATTTTCGTATATATTTCAAATAATATTTGCATACCTTTGATATATTCTGCATTCTGATAGTGCTTTTAAGATAGCAACTGTTTCGACTGTGTCAAATGCTTTGTGGAAGTCGACAAAGATAAGAGCAAGGGGTCTGTTATATTCGATAGACTTTTCAACTAGAGTTTTAAGGCATTGCAAATGGTCGTTTGTTCCGTGTCCCGCTCGAAATCCTGCCTGTTCTTCTGATTGAAAGAAATCGAGTTTTGCTTCTAATCTGTTTGTGAGTATTCGAGTAAAGAGCTTGTATAGGTAGTTAAGCAAACTAATTGGCCTATAGTTTTCGAGATCTGCTTTATCCCCTTTTTTGTGGAGGATGATTGTAACCGAATTTTTCCATTTACTTGGAATGTTTTCACTATGCAGACATAGATTAAAAAGTGTTTGGATTCGGGACATCAAAAGTGGACCTTCTACTTTAATTGTCTCAATGACTACACCATCTTCCCCCGGACCTCTATTATGTTTCATATTTTTGAGGGCATGTTGAATTTCCTCTCGTGATATATCTGGTATATCCTCCGATCCTACATTATGTACCTTTTGTATTGGTTGTTCGATGAGCTCTGGAATAAGTTGACTTTTATATAATGTTTCCATATTTGTCTTTAAGTTGGAAGATTTCTTTTTTGTCATTTTCTATTTTTCTCCTCAACGCTTTCATGCTTTTGTTGTCTTCTATAGTTTTTATAATTTTCTCGTTGTTGTATTTTCTAATATCCCGTCTGATGGCTTTAGAGATTTCTTTATTTATGTTGTTTATATCTCGTAAGTCAACATTTCCTTGACTTCTCAGCATTCTACGATCTTCCATTTTTTGTTTCGTTTCTTTACTATTTTTTTGTTCTTTTCCATGTTTAGGGCCAAATTTTTCCTGATCTTGTGTTAATGTATCTACTATTTCTTCGTTTAGGTTATTTATGTCTTCTCTTGTTGTATTTCTGAGTAAGTTACTGGTGATATATTTTTCAAACTCAAGTTAATTCGTTGGGCGCATCCAAGGTTTGAATTTTTTACTTTTTATCATCTTCAGTCTTTCGTGCTTAATATTGACTTCTACAGTTGCTCGGACCATTCTATGATCGCTTGCAACCGAAAATTTATTTAAAGACTGTAACATCTTTGACTACATGTTTTTTGTCAGTGATGATGAAGTCGATCTCATTTTTTGTCTTACCATAGGGGCTCTTCCAAGTCCATCTTCTATGGATCTTCTTATAGAAGAAGCTATTCATTAAATATATATTGTTTTCTAATAGGAAATTTAAGAGTATTTCGCTCCTTTCGTTTCTACCTGGTGTGCCAAAATTTCCGAGGGCATTTTCAGCTGGGTCAGTGCTTATTCCTATTTTGTCATTAAAGTCGCCACATATTACCGTAAAATGTTCTTGGTCTTCTGAAACAGCTGTGTACAAGTCATCATAGAACTGTTTTATTTCTTCGTCAGCGTGACTCGATGTTGGTGCATAGACTTGAATGATCTTTATGGAGTAACGGGTGTTTAGTTGTAATTTTGCAAGTATAACTCTTGTGGAAACTGCTTTTACTGATATGATATTCTCAGCTAGTTTTTTATTAATAAAGAGCCCAATGCCTCCATTCCCATAGTTTTCTCCGACATGATAGAAAATGTGACCGGATTTTAAAGTGGTTAGGCTTTCTTTAGTAGATGTTCTAGTAGATGTTCTTTAACATACAAAAGAGAGGATCGAGGGTAGGGCATAACGGAACAATAAAGCCATATAATTTTGAAAGATTTCAGCGTCTTAGATGCCGTAGGTAATGTTACATAAAAAATAAAAGGGAATATTTAGGTAGCTAACTGATGTTTATGTATATATAAACCTCTTTTAAATCCAGAAGTCTAATTCGAATCTCTAAAATCAGGATATATAAAATATTGATCAAACCAGTGCTAATGTGTGGATACGTGACGAGAACGTATTAATTAGACCAGGATTGCTAGAAAAGCCATCAGAGGTATTTTCCGACTTACAGAGGTCCGAGTACTAACCAATACCGAACAGAGCTAATTCCAAGATCAAACACATATATCAAGATAGCAACGTCGTACAAGAAACTAAATCTCAGTGCTAAAGTTGCGCTGGCTTTATCCAAAGACTCTATAATAACTGCATTGCCAAGTTAAATTGGGAGGATGACCCAAGAGAAAAAATGCCTTTAAGACTTCCACAAATGAAGGAGGAGGTAACATATGGTCAGATTTAGGAATAATGAGACTATCTACCGACCCATTATATTTATCAACACCTGCTATCCTACCTACAATCAATACTTATCTGTTGTGGAATATCAAATCAATTACATGTAATCAAACGAACTGGGCTTAAAAAAAATTATCCAAGGAAAGGCACTTCAGAAATATTGACATAAATTTTAAAAACGTCATTTACCTGGCTGTATTTTCAATAGGAAAGGGAAGACAAAAAGAAGAAAAGGCAATAGAATCTTGTTCCGTTCTGACTATACGATGACGATGATCTTTATATAACATATAGGGAGAAAGAGAGAATAATGTTTATGTTTAATTTAGAATTCGCTGGTTTTCTCCCTTTTGAATTGGGTATGTATATGTATTACCATAGAAAATAAAAGCAAGAGAACTATAATTATAAAACAAAAAGATTACGAAATGAAAAGATTATATAAATCCCTTATATTTACACAGACTGTTTTACAAAAGGTAAACAAATGAGCATAAACGGACAGCTGTTTTACAAACTTAATATTATTAGACGCATTTAGGATCAATTTCACTCAAAATATGATATGCTAAAATATGATACGACACGAAAAAGGCAATGACTTTTACAGCTGATTGCCACATAAATATCAATGTAATGTTTTTTCTAAATTTATTAAATTGGTCTCTTCTGTTGATTCGCTTGTATTTGGTTTTCATTTCGTTGATTTTAAGTGAAACATTTTTCGTGCACTTTGTTAAAGATGTTTGCGGACCGGAGAAAGTTTCTTATGAGATCCATATCATTAGCATATGCCAGGAGTGCTTTGTACCTTGGCCCGTTAATGGATTACATCTTAAATAGGCGGTATTTCTATTTTACTAAGCTGTTTATTGATTTTTTGACTATTTGAATCAAGAATCTGTAGTTTATTCGACTGTTGAATAAAACAGACTTTCTTGGTGCATATTTTTATCTCTGGATTTTTGTTTGCCGTCTCCTTATTACAACGATTTTGCTGGATATCGACATAGGGAACCTGGGGTGGTATGTACATGATGTTTCCATAACCAACGTTCGAAAATTTGTCTTACTGTAAAGTCATGATGATTTTACTAGAAAATATAGTGTTGTTTAATAATAATAAAGTTCAAGCAACAATTACTATATGCATTAACTTGGTACTAATATCTCTGCACTCCGCTAACAGATGGCAGTCCCGAAAACATTAAAACTCATGCTTCCCATTATCCAACGATTAGCCAGTCCAGTACTATACGCCTTATTATGGTACTGATATTGCTGCTGCCCCTCATAAGTGAATAGAATATGCAAGGAAGGTTTTGGCAATTTAATAGGACTTTGTGTGTTAGAATATTATTTTTCCGAGAAAGTGAAGAATATCAATTTGCTATCCGGATTTAATCCATAAATTATTAGAATACTATAAAATAATGATATTAACATAAAAAAAACGGTCTAATAGTCAGTAATAAAGCATATAAATGTTCTTTAACATACAAAAGAGATGACGTAGAGTACGGCATAACGTAACAATAGACCCATATAATTTTAAAGGATTGCAACATTTTAGATATCGTAGATAACGTTGTAACACAAGAAATAAAAGGGAATATTCAGGTAGCTAACTGATGTATATATAACTCTTATAATACTTTTAAATTCAGAGGTCTAATACGACTTTCTTAAATCAGAATATATAAAACAGTGATTAAACCAGTGCTAATGTGTGGATAAGTGGCCAGAACGCTAACAAAACAATGTACGTAAAACTCAGGTATTAATTAGATCAGGATTGCTAGAAAAGCCATCAGAAGTATTTTCCGACTTAGAAAGGTCCGCGTACTAACCAATACCGTACGGAACTAATGCCAAGGCCAAACACATATATAAAGACAACAACGTCGTGTAAGAAGCTAAATCTCAATGCTAAAGTTGCGCTGGCTATATCCAAAGGCTCTATAATAACTACATTGCCAAGTTAAATTGGGAGGATGCCCCAAGAGAAAAAATGCCTTTAGGACTTCCACAAATGAAGGGGGAAGGTAACATGAGGTCAGATTTAGGAATAATGAGACTATCTACCGACCCATCATATTTATCAACACATGCCTGTTCAACTACCTGCTATCCTACCTATAGTCAATACTCATCTGTTGGGGACTATCAAATCAATTACATGTAATCAAACAAACCAGGCTTAAAAAAAGTTATCTCAGGAAAGGCACTTTTAAAACGTTATTTACGTGATTTATTAAAATTTAAATTTTTAATGAAAAGTAAAAGATTAGCCATTTGTTATGGGGTTCAGAGAAGAACCTTCACGATGTTAATTTTTTGAGATATGATTGGATGTTTTCTCTTCATTGCATACTGAGACGTCCAAGTGGTATTCTTCTGTGCTAACTTCCTTCCATACCAGTTTTACAAGTTTGTCATATTGGCGTCTATGCATGTGTACGATCTACCTTAAGCAATTTATTTGCCTAAACAATATCGTTATATGAGCTTTCTTTATTAAGTATGTGTTCTTCTTCTATACGGATTTGTAGCGATATGATAATGAGGTTAAAACAATTTTCCTATTATTTTCCTTTCAAATATTCGTAGTTCTTCCTTATCCGTTTTAGTCATTGTCCATGATTAGCATCTATGTATTAAAATAGGTAAAAAGTTTAAATTATGATCTGTATTTCTTTAGTGGCATTATTATTAACCGTGATTATTAATCTAAGATATTTAAAGTGTTCCATATTACGAAATTGTAGTTGTTAACTTTAATATTTTATCAAGATCTATTAAATTGGTCTCTTCTGTTGATTCGCTTGTATTTCTTCTTAGCTTGAAGAATTCTTCTTGTTTCATTCTGTGAACTACTAGTGGGTTCTTTTTAAGGAATTTTTTCATCACGTTTAGGTAATCATCAACGGTATATAAACGTTGTTGAAATTTTAGGGCGTTTTCAAAATCTCCAAAATCACTACCATTGGGTAAAAGCTATGACTAGGAAAGAAATAGCGTAATGTAATTTTTTCAATGGTAGGATGAGTTTCCAAAATCATTTTCAGAATCAAAACTATTTTAATGCTGCGGTTTTGGCCGCCACAAAAGTCTGACCACAAAATTACATGTTTTGCAGAAGTAACATTTTCTTCAATGTGTTTCTTAAGACAAATGCCTACGTCTTGGGCTCCCCGACCAGCTTTACCTTCTATTCAAATATAACAATGACTTTTTTATCCTTGGCGCTATGAATACCAAGGTTGTAAATACATAATTGACGCTTATAATATACAATATTTATTAGAATTCTCGAAAGGGGAAGAGTTTTTCTTTAAATCAAAACAAAAGGTTTCCACTTCTGGTTGATCGTTGCTTATCTTCATGTCTAGCTTTCTTTCTTCTTAGTGCACATTTTTTCTTTTTTTAACGCTTAATTGTTCTTTATCTTCGCAATTTTTAATTTCTAATTCGAAACAATCACATCTACTACAAGTATCTTTTTTCAACTTTTATCTTTGAAGATTAAATCGTGTTAAAAACATTTTTTTGTAACGAAAATTTAACAAGATCATTGTCTGCTTCTTCAATATACAATTCATCCATTTTACTTAATGTTATGTCTTTTGTTAAGTATTCTCTTTCTGTGTTAGCTCTTCTGTAATGTGACTATTATAGAAAAATTTAAGCAATAACTGCCACTACTTCTTAACCTAAACGCCTCAACAAGTTGCCAACGTCACCATTGTTAACCACGTTTATGTACATATGTTGCCAAATATTCGATTTACAATCATTAAAACGCTCGCAAGAGGCGCTTGGTCCAAAACTAATACACAAAAATTAGTCGCTTGCTCTAGATATGCAAAATTCAAAATCCAAAATAAAAAGAAAGGTACTTAATCTTTTTAAATATATCTGGTTATCCGTTACTAACAGGTTAATGGGATTTATTATGTAGATAGTTTATGCATTTTTCTATCTTCTTCTTTAAGTTCCATCTTCTATCGAAGGTTGGAAATCATCATGGCTATACGGACTCTGTTGACTGCCGCTCTATAAAGTTCTGCACTACTGCATTCAAACCATTCCCTTAAGTTTTTAAGCCAGAATATTCTTCGTCTTCCCACATTTCGCTTTCCTCGGATTTTGCCTTGCATAATAAGTTGTAATAATGCGTATTTTTGCCCTCTCATCACATGTCCTAAGTACTCAAGTTTTCGTCTTTTGATAGTTAATAATATTTCCGCCCCATTTCCTATCATTCTAGTTACTTCCACGTTTGACATTCTTTGAATCCATGATATTCGTAGGATTCTTCTGTAACACCAAAATTCAAAGGCGGCCAACTTATTCAGATGGACTTGTTTTAGTGTTCACGCTTCCAAGCCATAAAGAAAAGTAGAGAACACGTAACATCGAAGCATTCTCAGGCTCTAATTTTATATCCCGAAAACAAAGAAACTTTTAAAGTTTAAAAAATAATGCACGTGCTATTTCAATGCGTGTCCTAATTTCTTTTGTTTGGTCTACATCTGATGTTATCCTGTTGTTCCTCTTTTCCACCAGAAAGCGCCATAATCCACAATTTAAGAAATTGGGGCTGGGTCTAGTGATGCATAACGCCGTTCATATAGCAATTTGTTGTCACATGTTTATAGTTTTTCAAAAAATGAACTCCGATTTAAAGATTAAAACTTAAAACAAAATATAAAAACCTATTGAATCTTATTCAGAAAATTTCAGAAAAGAATAACTTTTGTGAAAGATTGTAGGACACAGAGAGTGGACATTCTTAATAAATGTATAATCTAATATGGAAGCATGTTTATGTTTTACAGACTTAAAAAGCACTGAGCACACAAGTATTTATTTTTTTATGTACTAGGTCGTAAAATAAGTATACTCAAAACAAATAAATATTATCTATCAAGTATTCTACTCCACTTTAATATCAATGCATCAGATATATTATAAAGATTTCGTCGTAGTTGTAAATTAATAGGAGATAAAGCCAAATGTAGAGCATATAGTGAAATCTGAATATCTTAGAATAACTATATCGAGCGGGAACATTATTGATGAGCAAAAGGGAGACCCATCGATGAGAAAGTGACAAAGCAATTGGCAAAAGCAAAGGGTACTTTGTACTAAAGTACCCATACTCTAAAGCATAAGCAGGTCTTTTCGTACTCTTTTAGTAAGTGATAGATTCGACCGTTACTTGATGGAAATTCATTTTATCTAACAATTAAACAGGTATGCGTTTACACGTCATATTTTGTAACTGAATAAGTTGAGGAGGGGATAACTGTTTGTCTCAAGTTGATCATTCAGAATTATGTCCGTATTTTTTAATTTGCTAATTTCCATAGATTCTAATATTCATGGAATCTACAGATAGCTTAAGGCCTTTATTATAAATACACTTTTATTGTAATAAAAATATATAAATAGAACCTAGAATACGCCTGTAAAAGTATGTAACCTTTGATCTCTGGGATAAACCCATCTCCTAAATAATGGTGCCGATATATGTAGGTAAAATTTTCTACACCTATTTTAACCTGTTTATTTACTCATTTACTTATAGAGACTATATATTGACTATAGTTATTACTATACAAATCTGACTCGAAATATCGTCTTAAAATAACAGTAACAGAAAAGTGAAAGATTAGTCATTTTTTATGAAGTTTAAAGTAGAAGCGTTCACGAAAATTGAAGTACTAGTAAGACCACCGCAATCGGGCGTACCCTGGGTAATGAATAATTAAGTAATCGTTAATTCTTAAATCACCCGTTCAATATGTTTTTTGTCAAATCGGTCCTTTTTAGGACCAACTATTCTAATTATGTGTATAAATATTAAGAGTATATCTAGAGATAAAGACACTCCACTTTACATATGCGCTTAACAAAATGCAGGAAACACGTAGATGGCCAATCCTATGGTATTTGGTATTAAGCTAATCGCTGAAAATTACATATTAAATGCAGGCAAAGAAGCAAAGAAAAACTTATAATAAGAGAAAACAAAACCAGTCAGCTGAGAGAACCTTTCAACGATGTTGAGCTTGGATCCGCTATCCACGTATATAATGAACAATATTACGGCTCCTGGCTGAGGATCTGAGCACAAAACTAACTATAAAATTGGAACTAAAAATACAACAATAGCTAATATTCAAAGTCTTTAGACAAGCAAAGCAAAGACAAAGTTGTTGCCTTGCTTAAACCTGGCAAAAACTCCAACGACCACAAAAGCTATCGGCCAATATATCTATTTATTTTGTCAGCTATACAGAATACTTCTGTACATGATCCTTAATATAAACCGATAATAGAAGAAAAACTCAAATTAAAAGACAAAAGTGGCTATATATGACAGGTTAGATCATATATGTCACAAATACTAAATCTTGCCCAACACAGCGAAGAGAAGTACGAAAAATATCAGGTATAAGGAGTGGTATTTGTTAATCTAAATGCCGCTTATAAATAGTTATTTAAATAACTTATAAAATAATTAGTTATAAATTAGTCAGCCAAATTCAGGGAATATTAAGACTCACATCCATACATAAGCTCTACAATATCGTAGCTATCAGTCCACCTAATATCCGAAGATAAGTAGCTAGAGAGCAAAAAAAAACAAAGTCCAGATTCGTGACATCCACTCCACGAATACCAGCCCATTTTATGACTAGAATCAAAGAAAAACTGGCTATATCAACACATCTGCAAGATATACAAACAAAAATAAGCTGCTCCTCTCCATCTGATCCCTCGAACGGAACTTCCTTATGGTAGTTATCTTCCTTAAATCTGCCAGGAGGACTCTTGCCTGCAAACACCGGTTAACTTGTGTGCATGTGGGGTGGTACAAGACTTATCGCACTTTCTTAGTTAACTTTACCGTTCAAATCGCTCTTTTTGAAGGGACAAGGTTTATTTATGTGAACTGAACATGTAAAGACAGTCAGTAAGCTATTACTTATAAAGATCATTGCCAATTTGACACTAACTCCACTTATATTGATTACATATTACTCCTAAATACGAGATAAAACATTCAGAAATATGTAATATTGGTGAAGTGGTATAATTCATGTTAGAAAAATTAATCATTCTTCCCTTTTTTGTGCACTACTACCCATTTTAACAAAAAAAAATCTATTTTAACACTTAAATATTTATTTTGAGATAACCTTCTATCCAGAATTAAAAAATAGAATAATAAGAAATAGAATCCAGAAAAAAATAAAATAATAAAATAGAAGAATTAAAATAATAAAAAAGCTGTATATAAGATATCATGAAACAATGGATGAAATAAAAGAAGTTCTTATTAACCGGATTCTTAAATAAAACGTATAAAGACATACTCACGTTAACAAAATACATTAGGAAATTTTCGCATATGAAAAAACACATCCAACTTGGTAATGAAATCCTTTTGTATCTATAAATCTATTTTTAGAAAAGCACGTACCTACCAAAAACAGGTATTTGGTAGTACACATATCTGTTACATACTGTAATGCGTATGAATGATAACAAAAGTAAGGAGTCTATATGAACCGTTTAGAATATACGCTGGAAATAAACGGCTTAATCCCATAGTTGCCAAACTATCAGAGCTTACTTAAACCGATATACGTATGGTTCCAATATACACGGAACAAGATCTGAACGACCCCTATAATATATACACGTGAACTAAGCGATATACATTCATGATACAGGGGTACTTAGGGGCTCCACAAAATTTTTAAAAATTGTGAAACTATACATGTTGACGAATCGACAGAGCCAATATTATGGAATGGTCAAGTGAGCTCCGTATATCGGTGGCCACTTGACCACGGAGCTCTCTTGAACCTGAATTTTAACATGGGCGGAGTCCACTTTATGCCGTAGATATATATATATATATATATATATATATATATATATATATATATATATATATATATATATATATATAATATATACATGTGTGTGTGTGAGCGTGTATTTGATTTGTCTCTCTTCGATGAATTTGCGTGAACCGCAAACCTAAGATTACTCTGAAAGCTATGGAACTATGTTAGGAATAACCTTTTACTCCGACATGCGGATATAAAAATATCCCAATATTATAAACGGATTTCCACAGAAAAATGTTATTTTGCCCCGTTTCAAAATTAAATTTTTGAAATTTCGATGAAAACATACTTGTTTATAAGCTTGTATATAAACTGGAATATAATTTTTACAGTTTAAACTATGGAGCTCAAAATCCATTGCGGTTTTATAATTCCAGCTTTAGTTTTCAATATTTACAAAAGTTAGTTTTGTCGGTCGGTGGCCAGATTGTAGATTTTCCTAATTAAACTTCTCATAAAATTTAGCTCGCATCAGTATGATGTTAATCAACTCCATACAACTATAAACTAGACTTTTTGTAGAATGTTTTAATGAAAATTTGCTTTTATGACCAAGTTTAAATAAAAGTCCTTAAATTAACTTTAAAAAACTTTTAAGGAACTACAAGATATGGAAAGTCATAAACCAACTTTATTTTAAGATGTTATTTGTAAAGGAAAAAGTTCTGATTAAGAAAAACATTACTTTACGATGATTTAAAAAAACCTTTATTTTCTTTCCATCATATCGATAGTACTTTATACTCTCGTGAACAAAATTATCGCACTTCTGCTTATTTTGTTAATAAACGATAAATAAAAATAAATAACAGTAATAAAAGTTATCTAGCTTTACTAGAACAACAAGCAGAACTAGATACAAATTCTTGATTTTAATTTTTCGTGAATTGGACTTTAAGCAAACAGTTTCATTACCACAGAGTACAGCGTAAATTTTTTCGTAGAGAATATCGAAGTTAGGATGCGTGGTCTGTATTTTGTGGATACGAGAGAAGAATGGAATATCCAATGGAAAATAGCAATAAATCCAAAAAGACCCAAGCAGTTATCTTCAAAAAGAGAACAGATAACCTAGAAGAACAGCTAACAGTGCAGGATAGACCCATCGAGTGGAAAAACGAAGCTAAATACCTAGGAGTCTCAATGAACCAAGGTCTAACATTCACACCACGTGTTAACGCAACAGTCTAAAAAAACAGCAACAACAAGAGCCGCAATAAGAGAAAGAAGAAGCAAATTAACTATGAAAACAAAATTAAGACTGATAAACAGCGTCATACTACAAATATTTACATATGCATCTCTTGCATGGGGACACACAAGTCCCAGCAACCAAAAGAAGATTCAAGTAACACACAACAACTGCCTTAGAGAAGCTGCAAACGTGCCCAGACACATTGCTAAACGGTTCCTATCCAGAGGCCTAAAACAAATAAGAGTATGATGGAGGAAAAAGGCAGAACAAAATTAGAGTTCGAGGACCAGCCAACCGACCGAATCATGCGGAAGATGGAAGGTATGACGTGTACCATAGATGGAAGCATAGAAGACCCAAACAGCAAACAATAGCAAACATAAAATAAAGTCTAGATAATCACAGCTCTATCAAAAGAAGACAACGCACTCACCTTTGGCGTGGCAGTGTATTTATTAATATTAAATAACTAATATTAAAAATAAAAATAGCTAAAAAAAAAAAAAACGGCTTCGGCCACCAAAAAAATTAACAAAACAACAAAAGGTGCAAGCCACAAAAAAATACTAACAAAACCCAAAAGATAGTCAAGAGGGGCCCACATCTTCAAGCGCTGACTTACTGAACTGGGCGTACTGGCGCACACTAGAGATGGTAGGAACAAAGCGCCATGCGCTGGCTTGCATTAATCGTGGTAGAATTTCGTGTAGGAGGCCTTGTATCCAGGACTCCCCTATGACAAGTAATTTTGGAGGGCGCCCGAGGGGGGGATGTGGTTGGTCTGGAGCACTGTGCCGGAGTGGAGTGATTCCTTACTGAACGAGTTAATCCTCCTTGCTCCAATGAATTGTATCACTGTAGTGTCATGCTTAAGGGGTGTGCAAGTCCCTCAGGCTGGGTTAAATATTGCTTGCTTGCTAGTCTGTGTTTTAGGCGTGCTTCATACCACGATGAGCATAGCCTGACGATGTTTTCTTTTTTGATACTGAAAATGAAAACACGAAAACCAGGATAATAGATCTGCATCTCAAAGTGATAATAATTTTTACGCTTCAATGTTCTGAGCAACTAGCAACCCTAGATGGGACTAAAAATGGATTGTTCTAAAATAAAATACACAGTATTTAGTCGCTATCAAAATACACAATTAAAAATAGATCTATCTTAAATAAAATCGGAGATGATCAATCAGGATTTACTGCAGAAAGGAATGAATGGCAGAAAATAGACTGGTACACACAGCATCAATCGATTTAAAAAAAGGCGTATGACATGGTTCCCAAAAAACAACTATGGAAAACGATGAAGTAATTTGCAGAGGTTAAGAGAAGACTTAAAAGAATTATTCAACAACAACAGCGTACGAGTTAAAACCGGAAATAAATACTCGAATGAATTTAAGACCACAAAAAGCTTACTCTACATACGAAGCAGAGGATTGTAATAACATAGTTAAAAGTATTAAATTTTACGGTAAAATGCCGATGTAGTTGGATCACTAACCGAGAACCATATGTATCTACTCGAAGTAGAATTTTTTACATTCGCACCTTCGTACGGGAATGCCAACTCTATTGGTTTTTTATTTTTCTAACCCTTTCCTACATATTATTTTCTTTTTCTGTCGTATGGATTCATTGTTTTTACAATCAATGTTGTAAAATTATCCTATTAACCGTGTATATACAAGGTGTCCAGAATCTCTCCTGACAAACGAAGGCATCACATTATTAGTAATTAGTTTTTTTTAAATACCTCCAGAACTCTTCTATTCAGAAAAACAAAAACTGGTACGATTATTTATCATCTACACTTATATCGATTCCATCAATTGCGAATTTCGAATAGCGGTCATAGGCGTCCGTTTTGGTTAGGTTTTGGGTTAATTTTTAAGCATTTGTTATACTAGATTAATAATTTTTTAAGTATTCTATTACTAAAAGCCACTCTTATTTTAAGTCGGTAGAATACACTGGTTTCTAAAAAAATTGATTTGAAAATTTTTCGTTTTTTCGTCATGAAAGTTAAATTAATAAGTACCTTAATTAATTTTATAAATAAAAAAATTTGATTTGAAGCAAAAAATCAAATTGAAACAAAATTTTATTTAAAGAGTTTTAAAAACAAAGTATTTATTACGGAACGAAACTAACACAAAAGAACAAAAGTGGGTCTGACAGCCGTCATGTAAAAACCATAAGTTTTGCTGAATATTTAAAGGCACCATCATCTAACGAATCAGGTTGAACATTTTATAGGAAATGTAAGTACTCATCACCATTTAAACGAGCAAGCAATTCCAAAGGCCCATGTAGATAATCGTTAAGTACTCCTATCCAGACGTTTATGCTAAACCTATGCTGACGCTTAAATTTTGAACAACATTTGGATTGATACCAACGTACGAATAATATTGTACATTCAGCACATTAAAAATTCAATTTTTTGCGAATGTAGCGTTGTCGCAAAACAAAATGTATCTGAAAAATTCTTCGTTTTGATTTTTCTGATTCAATAATTTATAAATCTTCTTGTATAGTGTTTCCCCCTGGACATCTCTGTAAGTATTTCTTGATTTCTTTTTCGTAGTTAGTTCTCCCAGTCCCCCAAAAAAAGGAATCATTATCTACGACCTTGCTCTCCAATCAAAACGCGAGTAGCCGTTCGCAAACGTTTCAATATTTTGTTTATCCTATCTCCAAGCCCAGTGATTGTTCAGTCGCCCTTTTAGCCCCTTATAAGCAAAGAATATCTTTACAGATGCCCTCCTAGGAGTCAGAACTAAAGAGAGGTACTAAAGATAGTACACAATAGGTTAGTTTAGAGCCGTTTGAGCCTTTGCATGGCTCTAAATAATGAGTTCGACAGATTTAGATATATTATATTTAGTCTTAACCAAAAGAGCTGTATGGTACGTTCTACAGTTTCTTCTATATCTTTTTTGTATTTTTTTACATTGTTCTTCTATATATTGATTTAAACGTCCATAAATACTTGTCTGAGTGATATTAATTTATTTATCTTTTTCCGTATAGTTTATAGATCTCTATCCGAGACCACTTTAGAAATATTTATGAATATCTTGTAACTAAAGAAGTGTAAGTGATCTTTAGTTTGTTCTTGGTAGATAAGTGTCACATATATCTTTATATTGTCAAATATATGGGACTCCGTACCCCTTTAACCAAAAAGGTAACGTAAGAAAAACAATATTTTGTATTTTTTTAAATAAATCCCATATTTTTGAACATATTTATTAATTTCCATGCTAAATTTGTTTTTATTTCTCTATTAGAAATATCGAACAGAAAATGTAACTACAAACATTTACCATCTTTTAAAAGAGACACATTTACTGTTATTAAGCTCAAAGGCATTTCCGCACCTACTTTCCACCCTATTCCATAAATAACCCTAAAATCGTAATATTTCATTAAATGGGAGTTTTCTTCCACTTCCAGTACATTAACCATATTTCAAGTTGGTATAAGTAAAATAGTATTTGCGCATATATTTTGGAATATTGCCGCAATTTCGGTATTTGCTTAATTTGTTAAAATGTATCTTAAAATTTTGCAATAACTAGTAAAACAACAAAAATTAGAAGATAAGTTATGTAAATAAATTTATTTAATATGTACTCCAGTCGTCAGAGACGAAAATGCCACTGAACCTCTAAAATTCATACGAATAAGCTGAATTTTGCGAACAATATTAATTTTGTGGCCCCAAAAAAGATGCAAAAAAGTTTACCACTTTTACCCCCGGGCTTCCCCCTAAAAAAAGGCAGGGGGGTAAAAACGCAAAAAAATTGATTTACACAGAATTTGTACACCGTAGAAAAAAATGTTTTAAATAAAACATGTAGCTGAGATGTTAACAAACATTTTTTGATCAGAATGAAATTTCTCTTAGCGAGAGCGCCCACCAAACTGGCGTGACATGTAACATGGCAGTGGCATAGCACGGGCATGGCACTGCGTGGCAGGTAGCGCACACCAAAATAGCATGACATTAAAAAGGCTAGTTAAATTCAAAATGTCGTCATCTAAGGATGAAATTATGCTAACTCTTTTAACGTCAACAATATGAGCAAAACTCGTCCGCAACGTCCTACAAAACCTTTATAAGACCGCTAATCGAATACAAGGCATGCGTCTACGCATCACTTAACAGCCGCCAAATTAACACCATCATGGCCACTAAAAGGAAAATCCTTAGATTCTGCATGAGGAAGAGGAGATACTATCCATCAGCACACATACATCAGGTAGCCAATCTAACACCGATTAAGGACATAATCCTATCCCTCAGCGGGAGGTATGTCCTTCGAACTATTAAGAACTCGAATAACCGAGTCAAACAAATACTAAAGACGCCATGCAATCGCCGAGGGCAAATACTCATCAGGGTTCCTAAAAGAAAAGTTCCATTCCCTCCAGCAAAACTTCTAAGCAACACTGGAAACGAGGTTCCTGATGAGTATTTTTATATAGTAGAATCATTCTCCATTTATATCGCAGCTAAAGACTGCAAGCCAAAAACGCTGATTAAGAGCTGTTCCTAGTATGGCTGGTAACGACTTAATATACCAGCCTTCGACTTGTTTAGCCTTCTTCGCCAACAACTTCTCTTTCGCGCTTCATATCATATCACCCATATCACACATGCCACCTTCTGAACCCCAGCTTTTTAGCAATCCACCTCTACATCTCCACAAGCATTCGTCATCACGTTTACGATACACCTCTTGTTCCGAAAAAAAAGGAGTACCCCTTTCTTGAAGAGGTAATAGCATAAACAAAGTTAAAACTTTGGACCGAACGTCAGTTTTGGGTACACTCTTATTGGAAAGAGATACAAGAATAGATTTAATGTATTTAAAGAATTAAAAAATTCCGGACTTGTGTTGTCATAGATACCTGTAAATTTCTCAATTAATGAGACAAAACGAATATTAAATTCTGGACTGTTTTCCATATTTAAATTTTTTAACAAACACACATGCAAAATGCAAGTAGCACGTGACAAAAGTAGAACAAGCTCTATTTCTAACGACGTGGCGTAGCAAGCTGCATGACGCCACTGTCACTGTCATTTTGGTGTGCGCTGAATCATTCGTTTGCATTGGTTACATTTTAAGTAACATGCTTGACGCGCGCTAAGTGCTACTTGCCACTTGCCATTGCCATGCCAGTTTGGTGGCTCTCCCTTAGAAACAACGCTTGAAGCGACCGTCGATTTTGCATGTCAGTTACGCGCGCGAAATCAATGTTCAATAAAATTTGTATCAGCTCGACGGTAAAAATTCGATATCTTTTGATTCAAGTGATCTATCGACAAAATTCAAGATGCGTTTTAAAGGTAAAAGTTTAGCTTTTGGATGCAGTTTGTATTTTGCTACAAATAAACTCAGATTTTATACAGGTGTTAAATAAATAAACGTGGCGCGATTTTTGCAATTTTTATAATTCTCTCGAGATCAATACAATATATCAAATCATTCTATTTTGGTAGATACCTCTCGAAACTTAACGACACTACTCAAATACAAATGACTTCGTTATAAGCTTAGGATAAGGTTTTCTGCAATAATTGGTTGGCAACTATACATGCTGCGTGGCGAGATAGGAGAATACTACATTGACTGATAGGTTTTTCCCTAATGTAGGTTTTCACCTTACAGAAAATTTCTACGTTAGAAGTACCATTTAGAGTTTTAGGAGATATCCTGAATTAATTCTCATAGATGTCGGTGGCTGTATGTACGGCACCATTTTCTTTAGAAAAGTCGTAAATCCAACAGTTATAGATGTTGATACTTCTAGAAATCTGCATCTATTAGCTGTGTTTTTTTGTTGTGAGTGATAATAGTTGATTGTAGTGGATTAAAATGGAAAAAAATTAAAAAAAAAGATCTTAAGGCAGTGGTTTATTTGGAAGTGAGCAGAAACGCTTAAACCTAGTTGGAGTGTCATACAAAACATACAAACTTACTGTAGCTCCAAAAATATACCCAACCAACCGATTTGAAATACAAACCTAATGATTTTTCATTATAAGCGACGTTATCATTTTGAAAAGGTTTTCCAAGAAGATGCTGAAATACAAGGCACTTTTCTAATAGAACTTTTAACGATTTGCAGTGTTCAAAGAAGATGACATGGTTTGTATGAGGATGAGCAAGGCATCCGGTGTCAAGCAACAATATGATCTTCACTTCCCAATGGTAGTGGAAAATTTATCCGGGTATATAAGAAAATCTTTCAGGATACTTTTGCTCTTACCGATAGAAGATTGAGCGTGATTGTAGAGAAAAAAAGTTGGTTCAATCGTGTTATACTGAGAAACGTACCAGACATGCTGCTCCAAACTTTTCTAAATCTAATCGTTTGATCGTAAAAAAACACATAAACGTGATCCCAAGGGATGTTGGTCATTTTTAGGAGCTAAATCCGCAAATTTAAACATTCGCAGATTGATCAACGCCTTTTTGTCACCTATAGGTTGTCAAAGACAGCTATATGTTTGATAGGTCTTCATTAATTAAGGATTTTTCTAGCCTGTCTTTACACAGACCACGAGTTGGTACGTGCAGTATGCGTGAAAAATTTCATTGTCAAATTAAAGCAAAAGATGGTTCAAGTGCCTATGCCAGAAGTCAACTAGAGCTTCATCACCGTAAGTCCGAGAGGGCTAGAGCCTTTTTAAACCCATATACCATGGACTCTCAAGATCCCGGAAGCACAAGGTCTTATTTATCTATATGTTTCCAGCAGTTCATGTTGGTTATACGAATGAGGCCTATATGTGTATGTGGCATTCGGGAGTAGCTTCTCGTGGACCAAAGAAATTGCTTTATGTCTTCTCCAGCTTGTAAATCGCGGTCTAACTCATAAGAAGTGCTTAGAAATATAGTGTGATAACTGCGGGGGGGGGGGGCAAAATACAAAAAGGATTTTAATATTTCTTCTCCATCTTCTGGTGCACTCACTACAGCAAAATTTTCTCTATTATGCGTCACCCTTAGTAATTGTTTAACGTTCATGCCCGTCCAAATTCTGATATTACAAAGCCATGACCTGGCTCTTCTGCCCACTCCTTCGGCCTTCTTCTTTCATCTTAGCTTCAAATAATAATCGTAGCAGGTTATATTTGTTATTTATTTCTCATTATGTAGCTTAGGTATGAGGCCACATAATCACACATCTTTTCTTAATCGTTGTTATAGGTTCTAACTCTCTTTTTATGGTACCTAATACTGTTCGATTCGTAATGTGTAATGATATTCTGCGATAAAGCCACATTTCAAAGGCTTCTAGCCTTCTCTTGGTATATTTTAATGTCCAGATTTCAACTCCATACAGAAGGACTGACCAAACATAGCATTTATTGACTCTAAGCTTAGTTTTCGGTTATAGATAATTTTTGAAGATTTATTAATTTACCATTTATATTGATATTTTTGACAGCTAATAGCGTTTTTCACACTGTTGAGCAAAAGTTTCTTGTAAAATATCACAGCTGTATGCCCTATAACCTAGAGTTTGCACTATTCGAAAAACGCAAAGTGTAAAGTAAAGCTTAACCGTCTTTTGACCTCCATGCAGTAAAGTCCGCAAGATATTGTCCACCTTTTAATATTGTTAACTTAACAGTTATCAGTTATGGGACCTAAAATGAGCAGCAGAGAAGCACATTATTAACATTACAAACCCAAATACCATCAAAGCTGTATCTATAATGATCGAAACAGCGAATTCTAAACTGGTTAAGATAAAACCTTCGTTTTATGATCTTCAAAAACCGGTACAAGTTAACAACGTCTCAAAGAAAAGGAGAACTTTAGCTTAGCTTAGCTGTGTTAATTTAGTCAAACACACGCCAGAGACTAGGGTGTCAGAAAATAAAAAGACGTCCCTTCGAAGCATGATTCCATATGTAAAATCTCCAGAACACCAACTTTTCTGAAAAAGTTGCTTCAGAATAAAGAAGCTGCTTGAAAGAACTACAAAACTTAAATATATGTAGCAAATAAAGTTTTGTCAGTAAAGATTTTTGATCTTTATACTGTTTTTTAGATTATCTCAAGACTCTGTTTTTGGCGCTTTGGTCCTTTCTAATTTTCACTCTTCATTTGAAGAATCTGTATACGGAACATATAAAACAGGGTTTAAGAATATTGAGATATACACAAAAACAAGAATGCTAGCCAAAAAGAAAGCAATAAAACATAATGCACACTTTCGATTTTGATTAATTTTAAAAAATAAATATCTGTACATAAATATCCGAGTGAAACGCTCAGCCGGTCCTGTGCTCTTTATCAGACGGCATTACATCTCGATTACACCGTTTTGAAAAGAAATATCAATATGATTGTGGTTGTGCGGTTGGTGATGTTTTCGAAAAGCAATCGACTTACTTCAACGTCCTAGCGCTATCTTTCGGAAGCTACACACAAAAATTCATCCAGTTTCTTGTTTCACATCATTTATTCAAATTCAATGGAGCATATTAATGATTAATCGAAAAGATGAAAAAAGTTATTTGAATCGGGAATTGAGTAATGTAAAAAGCAGTTATAGTACCGTATGGTTCTGGTTTTTAACTAACCTCAAACAACTTTAGTATGACGTTGTTTTATTTTAAAAACAAATGCAGTCTTTTTGTTAATAACCGTTTGTTGATGTTTATGGGTACAACGATCTTTAAAAAATAGGTCAAACTGAGAAATAAAAAAAATGGTAAAAACGCTGTAACGATTAACTTTTACTAAGTGACTAAAATAAATTTCCAAAAATAAACGAAACATCCAGAAAAGAACAAAACATTTTTAAGTATATATTTTTATATACATTATTACATATACATAGACTACAAGCCCATGGGATATTTTAATAATAATAATAATAATAATAATAGCGTTTATTGTCCAACAGAATCCATTTATAGGACAAAATACAATACTAAAGTTAAATGATATATTAATAATTCATAAGTACTAACTAAATAACACATTTTTCGAGTATTTTACCTTAACATAAAGAAACTACTCAATCACCTAGGTAGATCTCAGCCATCCTAGTAAGCTGCTTTAAACTGCAGTGAAATATATCGCAGTAAGCACTTAAGGAATTATAATAGTTGCACATGAGAAATAGAGGAGAATTTAACATAAGATTAGTTCTAGCTTGTGTATTTCTGAACGTAATCGAATTTCTCACTGGATAAGATGGAACGTTAAAATTTATTTGTCGAAGAGTATCAGGGCAGTCAATGAGATTATGTAGTAGCTTGTACAGAAATATTAGGGAGGCATTAATTCGTCTAGATTCTAATGATACTACGTCCAAACCGCTACACAACTCACTATTGCTGATGCCCCTCTTGGGATATATGCCGTTAATTTTGAAAGACAAAAATTTTAAAAATTTACGCTGCACCTGCTCTATAAGTTGGATATGTACATCATAAAAAGGTGACCAAATGACAGAGGCATATTCCAGTTTACAGCGTACAAAAGTGTAATAAAGTAATTTAATTGCCTTAGTATTAGTGAGATTTCGACTGTTTCTAATTATGAATCCATAAGATTTAAGTGCTTCTTTAACCTTTAAATTTACATGTTCAACAAAGGTGAGTTTATAATCAAATGTAACTCCAAGGTCTTTAATTTTATTTAAACGTTCAAGTTCATTGCCGTTGATAATATAAGGATGGTATAAATTAGACTGTTTCCTAGAATAACTAACTACTTTGCACTTATTGGCATTAAGATTCAAATGATTTGCATTACACCATTCATGTACACGATTCAGTTCACTCTGCAAAAAATGACAATCATTAAGGTCGCTTATCAATGAATAAATCTTTAAATCATCGGCATAACATAAACATGGTGCAGAAATTGATTCACACAGATCGTTAATAAATAACAAGAACAATAATGGACCTAGATTAGAACCTTGTGGAACCCCTGAAGAAGCTAGGTACTTTTCCGATTTGTAACCATTATAAGCAACAAAGTGCGTTCTATTTGACAAGTAAGACCTCATAAAAGTCACGGCATCCTCAGAAAGACCAAAGAGACACAATTTAGAAAGTAATACGCCGTGGTGAATTCTGTCGAACGCCTTCCTAAAGTCAGTATATATGACGTCAACTTGACTTCTATTATCTAGGGCCGCTGAGATATTGTGTGACCATTAATAAGTTTGTCACAGTGGACCGGTTGGAAACAAAACCATGTTGATATTGAGACAGCTGATTACGAGTGCGTGAGTAAATACGATTATACAAAACTATTTCAAAGTCTTTCGATAGATTGCAAATAATGGAAATTGGTCTGTAGTTTTCTACCTGACCCTTTTCACCAGTTTTGAATATTGAGCACACTTTTGACTCCTTCCAGAGACTCGGATATTCCTTGTTAAGAAGACATAAATTAAAAATTTTTAATAGTGGCACAGTTAAGGCACCTATGCAATCCTTAACCAAAAAGGATGGAATATTATCAGGTCCACATCATTTTGTCTTTCAATTTCTTACTAGCCAAAATTATCTCAGACTCTAAAATAGGATAAAAATTTAAGTAATCTGCGTTAATTGAGGAAGAGTTAGCCTTGAAATTAATATCTGATAACCGAAAAACACTCTTGAAAAATTCTGCAAACATATTCACAATATTTTGTGGGTCGGAGGTAGTAATGTCATTATATTTCATCACACCAGGAATTCTTGAACTATTATTTTTCGAATTTA
Source organism: Diabrotica undecimpunctata (assembly GCF_040954645.1). Lineage (NCBI taxonomy): Eukaryota > Metazoa > Arthropoda > Insecta > Coleoptera > Chrysomelidae > Diabrotica > Diabrotica undecimpunctata. The sequence goes on from NC_092808.1 coordinate 133,613,435, forward strand.
CGTACGACCAAAACTTCTTGGGGTTGATGGATAAAGCAATTTGGATATTCTCGACATATACATTGTAGGCCAAACTGATTTTTGATTTGACAAGATGTCTTAACCGTTAAAACTCAAGCAAATCACACTGATTTTTGAATCGTTTAAACTTTTTTCTAAACTTTGCTTTTAATTTGATGTTGTGAATGATATCAGCATCGAACCAGGGTGGGTATTTATGGCTAAAGTTTTTTGTAAACTGGAATATACTTATTAAACACAGAAAAAATCTTATCATAAAAGTTATTTAAAGTTTCATTTACGTCATTAGAAGTATCCAGAGAGTTCCAATCCGTTTCATACAGTTCTCGATATAAAGCAGGAAAATTTGCTTTTTTAAAGTTGTAAGTTAATTGCTCCAAACCATACCTAAATTTAGGCTCTTTTACAAATATATCCGTAAATGTTATTAGAAGAGCTGGGTGATGAGAGTCTTCATAGGCTAAAGGTGAGTCATCATGCTTCACCTCACAACTGAAATGCGATAAGACCAAATCTAGCAATCTACCCAAGTGATTAACAATATTGTTAAATTGTCTAAGGCCAGTAGAGCCCACAAAACTTAAAACTACAGAAGTTTTGAAATCAGACATATCATTATCTACAAACCTTGAAACATTGAAATCGCCTAGTACTATGCAGTCATTATTTAAGTAATCAAATTGCCCTAGGCAATCGAGAAAATATTCAAAGTCTATCAAACTTTACTTATCAGGTAAATAAACAACAACTATATAAAAATAATTGTAACCAATCCGGCACTTGACAATAATAAGATCAATAAGTGGAAATTGTGCGTCGAGAGCCGTAATGTCCAATATTTCAGATGTTATGAAATCTTTTAACGCGAGCACTACACCGCCACCCTTCACCTTGTCCACCTCATGGAATTTTCGGTCTTTTCTGTATACGACATAATTATTCGGAAAGAGTTCCATACTCGAAACATCACTGCGTAACCACGTTTCACTTAATGTTATGATGTCGAATTCACAATCACTAACGTTGGCATTAGACAATGAAATTTTGCTATTAAGGCCGCGTACATTTTGGTAATAACATGTAATTTCAAGGTGTTGGGATTTACTTGATCTGGAATTGCTGGACACATTTAGTTTAAAGAGCTCTCACTTTTACTGACTATGGTAGGTCTACCCCTTACATACTTAATGATCAGATTTTGTTCTCCATTGTCTGTTCGACGTTTCAGTTCTGTCCGGAGTTCATTTAGGTATTGTCTCTGTCGAGGTGTTTTATCATCAGAAATTGAAATAGCAGAGAAAGTAGATGTGGCTAATTTATTCTTGATACGCAAAATAGACTTAGCCTGCGCGGGTGTTGAAAAGGTCACTTTCATTAGACGGGCCTTATTAGATCGTTTACCAATTCTGTGTACATGTCTTGCAGAAATCGGATTTGCATTACCATCTTGTATTGTAGTTAGAATATCATTTACTTTATTATTATCTTCCATAGCAGAATTAGTTTCTGGGACGTTATACAAAATGATATTGTGCGATCGATTAATACGGTTCATGGCTTCTTCGATTATCTCTTCCTGATGTTCGGATGTTTAAAAGGGTCATTGAAGAGAAAAATCAAAGAAACGGCTCTAATTATGCTAAATGAGATCAACTGTGTCGCAAATTCCTCGCAGAATGTAGTAGGATCTAGGATCTGGTTACCCATATTAAAAGAGGAAGTTATTAAAAGGAAAATACCAGTAATAGTAAGTCAGTAATATATCAAGGAAACAACATTTGTGTTTTTTTAACAACAAATATATAAAATCAGATTTGGTGTTTACTGTGGAGAGTAAACTAAATGTAACACCAAATACTTACCATGTCGGGATAGTATTATGAGGTTTTTTTCCTGGTTTTTTCCTCATGATTTACCATAAAATCACTAACAGGAGAATTATACATTCATCATGGCATGTGGTTGTCTTTTTTAAGACGAATTACATGCTATGATTTGTTCTGGCGGAAATTCTCAAGTTAAAGTTGATTTCATGTAATCGAACAAACTATCTTACAATAAAGTCCCAGGAACGCAACTCAGCACTATTGGCAATATCATTTTAAAGTCGTCAAAATATTTAATATATGTCTAAATGGTCAATATAAATGAGTCAGATAAAATTAAATTGTTAGAAGAATTTTCCACGAAGTAACAAAAAACAAAATTTGTTTAATTTATTAATGTTTGTGTTTTGAGAACGATTTCCGAAGTGGAAATTTAAACGTCAATAAACTTATTTTAACCTTAAATTATGCCTTATTCCCATTAAAATAGTAATAAGACAAGATTTAAAAAAAAATAAAGTTTTTACCGCCAATAGGTGGACTTAATAGTGGAAACTTAATTTTTTTTTTTTTTGTTTTTCCTGTTCGTCTTTTATGTTTTTTTTTCTTAAATGCTTTTATTTCTTTCTCTCCTTTCATGTTATAAAATGTTGTCGATAAAGTATTTGATCCCCTGTATAATATCAGAATAAGATGTTTATATTCATTAACATATTCAAAAATATTCTTTATTTAAATATCTATTACATAAGCAGTTAACAAAATATCATCTTTTCATCGCGTATGCATGAGATCTTCATGAATACTGAGCACACGGACACAGGTCAATTGAGAACTGAAAATTACAGATCAGGTTTTGACCAACAACATTGTAGGTACATTGTCAACAACGTTTACTTTAAACAACCACGCACGAGACCTTATTGCCCACGTTCTCCTTTCTTTATTCTTGAACTTGTTTATTTTTGTTTTATAACCGTTGAAAAAGATCATAACTGATTTTTACAGGTGTAAGGATTGTATGTTTGTATAAGATTTATACGAAATGTAATGAAATAAATATATCATAATTTTAAATAAAAATCCTTACGGAAAAAAACAACAACCCTCCTATCAAATGCAATATTAACAAAAACTGACAAGGGAGTAATGGGAGACAAAGTAATTTTTATTATTCATTTATTATTTATATTTAAAAAGAAATACATTAAATTAAAATCATTCAATAAATTCCTATATTTGCTCCTAACGCCACCTGCTAACGTATTAACAAATTATACGTTTTTTACTTCTGACAGACCTTTCAAATTCAAACGAAATATTAAATTAATAATAAAATATGTTATTTAGAGAAGTCATATGTGCAGAAAGCAACACACATTAATGTTGGTATATTCTGTGCTGACTTTCTCCTTCATTATTGATAGTCAGAGCCTGCTACATTCTATTGATGTGTTTGCTACACATTTTTCTTCACTTTATAAGATGAGGGCTGCTTCTTTAATTCTCCTATTTTTGCCGTCGGTTCCATTGTGTGTTGTTAGATTTGGTTTTGGAAAAAATAGATCTCAGTGTATTCTTTGTTTTAAATTATATCGTGATGTCTTTATTTTCTAATCTTTTTAATTTTTCTAATAAGCCTTTTACATAATATGGTATTGTTTATGTTGTATTACATAAGATCACAGATGGACAAAGAGATAACAGACAAAGTGGATACTGGAATGAAGACCAAGAGATGAGGCCATCGAAGCAGAGGTCGTCCATCAACAAGTTGGACTGACAATTTAAAACTTTGCCATAGGAATTTAATGCAAGAGGCATAAGATCGAAATAGGTAGAAAATTATTAGGGAGATCTATGTCCACCAGGAGTGGACAAGCGAAGATTGAATAATGATGATGATGATATGGTATTGCTATCTTCTCAAATACCCTCTTGTGAGCATCTCTGGATCCTGGTTGTTTCCTTTCTTTAATCTTGTGGAATTTTCTCTCCTTGAACATAGATCAGATTCATGTTGGTGAGGTGGGTGATAAAAACCAAGTTTGAGGGTCGAGTTGCTCCTTAAGTTGAGTGAGTTGTTGACAAGAAAACATGATCCTCTCTTCAGATCATTAGTCGTGAACGACATGGCTATTATAAATATAAATGACTGTATGCTGATGGCAACTAAGTAGTGATAGAGATATATAGTTAATATTTTTGACAGAGAATCTCCTTACCATGTACAAGAATCCTATCTTGTTCACGTTGTACAAGTAACTACGAACATCTAACAAACAAACAAAAGTAACTCTTAAGAAGTTCATGAATGAATGATCAATCAAGAATTGGAATAGTAAATTAGAATCTTCTAGCCACAGCCTCCACTTCTGGTTTCAAGCTACGACAGGTGTATTACGACAGTACATTATGAACTATTTATGTGTACTTTAGTGGTCTAAACTCTAATGGTCTACGGTTTTTTAGTCTTGTAGTGATTCAGTAAACTGTCAGGGAAGTACTACGACTGCTTTGGAATGAGGTTTATGAAATGTTTTACGGCATAACTAGGCGTAACAGTTGCTTATTCCAAAATATGTGCCCAAAATGTCTGCTGTATTATATCCAATAACGCTTCCTGAAAAGTTATAGTTAGGGACAGATATGTTTGGAAAATGTTTCCAGTCTTTTAAAAATACATTAATAGATCTTATTATGTTCAGATAATAGGAAAAAGTGAGATAAACAGGATATGAGATAATAGGAAAAAAATAACGATTAAAAAACCAAATTTCCGAAAAGTCAGATTTTTTATATTTTATTTTAATTATCTAAGTCAACTGGGCAACATTTTTACTGGAATAATCCTTTTGTATAAATAAATACCTTGTTACTAGGTAAAATCATCTTATTACATCCGAATGACCGAAGTACCGATTTGGTGAATATGAGAATTTCTTTTCAAAGTATATATAAATTGCTAGAATTTTAGAATCTTTGTCTTTTAAAATGTATTTCGTAATAAATATTTTAGAATGAAAGCAGTTGATTTTGTTGCAGGTAAGACACTAACCAATACGATGTGCTTGTTGGTAAGTAGATATAAAAATAATATTTATTAATAAATTGTTCCCAAAAATTGTTATTCTAAATTTATCGCATGACATTTTAAATGTCACCCATTAAACATCAAAACATTTTCATTTATGTTTAAAACAATTTCAGGTGTTTTTTGAAAAAAAAACAGTTTACATACGTAGTACTTTAAATGCAGTTTAAATGTAGAATTAATTCCGAATTTTTTGCTGAAAATTATAATAATAAGAGTTATGGCTTACCAGTAGCGCACCTAGAATTTGCCTCTGGGGGCGGGGTTTTGGTTGGTCACCGAAATTTTTGTTATGATGCTACCTCCATTTTGAGTCCTTAAAATGTGTAACAGTGTCGGAATAGGGTCCTGGGAGGGGGGGTTTAACCCCCAAACCCCCCCCTGGGTACGCCACTGTGGCTTACACCATGATTACTTGATTAATACATTTCTCAACTCTTCGAGGCATGCTTCAAATAAGGTAATCAATGTTGTCGTTGGTATTTTAGTTTCAAGTTGAGTTTCATTAGATCATAGGCAAAGCAAATAAAATGAAGCCATAGTGTTAATATTGTATTCAATACGTATAAATGCATGAAAAATTAGGATATCTAGCTGGCAAGAGGAGAACTGTAACTAGAAAGTTACGAAGAAAATTGGTACTGACTGCTGCTGTATGATGTGTGGCAATATTTTGTTGGAAAATTAGTTTTCTATCTGGTAAAAATATGGTATAGCAACTGGTTTGAGAATATTGTAAATGTAGTCCTGATCATTCATATTTCATTCAAGGAATACTAATAAAGACTCGCATCCATAAAAAATAAACTCCATTCCATAACTAACAGGTTAAGTATTTTCGTCCATAATAGACACATAAACAAAATTTAGATTCGTCATCTTCTTTTAACGGTGCCTATCCACTAAGGATGTTGAAGATTAACATGCCTATCTAAATTGAAAAACCCGTTTTTTGGCATTTTCTTCGCCGTTTTAGTTACATTTTTATTTGGCGAAAAAATGGCAAAATATCCAGAAAACCGAAAATTCTAACTAGATTTTCGTCTTTTAAATCATCATAACTTCTCTTCTGGATCCGAAATGGTTCATTCTGGGTCCAAATCAAAGTTATTGGTATCGACTGATAAATCAAATGATTAAAAAAAAGCGTCTCTTTAACTAAAACTGCAACTCAAAAACGGTGAAAACGCCGGACAACCGAAGGTTCTTATCAGATTTTCGCCTTTTAAAACTCTGATTCGAAGAGTCCAAAATGATTTGTCTGTGGTTTAAATTAAACGTATTGATGTCAGCTATTTACTAAAAAAACTTTCAAAAGAGTAGGGCATCCCTAACTAAAAATCTCAATAGACTGCGAAAAAACAGCAAAAACCGGATTTTTCGATTTGGAACTGCTTTGTACCGCTTTAAAAAAATTCTAGAACATCGTTTTGGTGATCGTACATCATATATGTATTTTTTTCGGGCTATTCATGTTTTTTGTTTATTTTTTATAGGCGTTTAAAATTTTCATATAATACTGAAAGAAAAACTGGAAAAATCTATCTCAAAGAAAATCGGAGAAGATCAGGCGTGGTTCACGGCAGGAAGATCTTGCATGGACCACATATATACACTCCAACAATAAACTGAAAAAAAAATAGCAAAAAATAGACCAGTACACATGGCATTCATAGATTTAAAAAAGGCATATGACACGGTCCCCAGAAAACAACTATGGAACACGATGAAGGAAATCGGAATAACTCAGAGGTTAATAGAAGCCGTAAAAAACCTTTACAACAACAACAAGGTAAGAGTTAAAACCGGCAATAAATACTCCAACGAATTTGAGACCACAAAAGGCTTTTTGCAGGGATGCTCTACATCTCCGACACTGTTCAAGATATTCCTCGAACAAATATTAAAACCATGGAAAAGGAAATGTGAAGGGATGGGAATACCAATCCGGGACAACTTCTTGTACACATTAAGCTTTGCAGATGACCAAGTGGTAACGGCTCAAGATGAAGAAGATCTGTGCTATATGCTCCGAAAATTAGAAAAGGAATACACAAAAAATGGACTGGAAATAAATCTAGAAAAGACCGAATATTTAACAACAGAGCAAGTACCAGTGAGAAACTTGGAAATGGACGATAATAGGGAAATTAACGGCACTGACAAATTCAAATATTTAGGATTCATAATTTTAAAAAATGGAACCACCGAGCAAAAGATAACCAGCAGATTAGCACAGACAAGAACATGTATTAAACAAATGAACGAGGTACTGTGGGATAGACAGAGTGACAAAAATGGATCGCATCAGAAATGAGGAGATAAAACGAAGAATGGCAGTAGAACAAGACATACTCAGCTACATCGAAGGAAAACGTTTAATTTGGTATGGAGATGTGAGAAGAACAGATCATACAAGGTGGATAGCAAAGATTTTGGATTGGAGCCCAATAGGAAGGAGGAAAAGAGGTAGACCCCGAAGATCATGGAGGGATGAAGTGGACGAGGCCATGGAAAAACGAGACCTTAGAGATGGAAAATGGCAGAACAGAACGGGCTGGAGACGTTGGCCGAAAGAAGGAAGGCGGCGACAGCTGTAAAAATCCTTATATAGATAGATAGATAAAATTTTCAAACGCTCAAATCAATTTTAATTTTCCTCCAACTCTTATTTTTGTTCAAATATTTTTGTAGAGCAGAAAAAAGCCTTTAATTAAAAAAAAGAAATCTATTTTGGTAAAAAATTAGCGAGTTGTTGCCAAAAAACGATTTTTGACGTTTTATGGAATTTTGAGGTTATGTATTAATATTTTGTCCTAAAATTTGGTGAGTCTTTACCTTCTGTGATGACGAACAATGCCCCAAAATTTTGATTTAAGTTTCCCCTGGGGAAATTTGACATTATTATCCGGCTCTGCCCTTTATTAGAATGTATTTTACATACAACGCATATTTACCAAAATTTCCAAAGATTCCTTATATCTTATTGTGTGTTTTATTGGGTGCTACTGGGTGTCATCCCATCATTTTCTAAACTGAAACATTACGGGAACTATAAAAACTACTTTCAATCTAATTGCATAATTTGAATTATTGACTTTTTAATAACTTTTAGGCATCTCTCCGGGTCTAATTTTCCCTTAATTGTTCCCTTTATTTTGAAATTTTTCTCAATTTTTTATCGGTAAATGTTTTTAAAAACTTTTAGATAACTATACCGAAAATATTAGAAAATATTTACTTAACTATTAAATACAATTAAAATGAAATATTTTTAGCAAATGTAAAGTAACTGTATTATAGAGACCTCCCATAAGCATTTATGTTATGCGATAATATTAAAATAAAAAATTCACTTTATTGGCTTATTTTTCAAGTGATTTAAAAAATCTGAAGCACCTCATAAGTCGACCCTGTGCCATGCGAAAGACAAAACATCTGCCGAGTGTGTCGATAATATTTTGGAGGATCGACAGCTGGTAGGTGGGTTCTAAAAATAGGTACCAAAAATTTCAAGAGGTATTTTTCGAAGGGTCTTTGAATAATCTTAAATTTCGCCAACTGCATTTTAAAAGGTTTTCAATGTATATCGAGACTATTATGTGTCAGATGAAGCCAGACAACTTTCAAATAGAAGTATTTGATGTAAAATAGGAAAAAGGTTCCTTAATTGGTATACCAGTATTTATAGTGAACCTTTGTTATATTTGGTTTAACAAAGAACTTTAATAGAATTATTGAAAAAGAATTATAATCATATTATATTACATATAAAATGTTCAACACATCATTATACAAGATACTGTTAACAGTTATCAAAAACTGATTAATTTCTTTTATTCTTCCTGAAATAGTGGTGAAAAAATCATCATGGAATATCATGCAATAGATAGGAATCTCTAATCACTTAATTGAACTCCAAAAATGCAATGCGCACGAAAACCTGACAAAGGTAAAAATAATTAACACCGATTTCAGCGATTAGGAAATGAGATTTTTGTTTTATTACAATATCTATTGTGTTATAGTGCAGTGCATTATACTGCTAGAATTTATTAAATAACGTCACAAAATGCTAACAAATCCTTTTTAAAGGCTTGTTATTTTCGCGTAGGGAGAAGTATTTGTTCGGTAACCTCTCCTTCCTCAAGAAGCAGACGGTTTGCTACGTCAATTTTTTTGAGGTTGTAGATTGTGGAGGGAAAATTATCTAGTACTAGGCAGTCTATAAAAAAATTGGTAGGAAGAAATATTCATGGCTTTGAAACCTTCGTCAATGGACTGGCTTATCAGCAGATCAATTTTTATATGTCGGGCAATATTGAGAACAATATCGGCAAATAGTCATGGAAACTACTCACTCCTAATTTGGACACGATACTCGAAGAAGAAGAAGGCTAATATTAGATTAAATCACATCTGCTAATCATTAATGACAAATAGTTGTTGAATTTTTAAACACTAATAAATCTCTTCCATTGACTAACTGAATTTAATTCTCATATGCTTTGCTATTTACCCCTCAGATGAGTTCTAATCAATCATTTTGCAGTAATCAATTCATAATCAATCCACTGATAGGAGTATAATGGCTTTATTGAGCTACAGCAAGTTTCTGGATGTATAGAAAAATAATTTATGTCAACATAAATGCTGCGCAAACTGTCTTATTCCTTGTTTAATTTTTCACACGCGAAAAATCATGTCATTTTTTCGCTGTATTAATAACTATCATTCTACCACAATTTTACAATCATTACCCTACTCCAACCTTTTCTACTTTCACTTCAACCCCACTCCTTTAGAAATACAGACAGTTTGAAAATAGCAAACGAAAAAGACTCTCTCTTGCCTGTTGACTATCGCTAGCAACAGACATACTCTCTTGCCTGTTGACTATCGCTAGCAACAGACGTACTCTCTCTACTGTTGGCCGCCACTAGCAACAGACCTCTCTCTCGACTGTTGACTTCCGCTAGTAACAGACATTCTCTCTCTCTCGCTTACAGTTACACGAAAAATACCGCGGATGAAGTACTAAGGGTCATCATGCCGGGAAAAATCAAGGATAAAAGAACGTTGGGCGAAGAAGTATTTCCTGGCTGAGAAACCTTCGAGAGTAATATAATTACAGCTCAGTCGACATTTCCAGAGCGGCTGAACATAGGATACGAATAGCTATGCTAATCAACCTCCGATACGGAAAGAAATCACAAGAAGCACAAGCGAAGCAAAATATTATTAACTTATGTTAATATTTAGCACTCTTTCTTTCTGCGTAATTTGACATAAATTGCTTAAAGTTTGGTCGTTGGTCATCTTTGATCTCATGTTGAAGGATTCGTGGTTCTTGTGTTTCATCTGAGCCAGCATAAGACGATTTAGTGAACAACTTTTGGTTTACCTTTGGGCAACTTCTTAATTCGGTATATTACATAATTTATTCTCTTTTTAATTTCATACGGACTTTCCCATTGCCTCTGCAGTTTAGGAGACAAGCCTCTACGACGGTGTGGATTACAAAGCCAAACAAGATCACCTACTTCAAAGCTTTCATTCTTGCTTCGAGAATTATATTGATCTTTCATTCTGTCACTGGCTAACTGGATGTGTTGTCGGGCAAGCTCATGAGTGCTGTTCATTTTTAACCTCAGGCGGTCCACATATTCTTCGCTTGCAACATGTTCTTCGGAAGGTCTGCAGCTAAACTTTAGGTGTCGCAGGGTAAACGAACTTCACGACCCAACATCATTCAAGTTGGAGTCTATCCTGTAGTTTCATTCACGGAAAAGCAATAGGCCATTAGGAATAAACGAATGTGTTGGTCCAAATCTCTTTGATGTTTGGATACATCTTTGGACAGATCTTTACCCACCGTTCTCTCCTCTCATCAAACGAAGAAATCCGTAGTAGAGCAAAAACAACAGACGCTATCGAAAAAATCACGTCCCTAAACAGTAGAGAACGCTCACCAACCAGATAGACTGAAGAACTGAAACGTGTTAGCAGTAACTGTAAGCAAGCCGCACAAGATAAAGATTGATGGAAATAGCTGAAAGAGACCTATGCCCAGCAGTGGACGTATACAGGTTGATGGTGATGAGTTGTAATATGACCTCTATAAAATTTTAGTCTTATTATTACTATACGTTCTTTATGTATGATGCTTTCTACTCTAGATGTCTATTTCTTGTCTATAGATGCATACCCATATCTGTAGCTACGTAAGTCACATAGTGGGGACGGCACTGGATTTCTATAGTTTTCAATTAATTCCAGTTGTTATGGCGTTTTGTTACAGAGTAAACATTGACTGAGAGCTGAGAGCACTAGGATCTATCTCAAAGATAAGGTAATCGAGGCTGCAAAAGTCTGTGAGGTGGCAGTTTCCACGAGCCGTAAGCCGTGGATATCCAATATTATGTGGACTGTGATTCAAAGCAGAAAAGAACATAAAACTCGAAACGGAACAAAAGATGAATACAGACCATTATCGAAAGCCATCTGAAAACAGTGCCGCAAAGACAAAATTGATTATATCTCTCAAATATGCAGAGAGATAAAGTAACATGGCTGTCGAAATGAACCGAGGGATTTGTTTCAGAAGATCAAACACCTTACCAGAGAATTTAAATCTCAAACGTGGTCTGTAATAGATAGGGAAGGAAATCTAAAGACCGATATTGACGAAATATTGGAAACATGGCAAAACTACTGTGGCGAGCTATATAAAAATAACGAGGTACCATCAGAGAATCAGTGGCCCTCTGACTACACTAGAAAATCTACTGTCTTACTCGCTGCAGTCAAAGATGCAATTAAGTCGCTAAAGAAAAATATATCCCCAGGCATTGATTTAATACCAGGTGAAATACTACTGTTACCAAGTAACAAAGGATTACATATCATCCATTCTATCTGTGTCGCTGTTTGGAATTCAGGAAAATGATCTGATTGGTCTACCTCAATTTATATCCCGCTACACAAAAAAGGAACTACTACCAGATGTAAAAACTAGCGCACACTGTCACTAATAACACAAATGCTAGTAAAATCTTGTTGCATATCATCAAAAACAGATTAAAAACAAATTTACATTACCAAATACCTCAGGAACAAGCAGGATTTGTAAAGGGTAAAAGTACGAACCTGAGACAACTCATTGAAAATCTAGAGAATTTCAAGTATCTATGATTATATGCTTCGTTGACTACCACAAGGCATTTGATTGTGTAAACTTGATAAATCTGTGCTCCATTTTAATAGAAATGGGCACACCAATGCACCTGGTGACACTTATTAAAAATCTGTACCAGTCCAGTATAGCAACAGTACGACTAGATCAGAAGTTCTCAAACCAATTCAAGACCGAGAGAGGTGTTGAACAAGGATGCGTGTTGTCATCTGACTTATTCAACATTTATGGTGAACATGTCATGAGGATGGCTTTAGACGGATGGGCCGGTGGAGTAACAGTGGCTGGTAGGAAAATCTCCAATTTAAGATTTGCTGATGACACTACACGTATAGCAGCAAATGAGCAAGAAATGTTTAATCTCCTGCGAAGAGTTGACTACGAAAGAAATAAAGTTGGTCTGAAAATCAATAAAGCTAAGACAAAAATAATGGTGGTCGACAGATTCCACACTATTCAACTAACTAACATGTTACAGAAATACCAGATAGTGGAAGATTTGTCTATAATAATAATAGTCTCCCGTTTTATACCGCTTCGCGGCTTTGGGAGTATAGCAGGGTAGTCTGCTATATCTAGGGCCTACGGTATACAAGGAAGGTAACATGGCCAGTGCTACGCTTCAACCGCCTATTATTACCCCTGGTTTTACCCAAGGTACTCATTTTATTCAGGCTGAGTCGACCTGGGGCCTATAGACATTTTTAAAAATGTCTAGTTGTTCTTGCCGGCGGTAGGATTCGAACTCCGGACCACCGGCATGCGAGGCAAGAATTCTACCGCTTGCGCTACGCAGGCCCGTCTATCTCAGTCTATCTCAGGTCTAATATAACTAACGATGGTAACTGTAAAGCAGAAGTTCGGAGACGTATTGGATATTGGTATGGCAAAAAAATGTGATGAGTCGCCTAACACTAAAGTTTGGAAAGACAGATGTATCTCTCAAAATATCAAGATGAGACAGGTATGGTGACGCTGGGAAGGGGGGTGGTGGAGAGGAGAAGAGGACGATCACCAACTAGATGGTAGAACCAAATTAAGAATTCAGCTGGAAACTCATTCTGCGAATGAGTTTCTTCTGAAGATAAAGACCAATGGAGAAAAATTGTTAGGAATATTGGAAGAAATCACGATCCCAAGTAATGGGGAAACGACATGAGAGGGAGAAGCATTGACAACTCACACTGCCTCCAAGATTAATTACTACCTTGTAACCACCATGTATTCGTATGGGATTTCTATAGTTTTCAATCAATTTCAGTTCTACTTGGGTTTTCTTACAGTGCAAGCATTGACAACCCACACTGCCTCCACGATTGATTAATTACAAGTTGCAACCACCATGTATGCCTTCATACTTCCATAACTCTGCATTTAACCAATCTGATCCTCTGATTGTGCAAGGATTACTTTTATTAAGGGCTTCTTCTAGTTTTTGAAGTATCTTGCGATTGCTTTGGTATAATTTGTCCAGTTTTTCATCAGATTTCTAAAATTAGATCGCATCTGGAATGTCCTTGTTTTAGTGTGATAATATGGGTGTCTATAATATCATTTTCATTGTTTTCCTTTTACAACTTTTAAGCTCAATTTTTTGTGCACTGTAAAATTACTAAAAACATCCGTATATTCGTAGCCTTATATGTATTTAAATAAATTCTTTAGACTAGAGTTTAAATACCTCATCAGTATAATAAGTTTAATTATTAAAACTAGCGAAGTTTTCTTGAAATCAGAGCACTTATAAAAATCATAAGAAATAAAACTTCTTTAACTGAAGAAGTTAGAGTACCAAACGGCTCCAACTTTAATAATTTACAGTCTCCAATTTATCAGGAAGTATTAACGTACTTTAACAAAAAAATCGAAAGAAGCTTCTCAACCTCTATCCAAGAACCTCTTACAGCTATATAAAAACTTTTATTCCTGGAATTTTTCCACTGGAATAACTTTTTTTGTAAAAAATCCAATTAAATTTGTAGGAAAGTGGCAATTTAGCCGATCTTTAGATAGCCATAAATTATAGTAACGATCCGATAGAAGAAGTCTGCTAAATCCGTAATTGAGAGGAAGGGAGATAGCGATTTTGTGTCAGACTCTTTCTATGTTCGTGTTTCTAGTCTTGAGATGTAGGTAATATCAACAGTGGATGAGGCAAGTAACTCGGCTTGCAGGACGTTAAGGAGTATAGATTAAGAGGATTGGGTGAATTAACGACTACTGTGAATAAACGTGATTTTACGGTAAATTGATTTTTATTATCATCGTTTTTTGTATATTTGTTATAAGCTTAACAATTGTAAAGAGTTATAATAAATAAAAATAGACGAAATACTTTTATGAATGTGAACATTGATGGGCATATTACCTTAAAATAATTGTTTATAATTTATTATTGTTAATCATACAGTAATAAAATTTCTTTTATAAAAATATAAATTAATACTATATTTTAATTTAATGTCTACGCGTAAAAGGATCAACGTGAATAACAGAAAACTAACTGAACTGAAAACTGAAAAATAAGAAGACTCTGGGAATAATGGAATAGCAAACGAACTTACAAAAAATAGTGGACCATAGCTGATTCAACACTTAACAATAACGGTAAATAAGATCTCAAAATTTAGTACTTTGTATGGCTAAATCCTTGTCACAGGAAAAGAAACCCATGATCAAATCTTAAATGTTCGTCAAATTATCGAGAAAACACGCCAATTTAAAACATTCCCTACCACGATCCCCATTTGGGGATCAAGTTGTTTTTTTTGTATGAGTTGACAGCAGTTTTCATAAATTTCAAGGTAAATGGCTTTGTGTCAACTACAATACTTCTATTTACATAGTGAGTGAAGGGATTTTACTTACTGTGCATAATTTTTCAAATAAACAAAACAGAAAGTCGAAATTGTATGGTTAAGATGTTTAGAGAAATATTACTATTTTGTAAGTATTTGATTTCGTATTGTTTTTAGCTTTAAATTAATTTTAGGCATGTATATTATTCAGTTGTGGGTTATATTAGTAAGTTATCACATCACAGTATGCAAATTATACATACTAACACACAGGACTGTACTAGGATTTTTAGCGCGATACTCATTTGGGGCTCGTGGCTAATGATGTGTATTTTTTATCTTAGCACATTGTGTAATAATATTCGATTTTAGTATCTTTATGCTCTAATAATGTTGACTATAAATAATTTAATAATAGGTTTCAATAGATGGTTTTTGCAGAAGTTTATTTATTGTTTTCAGAAATGCGTACCAGGTGATTTTATACATTGGCTGAATGAGAGGATATTATAAATCATCCCCATTTCTTATATGACGATGAAGATGATGGAATTGATATTGTTGAATTGTCACCCGATAACGTCGATGATGCGTCTGATGTTGAAAAAATATATGACGACATACTAGAAGACACGTGCCCTAAAGATTAGAAATACATTCAGCTACTATAAATACTGAATCATTATCACCGCTAAAGATGACACCTGACGAGACTCCTTGTAACACTCAAAACGAAATCCCACAGAAGCGCCAAAAGAAAACGAAAGCTCGGAAACTAAAACCATATTCAGATTGGCAAAACTGCAGGTCAGACTTTATAAAAAACTTAGGGATAATACGGATATTGTATTGTATAAGCTAAAGAACAAATAAAGCAGTCGCTAAAGGGAAAAACTCTTGTAACGGTGTTCGAGATGCTATTTGAGGACGACATTATGAGACTTCTTCTTCTTGTTTTACTTCTTGGAGATCTTTCGATCTGTTTAATTCTGAAGCTGCCTCTGGTTAATTTCCTGGGAGATCGATTGCCAACTATCCCTCCATCTTTTAGGTGGTCTTCGGAGGTCTTGAACTGGGCGGGTTGTTTTCTAGGGCAATTTTTGGGAGTCTATTCTCATCCATTCGTATTACATGATTGTACCACATCCTCTTACGCTGCCTTCCCCATCTTACAATATCTTGGATTTTTCACTGCTCTCTAAAGTTTGTATTTCTCACCCTGTCTCTTCCTGTTTTGCCCACTATTGTTCTTAGGGTTTTCATTTCGGCAATCCTTAGCATCTGTTTCCTTTTGTTGGTATCTTCGCGCACTTCTATGCCATATGTCATGATCGGTTGTATGCAAGTCTTGTAGATTCTAATTTTACTATTTGACCAGACTATCTCCCGCAGATATCCCGACAATGCGGATGCTTTGTTGATCTGACTCCTTAGGTCCTTTACTGGGTTGTGTGCGGTTGATATATCTATGCATCTATGCCCAGATATCTGAATTGCATCAATTGTTCTATGGGGTTGTTCTCAACCACTAACTTACATCTGAGCGGATCCTTTGCTATTGTCATACATATAGTTTTGTTGGTAGAAATGGTCATATCTCGTTGGCTGCTTATTTGAAAGAGCTGTCTCTGAAGATCATCTTCTGATTCGGCAATAGTTGCTGCATCATCTGCGTAACACACCATACCAATTGTTTTGTTGCCCATTCTGTATCCGAGATTGAGAGATGTTACTTTGTTTATAATTTTGCCCATGAGTACGTTAAACAAGAAGGAGCTTAAACTGTCGCCTTGTCTAATTCCTCATGGTGTTGGAATATTTTCAGTGAATTGGTCTCCTGCTCTAACTTTGGTTACATTGTTGTTATTTAGGTTATGGACTATCTTTGTTATGTTGGTCGGTGTTTTATTTTCTATTAATATATTTAGAATGTCTCCCAGGCGAACCCGGTCAAACGCCTTCGTCAGATCAATGAAGAAAATATACGGTGGTATGCCAAACTCTATAGCTTTTTCTCTTATTTGTTTTATTATGAATACTGCATCTGTTATAGACCGCCCTCTTGTAAAACCTTTTTGTTCTTCAGCATTAGTGATTTGCCTTTCCAATTTATCCAAAATGTTGTTGCCATGTCTCTATAGGTACTCCCTTGGTCTGCACTAACTCGTTAACTGGTTTTTTCCTGTTCTGAAGCATTTTCCATACTTTCTTTTGGGCACCATGTAGGTCGTAGTCCATGTCGCTGGTGAATTTAGCCCAATGTTCTCTTTTGATTGATTGTATTCTTGCATTTATTCCGTTTCATACTTGGACATATTCTGCGAGAGCTTCTTCCGATTGTGTGCTTTTATATCTCAGGTAGGGAATAGCCCAAGAATCATTTTCTTTATCATGCCGCTGTACGCTAAAACCTTAGGGGTTGTTGCCACCCCATCTCCCTTTCGGGGGTGAGAGTTTTTTATTACATTTTACCCCATGGAAATCGATGGAAAAAGTAATTCCAAGACAAAAATGTTCTGTACGTTTTTTTTAAACTAATATTTTTCGAGTTATTCGCGGTTGAAAGTAACAGTTTTTCGACGAAAAAATCGACGTTTTTTAGAAGCTTTTTTAGAGAATAGCTCAAAAATATGCATGTATTCAAAAAAAAAACTGTAAATATCAAAATTGTATCTTTGAGAAACATAAACAAAATCCTTTTTTTACAATTTTTTACGACTACTACAAACCGAGATAAGTCATGTTAAAGGTTAGCCTTTTTCGTCAAGTGCATAATTTGAAATATTCAAAGCCACATAACCGGAAAAATTTGCAATTTTTCGAGGAAAGCTTAAAGAATCTTTTTCAACTATACAATTAGATCTTTCAAAAAAAAGTTTCTGGCATAAAAATTGAGCGACTTATGATCAAAATAAGGTCAGTACCTACTTTTTGCTACAAAAAAATCAGTGAAAACAACCTCCTAACTACCGTCCTATGTAAAATTGATCTTCATCCTGCTGTAATGCTTTTATATACGTATTTTCAATACACCCAAGAAGTTTGACTTATTTAAAAGGCCTAATTTTAGAAAATTTGAAGTTTAAAGATCAATTGAGTTTTTACAATTTCGTATTTTTCACTCTTTTCTTCAAAATATCTCCGAAAATACTGGAAACACGAAAAAAAAATAATAAAGTAGTAAATTGTAGCTTTTTTAATAACTAAAATTTTTCTATGTATAAATTTTCTCTACAGTGAATATTTAGTGAAATATGGCTGTTTAAAACCTCTATTTACGGCCTTGAGAGCATTATATAGAATATGAAGTACAGTGTGAGAAGATCCTAATCCCAAATTTTAATGCAAATCGATGCAAGCCGAAATCATTCTTTTAGGATAAATCAATTTTTTATATATAGCTCAAACAAGGGTGACTTTAAGTGTTGAAATATTATTTTATTATATCCTAAAGCACAAAAAACAATCATTATTTAACTAATAAAAATCAAATGTTGAGCATATTAAAGTTTAAAATGTTATTTTATAGTTTTTTACAATTGGGATAGTCTTCACCCTTAAAAAACCCAAAGCGTACAACGGCTCAGTATATAAAATAAAATAGAGGGTGAAATGGGCCTAATACCAAATTTGTGAACAAATCGATGCTGGACGAAAAAATTGCGAGGTTTTGCCATTTTTTCAGCTTCATTTACTGGCCATATCGATGATACAGGCGTTCTTGCCAGCAGCCTGCCGGATCTACAGAAACTTCTACATGGCAATGTAGAATATAACGAGCCTTATAACACCTCACTATAAAAACACATCGAAGCGTTTAAAATGTTCCTTTATAGGAGTTTACTACGTATTCCCTGGACCAAAAGAACAACAAACACCGAAATTTTTGACAGAATATAGATGAATAAGGATGTAGACTATCATAGAACGTAAACTAACGTACATTGGACATACAATGAGCGAAAATAGATACGAAATATTTCGATTGGTCATTGAAAGAAGCCTCTTTCAGAGATCCTCATAGTCTCTGTTTCGCGCATAGCAGTAGCTAATTGGATCGTTAATCTTTGAAAGAATACGGCACAGGAAAAATAAGATGGCCTGATATGTCTATTTTTATGGCTGTCCAAGGTATTACAAGTATGCTTCTCGAACACCCCATCTCAAAAATGCAATAATTCTTCTCGTATTTACTGAACTATGGTCCTGGTTTTAAAAGCAATATAATGTGCCTCATCCCAAATTATTTAAATTATATGTTGCCTATTTTGTTGTTATTTGCTTTTATCTAGTTTTCGTCGTAAAGATGCTTAATTCATGTCTTTAATCAGTTTCATGATCTTATACAGTTATCCCGATTTAATATTAAAATATAAAATTTATATTTAAAATACATTTTATATATCGTGTTTATTACAACTAGATTTATCCAAATTATTGATCTATTGAAATACATCTTTACTACATAATGAAAAAGAAACTAAGTCTACATTACAAAAATAGCCCCGTTGATTCACATCAACGAATGTACCTGATCCTCTTATTCGATATTTCTTCGTTAAAGTCAGCACCACATGTCTTCAATCTAACTGCATCGGCAACCGGTTTGAAAGACAGCAAAAACTAGCTCCGGCCCGACGTTGCCACATACTCCGAGGTCAAGTGTACACCTGCCTTCTCGATCCAAGCGTAAAGGAGGACAAGCTTTCGAGAGACGAAGAAGTTTCCGTTTTCGATTTGTGACCGGACACTTTTTATGCAAATTAGCCATTTAAATACGTTTCTCCGGAGTTCCTACGTAATGTAATCGTCGCAAGAGCATTGCTTTGGCAACTACGCGTAATGGATGCAAACCTCGTTGCAGAGTTAAAATGGCTTTACGACGACGACGGGTCAACAACTTTCATGCTTTAACTAAGATGGTGTGTGTATGCAGGATTATTATACCATTGTGTTTCTTACGGCAGTAAACAATGAGACCATACGTAGGTACGTACGGTTATCATGAAAACAACAATACAGAGAAAACATGTTTGTAAAAATGGCGAGTTCGTTGTTTATTAAACACAAACTCTTTGTTTGCTAAAGACAAATTATGTATCACAATATTAGGAATAATTGATAATTTACTCACGTCCACTTTTTTATATTTTCATTTTCTCTAATATTATCAAACGGTACCTAATGCTGTCTAGATTTTCGCAAAATTTAGAAGGGAAGAATAATTTTTGAGATTACGTTTACTTTGTATATCAAATGAATAGAATAGAAATATGCATTGTCACTAAAAATTGTATAATTTTATGGACAAAGCTTACAAAAAGTCAAAAAAATAACAATAACTGCACTATAACAATTGCATAATAAAACCTTACGAACTAATTTACGAATAAGTTTAAATTGATGCATGTGATACCCAAATATAATATATTATTATCGCCAAGTCTGTCTATTCTGCCAGTCTTCTTCAGATAGATTTCTTGCTGACATTGCTTTTGAAATTCCTTGCATCCATGTTGTGGGTGGTCGTCCTCGTTTTATTTTCTCTGGTGGTATCCATTCTAATATTTTTTTTGGTAGCCTTTCTTCCCCCATACGTCTAACATATCCGAACCATCTTAATTGTTGTTTTTCGATGTCTTCTATAATTGATCTTTGTACATTCATTTGATTCCTTGTGTCCTCATTTCTCATATGTTCTAATCTAGACTTTCCCGCTGCTCTCCTCCAAAAATCCATTTCAACTGCCAATAGGTTACCTTCCTTTTGTCAATTTACGGAACTTAAAAAAAGAAGTTGTAGATTTTTAACTTTAAGCAAAGGGAGATGGTTGTATAATTTTTTTGCCGAATATAATATAGATTTCTTTACTAAATACACATGAAAGCTTGAATTTCTGGTGGAGTAGTCATGATTAGGTCTTGCTGGAAAAACATGTAGGTGTTTACGAATTAAGCAAACAGTTTCTAGAATATATAAAGAGGAAAGAGTTAAAGTCCCGTGATTTTTGAAGTAGCTTCTGCAATGTGTTATTCTACTGAGGCCAAAAAGACACCATATTGCTCTTTTTGGTAATTTAAAAATAACATCAGATTGGACAACTATACTAGAACCCCAAAATGGAGGGCCATATCGAAGATGAAACTCGAACAGAGAAAAATATGTTATTTTGGAAGAAGCTAAATTGATTTTCTTCGAAACAGATCTTATCTGTTTCGAAGGATCGATATGAAGGGACCATTTAAGGTTGCTGTCTATAAAAATATCAAGAAATTTTACAGAATCAACGATATTGATCTGGCTCTTATTAAGAAGCAAGGGTTGAAGAGCTCCTTTATAGGATAATGCTACTGTCTTATCCACGTTAAAAGAGAGTAAGTCAGACCAGATTTTTATTTTAAGTAGATCAGAATTTATAACTGCATGAAGAGTTGCAATATTAGAATTCCTCCAGGTAATACTGGTATCATCAGCAAAAAGAAACATTTTCGATCGATTTTTAAGTTAGTGATCTCATTTATAAAGATAAGGAAAAGTAGAGGGTCCAGTACTGAACCTTGTGGTACTCCACATACAATGCTTTTGTAACTAGAGTCAGTATCATTTGCTCTCACTAGTTGTTTCCTATTCCTCAAGTAAGATTGGAACCAATTCTAAGAAATACCTCGAATTCCGTAGAAATTTAGTTTTTTTATCAAAATGTCGTGATTTACACAATCAAAAGCTTTGGCATAGTCACAAAAACAGTGGCAGTATAAAGATTATTGGTTAGTGCTGGATAGACCATGTAGTACAGACAACATTACATCACTGGTACATTTATTAGATAAAAAGCCAAACTGACTTTATGATAAAATGTTGTTTTCAACGAGAAAGTACATAAGTCGGGCTTTTATAAGTCTCTCAATAATTTTGGATAGGACCGATAGTAAGGCAATAGGTCTATAGTTGCAGACATTAGATTTTTCGTCACCCTTATGAAGAGGAATAATAATGGCTGTCTTTAGGCACTCTGAAAATATATCTTTTTCAAAGGAATCGTTAATTGGTGAGACCAGGACTTCCAACACAGTTTTGGGAGATTTAAGAAAATTTTTATGGATAGTCCATCAGTCTTACAGGAAGATTTGCTTTTGATACTACTGATTGATTGGATCAGTAAGATTTATTAACTGGTCTTATAAAGAATGAATTCGGCACCTTTTTTTAATTGGGGAGATAGGAAATAGGATCTTGTTGTGGCAAAATAGTTGATGTTATATTTTTCCTCACATTAACGAAGTATTCATTTATATTTTTAGGATTTGGAAGAGAAAATGTTTGAGCTGTGTTAGTTTTATTTCGAAGATCGTTTATTATGGACCAAGTTTCTCTTGCAACATTTTTAGAGCTTTCCAGACGATTCTGATAGTACATTTTTTTAGCTGTTTTGGTAAGTTTTAGATAGGTTCCTCTGTACTTGGAGATATACTCAGTTACAAAGACGTTGGTATGGTAGTTAATTTCTTGATTTACAATAGTGAATGCATATCCTTGGGTGATATGCGGATACCTTTGGTAGTCCAGGGTTTGTGACGTTTTGACTTCATTGTAATAAAAGGAAATGCCTTATTGAAAATACAGACAAGCCTATGTAAAAAATCACTTATAGTCGACGTCCACAGAGGGAAAGTGCCACCCAGAAGTCAAGCACAAATTTTGGAATTTAGTTCTGAGCGGAAAAAATCCTACCTAAATGTTGGGTTTTCGAGGATTGTTTGTTAAGAGTGTTAAATTGGTATATACTGCTTCATGGTCAGAGAGTCCTGCATTAATAATATTGTAGGGCGTACATCAAGGGGTGAGAAATCTGAGACAATATAATCAATTATGGTGGATGTTGTTTTAGTAATTCTTCTAGGAGAATTAACGTGCATTGTGAAACCATACGATTCGAATATATTGACCAAGGATAATTGGGTAGCGCAAGCAACAGCGTAAATAATGTTCAAGTCACCGCATAGAATCTTTCTGCTTTTATTGGGCAGGTCGTCTAACAAATTTAGCAGGATCTGAAAAAATAGTTCCGTGGAAGAGTCAGCTGATCTATAAATGCAAAGAATGTATAACTAATAAAAACTCAAAAAAAGATTCATTTAACAGAAAGTCGTATTTTGTTATAGGAGAGAAATCATTATTTGTAGAAAGAATTAGTGTGCCACTAATTCTACCTAACAATTGTGGTATATTTTTCTACAAAAAAGGCTTGTTAACTGCAAGCCAGTGCTCGGTAACCGCAACTATCGGGGGAAATCTAAATTCCTCCTTGATTTTTGTAGGTGAATAATTCTTTCCGAAGTGAGAAAGGACCTGAAAGCAGCAAGATTAGCTACCACTCAGTTGGACCAATTCCAGCGGCATCGATAAATTCTTCTTCTTTGCCTTCACTTCAGGCAATAGGCTTTGTCTGTTTCGTTTCCACAAGGATAATATGATCATCTTCTATATCTTCTTTAGGTATTTTGTTTGGTAGCCTATCTGTACTAACTAACTACCTGTAAACATCTTGTGCTCATTTATCTTTGTAATCGGTTTTCTTATCGTTTATGACGTTTATATTTAGTCTATTACGTATGTCTTCGTTTTTTATTAAATCTCTTTTGTAGGCAACATTTAACTGTTATTTTAAATCTCGTCTCTGTTATCCTTATTTCGGATAGCTTTTTGTTTTTGCTTATCGATTTTATGTCGACATAACTGTATATTGTGACGTACTTTGACGTGGTTGCCTAATTTCCGACACCTTGGTGTCTTAATTTATAGTCTTACACTTTTTTCTTTTGTAATGTCGCCTTCCGTTCCTTCTCTTTTATCCTAATTTCGAGTTGGTTCTTATACGGCGTGCTGGTGATCATATCACTTGAACCTTGTCTTTCTTTCATATTACCCAGATCTACATGTCCTAATGTTCCATTTCTTGTTCCTTATACATGATGGAAATGGACTGATCTCTTTAGGTCTTACAATCTTGATTATATCTCCTCTATTTGTTGCTTTATGCGGCCCTCCATTAACGTGTGATTTTGATAGTACCAATTGTTGAACTGTATATATTCCACCGAAACTTTCTCACATCCGATATAATAGACCATTGGAAAGATACAGAGATTCATATTGAGCGCAGTATAGTTCCACTATATTTATTATTTTCTTGCCAAATTTGTAAGTCTTACTCCGTTTTTAAACCATTCTCGTATGACTTTTCACGCTCAATAATATCAAAGCGGGAGTTACCTTTAATGGAAAATTAATTAACAACTTACGATAAGCAGACGACACTGTGATCATAGCAACGAGTATAGAAGATCTACAACATCTTATCGAAAGCTTAAGTATGAATAGTGCTGAGATGAAAATTACTATAAGCGCTAAAAAAACGAAGTACATGCAATTACAAAAGGATCAAAAAAATATACATCACCTATTGACAATCAATGATAACGTGATAGAACAAGTAGAAAACCATCAGTACTTGGGAACTTTGATCAATGAAACCAATGATGATGCTGCAGAAATAAACAAGCGAATAGAGATTGCCAGATCAGCAAATCTAAATTTGGAGACTTGGACGTTAAAAAACTGCAATTTAAAAAGAATCGAGGCTTTCGAACTCTGGTTATACCGAAGATTATTAAAAATATCATGGACTGATAGAATTAAAAATAAAGAAGTACTGGAGATGGATGGTAAAGAAACAGAACTAATCACCACTCTACAAACCAGAAAACTGGAATACCTAAACCACGTGATGAGGGGACCAAAATATGAAATTTTGAGACTCATAATACAGGGAAAGATTCCAGGAAGACGATCTGTTGGCCGAAGGCAGAACTCATGGTTGAAGAATCTACGTGATTGGTATCAACGCAGATTGATTGATCTGTTTAGAGGAGCAAGTTCAAAAATAAAAATAGCCATTCTGATTGCCAACCTCCGTAGGGCGGCGGGCGAACTTTCGACACCAAATTGTCTTTGTACCTGGGGTAATCGAAGGGTCAAATTTTATTATAGGAAATTTCGACACCGCGGCGTAAAGCAGGTAGGTAGGTAATTAGCGGCGATGGACATTTGCACCTAAGCAGGACAAGCGGGTTTTCCCAATATTTATTGTCACGGCGGGGGGCGTGGCACTTGTGTACTTGTGACTAAATTATTTCAGTTGTAATTTATTTCTTGTTTGACGTTGACTTGTGCACGTATACGGATATTTAAAAAATGAGTTTGATAAAAAGTTCCCGTGGTCGAGATTTATTAGTGGTGGAGCATCATTCGTTCTCGAAACAGAAAGTGTTAAAAAGCGGCGAGATATTTTGGCGCTGCATCCAAAGAAACACTAAGTGTTCCGCAAAAGTGTTTACAATAGGCTGTGAGGACCTCACCATCACAAGAAGTGATTTGGTACATAATCATGAAGCCGATCCAAAAAAGCTTGAAGTAAAGATGGTAACCAATGCATGTAAAAGAAAAGCCCAAGAGGACATATCGGAAAAGCCTGCCAAAATTACAAGAACTGCTGTTGCTGAGTGTGATGCCAATTTGCTGACGGTTCCTGACATAGCTAGCATAAGAAAGAACATTTACAACTGTCGTCGTAAACTGTTACCAGGTTCGTTACCAAGAAGCATATCAGAAGTCCATAACGCGGTTAGTAATTATTCTCCTAAAACCTGTCGCAATGAAAGTTTTTTGTTTTTAAATCATCCTGAATTAAATGTAATTGTATTTTCATGCGAGACAAATATTCGTTTGTTGTGTAAATTAAAAACTTTGTATATGGATGGTACATTTTCATACAGTACCAAATATTTTCTACAATTATTTACTATACATGGCTTGGAAAATGGACATTATGTTCCTTTAGCATACTGTTTGTTAAAGGACAAATTGTCAATGACATACAAAAATTTATTTTCTTTATTAAGGTCTAAGATTTTTGAAACATTTCAATTATCATTAGAGCCAACTGAAATATTTGTGGATTTTGAAAAAGCAATTCACTGTGCTTTATGGTATATGTGGCCCAATGCAAAAATTAGTGGATGCCGTTTTCACTTACACCAAAACTGGTTTAAAAAAATTCAATCTTTGGGTTTAGTACAAGAATATAAGGATACAAATTCAGAAATTGGAAAATGGTTAAGGCATACGTTTGGTTTAACTTATTTAAATCCAGCGGAAGTTGAAGAATGCTTTCTTTATGATTTAATGTCATATAAACCTATAAACGCAACACTTGATATATATGCAGATTATTTACTGGAAAATTACATTTTCAATAGCGCTCTATTTCCACCACACATATGGTCTAATCAGAATCCGTCTATTGCGAGGACCACAAATGCCTGTGAATCCTTTCATTTGAGATTTAATTCTTCTTTTTATTCAACACATCCTTCTATTTTTATTTTTATTGAAAAGTTAAAAGAATTTCAAGTAGACACTTATGTCAAAATAAATAGTTTACATATACCAGCAAAAATCAAAGATACTACTGTTAAGGCTAAATTGGCATTTTTGGAGAAAATGATGGATAAACTACGATCCCAACAAATACGTAGGTTAGATTTTATAAAAGCTGTATCTTATCATTCCTATAATAGCAAATAAATCATTGTATACAAGTATATTAACGGTAAAATGTACAAAAATTAGGTACTAGTTGTATTATATTTAGATATTATTACAGTTATAAAGAAATAAAATGCACATTACGTTTATTAAAATAAATTAATTATGGTATTTTATTTATGTCGCAGCTATATTTATTTGGTGTGGAATATACCTGTAAGATAAAAACGGGAATTGGGGCTGGTGTCGAAAATTGCCATTAAATTTTAGTCGCTACCCGCTTAGTGTCGAAATTTCCTACGCCCCCGTAGGGAGACGGCACTCTAAGAAGAAGAAGGAAAATCTAATCATTATCTTTTTCCTGTTTAACTGTGGTCATCTGAAGACTTACTTCTTCGGTTACATTCTCTTGTAATTCGTTCAAAGCATTTTGGAATGCTTGTAATTCTTTATATTATTCTTCATCGCCAATTTCTCGCATTTGTATTCCAGATTAGACCGTGTAGTTTTTGGATTATTTCTACTTAAATTAATGTTACACTTCTTTCTAATCAAAGCAGTAAACAGTATTACCATACTTGTCAACAACTCTAAAGTTAATGACAGAACTATTCAAACACTCAATTATTACTACTTCTTGTACCTCAACTTCCTGTTTATATACATTTTCTGACATTCGAGATCTTAAGAGATAACATCTAGAACACTCTAGATATTTAAAACTTCTTCTATTCTTTCTTAGTCGGTCTGGGCAATTGTCAGCTCAGCCATGAAGTCTTCTATTGTGTTTCGAATTTTTTGTTCGACTATTTTCTTGGTTTGATTAGGTTAAAACGGCAATTGGTTGCGAAATTAGCACATTTATAGGATCAACATAAATATCATCTTTATAATTTTTATTTCAGAAATTTGGAAACGATTTCCGCATTAGAAATGAAGCATCAAAAGAAAATAAAAATTGTAATTTTAATTACAATCAATTATGGTTTAGTCCAATCTTAAAAAATCTGTGTTAAACAAACCACGAAAAAATAGTTTTGGAATCATTTAGCTTAAGCTTGATGCGTCTGTCCACTATGTTAGTACTAGTAGACTCTCTTCATTTTATTGTTTCTACCAGATGGCACAATATACATTTGTATTTATCACCTGCATAACTAAATATAAAATATACAACTTAATCTATTAAACGTAGTTATTTTGGTTCTAAAATATATAAAGCGTGGATGTATAAGATTAATTACATATTCACAACCGTACACCCGGAATTTTGTACACGGTCTACAGATGGATTTCAAAGTAATAAAACAACGAACACGAAGTGGTTTTTAATGTGGCAGTTACTTAATATATAACAATGTAGCATTTTAATACTAATCAAGGACACTGTTTAAAGAAGATATTCTAAAAATAAACATCAACGCTGTTCCTAAATTTTAATGTTCTTAGAGTATAGGGAACAAATTTATTAGTTTTTAATAAATAAGATATACATTCCTTTATATGGAATTACAAAATTATAATTTTCAATAAATCTTCAAATCGGAAAGATTATAATATCGACACCCTCTTGTCTTTTACAAGAGTTTATAAAAGTAATATGGCCATCTTGACAAATTTCGAATACAAGCAAGTATTAAGGATCTAAGCCATTTTTTTTTGGAAAGGAATAATCATAAAAGTAGTTTGGGTAGGACAAGGGTTACACTTTTCTCGTCCAAGGATCGTTCTGAGCATTTTTTTAAAACAAATGTTGGACAGACCATGGTAAGGTAGGTATATCAACAAAAGGAAAGACATTTAAGGTTACAAGCCTAATCTAGTTATCCTACAAATCTAAACCACGTTTATCATTTAGTGCCAAAAGATTTATAACATTGTAAGGACCGTAAACGTTTAAACTTCTTAAAACTTTTCTTCGTATTAGAAAAGATAACAAGATGGTGGAAGAACTTTACTGTCAAATAAAATATTGTATACATAATGCAGCAAAAGAGGCCATATAGTATAAGGAAAATGTGCAAAACCAAGATCCGGAGTGGTGGTCACAAAAAATAAACATAGTTGGTAGATACCAAAAAGAAAGCCTATCAAATCTGGCTAAAAACACAAAATTAAGAAGACTAAAGAATATACACTTACTGGAATATGAAAGTTGAGAAAACTTATACCAATAGAACAAAACGAAACGTAGAATAAACAATGTGAAGAAATAAACAGATATATAGGTGGAACTTGAGTATCTGAAGCATGGAAGTTTATAGGAAACCTGAAAAAAGATCAAAAAAGAACAGGAGATTAAACCCCATAAGTAAGTCAGATTGGGGAGACCATATTGCGTAATAAATTACAGAGATTTCAGGCGAAGGCCAAGTATAGCCAATCAGTGTGAACGCGTTAAGAAGAACCTTAAAGCAAATGAAAAACGGGAATGTCACAGCACAATACCTGGAAACATCACCACTAAAATAATAAAGCTTGGACTGTCAATACTAATAGAACTGTTAACGGAAATCTTTAATAAACGAATGCACACTGACCGTCATCAAGCACCAATAACGCAAATATTGTTAAGATCCGTAAGTTGAATGAAGGAGACAGCTTGCTTACAATAGGGGAAATTACTGAACACGTCGAAATACTTATGACAGTGTCTGTTCCTCGCCCCTGGACGAAAAATCAGAAAGCAAATCATCTTGTACAGTGTAAAATACTTTTGGTACAACATCAAACAGTGGTGGTTGTTTTTTTAATGCAAATTGTCATGCACATGAGTGCATCATTACAGCCTAGAGTCCAAGCAGGAAGCGTGGACTGGCGAAAATCTAAAGAAGCAGCACCGCGGAAAGCCAAGCAGAGGTATATTGTTTGTTGATTTTCTCCATAAACGGCTTAGATTTAGTGCTGCGTACCACTTCTAACTGCTTTATCATCATCATTATTGGCTCGACAATCCCCTGGAGATCTTGGCCTGCTCGCAGGTAAGTCACTACTCCCGTTGATTCATAGCAACTTCCCTCCATTTTCTGACTCTTATAATCTTAAGATCTTCTTCCACATCATCAATCTATCTTCTACGCGGTCGTCCCTTATTTATTCTCTCCTCTGGCAGAGGACAGAATAAATTTTGAGAATGCCAATTTCTTCGTGTACTACTGTTAACTGCTTGATAAAATGAAATTGGCTGCTTTGAATTGAAATGATTCGCCACAAACAGCTGTATCCATCATCATCATCAACCTTTATGCATCCACAATATAGTCTGCACAATATCCCTCCCATCAACAGCAATATTTCGATTTAGCAACAGATTAGTCATTATTTGCGTCTTTTATTTATATTAATCTTTAGTCCGTCCTCCAAGGAAGCGTGATATAATTTTTCAAACATTTGCATCATCCATACGATCGGCTATAAGGACGATGTCATCTACAAATCTCAAATGACTGAGCTTCTCTGCATTTATGTTGATACCATGCTCGTTCAGATGTGCCTTCTTAGAAATATAGTCTAAAAGCGTCGTGAATAGCTTTGGAGAGACTGTGCCTCCTAGCCGCACTCCTCGCTGCTGCATTAACGCAATAAAGATTGGACAAAATTCATTGGAAAACACTCTATATGTCTAATATGTTGCCGTGTGACTACCACAAGTTTGGACTCCTTAAGAAGATCTAGGAGATCATCACTCTGAAGATGACGATGGTGTACAAAAACGATCGTGCACAATCAGTTACAGATGCGACCAGATTCCTTCTTTGATGACAAAATTTTAAAAAATCCCGATTCGCTAGAAAAATAATTAATCTTTCTAAAGCAACAGTCCAGTTCATATTTGATTCTTATATATTCTGTTTGTAGTGATTTTTACACTCGCAGCAATATCTTTTGTTTCTTTTCTTAACACAACGGTAAAAGTATATTAATATTATATAGAATTTCAATAGCTTCACACTGTAAAATTATTATCTAAACAACCTACACAAAAAGTTAAAACGTATTGGTTCAACAATACCTATAATTACGTTTTACATAGCCAATTTTAGTCTCAAGTTTTTGTAATATTTGTACCGTTCTATTTTGAGAATAAAATAACCTCTCAGTCAGTTCTTATAAATTTCCAGACACATAATACCGAATGACAAATATGTAATCTTAGATTCTTAGAATAGAGGGTATAATAATCCTATTAAAAATTTGTATAAGAATGGTTATCTTCAAATAAACAAGTCATTATTCTCGACTAATTCGAAGATAATGGAGGTAATAGAGATAATTCTACTATTGAAGCCGTTAGAGAACGATATGTCTGACTGCTTTATATTATGTTAAAATTCTTACATGATAGAACAGTTAAAATAAAAACTGAAATAGTTTTTGAAGCAGACACATACTTATTAATGTTATAAAGTGGGCCAAGGTGGGCGAGGTATATAATTTCTACATTAAAAGATTTAAATCTAAAGCAGAGTTCTGTAGATTTATTATCACTATATGTTATTTTATTATGAACTGTTTTAAAAGGAATAAACATATTTCTGTATCTTCTTAACAAATATATCATAATAGTAATAAGATAAATAATATGTGTGTATGCTATTTTATATTTTCCTAGGTAATCACAAAATTTTATAAAATTTAAAAGTACTGAAAAGAATTGAACACTTAACCTTTCAGTACACGCGGCGGACTGTGAGTCCGCATATTGAAATAGCAAGTATGAGACTGACTAAAAAAATCTTCTAAAAAATTAGAGCATTTATTTAATAAATAATAATAATAAATAAAGGTACTGGTTTCATTGTAAATAAAAAGGTTAAACATTCTAGAATGTGCATCCTGAGACTAAGGGGAACATGTTTTAATTATAGCATCTTAAATGTGCTTGCCCCTACAGAGGAAAAGGATGACGATGCCAAAGAAAATTCTATGAAGAACTAGAGGCTGCATACCATTCATGCCCAAAGAATGACATCAAAATTATTTATGGTGATCTCAACGCAAAAATAGGAAAAGAGCAACAATACCTACCAACTATAGGTAAGCACAGCCTTCATGAGGTATCCAATGACAATGGCATCAGACTAATAAATCTAGCAACTTCTCTTAACTTGGTCATTGCCAGCACATGCTTCCAGCAAAAAAATATTCATAAGGGAACATAGAGATCTCCAGATGGGGTTACAGTAAATATGATCGATCATGTTATTATTGACTCTAGACATCACTCAGACGTAACAAACGTATGCAGCAGACGAGATCACTACCTAGTGGAAAGTAGAGTAAGAGCCAGAATCTCAAACATTAAAAAAGAAAAGGGATCCAAAATTGAAAAATATGGAACAAAAGACTTAGCAGACAACAGCAAAAAGGCAAAATACAAAGAATCTATAAAAGGAAGGCTAGAAAACAGCCAAAGCACGAGGATATAAACAGAGAATGGGAAGAGTGAAAAAACATCATACAAGACGCGGCCAAAGAGAGCCTCGGTCTACAAAAAAAGCTCAAAGAAATTGAAGGACAATGGTTCGATGAAGAGTGTCGTAACATAACCGAGAGGAAAAATAATGCATATTAACGACTACAACAACGACATAGAACACGAAAGGCAGAGGAGAATACAGAATGATGAACGAGGGAAGAGAAAAAAATACATCTCAGAAATAAAAGAGAACACATAGAAAAAGAACTCCAAGAAATGGAAAAACTAAATAAACCATCAGAAAACATAAAATTCTACCGAAAACTTTTAAAAGAAAAGAATTTATACCAAGAACAATGATGTGCAGAGACAAAGAAGGAGATATAGAGACAGAATTCTTCAAAGAACAGTTTGGAAAAAACGAAGATCCACCATATAATGGAATTACATACTGTAAATATATTGGATCAACGGATATCAGAGAAACAACCCCCCTTCAGTAGTTGAAATGCAAGAAGCAGTTAACAGACTGAAAAACAACAAGTCACCTGGATCAGACAACATTAGCGCAGCATTAATAAAGGAAGGGGAAGACTCCCTATGGAATGTGATACAGGAACTAATAGTGAACATATGGAATAATAAACAACTGTCACAAGACTGGAATACCGGAGTAATTATCCCACTACATTAAAAGAGAAATCAGCTTCAATGTAAAAACTATCGAGCAATAACGCTACTAACTGTGGCAGATAAAATACTGTCAAATATTGTGTATCACTGATTGAGACCATATGCGGAACAAATAGTTGGGGGACATCAATATGGTTTCTGCAGGCAGAAGTCCACAATAGATCAGATCTTTGTCTTGAGGCAAATCTTGGAAAAGATTAGTGAATTTAATATAGACACACATCATCTTTTCATTGATTTGGAGATTGCCTATGACAGCATCCATCGAGAATTTCTGATCCATGCACTGAAAGAGTTTAATATTCCAACTCAACTCATTGATATAGTAAAAGAAACACTTGAAGTACAAAGCAAAATTCGAATTCCAAACGCACTAACAGATACAATCCATGTGAGAACGGACCTACGACAGGGAGATGCCCTACCCTGCCTTCTATTCCACATCACATTAGAGAAAATAATTAGAGAGTCAAAAATCAACACCAGAGGGACAATAATAACAAAAAGTGTACAAATATTGGCATTTGCAGATGATGTTGATATCATAGCTAGAAACGAAAGAGGGATGATTATTGGGGTTGTTGCAATGAAAAATGACATTGGCTACCTTCTGGTATTTCTTGCAGTGGTATAGGCAACACACAGCTTGTCGACGGTATCAACACCCCCTTTAGTATTGTTATAATCCATTATGATTTCAGGTTTACCGGTAACTTTATCAATTTTATCAATCATAATGAAAACTGGATAACAGTAGAACGTTTTTCTTGCTTGAGTTTGTAGGACACAAGAGTGGCATTTTGTCGAAAGCCAAATAAAATACTGTTGGCTAACCGTTATTTTGTGGAGTTGTCAAACTCAGGTGGTAATTTTGTTTTGTTTTTACTAATTGTACCAACTAACATCAGCTTTTTCGCGTACAACATCTGTAACAGATTGATATTTGTGTTGTCGGTAGTAATATTCCTTTCTAATTTGTATATGGGTTCACATATTCTTAAGAATACCGCATTGGGAAAGTTGCTCAGAGCATAAGGACTATCAGGTTGCTGCCTTACATAGAATTCAAGATTTAAAGTAAAGTTTCACTTGGCATCAACTAGGCCATCCTTTGAATCTCATATTTATTGGGTTCATTTGGAATATATTGCCTAAATTAGCAATGCCTCGAAACCCTTCAAGTTTCTCATCCACTGTTACCAAAAAGGACTGTAAGCAGTTTTGCAGTTGGTAACGAAGGCATCAAATAGTTTCCGTATGAGTACTAACCTCTCCACCTTCTTGCGTTCTTCGTGAGTTTTAGAATTGTCGAATCTTATGTGCCGTAAAGGCAATTAAAACCTATTTAGAGACATCATAAATCGAAACAACTCCACATCTGTTCATTGGGTATTGTAGAATTCTCGTAAATTTAGGCACTTGATTTTAAGACGCCGGCTAAGTACAACAATTCAAATAGTGCTTGAAGCTCGCACATGTCCGTAGGTGATGTATCTCTTTCACGAGAATAATTAGCTGCAGTTGAAGCAATACGCTGATTTTCACGTTTGACAATAATTTTTAACATCCCTGTATTAAAAAAGTATGCATAGATTTCAAGTAGATATTTCAAAATTTTAGTTGAAGTTTTCGGATCAGGTAAATGTTTCAATAAATTTATAGATTTGGTTTTAGCATTCTTTACAGATAAGTCTTCTTTTTTTTCACTTAGTAGATTTGTTTTTGTCAATAAAAAATGCTTCTGTGACAGGAAATGCTTTCACTTCAATATCCGAAATATTTGTTTGCTTTCCGAATTATCACTTCTTTCTTCCAATAATCTTCATCTTGTTAATCATCATCATCGTAGAAAGGTTCTTGTTACTAATCATCTAATAATCCTTCTTTTATTAACTTTTGAAGGCGATTCTACTCTGCTTCGTAAGACGCCATCTGGAAAAAATAAACTTAGTTAAAAATTGCGTTACCTTCCAATTATTAGCAAAGATTATTTGTTAATAAAAAAATTGATTTTGATTGTAAGATTGTGCAGAAAAAAGATTAATTTACATATGAATATTATGGGAATACATGCTCACACACTAACTATGATAATATAAGTTGAAACAATTATGATCTTACCTTTTGTTAATTAAATACTCCAATAAATATAAAACCTATGTCAGTTACACCAGTATACGCACGCATATTAATGTACATTCATATACATTGCATGTACATTTTACGTACGCACTTCATTTTCTAGACCATAATCATTCTTTTAATGATGAATTTTAAATTCTTCACATTCAAAATAAAGGACTTAAACTATCTTTATTAGAATCTGTGGAAATCAACAAAATAAAAAATACAAACACAACTTTGAATGACCAACTTGAGACAAACAGTTCTCTTCCCCTCAACCTATTTAGTTAAAGACTATGAAGTGTCAACACGTAACAAAAATAGATCACTTGAGAAAGGCACTCTGCCGAAACAGCTGTAGTGATAAGAATTTAAAATAAATGCTTTGAAAACAAAAATTTCAGTGTTTTATTGTTATATAAGAACTACACACTAGATAGAATCGTGCAAGAAGTAGAAACATGTGATATCAGCATTAATGAAAAGAAAATAATAACAATGTTCATCATAAATATATCGATTAACAGGCATCCCATTAAGGGGGTAAAATATTCAGATACCTTGGCTGTCAAATGAATAATAAAACAAAATCTTGATCGAGAGTTTTAAAACAGGATACAACAGGCCAGAAACACTTTCCTAAGAATTCGAACGTTCTTTATTGCAAATGAACTTATTTAAAATACGATAAAATGTTATGTATGTGTATTATGATATATGACATAGAAGTATGAACTTTGAAAATCAGTTCAATGCAAAGACTGAACAGCTTTGAGGTGTGAGTATTTCGCCTCATACACAAGATTCTATGGATGGACGACGTCAGAAACGAATAAGTTTTAAGGTCAAATAGTAAAAAAACGAAAACAGCTTATCGTAGACATGTTTATAGATACAAGAGAAATAAATTACTATAGCTGATAATATCGCTTCGATATAATTCTAAATTGCCAATAAGCGTCGATAAGTCCTCTGGTCTGTATAGCGATCTTACATTCCACGTGAATAAACCTAAATCTTTGTCCTTTTTTGCGCCAAGTCATAGTCTAGATTTCAGTCCGGAAATTTCTCATTGGATTTTCGTAACAAGATTTTTTTATGGTGTCGGGATGTTAACCTTACGCACAACCTGGAGGGCCAGAGACTCCTCTGTTAAGCTTACCATACCTAGCCAAGGTGTTCCAGATTCAAGCCGTTGGAGACTTAACCTATCTCTTCATGGGTAGGATTGTCAACTAGAGCGTCGCTTGGTATATAATGATAGAAGCCACTTGGTATAGCTACTGCCACCAAGACTTATACACTAACCCTTCATCCTCCTCCTTTCTCAACCTGGTTTGAGACCGGATATGGCGGAGTTTAGTCAATTTAACTATTTACAAAAGTAAAATTGTAAAAATATCACATAATTCGCACAATGCTATAGCCTCTTTATAAAAATCCCTTGAATACTCGGTAATAGAGTAAGAGCGACGAAGCACTACAGTCTGCTACTATGCCTTATCCTGCTTATATATGGAAACTGCTTATATTAGTTTCCAATCAAATTCAGAGCATCTTTTCCTCTACTAACCCAAGAAAATCCCATAAAATACTATACAACTTTATTACTTGTTTTAATCAGTAGTTTATTTGAAGAAGAATTTTGGAATATAAATAGCTGATTTAAATACCATTTTCACTTAATAACTTATCTTTTTGTATTTGAATCTAGCTATGATGTTAAAATAAATAATTAACCAATAAATGATTTCTTTTTAGAAACTTAAACATATGAGATACTGGAGCATCAAATATTGTGCAAGAATATATTAATAAATTATCTCTCGTCTTGACAAAGTAATAATTTGTATATCCAAATAGAAAGTTGCACATTTCTACCTATACATGATTAACATGGTCTTGATTGTGATTTTAACTGTATAAATATTTTAATAATAAGCTAAATATTAACCATTTATATTCTTATTCTTTTATAATTACATATTACATTTGAAAGTTTTTATATTTGGTGTTCACACTGGTATAATGATATATTACTCCAGTCGTCAGAGACGAACATGCCACTAAACCCCTAAAAACAATACGAACAAGCTGAATTTTGCAGAGAATATTAATTTTGGGAACCCAACAAAGATGCAAAAAAGTTGGTGTCGGTCGATATGCGCTCGACCGTTTTGCGCCCTTACCTGAAATCGGCCGGTTTGCGCTCTAACACTTTCTTAATGTATAGCTAATGTATAATGTATAGCTAATTATTTTTTTATATCGACCGTTTTGCGCTCTCTTGTAATCGACGTTTAATTTTATTCTACCATAACGATCAGTTAACGGTTAGGCTAGTAAAATTAGTTTTAAAAAATCATAAAACTATAAAAAAATAAAAATAAACCATCTTCCTTCCACACTTTTATTCAGGCTTAGGACTGTCATAGTTTATACATAATATAAACATTTGGCGTGTTTAGAAGATGTTTTTTTTTATTTTTATTCATTTTTTTTAGTTTTTTTTTTTTAATTTGTTAATTTTTTTGGTAATAATCCAATTTGGTAGTTTCTCTTTCATTGATGAAAATAACATATCGTATGTCTCTTTGGTTTTGTTAGGAAGTAACGCAAATATAAATGGAATTGTATTTGTCTCCTATGTCGTACTACCAATATCGATATGAACGGTATACATTTGACAAAATTGCTTACTGCAGCTTTTGAATATTCCATCCATAAATACAGTGTCCTTACTGTTAACTAAAATCTCCCTAGCTTTGTTGCTAGCACACACCAAGATTCTGTATCCCGAGGGGGTGGTCTTGTCGATAAATAAAAATTTCGTTTTGTCGCTCATTGTAATAATTTCTTCTGGAAATACTATTTCGGATGCTGCCGCTGGATCTGTGAGCAGCCCACGCGCACTTTTTCTACAATCGTTTAAACCACTTTTCACTGAAGAGAATTTTGGGATGTCTGTCAGGAAATCCAGTCCTTGACTATATAATCTTTGAAATTCATCTTGATATATTTTTGACATCGGCAAATAACTATTGTCTTCCCTAGCTCTTTTTCGAGCATTAAAGGCACACTGCTTCACTTCTGTCTTTAATTATGTGGCCTCGACATTTTTCAGTTTTCTCTTTCAAACAACTCCAAAAAACCGAACCATCTTTATTTGTTTTTTTCATACGAAAACTGTACCCTTTGTACAATGCACATGGTTTTTCCTTCTAAGTTTCAATAATTTGCACATCCATTTTTAAAACACTATAATAACTCACACTAACTCACACTGATTCACAATAATTCTTGATCCTACTATCTCATAGAACGCAATAGAAATGATTGACCATCAATATGGTCATTATCATGTAGAATTTTCAGGTAATTTTTCTGCTACCATACTATTTGTTAATGACTTAAGTAGTTACCAGTTCGCATTATCGGGTAGAAAGGAAAGTTAGTTCCAGCGATCTCTCATTTTGGGAATTCTAGTTACTAATTATATCTAAATAATTAACTTCCAGGTAGAAGGATTATAAACAGAGGTATTAAAGATTAAAGAACACTCTGTTGTTCGACAGTATTAGAAAAATTTAATAATTTTGTTAGTTTTGATTTGACATTTTTTTTTCAAATCTAAAGGAAAAAGATGTCTGTTTATTTGACATGTTAGTTTGTTCATTGCAGGTTTACCAGACTATTATTGTAGAATAAAATTAAAATTATATTGCAAGAGAGCGCAAATCGACCGATTAAGGAAACTATAGTAGTTAGATATTTCTATTATGAAAATTGCAAAGCGCAAACCGGTCGATTTCAGGTAAGGCCGCAAAACGGTCGAGCGCTAACCGGCCGTATTCAAAAAAGGTTACTACTTTTACTCCCGGGCTTTTGTATTAAATGAACCGTTCTCTTAGAAACAATGCTTGAAGCGACCGTTGATTTTGAATGTTAGTTACGCGCGCCAAATTAATGTTCAATAAAATTTGTATCAGCTTGACGGTGAAAATTCAATATCTTTTGATTTAAGTATTCTATACACAAAAACATTTATTTTTTGCTTCTGAAAAAATGCAAACAAATGATGAAATGATCCAAGTTGAAGAAGAGTTTTATGCCATTCTATGATTTCCAAGATGCATAGCTGCGTACGAATTGATTTTTATGGAGGTGCAAATGCAGAAATATATCGTTCAGAAAAAGAGTTTTTGCATTAAATGTCCAAAAAATCAGTACTAGTTTTAAAATTAGAAATATTGTTGCAACATGAGTAGATATAGTAGACGGTTCTGAGGTCATCCCCTAAATCACAACTCCTAAAATCGCAACCTCCGATCGTAAATGCCAAACGGCTTAACTTAGGATGCGGTCTTCTTCTTCTTAACATGCCATACACCAAAGTGCGTAGGCGACTATCTTATTACTAGAATTCGGTTCTTGGCGGCCTGACACAGCTCGCCTGTATTGTGTATTCCTGTCCATTCTTTAATATTCCTTAACCAGGATAATTGTTTGCGGCCGGCTCCTCTCCTACCTTCGATCTTCCCGGAGAGATGGAGAGGATGCGGTCTGTACATGATCAAACAACATTTATTGATAGTGGCATTCAAAGATTTGGAGCTGGAGACTTTGTTAGGTTTGTACTATTTTTTATAGTTGGTCAGTGTGGTTACAGTTTAAAATCATATTATATGACACAGCTAAACAAGATGCTAGAACAGAAACAGTTAATCTTTATAATAAATCTCCCACACGAACTAGAAATGTTGTGGAAAGGCAATAAAAGGCATGATTCCCAATTCTTAAAAATCGAATGAGATTAAATTATCTGAAGTGACTATGAATGTTAAAAACGAAGGCAATTTTCCTCAATTTTGAGCTGAAATTGAGGGAACATTATTGCAAATTATGTATTAGATATGTATTAATCATACATATATTAGTTCAGCAGTTTCTGTACTGGGTTCTTAAAATTTGTATAAAGTTTAAATTTACCTATTTAATATAAATGACATTAAAAGACACTTTTTGTACAGTATATTTATTATAAATCTTCTGATAAAATAAAATAAACACAAACACAAAACAAATAAAATATTGAGCATGTTCTTGTTTTAATCGTAATTAAATTTTTAATATTTTAGTATTATTTTTAATATTTCATGATTGGTCTTTCTCTCTCTTCTTTGTCCTCTTATCGATCATTTTCTTCATTTAAAACTTCCAGTTTTCATTAATAGTTTTTCTTGCTTTCTATACTTAATTGATTTATATTTGGATTCTTCCTCAATAAGTAAAAGTTCCTCTTTTTGTAAAATTTAAAGAACTACTTCTTTAATATATTTTTGGAATGAGATATTGATAACCTTTCAAATGAAATGTCACATGTCCCTCATTGCTAGGGTGTGACTCTCACCTTATTAGGGTTAATCGAAATACCGAAACTTTGAAACCAATCGGCGTTTCCAAGCGATATTCTTTTGTGTTTAAAGTAATTTTTTCACATACTTTAATTGCAGTATCTATCTTTGTAATGAATAAATAAACCAAACCTAATTTTTTTAAAATCCACTATTGTATTTTTTGTGGTCCTATTCGATATTTTGGTTAAGTTTCGCTTTTTATCTCAACAGAGCACAAAACGACGTAAGTTATTGGTTATTTATTTATCGTATGGCACTTGACACATTTACATTTAAATTTACATATCTTTTGTATAAAACATTACATATATGTTTACAAACGAACATCTAACTTATTTATATATTCTATCGACTCTGGAGTCGCCATTAGAAAATCGTCTGACCTGCCTTGATAGGATCTTGTGGGACACTGCTCTGTAATGTGACATGTGACAGATGGTTTACCCCATTTGTGCATCATGTAACCGCATCTGCCGTGTTGGGTTCTGATTCGGTTCAGCATAGTCCATATGTTGCGTGGTAAGTCAAAACCTGGTGGTTTTTGTGTGATGCAGGGTAAGCTGATATTTTGTTGTTCCATCCATTCTCGAGTCCAAGTGGTCGTTAAGTTAAACTCATTTTCGACAGCAATCTGTGCTGTTTTTATTGGCGGTCGTCTGGAGCGTAAACGGTTACCGTTGGCAGCATCTATATCTTGATGAATTGACAGGATCTCGTTATTAAGTATCTTTGTGTACTCACTAGTGAGGGAGTGTATGCGCCGTAGTTTGGATGGTGAAATGTGGCTCAGTACTGGGAGCCATTGCGTAGGAGTGGATTTGATAACACCAATAATCATTCTCATTGTACTGTTCAATTGGGCATCTACTTTGTGTATACGTGGGCTGTTAAGCCAGGCTGAAGAGCAGTATTCTGCGGTTGAGAAGACAAGGCCCAGGGCAGATGATCGCAAAGTGGAAGCCGATGCTCCCCATGTTGTGCCACACAGCTTCTGGATGATGTTTCTGGATTTAAGTTTTTCCGCTGTTTTTGACAGATGTTCCTTGAAAGATAGGGTTCTGTCAAGAGTCACCCTAAGGTACTTTGGTGTTTTATTGTAAGCGAGTGTGGTGTTTTCGAATTGGATGTTCAGTGTTCTTCCTGCAAGCTTGTTATTTAGATGAAAACTGGAAACCTCTGTTTTGATATGGTTTGGTTGGAGCCTCCATTTACGGAAATACTTTCCGACTGTGTGTAAGTCTGCCGTAAGGATTTCTTCTGTTTATTCAAATGACTTACACCCTGTTGCAAGGACCCAGTCGTCGGCATAACCAAACTTCCTTGATCTGGTTTCTGGTATATCAGCAATGTACAGGCTAAAGAGAAGAGGAGCTAGGACAGATCCCTGGGGCAGTCCATTCTTCAGTTTTTTTGGAGTGCTGATGTCGGTTCCCATGACTATTTGAATCGTTCGGTCGGCTAGCATGCTGTTGATTATTCGAGCGGTGGATTTACAGGAGATTGTACGGAGGAGCTTATATATCATGCCTTCTCTTCAGACTGAATCGTAGGCCGCTGTTAGATCTATGAATGCGGCTGAAGTTTTAAGTTTTCTCTGGAACTCTGCCTCAATAAATGTGGTAAGTGAAAGAACCTGATCTGCGCAGCTTCTTTTCGGTCGGAAACCTGCCTGATCAACCGGTATTGATTCAAGTAGCTTTGGACTAATTCTGCTATAGATGAGTTGTTCTAGTAGCTTGAACATTGCCGATAGTAGGTCTATTGGTCTGTAGTTCTTAGGGTTGTTATTATTTGGTTTCCCTGGTTTTAATATGGCAATGATCTTTAAGCGCTTGAGTTCCTGTGGTATGGTACCGGTCTTCATAATATCTGTGAAAAAGTGGGCCATCCATTCTCTTGCATATTTGCCGCTGTTAATTAAGAATTCGGGATGAATATTGTCAAAACCTGGGGCTTTACATCCTTGATAGCTATAGTGACTTCTTCGCAACTGAAAGGGCGAGAGTATTCAATTTCAGCAGATTGGAATTTTAAATTTTTGAGCTCTCGTTTTACCTTGATTATGTGTGGCTTTTCTTTCGGGGCCCTAGATATCGATACCAGATGTGAGGCATTAGTGTTTGTGTTAATGTTTGTTTTGTTCCTTGTTATGGCAGTTTCGCTTCCTAATTTTCTTAGTAGTGTCCATGCTTGCGTACATGATGTTTGAAAATGAAGACTTTCTACAGTTTCCGTCCATTTTTGTTGTCTCGCTGCAACTAGGCTATGGAGCAGTTCATCGGCTAATTCTTGATCGCCGCTTTCAAGGAAATTTTGGTACAGTTCTTCGCTGTTATGGGACCAACCAGGAATATATTCTTTTCGGTAGCCTCTTGGTATATGATTTTTGGCCGTGCTTATTACGGCTCCAACGAATCTTTTGTAATTTCTGATGGTAGGGGGTATCCAGCCTAGAGTCTTGTCCAGTTCCGCATAAAAGCTACCCCAAATGGCTTCTTTTAGATTCCAACGTGGGTGAGGGATGAATGTGATTATAGGAATCTGGGTTCCTGCCTCTAAGATCACTGGGCGGTGTTGGTTGTGTGGGAAGTCGTCCATTAGTTTTCGAGAGACTGCTAGAGGTTGCCCGTTTTTATTAGTAGAGACAAAACATAGATCAGGATTGTACTCCTTCTTCCATGCTGCTGACATAAATGTAGGTCGGTCTTTAGCGTCAAACTTTAGTGATAGGTGTTCGTCCTCCGCCCATTTTACTAGTGCATTCCCATTGCTGTTGCATTGTTTATATTTCCACTGCTCATGGTGACTGTTGTAGTCCCCCATCTATATTGACGGGAGCGAATGTGTGTCGATGACTTGAGCTGACCAGGATATAGCCGGTGGTTTGTAGGTGTTAGTAACGGTGATGCTTCCAATTTTTACAACAGCATTGTGAATTTCATCATCAGTACACGTGGAAACAAGGACGGCGTTTTCTATGTTTTGTTTAACGTATGTTGCTGTGCCGTATGATCGATGGTACGTAGCACCCAGTAGTTCGAAGCCAGGTATTTTTCCCCTTTTTCGCAGTTGTTCTTCCGTTTCGCAGTGTGTTTCCTGTAAAGCGACCAGGTCGATGTCGTTATCTTTTAGAAATTTTGATAAGTACTGGCTCTTTGAATAGCATATGCTTTCTACATTTAAGTGACAAATTCGGATCATAGGTCCGAGTTTTCTAGTCGTTGGGTCCTAAGAAGGGCCATTTGTATTATTGTTAATTTGTCTTCTGGTAACGTTTAATGGCATTGTTTGCAATGTGTCTCTGGTCAGGAGATCCTGAGATTATCTGACCGCCAGTATTTGCTAGTTCATTTAGCATTACTCAGGGTGCACGTGTAGTATTCTACTACGGACGCGAACTAGCTCTACACACCCGTGTGTAGTTATTGGTTTACAGCATTCATTAAAAATTACACACACAAACTGTATAGGTTGCATTTTAATCAATGCTTACAGTCTCACCAGGCTATTATGTTGCTCATCTATATTTTCTGAGTGATCAGTCTTTTTATAATGTTAGTATAAATTATATTTGGCACTTATCGCAAATAGACCCTTAGATAATAAAAACCAAAGGCCGCGTTAGCGACAAAAGATTTCGACACTTCTCTTTTAAATTAGTTTCTTGTAGTGAATTTCGAATTTAACGAGAATAACACCTTAAAATTTATGACCACTCTTATCTACCTACCCTTAAAATTGCTGGTCATTATACTATTCATTGTATAGAGGGTCAGTTCGCCACTATAAATCCATTCGACATCAGGGGCGACTCGTAAATGGATAGATGTGAAAGTGTTTTTTTTTTTCTCAATATTTTAGAAGTTTAATTTATTACTCGGAGATATTGAAATTGAAAGGAAAACTGATAAAATCAATAGCCTACATAAAAGCCGTTAGGTAGAACCACTGATACT
Organism: Diabrotica undecimpunctata; assembly: GCF_040954645.1. Lineage (NCBI taxonomy): Eukaryota > Metazoa > Arthropoda > Insecta > Coleoptera > Chrysomelidae > Diabrotica > Diabrotica undecimpunctata. The sequence continues at coordinate 133,657,585 of NC_092808.1, forward strand.
AATCTCTAATCTGATCATAGACGGAATAATAAATAAAAATAGATTTAACGTAACGACTGTAACGAAACTATGAACAGGGTTCGTAAACACCTTTCTTCAATTCCGACAATGGAGAGCCATTATTTTCGAAGTTTTACCTCAAAAAAATATATAGAAGGAGGTAAAACATTGACAGATCTGTACAATAATTTATCAAGCTGATTGCCAAAGAGACAATGATGAATTTGTAAGAATTGGTTTATATCGTAAACTTTTTAATTGTATATTTAACTATGCATTCTTTTCTCCCAAAAAAGATCAATAACAGTAATTTGAAAAATACAAAAATTCGATCAATGGTCTCGAAAAAAATACTCTCGAGAATATTACTTCTACATTCGCAATAAAGAACAACGTATTTGCAAAACTATGTTCTTGGAAATCCTTAACGTTTCAGAAACTTAGATCACTACAGCATTAAAAAAACTGAAAGATTGTGGATCTTTATAGGAAGATAAATGTGCTAAACACACTAACAGACCACATAAACTATATACAACGTAAAAATCACATAAATCAGTTTTCTGTAGTAAATTCCCATTATACGCGTAAGAATACGACGAAGATGTACCTTGAAGAAGGGCTAAATATCCAGAAAATTTACCAATTGTACAATGAGTATTAATAATTTCACCGATTAATAATTTCACAAATGGGGTTTCCCTATACGTTGAACACCCAAACTAGAAGGAAGAAAGAACACGGCAAAGACCAAGTAGAAAATTAACAGAAAGAAGAAGAAATGAAGTTCAACATAAATTTACTTCAAGAGGAATTCATAAGGGACCTATACCAGAGAAGACTGGACCAGGTTACAGGATTTCGGTTTCAGAAACGCCAAAGAAACGTACGAGCACGTCAAACACAGCATAAAAAAAAGCGGCATTAGAAGCTTTGGGGAAACTTGAGAAAAGAAATACCCAACACAAAGTAAAAATAAACAAAGAAACCAAAAAATGTATTAAGGAGAAGAAAATTCTATATATGAAAAGTATGAGTACCCAATCCCCAGAGGACACACAGAAGTACAAAGAAAAAAACAGAGAAGTAAAACGAAGAAGGGCAAAAGAAAAGAATGAAGAATGGGAAGAAACATGTGCACAAATTGAACAATACATAGGAGGAACAAGGAATTCGGAATCCTGGAAAATACTGAAATCTTTAAGGAAGAATAACAACAGAAAGGTCCAAATACAATGCATCTCAGAAAAAGAGTGGGAAGACTACTATAAAGAACTACTCACAGAAAATCGCCCAGATTTCATAGAGACAAACACAGAACAGGAACAACAACAAAATCAGAATGAAGAACAGATTGAGATAACATTAAAGACTTTAAAGAATAAAAAATCAGGGGGACCAGGAGGAATCGTTAGGAACTAATTAAGTACGGAACGGACAAACTACACAGAATTATACACGAAATGTTCAGTAACGCTATAACCCTAAACGAAATACCAGATGAATGGTCCAAAGCATATTATAACCTCGATACATAAAAAGGGAGATAAGAAGAAATGCGAGAACTACAGAGGCATCAGTGTGATAGATGTATGGACAGGTTATATGGAAAAATACTGAAAGAAAAACTGGAAAAATTTACCTCAAATAAAATCGGAGAAGATCATGCGGGGTTCACGGCAGGAAAATCTTGCATAGACCACATATATACACTCCAATAACTAATTGAAACAAAAAATGGAAAAAAATAGACCAGTACACATGGCATTCATAGATTTAAAAATGGCATATGACACGGTCCCCAGAAAACAACTATGGAACACGATGAAGGAAATCGGAATAACTCAGAGGTTAATAGAAGCCGTAAAAAACCTTTACAACAACATCAAGGTAAGAGGTAAAACCAGCAATAAATACTCCAACAAATTTAAGACTACAAAAGGCTTATTGCAGGTATGCTTTACATCTCCGGGAAGGGATGGGAATACCAATCCGGGACAACTTCTTGTACAAATTAAAGCTTTGCAGATGACCAAGTGGTAACAGCTCAAGATGAAGAAGATCTGTGCTATATGCTCCGAAAATTAAAAAAGGAATACACAAAAAATGGACTGGAAATAAATCTAGAAAAGACCGAATATTTAACAACAGAGCAAGAACCAGTGAGAAACTTGGAAATGGACGATAATAGGGAAATTAACGGCACTGACAAATTCAAATATTTAGGATTCATACTCTCAAAAAATGGAACCACCGAGCAAGAGATAACCAGCAGATTAGCACAGACAAGAACATGTATTAAACAAATGAACGGGATACTGTGGGATAGACAGATTACCAGAAATACAAAGAAGAGAATTTATAACACAGAAAAGAAGAGAATGGCAGAACAGAAAGGACTGAAGACGTTGGCTGAAAGAAGGAAGCTGACAACTGTAAAAATCCTTATATAGATAGATAGACAATGAGTATTGCGAACAAAATAACATCACTACAGTTGCCACGTCACGCCAGTACAGAGATATTTTCAATGAACAGTTCAATATTGAGTTATTTAAACCAAAAAAGGACCAGTGTACCGTTTGTTTTGTTTTTAATATAGCTGAAGATGCTGAAAAATCAAAATTGCTCAAAAAATACGAGTTCCATATGAAAAACAAAGAAGTTGTCAGAAATTTAAAAGATCTAGACAAATAGCTTGTACTAATGATAAGAGTTTGTGTGTGCTTTGCTTTCACCTTCAAAAGATTTTAGCTACCCCTTTGTCTAACGTAAGTGATTTTTACTACAAAATTAAATACTCTACATGTAACTTTACAGTTTATGATGTTGAAAATAATCAGGGTTACTGCTATGGCTGACATGAGCAGAAATGAGGTCCAAATGAAATTGTCAGTTGCCTCTGGAAATTTTTGGATCTGAAGGCAAAACATAGTGTTAAAACGATATATTCTACTCAGACAAATTGTGGGGGACAAAATAGGAATCGTTTTGTGTTTTTATGTTTGTTTTTGATGCTGCACATTTTTACATTGATGTTGTTCACAGATTTCTGGAAAAAGGCCACACTCAGAACGAGGGTGACAATGTGCACGCTGTTATCGAAAATGCAAAGAAAAGGCAATCGGTTTTATATGTGCCAGAACAGTGGGTCACATTAATCAGAATGGCTAAAACTACAGGAAGAGTTAATGATGTTACGGAAATGTCCCAAGATATTTTTTTTAACTTTAAACAACGGACATATCGAGAATTGGAAAGTTGACAACGAAAAAAATCAATAAAAGTTAGCAAAAAACAAGAAATAAAATTTTTGCATGAACTCCAAAAGCTGAATTCCTGAATTCGATGATGGTTGTAAAGGTTGTGACATAAAATTAAATCGAAAATGCAGAGGACGGACTTCCACTACCATCAAATTTCCACCGAAACTGTATGATGCACTATTACCAATTGAAGAAAAAATGCTAAAAGGATTACTGTGGCTGTGAAATACTAGCAAAATACCCACAAGGTACCATGGATTTTACAAAAATCTTAATTCAAAGAGTTATGTATCTCCTAAAGTCGAGTTTTAAGTTGATTCAGTTAAGAACGAAGAAGAGTCAGAGTAGAAAAATTGAATTAAAATACACAACGGCAAATTAGATCAATAACTTCTTCAAAATGTAGTATTTTTTATAAATAAAGTTAAGAAACGAATAATTCTGGTATTTATTACTAAAAATATCTCCATCGAAAATGATAGTAACTCATTCAAAAGTCACTTATGACCATTTTTGTCTTAAATCTGTTTTACTCTTATAAGATTATTATTAAAACTATCACTTAATGCTATAAAAACATCCATTTTATAGATTAATGAATTTTGGTAACGATGTAGATATATTTTTATAATTATCTCAATTACATAAAAAATGAGTTACTACAGTCTTCGTAGGATCATTCGAATTAATGTCACAACATTCAGCATGGTGACTAGGCTATCACCGACCCATATAAATAAGAGACTCCATAACCTATCCGAATGACAAATTTTTTCGATGGCTCTATGGTTTTATTCAAACATACATACCATAAATATTCAGTCATACATTTTTTGTCCTTATATAATATTTCCATGTTATACTTTTTCATTCTTGAAACCACAAAGTTTATTTTTTAAAGAACCACCTGTTACATCTCCTTACCTAAAGACTTTTATTATTCAAAAAGTGTGCTGAACACCCGCCTATGGTACCTATGCTACCTATGCGGTTCCTGTTGGTACCTACCTGGCGTTTAAAAATCCAATTTTTACCTGTAAATAAATGATTAAAGGTAGAAATAGTGCGAGGGTTTGGTCGGTCTAGTGGGGGTAATTTTGTTTCACTTTTAGAAAACAGTATCACATTCACCACCTACAGCGTTGCCAAGTATCTTGATATATTTTTTGTCATGAAGCACGCGAGTCGGTATTATTGAAGTACGAACTGTAAAGAAAAAGGCAACGCTGTATCGGTAGTTGCAAGAAGTTCAAAAGAACCAAATGTCTCGTTGCCATGTTTATCAAATTGTATGAGAGTTTAAAAGTTTTAATAATAGTTAAATGGGCAGTTACAAAATAAAAATTTGCAAAATTGTAAGTTATTACTAAATATTTATATTAACAGTGTAGTAAATCTCTTGATCCTATATCATTAACCAGAAATATTAAATTGTAGTTTATAATACGAATTGTTTACCTTTCTGTATAATTGATTTCATAGGATGTATCTTGACGAAACACTAACCAACCTAAAACATAAAATTAACAAATCCGAATGTGGGAAAACAGTAGGTAATGATTCCGAATATTCCGAAATTTGGAAGTTACTAAATACACACGTGGAAATAATCAAACTGTTGGCCAGGCTATATATTAAATACATTCTCCTTTACTTATAGATTAAAACAACTTGATCAAGTGATGCTAACCAAAGTTAAATATAATACTTATTAAAGTTTAATCAATAAACGGTATCAGTGCTTTTGGAATTATGTTTGTCCTCCATGTTAGAAACTATTCTGTTCGTATAATTAATTTTCTGTTCTTTTAGTTAAGTCGTCAGAGAGTTGTCCCCTAAAAATCATACGAACAAGCTGAGTTTTGTAGAAAATACTAAATTTGGGACCCCAAAAAAGATGCAAAAAAGTTTACTACTTTTATCCCCGAGCTTCCCCCTACGCAAATCCAAGCTTTTCCCCTACGTAAAACTCGAAAAAATCGATTTACTAAGAATCTGTACACCGTAGAAAAAAATGTTTCAAATAAAAAATGTAGCTGAGATAATTTTATACAAAAATGTTTATAAGAATTTTTTGTGTAGAATCATTGATTATAAACCACCCAGGTCACCACCCATAATCAATGGTAGAATGAACAGTTCTCTAGAAACAACGTTTGAAGCGACCGTCGATTTTGCATGTCAGTTACGCGCGAGAGAAATCAATGTACAATAAAATTTGTCTCAGCTAGACGGTAAAAATTCGATATCTTTTGATCCAAATGTCGTATCGACAAAATTCAAGCTGAGTTTTAAAGGCAAAAAGTGCAGCTTTCATATTTAGTTTTGTATTTTGCCGTGAAGAAACTCAGTTTTTATAAAAGTGTTAAATAAAGTAATGGGGCGCGATTTTTGCCATTTTTTACGATTCTCCTGAGATCAATAAAATTAATGACTTTCATTGACCACTTGTGGTACAATTTCCATTTTTAGAGATCAATCTTTAAAACCCATGATATAAGATTTAAATTTTAAGTTGTGGTAACAAATATGAGGCATTTGGAATATGAATAAAAAACGCAGAATTTAATGTTTTACATTACAAACGACCACACGTCACGGAAAATGCATTTAAGAAGACGGTTTTGGATGTAGTTCATTGCAGAAGTTTTGTTCTTTTGAAAAACTTACTAGTGTAATTGAAAAAAAGTTTTAAATGTTGTAGATCGTTTGTTGTGTAAAAGTTTAAATCCAGCGTTTTTTAAGCGTTTTTCAAATGCCTCACATTTGTTGCCAAAACTCAAAACTAAAATTTCATGCTTTAGGTTTAGTCTCTAGTAATCGAAACTTCATAGTGGCCAGTCAATAAAAGGGATATATTATAGGAATCTTGTGAGAATTATAAAAAATGGCAAAAATCGCGCCACGTTTATTTATTTAACACCTGTATAAAATCTGAGATTATTTGCAATGCATACAAAAGCTGAACACTTTACCTTTAAAACGCATCTTGAATTTTGGCGATAGGTTACTTGAATCAAAAGATATCAAATTTTTCCGTCGAGCTGATACAAATTTTATTGAACATTGACCGTTGCTTCAAGCGTTGTTTCTAAGAGCACGGTTCATTCTACACAAAAAATGCTTATAAACATTTTTGTTTAAAATTATCTCAGCTACATTTTTTATTTGAAATATTTTTTTCTAAGGCGTATAGATTCTTGGTAAATCGATTTTTTGCGTTTTTACCCCCCTGCGAGGGAGGTATTAGAGAGAAGTCCGGGTGTAAAAGTGGTAAACGTTTTTGCATCTTTTTTGGAGTCCCAAAATTATTATTATCGGCAAAATTCAGCTTGTTCGAATGATTTTTAGAGGGTCAGTGGCATTTTTGTCTCTGTGGCATATTTGTATATTTTACATATAAAAAACTGGCTTAGTTCTGTTTTTTTTTTCTTATAAAAAACTAAACGTTTAATTTTTTATGATTTATAAGTTAAACTTTTACTGGATATATTTGTAAGGAAAATATTTAGCAAGTTTCCCTATAGATATATGCTCGTCTAACTTATTTTAGATGAACTGATTATGTGTATGAATTATTATATGAAACGTCTTCAGTAAAGGTTGAAATATCCATAAATTCAGTCAAGCATTATTTTAATAGTGTCAATGAAACTTATAATACCCGATAATATTTAAAAACTACTTCGTTAGACTATAAAAAATTTACGATGAATCCGTATTCCATCGATATTATTTTTGAACAAAGGAATGAGGGAACAAATTTAAATAGTATTGATTGTGTTTTATTATTCAAGAGGTTAGAACACGTTCGAAAATTGAGACTACCTTTCACGGAGCAACTGGTTGTTACAAGAGAAAAAAAGGAAGAACTTTTATTTTCCAATTTTTAAAATGGACTAATTTAGCACTTTCAATTCTACAAATTGCATTCCACGTTACAAGCGGTTATCCCAAATATATATTTTGTCCAGAAGTCCACAGAAAAATCCATACGATAAGATTGATTCATAAATAATTAGCATTATAATTTATTTATTGGTTTAAGCTCTAGTTTATTCTAAAACCATGTATGTGAGATAAATAATTTGTTACAAGTACAAGTTGACTGATGTTATGGTCTTAACAACTTATTACCATACCAAGATGGGAATTTATAAATATAAATTTATAAAAGACATATAATAGAAAAATATCCACTACTGATTTCATTATAGTCTTGGTTTTTACTCAGTAAGTTGCACTCTTTCGACTGCAAGATATGAAACATTTTTGTTTTGATGAGTGTGAAGGTATTACTTTCTTAAATTCTAACTGTTTAAAAAACCAATTTAATGCCATAAATCCCATATTTTATTTGTTGCTAAAAAAATAGTATAAGAACAAAAAAGAGTAAAAATTAGATATTAACAAAAAGTAACAATAAAAATAAGGACGTCAAAGGCAATATCTATACGTTCATGTAAAATATATTGTGATTAAGGACATTCAATCTGAACTAAAACAAACCGTTAGTACCGAGAATATCTAATAGGTAAAGCTTGTCCCAAAATATATCGTCTTGGTTATCCCCTCGTTAAAGGATTAGTGTTATTATTTCCAAATTGTTATCATTGGAATAACCAAAGCTATTGGTTGCTAGTGACAAAACATCAGAGGCGGACTCCAGGTAAAACTAATAATACAGCGATTTTATTTCAAGACCTCCATTTTATTGTAAAAAAAAAAAATGTTTTATTGCTTAAATTGATCGCTATGGAAATCATATAATATAAATACAAACATTAATAATGAATATTATTTCATATCTAATTCTATTTCACTGTCTGAGTCCTTATTTGGATTAATTACAATGGGTTGTATATTATAATTTTGCATAGACAGGTAGGTCTGTTCAACTTTTACAATATGTTGTTTTGAATTATTTATAACAATTTTAATTAACTGTATGACAGTGGCACTCAGGGTAGGAGAACTATTTTCCGCCCTCGCCTTTACTTTGACTTAATGCCACATATGCTCAATAGGGTTAAATACACAATGGTGCTGTGGAAGACGTAACACTGTATGCCCCATTTGCTTTTCGAAGTTATCACATACATACTGCTTTTTAATATTAAATGTATTTAGTACTTCTAGTAGTTGTTTTTTGTTATAACTAGTTTCAAAATAAATATCATTTTTTAAGAAATACTCACGAATTTCAGTTTTAGTACTTGTTCTGTTTGGCGCTTGTTGTAGTTAACGACTGTGGTAGCTTACGTTATCGATGACGATTACACTATTTTCATGAATTTTTTTCAAAAGAGAATTTTTAAATTAATTTTTAAAAAGTTCTGCACTGGTATCTTGATGATAGTGTAAGTTAGAGTCTTTGATATTCTTCGCAGATAAGAGCAAACAGTTTGGAACCGACCCATCTTTCGAACCGGCGTGAGTTATTGTTATGCGTTTGCCTTTATTTGAAGGTGCTTTCGTCTGTCAGTTTTTTCTAGAATCGACCCATCCTTTGCACACTGTATCATGAGTATCAAACCATGTTTCATTCAGATAATATGATAGATTTGGTTTCTAACCTATACTTCCTAATTTCAGAGAGATAACTAGTTTTTTAAATGCGCAGTCTGTGTGGTTCTATTACTACTGTTTTGTCTATCTTACGATACTTAATACCTATTTTACAAATGACTCTATGGAGGGTGGTACGTCTTTTATCTACATTTGTTTTTTCTTCCTGTAACTTTAATTTAACTTTATCTAACGTAGGAACGAACTGATTTTCATAAAGGGAATCTATTGTTCTTAGAATATCGTGTTGAGTACTGTCCAAATGATGAGACTAAAAATCACTACTTTTTTTTGTCCTGTCAATGGTTCTTTGCTTAAAATATGCCTTATCGATGATAATGGTGTTTTGTAAGTAAACATGTGCCTTTCACAGCATCTTGTTTGATTAGGCCCCTATCTATTAAAATATAATACACATTTTTAACTATTTCTTTTGCATGTAATGACAAATGTTTCGATTATGTTTAGTAGTTGTCGAGTGATTATTTTCCCACGGACGAAACATATTTGTTACGAACAAACTTCACTAATACACTATATACAAAGTACCAAGTAGAGATTTTTATTGGCTAATGCTACCTATCACTTTTAATTCCCTCAACATTAGCCGAACCTATCTATTAATAATTGTAATAATACCACTAATCCTTTAACGACAGGAAAGCCAAGGCGACATATTTTGAGACAAGCTTTACCATCCTCTTGTTAATTCCAGTAATATTTTGTCATGTTGTTCATGTCATATTTTCTCGTTATGGGTTTTTATTAGTAAAGTTCTTCTCGTTCTTACGTTTCAGTCTCACCAAAACATTACATTTGTATTACTAAATATTTAAATTTATTTTTTTTTTCGTGATATTTAGTCCCTCGATTTTAAGCTTGCACTTTAAAGGTATATTTGATGTTATGTATTAGGTTTTGAAGGTGGAAATCGTTATGCTGAAAAATTGACTGATTAAATTGTAAAAATCGGTGCACATTTTCATTTTCCACCGTTAGCACTACGTCGTCAGCATAAAAATATTAACTCTCCTATTTTATACCTTATCACTTTATTCGTGCTGTTATAAAGAGTGGATGTACAGAACATATTAATAGAATTTAAGAAAGAGGTGTACCGAAAATCGCTCGAAATAAATTATCAGTAAAAAATTGAAATATGGCGAAGTGCGAAGGGATAATCTTAATATAAAGATTGCGGATGTAAGAAATGAGTAGACAATTTACCTAAAATCAAAAAGGAATAAGAGAAAGTTTATTGATAAATGTTTTAACTGGATTACAATATTACTGTGCTTCAGTGGGGCTCACAGGGCTATCGTCTGTGCAACTAAGATTTTACTTTTTTACTTTTACGATTGTATATCTGTTGGAGCATTAACTCAAAGATAATTCTTAAGGAGAGAATACTATCCTGTATATTATTAAGAATTCTGGTATTCTATACTGGAGTTATATTGCTTTTAATCCATAGTAAAATGCTGAGGCGAGCGTCACAAAATTAGCGCCACGAGAAGGCGTCACGTATAGCGTCACGAAATAGCAGTTCTTCAAATCGTCTCACTATTCTCGATTAATTCGTTTCTAGTTATTCAGATGACGTTAGGAGCAAACATAATAATTTATTGAATTATTTTAATACATTATAATTTGTTTAAAATATAAATAATGAATAAATAATAAAATTACTTTATTCACTTTTAAAAATATTGTTTAAAATTTAAAAATACAGAAAACAGTATGAATCTTCGCGATAGTCTACTGTAGTGCCTACTGTACCGCCTACTGTGCCTACTGTACCGCCTACTGTACCATCTTTTTTTCTCATCAGCTGCCCTGTAATGAATTTTGCATCTATTGTTGACCTATTTTGGTTTTCTCCCGTTTTTGTCTTTCAATAATAAACAAGTAGAATTTTGTAAAACGTTAAATTTAAAGATAATTTAAATAATGAGAATATCCCTAATACAGTATTTTCTCACGTGAAGTTTGGTTTTATCTGTCTGCTGTCCTCTACACACCACAAAAAAAATCGTCGGATCGTTTTTGAAGACACTGTAAAAAGATTTAAGTGTATTTTAGATTTAAATCGATAAAAATTTAACAAATATTCTAGTTAATGGTAATGTTGAACATAATTTCAATATAAATTATTTAAAAAGGTTCTGAAACTATTTTCTTGTAGCATGTCGAGTTAAATATTATAAATTATAAATTATTAGTTTCTTTTTTCATTGCAATCACATATCAAATTTTTTTATAACAAAAATATCAAGTAGGAAACATTATGTATTACTAATTGTCTTATTTCGCATTTACATTTTTTTAAATCCAAAAATGTGGTAAATTTTTCCATTATGTTGCCAAATATTCATATAGGAAACCATTAAAAACTGTTTAAAACGAGGAAAATATATTTTGAAAAATCACTCAAAGATTCCTTTCAATATTTCATTTTTGAAGAATGTACCATACGGCAACACCGCCTGAAGATTGAACTGAGTTCTATACATGGTGGAAGAGAGTGCTGCTCGGTCAGGTAGGTCTTGAGGCTTGGCTGTAGACCGGAGAGTTGGAGACTGAAATTTCTACTTTAGTATGCAGTAATGCGTACGAGAGTGAGGGTCACGATAATAGCTGCTTCAGTAGCTTTTAGCGCGAAAGTTTTTTAACAACGAAAGTTTTTTTGTTTGGAACAAAACTAGTATTTATTGATAAGGAATATTATTTAGTGGATTTTTTTAATGATTTAGGACTGTTCGGTGATTTAAAAAGTGTTTAACACGAGGAATAACGTATGTTGTGACTTGAACATATATGAAGTTTAACGGTTTTTTTGGAAACGGACACTGCCATCCGCGAGTTGGTGACCTAAGGACTGATGTTCTTTTGGTTATAACAGTTTATAAATCGGCTTAAATTGCTCTATTTTTGTGTTTGTGTAGTGCCTGACATGATAAATGGGACTTTCTCTGCATTTTCTGGATACTGGTGTTGTGTTAGTGCCACAAGCATTTTTGGATTAACTTATTGAGGATTATGTGTTAGTTGATGTGTTTCATTTGATTTTGATATTTATTATTTAAATAACTATTATTCTGTGATATAGTGAGTTAAAAATATGGATGCCAAAGGATATTTGACTCTTATTTTCTTGCTGTTTTCTTTCGGTAAGTTTTCAACTTTAACTTCTAATGTTTGAGTATTAAAATTGTTTTTAGGATAGAATCCAATTTTTTACTTTACTATATTAAAAAGATCTATTTTTTTAAAATAACTGTCGTTCAATTTTTTTAATATATTTTTTTTAGTTGTCTATTTCCATGCTATTTAGTTTTTTAGTCCTATATTCTTATTCCATAGATGGGAGTTATAAGACCGGTTGCTTCCTTTGGATTTTAAAATTTTTCTATTTTTGAAAGTTTTTCTCTTTATTACTTTGACAGGTGTTATTTCATTTTATTGTATTTTACATCGTACATATTCGCTTGTTCATGTGATTTTACTTTTGAGCTATTTATTAATCAATAAGGTCAACCAATTCGCTTCCATGACCAACAATTTGCCGCCTCTTAAATTCAGAAACTATTTCCAAATTAGTCTGACCAAGAGCATTGTACTACTTTTTGAAAAGTTTACACCTAATATATATCCAGAATATTCGCTATAGTTTTATGAATGGGTGAAGTTGGAATATTTTGGCCTTTAAATATATTCACAATCTCACGTTTTGGAATTCGTCCAACTACATTATAATATATGCGCTATAGGTGAGCCAGTTCGTACGGGATTACTTTAGAAAATGAGTAATGGAAGATATGGCATGAAAATCTGAACATGTAATATTTTAAAAGTTTGAGTTATTAAGCCATATTAGAGGTTGTAGTTATTAAAGAGCAAAAAATTTAGCCTTTTATCCAGACTTTGTCTCAAAAAAGGTGCTGATCAAAGTAAGTCGATAAACTGTTTTTTTTATCGAAGATACCTTTTATATATATTTTTTATTATTTACTGCTTTACTAAGTAATTTAGAGATCTAGATCCAATTCAGGTCCTCAAATTACGCAGTTATAGCGGATATTCTTTGTCCTATGGTGTATTTTCTTGGATTTTTTCCCGTAATGTACGTTACAGAAGCCTGAATTGTGAATTATTTATTGATTGCATGAATTTATTGTTGTAATGGTCTCATCAATTGTTTTTTCCATAACGTTTCTCTCTACTACTACTTTCTTTATTGTTACGATTTATTTGGCATTCTTTTTATATGTCCCAACTACCTTAATCTTAATTTTTGAGATTTTATTACTCCTATTATGGTAGTTTTTTGATATAATTCTTCGAAGCCTTTATTTACACATAGTAAATTCTCTATTTCATCACCAGTATAGTAAGTATATAAAAGTATTCTTAATACTTTTCGTTCCCGTATTTTCAACATATATTTTTTTGTTTAGTTCAACGTTTCTGAAGCTTCTAATAACTATTGGTCTTCGGCAATTACTTTTGCGCCCTCGACATAATTTTGTTTTTTTATCAGCCAATGATGGTTCCAAGCTATTCAATTTTTTTCCAATTCCGAGTCTGTTCTCCCCATATACATAATTCGTGAACTAAAACTTTTTTATTGTTTGTTGTAATTCTTCTTTTATCATCAACCACCCTTATGGATTTTGGTCTGTTCTCCATTCTGATTTATTTCGCCCTTTGCTTTTCCAATTTTTTATTTTTAAAATTGCGATATCTTGTTCTATTTGTTCATTATATCTTAGATTCAGTCTTCCCCTTGTTCGATATCCTACAAGATGTATGTATTTGGTTTTAATTTGACTGATTTTTAGTCCTATCCTTTTTGCAACGGGTTCTATGTTCTATCTGCTTAAATGCCTGTATCATCTTCTTGATGTTACATTCTTTCGTCCTTCTTGTTAATATTGCTATATCCACAACAAACTCAAGTGATTGCTTTTTCCTGTGATATTTGCATCCTGCGATTTACACGTATCCAACATTCTTCCATTAACTTTTAATTTCCTAATACTTTTTTCCCAAATTGCAGGAGTGTATTCAATCCTTCTTGCCATGTTTCCAAAACTGCTGCGTCACTGTAACGGATACTCAGGAGTTCTGGTAACATGGCAAAAAGCATTATAGAATTCACAATTATAAGGGGGTCAGTCTTAACACACGTCCAAAACTATGTATAATCTCGTCTACAATAAATATTTTTGGTTTTTATTTCCTTTTGGCCAACTGAAGTAATTCCTGCTTCCTGAAGAAATGAAATATTTATTATTTATTAGTGGTCTACTTAAGGTATCGTCTAGTCCAATTAAGACGAGTGTGCTTGAATTCGAGCATGGTTCTGACCGTGGACGGAAGCCAGAAAACCGCTTTTATGTGTAGTGCGTAGTATTGTTTGTTGGACAGCACAAGCTGTTCGAATTTTCTTACGGGGAATCGTGGATTAATACATGATATACGAGCCAGAAGAGACGTTATAACTGAAAGAGTTTTCTCTCGTCCGTAACGGCTGTACAAAATGTCAAATGTCTAATCTGTTATCGGTAAATGATTCTGCCTACCGTCTTTTTTTATTTTTTAACCAACTTTTTGTGACTATTATAATATAATTACAAAAACCATAGAAATACGGAACCTACTTCCTCAATTGTGGATTCAAATCAGCTAAGATTTCCATTCAAAGTATTAACAGTTTATAGTTTATTTTTATGAACGAGAGAGTAATTAGCATAATTTTAACTGGTAGCTCCGACCACTCCATGGGCGTGCTCAAGATTAATTGAAAAATTACTTTGAATAATTGTAAAAAATAAATGAATTATTTCAGTGTTATAAAGTGTTATGTGTATGTAAACAAAAGTGACCTCTTTTATCACACACTATATTAGAACTGACTGGCCTACATTAAAAAGGGTTTTAAAAAATTCACATTTTTTTTAATTTTTAAAAATTACAAAAGAGAAAAAGAGTTTTAAAACCGTCTAAGGTATGTTAAATAGATGAATAAAAATATTAATATAAAACTTACAGCTACTTGTTACAAATCCAAATCAGATTCAGAAGATGAACTTTCAGAACCAAGATTTATAATAACTGGCTCGATCATTTTATCAGTAATATTGTCCAGCTTCCACATTTTTTCCTCTTCTTTAATAGTGTGATTTACTGCCTTTTCCCAGTTTTCAGGTTTTACATTATTTACGGCCTCCAAAAACAACTGTTTAACATCATGAATTTTAAAAGTAGTATTTTTTCTTGAAACCTCACTCTTTATCTGTGCCCATACCAGTTCAATCGGGTTTAATTCACAATGACATGGTGGGGATCTAAGTACTGTCATTCCACGATTTTTGGCAATTTCATCAATTTCGTATTTTTAAAATTTTTCTTTATGAAGGGCACACAACGAATAAAGTTCCTTTCTTATAGATCCGGGATGGTACGTAATATTTTTTGAACTCAGCCAATTCTGCAAGTCTTTTTTTTAACCACTTGGTTGTGGGCAGTACTTCTATAAGTCTGGAGTGATAACTTGCATTATCCATTACTAATACACAGTTCTTAGGAAGAAGATCTATCATTTGTTCGAACCATTCTTGAAAGACATCAGCGTTCATGTCTTCATGGTAGTCACCGGTATGAGTTGATTCAAAAGTTAATAAACCACCTTCAACAAAACCGTCTGAACTGCCAATGTGTACTATTATCAGCCTGCGTCCCTTTCCTGATGGTGGGTTTAAACCAGTAGATAAGTTATTTACAAAAGCGTGCCTTTGACTTGTAACAGTTTCATCCTGCCAAAATTGATTTGGTGTATGACCCTCGTTGATCCATGTTTCATCAAGATAAAATATTTTTCTTTTTTGGTTTCTCATTTCCTTTATGGTTCTTAGAAAATGTCTTCTCCATATGACAATATCGCTTCTTTCTAATACAATAGACTTTCTGGGATTCTTTTTCCAGCGGAAGCCTATTTCTTTTAAAAGTTTCCATAACGTACTTCGACTCATTTCTGGGTAATCCTTATCATCTCGAACTGAGACAAGAACTTTATCCAATGTTGGAAATTCTTGTCTAAAGAAGAATTCATGCACTTTCCGTCGAAGTCCTTCTTTAAAATGATATTGTATTTGAAATTTTGGTTTCCCTGGAGCATTACGTGGCATTTGAAAACTACCACATTTCTCTTCTTTAATAACTCTGTAAATCGTAGATTTCCCAACACCAAGTGTACTGCTAACTAACTTAACGGTCTCATCAACACTTTCACATAAACGTTTGTCTGTAAATGATTTAAAACAATTAAATATGATATTATTAATGAAATGTTTTTTCATTAACTGTTAGAGGACCAATTTTTCGGGGTGTACACGGCACTTCCAAATTTTCCATAACACTAGTATACACAATAAACTGCACCTTGCAACTGAAGTACCTACTTTTAGTGAACTGTTAAGAATTTTGAATACGCCACTTGGACCTTCCTATATACAAAATGGAAAAACCCACTATCACATTTTCTGTGGAATAAGTTTAGAAGGTAATTATCTAGTCAATTACTGTCGTAGATTCCTGGAATTAAAGAATTAAATGTTTGATTGTTGAAACCCTTACTTCGTGGAATGCACTTATTTCAGATAAAATAAAACGTTTTATTTTATCTAAAGAATTAAACTTTATTTTGCAAATAGGCAAAGAATTAAACTTTATTTTGCAAATAGATAAAATAAAACGTTTTATTTTATCTAAAGAATAAAACTTTATTTTGCAAATAGGTAGGTACTTATTAAACTTTTATTGGTTATATATAACCAATAAAATAAACATCTTACATTTCTTGCAAATTCATTAGTACCTGTTAACCTCCATCACTCCGACACTGGCAACCTTATTTAGGGATTAGTAATCCTCACAACTATTGTATTCTATTCTGCTCCAACCTTTATACCTGGTGGTCATACTCAATTTAAAATTGTTTTCCTATATACTTCTGTAAACTTGTTGACAAATATCTGTTTTTCATTGAGTCACCCGTATCAACAGTTTAGGGATTTGCATACATAATTTATTGTTTTATTACTCTCCCATACATAAAAATACACTATAGTGGAAAGTTTTCAAAGAACTTGTCCAACAGTTTTTCAAGCTTGTAGAGGACACAATATCTACCAAACAATCATTGTATGATTTTTAAAATAAATCAGATATAAGTATAAGATATTTTGTCTTTTATATTTCTTTCGTTTTTTGCGAAACTTCTGAGTGCTCAGATGTTATTGTGCTCAGTGACATTATTTAAAAATTTTATTTATTTACACCCTTTTCAAAAATATCTAGTAACTTTTGACGAGCAGTTTATGTTGAATATGATACATGTTACTCTGACTGTTGCAGAGCATATAAATCTGAATCATGTAAACCACTTCTTTTAAATCTACTGTGTTGTAGCTGTAAAACCCATCCAAGCCTTTCCTTCTTGATTAAAAGTTCACCTTCGGCGGAAGGATTGATTCTTAAAATAAAATGATTTATGTACAGTCGTAAAATTTAGAGAACGTAAAATAAATCCCCAGACGTATATGAAAACGGCATGTAAATCCTTCGCTCTAAATCTTCCTGCTTACAGCAAACATTTACTGTAAACAAAGCAATCTATTGTTTCTTTTAAAATTTTGGCGCGAGACAACCCTTCAATAGCACTCAATCTTGTCTTACACAAAGAGTAAGAAACTTTGACACCAATGGCGTGCTCATTCTCCTCTGTTGACTTCTTAGGGATTTGAATATTAAATCACCTGTCTTGTTACCTCAGTTTCTATAAAGCAGTGGGGTATTCGTGTGAAAGCCATTTAGAATTATAAAATAAAATGTATATTTATATGTATAGCATCAGTAATACATTAGAAGTTTTTGTTTTCTTTTGCTTGATTTAATGAGGAATTTCCAGCATTTTTTAAAATGCGGTCGTACCTGAGTTGGATTTGTGGTAATGGAGTCTGTAACAAGATGAGAATTAAAATTCGATACGAGTGAAATATTCGGGAGCGTAAGAAATGGCGCATAGATCGAATTTTCATTCTAACCCAGCAAGAGACTCTATTTTCTCCACGACCAGAGAGTATTAATCAAAAACAATTAAATCTAAACATAACAGGACTAATGTAAACTATTCTAATACGTTTTATTAACAGCAATTTGTATCAGAATTATTTAAGTAATTACTTATAACTCAGTACTTAGTGAGAATTTTTTACTAGTTATTAAAAATTATTTCGAAATTGAATTGACTAATGGCAACCATGAAACATATTTTTGTATTTAGTTGTAACTCACACTGGATTCTTTATATATCACATGTACTTTCATGTATATTTTCTAGATTTGCAGCTCTTTCGGCTTAAAGTTTGTTATTTTCGCTCCTTCCTTTATAGTCTAGGCAGAATTTGTTCTAAAACATCCTATTTGGATGAATCATATACCATCCTATTTTTTTTGCTTTAGTCTCTTCGAAATATTATTAAAAATGATAATTTCACTATGCGGACACTTCAAAAGGTGGGCTTCTTCTTTAAGTTCAATCTTCTATCGAAGGTTGGAAGTTCTTAAGCCACAATATGCTTCGTCTTCAAACATTTCGCTCAAATTTTGCCTTGCATAATAAGCTGCAATAATGAGTATCTTTGCGCTCTTATAACATGGCCTAAGTACTCAAGTTTTCTTCTTTTGGTAGTTAATATTATTTCGGCTTCATTTCCTATTCTTTTAGTAACTTCTGCGTTTGACATTCTTTTAGTCTATGATATTGGTGGGCTAAATTGTTTATTAAACAATTTGTGAAAAAAATTTAAAAATTCAATTTTTTTCTCCTTTTCATTGCTATATCTCGGCAGCTATGCAATTTAGAAAAAAAAACTGTGTAGACAAAAAGTTTTGCGATTAAATTTCCTTGAAAATATAAGTAATTAATTGCGAATTGAAAAATTTAATACTATTATTGCAAAATAGCAAAAACCATTAAAATAGCGTCAAAAATCAATGTTTTTTCAATAACATTTTTCAAGTATGTAAAAGTAGGTAATATAGAACTTTAATATTTACCCAGAAAATCATTTTGATATAAACAAACACTACACAACGTTTCAGCACAATCGATCAAGTAGTTTTCGCAAAAAAAAAAATTAAATAAGACTTAAATCCATTGAATAGCAGAGCCTACGGATTTTTTTTAACATCTACAATTTTAAGCTAATAAACAAATAGAGTAACTTTTTCAATTTTCAATTAACATGTCAAACATGGTCAAAAGTTACTGATTTTTGCAATAATCTTGTTCGGGTATTTAAAAGCTACATATAACCTTCAAAATTTACCCAAAAAATCTTTTCGATATAAAAAAAACTACACAAAATTTCAGCACATTCGAGCAAGTAGTTTTCTGTAAATAATTTTGCACTGCAAACTTTTGAAAAAAGTTATTGGCTCTATAGGCCTCTCAAAACGACATCTCACAGTAATAAGAAGCCTCCGTACATCTTCTTAAACATGAATTTCAAGGTATCCTAAACAATTCGGATCAAGTAAACTCTGTAACAATTTCTTGAAGATAAACAATTCTATCAAAAAATATCACATTGTAATAAATCATATAGTCTAAGATCTCACTGCAAAATCACTACGTGTATAACGTAGTAAATCAAACTCACAGTTCTTAACACATTTAAGAATAGGAGAATACATTGATAACAGGTTATCAGTCAAAAAGCATAAATTGGTCGAAAATATTTTTAATTCAATTAGGTAAGTAAGTAATGGTAATTCAGTTTTGAACAGAAATTGTATTTCGTTCATTTCTTTTTTAAATAAAATACGTTTTTTATATCAAATTAAAGCTAATCTCTTTTAATATGATGATATACGGTTGCCTGAGAAAAAATAGTTGCAAATTAGGGTTGCCAACTGTCAAAAACGCGAGGTATCAATGATAAAGTAAAATAGAGTCGATATGGTATTAAAACTATCGACGCATGCTTTAAAAACTCATACAACTGATACTTACTAGTTATTTCAAACTAGTGGCATTGCACACTAGATTTAGTTTATCTTTGATACCCCACGTTTTTAACAAGCTGGCAACCCTAATTTGCGACCACTTTTCTCAGACAACCTTATTAAAAAAAAGTAGCTTTAATTTGATATAAAAAAACATGTGTATACGACATGAGCAGCGTATTTTATTTAAAAAATAACTGAACGAAATTTTTGTTTAATATTTAATTACCATTAATTGAATTAAAGCTATTTGTGGTCTTTGTTTGACTGGCAATCTGTTAGTATTATATTCTCCTATTCCTAAATACATGTAAAAATGTAAGTTTGCTTAACTACATTATGAACGTAGTGATCTTGCAGTAGGATTTCGTTCTAATAATATGAAATACATATTTGACTTTGTAAGATATTACTTATTGTAACAGTACTTTTAAAAGTGGCCATAGTAGCCGAACACGTTAGTTTCAGGTACAAAAGCATTAGCGTGTATATAAAAATAGAAAGGGTGATTAATTGCTAAATTATTTGTTGATTTTCCAGAAAATCTGAAAATCAGGTATCATCAATCGGATGATTCTAATATTTTACAATCTGCAAGTGATGAGTCTTCGATAAATTTCTTCTTTCATTATCAATTTCTATTCAGCAATTTTTCGATAATTTAATAATTTTCTAATGTCATATGTCAATTGTCATCTTTGAAGAATCATTTAAAAGGCTGGCATTTGATTTTGCTCATTCTATCTGCTGCTTTATTTCCAATAAATGGTTGGGAACTGACACCCGTATCATAACCAAATTTTTTAATGTGTTTTTTGTGGAGTCCAGTGTACAGTCCTTTTTGTGTTTTTTTCAATGAAAAAGAAAAAATAAATAAATAAAAAATAGTTATTTATATTATTCTTCTATTGCAGCATAGCTCTGAAGATGGCTTCAGTCGAAAGCGTTCAGCTAGGAATCAACATTGTTTACACAATTCAAAAATACTTTACTTTTCCACTTTTTTAAATATATTTTAGTTTCTTTGAGAATACGATCATAAAATTCGTCATTGCGGATCGATGGGTTCTGTATTTTGCATAGTTATTTTTACACCTGGATATAGGCTAATAATATTTTTATTGCAGATTTATAAGAATCAGACTATTGTGTATACTCAAGTGGTGTATTTTCAAATTAAAGAAGGAATGAACTATTGACCTAGTACCTAGTAGCTCCGTAACGATACTGTTCATTTGTAATTGTAGATACTTTCTTGTTACATTTCATGGTAATGCTATCTACGGATATCATTCTTCTTCCAAAATGAACTTTACACACCTATGAGACTAAACGGTCACGCCACTGCTCAAGTAACTTTTCGCGAAATTTTCCTACTTATTTTCATGTTTTTACGATGTGAATTTAAGAGGCTAAAGAACTTTCAAACTTCCTTACTGGTACATATCTTTACGCTTTGATTAACATTTTAATTTTTCGTTTTGACAAAACCTCTTAGAAAAGAGGAATTTTTCCATTATGGTTCCCAGTTTTTTTATTATACATTTAAACTTTATACAATAATTTATGGTTTAACGGTGGAAAAATGTTACGAACACTTTTCTTTTGCGGGGCAATTTCAAATTTCGTTAAGTTTGTAATTTGTTTTCGTCAGTACAAGAAATTACATATGCTAAATATTTTTTGATGTATTTTTTTACTCTCTCATGTATAAATTTGAGAAACATCGATTAATATTTCGAAGAAGTTATTTGTCTTTGTCTATCTGGAGTGTGTTAAAGCGGATTCCATTCGTTTTTGTTATTTTAGACAAGGCTAAATGCTCGGGTTTGTGCGGAAAAATATTCGCATGAGATTTTTTTGCATAATTAATTTTATGAGATACCCCAAAATAAGGTTCAGGAGATTGCCCAGGCGAAAAGTTGTTTAAATCTTTTTAAACCAATTGTAAAAACAAATTTTTCGGCCCGGGCAATTTTTTTTAATTTTTCGGATCATTCTCAACAAAATAGGCCTATTGTAATTTTTCTGTAGAATTGATTGTTTTCAAGTTATAAACTATTTAAACTTGAAAACAATGCAAAATTACAATTTTCAAGGCTCAAAAACAAGTAAAAAATATTATTTTTGAATTCACTAAGTTCTTAAATGCAAGTTTGAACCTTGTTCTATTATTTCCCGATGAGGATTTTGGACCTGAGCATTTTAAAACATTGTTTTTTAATCGTTAATTAAGCGTTTATGGTGGGACGGGAGCTCGGGCTGCGGCGTGTAAAAGAGATAGGCGTTTGTGATCCTTGAAAATCACCATTGTGCGTTTTTGTCAGTTTTAAATTATTTATAACTTGAAAACGATCAACTTTAGAGAAAACTCACAACAGACTTTTTTTGTTTATAATGATCCAAAAAAAAATGCCTAGAAGCCGAGTTACAATCGATTATTTTGCCCATTTTACACTAATTTTACAATATCTCGAGTTCAAATCATTGGATTAAATTTTAGTAAACGCTATTTTCTTTGTTTTTTACAAGAAACAAAAATTTATTTAAAATTTTTTTTATC
This sequence comes from Diabrotica undecimpunctata, assembly GCF_040954645.1. NCBI lineage: Eukaryota > Metazoa > Arthropoda > Insecta > Coleoptera > Chrysomelidae > Diabrotica > Diabrotica undecimpunctata. The sequence continues at coordinate 133,680,055 of NC_092808.1, forward strand.
TCATTTAATTTACGAGCTGGAGCCTTATAAACAATTAAATTGTTTATAACAATTTTTTAACCACTCGGATCGAAATCCACCCTCGAAGTTCGCAATAAGCGGCCAAAAATAGATAAAGAACAGAGCACGGTGACCTCAGTAACCCGAATATTTTTTAAACATTTTTCTTTTTTGCTTTATTGTTGGTAACATAACGCAACTTGCTGCAAAATTAAATATATATATATAGTTTTCATTTATAATGCAAATCATATTTTTTTTTACTAATTTGTTTTACAAGCTTTATTTATAATTACACTCATGGACGAAAATATCGAATATTTTATAATTTTCTAATTTTTTTTTTGTTTGAAAATAAATTCTGGCCAATCAAGTCATTTATGTCGAGAAAATGGCGGAATAATATCTAAATCTTTTTAAATTAAACAAGTAGGTACATGATGAGTAAGGAGTATTTCCCCTGTAGCTCTTATTATGCATCTTGCATCTTTCTCGACATGCTTGCAACTAAATTTTGGACATATCTTTGGGGAATTGCATTCCATTCATCCTGTACGGTAAGCCGAAGTTGCTTTATCGTATTTCGAAAGGGATTTCTTTGTCGTAGGCGGCATTTTAGCTGATTCCACATGCGCTCTATTGGATTTAAATCCGGGCTAAATGGTGACAAACCATCCTTCGAATTTGAACCTCATCAAGATAATTACTCACTATGACAAAGGTATGTGACAACATGATCTTGCAGGATGTTTTAAACGTAAGAGCCACCACTCCTTCGTCTAATCACTTCCACAAGTGAGGTGTGTCTATTTTCACTAATACTTCCCCTAAAACATTATACCACGACCTCCAAAACTAACGGTTTGATAGAGATTGCAGGTGGCGAATCGTTCTCCAACTCTTCTATAAACGTGGTTTAGACCAACTAGTTTTTCCATTTTTCCAATTGTCGATATTCCACTGAATATGTGTTCATGCAAATTCTAAACGACGAGCTTTATGATTTTGAAGAAGACGTGGAATTTTGGCAGGGCGTCTAGGCTCAAGTTTGCTTCCTTCATTCTTCCTCTAATTGTTTTTAAATTCACAATAACTTGCCTAACATTTAGTAGCTCATTTCTGAGATGCATCGATGTCAATAAGCGATTTATTGTGAATTAAGAACCAAAAACCAGTCATCAATTGCGGTTGTGTACCTTGATCAGGCCTTCGTACAAAATTTCCTGTCTCGTTTGTACCTTTAAGTATTCTAATTCATAGATTAACTTCTCTTGAGACATCGTGCTATATTTTTTTTGTCTATATCTTTCTTAGTACAAAATAACAATCTGTGCTGCTTGAGCTTCATAGCTCAAATTGTTTTGAAATACTTAATAGTGACAACCAAAAAAATTTGGAAAATTCCAGAATATTCGATATTTTTGTCCATAAGTGTATTTAAATAAAATAAAGGTCAAATTTAATTTGGCGTTACTTAAATGAAAGCTTTTCCTTTCAACTTTGCAGGAAAAAATCGTATAATCCTTCATAAAAACATGAGTTACCACAGTAGTTAAAAAAGTAAATTGTATGGAAAAACGACCCATTTTTCATTATTTCAATGATCCCGTTATATGAATCATATACTACTTTTTTGAAAATATCTTTTGTTTTTAGCTTAACTTTGATATAACATTTGTTTCAATTTGTTCCGAATTACATTTTGATTTTATTTTATTTGATCAGGTCATAATGTTTCAATAACCAATATAATCCACATTTTTGCTGCAACACTTTTTATGTTAACTTACCAAACTATTTCATTATTGTGACAAAAAATGAATTTGCCAAAATCGATATTTAGGAATTATTTAACGCTATTCGTGATATATAAAAATGTATGACTCGTCATTTATCATCTGTTGTATTTCGTTTTTAAAGCGACAACACATTGTGTCTATAATAATTTTAAAATAAATCAAAATGGACAACTGGTTTGATTAATGTTAGTGGCTAATGTAACACATTTTATTATGAAAAATCCAAACCCATCAAATTTTCCTGTCACGGAGAATATGGTGTACTGTACAATCATCCCTCCATGTTTGTCATCGTTTTTACTTCAAGATTCAAATGCTTTTGTGTGTATGTATGTACTTATTTTAATAGCTGCTAATTAGAATGTCTTTCCTTAATGTGAACACTTCCTCCACTGCAAATTTGACTGGTTTGAGAAAGATACTATATAGTCGCGACAAATTTCTGTCTTTTTTCTCTCTGGCTTTAGTAATGGCCTTTTTATGTATAGTTTTAGACATCATATTAAAGTGACTTATATTTCGTTAACATTTTGTTTGTAAAGAACGTTCACAAATATAGTGATTTCATTATTAAAGTTATTTCCATATTAAAGTTTTAAAAATTATCTTTTCTTATAAATTTTCTATTGTTGAAAATCTGTAAGTATTAGGACCGACTTAGGACCATAATTAAATAATTCTGCAATTTTTAAGGTTCTAAATTCATTTAAAATTCAAAAGAATTTGAACTTAGTATACTACATAATGTTTATAATCTTCACCTTGTCATTAGTGTCAATTTTGGGATTTTCAGGAAATTAGTGTTTAAAGATTATTTTGTAGATAAGTAATCACTTCTGTAATTCAACTTATTAATAGTGAAGTACAAGATATTAATATTAGCAGCTGGCCAAATGCAATTGCACATATAGAAAACGTTGAAAATTCCTATTGTTCTGAAGCTATTTTCTTGTGGCATTTTAAATTAATTACTATTTAACTGGGAATAAGCCACAATTAAAGGTTAAAATACGTTTATTGACGTTTCAATTTCCACTTCGGAAATCGTTCTCAACATACAAACATTAGTAAATTAAACAAATTTTGTTTTTGTTACTTAGTGAAAAAATTCTTCTATTAATTTAATTTTATCTGACTCATCTATATTGACAATTCAGACATACATTATACATTTTAAAGTAGACGACTTTAAAATGATATTGCCAATATTGTTGAGTTGCGTTCCTGGGACGACTTTACTTATAAGATAGTTCATTCGATTACATGAAATCAACTTTAACTTGAGAATATCCGTCAGAAAAGATACGACGGATAGGAAAAGCTTAAAAGGATAGGAAATAAATTCAACATTTCAACAACATTCAAAACAACAAACACGTTGAGATCTATTTTGTCCAAAACCAAACCTAACAATGAACAAGAAAGGACAAAGAATTGCATTTATAAAATACCTTGTGAATGCGATCAGTTTTATTTAGGTGAAACATCAAGGCCATTAAATGTTAGAATAAGTGAACATCAATCCTATATTAAAAATAGAGAATTTGATAGATCTCAAATATGTAAACATGCATGGGATAATGAACATAGGGTTCAATGGAATGATTCAAATATAGTCCTAAAAGAAACGGATGGTAAAAAGAGAAAAATCAAAGAAGCGGCTCTAATTATGCTAAATGAGACCAATTGTGTCGCGAATTCCTCGGCAGAATGTAGTAGGATCTGGTTACCCATATTGAAAGAGGAAGTTATTAAAAAGAAAATACCAGTATTGGTAAGTCAGTTACATAATAGAGAATACATCATTTATATTTTTTAAATAACAAACATATAAAATCGGAATTTGGTATTTATTGAAGGTAAAATAAATGCAAGATCAAATACTTACCATGTCGGGATAGTATTATGAGGTTTTTTTTTTCCTGGTTTTTCCCTCATAATTTACTATGGAATCACTAACAGGAGAATTTTACTGTCATCATGGCATGTATTTGTCTTTTTAAAGACGAATTACATGTTATGATCTTTTCTGACGGATATTCTCAAGTTAAAGTTGATTTCATGTAATCGAATGAACTATCTTATAAGTAAAGTCGTCCCAGGAACGCAACTCAACAATATTGGCAATATCATTTTAAAGTCGTCTACTTTAAAATGTATAATGTATGTCTGAATTGTCAATATAGATGAGTCAGATAAAATTAAATTAATAGAAGAATTTTTTCACTAAGTAACAAAAACAAAATTTGTTTAATTTACTAATGTTTGTATTTTGAGAACGATTTCCGAAGTGGAAATTGAAACGTCAATAAACGTATTTTAACCTTTAATTGTGGCTTATTCCCAGTTAAATAGTAATTAAGTTGAAAATTCCTATCTTCATATACATAATTTTCAAAGTATTGTAATTAAATTAGCAGCTGATAGTGATAGTGATACTGACCTTACACATTAATATTTTTGTTGTGTGTTCTGTGAAAAGCGATAGACCATAATTACGCACAAGTCAAGGCACATATTTGTGAATATACCTTACTACCTACAGCCAAATGAATACAACAGTAATTATTAATGCACGTTAATTCTCCTACAAGAATTACTAAAACAACATCTATCATAATTGATTATAGTGTCTCAGGTATGCTCTACAATTACTAATGCAGGACTATCTCATCATGAATCAGTAGATACCAAGTTTGACACTCTTAATAAACCATCCTCGAAAATCCAACTTTTAGGATTTTTTCCGCTCAGAACTTTCGTAAATTCCAAAATTTGTGCTTGACTTCTGGATGGCATTTTTCCTCTGTGGACGTGGACTATAATTTCAGTGTTAGTAAGACATAGACATAGGCTTGTTTGTATTTTCAATAAGACATTTCCTTTAATTACAATTAAGTCAAAACATCGCAAACCCTAGACTACCAAAGGTATCCGCATATCAGCCAAAAATATGCGTTCACTACTGTACATCAAGAAATTTACTACCAACGTCTTTTTCACTAGGAACAGAGGAACCTATCTAAAACTTATCAAAACAGCTAAAAAGATGTACTATGAAAATCGTCTAGGAAGCTCTAAACATGTAGCAAAAGAAACTTGGTTGATAATAAACAATCTTTGAAATAAAACTAACACAGCTCAAACATTTTCTTTCCCAAACCCTCAAAATCTAAATAAATATTTCATTAATGTGAGTAAAAATATAACATCAACTATTTTGCCACAACAAGATCCGATTTCCTACCTCCCCAATTCAAAAAAGGTCTCGAATTCATTCTTTATTAAGACCAGTTGATAAATCTGAACTGATCCAAACAATCAGTAGACGATTCTGTATAATTTCTGGGTATTTTTATAGACAGCAACCTTTTATGATCCCTTCATATCGATTTGTTAAGTAAGAAACTAGCCTCAGCCTGCTATGCAATAAGATCTGTTTCGAGGAAAATCAATTTAGCATCTTTCAAAATACATAACATATTTTTCCTTGTTCGAGTCTCATCTTCGATATGGTCTTCCTTTTTGGGGTTCCAGTACAGCTGTCCAATTTGATGTTATTTTTGAATTACAAGAAAGAGCAATAAGGTATGTTTTTGGCCTCAGCAGAATAACACATCGCAGAAGCTATTTTAAAAATCACGGGATTTTAACACTTCCCTATTTATATATTTTAAAAACTGTTTGCTAATTCATAAACACCTAGTAGTTTTTCCAGCAAGACCTAATCATGACTACTCCACCAGAAATTCAACCTTCGATGTGTATTTACCGATCCCGTCCACTGAGTTATTAAAAAAATCTATATTATATTCAGCAAAAAAATTAGACAACCTCCCTTTGCAACTTAAATCGGCAACTTCTTTCCTTAAGTTTCGTAAAATGACAAAAGCCTATCTATCTAAAAGACTATATTATTCAGTGGAAGAGATTCCAATAACTGAGAAATTACAGTACGTTTATGTACAAGTAACTAAGTATTTTATTATACAGTGTGTTCGTAAATTATGGAATAAATTCGATATTCCTAAATGAAAAGCCTTTTAAAAAAATCTAAATTCGTCGATTTTTAAATTTAATGTTATACATTTTACAATAAAATTTCATTATACAAGGTGATACACATTACAGTGATGACGTCATCGGTTTTATTTTTAAATGTAACACCCTGTATTTTAGGACATTTTTAGACCAATAAAAATGAGCTGGTTCCAAAAAAGTATAATACTGGAGGTCTAACGGATATAATTTGAAAGATATGCGCTTAGAAAATGAATTTTTATTGATTTATGATATTAATAAATTATAATAAATAACTTGAAAGTAATCCAGTAATTAATACATGACTTAATCTTAAATGTTCGAATTGTTGCCCTTGTTGTATTTGACAGTGACCCAAACGTTGTACAAATTCTTGTAGAACCTTGTTTATGCTTTCTTGAGAAATATTGTTTATTTGTTTACGAATTCTTGTTTTTAAGTCTCCAATATTTGCAGGTTTCGTTTTATAAACAACATTCTTTAAAAGACCCCAAATAAAATAATCCAAAGGAATATGTCCACGTCTTCCAATCCACCTGTTCGGAAAAATTTCGTTTAGTTACCTTCCTAAAGCATAATGCGGAGGCGTACCATCCCGTTGAAACCATAAACTTTTATCAAAACCTCCAAGATTAATTTTACTGGGGAATAAATTACCTAAAGTAGGTACGAGATACCCACTTTAAAACTGAAGGTATGCTAGCCCGTTTAAATTACCTTCGAAATAGTAGGGTCCAAGAGAGGGTTTCGGTGTCTGTCGTGTGTCCATCCATCATTATTTCGCAATATTGTATTGTTTTATCTGGACCATCCTCGTTTACTACTTTTACGTACTTTGTGTACTGTTGTTTTGCAAATATCGAGATCACTACTAACCTTACGAACAGAAGTGTGAGCATCTTCTTCAAAAGCAAGTAGAATATCTAATCTTGTAACATAATTTACAGAAGGGCGACCTGATTTGCGTGCATTTTCAACCGTACCAGTTTCTGGATATTTATCATTAAATAAATTACACACTTCCATATGAGTTCGCGATTTGTCTCCGTATCCAATCATCATGAGTATTTCAATTCTTTGCTTTACACTCAAATTCATTTCTACTTAAAATTAATTCTAAGCAATAATACAGAACATTCACGAATTAATACAATTATTGTACTACTTAATTGTTATTGAACGTTACTAAAAATAATTACAGTTTACCACAAACTAGAAGTAGGCTACTTTTTTGCAATTAATAATAAATAATTTATTTTCTAAGGGTACTTATATCTTTCAAATTATATCCATTAGACCCGAGTATTATACTTTTTTGAAATCAGCTCATTTTTATCGATCTAAAAATGTTCTAAAATACAGGGTGTTACATTTAAAAAAAGAGCCGATGACGTCATCACTGTAATGTGTATCACCTTGTATAATGAAATTTTATTGTAAAATGTAGAACATTAAATTTAAAAATCGACGTGTTTTGGATTTTTTTAAAAAGGCTTTTCATTTAGGAAATATCGAATTTATTCCATACTTTACAGACACACTGTATATTTGGGTATCACATTGCAATTTATGTAAATTTTGCAATGGATTGTGCATTTCATTATCTTTTATTTTGTGATATTGACGATTTATGTAATTTCAGTAAATTTTAAATTATTATTTTTCTTTTTGTAGGCTTTGTCCATAAAATTGTACACTTTTCAGTGACAATAAAGCATATTATTTCTATCCTATTCTATTATTTCCTACTTAAGCAAGCCCGGTAACTTTCATCATATATTTCGGTATTTTGGTCAATTCTCGATATGTGTGAGACGTCTTAAATAACTCCTTTTGGGATTTTCCAAATAGTAGTCATTCAGTATTCTTCTAAAAAGGATATAATGATTCATCAAGAGTAAAACCATCATTTAGTTTAACCTTGTTTAAAAAAAAACATATGTTCGAATTAAAATACATTAAGTAAAATTAAAAATATCAATATTTAATTGCTTTAAAATTTAAGCGATAGTTAACTCATTACAAGAGAAATCTACCACAAATGTCGTTAAATGATTCGTGAAACTCTTAATTTTCCATGAAAGTAGTAAAATTAATGTGTTAGATTGTTAGTCATCATTGATACCCACTACGTAAAAACTAATATATACCAATATACGAGAATCATAATGTTGTTATTTTTATAATATAACCTTAAATATTTTCTGCAAATACTTTGTTTAAATACGAAAATTACGAGTATGTATTTCCTATTATTAACACCGTTGTTTATCTTATGGAATGTTTTATGAGTTATATTCATGAAATCAGCAAATAGCAATGTTTTTTTAATATACTGATAATTTCTAACATGAAAAACTTATTTTATACTTTTCCAAATGGAGGTACGTATCTTCTTTGCATTCTGTTACCTTTCTGTTGTGTTGGCGCTTCATGTACCACTGTTTAAGAATGTTCATGTTTTACATTAGTTCTTTTGTGCTTAGTGCAGCTTTACGCGTTATACAGAAAAGCTTCCTAGTAGAAACTTACCAAGTCAAAAAACATTTAGGAGCCGTTATAGGACGTTGTCGAGAAACTGGGAAGTGGAACCAAATAAAATAAACTCATGATCTAGACCAAGAACACAAGACCAATTAGTAAAGAAAATATTATTTTAAATTAACCTTTATCAAAATCCAACAGTTAGCGTAAAGAATATGGCAAGACAAACAAATATACTAAGTGACATAGAAATCCGAACACCCAGTTTAAATGATTTTATTTTAATAAAATTTTGTATAAGTACTTAATGAAGCATAATAAGTAAATGATTAAAATTTCAAAATGATTGCATTGCTTTAAAGCCCTTTTACCTTTAATAATGTGTGGATGCACCCCAATGTGTTACGCATTTTCCAACGCGCCTAGGCATGCTTCTGATCAGGTGGTCAATGTCCTCTTGTAGTATCTCATTCCAGGCAACCACCAACTCCTCTCGAAGTGCTTGTAGAGTCTGAGGAGGACGTTGCAAATTGAGCAATCTCCTACCCATCATATCCCACACATGCTCAATTGGGGATAAGTCGGGAGATCTTGGTGGCCATGCTAACAATATGACATCATTATGTTGAAAGAAGTCTATTGTGACTCATACAACATGTGGTCGGGCATTATCTTGTTGGAAAGTTAGATTTGCCAGGGTGTCAAGATAGGGTAAAAGGTGGGGTTCTAAAACTTCTTGGATATAACGCTGCGCGTTCATGTTATCTCTGATGAAGATTAAAGGTGACCTGGAACCATAAGCTATAGCACCCCAAACCATAACTCCAACAGTGTGATGAACATGTCTTTCCACAAAAAACTGTGGATTCCTCCTTTCACCACGTCGCCTTCTAACCCTCGCTCGACCATCGTGCATGCCTAAACAAAATCGAAACTCGTCACTAAAGACAATACTGTCCCATTTCTGATTCCAGAGTGACCGTTCTCTGCACCACTGAAGGCTATTACGGCGGTGCTCTGGAGTTAAAGGGAGGACCCAGTGTGGTCGGTATGAAAACAGGTCAAAACTTCTCATTCGTCGGTAAACACTTATGCCAATAGGTCTTCCGTGTTCTGCAAACCATTCATTTGCAATGGAGCTGGTAGTGGAGAAACGGTCTCTTAAGGCCAATAATCTTAGGCGGCGATCTTCACGGTCTATTGTTCTACGGCGGCGTCCAGTGCCCCTTGCTCTGTGCGTACGGCCTTCTTGAAGTAATGCCTGACAACACCTAACCACGGTCTTTATACTTCTTTGCACTCTAACTGCAACTTCCCAAAAAGAAAATCCAGCTTCCCGAAGTCCCATTATACGGCCTCTATCAAACTCATTAAGTTGACGAAATCGTACAGGTCTCCATATCTAGGCATCGTAACCAATCGTAAAGAATGTCAAGAACCACAATCCGCCAAATTTGGATCTTTACTGCGGCTGAAATATTCATTTTTAGATTGTTAGTGAATTTAAAAACAAAAAGTATAAAAACCGGAATCTCCAACTGATAAGGCTAAAAACTTTATCACTTGTTTTTTTCGGTACGATAAATAAATTACACCAAATTTAATTGAAATAAAATCATTTAAGCTGGGTGTTCGGATTTCTATCCCACTTAGTATACTTGGCGGATGCTTAAAGAGCAGCAGCTACATCCTTAATTTTTTTAAAATGCATCCTTTTTACGAACGAGACCACCATTACGGGCTTTAAACTCCCATAATACACACTACTGAAGGATATCACGTTGATAACACTCTTTAGGCAGCAACTTTAGGTAACAAATTAATAGGTTATCATATTCTACCTGGACATTTAAATGGTGATGTGTACCTTGGTTTTTTAAACAATCATTTATTCGAGAAACGTTTCTAGTTAAAGCAATGTCCTCATTATCAATTAATACAAGTAATATCAGCTTTGTGTTTGAATCATATCTATTTGGAATTTCATGTTGTTCTGCAGCTAAAAACCGAAGTAGTAGTAATTTTATTGTTCATATATGAACAAACACATCGAAAACGTTTTAAAATCGCCAACGTCAACTTTGAACGCAACGCTTTTTTAGCTTTCGTGTGGACAATCCCTTCGTCTCAAATATTTTAAAATAACTCTGGCACACATAAAAAACCTTTGTTATTTTATTTGTTCTCATTAAATTTTTCACTAAACAATCAGTAATGTGAAAGTTTATTCCAAGTCATGCAAGAAAATAATTATGAGAAAATTCTGTAGTTTCTTTCATTTATAATTATTGTTTTACCGCACCAGTTCAATTACGTGTACGTAAATTATAATATATTTTACTCTCTGAAGGTAAAAATGTTCCTTTCACTTGCTGTATCATAATTCTTAGGAAATAATGATATCATAACGTTACGGTATTAAACTTGCTAAATGTTCTTTAGTTGGAGCGTTAACGATTTTTCTGTAACATTACCGAATGCTTTTCTTCGTTTTTGTGATCCAACAAGCTGCAGTGATTTTTCAAAGTAGTTTATTTTGTAAAAGTATTTGTTGTAGGTTCTTACCTTGGCAAAGCTAAGTTATGTCACCTCGTTTGATTGCTCGTGTTGTGAATATATTTATTAAAGTTTGTATTTCTGCTTTGATTTTTGTGGTGTCGTTACATTTATACTATGTATTTTTTTATCATAGGGGTGACTTTGTGCACTTTTAGTAGCTGAATTATATCGTGCAGTTGCCTCCTGCCGAATGCCTTGCTTAAAATTACGATCAGTAAATGAAGGAGATATTATTACTAATATGAAGAAAAGATTGTGTCACTGGACCAAATACATCCAAAGGTATTTAATGATGAAAGAGAAGAACTATCATTAGAAACCACAGAGGATACCGGACCACCAATATTACGGGAAGAAGTAATCTATGCCATCAAAAACACAAAAGAGGGCAAAGCTACCGGACCAGATGATGTGCCCATCGAATTATTAAAACTCATTAATGAAGATGTTATTGATGTAATGGTTGAACTCTTTAATCTAATATATCCGACTGCCACAATCCCAGACAATGACCTCATTGACCTTTGTGGCAATACCCAAAAAGTCAAGTGCAATATCCTGCTCAGATCACACAACACTAGCTTTAATGAGTTACACACTTAAAACATTTTTGAAAATAATACACAGAATAATTGTTAAAACTCTCTAAAAAATACGAAATTAGTGACACACAATTTGGCTTTAGAAATGGTATGGGCACAAGAGATGCTTTGTTGGGCTTGAATGTGCTGGCCCAGAGATGCATGGGTATCAATCAGGACATGTAATTATATTCTGTAGATTTTGAAGAAAGATTTGATAAGGTTCAACATAAAAAGCTGGTAGAAATATTAAAAGTCAAAAATATTGACAGTTGTGATATGAAAACTATATCTAATCTATATTGGAATCACACTGCCAAGGTAAGAGAACCAGAACACCCCAGATCAAAATATAGAGAGGAGTCCGCCAAGGTTGCGTGCTGTCACCACTACTCTTCAATATCTACAGTGAAGCGGTATTGAAAGAAGAGCTCTTAGATTCAATAGAATGTATATCTAATAATGGAAAAGTTTTGCGAAAGAACTTGGGCAAGATTTAATTAATAAACTGTGCTCGATATCTGCCTTTTATTTAATCAAAGTTCATTTATTCGAACATACAACCTTATATCAATATAAGGTTAGGACTACGCCTATGAATGCTTCGGTGTTACGTATTCACTACTCTTTTTAATAGCTTGGAAGCATGGACATTAAAACAAGTGCATCTAAATAAGTTGGCCACCTTTGAATTTTGGTGTTACAGAAGAATCCTACGAATATCATGGACTCAAACAATATCAAACGCAGAAGTTACTAGGAGAACACAAAATGAAGCTGAAATAATAGTGACTATCAAAAGAAGAAAACTTGATTACTTATGCCATGTTATGAGAGGGCAAAGATACTCATTATTGCAACTTATTATGCAAGGCAAAATTCGAGGAAAGCGAAATGTGGGAATACAAAGAATATCGTTGCTTAAGAACTTGGAAATGGTTTAAATGCATTAGTACAGAATTATTTAGAGTGGCAGTCAACAGAGACCACATACTTAGCCATGATGATTTCCAACCTTCGATAGAAGATGGAACTTAAAGAAGAAGAAATGCAGGTGTATTGAATTGTAAGGAATTTCTTTAATTTTTTTTTCTTGTAGACAGTGCGTCTGGTGTAGATCTGTATATTCTCAGTTGCTCTTCCTTGACTTCTGTTAGTTCGTTTAGTTTATCTTTCCATATTGCGGGGAATAACTTTATGGTTGAGTTTATGAGCGATATTTTTTTGTAGTTTTCTAGACCGTTTCTTCATCCTCTTTTGAAGATAGGTATTGTTATGTTTATGTATCTCTGCGTTCTCTCTTCGCTTCCAGGAGCCTTTCTATTGTTTTTGTTTGAGTTTTTTACTTTTCTGACAACAACTGTGACCGAAAGACCTTCACGGAATTCTTCACTGAGGCTGGTGTTTCCACGCTTGAATTCTTCATACATCTGTGAACAGTTACTGTAGATAAACTTCCCACAACAGATAGCTCAGACTTCTCCAACAATCAGCCTTTCCCCTTAATTTTCTATATTTTTCCTATTTATTCTTCTTTATCGTTCCATTATCCCAAATTATCCGAAGGAATAAAAAAATCATCACTACTTCTGACAATATCAAAATTTCATATAAAGTTAACAACACCTTTAATAAGAGTTTAACCAAATACCAAGAAGTCATAAAGCGTTCGACACGATCGAAATAGACAGACTTATAGTAGCAATGAATGACAGCAGGATTGACCATAGGTATAGTGAACTTATTTTTACAATATTTACACGACCAAAAAAAGTAAAATGTGGGATAAGACAAGGAGATACATTGTCACCGAAATTATTCATAATGGCATTAGAATATGCCTTTAGGATGGTCAATTGGGACTACCAAGGAATAACACTAGACGGCGAAAAGCTTAACCACATCCATTTCGTAGGTGACATTTTCCTTATCACAGATAATTTAGGAGAAGCCACAGATATGTTAAATGAATTGTACTTTGCATGTCATTAAACTAATCTAATTAACAACAAAAGAAATGCGATTTCCTACCTGGCGAGACTGAATTCAAATTTTTACCACTGTGCCTTCTACAACTTGCAAAGCAAACAGCTTGATAAAGTACTCGGCAAGAGAATCTAAAATATGCATTCCACCTGCCGTTCATCATGGTCAAAATTCGAAGGTCTCAGAATGAACTTGACCAAAACTAAGTTTATGACAAATATGGTCCCCAATAACCATTTAACCCCAATAAGAATCAGCAGCAGCGGTCTATACTGCATCAGAGCTAAAGAGGTCGAAATACGTATAAGCGGCTTGCCGCTGCCTTGTATCGAAACAAAAATCTAATACCGTCATTATGTTATAATCTAATTAAAATTCATATAGAGTTCAACATATGGGTCCTTTACTTGGTTTACTCTTTTAAAAAATGTACTATCAATCTTGTTTCGAATGTCATTATCACTCTAAACAGTCAATTATCACTTGCGGCATATCAAATTGGCGTACTGCCATATAATTTAATAATTTCAAGAAGGCTTTAATCCATTTAAACCCAAACACGGTTTGGTTTTGAGGTTATTGTCCAAGTACTTTAAAGTAAGTAATTAACCACAAGTTTGCATATAATAGTCAACATTTTACCTTACTTTTTTATTAATTTAGTGGGATTACTTGCTTTTAAAATCACTGAAGATGGACTGATTAGTCCAAAACGTTTTGAACCTAATCCTTTTGGTTTTTAAATTTAATTTTAATTAAATATACCAATTACAATAGAAGTGTTTTACTTTGATGTTTGAGTTTTTTTAAGTAACTATATGGTATACAGCCAACTCATTGGAATTATCCCTTTCTAAGTTTAAATTTTATTTATAAATTTATTTTAAGACCTATTAATTAGCGTTAAAGAAAATACTTTCGTTTTTCCTGTAGAGAATCCTGAGAAATCATTAATATGACATAATATTAACATCAACTATTAATAATTCAATTGTATTAAATGATAAACTGACAAAGGTAGCAGTGCCCTTTTAGGATTTATAGCAATCTGTGATGAGGACAGCTGTACAACAGTATCAAACACGCAATCTGCAAAATCGCACCTCGTAGTCCAAGTTACTCTGGTTTTATAATTAAAGAATGAAGATAAAATCTGGCGAGATTGGCGATCATTATTCAGTTTTTTTTAACGAATATCGACACAGCTGCTTTAAAAGTACATCTGCTCTTTCATAAAAGATACTGATATTTCGATCAAATATTTATAAATGTTAATATATACGCAATAACAATTTCGAAAAAGATGGGTGTAATAAAAAATATTTACATCGAAAATAAGAAAACAGTTAAACTTTTGTATATGGTATTATAATGTATGCAAATTATGGCATGTTTTTATTAAATGGACAGCATAGCAATATATTTATTGTCAAGGTTCTAAATTATAATTTTTCTGGTCTGATGATTATATTTTTTTAATTAGAGGTTAACTAAAGATTCTTCGTCCTTTTCTTATTTTTGATTTTAGTTCTTAGTAACACAAGGTTCAAAATATTGGACAGTGTCTTTAAATAATGTTTAGCTTTAAGCGTTAGTTGTTCTTGAATTTGATACAAATGCGGGAGATTAATTATTTTCATTGGAAGCACGAGGCCTTGGTCTTTCTGAGGTCTGTTGTTCCTGGGAACTTCTACGGGAGAGACGAAAGTGGTCTTAGGTTTAGGTTTAATCGATAACTGTACCATACTTTCCTCAAGACGTTTTACTAAAGTGGTAAACTCAGCGACGGTCGGAGTATCTTGTAGGAATATTTATATTGAGCGGATTCGGGTGCTACGTTTCTACGTAAATACTTAATCCTTTTTTCTTGAGGTAGGTAAATGGGAAGTCTCTTAAATAATAGGTCCATGTGTGCCACAAAAGAACAACGGATTCTCCGCTCTTTCTGGACTTGATTTGGTCCCAAATTTCTTCATCGTAATCTGGTGGGAGAAAAGATTCCTTTACTAGACGCACGATATCTGCCCAAGACGAAACGGAATGTTTTACGCTACCGTACTATACAGCTGCGCTTCCCGAAAACAATTCCACTGCTGACCGGAAAAGAATATCTGGTCCAATATTTCTGGATTTCACCAAATCGTCAACTTTCTCTACAAACGAAAATACGGACTTTGGGTCACCTGTAAACTTTATATTCCAGTCTGATAAATGAGTTTTATGGACATACGTGATTGTAGATGTTGTATTAAGCGAGGAAAAATTCGGCAGTTGGGGTGTTTCGGGCAAATCAGAACTGTGACAGCTACGTGCCTCGGGCAAAGGGATGCTAAACGGAGCAGAAACATAAGAAAGACCTACATGGTTATTACCTTGCGACGAACGAGAGCTTCGACGAAGAGTGGCTTCTGCCACTAAACATGACATTCGTAATTTAGCCAAACTGTCTGATGCCAAAGAATTATCGGCCGGGATTACGACCAAATCTATCCGGTGATAAACGTGCGATAGACGAGACGTAACGGTACGGGAAGATACGTCGGCATTTCTTTTGGTGATTTGTTTAATCAAATCTTTAATATCTGCATTGGAATCTTCGATGTTTTCTACTTCGACCTCAAATTTCTGCCATTTGACTAATTTATCAGTACCAATTATCGGACTACTATTTTCGATAAGCATATCCAGAACACTGCGCTTATTTTAAATTAAACGTAATAGCTAGACACAACTAAACCCGTAGCCCCACGTTGGGTGCCATTTATGTGCGGCAAGCGGGGGTGCCAGTTAAGAGGCAACAACCTGGAGTTCGACATATGGATAATAATGTACCGTTGCTTAATAAAAATTACCGAAATGTGTGAAAATGGATCCAGACTTTTTATTATACTCATGACCAAACAAAAAAAAAATACAACTAGAAGGACAAATTTTTTTAAATCTTTATTTATGCAAGTATACATTATAATATTGTTATTATTTGATAACATTATAAACAAATTTTTAACGTAATTTTCGTCAAAAAATTAATAATGAGTGGCTCCTGCTTGATTTTTTATACACTCAGTAACTCTATGGGGCATTGATCGAATTAAGTCGTCTATATCATATTGTGGAATACTCATCCAGATTCTTCATATGGTATGCCACAGGTTGAGATTGATGCTACTATGTATGATACTAAGTTTGCTGGAGGACTTGGCAATCGATTTAGGTTTATACCTACACAAGTCTCTACACCAGATTCTTGTATGAACTCCATGATTTAACGGAAAATATGACGTCTTGCGTTATTCTGTTGAAAGATCGCATTTGCAATGGTTTGTAGGTAGGGATCTAAAATCGGTTGCAGTACTTCACCAATATATCGTCGAGCTGTCAGAATGCCGTTAATAAGAACTAGAGGTGATCTGCTTCCTAAACATATAGCGCCGTATACCATAATGCTTGATTGTCTTGTTGTATGACGTTTGACAGCCAAGTCTATATTTCGATTCTAACCTCGCAAACGTCGTATCCTTATGCGCCCATCAAAGCCACCCAAACAAAAGCTAGATTCATCACTGAAGCAGACAAAATTCCATTGGCCATTCCAGCTTTGCCGAGCTCTGTTCCCTATGCGTTGGTGTCAAAGGGGACGATAAGCTCTCAGTCCCACACCAAGTAATCTTTGATTAGCTGTTTTCTTGAGTATACCCTTCCTACAGCTGCAAACAAAATCATCTTTTACTTGATGTTCACTGACATGTCTATTTCTGAGAGCAAGGAGTTTAAAATGGTGCAAATCATGTACGTCTAGACACTCCACGATGCTGATAAGTCTCACCATTGGACAACCTCCTGTAAACTTTTAACACCGATGATAAATTAATTTTAACTTTTCTGTCCGGCGAGTGCCTTTTTTAAGTTTGAAAACAAAAAGAAATCGCACGGGGCCAAATTTGAAGTATACGGTGGATGGAACAACGGCGGAGATATCAGAAGGTGTATTGTCATGGTGGAACAGTACTTTTTCCCTCGCTAAATGGCATCGTTTCTACAGGTAGTAGATGTAGACCACTTCTTGTAAAATCCGAGTAAATGGTGGCAATCACCTTTTCGGCCGATAGAACAGTCTTCGCCTTCTTCGAGGCACGTTCGTCGGGTGCCGTCTGCTATTCCTTGGGCTTTGGTGTGTAACAGTGGATGCATGTTTCGTCCATGGTCTTTGGAAATGTCTATTGTCTTAGATATCTCGCGTATCTTCAGTCTGACAATACGAGATCGTGGATTTGTTTCACGACATCGGCTGAAATTTTGGCATTAACCGTCTCCGAGAATTTATCATACGAAAGTAAATTTCTCTTGTGATAGTGGCGCCATCGGGCGGTCAAGCTAAGTGCTTATTGGGCCGCCTACGTATATATTTTGTTAGTAAATAGGCAGAATACTACATATTTTCTCTAGATATTATTTTAGAGTCTTGTATAATGTTTTTCTAGTTTTTAAGAACTGTTAAATATAATTAGGTGCTTTACAAAAATATTTAAAAATTAAGGGATTTAAGCCAGTCATTAAAAAGGTGAAAAAAAGCAAAACAATTGCTTAATTGAATCATTTTGATTAAGGCTGGAAAGACCTATACATCAAATTCAAGTTGATGATTTTAGTAAAAGTAAAACGGAATTAATTTAAATGCTTGATGTAACGATTAATTAGCCAGAATAATAAAAAAACTACAACAAGCAGCGGGAACATAAAAACAGTTAGGTATGCGACAAAATGACCGGAACAACGCTGGAACGAAAAAACTCCAAACTAGTTAACTGCTACCTGTATCTTACTAATAACAGGTTTCCACCTGTTATTTTAACGTGAAAAAGAGGTTGTTTATACAAACAAGTTATAAGGGCAATAAGTCGTAATCCTTATATTATTTGCTCTACAGCTATTGCCCATTATAATAAATTATGTAGCACGTTGAAAATTGTCTGTGAGTTATAAATATCTTTGTTTACATATATAGCAAAGTCTATGTGTATCTATCCTCTTCATTTGTTATATCTTTGACGATTTATCGATGATTACATTAAAGAGCATATAATTTAATGAATTCCTTGCCTATGTCTATAGGTTCTGAAAGTTATCCATCTATTCTGACTTTTATCATGTCGTTTTGTTAGATGTTTTTAATAGTTTTTATGATATCCAAGGGAAGTTGTGTAGTATACAAAAGATGATTACATCTTTCATTCTACTCTGTCGATTGCTTTTTGCAAGATAATCAATAGAACGCTGATCTATTATATTCTGTGCATAATAACATACGACATTGTATTAAAAACAGCCTCTAAGGTTATTTGCGCAGCAGCCAATGGCACGTTAGGAACACAGAATTGCTGGCCATGGCCTATACGCTCATTAAAAGACTGCCATGAAAGTTAACATTCTTTGAAGAAAAAAAAAATGATGGTCTTAAATTTATTATCGAATTAAATTGTTGATGTTTTTTCTAGTTCGAGGTTTTAGTGAAATTCTTTTAAATGGAAAAAAATCCTATGCAGCTTGTACAAACAATTGTACAGCCTATGGTTTATGTTGACGTGTGATCGAGTAAAAAGCATAGTGCAATATAAATAAATATAAGTGTATAAATAAATACACACTCGATGAAATTGCTCAAATTTAACATAATACTTGCTACAAAAATCCTTAGTAATTTTTTTACAAACTGGAAATATGGTTCCAAACAAGTTCCAGTGAAAATACCTGCTTTATTATCTTTAATAAAAATAAAACCAATAGCAACCAACCCTAATTCTATGGTAATAACATCAAACAAGTAGATTTAACAGACTTTCTAGGATTAAAATTCGACAGTCACTTGAAATGGACAGATCATATTTGGGGCTGTATCAATGGAAATTATACTACGACCGATTAATGAAAATGATACATTATATTAATCTCACGAGAATGGTAAAAAATGGCAAAAATCGCGCAACGTTTATTTATTTAACACCTTTATAGAAACTGACTTTATTTGTCGCGGAATATAAGAATTGTATAAGAAAACTACAATTTCACCTTTAAAATGCATTTTGATTTTGTCAACAGAACACTCTTATCAAAAAAATCGAATTTTTACCGTCGAGTTGATACATATTGTATTTGAACTAGATCTCCCTCGTGTACCTGACATTGACAATCACCGGTCGCTTCAAGCGTTGTTTCTAAGAGAACGCTTCATTCTACATAAAAAGTACTAATCAACATTTTTGTTTAAAATTATCTCATATACATTTTTTATTTGAAACATTTATTATAGATTCCTGGTAAATCAATTTTTTCCGTTTTTCCTCCTTCGAGGGAGGCCTTTAGGGGGAAGCCTTGAGGTATTATGAGCCTTGAGTACTAGTAATCATCCTCATCAATGACATTTTTGAGCAACTTTGTGTCACAATAATTCACACGATTAACGAAGAATTTCTACATCCAAAATGTTTTTCCTTCTTTTCAAACGGTGAGGCTAACAAGCACAATGCTGCTGTCAGCTGTCACTTTCCTCCTCCTAATTATATTTTGCCTAGCCTTTACCCGATACATTAATTTATATTTAAATGGGAATAAGCCACAATTAAAGGTTAAAATACGTTTATTGACGTTTCAATTTCCACTTCGGAAATCGTTCTCAAAATACAAACATTAGTAAATTAAACAAATTTTGTTTTTTGTTACTTAGTGAAAAAATTCTTCTAATAATTTAATTTTATCTGACTCATCTATATTGACAATTCAGACATACCTTATACATTTTAAAGTAGAAGACTTTAAAATGATATTGCCAATATTGTTGAGTTGCGTTCCTGGGACGACTTTACTTATAAGATAGTTCATTCGATTACATGAAATCAACTTTAACTTGAGAATATCCGCCAGAAAAGATCATAACATGTAATTCGTCTTTAAAAAGACAAATACATGCCATGATGACAGTAAAATTCTCCTGTTAGTGATTCCATAGTAAATTATGAGGGAAAAACCAGGAAAAAAACCTCATAATACTATCCCGACATGGTAAGTATTTGATCGTGCATTTAGTTTACCTTCAATAAACACCAAATTCCGATTTTATATGTTTGTTATTTAAAAAACATAAATGATGTATTCTCTATATGTTACTGACTTACCAATACTGGTATTTTCCTTTTAATAACTTCCTCTTTCAATATGGGTAACCAGATCCTACTACATTCTGCCGAGGAATTCGCGACACAATTGGTCTCATTTAGCATAATTAGAGCCGCTTCTTTGATTTTTCTTAGAAAAATCAAAGAAGTGTTTATTGAAGGTAAACTAAATGCACGATCAAATACTTACCATGTCGGGATAGTATTATGAGGTTTTTTTCCTGGTTTTTCCCTCATAATTTACTATGGAATCACTAACAGGAGAATTTTACTGCCATCATGGCATGTATTTGTCTTTTTAATGACAAATTACATGTTATGATATTTTCTGACGGATATTCTCAAGTTAAAGTTGATTTCATGTAATCGAATGAACTATCTTATAAGTAAAGTCGTCCCAGGAACGCAACTCAACAATATTGGCAATATCATTTTAAAGTCTTCTACTTTAAAATGTATAAGGTATGTCTGAATTGTCAATATAGATGAGTCAGATAAAATTAAATTATTAGAAGAATTTTTTCACTAAGTAACAAAAAACAAAATTTGTTTAATTTACTAATGTTTGTATTTTGAGAACGATTTCCGAAGTGGAAATTGAAACGTCAATAAACGTATTTTAACCTTTAATTGTGGCTTATTCCCATTTAAATATAAATTAATTTAAAATGCCACAAGAAAATAGCTTCAGAACAATATTAAAAATTTACCCGATACATTTTTTGGCTAAGTCGGAGTGAGGTAGGTTGGAAGACTGAAGTTGGAGCGCTAGTTTGATGACAAGTCGGAGCGTGAGTAGAGTCGACTCTCCATCGTAGACCTACTAATAAGTGGAACTTCAAATCGGAACGTGAATGCCCCGCTATTATATACACAAACATATTATAATATTGTAATCTAAACACCTAATACACTCTAATAAACCTTTTCGGTTGATGCGGCTTTTTGTAAATTAAAAAAATTCTGACCACAAAAAAAAATCGCGTTCTTAAAATTTAATAATATGTATCCTATGTGCCATGTGCCTATGTGACATGTGCCAAAATGAAAATTTTTAACAAAAAGTGTATTTATTCACAGTTAGATTTAAAAAATTCTGAAAAACTCCTTTATATCTAGCTACTATTTAAATTCAGTGATATAAATACCGATTATCATATATATATATATATATATATATATATATATATATATATATATATATTTTTAAGAAATGTAGGTAAGATAAGCTTATATAATCCTTTCTAATTCCACATTAACTTCCTGTGTCATTGAAACCTGGCTCGCACATTATTTTGCAAATTGTACACTACACCTAGGCGTTTCTGTAACTATTTATATGTCTACTGTTTTTGTTTGTAAGCTAATTTCGTAATAGAGGTATGCCAAGGTCACGTAGTCATTTGCAGTAACGTTGAAATTTATATAGTTATAGAATAAAATGGTAATGAAATTTTAATTAAGCGTAATTCATTCTAATGGTGAACACTAATGTTACAACAACGATTTAATGGTGAAAAGTTTATTATAATTTGTTTTTGATATTTAGTTATCCATCCATTAGCGTTGTTGAAAATAATATTCATTAATCTTTAGCTTCTCTTCTTGGTATTTTTTTTTTAACACGTTCTCCAAAAAGTACAAAAATCTACAACTTGAATTTTAGTGGTCGCTTGTGCTTTTAGCGTTCATGTTGTTACTCTGTACAGCTATTATGAATAAACATATTCGACTATCCTACGTTCATGTCCTTTTAGATATTTTTATGTTTTCAATTTTTAATATTTTATCAATTTAGTGCCCAATTTTTCATGTTTTTGTAAAGGTCATAAGTGCTAGAGTATATTCCGATCTCACCCTATTTGGATAACTTTTTAGACATAGTTTCTAGACATGTTGGATAAGTCTAGTAGCCAAAACCAAAAGTACCTACCAAAAAAACTTGCTATACTTATACAACAGGTCGAAAGCCTTAATCTTGTTTCAGACGGTACGATATTTGTCGTAGTTGTGGACGGCAATGATATCGTGTATAGCAGTTAACTCATTTAGATTTCACACTACAGGATTTAAATCGAAATCGTACACGACTGTAGTAGTATCATGGATGATTCACTGAGATCTTGCCCTTAAATAAGCGAACGAGTCCAACATCTCGTAAACATGTTGTTTACGAGATACCATGTATTAACTGTGAAGATGTCTATATCGGGAAAATCAGTCAACTGCTTCAACCCAGAATTAGTTCTCACGAATATGACAAGAACAAAATCATTTCGCTAACAAAACATGAAAATGAGAAGAATAATTTTCATTTTCGTTTGCCAGAAAAGTTTCTAAATCCTCATTACTTGAATCATTTGTTATATTTTTCATCTCTTCATCAGATTCATCTGAACTATCGCAGAGAACCTTCCTTTTGTTTTGACTGACTTTGGATTTTCACCTTACTTTGCAATAGTTCCTCTTTTTCCGAGGTGTCTGTTATTCAAAATTCTTGTTTTACCCCAAGATGCCGTATTAGGATTCTCTTCTGATTCTGGATTTGGGCAATCTGTTACATAGGACGACAGATATTCGTGGTCGCCAAAATATGTGCCAAATAGATAAATGCTTTTGCAAATGCCTTGCCTACGAGTTCAGCTACGTCATACAAGCTTATAGGACGTCCAGGATGGGTCATCATCCACTCATTAACTATGGTATTGTAGTAGGTTTTGTATGGTCCAAAAACAGTCCTGTCAAGAGGTTGAGTTCTGTGCGAGGTGTGTGGTGGCAACGTTAATACCACAATATTATTTTCCTTCTCCAAATCAATCACGGAAACTGCAATATGGGACTCGTGATTATCGAGTATTAGTAGCACTTTTTCTTGCTCTCTCGGTTTAGTGTAAAAAAAACTTCTCGTTTGACCATTCTGATGGATTTGCGCCTCCAATTGACCCGATGGTGCACCATGTAACATGTTGTCCTTGAAAAACACGCGAGGGAATATAAACATGGGCGGCACATGGTTACTGATGGCATTAACCAATTCCAAAGTCTTTATATTTATCAAGCGTAACTATTGTACCGACCTCAAGTGGTCAATAGCAGAAAGTTAAAGCAAAAATTCTTTCCAAAACGGAGAAAACAACAATTTTAACGACAGTGTCCAGAGGTACAAGCGCCCAAAGGAACAACACTCTCCCCTACTTATCAAACGTAAACCCAAGAAATACTAATATATATAATTATATATATATATATATATATATATATATATATATATATATATATATATATATATATATATAATTTTTTATTATTATTTCAGGGGAAAAGTCCATCAAGTGCATTTACAGTTTTTATTTAAAAACTTCTTCAAAATTTTGAGATAATTCTTAATTAATTTCGGCGTCGGGATCAGCAATTGTGCTATTGATAGTTACATAATACTTTCACCGAAATGATCACCACATACTAATTGGGTATTGTGGTAGGTATTGTGTGTTCCCAGCCGTCGTTCGCTTAGAATGCTAATTGCCTGTAGAAGCAATGCCTCACGAATACGAATTCGTGGTCAATTCAGACCTAAAACACGGGCTTATTCGGAGGTTTTTCAAGGGGCATTGACGAGGGCTTTTAAAGGCAAATTATCTATCTTGATGTTTAATCTATTATTAATTTTTAGTGTTTTTATCTTCCTCCTTATTTTCCAGGACCTATAATCAATAATTATTCTTCTTAAACGGTGAAATATTAATTTATCTTGTCCTTATAAAACATAATAGTTTACGTTTATCCGAGTCTTTAAATTTTCTGCTCCATCTATTATTAATTTTTAGTGTTTTTATCTTCCTCCTTATTTTCCAGGACCTATAATCAATAATGATTCTTCTTAAACGGTGAAATATTAATTTATCTTGTCCTTATAAAACATAATAGTTTACGTTTATCCGAGTCTTTAAATTTTCTGCGCCATTTCGAATTCTGTTATCTATGATATCTATGATGAATAGTTTAAATTTTTTTATTTACTTTATAGTTTAGTTAATACGTTTTAATGATCATACCTTTGCCATGGAATCATTATCTATTTATCCTCTACAATATGGTTCTTTATATATTGGAAGTTTCATAGAATAATATGAAGAGTCGCTTTCCTACTTTGTGGTACAGCAAAATAGGCAAGATCTTTCGCAAAAAAAATCATGACTACATGTTGATAATCCAAGAAAGTTTATAAATTTCTGCCTGCTCCCAAAGTTTCACCACCTTGTCTGATTGTGACGTATATTTCATCCCCTTTATCTGTGCCCACATATACACACGTCTAAACTGATCGTTTCACCAGAACGCGAATCCAAGACCATTAAAGGCGCGTTAGAGCTGATCTTTTCTAAAATTCTACAGTGAATACTGGAAAAGAAAATCTTTACTTCTATTATAAAAAAAATCGCGAAGTCCGACTGCATCGCATAAATACCAACTCACAACTGTTCGTCAGAACCAGAACCTGCTAACAGATGTAACGTGCGGTAACAGAACCCTCCACGACAGAAATATTTATGTTTTATTATGCTCAGAATTCGTTTAATACTTAAATTATCATAACTAGTCATTCCTATTTGCCGGCGACGACGTGGCCATTGCGGTTCAATCGCAGGACTAACGGCTTGAAGCTCTCCTACACAATGTCCAAATACTTTCTCCAAAAACATAAACGATATGCGTGAAGGGAACTACAAGTCACATGGAAGGAAAAGGTCTTGCAACACAGACAAACCTAAATATCTCTTAGTCACGTTGGAGAGGTCTCTACACTGTAAGAGAACCGATTTTGTTTCAATAGGAGAGTATGTTAGCCCAGTCGGGAACCGATCCTGGCACACAGAAATCGATGTAGCTTTAAAAGAAACATGTAAGGTAAAAATATTACCCGAAAGTATAAAACATACCCCACGCAACTTCCTATATAAATCTGCAGGCTTCTTACTATCTGAATTATTCAGAACTGCTGCTGAGTATATGGAAAAGTTTTAACAGTCCTTCAACGACAGACAACGCTTCCTCCGCTGTGTGTTACTCGACCTGTCAGTAAAGTATCCACCTGAGACAATTCTTTCCTAGTAACTCCTAGATTGGTTCTTCTGGTAGCTGCTTCGATTGAAAGACTCTGAGTTACTTGAAACCTAGCAGAACTGGATTAGCCCCAATGGAAATGGAATCTGCAAACAACTAATAGTGATATAGGCTAGTGTCGAGAATAAGAAAATAAGAAACACCTTCTTTCAAGATCTAGGTGCCTTCCAAACACAAGACACGATGACATAATTCCATAATAGGGCGATGTAGCAATCAACGTGATCCGATACTGAACCGGGAACCTCAAGTAGAGATAAGTTCGGACTCGAAATAGTAAAGTAAGTACGGTGACCCGTGACATTGCTCCTGAAGAAGTTACATATAACTGTTGAGAATCATTGTATGGACCCCACACTGGTCGTCCAAAGAAGACACCATTTGGACAGGATGGCCACGTAACGGTGGTAAGGTTGTTGAAATTCCTCCTCCTAAGTGCCTTCTCTGTTGAAGTTGGCGATCAATATAGCAAATTTCTTTCTATTCTGGGCTTGATGAATTAATAATTCATTTCCTTTTGTGTGGGTCCAATCTCTGATGTTTCGTAGCCAAGATTTTTTCTTTCGGCCTTTGCCCCTTTTACCTTCAATCTTGCCTTCTAAAATTCCCTATGGCGCATTATGTGTCCTAGATATGACGTCTTTCTAATTTTGATAGTATTGACCAGATGAGGGCGTGTGTTCATTGCTCTCAGTACTTCTTCATTCGTAGTTCTGCTGGTCCAGCTTATTTTTAGCATTCGGCGGTACATCCACATTTCAATGAATTTAATTTGTTCAAACGTCATACTGTTTTAATGTCCAGGTCTCACAGCCATATAGTAATAGCCCCCACAAATAACACTTTAGTGTTCGCAATCTTATTGAGACTGATAGCTTGTGGTTACAGAGCATTTTACGCATATTCATGAAACCAGATCTTGCTATTTCAATGCGTCTTCTAATTTCTTTTGAGTGGTCTAGTTGACTATTTAGCTCTGTTGAGTTGTCTAGTTCTCTTGTCGAAATTACTAGTATTAATTTAATCTCAAAACTGCAACTTTATTTCACTACATTAGTTTATTGGTTTGTGTATAGTAACGATAACGGAAAGTAAATATAAACAATAACAATACTGACCCGCATTAACGGCTGTGAAACCAAAAATTCTACTTATTGAGTAATGCTTCTAATTCTGTACTTCTGTAAATAGCGAAGAGTTTTATTCCTTAGACTTTTCTAAATTTTTTTTATAATTGTAATTGTTAACGACACGTTTGTGTTTTAGTATTGTAAGGGAGACTTTAATTGCGTTTTGTACCTTAGTCGGTTCATAAATCCTAATTAATCTTATTTCATATCTTTCCGTGCTAATGAGTTATTACATAAACGGCCCTTTTAAATGTTTACTCTATTCACGTCGACTGCCATTTATGGATACTAAAAGTTGATATCTACGTAATTATTTGGTTTTAAAAATTGCTCACTCTCTTGGATTATAATAAAGCCAAAATAATAATATAATGGAGGGTCGTAAAATCCCGAGGGATTATTTTTCCTTGAATCTGTCTTATCATTTCCTTACAGGCCCAACAGGTCCGTTATGACGTGCGTTCTCCAAAGACACGCAGGGTCTTCGTCTTTGCATAAATCATTCCTGATTACTTATCCGTTTAAAGATATTGTTTTTTGGATTTTTGGAGATGATTTTTTTATTATGCTGTTTTTATTATTCATCGATTTCCCGATATATTAGACCACATTTCCATTTCGCTATCCTATATTTGCTATACCTCAGTGTACATTTTCTTTTTTATTTTGCATTAATGTAGAAGCATTTGTTATATAGACCCATCAAAAAATCGTAATTTAAGAAAGCCCTAAAATTGCTTTCTGACTGACTAACAAGTATTGCTTGATATTTGACTATGTATAATTTGAGTAGGTTTATATTTTTAACAACTATTTTTTCATTACGATATTCAATACAGCAGTTATCAACGAATATTTAACGGAGATATGATAAATGTTTCCGAGCGCCGGGGATTTGAATTTCCGAATTAAGTTTTTTTTCTCGCCGGGCCGAACGACAGGAGAAGAATTCCATCATCACCGAGAATTTTTACAAATGTTATTTTAAAAATAAAAAATGACAAATTGTTATTTTTGGACCTTCAGTCATAAATTGTGCATAATCTATTGGGTTAAATTCAATGTAGCTCAAATTATTACACCTTTTTTGCATTTTAAGTGTCATAAAAAATTATAATTTGGACAGTTTGGAGTTGCATGCATTTGGAGATCACTCCAGGCATTGCCCTTCATAACGCTGCTCTGGTCTCAAAAATTCACTAATTAATGCTCAAATTCATTCACTTTTGACTCCACAGTTGGATCACTAACAAAGTAACAAGCAGGAACTCTAAAATCCCATGTTCATAGATATTTAATTAAGATTTAAACAAATTTAAACATAATTATGTAATGTTTTTATGGCTCTTTTATTCATCACCAGTTCTCATCTTTATCAACAAATATTACAAATTATAATTTTGTAATTAAAAAAAATATTTATAGAAATATATACAGAAGAGTTTCCTATGCTCAACTTTGGGTATGGAACATTAAGAAGAAAATATAGACTCATCGTCAAGGGACAAATCAAGAGATACATTTCCCGGTAAGTATATCTAAGGATGTGACAGTTTTCTAGGCGGAAATAACGGCAATCCATCACTGCGTGGAAGAAATAGAAAGGCAGAAAAGAATGTTCTGTTCAGTTGTCATCTTCACAGATAGTCAGGCAGCGCTTAAGGCGCTTAATTCTGTAGAGGTCAATTCTAAGCTAGTATGAGCTTGTGTGTGTTCCCAAAATAAACTAGGAGACCGTAGCAAGGTTACAGTAGCCTGGGTACCGGGGCACGAGGGTCATAAGAGCAATGAAAAGGCAGATGAAATGGCCAAACAAGGCTCATCAATGTCATTCATTGGACCGGAACCCTTCTGCGGCGTTGCAAAGTCAGTAACAAGAACAAGGAAGTGGGTAGCTCACAAATCAGGCGAAACAGTTCTTTACAGAACATTCGCCAAAATTTACGGCAGACCTAATAAGCAAAGACAGGAAAACAGTTAAAGCCATAGTAGGTCTTCTAATAGGGCACTGTAAGCTGAATGGGCACTTGAAGCTGATAGGATTGTCATGTGATGACCTGTGCAGAGTCTGACACCTCGAAGAAGAAACAGCTGAGTACATTTTATGTCAGTGAGACAGTCTGGCAAATGCGGTTCTTTGCATTAGGAGAAGAAATTCCACCGGCAAATAGCTACATGAAAGGTACAGTCTCGAAGCTATTAGACTTTATAAAAAGGGTCAGGCTAGAGAATGATATCTAGGACTAGAGGACCACAATAGATCTGAAAAGGTCGCAGTGGAATAGGCCAAAAGGCTACCTCTCTAAATCTATCTATCTAGACTCATCGTTGAATTACGGAAAATATGATATTAAACCATAACACAACAATTTTTCTCCCGTTTTAAATATTAAAAACTATCAGCACTTTGTCCTGTGTACCAGCTATAGCGTCGAAATTGTAATAATAAAAGTTTAAAAAAGACAAATATGACCGCCGCCGCCACTGAGCTTATAAAACGTAATCTATGGGAAACTATAGGGTATGCAAAAGGAGTATTGTTGGAAAAACAAATACTCTAAACTTAAAATTTTAATGAAACAGATAAAATGGAATTGAATAGGTTGTACATCGATGGACGTGTCTATATAAATACTCGGCGATAAAATTGTTCGGGACAGCACTAGAGGAGAATATCAAGTAGACTTGTGTTTTATTATTCAACAGTTTGAGACCTGCAAGGAATATCTGACAGGTGA
Source organism: Diabrotica undecimpunctata (assembly GCF_040954645.1). Lineage (NCBI taxonomy): Eukaryota > Metazoa > Arthropoda > Insecta > Coleoptera > Chrysomelidae > Diabrotica > Diabrotica undecimpunctata. The sequence continues at coordinate 133,709,666 of NC_092808.1, forward strand.
TAAAGTGATCGTTGGTTTTAATTAAATATAGTGTGCTGAAGACGACATTTAATTGCACGATGACAAAGAATTAAATTTTTATGTCTTAACTATTCACTTTGAAAATGTAGATAACAAGCCATAACCACGTGTTAACTGATTCTTTAACTGCTATAGAAATTAAACATGCCTTTTTTAAATGCCATATCTAATACAGTGTGTATGTATTCACTTCATTTATATATTCTCCATTCTGTTCTTCCGTGATTTCTTTTCTTCACTTTCAGTTTATTAATTTTTGTTTTTTCATTTATTTGATAATGATTTAGTCTTCATATATTATTTTTTACTTTTTTACTTTTTCTTTAATTTTTTTTGTAATTTTGTCACAAATGAAGAACGGTCAGCTCGGTCACCGGACCTCACACCATTAGACTTTTTTATGTGGGGATACTTGAAATGTGGGGATATTTGAATAAATGAACTACGATGAAGTTTACGTTACAGCACCCGACAATATTGACATTTTGAAACAACGAATTGTTAAAGAATGTAGGGCAATTTCCCCCAACACATTTGAACGAGTAAGGCAAGAGTTTAGAAATAGATGCATTACTGTCAGGAAGTAGATGGAGCACATTTTGAACACTTGCTATAAGGACTGGTCGTTAAATATTTGTTAATTAAATGAGAAGCTACAATTTTAGTATTTATTTAATTTATTCATTAAAATGAGCTTAATCTCAATCAAAATTACTATGACTGAATGTCATAGTAATCATCTGTCACTATTACGCTACCTGTTATGACTAGTTGAGAAGTCTACGTTTGTTTATTACCTCCCTCCAAATTACACTATTATAATAATAACCGTTCAAAAGATACGAGGGGGGAACGGAATTTTGACTAGCACTGTACAACTTTTAGCGTTATTTTTGATTTTCTAGCAATCTTATACTTTTAGACTTAAAAGAAGTTACACTGTTTAGGTTTTTTTGCTTAATTTGCACAAACACTAACGAAAGTTAGTTAACAGACCACAACAGGTATAGCTAAAAGTATAGTGCGGTAGACCAACAGAAAAGCATCCAGAGTAACAAAGTTTTTGATTAAAGGAGTTAAACAAGTTTTTTTACTAAAAGAAAACATACAAGCCCTTGTATACCTCCATGTTTTATTATTTTCCATTTTACCGATACATTTTTAATATTTCTTTAATATTTCTTCTCTAGTTTTCTTAATATCGATACACAATGAAAAACAGGTAATCGTACAAGTCCTACATATCCATAACGCCTTGGGTGACGATGGGTTTTCTCAAGTGATTTAAAACATGAAATGTCTGTGAACGCTCCAAAGGTAGAAATCGACATACTGACCTCCATAGTTATTTTGGCCTACAGGCACTGGTACAAGTTTTACATGGGTATTCGCGAAGAAGCATAAATTAGGATGAATTTTATTCACAGTTTTTAACGACATCCTTAGAGAAAAGATTCAACATAATATTTATCCATAAAAATCCATTCTCGACAATTAACAGGAAAAAGATAAAATAGTTATCGAATAAAATTTTAATTGGAATGAGCTACGAAATTTAACAGTTTTAAATTATATTAATAAAAGTATATACAATGTCATCCTATATTTCCATCGTAAATACAAAACCACAAAGTATATATATTATATATATATATATATATATATATATATATATATATATATATATATATATATATATATATATATATAAATTTTTCTCTCAGGATTATTCCTACTTCATATCTTATTTTTGTATTGCATTTAGATTCCTAGAAACCAATTGGAAATAAAAACCCAAATATAGAAAAAACAATTTATTGACATGGAAACATGGAAAAAATAGGAATATGGAATATGCACGAAGCAAAAATTCAGAATAAATAAAGTAATGCTTTGTAAATGCAAAAAATATATTCCTACTAATTATATGATTAGATCTAAAAGCTACGTAACTGCAGTATTATTTTCTGGTCTTTAAATAATAATAATAATAATAATAGGTTTTGGCTGAGACATCTACTTTACATCGAGCAATTTGCACAGTAGGTGATACAACGCCGCTTAAACTGAGGGAACAAGAAATGCGCATACACCACCTGACTAAGCAAAAAAAAAGGCGCACCTGGATGAGTAAACCTCTGTATAGGCGACATCTGAATGAGATCAATCAAGAATATGTCGACAATACAGCGTCGAACTATTGGTTAACATCAGGAAAGATGTTTCCCGAGACTGAGGGTTTCCTATATGCTATTCAGGATATGGTTAATCCAACTAAAAATTACCTGAAATATATTGTTATAAAGATCCTCAAGTCCAAAATGACAAATGCTGATATGAATGCCAATCCCAAGAAACCATCCAACATCTTACCGGGAGCTCTCAGGCGTTTCTGAGACGTCCCTGACAAAATGCTTGAAAATGACAACTACAAGTTATGCTGGGACCGCACTATGCTCACAGATCAACCAGTGGCAGATAATAGACCGGATCTCATATTAGTTAATAAACTTACTAAGCTAACAACACTTATTGATGTGACGATACCTAACACCGATAATTTGCATGTTAAATACAACGAAAAGATCGCCAAGTACAGAGATCTAAAAATATAAATCAGGAGGCAATGGAGAATGGAAAGTACCCAGACAGTACCTATTATTCTATCTACTACTAGTGTTATTCCCAAAAACCTTCTAGAGGATATAAAACAGAAAGAGTCCACCAGAGCTCAATCCTTTTAATACCGTAGGTATCTGAAATGAGTGAATTTTCCCCTTAAGAGGAAGTGTGAGCCGTATGGCTAAATCTGGATAGGTTTTCAAAACGTCCACAATAAACTGACAAAATTTACTTTTACATGGAAAAATGACTTTGTAACCAAATCAAAGACTCCATTACTGTTATATAAAAACTTCAATGCCTGGCTTCTAATAAAAAAACAATTTTTCTTCCAAAATTTATTCGAAATATATCGGACTAAAAACCACAATCGTTTGTTGGTTTGGTATCTTTCAGACCAAATTTAAGATCATCAAATTCTCGAGCAATGTCAAAAAAAAAACGAAAGCAAATAAATTGCAGTGTATCTCGAACTCGGCTATCTTCAATCTCTCCAGGACTCCCGTAGACAAGCATTTTCACTTACAACGTTTTTTTTTTTGTAATCTATTAAATTCTATTTGGTAAAAATTCACTGCTTCTCAACTTTGATAATTGAGGTCTTCAAAAATTCATTCTAAGACATTTCTTCGTTCCCTTTTTTATATTTGTGCGCCAATTTGTGCAATTTTAAATGTTTAATGGTCACATTGTGGAAAAATATGATAATTTGAAATAAAATAAATACATCATTTGAAAACTCTTCATTCATTATGTTACTAGAAACAAAAAAAAAATTATTTCCCAATGCATTCGTTGCCAAAACCGAACTTTCATCCTATAGGTTTTGAAGATTAGGCTTTAACAATGGAAATTCCATAGTGACCGGTCAATGAAAGATTGATAAAAAATGATACATTTTTTTGATCTCATGAGAATGATAAAAATGGCAAAAACTGCTTTTTTTTATTTAACACATTTATAAAAAATAAAAACTGACTTTATTTGCGGCAAAATACAAAAATTGCAATTGCATATGAAAGCTGCACTATTCCCCTTTAAAAACGCATTTGAATTTTTGTCAATGGCACACTCTGATCAAAAGATATCGAATTTTTACTGTCGAGTTGATACAATTTTTATTAAAAATTAATTTCTAAAATTTAGTTCTGAGAGAACGGTTCATTCTGCTCAGAAAGTGCTAATAAACATTTTTGTTCAGAATTATCACAGCTAAATTTATTTCTGCGGCGTACAGATTCTTGGTAAATTGATTTTTTCCGTTTTCCCCCGTATGGTGGGCCGATTTAAGGGAAATCCGGGGAGTAGGAGTGGTAAAAGTTTTTGCTCGTATGATTTTTAGAGCTTGAATAATATTTTCTGTCTCTGACGACTGGATTATTAGGTTAGTTATCAAAAAATATGTTAATTTAAACGTTACGATTCAGAATAGCAGTGGGACATAAGACTTAAGACTCGCACTATATGGTAACAGATTTACACATAGCGTAAGAGTTAACTTTTGACGGGTTTTGTTTATCCTGCGTAAAAAATACCACTTTATAAATATATTTGTAGAGATACACGTGAAGGTGAAAGATAAAAAAAAACATAAAAATAAAGAGGGTAGGGTAGGTCAACAATCAAAAATAGAAAATATTTTTTAAGGTTGTAACTTGTTCCTGCCCATCTCAATTCGTTCGCTTTTTTAAATTTCGGTTAATTTCGCCATCATCTTTTTAAAGTTGTTGATTTTCGCTTTGTTTATTCAGTATTCCAAAGATTTGGATTGTATTTTTTATCGTGGACTTCGATACACAAATTCATTTACAAAAGCGATATTGTTAATTTTTTTTTATTGATTTTGATTAATATTGTTTCATAATTGTTCCCTTATAATGCAATAATCATTTTTTAGCTTATTTTAGTTTAAATTTTAGAATGTGAGTGGAGTGTGCAATTTCCGCACCCATACAAACTCTATTTACATTTGAAAATTGTATTTGCTCGTAGCTGTGCAGAATCTGAAGTATTTTGCTTGAAAAAAATATCTCAAAACTCAGCTAAAGCATACAAAGTGAAAATAACAGTGTGATCCATCAAAATGGGCGTACAATTTAGTTTAAAATTTTGAAAAACCTACTGATTTTGTTAGACAACAAATTGGTATTAAATCCCTATGATGACTATAAAATTGTTCATCTATATATATACACTCAGATGCAAAAAAAGAAGCAACGGAGAAAATTTTGGTCAAATTCAAAGTATTTCAATCTTTTTATTTTTAGCCCTATTTTCATGATTTTTTTAGCACACTGTGTATAAATTTATAAATTTTTATTTGGTTTAGTCAGTTTTTTGATAAAATTGTATATTTGACTTATTGTACGGGATTAATTAAAACGTGGTTTTATTATCCTAACTTTGAAACATCCTGTGGAATAATTCCGTTTGCGAATTTTCGTACAACCTTATTTTTCGATTGCAACCATGTCTCCTAAGCATTGTGTTTTTTGTTTCATGTCAAAATATGCCTTGGTTCATTTTTTAGAGCCAAATGAATTTGCCAGCCCAATTTAGGACTTTTTTAATTATGATTATTTTGGAGTTATTTTGTAATACGACGAGGTTTGGTGACTGTTATCATATCACATTGACACTTACATTTTATTTACCTATGATTGATCATGGTTCTTAGTGTCGAAGATTGTGCGAAAGCCATTGATCTGGTTGAATATAGGCGAAATTATGAATATGTGGCTAGAGTATTACAGACTCATCGCTCTACCATCCAAAGGGTAGTGGACCGTTTTATACGAACTGGAGCAAACAAGCGTAAAGCGGAAAGTGGCAGGAAGCCCAAAACTACCGCTTTAGATGATCGTTTTATACGAGTCAACGCTTTGCGGGATCGTCATTTAACAGTCTGCAACCCCACTCTGCAATCTGTGTCACGCAATATTTAGAGGAAGTTGGTATTAATAAAATGAACTGGCCAGCGTGTTCGCCAGATCTCAACCCAATAGAGCACGTTTAAGACATGCTTGGTAGAAAAATTAGAGGTCGCATAGTCGCACCAGCCTCAAACTTCACTTCGGCTTTGAACTTCACTTGGCTCTAGAAGAGGAATGGCAAAACATTCAGCAAGATGATATTCGCAACCTCATAGACAGCATGAGCCGACATGTACAAGCAGTTATAGAGGCTAGGGGGGGCAATACAAAGTATTAAGTTATTTTTAGTAGTTTTTCTTTGTTTTTGGCGTACTTAGGTTAAGTTACATTTAAGTTGTTTTTTTTATGTTTTGTTATTGTTATCATTATTCATTAAAACCAACATCATGTCGTTGCTTTTAATCATTATTTAAACACAGTGCTTCTGGGATGTCGATATGACATTCCTTCGATATCAGTCACCAAAGCGCCCATCGTCGTATTAAAAGATATTTATTTGAATGGTTCCAGTGTTTTCCAAGGAACGGAACAGAACTTGGAATGAATTCGAAGTTCTGTATAAACTTTAATGTATTATTTTATTTTTTATTTATAGGTACAATAACTACGCTCATGCTTGTCTCCTTTATGGATTAAACTTCGTGAGTTTTAATTTCTCGCTATTGTCTTTTTATATTATTCAACATTGTAACTTACAAGGATAGGATTGTATATATGTAAATGACTAGAAGGATGACAAAATGAAACTTTAAATGTTGGTATCCATATAAACTTGTAGTAAAAAAAGGTATCCGTATTCCGTATACGATCTCGGTAGCGATAATTATATATTCTTTTCATCCCTCACTTGGAATTCTTACGCTCTTAACCTTCCTCGTCAAAGATGTCTGCATCTCTCTCCGTCTCTTTTTGTGTACGTGAAAGCTTTAGAAAACGTGAATGTGCATGATGTGGGCATAATGCGTTCTGAAAAAGAAATACGATATCTGCCAGGAGGTTTTAAATTTCTTATTTTATTGTATAGACAGTTGTGAGAAACTATTGTGTTTATGAAAGCAGAAGCTTGAGGCATGTTTAATAATTAATAAGCAAAATCGACATCAGACTACGCTGGTAAATAGAGTTGAGGTGAAACAATCTTTTCGAATAATATTTTTATGTTATTTGAAAATGTGTTTATTAACTGTTTAAAATTACTGATTTTGAACTGACATTTTAAATTTTGTAATCTTTTCTTTATGTTTTAAGTCCGACGAATTTATTGGGTTCTGTTATCTCTACACACATTCCCATATATTTTGTTTTTCTTTCAATTATAGACAACCCAAATGTTCGTGCTCGCCTTCAAAGTTTCTTCAAAGTTCTTTTTTTTGTTCTTGTTAAGAGCACTACGTCATCTTCTTCTTCTTCTTCTTTTGGCATCATAACCCTGGATGGGTCTTTGCCTGTCTGGCTATGTCCTTCCATTCAGATCTCTCTTGTGCCCTTCTTCTCCATTGTCTTATGTTCATTGTTTTCAGGTCGTCTTCCACGTCATCCAATCATCTCGTTCTGGGCCTTCCTTTTTTTTCGCCTTCCTATGGGCTTCCATTGTAACATTTTCTTTGTTGTTTTTGCATGGTTTTGTCTGCATATGTCCCAGCCATGACAGTCTTTGACTTTTCACAAATCTTATAATGTCATAAGTCATAACCTTCATTTAACTCATTAACCTCGTCGTTTCTCCTGATTCTCCATGTGCCATCTTTCTCTTGTACCGGGCCATATACTTTCCTCAGTATTTTTCTCTCGAATGTCCTGAGTTGGGCTTCATCTTTTTTCGTCATTACCCAAGTTTCACATCCATAGGTTACTACGGGTCTAATCAGTGTTCTGTAGATAGTCATTTTGTTTCTTTTGTCTAATAATTTCGATGTCATCAATATTTTATTAGCATAGTATGTACGATTCCCGCTGGAAATACGTGTATTAATTTCGCTACTTACGGAGTTCTTCTGATTGATTTCTGTGCAGAGATATGTAAAGACATCCAAGACTGTCATATACTTCGTTTTTGCTTCGTTTATTTTGATACCTCTTTTTCTTGCTTCAGGATCAATTTGTTTGAACACTTCCATTAGTCGTGGCTTATTCCTACTAATGATGGCTACATTGTCTGCATATGCAGTAATTTGTACTGATTTGGTGTTTATATGGCCGGTTATATTGGTTTTTCTGATGACTGCCTCAAGAACTAGGTTGAATAGCATGGTTGATAGGGCATCTCTCTGTCTTACTCCCATGTTGATGTTAAATAGGGGAGTCAGTTCTCCATATACTCTGACTGCGGCTTTTGAACCCTGCAACGTCATTTTTATGAGGCTAATGTATTTCTTTCTTTCACTACGTCATCTGCATACACTTTACATTGCTCTTGACAATAGAAAATGACTCCAGCGGTTTAGATCTTTTTTTTTTATTATAATTCAAAAAACAAATCAGTAGAGAGCGCATCCCCTTGTCTTAAGCTTCTTTTAACCGGAAACAGATTACAGAACACTCCCTTGTATGAGCACTCTATTGTTCATATTTGTTAGCGACATCTTCAATAACCTTATCAACTTTTTTGAAATTTCTAAACTTTTCAAGGCTTTATGCAACTTTTTCCCATCAATGTTGGATCATATGCCTGTTGAAAGTCAACAAAAAGTACGTGAAGTCCTAGATTTCGTTCATAGCTGTTTTTCTGTATCATTTTTAAGTTGATTCACTGTCGATCTTACTGCTCTAAACCCTTGATATTCACCTACTATTATATGCTTTTTCAATATATTTATGATTTTTGCTAATATTTTGTACCCAACATTCAGTATCGCTATCCCTCTTATTTTTCGCAGTGTTCTGTCAACTTTCTTTTGTATTGGGCAAATTACAGCATTACTCCATCTCTCTGGCATTTTTTTTTATTGCCACGCTCTCACTATTAAATAACCTAGCCTTTTTTGTAGTGTATCTTCTTCCACTTTTAAAATCTCGGCTGGAATTTAATTTTAAGCTAATCTTTTTGCTTCTTTTATTTCCTGCTCTCTTGGCTCCTCTACATGCTTCTCCTCATTATCTTATAATTTATTATTACATTTTTTTTGTATCATGAATATATCAATCGAAAAGTCCGTGGCCATACGTAGAGCGTTAATACGATACAAAGATATGGTTAACAACAAAACTTTAGAATAGATATAACAGTTGAAACATCTAGAAAAGGTTTAAAAAAATAACAGCAAAGCAACAATATTATGAGTTAGCTAATTTGGAACAATACAAAAGTAGAAGCGGCTAGAAGTGATTACTTCATTTCAAGAGACATTTGAAGATCAACGGGAAGGCCAAAAAAATTGTGATCAAACAATTTATGAAATCGAGGAATAATCCGATGGATAAAGAGGCAAATATTCCTATATAGACAAAGACGGAAGAAGAATAGTAATGATAATCGCTGCTATTTTTACATTAACTACTACTAGAGTATGTTTCAACTGTTAGTGGTGGAAATGTCTAGGAACAGTAAAGCCTCACCAAACAAAGCAGTGGCGTTCCAAAAAATACTTATCATTTAAATCAAATTGTTAAAGATAGGTACACACAATTTATTAAACAATGACATTAGATTATATTTTTGGCAATATTGTACTACATTTTAATACATACATATTATTATAATATATCACATACATATATTGTCTGTATGTGAAACCATAGATACATTCTTGCAGCACTTTGTCAAATTTATATTGAATATGATCTTGTTTGTGTCGTGTGATTGTTTCATATAACTGCGGTTTTAACATTGACGTTACCAATGGTAAATTTTTTCTGTCAACCAAGATATCATATCCATTTTTTTAGAATTACTGGCGGATGCTTTATTAATTCGTACATTATGATATGACGCATTATCAGTAACAACAACAGCTCCAACAGGCAAATTGGGAATTAACTGTTCTTTCATCCATTTTTCTTAATTTTCTCAATTCATATCATCATGATAATCTCCTGTCTTAGCTCCTGACTTAAAAATCAAAAGAGCATTCTGTATGAAACCCATCTCCCCACCACCATGTACGATAACCAACCTACTTCTTTTTGAACAATCCTTTGCCACTGTCATCTGTCCAGCTATTGTGTCCTGCATGTACATAGGTTTCATCAAAATATACAATTGACTTACCTTCGCTTCTGTAATTTTAATTTTGTCCAAATATTTTATGCTTAGAGCACGAATATCATTCCGTTCAATTAATAAACGTCGATTATCTTTTGTTTTCTTTCATTTAAATCCCAAATCTTTCACAATTCTGTAGAAAGAACTCGCACTTTCAGTCCATTTTCAAGCCTTTTCTGCAAAAGCTTCAATGATACGCGACATCGTTCAGTCTCATGAAAACGATGAATGGTATTTGTAATGAACTGTTTGTCATACTCCCTCAAGTCTGTCACGGTTGCTTTCCTTTTAGCAAGTGTTGTAGCTGGAAATTTTAGTGTATTATTTGACTCTGCGTTTGTTAACATACTCGCTTGTTGAATGATCCTTTCTACTGTACGTAAAGGTACTCCAGTAGCTTCACTCACACGTTCTTTAATACTTGTTCGATTATCTTCAGGAAATAGTATTTGCATATATTTAAATACATTGTAAACTATTCCTTTGGATTCTGGTGTCAATCTGATCTGTTTACTTGTACTACACTTAACCATACGCGTGGTAGCACCTTTCTTGTTGAGACTCGATAACGTAATGAGACTAAATTACGAACTCGTTTGAAATCCAGCGACTAGAAATTCTCGGAAATAATTCATATCAGTTCTTTGTATGTCCTTAACGAGTCGTTAAGGAGTCATTAATAATGACTTTATAATTACGGTTTTAAGGTAACTAATACTAAATTAGAAATTCACTTTTATCAAACTTTATAGAGTATCATCATCATCATTGGTGCTACAGCCCTATAAAAGAGCCTCGACCTTCCCAAGTCTATTACGCCAGTCAGTTCTATCCATTGCCAACTGTTGCCAGTTTGCTGCGCCTATTTGTCTAAAAAACTTTATAGAGTATCAATTATTAAAGAAGGTATTATAATAAACAATAAGTTTGGTATCTATAAAACAATCTGTGTACAATCAAACTCCATTTATTATTTAATTGAATAATAATTTCGATTTCAAATAATTTAATTTGTTTAATATTGCAACGCCACTGCATGGGCCTGATCATAGATATTCTATTGTCTGCGCGATTAACTATTTCGTGGAAGAGCTCGACACTCAGTTTGAAATAAGCTGTAACCATGGTTGTAGTTCATTTATACCTCAACTTAAATTTCATGGATGAATAATGATTTTTTTTGAGTTAATAAAAGCCCAAAATTTAATTACTCACCAAAAACCAAAACATTGTATAATTTGCAAAATGAGTAGACAGTGTTTATAAACCATGTATTTAATTCGTTACTTCGTGTAATTGTAGTTTATTTTTTAAAATGTTAAACAGCCAACGGATGTATCACATCTGGAGTTGTGTTAACATTGTTCCCAGTGTTATTTTCCATTTAAAAATCGTATTCGTGATGCCGATTTTGAGCAATTTTCCGTATTGATTGTGCGGTTTACATAAATCATATTTTAATTTACAGATTGGGTTTTGCTCTGAATTCACTCTTCATCAAAATATTGACTGACTGTGCTGTGTTGGTTTTTGAATTAGTAACATCGTTAATAATAACATTATCATTGCTGCTATATCTTTCGTTATTTCTAGTTATTGAAAACCAAAATACGTATTTGATTGCACTGATATTTGGGTTATTTAGAAAATATTAGCCAATCGGGGGTCAATTATTTTTTTATTAAAAATTAAAATTTTAAAATAATAAACTTCTTGCATGAAAGGGCCAGTCTTTTCACCACCAGATAAATATTGTTCTAACTGACAGAAAGTTGATAGAAATTGGTTCATAGAATAAAATGTACCCGTCTTTTCACGTCAAATTATGTTGCGGTTACTGATCTGTAAGATAAATGTAAAGTTTATTTCGGAACACAAAAATATTTAATTAATTGTCAAAAATATCACACTAATGCTTTAATATCTCTTTTGATTATACGATTTGTGGTGTATCGTATTGTGCATTAAAAAAACAATACATGTATATTAATGATTCTTCTGAGGTTATTATATAAGGTTAGCTCAAACATGTTCAATTTCAGAAAGTTCAATAATGTCTTCATTTAGCAATTCATCTTCAAATTTGTCTTCATTTTGATCTCTCGCTAGGTTATAGAATATTGCTGTAGATTAGAACGGCTGAAACTTTAACTTTACAGCCACTTCCATTGGATAAAATAGTACCTAAATTTCTCTTCCATTCATAAAAAGTTCCGTTACATATCTGGTTTTAATATGGAATTCATTATAGAGATTTTCTTTATGGATTGTTTAGTAGTGGACTCCTTAAAAATGGTTTCACTGTATAATCAGAATTTCCAAGTAATAACATATTTCTATTATCTCCAGTTAAACTTATTATCAAGAATACAGAATTATCGATACCTATATACATTTTTTATTTTGGAAACCTATACTGCTATTATTTAAGCACCAATATCTCTTGGAAACGTTAATGAATCCATTTTTTTGTATCAAAATTATGAAAATGAAAACATTGAATGCCTAAACTAAGTGAAGAAAAAGAGGTAGAATACCTACTTTTATAATATTTTATCACAACTGTTTACAATATATTCTCAGAATATACGTCGGTTTACTTAATCTAAACCTCTTAAAAAAGTCTTTATCATTACAAAAATTAAAATGGTCTTGTAAGGGAATTGTAGACATAGCTATGAAAAAGAGAACTGAAGACAACACGACTTTGTTAGACAATCGGGGAAAACATACAAAAAAGATCACGTCACTTGCTATCTTGGCAAGTGTAAAAAACCATATTGAAAAGTTCCCTGTAGTCAGTTCCCGTTATTGCCGTTCAAAAACACAACGGAAATATTTATCCTTAGACCTTAACATCACTCGTACGTATTCGGTATACAAGAAAGAATGCAGTGAGAATAATCAAACACCAGCTAACTGCCACTTATAAAAAGGTATTTTCCGAGGAATATAACCTTGGCTTCTACTGACCTTGTAAATACCAGTGCCGGGTTTGTATGGCCTACAACTCCCCCTTAAGCGATAAAGCATCTATGGAAATCGAATGTCTCGCTCACATGGCAGCCAAGAACAGAGCCCGTGATGAAAAGAGATTAAGTAGACAGTTGGCAGAAAATTCTAACAGTACACTCATAAGTTGCAGTTTTGATCTTCAACAAGTGCTTTTGGTACCAAATGACCCAATGAGTAACGCTTTATTTAACACGAAAAGATTAAAAGTATTTAACTTCACCATTTGTAATACAGTCTCTAAACAGCGTGATTGCTTCATGTGGACAGAGGTTGAAGGAAAACGAAGCAGCTGTGAAATTGCCACTTGCTTGCTTATACCAATACTTTGAATCTTTGCTGGAACAAGTAACTCAGGTTCAGTGTTTTAGTGATAGATGTGAGAGACGAAATGTAAATAAAAACATCGCTAGTATGTGCTTTACAGCTATTCCAAATATTCCAAATTTTTAAAGCATTGAACTAAACTTCCTAGTTTCCGGCCATCGTGAAATGGAGTGTGACTCGCGCACTCGGCCATTTCAACAGAGTAGACAAAACACATTTACCACAAGACTGGAAAACAATTGCTAGATGTGCCCGTAGAAAAGGAGATAAACCGTACATCATTCATAACATCACTCAGATCACTTTCAGAGGTAACGACGAAAGTGGACAGCAAGTAGCATGGCAGAAAATGTGTATGTTCTTTTCTAAATGCGAACCATTCATCATGAAATTTAAAGGAAACTTTAACGAAGAATTTGGAACTTTAAATTGCCAGAGAGGGACAAAATCGACTCAAAATATAACTACACAATTCCTCTGAACCTGTCAAACCTCTCACAATTGATCTGGAAAATAAGGAGTATTTTGAAAACCTGCCTTTTAAAGCAACAGGAAAAGAAGTATCAACTGAATCTGATATAAGTGAGACCGAGTAAAAAAAAATTTGGTTATAATTATGAGTTAAGTTCTACTTTTTTTATTATATTTTGATATAAAATATATTAATAATTTTTTTTTTGTTATTAAAAAGTTGTACTTATTGCGAAGTCGACAACTAGGTATATTTAATTAAATTAAACAACTAGATATCTTGTTTTTCAATAACAAAAAAAAGTAAAACCAGGCCTTAGAAGACTTACAATTAATCAGAAGTTAGATTTATTTCAACTTCTTGCTATAGTCAGAAAAAAATTCATTTGCTTTAATACAGCACGGTTTGTTTCTTTTCAAATTTAGCAAAAATAGCAAATTTTGAGTTATTTAATTGTAGTATTAAGGGGACGATATAGGATATAAATTCAATTTTTATTTTGAGAAGTAAACTTATGTTTAATCACCGTAAATTATTTATATATTAATAAAAAATTAAATAACATAAAAATCCCACAAGTAAATAGCTTTAGAACCATATAGTCTTCATAATTTTTTTATGGTCACTTTTGGTAAAATTTTTCATTGTACATCCTTCCAGTTTTCCCCTTTATTTTATCCTGTTTTTTTTTTTCATTCAAGTGGTTTGTCTACATCTTTATATTTGTTCTCTGTGTTTCCCTGTAAAAATACAAACTTCAAGACTGTTTGTCAAAACCAATTTATACTGTGGATAGCAAAGAGGTTACTCTGTACACATAGAGCTAAAAGTTTCACTCACTATTTTCCTGTATTTTGCTTTGCGAGTATAATCAATTATAGTTTTTTTGTTTGTTGTGACCTCATGCCGTATTGCCCGCTGGCCAATAATTATCCCGATAATATGCCACTTTAGTTTTGTAATTCTTTCGATATTTTGGATTCCTGATCGTTGAGTTGTTTATGAAATCATAGTCACTGTTTTACGTTTCATGATTCTGCTATTCCTTCATTTGCGAATTATTGAGTTAAATGTTAATTAATAAACAGCCATTTATAATGATTTTAGCCAACAAGAGAATCTACTTTGTCACCTATTAGTAATGCTACAGATATGTGACCTTCGCAAATACTTTTTTAATTGTTCTTTACATTATAAAAGCACACTCCTCTAATGGTTTCAGTAAACCAGTTTTAAATAGGCTTACCGTACATTTTATATTTTATGATATCAGAATAGTATAGTAGAATTATGAAATTTGTATTTCTTGGTTGACCGTGATGGTTTCATTCTTGCTTAAGCGATGTATTTAACATAAAAAAGTGATCTGTCTCACTCTGTTATATTTATAATAGTCACTCATTCGTAGTAAATTAGATTACTGCGCAATATGCTACTCTGGTATAGTAAAAGGTCTTATACGTTATAAAAAGCACATCTTGTGAAATTTATGTTGGGTCCCTTTCATACTAGTCCAATGGCAAGTCTCAAGCTGCACTAAACGAAACCAGTGTATTTATAAGAGGACAACATATCACACTAAGATATGCTGCTAAACTGTATAGCAGTATTAACAATCCTAACTGCCTGCTCTTACATACAAATAACATCCCCCATAAAACTAACAGACAATCAGGATATTTAACTTTTAAAGAACTTATAATTAATTATAGATATAACACCAATTTGATAACATACTCACTATCTACATACCCAAATGAACTCTCCCTGAACATTTAATACTCCTACTATTAATACATATTATCTATTTTTCTTCTTTTGGTGCTCATTATTTTCGAATATTGGCGATAATTCTGGCTATAATTATTTTATTAAATGATGCTTTAAATAGATTAGTTGTTGTTGTGGAGAACCAGTTTCTCGCTTTCCGAATACTGAAGGGTTATTTTCAATAATCTGTATTTAGTACCGTTTCTCATTATGTGTCCGAGATATTCTATCTTTCTCCTTTTAATCTTATACATCACTTCTCTTTCTTTCCCCATTCTTCGTAGTACAGTCTCGTCGGTTATTTTGTCCGTCCATGATATCCTTAGGATTCTTCTGTATAGCCACATCTCGAAGACTTCAAGTTTTTTCTTCATCGCTTCAGTGAGTGTCCAGATATAATATAATATCGAGAAGATATAACATCGTAGGAGCCTTACTTTTATATCCAGGTTAAGGTTGTGGCTTTTGAGTTTGGCCATGTTGTTGAATGCACTCTTAGCCTTCTCTATTCTACATTTTACTTCTTGTGAGTCCACTGGTGTATGGTTGATAAGCAGTTGGACGTCTCTAATTTTATTTTTGCTGATGACCATAAATTTAGTTTTTGATATGTTTACTTGTAGTCCAAATCTTTCACTTACTTCATTTACTTTGTTTATTAGTTGCTGTAAACTGTTTAAACTTCTCCATTTAAAAGGATTCTATGTTCGCAATTTTTCAAGGCTTTACTAAATATTTCCTCTGAATATAAGTTGAATAATATAGGCGAAAGTATACATCCTTGTCTAACATCCTTGTATTATACGCCGGTATTTATCATCTATTTGGGCTTTTGTTAGAACATCCATCATTTTTCGGTGTTGAACTGTGTCAAATGCTTTTTGGTAGTCCACAAAGCAGGTATTGATATCGCAAGTCATATCTCTGCATCTCTGGAATAATACCTGTAGACTAAACAGTGCATCTCTCATACCTATGCCTTTCATGAATCCAAACTGTGTGTCTAGTATTCTCTCTTCGCATAGCTTGTATATTCTGCGATGTATAATTTTAAGAAAAAGTTTTAGTGTAGGCTCATTAGACTTATTAGCCTATATTCTTCGCACTTTTTCGCTCCTTGTTTCTTTGGTAACGTAATAAATTCTGAAACTAGCCAATCTTTTGGAATATTGCCTGTGTCATAGATATTATTGAAGATTTTACATAGTATTCTTAAAGATTCATCATCAAGAAGTTTAAGAAATTTAGACTGTACTCCGTCTGGTGCTGGAGCTCTCCCTTCCAAGTATTACCAATCAATACTCTCTTTGTCCATGATTACCTCTCCGTTGTCATTAACAAGTTTACTTACTTTTCTGTTTTTACATTTGCCTGTAATTTCTTTTAACTTTTTATGCACGTTGAAGTCGTCGTATTTACTTTGTAGAATTTCGATTTCTTGGCATTTTTTCTCTAGTTCTTACTGTTTGGCTTCTCTGCCAAACTATGTATTGTTCAACCAATGCATCCTTCCTATCATGACACATGGATGTCAAACCTGGACCCTAACGAAGGCAAACATGAATAAACTAGCCACAACAGAAAGAACAATGGAAAGAGCAATGTTAGGTATACGACTGTCAGATAAAAAGAGGAACGACTGGGTAAGATCCAAAACAAAAGTAGAGGACATAGCAACAAAAATTGCCAAACTTAAATGGAGCTTCGCCGTCCACACTGCTAGACAAAAAGACCAACGTTGGAATACTACAATACAACATTGGAGACCTTACGAAAGTAAACGACCAAGAGGAAGACCACCACAGATGAGATGGGTTGATGGTATTAAAAGAATAGTCGGAACACATTGGAAATATGTTGCTCAGGATAGAGACCGATGGAAGGAGTTGTGAGAGGCCTATGTCCAAATATGAACGACAGAAGGCTAAGAAGAAGAAGAAGAAGACGAAGAAGGCTTCTCTGATCTTTCTCAGTATATCTAGTTGTAATGTTTAATACATAGAGTTATTGTTCTTGTTTTTCATTCTTTCTTCCAACAGCTGCAGAATCTCTGTCGTCATCCATTCTTATTCTTACCTTCTTCGTTCTTCATAAAATTGCCTTTAATGTCGTCTATCGTGTTATTAAAGGATTCTATCTTCTCTTCTGTGTTTTCCGTTGTATTATCGATTTCTTTGAATTTTCTATTTATTGTGTTGCTGACTATTTGTTTTACTTCACTACATTTTAGTTTTTTCATGTCATGTTTTTTACAGTTTTTCCGCGTGTTTCTTTTAACTTGGTTCTATACACGCCCACTAAAGGATTGTGGTCAGATTGAATCTCAGCACCTGGGTAGGTTTTAATACTGTTGAAACTATTTCGACATCTTTTGTTAACAGTTTGTATAGTCTATTTGGTTTCTCATCATAACGTCTTCTCCGTTGTCTCTAGGTGTAAAATGTGTTTAGCACGATTAAGTCATGTTCATTTGCAAAGATACTCATTGGTTCTCCTCGTTGATTTCTCTCTCCTAATCCATAAGGACCAATATGTTGCCCTTCTTTTCCGTTATCTATTTTAGCATTGAAATCTCCCATGACTAAAAGGGGTTCATGTCTCAGTATATCCCTTGCAAGGTTGCTTATTTGTTTGTAAAATTCGGATATTTCTTCATCACTGTGGTTTGCTGTGGGTATATCTCTATTGGTGGGTAAACTTGTATAATGTTAGTGTTCATCGGTGACGTATTTATTTGTAACAAGAGGATTCTATCATTCACTGGTATGAAGTTGTTGACATGTTTGGCTATACTTTTATGTGTGATAATTCCGGGTCCATTTTCATATTTACCATTTTCTGATCCTAAATAGTATACTCTGTATTCTTCTATGTCACAATAACTTGAGTCAGGCCACCTGAGTATCTGGCCATATTATCTATACTGCGTTTAAAACTTTAGAATCAGTGTGGTTGTATATTGCAAGCGGGTTTGCGATATTTCTCCCATTCTGTAAATTATCACAAATAAATCCTCCTTTTGTAATCCATTTCTAGTGTTGAAGTTCAGACTATTTTATGTTAGGCCATGTTGAAAACAATGATTCAATATGTAAAAATCTTAACCATACAAAACATCCCTTGACGAGGCTGAATTATTGTTTTCAAAATTGACTAATAATAAAATAACCCAAAACGTCAACACTATAAATGTTTTTTATTTATACGTAGCTAACAATAGCTATTTGTATGGAATATGTTTGTTATTATGTAATGGGGAAATAGGAACTGTTTTTAATAAATAAAAGTAAAGTTTCGAGTGAATAGGTTTCAAACACATAACTCCAGTGTTATTACAATAATTGATTTATAGATTTTATGCTTTTTTTAGAATTTTTATGACGAAATCATACAGGATTTACTGCCATATTTATTGTACCTTTAAACATACATACAATTCCTCGTTGTTTCTCACCTGATATTTATCATTAAATTAAAAAGGAAGATTATTAATCCCGAATGATTAAAAACTTACAGATTTAGTTAACACCTAACATTTGTCTGTTTTCAAGAAAACATGATAATATACATTATTCATGATACAAGCAATTTTCAAGCGTATGTGTATACCAAACTACTAGCACTTACAGCTATTTAAATTCTGTGAAATATATTTTAATCCTAAATTATGAGGACCACATTCTTAATAGCTCAAGATTCCTTAGAATAAATGGCTTATAATAAATTCTAACGGTTATCTGTTTTAATAGTTCAATCTCTTGATGTTATTTTGCGTAATAGCATTTTATACATTTCTTAACATCATCGACTCGGTCTGAGCTGAAGCTATTGAATTTCATAGGAGTAAATCCAATATTTGCGGAGCAGCAAACCGAACCGGCTTCGAAAGCTATGTATAATTTTTGCTTTTGGACCGTAAGGAATTCTCGGGATTCCCATGGATATATCCCTTGTATACAGAGAGAAGCCAAATAGTTAAATCAAGGAATGGAACTGGTACTTGGATTAAATTTACGCACCAATTGATTGAATGTAATTGCATTAATGGAAAATGTAAGCAATTATTTCAATGAAACGTAAAATGTGAGAGTAACACTAATTAGAGAGATTAAAAAATCAAAGAAACATAAGCTGTGTATCGAACGTGAGACTGTTAGAATGTTGAGTATCATTCACTCCCTGTAATTACCACACTCATAATTTTTGGAATGGTTGCGATTAAGTTGAGAATATTCTCTCATTTCAGAATTTTGCATGTAGATACTTATAGCTATTGGACCCTTCTTAAAAAAAACAAAGCAAATCCTGCCTAAAGCTAGAAAAATTTAAAAAGGATAGAGGAGTGGTAGGAACACTGAGACGCAACAATTAACATTATTTTACGTTAAGACTGAAAGTTTAATTCAAATTTTAAAAGCGAACTTTGGCGCTTAGTTAACCCTTGTATTGTAGGGGGCAGCAAAATCATTTTAATGTTTATTTTTAATACATGTGAGACATCTGGGACAACTGGAAAAAGAACCTGTTTTCACATTTAGCGCTTTTTCTTAAGAAGGATATTTCAAAATGATTTTCTTTTTTTTTGAGACAAGACTTTGCCTACATAGTGACATAGTATGTCTTTTGCTTAGAGTTAAATTCAACAAGCACATAACTCCTATTATTGGGACAGCGATCAAGATCTTCGAAACCATGGTTCGGGATCTTCACTAATAAAATCCCCTCCTCCGGCTGGAATCTCGTGATTCCATCTCATTTTCAAATTGCTCATCAGAATCACCATCTAATACGCGCCTAGTTACTTTTTTCTGTTTTGGTGTTTTTTCTTTAGATTTGATCAGTTCCATTTTTTCGGGGTATCCGTAGCATTGTCTCTCCTTTGCGTTTTTTGTTGCCCTCCCCAGATTTTCTTGTCAGAGCTTTAGGATAACACTAAAAACTTGTTGGGCTACAAAGGTTTTCGTGGTATCAGTATTACTTGGACCTGGATTTTCTACATCTAGAGATTCATTTATATTTTAACCAGCAGCTTCAACTGCAACAAGTGGCTTGTCTGTTACAAAACTTGACAAAAAATCTTTTTTGGTGAAAACATGCCGATTAAATAAATATTCCGGTTTTTTGAAAAGCGCTTGTGATGTTAACTGGCGTCATTACTCGTGGATATGCAGTGCACACAGAGGCTGCTACGTTATAAATTGTAAATGTCTGACCGGGATGGTTCATCATCCATGCATCTACTGCAGCATTATAGAAAGTTTGAAATGGATTTAATAAGCCTACGTCCAACGGTTGTACATGCAGTGTGGCGGTATACTTAGGATTGTAACGCCATTATTTTTACATAAATCGATTGCCTCTATCGATAAATGACTTTGATGATTATCCATTAGCAATAAAGATGGGTTTTCTCTGGTACTACCAGTGTGCTTAATAAAATGCTTAACAACTTGCACAAAGTACTCTGTATTCATCCAACCTGTGTTTGAAGCTAGTCCTAAAGTTCTAGGGGGCGACCCGTTTATCATAAAATCTTAAGAGTGTACTCTCGGGTATACCAGAGCAGGAGGAATAGCTGCTCCAGATGCTCCAACAATACAGCATGTTGTTACAAGCGTTCCACGTTCTTCTTGTAGTCTTACTAACCTTGACAAACCTTGTTGTAAACCTCTTTCTGCAAACACTTTTTCTGACTTTTGAACGGTTCCTGTCTTATCTAAATTATAGATGCGACTACCATCTCCAAACACCGGGAAACGATTTGAGACATTTTCAAGTTTACTGAAAAACATTTCAACGTTAAATTTATTGACACCAATTGCCCTTACAAGACTACAACCTTCTGGGTCCGGAGGGATAAATTATTGGAATGACGTTACTGAAATACTTTTTGATGTATGCCAGTTTGCTGGAACCACTATATTATTGTAGGCTGCGGCTTCATATGACAGTTTTCGGGTATCTTCTCTTAATAGACCATTGAACAGTTTAGAACAGTTAATTATATATTAATATTATAACGACACACAAGTTGTTCTCCTGTTCGATAGTAAAAATTTGTTTTACTTTGTAATTAGGACATAAACGGACGTTCTCGTCTTGTTGATGTTTTTTTTACATATCTGTGGACTGTTTGGAAAGATAGTCCTTTCATTCGTGCTGCTTGCCGTATAGAGGTGCCACCTCATACTAATTCAATAGCCTATCTCATGAGATCTTCAGAGAATCTTCATATTTTCCGATTTGGTTTATTTTTTCTTGACATTTTCTTTCTGTAAGAGAAATTATTTTGCAAATGATCTGGCTTATACAACTATAACGGAACAGTGAGACAGTAAAGGAACAGTAAGTCTCACAGGGTCGCACAGGGGGTTGAGGGGGATTATTTTCTATGCCCAGCAGAGATTGAGCTCGCTTCCTCATTTCTCTTTGCAACCGAGGAATTGTTGATCTAACTTCAATTTGTGGTCGGATTCATTCCCAAGCAAACTTTTCAAAAAAGTCACTGCGTTTTATTTTCTATTTGGGATAATTAGCCTTATACACGCAGAGGGCGTTTATGCCAGAAATATTCAATAAATTGTAAAACACAACCATTGGCCAACGGCGTGTATTTCTTGCGACGTTATAATTCTGACACAATTGATCTACTATATCCACGCCGATTTTGGTGTTGTTATTAATCAGTGATCATTACTGGCTTTCTATCATCTGCAGTATCTTCATCTATAGTACATATCATCATTGTGCATGGAGGATATCAATACTACCGACTTACATTTCTTTGGGACATATGAATGACACCATAGTACAATCAACTTGGAAACCAAAAAGAGACGACTTAACTTTTCGATTTTTCTGGGGCAGAAACTCTTGAGGAACCTCTGGTCTGTTTTTTCTTACAGTACCCAAATATGTAAGTTTTTTCTTGTTGACCAATGATAAACTGCTAAACCAGTTGTCTGCCGTAATATTAGCACTGGTACCTGCGATGGACTCTACCAACCAAAGAGTTATTTCGTTACGGGTATTTACAAATTTGTATGGATCTTCTGGCTGAGTTCCCACGTAAGTTTCCAAATTGAATGTGTAAAACGTTTTTGCGTCTACCAGAGCAAATGTTTTAATGACATATTTGGCTGGTTTCGTTGGGATGTACTGCTTAAACGCACAACGTCCTCTAAATGCTAATAGGTGTTCATCTACCGTAAGATACTCACTAGGAATGAAGTTATTTTGGAAATTCACCAAAAATATTTCCAGAAGTTCTCTAATGGGTGCAGGGTTATCAATTTCTCTTCGATCTGTTCTTGTCTCCACATCATCGAACGGTAGACATCTTATGCGAAATCGAAACCTTTTCTCGCTCATTGCCATGTAGCATGACTTAACTCCGGATCCTTGAGAATTATTCCATATTTTATGTAAATTTTTTCTGGAATTTCTAAGAATACCAATCAAGAATAATATCCCAATACATGCACGAATTTCAGTTTCATTAGTTTGTCTACAATCTTGATTTCTTTGGTAATTGCTCCGTATCTTTTCAATAAAAATATTTGCCGAGACAGTTATTACTCTAATAACTGTTTCATTTAAAAATAACTTCAGACAATCAATTTCAGTTTCAACAGTGCGTGCGTTTCCTTTTGTACCAGGCATAAATTTGATGAGATTCTGAGAAGGGATACGAACTTGTAAATTGGATCTATTCTTCTTCCATTAAGTCACCCTATGTGTTTTCCTATGTAAAAATTTAAAGAACGTGATTTATCAGAGTCGTCTGGCGTTCCTTTATCTTGGGCAAATTCCTCTTGCTCCGATTTTTCTAATTTAGAGTCTGTTTTGTGATCACTCCTTTCAGCAAAATTCACATTCACACCGAGATCATCTTCGGACTCAGCATCACAGTCTTCTTCTTCCCCACTTGATATCTCCTCAACCCATCGATTCCAAACTTCCGGGTCGTTGCTTCATTACACCCGTCTTCTTTTATTATCAGACATAGTATTATCTAAAATATATCACAGTAACTACAAGTGTACCAAATGGTAATAAATAAAAGTTACCTTGAATTTTGAAAACAATATAATCAAATATCTGCAATGTAGCCAGATGTTGTAACGTCAGTGGACACGTGGTCTATACGACAATCTAGGTCTCTAGACCTAGATTGGTCTAGGACTAGTACTGTTCTATGCTCGTCAAAATACTCAACTGAAGTGCCGAACACAAACAAAACTATAAATTAGAATAAGACGCCCGTTAGCAACAGCTACTTAGATGATTTCAAAAGATTATGCCCTTTATGAGCAACCGTAAAGTTATGTTTAGACAGAAGATTTGCAAGTTGTGCTGATAAACATTTTATATAGGAGAGAGACATATAGGCGCATGTAAGAGAAAATGACAGAGATATACAAGTGTTTCATAAGAGCTGGTCTACAATTGTAGACCACGTGCCTAACGGTGGGTTAATGCATATTTATGTGCATATTTTTATAATATATTTTTTTTTGCATGTTTGCCTAAGACAAATCGTTATAAATCTATGTGTTATGAAAAATCATTTTGCGACTCACGCAGGCAACGTAAGGCTCACACTTACAACATAACTTTTTGTAGATACACCACAAAATTTGTGCCAATTTATTTTTCACTTATTAATACAATACAATAAAAGTTATGAGCAGGTACCTGCAGCAGTTTATGTTTTGAAAATGTAACCCCTTCAACAAATACTCGTTAAGCCTTAATGTTAAACGTGCTCATTCAAGTTAAATATCATCTGCAATTGCACTGTATTATTTTAACGTTTTTGGAACATATCGTTAACCTTCATTTCTTGAAGTTTGCTTTGGTTATTTTTGGAATGGTCGACGACATTGAGGCGTTTTTGCGATATTTACTTCAGCAATCTGGACTGTTTCTCTTCTCCCTTTAAATAGGCAGAGTACTGGGTCGCATAGTAAAAATATAAAACGTTTATATAAATGTATATATACCACAGAAAAAAAATGCTATAAAATTATTTGCTGACTTATTAACAACTTTATAAAACGAACTGTTTGCTAGTAATTTACAACTTTATTCTTTACTCATATCTACTACAAAAATGACTGATTCTTTTTTAATGATGTCTCAGAATAAAATCTATCTCATGTAGATATTATTTTTTGTAATGCTTCTGATATTTTTCTAATTTTCGTTGTGCCTTCCTGTATTTAAGATTTATTCAGTATGCTTGAAGGTTTCGAATTATTTGAAATTGAAGACTTTCTTGCACCGTACTTGTTGCATTTAAAACAGTTTTGCTGTCTCCCTTACCAATGGAATTGTGTAAAGACGTGCAAAGCATGTCCTCGAAGCTAAAAATCTAATGTTATTTATTCTTTTTCACTTCCAGTTTAAAAATAAGTTACGTCTAAAGACGATTTAAAAGCCGTTTCCGTTAAAATAAAAACCATAGTCTGCTTGGTCTCTCAACAAAAAAGACGGTAATTTGTTAAAATACGGAGATATATTGCGGTTTGAATAAATGGGAATAAAATCGACAGATATATTGTGGTGTTAGGAAATTAGACGAGTGTTTTAACTGAAGTATTAACACAATATTCAAATAATTTAAAAAAGATGTGAAAAAAATTAAGGTTTAAAACATTAATTACCGGTATAAGAAAAAGTGAAGAGAGAAACACAAAATAAATAAATAGTAATTACTCAATCATAGAAGTCAACGGACCGAATAAAAATAGTTAAAATAAATATGCCATAAAAAGGGCATATATATAAATTCCTCAAAGAAATAAATATTAACACATTCTACTCATTTATTAAAGAAAGTAGGAGGGAAATAGCGTCGTATTTTTTATTTACGTGACGCGTTTTGTTTTAAGTCGACAGGAGAACATGATCCCCTTTTTCTGAAATAGGGACCCTTATTAAAAATGAATTTTTATAGCAACCACTGGAATTGATAGCCGCACTCAACGAAAAAATACAAGGTATCTAAAACTAGGGCAGAGAATGAAGTGAATGACTATAATTACGCGAAATGAATTTCCAGAGAGAAAGAAAAAAGAGGAAAAGTTATTGCGTTGCCAGTGCTTCAAGTGCTACGGTACACCAGGTTTGTAAACTTTTGGGAAATAAATGAATTCAATAAAATTATCTTTCGATTATTACGATGTTTTTATTGATTTGAGGGATAATTATTTTGATACAGATGTTATATTCATGAAATCAAAATAAATACTTTGATTTAAAGGACAAAACGTTTGATTATGTGAGTCTATTTTACAAAGGGTAAGTAAAAGATCTTTAGTCATAATTTGTTTGACGATGGAGTTGGACTATGAGTTGGTAGATGAGTGAGAGTGTGCATATAACAATATAATGATACTAAGGTCCGGGCTTTAGTATGGTAGAGGTTTCTTAGTCGGGGTTCGCCAGAGCTAGACTACAAGTAGTTCACGAGTGATGTAAACAAGAGAACATCAAAGAAAAGAACATTTTAGGCACCATATTTTGAAAGGAACAGGGAAACCTGGTAAGTAAGTGGACGGAAAGAAAATAGGACGATATTTACCTATAACTACACCTTAAGAATAACGTATTAAATTGGCGAATTTGGCGAATTAATAAAGAAGTAGAGAGGGTTAATTATATCTCGCGGTAAACTCTATTCATTCATGCTACACATATACACTACACATATAAAGATTAACTAATAAATTCAAATAATAAGTTATATGCGAATGAGATAATGTTTAAAATGATAAAATCAATAAACAGACTAGTACGTTATGAAATAAAAGAAATAAACGTTTGATTTACAACTGTTTGATAGCTTTAAAATGATAACATAAAAAAATATTTTAATAAACAAAGATGTGAATATTATTAATATGAAAAAACAACCATCAGTATAAAGTGTCAAATATCAAGAAATAATGTACAGCGACAAAAAAATTAGATTCACGTATTTAATAAAATTTTACGCTGTTAAAGCAAAAAGTAATTGCAAAGGTGGTATTACCATAATATTAATATATATATATATATATATATATATATATATATATATATATATATATATATATATATATATATATATATATGGTAAGCAAAAATAGGAATTTTAAATTATATTTTAAATCAATGACTTTACCTATAAGTTGATTTGTCTCATGTTATATTTTCGTGACTCAGTATTTTTATTTCACTTTCTATCACCCGTAAAAAACAACAATATTTATTTTTCATTCACAATTTGACAAAGAAACCAAAAGCATCTTTTCTCTTTCACATTTCGTAATGAACTCCTTGACCTGTGTTTCTTTTTCTCAAATCTTAACCTTGGTTTCCTTTCGGACCATTTCCTCAAAATCTCTTCCTTGGCCATCACAATGAGTCACCTCATTTCATCCTATTATACAAACAAAATATCTACCAGTTTCTTGTTGACACAAAATCTACGTCATCCTAGACCATTTAAAATAACCAAAATCGAAATCTATTGTTTTCGGCTGCCTAGAAACAATTTAAACAACTTTCTTATCCTAAAAATATTTATGCAAATATTATTTACTAATACTCTAATCTTTTCAACTTATCTATTTCAATGTCTATTGTTTTGTAAAATTCTTATAACTACATTTGTCCTTTCAGATCCGTTGAAAATTTAACAGTTCTTGAAATCACTTTCATTACTATAACGCACTTTTCACTGGAGTACAATATATTCGTATTTATATCTTAATTTTAATACAGATGCCTGCATATTTAGAGAAAGAGAAAAATAAGCTTTCGTAAAACTATAAATTACTGAATTTAGATCAGTAGAGTCTCTGGAGATATTTAGAGTAAGTTCCGAGGGAACTCCTTAAAAACGATGTTATTTTAAACAGGCAAACGGTAATGTTCTGGTCATAAAACACTTCGGCTTACGGTTGACTGAGATTAAACGGACAAAGGTACTTACAGAATACAAAGGTTGGTATTTGCGGTCAAGAACATTTAACGAGAGCTGTTTCCTGGCTATCATCGCGTGTCCCAGCATGTAAAGATGAAAATAAGTATTGCAGATAGACCCCAGGAATAGCAAGATTCGGATAGCCAATTGCAACAATCAAAGACAATACGCTGCACGTTGGATGGCAAGTAATCTCAATCACAGTGACAGGACGTTGTGTTAACGCAACAACGGCAGGACATTGTGGTAACACAACAACGAGACAAACTGAATTGACATCGAAGTCTATAATAATAATGGATAATTTACATTAGAGGGTCAATAACAAGATAGGTGGATAATATAAGTAAATAAACTTACTGCCTGAGTGAGGTAATATTTCGTTAGGGCTTGAGTTTTCGCCCAAAGAGTGGGAGTTCCGATGCTAACGCAAGATTAGCCCTAATTATGAATTAGGACAGAGAACCGTTTCAAATCAAAGTGACTTCCTTTTTTTTAACGATACTTTTTTACCAAATAAAGCACAGCAGTAGTTTATATGAATAGCTTTAGTAAAAGGGGAGAAAATGCATTGTATAAGTTCTTGGAAGATCAGGGTTTTCGAGAAGACAACGCAACAAGAAATTTAAATCGTTTCTGGGAAGTCAAGAATATTACTTAAATAATTGTTAGATACATTAAACCTGCTTCTGAGAGCCGTGAAACCTTGTCGTGGTAAAGGAGCTCTTATTGTTTGGTAGTGGTCGCTAATTCTGTGAGGTGATCACGAACGAGTGGAAGCTACGAGAGGCTCAACTCTCCGTATCAGGCGACACTCAGGTTTTAATATCGTGTTCCATATTAATTTTGCCGGAATAAATCACCTATTGCCTATCTATATTTGGAATATGGAACAAGAGTTTCAAAATAAAAAAAACGGTTGCCTGTAAAGTCGGTTTTACGGGCGAAAATTTTACGTGACAACGTCTTTTTCTCGGTAGAATATTTATTGATATGAATATTATTAAATTGCACAATAGGAACAAGGAATTGAATGAAAATAAGAATTGCACAAATTTTAACTATAGAAATATATTTTGTTTACTAAAACATTGTACATGTAAGCTCAGTTTCTCAACTTTTGTGTCAATCTAACAATTAATCAATCAATCATAGTTTACGATAATGAAATATTAGTGTACAATTATTTACCTTTATTGTTGTAGTTGTTGTAAATGACGAATCTAAGCACTCCACATTTTCACTACAGACACAGCTGACGATACTTTAACCACACGTGTGAACTTGTATTATGACGCTTTCTCGGTTTTCCAACGCCAAGAACGCTCGAGAAAGACAGAGACACAAGCACGCACCGATTCAACGCGCCTAATTCTCTAGTGCTGCGCGCGCAGCGGACCGATCATGTTTGAGTGGGAGAGAGACGCAAGGCATTTGCCGGTCCGGCGGGCCTCTCTCTCGTTCGGTGACTCATCGTAACAGACGTGAGCGGGCGTTACACTTTTTCATGAGTGACTCCGAGCCACAACCTAATTTAAGACGTTGTCACGTCAAAAAAAATCATGCCTACATAATTCAAAAAAACTTGTTTCTTTGTACATTTAGCTAATTGCGTAGGTACTCATAATTTTAGTATTTATTTCATTTATAATTTATAGAAACTTAAAGTAATATGGATTATATTTATTTTATTTTAAGCCATATATATATGCAATTAATACAACTTTCAATAAAACTTAAACTTCCCCCACTTCATTTTGTCCCTCGATTCGTCGAGAGACATTTCTAACAACAGATTTTTTCCGTCGACTCATCATCGTCGTATTTTTTGGTATGATGAGCACTTACCTATTTCTCTCTCTTTCATTGCATGAAAAACGAGTGTACTTACTTTCGACGTATGAGCTACATCGAGCCGCAGAGTGAAAAAGAAAATGTTCTTAGCTTTCCTAAAAGCGGCTAATCTGTTAAAAGCTCCCCTAATTGACCGTACTAAAGTCTGCATTTACTGAATTGCTGGTGTATTTTTATTTTTTTGGAAGTGACTACTGCTTCACGTTGTTTTATTTTATCACTTCGAATAATTTTGATAGATATTATATTTATTAATATTACAAAAGGGTTTATCTGGAATTAAATTTGTTTTAAGTAATTTGAAATTTATTTAGTTATCATAATTATTTTCTTTAAAAGTTTGTTGCTGGAGCAGCACCTTCATTTCAACCGAAACCCGTGATTTCTTTTGTTAATACCATGTGTCCTTGTGGAACATGCTTAGATAATTAGAAGAACTGGACGTTATATTGCATGAGCTCTGTTATGTCTCTAAAATAGCTATTAAAATTGTCGATTCTTCATTGATTAATTTTTTTTTTATCCTGCTGTGTTTGCATAACTAAATAGTTTTTGCACCGTTATCCCCACACCTGTAAGATTTATGATCCTTTCTCGTACTTTTAAATTACTTTCAAATTAAATATGGTGGCATCTGGGTATGCTTCCGTTAGAATAGACCCTGTTCGGAAATCGTCCTGTTTGGTCGATACAAATTTGACTGATATTACGAGAATTTCTATTCAGTGTAATCCGTGGGACTGGATATATATGATATGATGTGGAAAAATTAGTGAAAGACCACAATCAAGATCTTGCTACACTTTAGTTACAGGCACCTGGGAAAGATGAGTATCAGACTTGAATGGATGGACTGTTTTGTTGCTAAGATAAGGAATAGATAGAAGACACTGCTTCTTCATTGATATGAAATAATTTGTGCAGAAATAAAATTCAAAATTGCTTTGAACTGGCTGACATTTTCAATTTTGTAACCCTTTCCTCTCGAATTTATTGTGTTCTGTTATCTCACCACGCATTTCCATATATTTTGTTTTCGCTTCATTTCTATACAACCCAAATTTTCTTGCTTCATCTTCAAAGTTCTTAAATGTGTGTTCAAGTTCGTTTTTTGTTCTTGTGAAGAGGACTACATCATCTGCGTACGTTATACATTGCTGTTTATATTGGAAAATAATACCCGTAGTTTGGATCTTACTTTCTCTCATTATTGCCTCCAAGACAAAGTTAAACAGATCAGTAGAAAGTGGATCCCCTTGTCTTAATCCGCTTGTAACCGAAAACAGATTTGACATACTTTTTTCTATGACCACTCTATTGTTTGTACTTGTTTGCGACATTTTCAATAATTTTATCAACTGTTTTGATATTCCTAAAGAGCTTTATACAACTTTTCCCGATCGATAGTCATACGCCTGTTTAAAATCAATGAAGAGCATGTGGAGTCCTAGGTTTTGTTAGTAACTGTTGTTTTGTATCAATTTTAAGGTAAATATTTGATCCACTGTCGATCTTCCTGTTTTAAACCCTCCTTGGTATTCACCTACTATGCCATTCTCGTATTTTTCCAATCTATTACGTATGATCTTTGCTAATATTTTGTACAGAACATCCAGTAGCGTTATCATTCTGTAATTTGCACAAAGGATTCTGTCATCTTTTTTATGTATTGGGCAAATTCCCGCATTATTCCATTTCTCTGGCATTTGCTACTCTCTCTACACTCTCAGTATCAAATTACATAGCTTTCTTTGCAGTGTGACTCCTCCTTCCTTTAAAATTTCCGCTGGGATTCCATTGTTCCCTGCTCTTTTACCGTTTTTAAGCCATTTTATTGTTTCTTTTATTTTCTGTTCTGTTGGTTCCTCTACGTACTCCTCATCATTATCCTCTGATTGGGCCATTGCCTCATCTATTTGCATCTGTTCTTCATTTTTTATCAGTTTTTCAAAATATTGTGCCCATCTGTTTAATTTCTCTGCAGTATTTCCAAGGAGCAGTCCTTCCTTATTCCTACAAAAAATTGCTTGCGTGTTATTTGTTTGTCTGTTTCCCTTCACTTCTTGGTAGACATTTTTTATTTCTTTGCTAATGGAATGCTCCTCTATTGTTTTTAATTCTCTTTCCAAGTATTCTCTCTTTTTTGTCTGCAGATTCTTTTAGCTTCTTTCCTTTTCATCTTATGTTTTGTAATTGTTTCTTGGGTTCTATTATTGTCTTTTTCCAACTTTGCCCTATTTCTTAGCATTACTGCTCTTTTACATTCCTCGTCGAACCAGTGTTCTTTTCTCTTCGTCCGTGTATTGCCTAAGCAAACATGAGCTGCTTCTGTAATTGATGTCTCGATTTTACTCCATTCTTCTTCCAATGTATCAGACATTAAGTTGTCTTCGTGTAATTTTGCGTTAATCTCATTTTCTAACCTCTTTGCCACTTGTTGGTCCTTAAGTAAGGCCACATTATATCTCTTTCTGTCTTTTAAAACATTTAGTTTTACTGGTAGATCTTGTTTAAGTTTGGCTATTACCAATATATGATCACTACAGGCATCTGCACCTCTATAACTTCTGCAATCTCAGATAGCTCTGGTATGTTTATTTTATATTAATATGTGATCGATTTGGTTTTTACTCTGCCCCTCTGGGGATATCCACGTTACTTTATATATGTCTTTATGGTCGAATTGTGTACTGATTATCCTCATTTTATTCTCCATTACAAATTCTATCAATTTTATTCCGTTCTGGTTACTTTCTTGATTGATTTATATACATATCCGTAATGTTTTAGTTCATTATTTTATCAAAATGATATTGTCAACATATAAATTAAAAAGTCTTAGGGACATATTAAAATCTTGTTTTATTTAGTCCTTGATTATTTTTATGGGTTCTTTATTATATTTTAAACTTTTTAGCAAATATTTTTTCCTGAATCATGTTATAAATTTAATTGAAGTGAAGAGTAAACAATATGAAATCGATCATTTACAAATTCCCAACCCATATCCTCGAAAAATTTTAATATCGGTAGTATTATATACATTCAATTAACGGGATTTTGTCGTTTATGAATCAATATTTATTTTAATTTTTGCCGAAATACTTTCAATTGAAATGGGAATGAGTCGCATTCAAATATTTGATATTTTAATTAGAATTAAAACAACAAGAACTAGCGAAATGAAATAGATTTTTCCGATCCGATAGATTGATTTGATATTTTACATTTATATTAAACAAATATTTAACTCATTTTAATCGTGATGCAGCTTGACACCACGTAATGTAAAATAAAATATATAAAGCCCAAATGTAGTTTATATTAATAATTTTTTAATATAGGCAGCTGCGATGGTTGGTAATATTGCGACTTTTTCAATGACTAAATTTATAGTTATATCGTTAATTATTAGGAATATCTTTCAAGTTGGTTCTACTTTCAATTTCTTTTTCTCCAGATGTTTTTTATCTTTTCGATATAGGCCGCTCTCATTGCCCTCCAGTTTTCTCTATTCTGGATAGCCGGTAACAGTTTTTCACAGTCGTAGTTCCTACGTTTCTTCTTTCTCTCTATAGTCTTCATATAGTCACATTTCCTCTTGAAACCCCAATACTCTGGGGTATTGTAATTTAGGAATAAGAATTTACAAAAAGGAGAATTTGGATTGAAGTTATTGAATGTACTTATAAAGAATGGTTCAGAGAGACACCAAATCTCAAGGGAGATTTCGGGCTAGCTTTTCTACACTTAGGGTTGGCCTTGGGATAAAACACCAATATATGGGATGATAAAATTATATAAACAAGGGAGAAAATGAGATTTTGTACCACAAATAATGAAATTAGATAGGACAACTTTGAATTCAATCTTGTATTGAAGGCACTATAAGTAAATATACTTAGTTGCCTAAGGTACTGAATGTGGGCGCCACTCAAGACTAGCTTGAGAATTTAGTAATGAGGAAAAAACAAGAAACAGGTATACCTAATACAATAACCTGGAATTACTTTTAAAAAACCACTATTTACCTTGTATTGCTATAATGTACTGGTTAGTAGAAACTGAAATAAAAAGCTAACTACTAATGACAAGTATATTTATAAATTTTGTTTGTTAAACACAGTTTAAATAATTTTCCTACATGTAAAAGAAAAGCTGAAATAACAGTAGTGGTGGGGGTGTAAAGGCAAGATAGGGCCTAATGGCCACGAACAAATAAAAATACCACCACTACTGTGCCAATTGTATGAGTAAAAACAATAATCTAAAGTCCGGGAGAAAAGCGAAATAACTTAACACTAAAGGTTAGTATTAGAATACAAAGTAAACCTAGAGTAGGTAAGGTATTAAAGGTAAGAAAAGAACAACTATGGTTACAATAAATGAATACCTTACCTAGCAGACGCAAAGGGGTGAGGTACTCACCGATAGGACTAATATGTGACCGAATAGCAACTAAACACCAATTACTATAATCAAGATATTTATATAAAATATGTAATAGAATGAGTCGAATCAAGTTTACTTGATTATATGCATATAAGTCGTTTACACTGTTTACAAACAAAAGTTTATCTGTTCCAACAGCTGGTTCCACAGAAAACAGGTTCACATAAGGTTTGAACCTCTCGGCTCTACAAAAACCAACGGCGATGAAAGGCCGATTGGAATAAGTCAAGCTGATTTCTCCAAGTGTTGCTCTTTAAATAATGTGCAACTATATGGGTGTAGTGGCGAATCTGAGACTAGTGCGCAGTTTTAGGACTTTAGAGCGACTGTCATTATGGCGTGGTTTAATTTATTATTTAAGTTTGTTGCTAAATTTGAGTTGCTTTAATATTTAATGATTGTATTAACTAAAATTTCGATAAATGTAAAAAACGCTCACTTCTCAAATCAGTTCCAAATTCGCCACCAGAGATGTGCAAAACAACTACGCACTATCGAGTCTTGACCCCAACTGACAACCAAACCAAAGTTTCGCTTGTAGCTCAGCCACAGTTGACATTACATACATTTTAATTTGGGCCATGGGCGTATCTACTTAGATTTTTAAGGTAGCAGCGTGCTAACTGCTACACACTCCAACTTTCTTGGCTTGTAGCAGCATACAGCCCACTTCCATGTTAGGAACATACTCTTTATACTATGTCGTCCACTTTTGTCTGTTGCCTAATCCATTTGTTAGTTTTTCTATATTTCAAAGGTATTCCTAAAAGGTTTGTTTCTATAGCTGTCTGTTGTACTTGTTGTCTTCTTGTTAAGTTATTGTCTTCTTGTTTAACTCCCAAGTTTTAGAGCCATATGTTGTGGCTGGTAGAATACATTCATGTCAGATCTTGTTTTTAACTTTAGAGGAATTCTCATGTTCAGTATGTATTAACCATATGCTGTCCAGCTCAACTTAATTCTTGTACTAATTTCGTGTTCTTACTGTTTTTATTTAGTGGCTAATTGTTACAAATATTAATTCACTTTATCTGCATTCTGATCATTTATGATGCACAAATGCCGTGTACTGTTCTTTTTTAAAGTGAAGCACCAATAATTTTTTTAATGATTAATTCAATTGTGGTGATAATATTGCGTTCCCAGTCATTGCCGATCAAAACTGTACAAAACTGTTGAATTGACGCTGTTTCAACATGGCGGCTGCGCCTGCGCTCGTCAAATTATGAAAAAACTTATAAAAAATTAGGATTTGTTAACATCTAATTGATAAGACATGCTTTTTCTTGGCTATGAATATCTTATAGTGCTGAACATAATTTCTTACATCATCAAAAACACCAAAATGCTCGTTTAATCATCACTGTAAGTCATGAAACTGTTGAAATCTTCCCGACATTATTTTTCATGTATCAATCCATTTAAGAGACCGGACAACATTTAGAGAATTGATTTTATTATATGCATTATCTGATATTTATTGTTGCATACAAAATTGACTGCTCTAAAATTTATCTACCCCCTTTTACTTTTTTAGCAGTTACTGCCGTGATTCGTTCGATTTGTAATTTCCTTATAATTCTTATCTTAATTATGTTGTTTTTTCAAAATTGACGTTGTATCTAATTTAGTTTTCATCACTCTAATGCTTTAAAAGGATTTAGAGGTAAAACACTTACCTCAATTGCAGCGGATTCCGTGTTCAAGTGCATTATATGCATGAATCAGCGAATTTCTGGCCTAATAATGGTCTATTAAACTGAGGCGTTTATATAATGTAAAATTGTGTTTTCTTAAGCTTGGTTTAGCATGATTCTACGTCTTTACGGAGTTTAGTAAATGTATTTAGTTTAAAGATTTGTCGAATCCAACAAATTTGAAGGATATATTCAACAAAAAACGGCATTTTTTATATGTGTGCAGGTATACAAAGGCATGTCCATCACAACTAATCATAGGGTCTTTACGATAAAATTTGTTAGGACAAACATATAAACAAACAATATTCAAAGATATCTCACCTCAAGAAGTTCTTGTATTACGGCTTGCTTCCTCTATAGACTCTGTATCTTGCTTACTCAAGTAGACGAGTCATTACCTGTGTTTCTATCTCCCCCACCCGTGTCTCTCTTTCTCTCTCTCTCTCTCTCTCTCTCTCTCTCTCTCTCTCTCTCTCTCTCTTCCCATATACAAGTATATAGTGTATCAACTCTCCAGCTTGATAGATTTTCTACTCTAAAAATCTCTACATACTGTAATAAAATAAATTTCCACAAAATTTGTGCACAATCCGTTGAATAACCAAAATGGCGTTTAAAAATGTAACACATATCCACCAAAATTCTTTACTTAATTTTTCTCAATTTGCCTCTTTTGGTCTGTCTTTGTCTTGGGAGTTGCCTGATTAGAAGAATTGATATACCCATCATTGTAATGGCTGAGCGATGCTGGCTATGTGGAAATTCTTGAGAGAACACTTCTTGTAGCTACTAAAGGTAGCATTGTTACAATCGTTTGGCACAACACGTAGGTTAAGAATATATTCGGTCTTCGGTCAATCCTACTAGACATCCCATTTTATATACCTAATTCTCTCTATAGTAAGTGGTTGTGCCGTATGTTTGATGTAGCACCCAATAGCGTTGGTATTTTCCCATTTTTTGGTTTTTTAAAAATGGGGATGGTTTCCTAAAGTGCAACTAAATCGATATCTTCTTCTTCTTCTTCAAGTGCCATCTTCGTTCCGAAGGTTGGCGATCATCAGGGCTATACGTATTTTCGAAACTGCTGACCGAAACAATTCGTTGCTGCTACAGCTATACCATTCCCGTAGATTCTTTAGCCAGGAGTTTCGTCTTCTTCCTATGGACCTTTTTCCTGCTATTTTCCCTTGCATAATTATTCGAAGCAGTTCATATCTTTCGCCTCTTGTAATGTGTCCCAAGTATTGCAGTTTTCGTTTTTTGATCGTAAGTATGACTTCCTTTTCTTTATTCATTCTTCTCAAGACCTCGACATTTGTGACTCTCGGTCCATGATATTCTCAGGATTCTACGATACATCCACAGTTCAAATGCCTCTAATTTTTTTTGGTATCAATATTTTTCAACGTCCATGACTCCATTCCGTAGAACAGCACAGAAAGTACGTAACATCTCATCAGGCAAAGTTTCATTTCAAGGCTCAAATCTCTTCCGCAGAACACTCTCTTCATTTTAGTGAATATGGATCTGGCTTTTTCTATTCTTATTTTGATTTCTGCTGAGCTATCGTTGTCTTCATTTATAAAA
Organism: Diabrotica undecimpunctata; assembly: GCF_040954645.1. Lineage (NCBI taxonomy): Eukaryota > Metazoa > Arthropoda > Insecta > Coleoptera > Chrysomelidae > Diabrotica > Diabrotica undecimpunctata. The sequence continues at coordinate 133,746,594 of NC_092808.1, forward strand.
GTGCCTAAATATTTGTATTTGCTCGATAACTCGATCGATAATTTCATTGTGTAAATATAAATTTTGGACATTTTGTGTTGATTTCGATATTACCATAAATTTAGTTTTCTTTATGTTCAAAGATAGTCCATATTCTTCGCTTCAGTCTGCTATCTTATTCACCAATGTCTGTAGCTCTTCAAGTGTTTCTGCGATCAGAACGGTGTCGTCGGCAAATCTCAGATTGTTTAATCTAACACCATTTATTTTAATACCTACGGATTGCTCGATATAGTGTTTTTTAAATACTATATTTAATATTTAATACTGGTTTTTATCGTAACTAATAAATTGATCTCACAAATTCGAACTCAGGGTCCAATCTTTCTATTCAAAGAGCCCTAAAAATGACTTCTTATTACGTTTGGAGTAATAGTTTATATTATTATATATTAATAGTGTGTCGTGGTTAGGAGATAATATGATTATATGACTACAATATATGATAGTTCCTTAAAGGTACATGACTCAAATCTATTGTTTAAAAATAATCATATTATTTATTGTACAGTCTAATTGGCACTCACTTTTCAACTAAATTATATCGTTTCTAAAATATTATTATTTAAATAAAATAATAAGTCTAAAAAATATTTTTATTAAATGCTCAAAAAGAATTTATAAACAATTACATGCTAATTTTAACAATTACCCAACATGTATTTATTACATACTCAACAAACAATTTACATGTGACCATATTGTCATCAATAATCTTATAATTAAAACCGGTTGCAGTCTTTACATAACTGAAATAAGTAATACGACAATTAATTTAATTAAAAGTGTAAACATCTCTACATAACAAAATGACAAATAAATTAATTTTTGACTACAACCTGAATCGAATCAAAAAAGAGGCGTTTCTTTCGTTCTTGCTAAAGTTACGTTACAAAATTACATGTTACACCTAGTAACGTATTTAAACAAATAAAGAAACTACGTGGCTTTTGTTTAACTGAACCATGTAAAGCAATCTATTCAAAAGATTAAAAATAGTCTCATAAAAACTCTCAATAATGATTTTGGTTGTAAAATTTATATTCCTAATAACGCAAAAAGATAGTCAATAAAACTTAACCCTTACAGCACAGTTCAACGACTTTAGAAGGCATATCTGACGCGGGCGAAAAAATAGTTGCATTTTGGTTTGAACTTTGTCTAAACGCCCTCGTTTTCCGACAAACTAAAGCGAAACAACCAGAGCGGCATCCTGGCTTTGAATGGACAGCTCGCCGTTGGAAAAGAAACGGTCAATGTAACCCTATTCAAAGATACAGGAAACCTTTCTATTTATCGAATATATTAACGACATATTGGTAAATCTTACCACATAAAATGCAGGTTCCATCATAACTAAACAACACGAGATATTAACTATGATAAACATCATAAGCCGTGTTAAGGCATACAGCTAAAAACTAACTGAAATTAGGTTTTGCTCATTCTTTTATAACTTCGGGTAAAGCTAATTGAAAGCAGTGGTGGTTTTCGTTCACATGGGAAAATATTAACACTTTAACTTAATTAGAGACCAAAACTAATAAAATTTCAAGACTTATCTTGTAAGTTTAACTCTTAAATGAAGTAGTTGGAATGAACACGTGCAAATTCATGGGAAAATATGAATAATTATCTGTAATTATATATCTGTACTTAGATAAAAAAATTAATTTCTTAGACAAAGGGATAACGTAAAAGTAAAGTTTCGTTAAAGGTTTAAAATTCAAGAAATTAAAACGTCACAATGTTGCATAAAATAAATAGTGTTACCACACCGTTACCACTAACGATCAATATTTTGCTATTTAATGAAGAATTTGCAAAAGGACCAAGTGTTTAATATTAATCTGGCGGATTTGTAGTCACTCCCGTATTTTATTTCTCGAAAAGAAGTATTTATCATTGCGTTTTGCGCGTTTTACAACTAATAATAAAAACCACAAATAGGAGGCACTTCTTTTCTCTCCTTTTGTGGTGGAAAGTGATAAATTTTCCGCGATAAATTGTCTGCAAAAGCAAACAAATGTTTTTTAATTTCTAACACTGGCACTGACTCTCTCTCTCAGAATAAATATCACGTCTGGCGAATATACAGAACCTCTAGAACAAGATGTTTTGTGTTCGAGAGAATAGCGCCCATTTTTAATACCAGATTTGAGGGATTTTAGAACAAACAAGCCTAAAATATTTTGTAGTTTGTCTCCATCATCGCGAATAGGTTTCATTTATTCTCAAAATAACCAGCTAGTATTACGTTCTAGATTGTAAGTGAAGTTTCATTAAAAGGAGCTTAGTTATTTAGAGAAATGCCATTGGATTGTTCGAGAAACGGTATTTAGAAGGAAGTCTGGAACTAATTCGCTAATAAAAGCATCGTGACAATAAGATTTGCGTACTTAAGGGATTACTTAAACTCGACAAAACTAAATAAAATCAGCACTGGAAAGTATGTCAAAGTACTATCCAATTTTATTAGTCTATTATAGACCATGGCGGCTCTGTGACAAAGACACACAGAAAAAAAACATTTTGCATTATATTTTTGCAGTCTAAATTTAAAAGAAACTGAAATTTTTTAAAATCTTGTAAAAAAAACTAGACCATATTGAAATTAGAGAATTTTTTTACTTATACAAAAAGTATTGCATCTAATATCTAACATACTTTATGGAATTGAAATCGGATTATTTGGGCGGTCTCAGGAATTTTTTAAAATTATAAACAATTTTTTGGCTTATAAATAAATATAATATCTCGGTAACTATTAATTTAAATTAAATTCAGAAAACGGCGTTGGAAAATACTCGGTAGGAAGATAAGTTTCTTTTAAAAGAAAAAAGTTAAATTACGAGCAGTGGTTCCTGAGATACAACCGGTCAAAGTTGATCAGCATTTGCCACTAAGTTATAAACAATAGGATGGTCATATTTAAACCATTACCAAATATGGTGTTTAGGTTCCCAAAATTATGTTTTAAAATACGGAAGGACATAATTAGGTCACCTCAACGACATCGCTGCTCGAATGTCGTGAGATGAGCCATGATAGTCTGTCTTCATAATTAGGTGTTACACGGCCGTATGCCAGTCTTGTGAGACCTTACGTTGAACATTTTCAAGTAGGATTTTATCACGACTGAGATCTGGATTCCACACTGACTCGCCAAACTCAAGAATAGGTCTAACGTATATTGAGTAAAGTTTACTAACAGAGGTTAAAGATATACGTGAAAACATTTACGGATCAAAAAAAGTTTTGAGTTTGCACGTTTACACACCGACACTATGTGATCAGACCAGTTTAAGTCACTATTAATTATCGCTTCGAGGTGGTTGTGGGAGGTTACCGAATTTAAGGGATGTCCATTAATAAAGTACGGTAGTGATGGGTTATTTTTGCTAATATGTATTTTTATTAACATTTTTCATTGTTACGCAGAAGTAACCATACTGAGGACCATTTTAATATTGCATCAAGATCGTGTTGAAGGACATGTTGGTTAATAGTTGGATTCGGAGCGGAAGATCACTAATGTAGATACAAAAAAGTAGCGGTCCAAGTACTGATCCTTGTGGTACTCCACTCTTGACTGGTTTACCTAGTGAGTGGGCTTCTCCAACACGAACCCTTAAGTATCTGTCGGATAGAAAATCTTGAATCCAATTGTTTAACTTTCCGCGGATACCATTTTGATCTTTGAACCACCTTTGATAAAACCATGCTGTTGGTGAGAGATGACATTTTCTTGAAGAAGAAACTCAGACACAGCTTCCGAAATAATCGATTCCATGACCTTGCCGACAATAGGAACCAAGATGATTGGACGATAATTATTGCAATCAAGTTTATTAACTTTCTTGAATATAGGAGTAACCGAAGCCACATTTCCAGGTCGAGGGAAGAGAATCTTGATTAAAAGAAGCATTCATTATGAGAGATATAGAAATGGCTGTAGATTCTGCACATTGTTTGAGGAAAAAGTAGGTGAGTCCGTCTAATCCAGGTGATGAATTATTGCGTAGTTTCCATAGATGATGTTTAATTGCATCCGGTGTGAAAGATATATTATCAAGCGTTTTAGACAAACGTGGGCACATTATTTGAGGAATAATATCGTTAGATTCATCTGTAAAAACCTGAGAAAAGAATAACGATAAGCATTATGAAGATTCGTTGTTCGAAGAACATAAAGACCCGTCAGCTTTTTGAAATAATGGTATGGAGACTTTAGAAGATAAAGATGTGCGAATGTACCGATACATTTTTTTTATCAGATGTAACTCGAATAGAGATGTATATCATCATCATCATGTGCAGCTTTATCAACCGTTTCCAATTACGGTGCAGCCTCCCTTATTTCAATGTTATTCTATGTTCTTATTATTATTCGACGATGTCTTAGTTATTCGTTGTTCTTATAATTTGCGCTCATTTGCGCCCTTGCATCTTGTGCTATTCGAGACCACGTTGTTCCTGTTTGGTCTCTTAGCGTTCCTGGGGTACCACATAGTTGTTCTAGTGGTTCATCTGTTGTCTGTTCTTCTTGCTATATGTCCCGCCCATTGCCATTTCAGGGATTTTATTCTTTGGATTACATCAGTCACCTGGGTTTGCCTCCGTATCCATTCAATTCTTTTACGATCCCTCGTTGATATATATATTCATTCATATAGATCACGACATTGTTTTATTGACCATACAACACAATGGCAATCGCTGTAACATGTTACACGTTTCCACCTCTATATTCATTTCACAGTAGGTACGAATTGTCGTTAATTGTCACATTGACATTAAAAATTTCAAACGAACTTCTGAAAGAATAAACAAATAATTAAAAAATGCCTATTAAGTTGTATACCGTCCAAGAAAAAGTGCAATTTGTAACATGGTACTTTCAGGGTCATTCGATACGCGAAGTAATTGATTTATTTATTCTTGCCTTCGAAAATAGACCCTCACTAAGTGTTACAACAGTTAAAAATACCATTAAACGTTTTCAAACTTCGGGATGTGTAAACAGCTGTAAAAAGTGTCATGAAGGTAATGAACCACTTGTTAGACCCGTCGATGAGGAGCGTCAAAACAGGGATATTGATATTTGTGCTTTTGTGGAAGCTAGTGAACCCTGCAATAGTGTACAAATTGCTAGGGAAGTTAACGTGAATGCTCGAACTGTCCAGCGAGTTCTCAAAAGGAATGGGCATCACTGTTTTAAGATACAACCAACACAAAAACTGTTTCCGGAAGGTAATTTTAATCGGTTGGAGTTTTTTGAATTTATGTTAGATAAACAGAATAAAAATGTCTACTTTAAAAAAAAATTTTAAACTTTATTTTCTGACCAATCTTCATTTTCATTACATAAAAAACACAATCCATCCGTTGCAAGGTATTATTTTTGGAAAAATAAGCACCTCAGTGTTGCAGTGCGATGGAAACCTAAACGGGCCCAAATATTTACAACTTTTACAGAATGAGATCATTCCGGTAGTTCGACGCCTTCCCGTTAACTTTCAGGAGGTTTATTTCCAACTGGATGGGTGTTCGACTCACAACTTTTGAGGAACGATTGACTTCCTTAGTGAAATGTTTCCTGATCGACTGATAAGTACACGTGGTACAATTAAATGGCCCGCTAGATCCTGTGACTTAGCGCCTAACGATTTCTTTTTTTGGAGTTTTCTCAAAGAAAACATTTATAGGCATCAGTTTGAAAGGGCCACAAACCTAGTCGAATTAACGGCAAAAATACTTCATTTCTCTGCAAGCATTACACCAGCCCTCCTCCAAAATATGAGGAGAAATCTGTATGACAGATTTGGTTACTGTTTAGCACAAGGAGGTGGAATATTTGAGCCCTTAATTCATTAATCTGCTTTCCTAATTTTTATTGTTTGTTAGGTACATTTTACGAAGTTTGTAGGTTCTTAATTAGGTAGTATTTTTTATGTTTAAGTTAGGATTCTTCTTTCTTGTCTTATTGTTATAAGCTTTGTCCATAAAATTTGTACAAGTTTCAGTGACAATAAAGCATATTACTTATTTACTTACTTATTTTTTTCTATTACTATTAAGGCTAAAAATAACCAAAAAATTTGAGCATTATAATAAATATAGCCTAGGGATGGGATTGCAATAAATCTTAATTCCTATGGTCAACAAAACAATGTCGTTATCTGTATATATACATTCAGTGTTAAAAAACATGAAAAATATTTATTGATCCGTATATACTCTGAACCCATAATTTTTCTTATTAATTTTAAATCTCTGTTAAATATCGCAGTTTTACTTGATTGTAATTTGACAATTCCGCACTTGAACACAACGAAAACTGTAGTAAAATGTTGAACTTCACAGAGAACTGACGAATAGATCATTATTATTCACATTTATCTTTTATTCCCTTGATTTTCTAGGTGAACATAAAAATTTTATTTCTTTCCCTTTTATAAGGATCGTGGAGATTCAATTCCAAAGATGTTAGTTACTTTTTAACTCTTTCTTAAAGCTTAAAGTATCTTTTACAAGTTGCCACTCAAAGGTAAAAACCGGCTCTTTTTGTATTCGCTGTGCTACAGCAGCCGCTCTCCTTGTCTGTCTTTATACTCGTACCGCCAACTCCATTTTTAGTCCTTTGTTTCTATCCAGCCAACTAAGATTGTATCATTACCGTCAATATTGTATAGCTTTTTGTTTCAGCGCTTAGTTCGAGTGGCACTAGCGTACCGGAATGGTTAAAAATAGAAACAGTTTATACTTTTTCGTAGATTTTATTAAATTTAGGGTTATAATATTGGCAAACGGGAATCTGTTGAACTGAATAGATACATAATTTGACATTATCTATACATAAAAGAAAGTATCAATATCGCCTTACAATGGGGATATCGATAGAATAAATTAGCAATATTTTTTAATTCGGCTTAAAATGAATGCGTAATTTTGTAAATAACCAAAAAAAAATCATTGACCTTAAATACGTATGTAAAGGAAAGAAAACAAGAAAATACAGCATCTATATAAACAGCTATAACCTTTTCGATCAGTATGGGTTCCCATAGCCATTTTTTTATAACCGTGAATTGCTTCCGGCCTTATCCAAGAAAGATTTAAACAATATAAATGTATTTCGGAACTAAAACATCAGTTTAAATAGATAAAAAAATGTTAGAAGAAGGATCAAACAAACTTCCGTGACATTTAGAGTTGCATAAAATATTAGCTGCCTTACAGTGGAACTTTTTTTAACAACATTTAGTTTTGCACGAGCATCTTTTGTATCCTTGACCACCACGTAGACATGAAGTCACTGCAATCTCACGAAGAGATGTTTTAACAACTGAAACTTGTTCGGTAGCAATGAGGGACATATACTGAACTGATTTATTGCAAATAACTGTCGTTATACACCCCTTTCTGTCCCGGCTGTAATATATCTTATCTACAACTGTCACAACAACTTCTAATATATTTCTTGCATCATCTCGTCCTCTGTCAATATCGGGGACAGATAATCTAACGGTATCACCAATTTTTTGCATTCGTTAATAACTGATTGGAATTTAGTTTCTTTTTTTTTTCGTATGAACAAACACATTGCACGAGATACATAGGCAACCGTTCGAACATTCAGACTCACAAACACCACAAAAAATTAGGCTGTTTTTGGAGGAACAACAAAAAACTGGAGGAAAAAGATTTACAGAATACCAGTAATTGGTGTTTTTTCGTTTGGTACTTCATATGTTTTCATCGATTTCTTTCGTAACTGTGGGAATAATATTTACAAATGACGTGGAATTGTTGGTTTCGTTTGATACTTTATATGTTGCAGCGACTTAAGTTATATATTAAGTAATAACTGTGAATAATATTTACAGAACAGCTAAATTTGTCGTTTTCATTTGGTATGTTTGAACTGATTATAAAAGTTGTATCTCCAAATAATAAAAAAACCAATAATAAATAACAATTATTTACTACCCATAGCTTCACAATATATTACTATATACAATATTGTATTTCTCTTATCACTGGTATAAGAATCCGATGAACTTGTTCCACCAACTTTGCTATTATTATTGCCACCTTCTGCATCATTTACTGTTGAAGATCTTCTTCTGTATCTATTTTATTAATTATCGTTTGGAATTATAGAATCCTATAGAACAGTGATTCCCAACCTGGGGGCGATCGCCCCCGGGGGGCGATTTGAGATATTCAGGGGGGCGATAGAGTGAAGGGGGCGATATGGGGGGCGACAGAGAAAAGGGGGCGATAAGGGGGGCGTTTAGCATCCGGAAAACGAGAAATGGGTAAATGAGAAAAATAATAAAAGAGAAAAAAAATACAATACTTTCGATCGGATATCCATAGGATAATAAAAAGTAAATATATGTATACCAACGCAGGTAATAATAACACAAACATCTCGTCTAGTCACAGAGAGCTATGAATCATAATACAATTTAATTCTATACATTATTGTTATAATTATACATTATAACGAATTCTGCATTTTCCTTTGATCGAGCTTTCGTATTGTGCGATCATCCGCACAAAAGAGAAAGAGAGAGAAGTGGGATAAGAATGATCAGAACTAGGTACCGCTCCTGCCGATCTGACTCGAACAAAAAGCGAACGGCCGAGGTTGTCGTCGCCTCAAATGCGGAGTCTTTCGTTCCCGAGTTTTGTATTGTGGTATATAAAGTTGTTTTGTTACAACTGACAGTCATTGTGTTCAGTGAGTCAAAAAGTGCCAAGCCGCACACAATTGGAGAAGAACTCATCCTCCCAGCTGTCAAAGAGATAGTTGATACTATGTTGGGACCCAGTCAGGCCGGCCAAGTAACAGATGCAGTTCCTCTCAGCAATAATACTGTCTCCAGAAGGATTGATGAAATGGGAGCGAATGTCGAAGATGTTCTCTGCAACAAATTGAAAAGCAGAGAGTTTACTGTGCAACTTGACGAGAGTACCCCGAGTGACAGCACAGCTTTGCTGCTGTCATATGTCCGATTCATTGACGACAATGGAGAAATAGCTAAGGAAATGCTGTTTGTTAGAAGTCTGATTACTGATACAAAAGGATCTTCCATATTTGAGGTCGTTAAGAGATTTTTTGAGGAAAAAGAGATTCCCTTATTAAATATGATTGCCTGTGCTACTGACGGTGCAGCAGCAATGACAAGACGCTATCGGGGATTTATTGCACATCTGAAACAAGCAGTACCTGGAATTTTGTGTTTTCACTGCGTCATTCACAGAGAGCATTTGGCTGCCAAGAATTTGAGTGGGAGGTTGCACGATTCTCTTCAACTTATCATAGATGCGGTAAATAAAATTAATAACCAAAGAATGATCGAATATTTCGTACACTTTGTGAAGAAAATCATGAGATATTTAATACATTGCTAGTACATATGGAAGTCCGCTGGCTTTCTAAAGGCAATTGCTTAAGGCGGTTCTTCAGTCTCATGGATACTGTTATTGAATTTCTTAATACTACTGACCCCACACTGAGTACAGAACTACAAGAGAAGCGAAATGACATCGCTTACTTATCAGATATTTTTCAAAAATTAAATGAAATAAACCTGCAACTACAGGGGAAGAACATAAATATGGCCAAAGCGAAGGGAGTAGTCGGAGCATTCATTGACAAACTATCTATTTTTGAAGAAAATATGCAGAGAAGAGATCTGAGTAAATTCCCCAACTTGAAATCTTCTTGTGTTGATTCTGAGGATCTTCAAACATACTGCCTTCACCTTCAAACACTAAAAGAAGATCTGCAGTCCCGTTTCCAAGATTTGACTAGTCTGAAAGTGCCAACTTGGTCAATCTTTTCAGCGTGGAATTTTCAACGGTATGTCCTTCTCTTCAAGAAATCTTGATTGATTTGAGACATGATGTTGAAATTGAAAGTTTGTTTCGGGAGTGTGGTACGAAAGATTTTGGCCGAGGATAAAAGAAATGTATCCAATCTTGTGAAATGCAATCAAATTATTTTTATTGGCATTCCCCACAACATATCTAGTGGAGAAAGGTTTTAGTTCTATGTGTATATTGAAAAACAGACAAAGAAATAGGCTCGACATAATAGAAAGAGGGGATTTGAGGTTGTTTTTTATAACCAACATTGAGCCAGACATAAAGAAATTATGTGAGGGACACCAGGCCCAAGGAAGCCATTAATAAATATTTTACACACATATAACCATTTATCATTTTACGAAATGTAAAAATAAATAAATATGGATACTTACCTTTTGTATAGATTCATTATTTGTTTCAATTTAATTGAGGGGGGGGGGCGATTGTAGTATTCATAACTGGTGAAACCTGTCTAAGGGGGCGATCATGGGAAAAAGGTTGGGAACCACTGCTATAGAACAACTGTTATTTTCGACCCAAACATTGCTTCGTACGGAGACGTGTTTTATTCCTGCATGAAAGCACTGTTTTTCATTAATTTAATAAATTTAAGGTTTTTAGACCATTTAGATGTATGATTTGTTTGCATACACGTTATTGACATATCCTGAATGTCACGATTAGCCCTTTGGACGTTTCCTCGCGACCAACTATGCCGAGTCTTTCCATAAATAATTTTTAAATCCAGCGACATATTTTTCAGCTCATTTATTACTGTTTTAACGAATTCACGACCATATAATAATACGGGAAATAAAAGGAATTATTTGGTATAATGTTTTATCTATATCTTAAAACCGATCACTTGCATTCAAATCTGGATAAACTGTTTATTACCATCATAAATTCCGCTGCACACAATCTGGTAATGCATTTGCCGTTCCGCCACTGCATATCGGATTCGACGTGCCTGCCTCAAACTCGTTTTGTCTCTTAAAAAGGGAGAAATAATGTAACCCTCATTATGGTTAGTTTCGATTAAAGTTGAACCGAACCGGTAGTCGGTAGGATATAATTTTTCCCGAGTTATTTTCTTCGAAGGCCCTGAAAATTATATACGCGACATTAAATGTAAAGAAGATGGAGATAGAGCTATTAAGGAGATACCATAAAACTACAGCTGTAATTTGTGGTCCTATGATTCTTTCTTGTCCTTATACCTACGCTACAGGACGAGAAACAAGGATGTAATTAGATAATGATGGGCTATGTCGTATTTCCTTCTTATTATTGACTAAATAACGATGATTTAATGACGTCCCGAAGTCGTTAAAATTAGAAAAACAACTTTCTCACTGTTTTGTTCGTTTATTGTATAATAGACGTCAATTTTCGATTGGGAACTCGCTTAAAAATGCATTACCAACATCCTTTTATAGACTTTTGACACAACCATTTAATCTTGTACCGTTACTTCTTTGACCTGAACGTCTACTTTTCACACTACCTATGTGTCGGATTCACATCTTGGCATCTCGGTGAATGTATACAGAGTGTTAACACAACAGTTGTAGTCAATTGAGGATAACCAGGCTTATAATAATGTAATAAAAACATTGTTACTTTAAATAAAACTGTTACAATTATACTCATCAAACGGATTTGCTGAAAATCGCATATTAGCGATTGTAATGCGGTGGTAGATATTTAAAAAAAGTGGTAGATTATTTAAAATTGACAATATAGACAGCTAATAAAATAGTAAATTATCATAATAATATCAAATATAATAAAACAATTGTTTTATCAACAAACTTTTGATGTTAAATCATGTAAAAATGCGTTTTGACATTGCTAAATGGACCAAGTTGCACACTTCAATAACCGTCATGCGCACTAGGCAAGTTTTTGTAGACATGCACGTTGTGGCCACATTTAAAATTAATTTTTACAGAGCAACAATCCATATTGTTAAATTAAAATATAATCAAATCTAATACATAATGGATAGTAACTTAGCATAGTATTCCGGTGAATATAATTCGGTCGCAGCGATAAAAAGAATTGTGTAGCCTTTACATGTGATCAGAAAATCTCCTTTTAAACTAAAACTCGAAGATATCCTACAAAATGGTCTTATCGACGCCATATTTAATGAATTAAACTACGAACTTCCCTCTACAACCTCTCAATATTACGTATTGGTGTGGGTCCTGGTATCAGGGTCGACAAATTGCTTTAAATGTGTCAGTTCGGTGTTAAAATCCTTTACGAGACAAACAATTTCCAAGATTTCCAACAATCACTATCAATGGTTGTGCCAGGAAAAGTCCATTCGTGAATTATGCGTAGCAAAGTATCGGCACCACTTATTTCGACAGGAATAAAAAAAAAGTGGAACAGTAGGCGGTATTGTAGACTAGCGCGGAGCTTGATACTGTTTTCTGTATTTTTAAAATTGAAATAATATATTTAAAATTAAATAAAGTAATTTTATTAATTATTTAGTTTTTAAATTTTAAACAAATTTAATACATTATGTTTGTTCCTAACGCCATCTGTTAACGTATTAACAAAGCATACGTTGTTTACTTATGGCAAACCTGTCAAATTCAGACCAAATATTAATAATAAAATATAAATAAATATCATTTGATAGTAAGTTTAATTATTATATAAACTTAATAATATGTTATAACTAATAATAATTGTATTTATATGAAATTATTTTACAACGAGAATTATTATAAAATTTCGAACAGATGATTCAATGTTGTTTTAATCGGTTGACATTTATGACTTTTATTAAATTTGACAATCGTTACGAATCTAATCTTTGAGTGGCAGATACTCTTTTACTTCTTATTTAATGTCTATATTTTGTTAGTTATTTTTTAATTTAAGCCTGCTTAGAGTAAATAGATGATAACTAGCAACGAATTGATCGAGAGTAGTAAATCGATGTCAAGAACCGCTATTCTATAGCGCTACCCGTGATGACGCCATTTTGTGGCGCTAGTTCCGTGACGCTCGCCTTAGCATTTTACTGCAGAGAAAAAAAGTAATACAACGTCAGTATAGAAGCTTCACTTCAAAAAGTTCCCAGTGCTTCGCTTAAATATACACATGACTTCTATTGTGTTTCGTACTTCCGAATTCTGCCTCATCAATTTCCATGATGCTACCCGGGCCTCCTAGTTTGGAAGAATTTTTTTTAGCGAAATTGATAAACTGCAAAAATATACCAGTTGACCCGTAGGATGGTAGGAGATATCCCCAACTCACGCTGCACAATAGTTTGACGCGGAGGCTTCCAATATAAGAAAGCGGACACCAGCTTGAAGATTTTATCTAACGGCAATCCAGCATGTTCAAAAAATGTCCCTTATCTTGCTTATACACAAAATTAATACTTTTTAGGAACTTGTTTGTTTCTCACGAATCTTTTAACTCACCCTCTGACTAAGAGTGTAACCATTATTGCCCAGTTTGGATGTTCGTCGAAATATTTCTATGCCATATTAATTTTTTAGATATATATTTAGGTACAAATCTAGAAACATGAGGAAACCGAGAATTTTGAAATAAGCAAGCATAAAGTAATTTTCGCAAACTTATTGTCTGCTGATGCAAAAAAATTTCCTTGTTTCTTTATTTGATGTTGTTTGATGATTTATATGGCAACAGCACATGTAGCAAACCGAGAACAGAAAAATTAAAGCTCTGCAAATAAATCTATGCATTGTAAGGTGATTCGTGCGAGCTGTGAGTCAAATCTACATAGTTTTATGCATAAAATATATATTATTTACCTTGCCTTTAAATATATATTTTTTTATATCGTTTATGTACCTTCATTAATTATCTCGGTCGTTCTATTGTCATTGTTCCATTTGGCTCTCATTTCGACGTAATTTGATTTTTAGAGTTATCTTTTTGTACGTCAATTTAATAATATTTTCATTTTTTCTTATAATTCACGTATTGTTCTAAATTCCCCAGTTTTTGTTACTTTTTATGCGATTTTCGTTTCCACTGCCCATAATAATAATTCTTACGTTCGGTTAAGGACCGTACCGAGCAATTGACTGCTCTAAAAATAGGACTATTTCTAGGAAATGACATACATACAACTCATATATCTTCTAAAGGTAGTTTGATTCATAGTTTGAGATGTCAAAATATATCAAACCTTTTAAAGATCTGACAAATAAAAATTATGTGATTTGTGTACCAATTGTGCTGCTTGGTGCTGATTTTTTGACTACCTTATGCATTATTAAGGTAAAGGTAAAATCATTGTCATGAATCTTCTAGTCTAATACTCGTTATTTGTTTCGTAACTTTTATTTCTTTGTTCTATGTATGCTTTGTAAAATATCCTTGTAGTAAATTTAATAAACAACATTTTGGATACTATTGGAAGTATTTAATTAATCTAATTCGGATAATGAAAAAGTGTAACCACCATTTTGGTATTTTAAAATCAAAGATTAGTGTGTTTAACTGGTCCATAACCGTATCTCTTTGTTTTGTGTATAGAAACGAACGTTTTCTATAAGGAAATATTAGCGAGAATATCAAAGGGACTCAACAGGGATACAATTTATCGTCTGTAAGTTTTGGCATATGCCGTTGATATGTCAGAGATGAACTGGATATAATTTAATCGAGTATGATAACCCACAAGCCAGGTCGCATACTTCGGAATCAATTTCACTTGTAGGTCTTCCAGCTAACTTTTGATATCTGATTCTCGCGCTGAATTGACAGCCAATCTAATTACGTTAAGCCTATCCTGTAAAACAAGCTCATAAATTGATCCTATATGACCTATTTTGTAAATATGTGTTACAATGCGGTAATTGGCTTTATTTGATTACATGCTGACATCGCAGGTGCTATTTTGCAGTGCCCAACAATAAAATGAAATGCGATGTTTTGTCGCAAACAAAACATATGCAGGTTAAACACTATCGCGCTTTTGAACCACAAATCAAAAGGGAAGCAGTTCACCGATGATTAATTTTAAAATTTTAATAATTTATTTAATCAGTTAAAATAGAAAACAGATAGATATAAAGCAAATTATGCTGAAAACTAATACGCAATATGGTAGTAGAAATCCCTCAGATTATCAATTATTAATCGGAAAATATATTAACACGAATTGGAATTAACAATAACCTTTTAACCAGTAAAAGATTCTAATATTTTATTACAGAGTTCTTGACGAATACATATAGCACTACATTAAAATTACCCTGTCTCCCATAGATAGAGTTGCTAGATTTTTAAATTTGCGAATGATTTTTTTCTTAATAATTTTTATTGTATATACTTATATGTATAAATCAATTCTAAACTACTCTTTTTTTTTTAGGTAAGTACATGTTGAAGTTTTGGTTTCGTTGTTTGGATTCGGTAAGCGTTATAAATTATTATTATACTTAAGATAGCTAACGCCACCTCTCGGCAAGTTTTCGAAGTTTTACTATAACTTTACACATTGCCATACGAAGACGAACAAGCTTCTACAGCTATTCATATGTTGTTTGTTATAACAATTGAGTTACAACATTACAACAGTTTTTTTATATTGAATTTTAGATCAGAGAACTAACGATTTTGATAAATTTGGTGATAATAATGTTTAATAAACAAAATATGCATAATATTAAACGTCATTTTTTACTTCTAAACAATATAAATAAGCAATGTAAGATTTCTATTTGATTTGGATACTAAAGATGAAGATCCGTAAATTATATAGAAAAGTGACACAATTTTAATAAAAAAGCATAGAAAATCCGTCACGGGTAGGGTTTGAGTAAAAGGACAACGTTTGTATCACTATAGAGATAGGGAAATTAATGTGTTAGATAGAGAAGTACCTTTTAGTGAGTAAGAGTGAGATAGCTGTTAACGTCACTGCTAAATTCGTAATACATAGGAAAAATTCGTGGTGTCAAATATTTAGTTTAAATATGAGACGAGCAAGAATTCCCATCAACTAGCGTGACGTATTTTTAAATTAACTATCTAATATAATATTTTTCCATATATTAATTAGCGTGATAGAAATATTACGAATTTACTTTAGCTATGACGTCAACATCTATCTCACTCTTACTTACTAAAAGGTACTTCTCTCTCTAACACATTGATTTCCCTATCTCTATAGTGATACAAACGTTGTCCTTCTACTGGTTTGTCAAGTTATTTTGTTGCTTAATTGTTGCAAAGATATCTTCAAAAGTCGATTTTTTTAAAAATTATTACATTTCGTCACGTAATTTTCACGTACGACCTCAAACTGATTTTCAGACATTCTGTGTCGAATGTCCTGTATTACATAATAACACGTGCAACGCAGGGCGTGACATCTGTGAAACGTGACATATTATGAGACATTTGACGCAGTACGTGACGTATTATGTGACATTCGACGCAGAACGTGTCATTTTATGTGACATTTGACACAGGATGTGAGATTTGACACAGAACGTAACATTTAGGTGACGTTTGACGTTGTACGTAACAGTTACGTGGCGAAGCGAATGCGCGTCCGATGACCGGTGAGGGTAATACAATACAACTTGACACTTGACAGCTAAAAACTGATAGTTGACACAAGACAAATGGTTCCGGTCTTGACTAAGGTTGATGCTCGGCCGGTAGTGTAGTAGTTCAGTAGCTCAAATGTCCCATACCTGTCCTGTCCTGTCTACCGCAAGTGGCCCATACTCTGTTAGAAACAAAGTGCGATGAATCCCTGCAGAACCGAAACCGGTTATGACCACGGGCGGGGCAGCGAGGAAGCATTAAGTATTTAAGTATTTTTGTAGTCCTTCTATATTGTATCGTTTTATCAGCTCCTTCATATTCAGTCAATGTACTTACACAAATACTTCAAAATTAATTAGATTTTGAAAGTTAAGTTCTGTTCCGTATATTTTCGTATTCTGCACGTTTCTGCTTTACAACCTCTGACCATTTAGCGTTATGTCAACTATTAAGAAATAAAATATAATAAATTAGTTTTATTTTTTATTTGTCATTCTTTAAAAATCTGAAAATCTGTCCTACAACCTTGGCTGAATCTAAATTACCATTTACTATATATTTTTAAAGTCTGTATACTTTAAACTAACTTTCGCAATAAATAATCTAGAATCTGATCGCCCGAGTCTCATTCCAACATTAGCCGTTGTATATTTTCTGTGGAAAATGTTCGTTAGACATAAAGAATTTTCGTAAAAACTTCCAAGATGGATGACAATTTAAATTAATCTTTCTTGAGATTACGCTAGGTAAAATATGGAAAAGTTGAGATTTTTTATCGAAAAAAAGAAGGATCAGGTGGCAGAAAACTTAATAAAAACGTTACATAAATGTGAGTTGTAACTCTTTGTAACTTTCCAAGCTTATGGAGCATCAGACATAAGTTCACTTGTTAGAGTTTTAGCCGTCAGCCTGCGCCTTTCACTGAGTACAAGTTACGGTAACGGTTTTCTGCACTTTTTTTATGAAAAATTGTTTTATAAAATAAAAGGGGAATCATTTTAAAAGCTGAGATCATGCGACACCGTAACTACGTCTGAAAGCAGGTGCAACTAAGTATGATGACAAAGATCTCTCTTGTTGATAACTTAAAGGATAACAACCTTTATCTCAACTGATAAATGTACAGCAGGGTGATAGTCGTGTGTTATTTCATTTCATAACGCATTTGAAAGCTTAGATTGTTCGTAGTTTGATGTAATAAATATTCTTAGTAATTCTAATGCGATAGAGTAAATAAAGAAAAATGTTCTTTAAAAGTATAAATAGATAGATAGAGATTTATAATCGGAAGGCGATGTCAATATACAATTGTCACGTGAATAAACAATTCTATCTTTTTGATTTACTCTAAACAGATTTTATGATACTGACATTTTATTTCGAATCTTAAATCATAAAGATAAAAACAGTGCAGCTGCAGCCACGAAGCAAGCGATTTAACTAAAAACGCCAAGATACAAATATACAAGGTGGTCCAGAATTATGTACATTAATTTCTAGAACTCATAGTACGTCCAAAAATAAGGGTACTTCTTTATGTACACTTTTTTATAAAACTGAATAATAAGGGAGATACTACCCTTTAAAGGGGTGAATTGAAATTCTTATTTTTTCAAATATCTTCCAAACGGTTTTGAATACGGAGTTTATATTTTGGGAGTGATTATAAGACATTAGGATAATTAATTTCATGTCACCACCTACCACATCCTATATTAATACAGGGTAGTTTTGGAGGGTAAGTGGGGGTTATTGCGTCACATGTTTTTTAATTTTTACATATTTTAAAAAAATATTTTAAAAATTGTTTCCTTAGACTTTTCTACGCAAAAAAGGTGCTCTTGTAATATTTCGATAGATATCACCGTTTTCGATTTATTTAAACTCGAAGGTATACATGTATTTTATTGTAATCGTTACATTTCTTAATATTCATCAAGTATGCTTTGGAATTGACACTTGTGTTAGCAATAATATTACAAATTAATGGAAAACTTAATTAATACTTAACATTTAATTAATGGCGAAAATAATATTTCACAACAACTGTTCAAAATGTCCTCCATTTTGTTGAATACATAATCTAATTCTTTTATTTAGCGATTGCATTAATCCATTTAATGTTACTGGATCGTTTTGTAAATCGGTAAATACTTGTTCAATTTTGTCTCTTAACTCATTTACTGTATTAATTGGAGTGTTATACACTTTTGATTTCATAATCGAATTTCGCCATCGAATAAGAAATATTTCTTATTACAACAAAACAAGCATTTTACATGTTCCAGACAGAGTTAATGGATTAATTAAAATGTACAAACCTCAATTTACAAAGTATAATAAGATATTTTCAAAGACATGACGTGATGAGATTGAACAGAAATGGTATCCGTCTTCTTCTTCTAAAGGTGCCTATCTTCGAGTGATATTGGCGACCAAATTGATCCATCTTATTCTATTCATAGCTGCTCGAAATATATAAGTTGACATTAGACCAGTCCATTTTCTAAGATGGGCCAGCCAGGATATACGTCTACGTCGAGGGCCTCTCTTACACTCAATCTTGCTTTATCCAATCAACTGTAGAACTCGGTCTCGTACTGCAAATTATTTTACCATGATCCATCCGTACTGGAACCGAGTGATGGTGAATAACAGAAAAAGATAAATAGCAATTAAAAATGGACATGGACCTTCTGAGACAGGCGTGCTATAGGTCCACAGTTAAGTTACTGAGGACAGGAAGGACTTTATAATATGTTTGATATTAAAGAATTTAAACAACTGGTATGGTATGAATACAATATCAAGATGACGAAGGAACACTATCGTTAAATTATACACGAAGGACCTGGAGGAAGGAAACTGACCTTCCATAGAATGGAAAAAAATATGTGAAAGAGACCTAAATAAAGAGAACTGGAGGGACCGAATGATGTTGAAAGGGCTGTAAGACTTTCATAATATAAATAAACGTACATGATAGAACAGATAAAGGAAGACATCCGTAGTCGTAGAACCAACTTATATATGGAGGACTAAAAGGAAGAAAATCGTATCAGAAACTAGGAAAAAGACATCGTTGTACGCATTACAAAGGAGAGTTTAGGAAAAAGGACCCTTAAGCTAGCGGGGACAAATGAGCGGAATCCAATTTAACCTATGTAATATTTTTTCACCCATTTTTCACTAATTTATTACCACCCTAATAATTTTTCACCAACAAACCACCCTTCATGGGAGCGATTCTACTGCTAATAAACAGTTAATAATAAATTCGTAAAACCTAGCAGAGCACTGTGGTATATCATATTTTTTGGAATTGTACTAGCTTTAACCGTAAGCCAGCAGAATCGTTCCTCTTAAGGATGGTTTGGTGGTGAAAAATAATTAGGGTGGTAATAAATTAGTAAAAAAAGGGGTTAAAAATATGCCATAGGCAAAAAGTTTTTTTTTCGAATTCTGCTAGCTTGCAAAAACTTTTTTGCCTGTGTGAAAAAATATTAGGTAGGTCAAATTGGATTTCGCTCATTGGTTCCCGCTATCTTAAGGGTCCTTTAGAAAAACATTTTCGAGAGAACAAACACATCTAAGGGACGTTGATTTGAAAAAAAAAATAACATGGACTGGTAGCAGTACATTAAAGATGAAAAATCGAACTGTTATATTCTTTTCTTCTATTTTCATTTAATAATGTGTTCAAAATGTACTAATAATAAGAGAAAAGTAAAATTTTGTCAAATAAATGTTTATTTTAAATTGTTTTAACAAATTACTGGGGTAAATAAGCAATTCGAAATATAAACTACTTGCATTTTTATAATCTATGCAACAAGGTACCCCAAAAAAAAACAAATTTTCGTTGATTTGAACCGGAGATATTGCGACTTTTATAAATTTGAAGTTACGAATTTAGTTTTTGAAATTGTAAAATCTAGAGGGTGCAAATCGCTTCGTTTTTAAACCCTCTATATTTGGCGCACCATGGACGACTCATTTTTAATGAAATCGTTTTGAAATGTTTTTTTAACTTAAACTTTTAATTTTTCAAATGGTTTTAAATTTCTTAATGTTTATAAACAAAGCCCTGGTGAATTAAAAAGGCTAACTCGGGTTCTAAGGATCGTAGGACACTGTATTTTTTTAATTCTATGAAATGATACTACATATCTTTTTTTTTTTCATTCGTATTCCGTCATTTATTTGATTACTTCGTCTAGTCTTAGGTTTAATATTATTGGATTAATGAGCCTCACTGAATTTTTTGATGCGATTATACGCCGCCTGTTTAAAGATTTATGTGGCCATACCTTTATTGAAGTCGTAAGGAATATGTAACGATGTTTTCAACAGCAATTTTAATTTATTATCATAGTTGTTTCTGCTAAATTGAAATCAATTAGGGCGTTCTGCATCATTTCTGCCGTAAGTAAAAATTATGTAGGCAATAAATTTTCTACTAAGAAGGCACTATTGAAGTTTATAACGAATATAAAACAAATTCGGTCTCTCGTTCATAGCTACTAGAATTTATTATAACTAAAAGCTATTATTGCTTCCCACTTCCTTTGACTGTAATGTGTATGTTTGATAGTAGACACTAATAGTTTCTGCACTGTTCAGAAGTTAATTAGTTTCCAACGGTTACCCATGACTGGCACATCTGTAGGCGACGGAAACGCTTCTAATGGTCTGTTTTATACCGCCTGGAGCTTTATTTCATTATACGGAGCATGCAAAAATATTATTTAATCACCCCACATGCTTTAAGTCATTTAAAATGCTTTTAGATATATTTTGTTTCTGAGTGATGAAAAGAAAACTAAAGATAATTTTGCTCAAATCATCACCACTTTATACTTTGTTTGAAAATTATTGATAGTGCAGTTTTTATGATACAGCGAATAATCACTCTTTACATTGCATACAGAGGAAATATTTAAGGAAGCATTAGTGGAAATAATAAAAAATATTATTGTGAATGATGTAACCGTGAAGTGAACCGTATATTATATGCCGACAATACCTTAGTGCTGGCTAATTTCGGAGAAGACTAATTGAAGAAGAAGAAGTGCTAAGAAATTGTAATTCCCAATGTAATGGTAATGGTAGCCAATATGATGTCCAACGATAACGGTCATGGAACTAGTAGAAGAAGAAGATTATCCCCAATGTCAAACCAGTGGTAATTGTAATAAACCAATAATTGGTAAATGAAGAACCGATGGAGGAGACAGAATAATGGCCTGGGATCAGGAAAGCATCTTTGCACCCATTCTCTTCAATATATACGAACAACCAATCAACACCAGAGTATACGGAACACTTCCGTTATGCCTACAACCTGGCCATCACTGCGCAGGGAAGAACTTTTGAGTAAGTGGAAAGCCAAACTATAGACCATGCTCAGTTACTACAAAAAAACGCAAGACGCAAGTAAGTTCCCTCCATCGCCACACTCGTTAAGCAAAAAGGAGGATTCAAGTCCGATGAAATGGTGTCATGTTGGAATACATGAAATCTACTTGATTGTCACGCTAGACAGGTCGTTGACAAATAGGTGCTTGTCGAGGATATGCCCAGTGGTGCGAACTCCAAGTGGTCAGTGGCACCAGTGAAAACCATTCAAATAAAGTAGGGACTTAAACACGAAACAGACAATAAATGCGAATGTGGAGCAATACAAAATATGGAACATATACTGACCAGCCCAAACTGCCCTAGTACCTGCTACCTCGATGACCTATGGCTTGACAAGCAGGAAGCGTAGGACATAACCCACTTTGGGTCGAAGAATTTGAAATTTGTAGTAAGCTCTAATTTGGGAACTAGAGTTATTTAGTAAAAATTTCATTTTTCATGATAAGCTCTTTTAATACTGTTTTATTGCCATATAATTGGTTTTATTTCCATTTGAATAAATCCATGTTTCATAAAAAAAAACAAGTTCGTATATAATTCAAAATTTTCTATATATTTACGTAAATATTTTGCTTTTGAAGCATCAATACTAGTTCTCTCAATGAAAGCTCTTCTGTTGTCTTCTGTTTTAAATTTAAATACAAATTTTGCCAACAAGATGTTCTCTTATGGTTTGGAGTATATATTTCATTAGAAAATACAAATTGCATAAAGACGTAAAGAGAGAAGACAGATGAACTGGTTATAAATAAAGGGGAGAGGAAGTGTAACAAGGAGATATGCCTTATCCACATCACTGTTTAATCTAGCTTTAGAATATGTATTACGAAATAGAAACAAAGAAAACATAAGAACAAGAGGTGGGTAAATAATCGTGTACGCAGACAATATTTTTATAATTACAAAAAAAGAAATATAATGAAAGAAATGCCAGAAGAAATAAACGAGAAAGATGAGACCATAGGACTCAAATTAAATCAACGAAAGACAACAATATTACGATTTGGAAAAAAACCAATACCAGAAAAAATCAAAATAGGGCGTTCAGAATTTGAAGAAGTAGAACATTTCAAATATCTGGGAGTGACAACAAGCAGATCCGGAGAAAGAATGCTAAAAATAAAAAAAGGTTGGTAGCGAATAAAGCTAATTTTACAAATAGTAAGATTAGATAGATAGATTACTTAAAAGCAAAATATTGACTAAGAAAACTAAGAAAAACAAATATAACACAATAATTAGACTAATATTGGACATAATACGAATAGTGAAGAGATTGATCATGAGAGCCATACTGGGACCTAATAAAAAAAGAAAAATGAGTATAGAAGCAGAACAAATACAGAGATTAAGAAAGATATCGGAATCAAAATAAAGAAGTGTAGAATTAGATGGCAAGGTGACATCTGCAGAGCAAGGGATGAAGCAGTAACAGGAATAGATGGCACTCAGGAAGAAGAGAGAAAACGGGAAGATCAAGATCAAAGTGACTGCAAAATGTTGAAGAATACTAATGCAGGAGTAAAAGAATAGCAGGGAAAAACTAGAGATAAAAAAAAAATAGAGAGATATCGTTAAGAAGATAACATAAGCAAAAGGGACTGATCCTCCGAAGAAATAGGATCTAGACAGCTTTTGCAACTTAACTCCACATCGGGATGTACAGTAATATAAATTTATATGAAGTTACGTTATGATCCAGGCAATACTGTCTGGAACTGTAAATGCTACGGATTTGTGCAATAATGGAAATGTATGGAGCGTCAGAATATTGTAATATATTCCAGTAGTACTTCCATTGCATATGTAGGTCTGTGTTATATCAGTATTCAAGATTTTTCTTGGGACCAAGGATAATTTCTGAAGAAATATGACAACGTTGTTCGACTGATAAATGTTTTTTCTGTCCAATTAACAATAATCTAAAATGTAAAGTTAAACTAACAACCGTATAGAAGTAAAAGTTTAGGTAATAAGATATCTGCTAGTCACGATCTTAGAAAGTACAACTGCATCGTGAGCTCAATGTTCGATATAAGATTAATTTCATTTTTTTCTAACTATGGTCACGTGTTACCTCAACGTAGAAGTTACTGTCTGTAGTTAGCCGTAACTAGTCAACCGCAAAATCAACTCGTGCTTTGGTTTTACACAATCAACTGCTTTACTTCCTGCATATCGTTGTTACGAACTGCCTGTAAAATGAATTGAGCTTTTATGGTGGATGCACTTCGACCAATTTATATTTTGCTGCCTTCTGTTTATAGTATATCATATCGTTTAGATTTTAGAACGTGACTGTTGAGAATACCTTCACCTATAATCGTAAATATCTACGGGAAAAATCAATATACAGTTATTGCAGTTAAAGTTATAAAAGATGGAAAGAAAATTGGAAGTATCTCATTCCGTTTACTATCGATTATTATCTCGTTTTTATTTACGAAAGATCATAAACTTAATGTTGAATAGGAATAAGAACGAGTATTGTTTTAATTGAAACCGTGCTATATTTTAACTAGCCTCCGCTTTAGTACTAGATCTGCAGGTACGGAAGGATAATGTTTACCCCACACAAATTATATTATTAAAAACCAGTTTCCCTCTGGGACACAGAAAGTCGAAACATCAAAGAAAGTTTTACATTTTTTGGTATATTTATTCTAAAAATATTTAAAAACCAACTACTCTTCTAGCCCACATTTTTATCCATAGTAGTAGATACCAATATGATTCCATTCCAGCCTGTTACATTTTGTACAATCATTATTGTTTTAATTTTAATTTAATTAAATTTTTGCAAATTTATCTATTAATTGAGCTTGCTTTTTGTCCTACATATAACAGTTTCGTTTTGAGATAATTTACCAAAATATCCCCATTTTCATCGTTTACTATAATTTCCCCGTTTTGTTCGTTCGTAAATAAATTCTTATCGCTTATTGTAGATGTGATTTAAATCGATTTTTTTTAGATGTGATCTAGTTTATATCTAAATGATACCGTCCTTTTCGATGTGCTTACTAAATTCATTATGCATTTATTTCCAATTGGTTATAGAGTGTGAACTGGATTTTGCTGGCCGTCCTCATTTTCTACAATGATTATCACATCCATTAAACAATATCCCGTTACCATCTCGAATGTTTTTTATTTCATTTATCACTACGAGTATATTAAACACCAGTTAGCCTCTTTTGATCATTTTGTATCAATGTATTCAGTTCATTCGTAAATCGATAAAGCTTAAAAATATAAAATATGTTTATGTGTATTTAGAAGAAATAATACAATATCCTCACGTTAATTTCCATTTTTTTTCACAGTCTATGAGTCTATGGGTAGTGAGTAATATGTTAACATCATTTTCTACTAGGTTGGCATTTGCTTGTATTTCCTTTCAATGAATATAAGTTTAAGTTCAGAAAAGATTATATAGGGGGGGGGGGGGCACATATGGAGAAATTTCAAAAAAAAAAATTTCCGCAAAATGAGATTCATTGTAAAGTATCGGCATCTTCAATGTAAGATTCAAATATTTGCGAGTCTTTGTGTACATTTAAATTTGGCAGTAATTAAATTATTTAGGGCACGTGCATTTAATTCCAAGTAGATGTAATTAGTCCACATGTGCCCCTAAGGGAGGCACATGTGGATAAGACAATATTTTCTACGCGGCACATATGGCCGCTGGTTTGGATGGAAATAAAATAATTTCATTTTTTTATAAGTGAAGTTTTTAATATTTATTTAACATGATACATTGAATTATCCCATATTATAACCATGAAAATTAACGGAAAACCTAAAAAAGGAGCTGGATCTTGCTATCCCAATTTTTTTTTTCAGGAGCCGGCAATTTACAATCTTACAATATCGTTTGCAGAAATATGGCTCTCATCCTTCTGATCTGGAAATACAAAATCTTTTCGTGTCATTTTTAAAAAAATTACTAAAAATTCTGACTCTCTCGTTCCTTTTCGATCTGACCAACAAAGAATTTGAGTGTTTTTTTTGTAGCAAATTTAACGAGAACAAAATCCCCTTTCTGAATATTCGTAAGATCCAATCCAAAATCTTTACCATATTCAGTCTCAACTTCCATAAGACTATCGTCTGATTCTTCGCAATAATTCTCAATTTCGCTTTTTGATGTCTCCTCACCAAAAACTTTGCGAATATGGGATTTGGATTTTTTCTTTTCTATATTGCTTGCCTTTCTTTCCTGAGCCCTTCTCTTTTTCCTCCTTTTCTCTTATTTCATTTTCTAATCTATTTTTTTCTGGTGTAGCGGTCAGAATGGTTGAAATTTTTTTTTTTCCTTTCTTAGAACTTAGATTCTTACGGAATTTGGGTATGGACTAATTTGTTCCGGAGTAAGTTTTACATCGGAAATAATTTTTTTCCTTTCTTAGAACTTAGATTCTTACGGAATTTGGGTATGGACTAATTTGTTCCGGAGTAAGTTTTACATCGGAAATAATTACAATTTTAGAACTTTGTTTTTCGGTAGTTAAAACAGGTTGACAATTATTGTTGACTTGTGGTTAAACATTTGTCGATAATGATGTAGAAGGCATTTCGGAATTAGAGAGAGTACTGCAATTTAGACAATCATCAGTTGTGGTATCTGGCTGTGATACATCACTGACTTCCGTAACTTCAGCTCCTACGAAATCTTCTGAGGAATTATATTATTATTAAATGAATAGCAACCAGTGTTTAAAAACTGAGAAATAATGTTTTTTCTATTAAATGCTTCGTCAAAGGCTGGAGCTGTTAGATGTGCAATGTCATAAATTGTTATAGCTTTTCCCGGATGTTTAGACATCCGTAAGTTGAATGCTGCACGACAACGACCCTTAAAAGGGCCAAATACACACACATCTAGAGGCTGCAAACGATGTGTTATGTGAGGAGGAAACGAGAAGAGGAGGAAACGAAATACTAAACCATTTTCTCTGCAATACAATATAACATCTAACGTTGCATGTGTACTATCGTTATCCAAAAGTATTAACGCAGGATTTTCCTTAGAAGCATTTTTTTTTAATATGCTTTACAACTTTGAGGAATCCCTCATTGGTCATCCAACCACTTGGAGAAGCAATACCAATGCTGCTTTCTGGAACTCCAGTTAGAAATGACTCTTTAAATCGCACTCGTGGGAAGATATAAACAGCTGGAATAGCGTTTCCATTGGCAATGATTATTCCAACGTCGAAACGTCACTTGCTCACCTCTCTCTGCTCCAACTGCTTGTCCCACTTACTTACAGCCCTTATTTGCGACCACTTTTGGAATTTGCAGAACAGTGTTCACTCCACTTTCATCTACTACACTCACTAGACTGTCCTCTTCTTCATTTAAAAAAATCTGCTGTGTTGTATATTTTGATGTAAACTTTATTTGGGATATTTCTGTATCATTTATATTTTTTTGATTCAGTTTTTTTAATCTTTTATGTAACATGGACTTCTTTAATCCGTATCTCTATGAGAATATTCAAAATACGATGCATTTTACAAGGAAACACAGAATGTCACTAAATAATATTACAATCTCTAAAAAACCGTTTATTTATTTTTTCGCGACAAAAGTAACACAACCTCGTGACACAAACAAATGGCAACTGAATTTATTTCTTGGCATAGAACTATATCACCAGTGCCACCTAGGAGAGTGAGTTAAAACCACTCGAAAAGAAATCTAGATGGAAAAAAATCAACTGTCCACTTGTGCCTCTGTCCACATCCTCTTTCCCTACCTTTAAAGCAAACTGGACATAGGATAACATAGTTTCTCGTTTAATTTCTTTGTTAAAAGCGTTTGGACTTATAGTAAAGCATTCTCGTGAATAAATTAGGATATTCCGATGCCGGTCATGCAATAATGTATTTTTCTGCAAAATTGTACTTAGGTTAGTATACTTCCCTTATACTCTGTATGTACTTCCCTTATACTCTGTATACTCTCTATATATTCTGATGGATTTAAAATTTGAGTTTCTTTTTACAAATTCCTATGACATGGTTCTGCCTTTGTTTCAGGCTTCTATTCTTCAATTTCTTTGACTTTATGACTAAATAACGACATACACTTTTTATTTTGTGTAATTTTCTTTCTACAAATTTTCTAGTTTAAGTATGTTTAAGTCATTTCGATTTTGTTATTCAATTTTAACTATATTTATTATTTAGAACCAACTAATTTAAAAATAAATTTGTAGTATATATTATTTTTCATTTCTCTGACAATACAAATGTTTGCAAGGCAACTTTTCTTGTCAATCGCAGTTGTTTTATTGTTTTAACTAATATATATTTCAGTTGAATATTAAAGAATTCCTTTGTGGCTTTATTTATAATAACGTTATAACGATCGCTGGTTTGAATCAAAATCCGCATTGCATGTTTTTTACATTGAATTTAAAAATTGTTGTTTTGCTGAATCCATTGATATACATAAATATATTTTTTTTATAAACAATAAAAATGTATTAATTTATTTAATAATCAAGTGGAATTAATAAATCAAGTAATATATTTCAATAACTGTTATTAAGGTACTTTGAAATAAATATTTTTTACAAAACGCATTGCTCAAATTCAGCACAAATCTTTAGAAAAGAAAAAAAATTTTATTTTCTAAAATAAACAAATTTTACGGATCGTTTTAACCCTAATATTGGGTATTCCCACATCTGCTTGTAATCACATCCTGATATCTACGATTCATGCTTAAAATAAAGATTTAGAAAGCTGTTTTGACTCCAAAGTTCAAACAAAAGTCTCCTCAGTCCTCCCAAGTTGTTGGACCGGTTCGGTTAAAATCGTAATTGTCCCACAAGCATATCACAGTCGTCTTTTATGGGCTTAAAGTCGGAAATATATGCTGGCCAACCCATTGTTTCAATGCCAAGAGATATTCTTAAACTAATCTAGCTACAAGAGGTCTAGCATTATCGTGCATTAACAAAAAATATTGACCAATATTAGAGGCAAAAGACACTACATCGTCCTGAAGAATGCCCAATGTGTAGCGATCATCAGTAAGATTTCCATTGTTTAACAGAACCAAGTCCATGCGTGCTGTTAATGGAATGACTCAATATGATTAGCGAGTCTACACTAAATAAAATGGTATTCGTTACATTCTGCATATCGTTTATGTGGCCTTTTTAAAACAAGAACTCGTCTATCACTTGTATATAAGATAAAAATGTGACTCACCTGTCCAGAGAACTCGTTTCCAATCAACTTCCTCCCAATCCACATGTATCCTGAAAGAATTAAACCCTGCTCTTCGACGATCTCTGCTTAACGCTGGTCCTCGGATAACAATGCGAGAATACAGATTTCCTTCCAGAAGAGTTGTCGAACTGTTTCTAGGCTTATTTGGATGCCACTTGGGTTTTGTCCAAACTGCAACTGTAAGGGTTGTTACAAATCGTTGTCTTCTGCATACCTCAAATTATCAATATTGATGCAATTAACACTTTCCAGCATTGAATCCAATGCTTTTTTGAAAACGAACTTCGAGTAGATGTTAAATATTGGTGGGGACAAAATGCAGCCCTGTTTTACTCCTCTTCCTATTTGAATCTCTTCACAATTATCCTGGTCAATCTTAATATTTGAACGTTAATACCAGTAAAGATTTTTAATAGTACCAATGTCTTTATCATCAATCCATCAATTCTACCTGCTGAAGAATGGCTATTGTCTCAGTATGTTTTACTCGTTCAAAGACCTTCTCAAAGTCAATAAAACACATATAAACTGTATCTCTGCATTCTCTGCATCTCTGTACCATAACCTGAATACTAAATAGTGCTTCTTTGGTTCTTATTATAGTCTAGCACTAGTATATTACCTAGAACAGTTTCTATTATGTTTAAGGTACTAGAATGCTTCAAAATGGCACATTTTCAACAATTTTTTTGTATCTTATTTATTATATATGGCAATTAAACTGCTTTTATATATACAACTTTTGAAGATCAAATTTTTTCTGTTTTTCGTAATTTTTCGTTTAAAAGTCACTGCTCCATGGCGAACAGTTATTCTCTGGAACGGTAAATCTGAAATATAACATTCGAGAAGGGTTTTAAAAAAGAAGTACCCTTTCGTGATAGTTTAATAGAAAAACATTTAATAGAAAAGTTTAAAATAAAAAAATAAAACAAAATGGCGGACATTTGAAAAAATTGTTAAAAATTATCTTTTTTTCGATTTTTTTCAGTCTTATTTTGTCAAATTATGGTAAACTATCATAGAGAAAACCAAAACAAAACAAAATGCATTAAGGTTTATTAAAATCGACGGACTATACCCTATTCATTTTACAAATTCCCAATCGTCAATAGAACCACGTGTAAGCCAAACAGGGTCGGACTGATGTACGACCTATGTGTCATATGATTTTTAAAAATATTTACTTTTGAAACTGTTAGTGTAAGAATTTCTTGAAATTTAATCATTATATCACAATTAAACTAAACTCTAAAAAATAACACGACCAGTAAATAACTTAACAATAACTATAACATAAATATAACACAATATATTAACTTAAAAATCAACACGATATAATTTGAATTTAAAATGCTGGCAAGTTGGGATCTGTAACATGAGAATCTGTCTCGCTTAAGGTAATAAATTATATTTAATAGCCTCTTGACGAATGAGACGGCGAATATCAACACGTGCTCATGTTTACTGATGGGAATTTGATAAACGAATGAACTTTAGATCCGGACGTTAACTGTCCGCCAGTTTTAAAAAGGTAGTTTTTCTCAATACTTAATCTCCGGATCTACTCGGTCGATTTTAATAACCCTTAATGTATTTTGTTTGTTTTGGTTTTTTCTATGATAGTTTACCAAAATTTGACCAAAAAAAAATAATAATAAAATTTTTGTGACTGAAAAAGTCGAAAAAATGTAAATTTTGAACAATTTTTTTCAAATGTCCTCCATTTTGTTTCTTTTTGAGGATTTGAAAATTTTCTGATAAAGTGTTACGTAAGGGCACTTCTTTTTTATAACCCTTCTCGAATTTTTTGTTTCAATTTTGCCGTTCCATATATCATCTGTCCGCCATAGAGCAGTAAATTTTTGGCGCCGTCTTTAAAATATACGAATAATGGCAAAAAAACAGAAATTGTTAATCAATTCATTAAATCATTCATATATCAATAGTTGTATAATAATATAAAAGTAATTTAATTGCCATATAAGTATAATAAATAAGATAAAATTTTTTTTTGAAAATGTGCCATTTTTTAGAATTCTAGACGGAAATGGTGCCTTATTATAATTTTATATTGTTAATTTGTTTTTTTTATGTTCGGTAAATATAAAAATAATCAGGTTTTAACGTTAATCAATTTGGTTATATATCAAACTTTTAAAAGCTAATATCTTTGTTAATTGTAGATTATATTGAAACTTTGTAATGTAATTAAATTGTAACTCATAGAAACTGAAATATTTATAAACAAATTTAACCATGATGGGGCTCATTCCATTAAGATTAAATTGAAGCAACCAGAATATTCAGTAAACTTATATGTAAACGAATAGCTGTTGGTACTATTTACCCTACTAAGTGAAAATTAATTATAGTAAACGACGATGACAACTATTAGCAAATGCATCCGTTTTCACTTTACATGTTCTCGCTTGTTTTGATTTTGCGGCAAATAATATCTCGCCTGCATTAACTTAACATCCTTCCTTGGAAATTTTTGTCGTTAATACGGTTGATTATCAAAAGAAAAGCCGCCGAAGAGTTAGAGTCATAGTTGGAAGTCAACCTCCCAAGTGATCTGAAAGCGATGAATCGGTATTAATAAATCGAAACTTTAATATATTGACATTTTTTTACTTATTAGTTTGTAAACTTACAAACTTATTTTTCTTTTCTCAATGCCTGGCGATTTAAAACGTTTTTTGTCACGACGTGATAAAACTAGTCTCGCACAACATTGAGATGAACTGCTTTTAACCAATAATTGGTCCGGGTCCATCATTGTCGTGTTATTCTTTCGATTTTGGTTTGCCTTTTCTTTTGTTTGTTGTGTTGTCCTATTTTAATGTTTTTGTAATTAAATAAGTGAAATTTACATATTATTAAATGTAATTTAAAATGTGAGTCGCGGTGAGGGCAGCTGTGGCTATAACCTCCCTAAAGCCAGGTATAATTGTGCAATTGTCCTCAAAATTTCCCCTCGATTTCTAGTTCTACCTATTCCTTTTTCTAGTGAAACATAAGACGGTGGTAAAGCCTTGTAATTGGTAACAATGATTTAAGACCTCTACTGAATATTATGGTGCAGCAGATTTTAAAAATATGTTTGATATACTTATCAAAAAAATTGATTTAATGCCTTCGCGGCCTAATGGTCTTTTAAGGCCGCGGTTGTTGCTTAATTTTTTAAGAAATACTTTCAGTAACCGTATGAATTATTGAGAGTAATTTATTAATTTTCTAGTAATCCTACTTAATAAATATACGTGTAACGATAACGCCCACACTCCCACCAACCAACGACTACTACTACTGACGTGCGCTGGAAGTGAAACACAGGCCAAAAGTATAAAATGATGTGAACAACGACGAGAACTAAATTTTATTCGAAGTACTGATTATAAGTACTAAGGGGTGAATTCTAAGAATTAAATTCTAATATCAGAACCCACGGTCCTCCACGAGAACTAAGTTATATTCTAAGTACTGATTCTAAGTACTAAGGACTGAATTCTAAGTACTGATCAAAGCCCACCGTCATTTTTAGAATCCACCCGAAGACCGCTTCCGTTCGTCATCTCGCCTTGGACGAGTATTGAGTGTCCATTCCCCGGTCGTTGGGTATTGACTAAAGATCATCCTTCGTTGATAAATTTTACTTTGATTTGGTTTTACTTTTTTTAAATCTATAAAAAATTGAAACGTTTCAAAAATAAATAAACGTTTTACCGAGTCTGGTGTCAAATAGAGCTCCTCCCTGTCGCTTACGAACCGTGTATTTTTGATTAGTTATTCAAAAATCGACGTGTCCTAAACTATGAAGACATGACTATGACTATGACTAAAAATTTCCAATAACTTTAAAATAAAATACCAAATGCATGTTAAATGTATGATATTTTCTCCCATATATAATTTCAACTGGCAACAAATTGACAAAACGAAATGTTTTCCAAATGATTATTATCAGTATCAAATATATAAACGAATAATAAATATTTCATATTATTGTTGTTTTATCAATCAGTAGTTTCGATATTAACGCTAATGGCACCACAGATAATAATGTATATTCGGTATATAGCCAGTATGGACAATGTTTTGTAAATATAGAGAGTAGGTCTTAAAATCTCTTTAAAAAACAATAATTAAATGTTAGTTAAAAAATCAATAAAAAAAGATATGACTCTATAAATTTTATTATAATTTTTATTTTTCTTTCTATTGCAATAAATTTATTTTTTCTCGTAATATGGAACCAAATGTTGGAAACAGTCTTTTTCAAGTGCAAGTATAAATAAAAGTTCAAAATCAAAATTAAAAATTTAAAAACCTTTTTTTATTAATTTGGTGAATAATTCGCTATTTAAAAAAGTAATGCTTTGATATGAACTAACTTTTGATTCAACCAGTTAACAAAACTTGAGCGAAAGTTTTTTGATATTTCTTTAAATTTTTAAAACGATATAGGAGGATTTTATGTGCTTTGTGTAAAACTTATTGAGGTCGCTGGTTAAATAATTGGAATAATAATGAAAAAAATGCAATATTTTGATATTGAATAAATTAGCAATTCATTAAAAAATCACGAAAATACCTGACGTAACTTATACTCCGCTAGCGGCATTTAATACACCATACTCAAAGTTGGCTTTGTTTATTTTGTTAAAAGAAGGTAAAAAGAACTAAGAACAAACGAAAAAGAAGACAATACAAACAGAAATTAACAAATAAACACAAAGAGATAATCTAGATTTAATCTAGTTTTAAACAAAATCAATTGCAAATAAGTGAAATTATCGATAACAAAGGTAAGTAGAGATAGTAACAAAAGAAATGGTTAAATTAACATGCAACAGGTATAGAATGAGTTGGAAAGTATGATAAAAGTTAAATAAAAATAATTCACAAAAATCAGTCAACACAACGTTAATAAATGATAAAAGTGATATCTTTTATGTATAATATGATATTAATCAAAATACGATTTCCTTCTCACTAAGTTTTACACAAAACATCCGGCTCGAAGGACCAAATGTTTTTTGTAAAACTTTTTGTTGTGTGTATTTCTACTTTTATAATTTTTAACATAAGTAGGTACTTTTATATTTCATATTTTGATTGCTATCATATATTAATTATTCATAAAATGTATCACTATGTAACATCTAAGTAGGCGCATTTTTATGTCGGAGTAAATTATGGTCGAGCACCTACTAATTGGTCATTAAGGTCACGTGGTCGATAAAATCAGCTCATCAAAAAGAGATGCAGGACTACTTTGCGTCTATTTTCTCTGTCGCACTGGGGGAACGGACATGTATTGCAGCGCTCAGTCTATATTTGTATTATATGTCTCTGATTTCATCTCTTACAAATAATATTTCATTTCTTTAAGAGTTCTAATTAGACGTTTTAGAGAAACGATATAATTAATACCTGAAAATTTTGGATGAGGTTTTTAGATATGCCCAATTAATCTAAAATATTTAGAGCTTACTACCACTTCCGGTTATACCGAAAGTTGACTAAAACTTCCTTATTTTAATTATGATGCCCTTAATATTATTACGAATTTAGATAGAACAGCTCCCTTGGTATATAAATATGCTTATACCGAGTGTTTTACGAGATATGTCCGATTTTATTTTGAAACAGTTTCCATTTGACACCCTGTATCTTTATAAATAATAAAATTGACAACATTTTGTTTAGTAAATTATTTTTATTGTATCTTTTTTGATAAAACTTTAATATTTCGTGGATAAAATAATATTTAATATACAAGGTGATTCAAAACGCGTACAAAAAAAAATGTCTCAGCTTTATTAAAAAATAATTAACTTTATGTTATGAACTTGTTAGAAAGAACATTAACTGTTCTTTCTAATCTAATATAATAAATAGAAAAATACCAAATTCTACTCGTTTGTCACTAATTTGTTTATTTTGCTTCCATAATATTTAATTGTAGAAATTTTATTATTGGAGTGCAATATTCATTATTCCACAGGGGAATAATATAAAAAGGGAATATATCTATAATTATAATAGTCACATTATATATTAGTCGTAGATAAAAAGCTTTGTTGAATTCCAATATTGTCTTTCTTCATAACGATACAAAGCATATTATATTATTAGTTTTTGGCTGATTGTTGACATGATTAACGGATACAGGATTAATCTTTCGTTTGAACTCTCTATCGGGTGCAATTGTGTACACCATCCATTATGTCATTTTGCGTTTTAATCAATAACTCGTATGCACAATCAAAACCAATTTAAACAAATCATTTAAACTGTTTGTTCATATTCAATTAGAAATTCATAACAGTTGATACAATTGATACTAATGTATTTTATTAGTAAGCTTTCGTTCTGTATTACGATTTGACAGGAAATAGGGCAGAAAATAGTTGATAATTTTGAATTTAAAAGTACATCCTCGCTGTTTTCTACATTTTTTATCCTTACTACAGTCAGGTCAGTCAATAAAAACATGAGGCGAGTACTGAGTAGCAAAAGTACCTACGACCGGGATTACAGAATAATGGGAAAATAAGCTGTTAATGCATAAACTGGAGTTAGGTCGGGATGAATAAAATAGAATGGGGCTAGTAGAGTATTATGTTGTGTACAGGCAGATTTTAATGAATCTAAAAGAAAATTCTATAAAAATGTGCTTGGTCCAGCTATTATATACGGAACTGAAATGAATGCAGGAAAGTTAAATAGAAAGGGAAACATCGAATGGTGTGAACGGAATACCAGAAAAGTATAAAATTTAAATAGAAAAAGAATGTTTATATTAGGGAAAGTCTAGGGGGTGCACCGATTGATGCCAAAGTGAAAGAGCATAGCTTAAGATATTTTAAGCATTTTTAACGCCAGAACGCTAATCACAAAATACAAAGAATCGCTGATTTACTGAATACTATCATTTATATAAAAATGAAATCAAAATGTAACCCTTATCTAGATCAGAATTAATGATACCATTTGCTGATGATACTGCACTAAAGAGTACACTAAAGCATGAAAAAAATTTCTATAATGAATTTCATATTAAAACCAGATATGTAACAGAAATTTTTATGTATGGAAGAGAAATGAAAATGAAGAGAAAAAAAATGAAGATATTGAGCAAGTGGAATAATGAAATACTTAGGAGTCTGGATTACGGAAGATCTGAATCCGAAATCAGAAATTCGCTCAAGAATAGAGCAATCAAGAGCACCCCTTTTGAAGATGAGGAAATTTCTGAGTAACCAAAGACTCAATCTGCAAATCCGATATCGGATGGTAAAGTGTTATATCCACTCTATTTGTCTTTATGGTGTCGAAGCCTGGACTGTTAATGTTGAGTTAATGAGAAAACTGGAAGCTTTTGAGATGTGGCTTTTTAGGAGAATTTTGAAGATACCATGAACCGATCATATTACGAACGAAATGGTGTTGCACATAATGGGAAGAGACAGAGAACTTTTGACCACCATTAAAAGGCGAAAAACAGCATATTTGGGGCACACACTTAGAAATGATAAGTACGAGTTGTTGCAGCTGATTATGAAGGGTAAAATCGAAAGAAAAAGGGGTCCCTGGGACAAATATCCTGGCTAAAAAACATTCGCGACTGGATCGGGTTAAACACACAGATGCTCTAAAGAAAAGCAGAAAATAGAGACGAATTTGCAATGGTTATATCCAATCTTCAATAGTGGAGACGGCACTAGAAGAAGAAGAATGGAATAGAAGGTTTAGATACTATTTTATCCAATGAAAGTTGTTGTAAAGTTTCAAGAAAATATTCAACTGTTGTAATATACAGCAACGTTCTATAATCTAGTGAAAGATTAAAATGAAAACAATTTTGAAGATATATTGCTAAATGAAGACATTATTGAACTTTCTGAAGTTAAAGATGTTTGAGATAACCTTATATAATATTTTAGTGTTATGGAGAAACAGAAGAATCATTAATATAAATGTATAAATGTTTTATTCGTTATTAAATTTTTCTTTACATAATTTAATTTATTCCTGCCATCACAAACTGTATAATCAAAAGAGATATTAAAACATTAGTGTGATTTCTTTGAAAATTAATTAAATATTGGTGTGTCCTGAAATATATTTTACGTTTATCTTACAGATAAGTAACCGCAACATAATTTGACGTGAAAAGACGGGTACATTTTATTCTATGAATAAATGTCTATCCTCCAGATAACTATCTGTCAGATATGACAATATTTATCTCTAGGTGAAAAGACCGATCCTTTCATGAAAGAAGTTTATTATTTTAAAAATATAGTTTTTAATTCTATGTTTAATAATATGCATAATGCAAATGCATAATATTTAATATTCTGATCCGTAAAAAATATAATACAAATTTCCAGCTTTCGAGATTTGTATTAATTAAATTTTTTTTTTGTGCGTAGATCGATTTTACCAGACGACGTTAAGCAAAAGTTCAGCGATTCTCCAAGAGTGACTTATTTGTTATGGAAGTTGTACGCCAGACTAAAATATCATTTTGTTGTTATCCTAGCCTTAAATAGGAAGAGGAAAAAAATTAATGGAGTAACTAAATGGCAATTGATTAGATCACCTGTCGCAAGGTGACGGGCAAAATTTCTAGTAATATATAACTTGAAACTCTCCAAAGTTTTGTGTTTGCCAAAAATAACACGCAGGGTACTTGGCCCCACAACTTAACTCTTGATAATAGCAACAAAACAAACGAATATATGCATATAGTTGATCAACAGTCCTGTTAGATGTAAATAATTTTTTTATGTACGATTTTCATGTTTCTAAGATCATTGTAGTCTGCGAGATAAGATCATTCACTGTTTTTTACTGTTAGGTGACTTATTGAATTTGTTCTTGCTTGACATTAATTTAATTTTTTTGTGCATATTGTAACTGTCGTTTTTCAACATTTTACTTTTTTTTTATCACGACCACTTTTAGTATATCCTTTAAATATTATTTTATGCAGAAGTAGATAAAAAAAGTAAAACACACAACACTATTTTAAAACCTATTTTAAAACTCTCAAGAAAAATTATGCGCTCGCTAGTCTATATGTATGTTTTTCGTTGTAATGAATGAGAATTCCAGCGGTACAAATATCTGGAAGCTGCAATATATTTTCATTGAGCGACAGTTATTTTTTGTACACTTGAACTAAAAATAAACTTCCAACAGTTCTGGATTCGTATACCTACATATAATAAATGTTCTGTTTCATTCCAACGAATGATATTTCCGAGAGTAAATTTAATTTGTGTACTTTTAAAAATGTAACGACGTTGAACGTTTCATCTTTTACCTAAAAGTCAGCGAGTTGCGTACGAAAAGAGCGCATACGTTAAAATTATAAATTTCATTTTAAATCTGAAAATATTTATGAAAATGCAGTAGATATATTGCAAACAAGCAGCGCTATGAATTTTTATGACAGTTAAAATTAGTTTATTAGATAACAAAAATTACAAAAGCAATTAACATTTTATCTTTTTAAAAAAATATACCCACACAGTAAGTAAAATATGAACTAGTGGCACCAAGCTAGTAGACTTTAAAATCGAGTTTTCCTAGAATTTGAAATTGTAAGGAAACAAGTAGTCACGTTGTGAAGTAAAACTTTGGCGAAAACCCATAAAAATATTAAGCTTAAATACAGTGGAAATCTTACAAAAAGTGGAAAAAGATGATCCGCTTAAAGGCTGTCATTGAAGAATTAACAAAGAAAATCCTGATGAGTTAATTAAATATTTGTTCAGTGACCACAAATGCTCTAGTTTAAGGAAACAGATAGGAAAAGAGGGATAACCTCTTCTCTCTCCTTCTCCAATGGAGCTACAGTCCAAATCAAGCCTTGGCCCCTTCAACCTATGCCTACAACCTTGCTTTCCCTGCGCTTATCTTCTCCAGGTTTTTACGTCTAGCAAATTTCGCGCGTCCACTGCCACGTCCTTTCATTGTTATGATTCTTTGATGATTTTAAAAGCTTATGTCTAGAAAGTTATTTGAATGCAAGTTATCGACGCCATACAGATTATTGGATGGTACAGAGAATTTTATAAATCTTAAACTAATATACAGTGTGATATAAAATAATATGACACAAAATAAGATAAAAATATTAAATATTGTTGTTACGCAACATTATTACACCATGAGGTGTAAATATAAACATAACCTTGTTACATATGAGATAATGACAGAAGATAGCAAGCTTTTCAACAAAAGAGAAGAAGAATTCTTCTATTCTACTTCTTCCCCTTGAGGTTCCTTTGACATGAAGTTGTAGTTTTTGGTTGTTTTTAGATGTTTTTGTGTTGTATTTGTAAAATTACCCTTTTATGTTGTAATGCTTTAATTTCAAATTATTTTTTAAAATATTTTATGACAATGTTGGCTACAAGAACTAACTGAACATTTTCAATGTAAGTTATAGATGCAAACTTCAACCACTTGTACTAAATAAGTTTTCCATTTAGGTGCTGATGACCGATAGTTATCTACCAAAGAAGTGTATTCGTAGCGTCGTATATATTGTATCAACTGGTTGATCTTCTGGTCTTAAATTTTCCTTTTGATTTTTTGTTAATTTTTTTTTGTTTTATGCTTAGATTAAAGTAGAAGCTTAAAGTAGACGGAATTAATGTGATTTTTCGTTTATAAACCGATAAATAAATAAAAATTGTATTACAGAGCATTTTGAATCAATTGAATAGATTAATTGTTTGGTAGGTAATTGTTTCAAATACGATGGAGAAAGTTATCCTTCGTTTTCGATAGAGAAGCTTGATTGATTATATTTACGTACGCACAAATTACGAACAACCTTAGAGTCTATTACGTCACTAAATATACTACATATCATTTGT
Organism: Diabrotica undecimpunctata; assembly: GCF_040954645.1. Lineage (NCBI taxonomy): Eukaryota > Metazoa > Arthropoda > Insecta > Coleoptera > Chrysomelidae > Diabrotica > Diabrotica undecimpunctata. The sequence goes on from NC_092808.1 coordinate 133,786,666, forward strand.
CAGATGTAATTACGATTTACTCTTTGATTTATCATTATAAATGTCAGTGCAAATGTCAGTATATTCATCAAATATTTTTATTCGAAATTCTTCACATATTTATCATGTCGTTAGCTGAAATTCAGGCGAAATCTAAGCGTTCTACTAAATCCAAAGTATCTCCGGATATAAATTCAAGTCCAACAGATTCGATGACGCCAAATTCATGTTTTGATGAAAGGAATATAGATGATCAACTAGAAAATAAAGATCTGACGTGCGCGATATGCTCAGAATTGTTTATCAAATCTACGACTTTAAATTGTTCCCATACTTTCTGTAAATATTGCATTGAACAGTGGAAAGAACATCAAATGTATTGTCCAATATGTAGAACAATGATCACTGAACAAGTACCAACCTTAGTACTAGATAATATTATTGAAAAACTGTTGGAAAATTGTCCTCCCGAAGTTAAAGAACATAGAAAGCAAATATTAATGGATCGGAATAATCATAATAGTTCTTCTAACACTAATGGCAAAGAAGAAAAATATACTTGGAAATGTTTAATTGACGCACTGAATTGTGCTGAAGGGGATAATGATTGGCAAGACGACCAATGGTATTGTGACGACTGGTTGCTTAATGATATTGATACATTTTCTTCTGATGAAAGTTTAGATTTAATTTAATATATTACCACGACTGTGGAGATAAATTTGTATGTACATTCATAAAAATAAAAAGATTTTTTGATACTACAGACAAGAAGCTGTTAATAATCTTTGTCATCTTGTATAATCTCATATTTTTCAATACTCATTACCAAGTTTGCCACGTGATATTGTTCTTTAATTATGCTCGTAATTTTTTTAGATATTCGAAAATTGTATATTATGATCTTTTTGACTCATATTCATCCAGTTCTGGACATACAATTCACCCAACTTTTTATACCTATCCAGTGGCGGCTGGTGTGGTAAAATTTTGGGTAGGCCAAGCCAGCAAATTACATATAGCTATGTGTAATCAGTGACGGATCCAGATGAAGGGGTCACGGGGTCATGACCCCCCCCCCTAACTAATTTTTTAATGATTTCTCTGTTCATTTTAACTTCTGCGTTGTATCTAATTTTTGCGATTTTTGATTTTTATCTAGCAAATCGCGAACACAAAACGCACTCTTCTGTACATCCTTAAAGGACAGGAAATTACTTAAATATTCCTTGCAACTGGAATGATTTTTTAAGGAGGCAGACATATTTTTTAAATCAAAGTATCCTTCACAATTCCATACACATTTCTTATTAGAAAATAACAAACACGGCCAACAATATAGTCAATATACGCAATGTTGGAGTAGGCCTTTCATTCATAATAATTTTTTTTCTATCAATTTCAGTTCTAGATAATGGCGATTCCAATAGTAAAACAACAATATTCAAACACTCACTATTAACACTACTATTACTGCAACCCAGTAAAGCGTCATAAAAACTCATTTTTATGTATCAGTTATAAAACAATCTCACATATATAACTTGCATACAATCAGGCGATATAGAAATCACGCAAATGTGATTTTTTTTCTTCAAATTTTACGAATTTTTTAAAATTTATTTGAGCAATCGTGCACTTGTTTGCAATTGTGTTGTTTGTTTAAAAATATGTTACAATTATAGATTATGTAACATATTTTTTTATCATAATTTAAAAGAAAATTTATATTACAATTCGATAATTACGTTGGCCGGTGTAGGCCCGATCGTCTGGTGCCTAAACAGCAAGCATAAACACGACAATATAAATCGTTGTCCGGCAAGCTGCTTAACTTCAAACGCTTTTTGTATGGGGATCTTATGTGAGCTTGGTCGGCCAGTTCCGATCGGGCCTATTAATGATATTTAAAATGTCTGAATACGATTCGATGCTTTCTGTGGTAATATAATAACATAGTTGTTTTAACGGGCGCTAATGTATTGAGTAATTTAGTACATTTAAAAGTTATTTACATGCATTAACATAATTTTTGAATATATGTTTTTCAATTTTAAAGCTATTAAAATTATTGGTAGGCCCGGCCTATCCTGCCTACCCCCAAAAGCCGCCACTGTACCGATCTTGTCATCTATTTTAAGGATTCATTGCTTACCTGAAGTATATCACATAGTTATATCATCTATCCATTTTTTCAGGGGCATATCTCTACTTCTTTTCGTTAGGCTTTGTCTTAATTGTGTTACTCAACGCTATTTAATTTTATGTAATTTATTCTGTCATATCTGTGATTCTGTTTCTGATCAGTAGAGTCTCTGAATTACTCGCTATTGTGTTTTCTATGATGCTTTAAGTATTCTCGCACAGTATTTCGCGGTGCAATCTCCAATTCATATGTAAAAGTAGTCAAAATGAACTTACGTGCATAGAAATCGGCCCACTTTAACCTTTTGACTTGAACTGTATTTTTTCAGAAAATAATTACTCTGATCAAAAAAAGGTATAGTATGTACTGTTTAAAAGATCATTTAATACACTTTAATATAAGTACACTGCACCAGAGAAAGCCGCCCAAGTTATTGCATTAATAGAAAACGGACTTAGCCAGAGAGCTGTTGCTGTATAACTGGGTATGTCAAGCGTAGCGGTTCGAAGAGTGTTTCAACGTTATGAGGAGACTGGATCCTTTCGTAATTCGTAGACGGCCTGGAATAGGTAGAAAGCTATTTACAACTGCTCGTAATGATCTCTTTATTGTGCAACAATATTAAAAAATCGTCACCTTATTGCGGTTTAAGTGCAACAACAGCTCCGTGTAGTAAGAGGAGTGGTCAATAGTCAGTGGATAGTAAGACGAAGACTGGAGGAACATAATCTGACCCCTTGAGTACCTGCGATTGGTCTAAAACTTACTTACTTCAGCTCATCGTCAAGCACGCCTGCGTTTTGCACGGGATCATCTGAACTGGACGTTTGAACAATGGGGATCTGTTCTGTTCTCAGATGAGACCAGAATATACTTCTATGGTAGCAACTGAAGAAGGAAAGTGTACCGAAGACAAGGAGAACGATTTGCAGAATGCTGCATTGAAAAGCGTAGTTGTTATGGATGATCTGTGGTGCAATTTCTATGGGAAAACGAACCGATCTTGTTTTCATTCGTAGGGGTAACCGTCTTTGCGAGCAAGGAGGTTTACCGGTTGCTAGATACATAGAGGAGATTTTAGCAATACATACAATACACCCTTACGTTGACTACATTGGAAACGAGTTTATTTTTATGCAGGACAATGCAAGGCCCGTACCTCAAGAATCGTGCAAGATTACATTACCGAAGTAAGTGCCCGGCTCATGACCAGTCTACAGTTCAGACCTCAATCCCATAGACCATTTAAGGGATGAGCTAAAACAAAGAATTCGAGCTAGATTTCATACTTGAAACTCGATCCTAGAGATTATTGTCGCAGTGGTAGAAGAGTGGCTTACATCCCTCAAGAAACAATAGGGAACAGAGAAGTTACTAATGCAAGAGAAGGTCATACCCAATATTAAAACATTAATTTTTTGTGTTAGCAATAAAAAAATTTAATAGATTATGCATTTATTTTATAATGTTAAATATAAGAAGTCGAAATAAATTTTCATAAATGTACATATTAAACTCATATTCTTCTTCTTCAGCCTTCATTTATCCATTGTTGGACATAGGCCTCCTCCAATTGCTTCCAATCTATCTTTTGCAATTCTCATCCACCGCTTTCTAGCTACAGCTGTTCTATCGTCTATTCATCTCTTTTTGGGTCTTACCACGCTTCTTTTTGTTTCTCGAGGTCTCCAGAATGTCACTTTATGAGACCATCTGTTGGTGTCTTGTCTTGCTACATGTGCTACCCATTACCATCTCAATGTCGCTATTTTTCCATGATATCGGTTACTTTAGTTCTTCGACGTATTTCGGTGTTAGGAATTTTGTCTCTGAGGATTATATTTAACAAGAGTTAAACTTGTCACTTTAATCGAGAATTTTCTTCTTCTTTCAGTATCCTGTCCGATTATCGAAGTTGACAATAACTTTGTTTACGGCAGCTCGAAACAGATTAGCGGTGTCATACCGCTCTCGGAGATTTCGAAGCCAGGATATTCTTCTTTTGGCGATCTTGCCCCGTATTATGAGGTGTATGGATGTCTCATTGTATGGCCGAAATATTGTAACTTTCTAATTTTTTTAGCATAGTTAAGAATAATGAACTTTATGGAAAAATGTGAAAATAAATTATAATAATAAAGAAAATTCTATGAATAATTAATTGCCGCTGCCTAACAATTATTTATAGTCATAGCGTTCCATAAAGATCGAGATACGTAGGCTAATACGTTTTCTATACCAACATTATGATGCAGGTATAATAAAAAAGTAAATTTTCACCAGCATTGAAAGAACTTCTGCACTGACGGATACTCCTGAAACACGTATTATTCAAAGCAGCGAAACGACGGTGCCAAGAATTTCGTTTGCATTATTACATGGTAATGTGCTTTTCTTTATATTTTTGAAACTGCAACATGTATTAAATTTCGTACCATATATTCTTGACAGCATTTATCATAACTTTATGTCTTTCTTTAAAGTCAGAGTTTCAAAAGTTCTCTAAGATGGTCTTGTCAAAACTTTGATAAAATTCTTGATGCACAAAAATAGCTAATTCTGCGTAAATATATTCAATTAAAATTGTAAATTTTTAGAAAAATGCAGATGAAAATAATAAAAAAATAAAAAATCACAATAGAATAGTGAAAATTAAACTAAATATATACATATTAGACACTTTCAGTGGTTGGGTCATAACAAATTTGGTCTAGGTACAAAACAAGCAATAATTACATCACTTCACAAGATTGAAAGATAGCCCATTCGGAAAATTCAAGATCACGAAAGATTTCTGTCGAGCTAGTTGTGGCGTACAAAACCGAATCTATATAAAAAAATTACAAATTGTACCAAATATAAATCAGACGTACACCCGGAAAGAAAAGTACTATACGGTGACAGTCTGGGAATGGCTCGCGGCTAGACAAAACAGTGGAGATGGTCGTGCGGTCCACAAAACAAAAAAATCCGAAGTTATATCAGGGGCGCCAGGTAAATTGGCCCACAGCCTTCCCTACGTTGCTATTCAATAAACCACCAACTTACCAATAGGTTTACTACTAAAATACTAAGTAACAGTATACAACCTGAATAAATAAAAAAATAAATGAAATTGTCAGATTAGAATTTAGTCAATTTTAATAAATAGATTCCCAAGATAGTTGAAAATAAATACATACATATTACATATTACAATATTATTTAACTTTACCATAGGCTTAATAAAAAAATAATATAAAAATGCGGCTTCTGCTTGCCTAACAAAAATTCATAAGTTATTTCTACTTAACAGAACAAAATGAAAGGTAAGACGTGTCAAAAGTACCGGACGCTAAGGGGTGTGCGGTTCAATACCAACCAAAAAAAATAATTAACGCAAATAGGACACCACGTGAGCTCAAGTGCGTGCGCAGAAAATAATATAAAAAAAATAAATCTCAAATATATAACCCCCCCTTAGACGCAGTTTACAAAATTAAAATAGGTATGTGTAAATATTGAATTAATAAAATAAACCGCAAATTATCTTTAAAAAAAAATCTGTAAAGTATTTGTAAATATGAAAATAAAAACTAACAGCAAATAATCTTTAAAAAACTATTGTATTCCGCAAACCAAATTAGACGGCGCTTAAATCTTCCGTTGAAAATTAATTATCGATCCATACCTCGAATTTTCATATACTTCACCGCGTGGAATTCCAGTTATAGTTCAGCGTGTCTTCAATCCAAAATCCCATACGCTTGTCGCTGTACATAGACTTGTGTGACAATGTTGAAAAGTTGAAAATTACAGCCAGATGGAAAAATACGAAGAAGAAGAAGCAGAAAAAAACAAACAAACCAACCAACCCTGAAGCAAGAAAACATTAATTACCATCTGTGTCTAAAATAATTATTTGGAAATAAATATATTGATTTTAACACTTTGTTTATCTGCCTTTTGGCGATAATGGAGCAATACAAAAAAAAAACTTGTCTCCGAACTTGAATGTATGAAAACTGATAAAAATGTGAATAGCTTTTTAGAGATGGGATAAAAAAAATAACTACAACTTTTTAATTAATTAAAAACGAAATGTTCTAACACTCACCCTTCTTAGCCAGATTAGGGGTTTGAAATATCCCAAATTGGACCGAAGCGTAGCCGGCTATTTGGACTCGTGATTAAGGCTAATTTCTTGATCTAAATACGACTCCCGGTATTCACGTGTACTGTAGATCCGCTTTTTTTAGCGAAATTGTGGATATTCCAAAAAAAACCCTTCCACGAAGGCAGCAAATCCCCTTGAATATCCACACGGTTCGGACTAGTCCAGATCCCACATGGAACAGCAGCAAAAGCAAAAAAACAAAAATGCCGTTTTTAATCTAGCCCAACCTTTCAGTAACACTCTCAAACCTGGAATCACTTTCTTTCCGTCGTCTTTCCGAACACTTGACAACTTGACACACGGAGGTCACCGAATAGTACCGAGATTCAAAAATTTCAATTTTATGATCCCAATTCTTCCAAGATAACTCTAGAAAGAACGATCTAAATTAGTTTCTTCACAAAAAAGAGGACGTGTTCCCTTAACTTCAGCACAATTTGCCAGACATTACCCCTATTTGAAAATTACTAATTTTATTTTCGCCACCTTGCTTATAATATATTATAGGCAACCGCTCTTACACGTCCTGAATTATTTAAATTTTGATAAAATAGAGGTGGGACTTTCTACTTTAAATTTGGAACGTAACAACACCTCCCTTTCCCAGAGGAAAATTTACGAGGAAAAACTAGACGAAGAAAATTTTCCCTCGCGCTAGCGACACACTACCTAAACTCTGAGCGAAGTCCACACAATCCACACAATCATCATCCACACCGTCTTCACCATGCGCAAGTACTTGGACAACGAAAGACATACCAACCTCAAACCACACGCACAAAGCAACAACTTACTTACAACACTTACTCCACTTCCACACAACAGTCATCTCTCATCGTATGAGATCAAGTAGAATAGTTTCAAATTCCAACGTCAATCTGACAACACTGATTTGGTCGGTTACTGGATGTTGCCCTTATTCGCGACCTCCCAGCTCTGGGGCATCGCTAGTACTTCACTATACCTCGCATAACATGAGTCCATAAGAAACTCTCCACCATTCCACTCTTACTGATACTGCGAGAAACATCTACCGAAACAGTAGTGTAATTCCAATTGTTCATTAAAATAAAAATGAGATAGGTCTTTCAGAATTTAAATCCGTATACAACGAAATTTAGTGAATCATCCAAAACTAAGCTATTATCCAACAAGATTCACCAAAACATAATTATGTGGCTTCGAAAAAATCCCAATTAAATAGAATGGCTTACTAACATCAAAACAAATCCCAACGCCATATCATCGAAGACAACATATTTCTGACCAAACCTAAGTGACATTCAATTCCATAAATCAAAAGAAATTAAGGCTACCGCAACCCTACGACTTCGTATTGGCTACCTAACACAAAAAAAAAACGAATCGGTTGACCATCCAAATACATCCTAAGAACCGATCATAGCCAACACTCAGTCATCCTTCACGGACACAACAAAAAAAAAATAAATACAACCAATTTCAGAAGACTAACTAAATTTACTTAAACTAGACAAAACTTTGCTAGTCCGTTCTACTCCGACCTAAATCCTATCGGGATCACCAGTCGGGTTACTAATCCTTAAATCCTTAATATTCCAAATACCTTGATCCTTGCCATTTTCATCCTCTAAACTATATGTCCAGGGGGAAACTTTCTTCTTCACGAAGTAGGGTCCTATCCATCTAGGAGCTAACTTTTTCGTGAAATATTTAGCGGCATCTGACAACACAAAATTTCTCCGCCATACTGACTGATGGGGCTGAAATTCCTCTGGACGTCTCCGTAGATTATAGGTCTTCTCACACTTAGCCGAAGCTTTATCTAAACGTTTTCTAACATCAACAAATAATTCCTGGAGTCCACGCGATCGATTATATCCCATTTTAGCTACTTCGTCCTCCGGGTCTCCGAGTTTGTCCTTTCGGGAAAAATCTCGTCCATCCACTACCATCTTCCGACCGAAATTTATGAAGTAGGGATCTTGACCAGTCGACTCGTGGTATGCAGTGCGCGTAGCACATGCTAGTTTGGCCAAATTTTCATCCCACTTCCTATGGTTGTCAGCTATATAAGTTGCCATCATTGTTTTAAGGGTTCGGTTATAGCGTTCAGATGGATTGCACTGTGGATGATACAACGCATTATAACGAACTGAGACACCATAGGTTTCCATCATTTTCTTGAAAATACCCGAAGTATACTGGACACCATTATCACATAGTAACAGACGTGGAACTCCAAATACGAGAAAAACTTCTTCTTCTATTTTCTTAACGACATGCACGGCTTTTGAGGATCGCAACGGAAATACCAAAGAAAATTTACTAAACACATCCATTACCACTAAGATAAACTTATAGCCTTGAGTTGATCTTGGGAAAGGTCCCATAAGATCGGTTGCTACTATCTCCCATGGTTGAGTAGCTTTAGGTTGAGGAGTCATAAAGCCTTTGGGCTTACCTTGTTCCACCTTATGCATGGCACACAGTGAGCAACGTCCAACGTAACGAGACACATCACTCCGCAGTTTCGGCCAAAAATACTTCTCGTTAATACGCTTATAAGTTTTCAGGATCCCCATATGACCTGCTAAAGGACTATCATGACACAACTTCAGCACTTCCAATCGTTGACCCTTAGGAACGACTTCCTTCCAATTGTCCACTTCCTCGACCAAAAATCCATGACTGGGACGGATGTATTTATAAAGTTTGCCACCAGACATTCTCCACTGAGGATACTTCAAGGGATTAGACTCGATTTTTCTACAAAGTTTATCATACCAACTATCACCACTAGGAAGCGGTACAACCTCTTCAACCATATCAAGCACGGGAACTGACCGAGATAACAAATCGGGGACAACATGTTCTTTTCCTTTCCGATGCACAATCTTAAAGTCATATTGTTGCAATCTTACCGCCCATCGAGCTAATCTTCCAGTAGGATCCTTCAAATTTTGAAGCCATACGAGGGATGCGTGATCAGTCACGACCGTAAACGGAACACCCTCCAAATAAGGACGCAGTTTTTCGACTGCCCATAACACAGCTAAACATTCCCGTTCCGTCGTGGAAAAATTCCTTTCTTGACGCGTTAGTGATCTGCTCAGGAAACTAATTACTTCGTCACCATCCGGGCCTGGCTGCAATAACACGGCGCCCACTCCATATCCTGAGGCATCACATTGGACAACAAAAGGCAAATTGTAGTCAGGACAATTAAGTATCGGAGCAGAAACTAGACATTCTTTTATTTTCTGAAAAGATTCTTCACAACTCGGGGTCCAATTGAATTTTCTTCCTTTCTTCAATATCGCTGTAATTGGAGCTAGTAGTGTCGCAAAGGAAGGAATAAATCTTCGATACCAGGAAAATGTGCCTATGATGCTACGAACTTCCTTGACGGATGTGGGTGTTGGGATACGTAGCATAGCGTTGACCTTATCACCATCAACATGTAGTCCATTCCTATCAACCACATGACCCAAATACTTTAGTTCCGGTCTACAAAATTGACATTTATCCCAGCTAACGGTTAACTTAGCTTCTCTCAAGCGTCTAAAGACTTCCTCTAAGATCCTTACATGTTCTTCAATAGACTTTGTCACGATGACCACGTCATCCAAGTAAGTAAAAACATAGGGTTCCAACTCCGGACCGAGGACACGATCTATCAACCTCTGCCATGTAGCCGGGGCATTATGTAATCCAAAAGGCATTCTGCAAAACTGAAAAAGACCTCGACCAGGAACCGTAAAAGCAGTATAAGGCCTGGAAGCCTTAGCAACAGGTACCTGCCAATACGCCGACTTAATGTCTATGGTGGAAAGATAATGCGCGTTCTTTAATTTATTTAAAATATTAGAGATGTACGGTAATGGGTAGCCATCCCTCTCTGTTACGGCATTAAGCTTTCGATAGTCTACGCAGAACCTCCATTTTGGTTCTTCACCTTCTGGAACCTTTTTCTTCACCAAGAGAATCGGGGACGACCAAGCACTATTCGATCGCTCCACTACTCCTTTCGCCAACATATCTTCTAGCTCTTTATCAATATGGCTTTGGATTACTGGGGATACAGGATAGTAACGTTGTTTTATGGGTGCAGATTTACAAACAATCACATGCTCAGTGACATCAGTACAACCAAGAGAAGTGCCCATTAGTTCACGACTTCTATTAATAACTTCCTCCAATTGCGACTTCTCTGCATCGGTCAAAATAGTTTGACCTCGGAGATGATCCACTGAACCTACCATTGCTGGAGCGTCCGAAAAATACCATTCGTTATGCCTCAAATCTGGAACGATACCCATAACACGCCAAAAATCAGATCCTAAAATCAGAATGTGCGGTACGTCCAAAATAACTAATACTGGCAAGACACGCAAGCGATCCCTAACCATGAAAGGTACTAAACATTCCCCCAACGATTCACACATCTGACCATTCGCCACTCTACAAACGGTCTTCTTCGAAGTATCCAACTCTAAACCCAAGTTTTGTAAAAATTTCCAACCAGTTCTTCCTACAATGGTCTTTGAAGCACCAGAATCCAATAATCCCAAAATTTCCTTTCCTAAGACTTTAACTTTCAAATATGGACGTTCATCTCCTTCGGAATGATGTAAAATAAAGTCTAAAATAGGACGTAGGTTGGTCGAGTCAACGTCGGCAACACCTCTTCGACCAGTTAGGTGCGCTTCCTTCCGTTTCCCGAATTACACGAAGGACAAGTTCTGACTGTAAACCCTTCTTTCTTACACTTAAAACAGTGAACAGCCTCCTTCTTCATTAAACACCCTACTGCCTTATGGCCTGACTGATTACAACGATAACAGACTAAAGTCCTAAACTTTCCTCTAGCTGACTCCGATTCGGATGAAGCAACAGGACCCTCACTAACACTACTACAACTTTCAGCATCCACACTGATATAAGCTAGGTCCTTTTCCAAAGTATTCATTTTCCTACTATTCGGTTCAACATAGTTCCTAATACAATCACGTCTTTCCTCCATACTGCGACATAGAACACGAAGTTCCTCCAAGGTAGCTGGCAAAGGATCACGTAATCTATCTTGATAGAACGGATGCAAATTCCTAATAACTATAGACAATTTAACTTCCTCTGGAACATGACAACGCAAGCGATTAAAGTAACTATTCATTATTGCCAAGTAAACTCCAATAGTCTCAGACGAATGCTGAGTTCTCCTCCGAAGCTCTTCAAAAAGCGCTTCCCCATGGTGAGCTGACAGGTACTCCCTACGAAACTCTTCAACTAATTCAGCCCAACTCCCTACACGTAGACGAACATCTTTATAAAACTGATAGGCTTTATCCGAAAATAAATCTATACCTGATTCCAAAAGTATACTATCTGGTACATGACGAGCGAGACTCAATTCATTCACCATCTCAAAAAATGCAGAAATAGACATACCCCTAGCAGAACCTGAAAACTTTTCTATTCCCCATTTATGAGGAAGTATCATCCCAGAAGAAAAACTAGAGACAGACCCTGAAAAAACATTATTACCAGCTTGTGACATCGCTCCAGGAGAAGAAGCATGAACTTGTCCTACCCCTGCCTGAAAAGACTGATTTAAAACCGAAATCACATCGAGCGCTACTGGTACCGAACCAGATCCGATTGGATGCTGCTTATCATGTAAATCCTGTGACAACTTCAAAATCTCAGCAAGAAAGTCTGACTTAACAACCTGGGCTGCGTCTGCATCATCACCTGTTGGCAATACCATAAGATCAATTCTCCCCAAGACATGGTTAATCTGTGTCCGCAATCTCAAGGACTCAGCACAAGTAGGAGTTCCGGCAAACTTTCCAACAGCCGTATTCAGCTCCGCAAGTTTAGTCTCGATTGCAGTTTTATCCTGTGAAAAGGTGAATGGGTGCTCAGGATATCTAAAGCTTTCATTTGCTGCCTCACGACTAAGTGCATCAGACAGACTAGACCTCATAGACTCAACAGTGCCAGTAGACACTCCACGAATTTTGAGTTCATATTCCAGTTCCTCTTTCCTTAAGTAGTTGGGTACAAGTTTTCGCACCATCTTGCCAAAGTTCAAAATTTAAAAAAAAATGTATCAACCGAAAGGAGCAAATATTCAAACAAAATCAAGATATAAGTAAAAATATTAACACACAGGTACAGTTTACTTTATTAATGGGAGCAAACCAAAAGCAAAATAAAAGTAATAGTCGCTTTATTCAATCTATAAAATTTCACAAAAGATTTTCAAAATTTCATTGTTTCAGAACAAATTACAAGTCACAACATAATCTCAAAAAAAGATTTTACATTCCCTAACATAAGTAAGTTAAACCACAATGTAGAATTTCGAAGTCCAACTTCTCAAAAAAATAAATTTGAACTCCAACTGAAATAGAAATATTTCAAAGTCCTAATATATCCATAATTCTTCTAAGTTCCACAACACCACTTCAAAGTATCTTCTTTTAAGTTACATTTTTGGCTTCTTCCAACTTCACGTCACACAAAAAAAAACTAGTAAGCACTTCTTGGCATACACTTCCACTAAACACGAAGTTCTAAGACTACTACTAAGTGCAAAACCAGTGGTAAAGTAAATAAATCAAAGTTAGTCAATTAAAGCCCAAACACGTTAGGTTAACTAATTAAAAGGAATCTACACAAGGGGTTGACAAAAAAAGGTTAATTAATTAAGGGCCCCACGTTGGGCGCCAAAATATGTGGCGTACAAAACCGAATCTATATAAAAAAATTACAAATTGTACCAAATATAAATCAGACGTACACCCGGAAAGAAAAGTACTATACGGTGACAGTCTGGGAATGGCTCGCGGCTAGACAAAACAGTGGAGATGGTCGTGCGGTCCACAAAACAAAAAAATCCGAAGTTATATCAGGGGCGCCAGGTAAATTGGCCCACAGCCTTCCCTACGTTGCTATTCAATAAACCACCAACTTACCAATAGGTTTACTACTAAAATACTAAGTAACAGTATACAACCTGAATAAATAAAAAAATAAATGAAATTGTCAGATTAGAATTTAGTCAATTTTAATAAATAGATTCCCAAGATAGTTGAAAATAAATACATACATATTACATATTACAATATTATTTAACTTTACCATAGGCTTAATAAAAAAATAATATAAAAATGCGGCTTCTGCTTGCCTAACAAAAATTCATAAGTTATTTCTACTTAACAGAACAAAATGAAAGGTAAGACGTGTCAAAAGTACCGGACGCTAAGGGGTGTGCGGTTCAATACCAACCAAAAAAAATAATTAACGCAAATAGGACACCACGTGAGCTCAAGTGCGTGCGCAGAAAATAATATAAAAAAAATAAATCTCAAATATATAACCCCCCCTTAGACGCAGTTTACAAAATTAAAATAGGTATGTGTAAATATTGAATTAATAAAATAAACCGCAAATTATCTTTAAAAAAAAATCTGTAAAGTATTTGTAAATATGAAAATAAAAACTAACAGCAAATAATCTTTAAAAAACTATTGTATTCCGCAAACCAAATTAGACGGCGCTTAAATCTTCCGTTGAAAATTAATTATCGATCCATACCTCGAATTTTCATATACTTCACCGCGTGGAATTCCAGTTATAGTTCAGCGTGTCTTCAATCCAAAATCCCATACGCTTGTCGCTGTACATAGACTTGTGTGACAATGTTGAAAAGTTGAAAATTACAGCCAGATGGAAAAATACGAAGAAGAAGAAGCAGAAAAAAACAAACAAACCAACCAACCCTGAAGCAAGAAAACATTAATTACCATCTGTGTCTAAAATAATTATTTGGAAATAAATATATTGATTTTAACACTTTGTTTATCTGCCTTTTGGCGATAATGGAGCAATACAAAAAAAAAACTTGTCTCCGAACTTGAATGTATGAAAACTGATAAAAATGTGAATAGCTTTTTAGAGATGGGATAAAAAAAATAACTACAACTTTTTAATTAATTAAAAACGAAATGTTCTAACACTCACCCTTCTTAGCCAGATTAGGGGTTTGAAATATCCCAAATTGGACCGAAGCGTAGCCGGCTATTTGGACTCGTGATTAAGGCTAATTTCTTGATCTAAATACGACTCCCGGTATTCACGTGTACTGTAGATCCGCTTTTTTTAGCGAAATTGTGGATATTCCAAAAAAAACCCTTCCACGAAGGCAGCAAATCCCCTTGAATATCCACACGGTTCGGACTAGTCCAGATCCCACATGGAACAGCAGCAAAAGCAAAAAAACAAAAATGCCGTTTTTAATCTAGCCCAACCTTTCAGTAACACTCTCAAACCTGGAATCACTTTCTTTCCGTCGTCTTTCCGAACACTTGACAACTTGACACACGGAGGTCACCGAATAGTACCGAGATTCAAAAATTTCAATTTTATGATCCCAATTCTTCCAAGATAACTCTAGAAAGAACGATCTAAATTAGTTTCTTCACAAAAAAGAGGACGTGTTCCCTTAACTTCAGCACAATTTGCCAGACATTACCCCTATTTGAAAATTACTAATTTTATTTTCGCCACCTTGCTTATAATATATTATAGGCAACCGCTCTTACACGTCCTGAATTATTTAAATTTTGATAAAATAGAGGTGGGACTTTCTACTTTAAATTTGGAACGTAACATAGTACGTTATTTTTATTCCCGTATGTATGGGAAATTCCGTATCTGAATTTATGACCATTTATTCAGTTTCTCCGATAATTATTTTTAAATTTTCTACACGCGCAAAGCTCTACAGTTCATGGTATCATTGGCGATAATTTTAAAATTTGAGGTTACTAGCAATTTATTTATTGTTGTGAATTCTTTAATTTATAATGTCATGTTCTTATCTTATTTACTAAATCTTTATAACACTTACGAATTTAATTTATTTTTATTTATATTAATTTATCTTTAAAAAATAAAAACATGTTTACAGGTTTTTAATATGACTCATATTTTTACGTAACATTATTATGACAGAATTCATAAAAATGCCCAAGTGCAGTTTCCTGTCATTTAGAATCGGTCAAACATCATTGTATGTGCCACGGGGTGCATATAGGCCAGTGATCAGTTTTCAAATATCTATAGGTCTATTTGAAAATCCTGGGATTATGCTAATTGGTGATGAGTTTACGTGTACCTAAGGTTGCGTCCCGCCGCAAGCCCGTTGTTGGTTGTATTGGTTGTGAAGACAAGCCTCCACACTCAACATCACTCTGTATTTTACATACATTGTTTTTATTACCATAGTAAGGTATGGATTTTGTTTAGATACAAAACCTTTCTAAACCGATAAAAGCTAGGAGCGTTTTAAGGTTTATTTTATTTAATATCACATATTATGGTTGATGTTCCTGCCTTAAAGCCACGTTGCTCTTCACTTATCATAATATATTTTTTATGCTTTCAAATTTACTTTTAATTACTCTTCTGTACAGCCTGCTGGTTAAGCTATTAACAATTAGGCTTCTGTAATTGAAGGATGCTTTTTATCCTTTTTTTTTTTGTACAATTAAATTAAATTTTCCATATGAATTTTCTATACAGCGCATATTTTTACATACAGGGTGATTGATTAGTGTGGTAAAGCTTAGTAGATCCGCTATAATAATAGATAGCAATAATTGTAGGCAACTTTGAGATTCACATTACAAAATTAGTTAGAATGTTATAGGGTGTTCAATAACATAGTGGCAGACCAAACTTATGTTTTTTTAATAGAACACCCAGTATTTTATTCTATTTTTGAAATCTTCTTCACTTTCTCATCACAAAAATATAAAGTTTTATTATGTCGTACAGGGTATTTACAAAGTTATAACAAAGTTTCTATGAAAATCGTACTATATAAGTTTATAAACATTAAACATCATACTCTTTGATTTCATTAAATCTTCTAATACCGAATCCATGTCTCTCACCTACAATAAACAGCAGTATTTAGGTTATATTTTTGATCTCGCGATAACCGAGATACAACATAATAATAGACTACAATCAACACAATTTATCTTCCAGATAACTTCTTATTCGGTACTTTATTTGACAAATAAATATTTTACATTTTATTTGTCAGATAAGTTTATTTATGTCAGTTGGTAGTTCAGATTTCTTTCCTAGGTGGTGCTAGGTGTTTAAATTTAAACTAACATTAAGCTTTAAATTATTTTGTTTATTAAATCTTACCTTAAAATTACAGCAACCAATATTTTTGGCAGTTTTGCGACAAAATTAATCCTATTATTAATTATATTAATATGTATTTAATATTATTAGTATTATTAATTAAACCTATCGTTACAAGAACAAAATATGATTGGAATATCAGATGTTGGTACGTCAGATTTCTCTCCGTAGGTAGCGTAGTTACCCTACTGGACAAACAGTATGACTTGTCGTCCTAGCCTGTTATATAGACAGATTTATTGTAAGTGGGAGTGAGTAATTACCCAAAAGAAGGAAGGCTTATTTCAAAGCTTGCTCTAATTACGCGTTTTTTTTCTTCAAATCTCGTTATTGTATTACAAATGAAGTTTAAAGTTTATAAAAAATGTTTCCATTAAAATCAAGGCGATTATTTCAGGTGATACTATATCAAAAATTGAAAAGGAATATCCGGACAGCCATATATTCATAGCCCAATGTGCTTATATTTGACACATTCCTTAATGCGACAATTATTATGTTTATTTGTACGTTTCGTATAATATTTGTGAATTGCTAAAGCTTCTGGGTAGGTAACTTCAGCGTTTTGCTTATGAAATATTTTATATTTTATAAAAAATCGTTACTTATTTTGTTAGCCTGTTGAATAACCACCGGATCAAAAAATTTGATCGCCGTAGACGAAAATTATAAAGCCCCTCAAAAGCAAGTATACGTGCGTAGTAATCTTCTATAAAAAAAGTATGAATACAAATTGCACATTTTTCTACTTTTTATGGCCCAATTTAAAACATCTCCCGTAGCAGAAAAACGTTGAACAAAAAAACGCTTCATGTTGGAATTATGTTCACATCATCAACTATTCAAATTTGAAGTATAAATGTGTTCTCCAAGTGAGATATCGCGTTTCTTTTTTTATTTTTTATTTTTTTCCAGAGTTTTTCATATAAACAAAAACGATAAAAGTATTGCGGCTGGGCCTCTCCTTTGTACAACATGTGTGCATCTAGGCCTGTCTCTCGGAAAGGAAGATATTTCTGCTTTAAATAGACTACAATATGCAAGGGGATTATGGAACTATCTGACTGACGTACATCGAAATGCTTTTAGATAAAAAATATATATTTCAAACTTCAGTACAATAAACCGTGTATATATTGAAACCGTGCATATTGGTCAATAAATGAGAACCAACCAGGGTCGGTTCTACCGAGATTTCCTTTTAGTGGGAATTCGAAGTGTAATTTTTCTGTATAGGATATTGGAACTAAAGTTGAATTTTTTAATATGGTTTTCGACGACGAACTACGATATCAAGAGATATCCCGTGATAATTTTTACCTGTAAGAAGTGAAAAAAGATATACATTCATAAAAAAAAAGGATTTTCTGACAACTTTTAGAAAAATAAATGAATCGTTAAGGTGTGAAAATTACTACAAAATTTGAGACAGTCCATTCTGCTGCTATAAAAACTGTGCTATGAATAGTTTTTAAACAAAGCGTTAATATTATCTTGCTTTTTTCTTATTTCTTTCAGAATCTTGACATCCCTAGTGTCAGCTGATTCCTATTTCGACGTTGAATCTGTTGTAACCATTTAACCTATGATTTCCCATTTTAGTGGTACGGTAGATGCCCTACATATATGTGTCCTAATATATCATCATCATCAGTGGCATTACAGCTCGTTATGAGCCAAAGCTTTCTTCAGAACAATCTTCCATTCGCCCCTGTCTCTGGCAACTCTTCGCCATGCTTTAACTCCGATGGATTTTAGATCATCCTCTATGTTATCTTGATACCTAAGTTTTGGTCTTCCTCTGGCTCGTCTTTCCACTGGTCCTCTTCGGTCGAAAATTTTTTTGATCGTTGCATCTTCATCTCGCCTAATTACATGTCCTATCCATCGAAGACGTGCTAATTTAATACATTTTACAACGTCAGATTCCCCAAAACTTCTGTATAACTCAAAGTTGTAGCCCCCAATATATAGATTCATTTTTTATTTGATTTTTTTTTAATTTGATTTAATCATAGTTGGATTTACGGCGATCTTTGAGAATTATCCTTTCCAAAGCTACCTTTTTAATTTTTTTCCTGGTAACTCTATCTGTAGTAGGTTTAGTAGTACTGTCATCTACGTTATTTATAATAAAAATTCTGTTTAGTCTATAACTACTTCCCCTTTTATTATGAATGTGATATTTGTTTGTTCTTTTTAGAATGTATATGTGTATTTATTGTAGCGTCTTTAAATAAAACGAGCGGTTCTAATTTATGTAAATATATTTATTTATCAGTTTACAGCAGGATAATATCTTATCAACTAAACTAACTAATATCAGCGCTGCTTATATATACAAGTTATTAAGTACTAGAATAATCTGGAATAGTCCACCTCTATTTCGCCTGCATTAGCGCCTCGAATCTGTCCGCCGGTCGATATTCGTGAACATTCAGGAACACAGATCATCATTTCGAGTGCAACCGTTATATGGGGGGCCGTTTCGTTACAGTATTATAAAAAGCTCCTATGGAAGATATATAAACTACAGTTTTATCTTGAGGTAAAGTTTTATTTTTAGCATTTCCTGAAGAAGCCAATAAATTTTGCGAAAGCTAGATAATTTATTTTACAATAAACAAGATATTATTGTAAAACATATAAAAATTTACCAAGTAAATAGAGACACTAACATTAATGAACGAACAGAGACTAATTCATTAATTTTAGTGTCTCGCTTTACGTGTTGGTAAGTTTTTATGTTTTACAATAACATCTTGTTCTCAATCTTATACATTTCAGAATCTTGAGAAAGGCCAGGATTACCTGCGAAACGTTGATTTAAATGGAATATTAAAATCTACTTTCAACTTTAACATTACTTACTGAACTAACCCAAGAAATACTAACTTTAACAATAGAGCTATATATATATATATATATATATATATATATATATATATATATATATATATATATATATATATATATATATTCAATCTGATTTAAATAATAATAAAATGAAGTAAACCATGAAATATCGGAGATCAATTTTTTTTCTGTCAACCATTAATGTCAGTGTCCCGTTTTACGTTTTGGTAAGTTTTTTTTATATATATTTTACAAAAACTTTTTGTTCCTAATCTTGTTTATTTTAAAATCTTGACAAAGCGTTACCTGCCGAAATGTTGATTTCACGGAGAAAACAGAGAATTTCTAACTATGAAAATTGATATTTATTTAAAAAATATTTCATTAGGTGGTTCGTTTGACTACCTAATTTATGATTAAGAGATGTCTCCTCTTTCTACCTTACAAATTGTTATCGATCTAAAAACTACGGTAATCTTCAATCTGTAATCTTTTGAGCTGTTTAATAAAGAGGACTATAAATTTGACCAAAAAACCTAATGTGGGGGTGGGGTACAAATAAACTCATCGCCAATTATTAGCATAAAAGCACTCGTAGATAGTACCCATCAAATGCCATAGAAATCTTGCAAACCGCTAAGGTTTGATAATTTGAACGAATAATCCAAGTCCTAATGCAAAATGAAACAGATAGCAGATTCTCACAAATATTTTTACTAAAAAGTTCACTAACGCTTTTTTTAGTTGCCATATTGCCAGACTCCGGTAAGAGCCATGAAGAAGGTAGACATTAAATTCTGGCAGGCAGCGGTGGGGAAAATCTTTTTTAGACATCTAATATCACGGAACAAGACACCATGGCATCTTCCGGCCGAGTATGACGATATGCCAGAAGACTCCAGGGTAGTGCCGGATTAACCGTGCTCCTGCTATCACCATTCCAGAGTAGTGGTCTTACCACTCCATAAAAAACTAAAATCCATATATTAAACTCACCTGAAAAGAAGAATTACTGTATTATATTAAGGAAATTTTATAACTAACCATACCTATCACTATAAATAAAAAAAAATAGTATAAGAATTGCCTATTACCAAAAGAAAACAAAAGAACGAAAATATTTCCATGAGGCCATAAACTTATTTTGGTACTTATCGGTTCTTTTCTCTCGAAAAAAAAAAGAAACAAGGTTTCTGATCCTTCTTCTTCATCACCCCAGAGATCAGGCAGTGTACTTCTCTCTATTCTCTCTCTCCTCTCCCCATTATGTTTACCATGTTTCTTTCACCCAGCCTGAAACCCATTTGCCTCTCGAAGTCTCCCCTCTCATTTTCTCACATCTATTTGTAAAGGTGCCAAAACTACCATGTCCGGTCAGAAACTATGTCGGGAAGTAGTAAAGTTTTCTGAATTTACATTCCCACCACGGCCTAAGATCGGAAATAAGCTTCATTCTCCACCTTACCTTTCCGCTATCATTCGCCCATTCGCTTTGCCACTTCTCTATCGTTCTCTCTCTCTCTCTCTCTCTCTCTCTTTTCCACATATTTATTTCCATCCATCCTTCTCGCATACACCCTCGCTAGCTCTGTGCACAACAAGACGATCATCAATGACATACACTATCAAAAATATATGCAACTGAATTTTCAGATTCAGATAATAGGCAATCTTCCGCATTAGAAACCAGCTCTCTCTCTTTGTCAAACTTTCTTCTTCATCTTTCTCTATCTTGCGCCAATCTAATCCACTGTTTGCCTGCCACTGCTCTTATGTCATCTACCCATCCTTTTTGAGGTCTTCCCATGCTTCTTTTTGTCGTCCTTGGTCTCCATTCTAGAATTCTCCGTGTCCACCTGTTGTCATCCTTGGGTCAAAACCAGCACCTTGGGTCAAAAATGCTGACGATGTATTAACCTATCTGCTGTGATGAGTTTACGGGTCTCCAAAGAATACCGGTGATCACTTGGCTATATCTCGGATGATCTAATAATTTTATGGGAGGCTATAAAGTGATGAGTTCATACTCCTCCAGTTTGGGCTTATGTCGACAGAATGAAGTGGATACTGAATAATTTGGTTTGTTATATTATTCAAATGTTAATACAATATTCCACTTTTAACATCGTTTCGAATAAGGATTAATGCAAACGAATTTTTCGAATGCTTTTAATATTTGACTAATTTTTGCCTGTCGAGTGGGTCCAATTTTAAAAGAAATACAAAGGGACCAAGTAACTCATCGATTGATAAACCGAAATAATAATCTTCTATGATAAATATATTTTCTTAATAAATAATAAATATTATTTTTAATCACAGATATATTTTGTTCTAAAGTGAATAACAAAAGC
Source organism: Diabrotica undecimpunctata (assembly GCF_040954645.1). Classification (NCBI taxonomy): domain Eukaryota; kingdom Metazoa; phylum Arthropoda; class Insecta; order Coleoptera; family Chrysomelidae; genus Diabrotica; species Diabrotica undecimpunctata. The sequence continues at coordinate 133,808,369 of NC_092808.1, forward strand.
CGAATGAGTTTTCTGAAATTAGAATTGATATTAAATTTGTCGCTACGTTTAGAATAATTATGTAGCCTTTAATTTTATAGCTTTTATTCATGTATTCACAAATGAAAGACCAATATTTTAAACATGATTTTAAATGCTCTAACAAGATAACGTTTAAAGAGATAAGCATTTACCGTACTATAAAAAGAAAAATCGTCATCCGGACACATTTTATCAACGTGTGCTTTGATATTTATCATTTTGTTATCACGATGTTGTCTTTTCTTCCATAAGAGCCTATATCAGTAGGCTGTGAATTATTACACCAGCAATCTCATTTCATTTTAGCCTATCGTATATAGTACGTGTTTTGTTTCCAGACAGATCGATTTGTTTTCTTGATTAAGGGGGTCTTTTAGGTTCTTTTCATATAAACTCATCGCGAAAATTGTGGGTTTATACACATTGGCTGTTTTTGTGTAATACACGCATTGATGAAGATATAGATACAGTAGTGGAATATAGAACAGTCGAATATATATAAATTTTATGTTATATTTATTTATTCGGCTGTTTCCGATAATTGATTTATTTTCTATAAACTATCAGCAATTTTCATTAACCCATTAGCGCCTGAATTTAATTTTTACTAAGTTTTCGATTGAATGAAATAAAATGACCTGTTAAATAACTTAAATAATATCTAAGACAGAGGAGGAAATTGAGCCAGGGATCTGAAATTTATGGTTAATATTATTTATTAGTTTATGGCCTAACGTCTGAAACATTTTCTAATTTACGGTAATAGGTATGGTTATTTATAAATTTTTAGTTTTTTATTTTAGTTTTTCATTGAGTGGCAAGATCACCTCTCTGGAGCGGTGGTTAAGGTTTTAGCCAGAACACGGTTAATCCAGCACTACCCTTTGGTCTTCTGGCCTAGTATCCTGGCCAGGATGTCTTGTTCCGTGACGTAGATGTCAAAAAAAGATTTCCCCCACCGTTGCCTGTCAGAATTCAATGGATACCTTCTTAGGCTCTTATTGGAATATCTGGCAATTGCCAAATTTAAAAAAAAAAATCCCCTTTCTGATGGCCCCAATTGTTATATTGAGGTCATCGTATGTGCAGAACGCAAAACTTGTTTCACTTCGTGTACATCTGATGTTAGTATTTCTGTATTGACTAGCCTAACCTCTACATTTGAACGAAGTTGAGACCCAGTCAAGATATCGATAGTACCACCATCTTCATCCCCAGAATCCTCATCAGTCAATTCGGCTGCCTCTGGAGGTTCTATGAAAATTTCCTCTATGTCATCAACAAATGCCATAAAGAAGTGAAGTTTTAGATTCATTGAAAAAAATCAAAAATATAAATGCTACAGAGTTTATTTATAAATAAATCAATAATTAAAATAAATAGGTAATTACGTGCACGTAAAAGCCTAGCGTTACATAAATGAAACACTGAACTTTTGATCAGTATAAATCACCCAATTTTGAAAAGTATGAGATTGTTTCTAAATTACATGAATATATGACTAAATTACTAACCAAATCTAAAAAAATTGTTATAGTAATTATTCTAATTACAATTTTAATGTACTTACTCGAATTGAACAACAGGTTCCATTTTGTAAAAGAGAATAGTATAAATTTGACACCTTGTTAGCACCAAATACGTTAACTAAACTAAACAAAACTTGTGTGGACGTGAACAGTAATGCCGATATCTGTCCATTAGTAGCTCTACAAAAAAATTTACTATGGATAAATTAAATTTTGCCCTGCATTACATAATATGTAACTCTAGGCACTAATGGGTTAACCATCTTATCATTCTCTTTATTATTAAGCAAGATAGGCTACTTTAATTACTTATTTTTCTCAATAGTAGGGTAGATTTATAAATTTTATCTTTTAGATTTATTGGAATCCGTCTGTTACCAAAATACCATTGACCTGCCATTTCATTCATCCCGCTCCAGCTACTGAATCATCTACATGTATTTTCCCACTACGTTTACTACTACTATTACTTTTCACAACAATTTTACCATCCAAATCTATAATCTGGTGTGTAGTAATAATTGTATGTTCAAATGAGCATTCTGGATCCTCTATTTTCATCCTACAAACTTTTTCTTCAAGAGCGTCTCCTCAATTTTCCAGCCGTTATTCTCAATTCTAATTCCATTTCCTACTAACATCAGATCATCAATATACATGAAACAGCAAGGAATGTCGCTTTGAAATTTCGATGTTATCTAATGCAAGACTAAAAGAATTTAGTTTCACATGAAAGGTATTAGTTATCTTCATCATACATATCTTTCGCAATCTGCACGCACTCACCGGGATCTGTCTTATGGGTAAATTTCCTGCATTTATTACAATATTTAATGGCCATATTTAATATTTATATTTAATGACCTCTAAATAACATGCTTGTATCAATACCATACCAATATGGCAAGCTCTTCAACCATGAAGTCTTTCTTCGTCCTGGACTGCGTTTGCCTGCTATTTGCCCTGGCATAATATTTCGTATGTTCAGATCCAGACCGGCTTCCTTAGAGCTCTCAACGACATTGTCCTCTGTGATCACAAGCTCTCAAGAGCCTGTGATTCGAAACCGTCTACTAAAACTGATGTTGTTTGATTCCAATACAAATTGGCAATTATGCGAACGTATCTGTCATCCAAGCCAATGTCTTATAGAACTTTCATCAATATAGAGTGCTGAACACGATTAAATTCCTTTTGGAAGTCAAAAAAATAACAGTATATGCCTACAGATAAATTACGATCTTTGAGCAAGTACGTTTATCTCAAACTGTGCCTCTCTCGTTACAAACCCGTTACAGAAACCAAACTATGCGTAACTTAGGTATTCCTCGCATTTATTATAGATATGGCCATGTATTACCTTTAGTAAAATGTTCAATAAATGGCCTGACAAACTGATGGTTCTATAATCAGCACAAGTTTTTGCTGTTTTCTTCTTAGATAGAACTATGAACAATGAATTGAATCCACCATTAGGTAAGTGTCTATTGATATAAATGGTATTGAAAAACGAAGTTCTAGCCTCTAAAACATTTTTCCTACACATCATGGAAATGATGTGTAGGAAATGTGTTTCCACACATGGATGTGTTTCCACACAATGGAAAAACATCATGTATAAGGTTGTATTGGAATATCAATTTCTATTTAATTGGAAATTCATCAGGACCAGCCGCTTTGCCATTTTATGATGATTGTATGGCTTATATTACCTCAGTGCGTGTTATTAGAGCTCCTTTGCAGTTAGTAACATCCGAACTTGAACTATTACTCCCTATCATCTTCGTATAGGTTCGTAATGTTCGAATAGCAGTTTAATTTCATTTCATTAATTAAACATGAGTGTCCCTGTATACAAGCATGCTATTTAGGGTGACAGTAAATAAAATTAAGATAGCTATGATGGTAACCAACGTTCTGAAAGGACAGGGTACATGAAGAAGAAGACCCTGTATAGGATTTTCAGCTTCTTCGGTGTTTGTATTGAATGTGGTTTTGGAGTACAAAGGCAAACAGCATAAAAAAAACGTCACTGGGTCGTGTAAAACGTGTAGCGATGAACGCTACAATTTCGTTGATTGCTATTGTCCCGTCAGCCGTTTTTATGTCTCTATCCGACTTCAGAACTAGTGTACTGCACTAAAATTCTGTCATCGGCTGGTTGCGTTAACGGCGAGGTCACTTTTTTTAAGTGAAATAAGGACTTCTTTCACTGTCTTGCCAGAGTGTACGTCTTTGAATTGTGTTAGTGTGTGTATGTGTTGTGTACTGACTCGACGATGTCTACAACTGTGTTCTCTAGTGACCATTGTTTCTGCAAGTGGTCTTTAAGTCTACGATCAACTTCAGTACTAGTGTAATGCTTTATAATTCTGCCATTGATCGTTTGCGTTAACGGCCAGGCCTCGATACACAGCTTTAATCAAATGTCGAGTCAGTTGAGAAAATAGTTGCGGCCATTTCCTCGGGGGACGGACAGGTATCATTGAGTAGTGAGTTTGGGAAAAGGGCAAAAAACCAATCTCCCCCTGTCCGGAGTAAGGAAGAAGGATTTGGTTAGAGATGGGTACGGAAAGCTAGTGGAGTAGCTTCAAGGATGTCAGCGTACTCACCCGGGAGGCTGTCAATGCAGGATTGCATTAGAATGGACGGAAGATAAGGTTTTTTGTTTTTTGGCTTGGGGGTTCGTACGTGACCAAGCAACGTAAAGAACAGGAACTGTTAAGATATTCCTGTTCCAATATCGTTGTTTCACTGTTTGGTTTTGCTTCCCTCACTCGTTTCACTTACCTATTACTGTTCATTAGTGTTACTTGACCAAACTACTCTAATTTGTTTCTCCTTTAAATAACTTATTATAAATAATTTAAAACACTCAAGCGAAAAATATTAAGCAATAAAAATTTAAAGAAGAAAAAAATTTAAACATAGTATATAAAATACGCAATATCTTTGTGTTTGAGTGTAGAATTTCAAGAATATATATTTTGACATATTCTTGCTTGCCCAAATATGTCTTTAGACAGAACATTACACATTATTGGAAGCAAAGAGAGAGAGCTAACATTTCTAAGACTATTGTAAATTAAATCGGCTTATAATCTTAATTAATTTCGTGTAATAAATACATCAATAGAAATCCATCGAGACGTAAATTTAAAGGAAAAACTAAATTTAACTCGCATTATATATCTACACACATAGCAAAACATTCTTTCGTACGTTTTGAAGTCTAACAGTCGATGCATCAGTATCAATATTGAATTGAAAATGCATTTTCCCTTTATGCTTATTTTATTTGTCTTATTGTTTCAGTGACTTGGGCCGTGTCGGAAGATAGCAGCAGAGACACGAGGGAAGGGGAAGACGTGACTTTAGAGTGCAGGTTTCCACCTCAACCCTCCAGAGACACTCTAACATATTATTGGGCCAAGAACAATAAGCAGACGCACGACAATGTCGCTATAGGACATGTTCCTCTGGATGCCAATTACAAGTGAGTTTTATTTTCTTTTGATTCCTCTTTATTTTTAATAGGAATATTGGATAAAATACAATGTGGTTTTATGAATTTTAGAAAGATGTAATAATTCTTAAAAATAATTTAAAAATGTTAAAAATTGAACTGAATATTTTTTATTGTTAATTTTGATTAAATTTTTAGTCTGATGAATAATATAACCCGGCAATTGATTAATAAAAAGTTTATTGAACAATAAGCCTGAGAATATTAACAAAACATGTGCTTACATCTAACAGTTGACAAGAAGTGTCATAACCTAAAAAACAAAATTCTTCTCTTTTCAAATCACATATTACATTAGTTCAGGAGCTTACTTTAATACTCCCACTTAATCAAGATGTGACGACAAATATAAAAAAAATAAACAAATTAACAAATAAGAAGTTAAATTGACAAATTCAACTTATTCAATAAATTGTTGAAAACTGTCTTTGACAACATTTTGGTGAAAAAATCGGCTAACTGATTGCTTGAATTGACATAGCTTACACATATATTCTTGTTTTCTTCTTCTAGGGCCATTGCCTAGCATAAATACATATCCACTAATAGATTTTTTTGTATCTAGACAGCCATCATAGTCTGCATCAGTGTAGCCTATTACCTTGATTTGTATAGTTTTTTTGTACATAATTTTATAATGAGTAGTATAATACAGATATATAAAAATTCGTTTTACTGCTGCATGTTCATCACTCCAAGCATTAAAGAATCTGCTTACCTGATTAACTGCAAATATAATATCTGGACGACTGGTTGTTGCTAGAAATATTAGTGAACCAACAGCCTCACGATATGGCAAAGATTTATTACAATATAAAATGTTTCCTTTAGACATAGATACGCTAAGCTCAACAGGAATCTTTAATGGATTAGCTTTAGTCATAATACATTTACTAAGAAGTTTTTCTATATAATTATGTTGATGAATAGCAATAGTATCCGCACTAACATCATCAAGTCAAACAAAATGTTTAAGTTCATTAATAGCACTTTCTGATTTTGACATGACAAGTCCATCATCAACATAAATTGCTAAATAAGTTTCAGCATTTGCAAAATTGTCAACAAAAACACATTGATCACATTTTAATTGTCTAAAATCAAATTTATTAAGAAAAGATAAAAACTTCTGATTTCAGCATCTTGGTGATTGCTCGAGTCCATATAAGCTTTTATTCAATTTACACACTAAGTTCTGTGATTTCTTACTTTCAAAACCAGTTGGCTGCTTCATGTACACACATATGGCAAGTTACCATACAGAAATGCAGTCTGTACATCAAAATTAGCAAGTCTAAAGTCCTTTTCTACTGCTAACGATAACTAAATTCGCACTGAGTCATACCGCACAACCGGCGCGAAAGTGTCTTCATAGTCTATTCCACGTTCTGCGTGCAACCAAACGTGCGTTATAGCCAACGTGATTACCATCTAAGTCAGTCTCGGACTGACTCGATCAGCACGATATAATCACTTATTGTCTATTACTTCTGCATCATTGGGCAATTTTACCAAGTCCCATGTGTTACTAAACTTAAGGGCATCTATTTTTTCCTCCATTGCTTGTTGCCACTTGCTAGAATCCTCACAATTTATTGCATCTTCATAAGTTATAGGTTCAAATGTTTCACACAGTAATTTGCTACACCATAATAGCCAGGCTTAGACAGTGTATTTCTGTTGCTCAACTGTCTTTAATTAATATTATTATCTTCGGCATCATAGTACAGATTGCAATCAAAATCCTCATCATCATGGTATGTTGCTCGAGAACTACTACCTTGTGACATTTCTAAACTTGTTCTTCATTGTCACATTCTTGAATATCATACATAGCATTATAGTCTCTTTCTCATTATTATCTAAGATTTCAAATTTTAACCTAAAAATTTCTTTCTTATTTTCAATTGTTTAATTTTTATTATAATTTACATTGCAGCTCACTTCAATTCTTCTCTTCTTATAATACCAAAATCTATAATTTGATGAATATCAATCATATCCAACAAACAATAATATTCTTGATTTTGAATCGAAACTTCTTACGGAACTGTGATGGTATCAACATGTAAGGCACCTAAATGGCATTATTAAAATATTAAGTAAATGCCCCTCAAAGTTTTAAAATAAAATTTGCTTTTCACATAATATGATGACAAACACAACTTATGGCGTATATATACAAGGAAAATTAGTTTACGGATTTTAATATCAGATGTCGCTATTTCCGTCTATACGAAGCCATGTTAGAGTTGCTTCCTAAGACAGAAAGGATTTATTTTCACGTTCAGAGGGACTGTGAAAGCCGTTCTGAAGAGACCTATTAGGTCGAAATACGTATAAGCGGATGCACAGGCGCCCTGTACGTGAAATCAAATCTTAACTGTCTTTTTCCTTTTTATTCCGATATACTCTGTACGAGTACTAGAAACCAATTCGCTAAGAATTTTGCTTAGTTGAGGAGATATGTTGTGGAATGCAATTTTTAGATCCCCCATACTTATCTCTAATAACATCTTCATCAACGTCTGTTTTGCCTTGCAATTCTTAGAAGGCACAGATTAAAGCAAAGTTCTGAATTTGGTTTTGAAAATTAGTTTACGGATTTTATTATCTGGTAAACTTATTTTATGAAGAAACCAGTTTTTGTGAAACTGGTTTCTTCATAACTGAAGTTTGAGGTGAAGTTTGTTCAGAATCGTTTACTGTTCGAAACGATTTATTTTTGTAATTTAGTGCATTTGTCTTGAAATTTTACCAGCAAATTTTACTTTGGTATCCATTATGCGTTACGTTCATATCCTCTGGCTAGTAAGCCCATGTATTGACTCATCAATGTCCCATTGCGTTTATGATAATGTTCCTCCTTGATATAGCCTTCATGATTAGTTAAAATATAATATAAAAAATTGATAGTTTTGTAAATAAACTAATCTTTATTTTTTTTTATTATAATTTTGATGGTATTAAATTAATTAATTTAATTTCATTTTGAAAATTAAGTATGTATTCGCATTTACAGATCCTAACAATATTTGGTAACTTATTTAAAATTCGACGATTGAATTTGTTCATTTGAATAATTGTATTATATTGTATACAGTCTACAGTCGATAGGCATTATCGTTGATATATGCAGATTTTGATCCGAGAATTTACTTCACAAACAAAATCTCAACGCATGGATGTAGGTATATTTAGTTAAGGATGTTTCTTTTGTGCTAATCAGTACGGACTCTGTGTGAACGTACATTGTTTTGCAATTAAATTAAGCAATGTTCGTGATAAAAGAACTTATGCAATTTTAATTCCTGGAAAGTTGAGTATTACTCGTATATATAGCAAATATTTATTGTTAACGTGTGAATGAACTGTATAAATTATATATTCTACAATTTATAGATTAATCCGATTTTCTTACTGTGTTGACCACGTATTTGTATTAGCTAACTTATAATCCGATTTCAGAAAGTTTGGTACAGCATCAAATTATTAGAGTAGGTCGGGTCTGCTATATTCAATTCGTAAAAAACTAAAACTATTTTAGAAAAATACATAAAAAAATGTTTTAAGATAGCTTAATTCTTCAATACTCTTCCAGTTTAAATCATAATGTTTTTCTATCAATTTTCTAAAATCAACTGCTTTTTCTTGTTTTACTTGTAAAGTAAATCTTTGCCTTTTAAAGCACGTGGTCTAAGAGATTTATTTATTAAAAGCTGTTTCAACATCCTATTTCCTGATGTATTGCTACAAAGTATGTAATAATGTTACTCGATCTTCACTTGCTTTAAGTCCACTTGCAGTTTTTTCATCCTTTGCGATGTAAGTACGATTGGGTATTTTTTTCCAATACAGTCCCGTTTCATCAGCGTTAAATACTTGATCGGCACAATAGTCCCCATCTTCAATAATTTTCGCTAGCTCCTGTGGAAATATTTTTGCTGCTGCTTTATTTGCTGTAGCACTCTCTCTTGTGATCTTAATATTATGAAATGTATTTTTTTTAATGAACCCGATTAGCCATCCTTTGCTAGCTGAGAATTTTTTACCAGCTTGGGAAGGGGAATTTGGTGGCTTTAACTGTTTCATTAACAGAAGAGCTTTTTCCAGGATTAAACAACCACTTACAGGAATTCTTCTTTGAATTAGTTCCTTAATCCAAATTGCGATGGCTCTTTCTGTTCTTTTTTTTTGCCTTATGCACATACGATGACCTCAATATAACAATTGGGGTCATCAGAAAGTGGAGAGAATATATTCTGTTCAATCCAGAACTCGCTGGTTTCCCTCTTTCGCATTGTGTATGTAAATCCCCATAGAAATGATAAGCAAGACGATCGTATGAAATTCTATTTAAAAATAAGTAAAATCAATAAACAAATTACATACATTTAATTACAAATCCTTTATATCTGCAATTTAATACGCGTGACAAGTGCATTAAGAAAGGAGAATGAATTAACGTACAAACACAGCTGTTTGGAACTAAATATGATACGATGTATACATCACACAAACCGCTTGTCTCCAGACGAAATCATAACAGGTATATGCTAGAATATGATACGACAGGCAATACCAAAGTCAATGCAATAGAATACTTTTGTGTATATATAAAGGTAAACGAACTAAACAATATTATAAGTAATATACTCGTACATAGTTACACATATCAATTAATAGTAAAATAAAATATACAATTAAACTATACAATAAATACGCTAAAATGAATGTTTATATATACGTAAAATGATCTTTAAAGTTCAAATCACGACACAATATGAAATAGCTAGTTCATGATGAATTTCTTAACAATATGCATATACCAGTAAATAAAACAAAACAAAGTTCTAAACTAATATGAAATCTATATACCAAGTAAACGTACTTGGTATATGCAGCAACAAGATAAATGGTGTATTGTACCTTACCCAATGAAATGATAGCACCAACCGCTATCGCAAAAGACGTCTTCAGCGACGTACAGGAACCACAAAAATTGATAATGGACCAACCTGCGCACCCTTACTGCATAAAACAACTGTCTCGATCACAAGACCGAAGCGAAGTGTCTCAGGTACTCTTAACCCAAACGCACGTCTGTCTCATATGGCATATGGAACTCATCTCTTATCTCAAATACATGTTTGTGATATTTCGCAGATGGCTCGTCTTGTAAATTACTTAGTTTTTAAAACAGCTGTATTATTCGTACAGGGAATCCGGGGAGAATCAAAACTACCACAAAGTCTGTTAATATATAAATGTTTATATGTCGTTGCGAAACTGCAACACTTTTGGCGTTTAATTTTGTACCAGAAATTATTGATTTTCTTATGGCAACTTCATTCTTCTTAATTGCTGTTACAGTTAATTCGCTTAAATTAAAATGTTTTCCAATTACCGCAGATAATTAAAATTACAATTTTCGTTTCCAACGTAATTGATTGTCTTTAATGATTTTTTTCTTCGTTGGACGAAATAAAATCTTAAAAAAAGAAATAAAAAAAATTAAACTTACGATATTGAGATGGCCAGAACCTCTTCTAATGAAAAATAAAACTTTACGAGCATAATACGAAAATAATACTGCAACTTGGAATCAGCAAAATTTTTAACAATTTATTATAAAACGAAGCACTGCAAAGAGAAAAATTATTTTAAAACAATAACAGGTTATACCTTTCAATGCGAAACGCAATGATGTAATAGGTACATCATGTAACAAGGGAATCCCCGAATTGCAAAGGCTCACTTTACTGACATCTGTATGTGAATAGTTAATATTTAATTATAATAGTTAATAATAAAAATTTTTGGATTAAATACAAACCGCACAACTTTAGAATCGCATACAATTTTCCCATAAAAAGAGACCTAACTGTAATAGGAGTTTTCGAAAAAGCAGATCAGCTTCAAAAGTCATATTTTACATTGAGGCAAACTGAGTATAGTTGCTATGAGTATAATATTCTTATACATGTCCTTATACATTTCAAACAAGTGTATTGTAAACCTCAGCAGAGAAACTCAACTTAGCCGTTAATGAATAGAAATCAAAGTACATGAAATTTATAGTACATCAAACAAGATTAAGAAAACGGTAATCTGCAAGATCAACGAGAATGCAGATAACTTCCTAGAATTAAAACAAGTTGAGAACTATCATACATGAAAGCGGAAAAGATTACTGGGAACTAGACGCAAGAATACATAAAGGAAATATTAAGACAGGAGATTTACACAAAATCCTTACATCCAAAATGTGTCAAAACTTGCCAAAATACATAGATAAAAACAGTTTTGAGACCGACTGTTCTCTATGCAAGCGAACCATGGGTGATAAACCCAAAACAACAAGAAAAAACAAATGTAAAGGAAAGCAAATATTGGGAACAATTTTTTTGGTTTTACAGAGGGTATATAGAAGAAAAACCAATGCCGAGATCATGAATGTTTTTAAAGAGCCTGCGATATCAGAATCAGTAAAAGCATCAAGATTAAGATGATTGAGACATTTAAAAAGAATGAAAGAAGAAAGAATACCCAAAAATACTAATAAATATAGAGATGTATGACAAAAGAAGAGTAGGTCGATCAAGAAAAAGGTGATTAGATGAAGCAGAAAATACCTTAAAGAGAAAGGTGTTAGAAATTGGAGAGGAAAAACTAAGGACAAGCTAAATCATTGGAGTAGTATATATATACAAAAGTTTGTAGTTTATTTCATTCTGTAGGACTATCATCTTGACTATCTTGACTAAGACTACACTGACTGTCCACGTACATTTACAATAGAGTTCACATGATCGACCAACAATGAATTGCATTAGCATTAACATTGTATTTTTATTTGAATATAAGGATCGCCATATATGTCTTGTTATCACCTACTCTTTTAAAGACTAACCACTTTACAAACTCTTAAATAAAAATAAACCCGAAACTAGTGTCAATATAGAAAATGACAATTGCTAGATCTGAGTTACTGGTTAAATAAATAGTATTAATCAGAAAAAAAAGCTAATTAATACAGTACAAAGAATAAAAATCAATTCAAAAAGGAATAAACAGAAAGTGGGAATGGTCAAAAAAAGAAATATGACAATAGAAAGATATGAAGGACTTCTAATGTGTGCCCCACGTTGAGCACCAAATTTTTGATGACTTGTGTCCTCTTCCCCAAAGGTAAGAGATCGAAATAGGAAAAAATCAATATTATTAATAATTTTCGTTATCGGCAGAGGTAAACGCTAAATATACAGAACTGTTGTGTAACATTTATTAATGATATATTTAATGATAGAGGATACGTTGTTGGAGATTTATAATGAAAAAATTAAAAACTAAAATACAATTATTTGAATAGGATCAGAATATAGGATAGAAAACAGCAGAACACGAAATGAAAATTTTGATTGTACTAAAAGAAATGTAGCGTTTATACCTTGTAGAATCGACAATTAGGACGCTCAGAAAACAACTGAATAGCTTTGTCGACTACAAAATACGAATTGCAATAAACGTTTCTCCAATAATTTACGTTTCCAATTACGTTTCTCCGTAAATTTTGAGTAGCAGTAAAATAAAAGATTTTTATTCTTTTTGCAAAGAAAGTCAGGTAGTCTTGTTTTTGCATCATTATATCAAAATAAAGTCATAGTAAATGGTGGTACCTAGGGCTATTTTCGGCAGGGCTCAAGACCAAAAGGAAGGCCACGGAAATGGTTGGAGAATGAAGTGGCAACACATGCACAAAATTTGCTAGACGTGAGAACCTAAAGAAGATCGACGCGGAACCGGCAAAGTTGGAGACATAGTTTGGAGGAGGCCAAGGCCCGATTTGGGCTATTGGAGAGAGAGAGAGAGAGAGAGAGAGAGAGAGAGAGAGAGAGAGAGAGAGAGAGAGAGAGAGAGAGACAGAGAGAGAGAGAGAGAGACAGAGAGAGAGAGAGAGAGACAGAGAGAGAGAGAGAGAGAGACAGAGAGAGAGACAGAGAGAGAAGGAGACAGAGAGAGAGAGAGAGAGACAGAGAGAGAGAGAGAGAGAGAGACAGAGAGAGAAGGAGACAGAGAGAGAGAGAGAGAGAGAGAATTGGTGGTATTATAAACACATATCTCTATAATAAAATAGCAACAAGGCAGTGCTTTTGTGATTAAAATACAATAAAATAAGAAGGGGAAACATAGCATATTATCTCTAGAAAAAACTTATTTTTTCAGTTCATTTATGTATTACACACTAACTGAAACAGAAATATTACTAAATAAAACTATCACCTTGTATTCTATTCATTATGAATCATTCGTACTTTACGGTATGCTGCTTGAACCTTTCACACAGACAATATTTTAAATTTGAGTTGTTATCTAGAGACGCCAATATTGGAAATCTTCCATTATATTGCGTCTATTTTTCATTTTAAAGTAACAACAATTTTCAAAGAAATATTTCTTGCATTATATTCGCCTCATCGTCTTTTATCCAATTACTCTTTACAAATTAGATATAGATATGGTAGGTTGGTTCTCATAATTGATGATTACGTATCTGTTACTAATTATTTTTAAAAGTTTGTTAGCTGTATTTGGTTTTGATGGATCTGCTGATGGCAGATTTTTTAATAGAGATATATACCTACTTTTCTGCTAATAAGGACAAAACCACTAATTGCTAGTTAGCTCTCTGTTTTATGTCGGTGGGAATTGCAAACCTAATATACAAGGTCTGTTCTGATAAGGCTTTTAATTAATTTCTTGAAGCTTTTAAAAAAATACAAAAAAATCAATTGAAAACTTTTTTTTTTAAATATCTATAAAATTGTAATCAATCGATTTATTCCATATTTGAAGAAAATAGCGATTTAATATTATACAGTGCCCGTGTAAAGCGTTGCAAGTAAGATGTTCAAAAGGAATAATAAAAAAAAATACACATAAACATCAAATGTAAATTTCATCAATATATTGTATCGAAAATAAGAAAAAATATATATAAAATGTAAAATTCATTAAGATACTGTATCCACACAACGTTGTGTTCTTTAATTCTAGGAATCAAATAAGAAAAGCTGTTTCTATTTAAAAACCGATAAATTTTTAAAACACCTTTATCTCCCCATAACGGTCTTTTGAAAATTTATTTTGCAATTTGACAGGACTTCCTCTTCTTGAAATTCTGTTTCTCCTAGTTCAAGATACTCTCCTCCTGGGTCGGTTTTTACCTAAAGAAATTATCTCTTATCGAACTAAAATATTGAAAATCATAAAACTCTCCAAATTGGTGGCCTCCTAAAGAAAAACATCGACAACCTCGCCTCAGATAATTTGTTGTATTAAAAAAAACTTACAATTTGTTTGAAAATAACTTATTTGTACTGCTTGGCTGCTACCACAAAAACTTAACGACTTTTCCTACTATTCACTTCTTATCAAACCGGCAAAAAACACAAAAATTTATTTTTCTTTATTAACTTTGCGAAGAAAATCAAAACAACCTTTCTCTTCCAAATCTCGTATTAAAATCCTCTCCTTTTCCAAAACCAAACTTCTCGTTTTCTTTCATACCATTTCCTAAAATCTCTTCCTTGATCAATCAACACACTCCAATGAAAAAACATATCTTTCCTACTCTTTATTTCGGCTAATTCTCTTCCTCTGTCTCCTCCTTTTGTTTTATTATACACACAGCATAGTACCCGCTTTTAGCTTGACAACAAAATCTACGTCATACACTTATTTGGAATACTCCAAAGTCAAACTCTATCGTTGTCGGCGGTCTTAGAAGACAATTTTTCTCTATTGTCCATTGTTCCGTAAAATTTTTATATCTCACATTTTGTTCTTTCAAATCAATTGATAATTAATCGTTCGTGGAATCACTTTTAATTATTAAAAACGCAGTTTCACTGGAGTTCCTTTCTGTCTTTCTTCTTCCTCTTGGTGACCATTCCCAAATCTGTTTTGGCACTTCCGTCGTTCATGCGTTGTAATAATAATGGTGAGTGTTTTACATCCATTATCCCTCTAATTCTTTCGTTTGTCACCTTTTCTATTGTCGATCTTTCTGCTTTTCTTCAGTTCTCTTCAGAGAAATCAATCTCAGTAGCAGTAATGATCTTTTCTGTTTTATCTTTGATCTACCGTACTTCACTTCCATATATTATGCTATTATACTCTTGATAATGAACTTATAGAACCTTTTTTTTTATGTTCTGATCCCAAATTAAGCATAGAGATATCTTGCCTGCTCTGCTTATTTCCTTCTTTTATTGCCTTGTCAAGTGTTCCATTTTTAGTTATCTATATGCATAGGTACTTCTGTTCTGGTCAGCATTCAATTTCTTTTCCATCTTCCAATATTATGTGTTCGTCATCTTCTCCTATATACAATATTTTTGTCTTCCATGTGTTGACTTCCAAACACCATATTTATTTTAATTGGTTAAAAATAAGACGTACATTTTAACAGTTTTTTTATGTTTACGTGAGCTTGAACAGAGATAACACACATATGTATTGTATTGTTGATTGACTGGAATAAAAAGAAATAATTTTCTGCCAAATTAGTGTTGAATGAAATATCGATTTAATCTTTAGAGTCATCAAAAAGTAGCGAGCTTGATCTAAATTATTTTTACTCTGGATGAAAGTGTATACATGTTTGTCTATTAAGAGCAGCTCAATATAGACCCCAATTGACCATAACGTCCTATAGATGCATCTTCCCCCATTTTCCTAGATACGTTTTTCGTATTATTAAGTTTTCCGTTCTTCTGGACTAACGAGTTGTACAATTGCCTTTGATTATAGTTCTCTAAACCTGTTTAGCGAAAATAGTTAACTTATTTTTGTTAAAATTCCTAAGGATTTCTTTCTCTCCATTTCAGCAGCGAAATAAGTGCGGTATGTCGTAATTTTAAATGCCATATTTTTTGTTTTCCTTACGCTTATATATTAAAAGATTAATCGAGATCATATAAAATTTATTCATGAAAATGCAATTTATAGTTTAATTTAAAGTCAGCACTATTTATTCCTTTTTCACAACAGCCCTGCCGTAAATCTCATTCAGAAGTTACTTTATCAGCATTCTTACCAGGCGTATATTGTTTTTTTATAATTACCCACCAGTTCCAGAATATAATAGTAGAACAAAGTAAGTTGAAATTTGCAATTCAATATTTTATCGTGTTTTACTTAAAGTATGTGGTAAGATTTACATCAATGTAGGAGAGTATAATACATACTCTTGTATTTGGAATTTTTGGCTATTTCTGTTATTTTTGAAAATGAATCACATTTACAGCATTACTTAATATACGGGATAGTGTATGACTAAAATTTTCATTGAGGTACAAATGATTTTTTATGGAAAATCTTTTTGTTTTGCATGCCATATTTTGTATTGAATCCATAATATATACTGCGCAGCAAAAGTTTGGGATATTGTCAATATAATGGTAATGGTTTCTTAATATTGTTCTGGCGCTATTTTCTTGTGGCATTTTAAAGTAATTACTATTTAAATGGGAATAAGCCACAATTAAAGGTTAAAGTAAGTTTATTGACGTTTTAATTTCCACTTCGAAAATCGTTCTCATATATAATTATATTAAAATACTAATGTTTGTATTTCGAGAACGATTTCCGAAGTAGAAATTGAAACGTCAACAAACTTATCTTAACCTTTAATTGTGGCTTATTCCCATTTAAATAGTAATTAATGGTAATGGTACCTCATTTTCCATCAATTATTTGGAAGTATCCAGGAACAATTAAAAATCATTCAAGTTTTTAAAGAACATAAAAATTTGAGGCCTTATGAAGAGAATCAGACCAAAAAACATTTTAAATATTGACAAAGCACCTGTACAGCCATTTGAAAATGACCTTTGTTCTCTCAAATGGGATAAACAATTATATTTTTTTAAAAACTACTCGACCGATTGTGCCCATCTTTTGCAAATGTAGTAACTACATAAAAATGCACATTATTAAATGTGTTTTAAATGTTTTTATCGTTTATTTTAATAATTATAAACAATGTAAAAACATGCTTACTTTCGGGTATAATTTGCAAGAACTTTTTTTTTTTATAAACATTTTTTAATTAAAAAAATCTCTTTCTAATTAAAATAACGTAGTAGTAAGCAACGAAACAAAAAGACTAAACAACAAAAGACTACCAAAGAGAATTGAAATACTATTATGAAAATAATACCTCAATCAACCATGGAAACTTATCGTCTATGCTTCGCCTAGCTCAGTCTCTCAAGTGTGAATCCGTCTTGTCTAAAACTATGAATTAAACAATGAACACTTAGCTGGTAACAAATAAAACAATAATTTAACTAATAATGTTTATTTAAAATAATATTTAAGTAGCAAAAACAACCCTGCCTAGAGCTTTACAATAAATAAATTTGGAACTGATACTTATGGCATAGATGGGCTGTTTGCTTCTAATTATATGTTGCCTCTAGATTTGTGGCTAGCTCCTGTTGCCGCCTCCAGAGCATGTGGTTAGGTCTTACATACAGCTGCAGTTGATTAGTCCCATAAATTCCATATTATTCCATAAAACATTCCATAGAATTTCAATAAGTTATCCAATAAAATCAATAAAATCTTCAATAAAGCCAATAAATTCTCGAATAACGCCAATAAATTCTACGATAAAATGCCCAAATAAAGCCAATAAACCCAAGAGAATTCTGCAGACCATAAAATAAAATCTTATAATAATTTTTGCCTTCCTTTATAAATTCAGAAATAGGCAAAAAAGAATATTCCCACCACGTTTAGAAAAGGTGATTGACAGAAAGTAGGGAGACTAAAATGAAGGTTAGCACAGATTTCATAGGACGTATGCCTATGATGGAATTAGCTCTTCTGTCGACATAGAACAGAATATTTACTAGCGGACAGAAAGAGAGAGGGCGAATATTTATTCTACTGGACAGAAAGAGAGAGAAAAGAAAGAGAGAGGGCGCCAACTACTTTTTGAACAAACAATAGTAAAAAAGAAACTGAAGGTAAAGGAATTAATAAATTAACAATGAAATTAAAATAAATTAATTATTTAAGTATAAATTAATAAAGATGTAACGTTTATAACGTTACAAACAGCAAGTATTTTCCAGAAAGTCTTCTGTTGAACGTTTTTATCTACAATGCATAGTTTTTTCACAATATTGAAATGAGTGAAAAAAGTCGTTTTTTTTTGCTTAAATGTCTTGACGCAGTGAAAGTTTCAATGACCACGAGATAATACATCTTTTCTATTAACTTCATCCCAGATAGCGCAAAGTAATTTTTCGATTTTTCAAGTGATTTTTCGGCTTCGTTTCATGAGTTAGTAAACTATGAACAAACTCATAAATTTAATTTAATTTGTTTAATTATTTCTTTGAATAAAAAAACCAAAAAACTATTAATATTTGTTGATTTAGTTAAGTATCTTAATTAGTTGATAAAGTTGTATAATTGTTGTATTATTATTAATAAGAGAAAATCAGAAAAAGGTCTGGTAATGATTTACACTCTTTGACCTCAAAGTAGGCGTTGCGACTTGCAAATACAAATATTAGAGAAACTTACTGTAATTGCTAACCGTAAAAAGTCAAGTTACCTTGTTCAATTAAAATTAAAAGCAAAGGAGGAAGTTTTTGTATAAAAAATTGTGAAAAGTAGTGATAATTGGTTATAAAGAAACTGTAATTTTGTGCCGTCCGGCTTATTTGCCAAGGTTCAAGGTAGTGGCATATTGCAGCACTAAACAGTCCAGCATAGGTAAGGAGTTCGTTGATCTAGGAGTAGAAAATCGTCATCAGTGTGTAGGAAAGTCGATCGGTAGCTATAACGAATATTTACTATAAACATTTTCAAGAGTTTTAAATCAACAAACTTTAAATCTACTTCATGAGTTAATCTTTTTTTTATAGATACAGCAGATGGAGAATTTAACTGAATATTTAAATTCATTTTCCATGAAGGTTGATTCTTCCTTTTACATTTACGCATATTTAGACCAATTAAACCTGTATTATTCTGGTTTCAACTTTTTATCACCTCTATATGGGGTGTGATTCTGAACGAAAGAGTTGGTAAATAGTTACAGCCTCCATTTGGATCTCTCTTTTTTTAACTAAATCAGAAATATAGCCCCTAATTGATCCACCGTGTATTCCTAGATAATCTGGCAACCAAACAAGTGTGACGATTACGCTTCGGCATGTATTACGAACTTCTCGGCATTCCCACATTAGCCGAGAGACTTTTGATCATAATTTTCAGATTTAGTTAAGAAAACTTTGCATCACTGTTTATTGTTCAATCGGTTTTAAAAGCGTAGACAAAAAATACGAGTATTAATCTTCCCAGAAACCACACAGAGAAAGTTTTATTTATTCGCACTGCAACATTGTACTTTTTTATTAAGACACGGTACAAATTTTTATTTCTAATGCATTGAAACCTTCACAGCATTTTAAAATCATGACAATCTGTATATATAAAACATATGTGCCTACTTGAAAACATATTTCGTGTGAATTAAAATATAATACTCTCCTGCCAAAGAGCAGAACAATGTAGTAGATATGCCAAAGGGAATTTACACAAGTTACTCAAGATGTTAGTGTTAAACCATCTCGGAATGTAATTTTCCCCTATACAACGTTTAATTTGAATTCAATAAAGGCCTTAGATATACCGGCGAGATAAACGAAGAAGTGTTTCCTCTTCGTCTAGTTAGTTATCTAACTTCGTATGTCTAGCACGTAGATAACCATTCATCAGAAGGTACAATACTGTACGTGAGATGCTGTACAACAACATATATTTTTAATAAAATTTTTCTCTACGTACATTTCCTCAACACCGATTGCTCGATGTACACTTTTAAAACACGGTCATAGAATATGCATTGAGAACCTTCGATTCCAAATTCCGAACAAAACTTTCCGTTTACGGTTTTCTGCGAACAGAAAATGGTTAGTGGGTTTGGAGTTTATGTTATTAGACTAAATAAATGAACACTTGCTATATAGAAGTTACTTCAGGTTCATGTACTTTCTAAATTATCTGTTTAGATTTTCTTTACACGTTGCAAATCATAGGTAATCAACAATATTGTAGAGGAATGGATCAGACAATATTTTAAGTAGATTTTTTTAATAAACCAAAATTAAAATAAACTGTAAATTTTAAAAGTAAATATCGTGTTTTTTTTTATTTTCCACGTAAAAAGAAAACTAACTGTATTTCATGACCTAATTGCTTCCGTTATACTAATAACTTCATTTAATACGTAATGGTTGGGTTTTCAAAAAACGAAACACTGTAAACGATTTTTATGGATTTTTTTGTGAAAGCCAAAACATGGAGAGTGGCATTAAAGAAGCGATGAAAGGAAGCAGGATAGGTCGCCGAGATGTGAATGCGGACATCACTGAGAAATGAATCTATTGTAATGAGAAGGTTAACGAGAGCAAGGGGCAGAGCATGGGATTAACCCTGATGTCGTCGAGGAAAACGAGGACGAATACCGCGCATTGGAGAAGGAACTTTACAGAAAAATTCGTACAGAAAAAAGAAGACACTGGAAAGAGCTGTGTGAAAAGCTTGATGAGGACATCTCTGGTCAGGGATACAGGATCACTATGATGAAATTCCTACGTACCCGTCGTAAGAAATGCCTATGAATAAGAAACTCGAGTTAACACGGGAGCTCTTTTCAGCTGGCCGATGGCAAGGAGTATGGAGGGACGAAGGAACTAAGCGGGCCGTTCCTTTTACCATGGATTAACTTGTGACTTTGGGCTCACTTATGATGCGCAGGTCCCGCGGATTGGATCAGATATCACCTGAGGCGGTCTAGGACCGGCTGAGCCTGCGTGGCTTTTGGAACACCTGAATGCACTACTGGAAGGACAGACCTTTCACGAGCCTTGAAAGACATCGAGGTTGGTACTGCTTCCAAGCTGGGGAAAAGTATCGCCCCATCTAGTTCCTTTCGTGCATCAGTAAGCTGTATGAAAGGATGCAATCGTGAGTGTACTCGATGAACACCGCTCGGCCGCCTTGTTGTAGTTCGATGTTAGGAATAGATTCAATACGCTGCGATGGACGTGATGGCGGAGTATCTGACCGAGAAGGGTTATGGTGGAGAAGGCAAGATTATCGACGTGACGGCCGGGGTCTCCCAGGAATCTGTCTTGGACTTGGCACTATGGAACCTGGCATATGATTGGGTTATGAACTGTGAATATAGAGAGGGTACAAGCCCCTTCGCATTCGCGGATGACCTCACTGTGCTGGTAGTGGGCTGAATGAGCCAGATTTTATATACCGGGTTCGGAACGCAAGCGGCGTCGTGAAAAAATTGATGACACGGACTAAAACTCGCGACAGAGAAAACCGAAGTCATTATTTTGAAGGGAAAAAGGAACAGGCAAAGTGTGGAGCTACAATGTGCGGAGGCGTGTCTAGCACCCATCAAACATTGCACCAGAGTCAACAAGTAGGAACAAGTCTGCTACGAGTGTCTTACGCCTATAGAACTGAGACCTAGACGTTAGTATGACCGAGAGAAGACAGGAAAAGGAAAGTTCAATTAAAAGATGGCAAGAAGAATGAAGCAACACGGAGCATGCAGCATAGTGGATTAAGATGCTGATCTCGAGCTAATGAGATTGGGTGGAATGTGGTCACAGGGAACTGAATTATTTACTCACGCAGGAATTCACAGGTCGCGGGTGTTTTAGGGTCTAGCTCTCTAGGTTAGGAAAGGCTGTCACGGATGAGTGCCTATACTGCGGACACTCGGACACTGTGACACATACGATGTTAGAGTGCAATAGATGGATAGTAGAAAGGAACATAGTGGAAAGAAAGACAGGTATGAATTTTATTACAGTGAAGACGAAACACAGATATGTACATACAAAGGTAAGATGGAAAGATGATGTAAGTTTAAGGTAGAGGGAAAACGTTTTGATAAGGGGCGAAAAAGTGTGTTAGACTGTATAAATTAGACTATGTGAGTCAGACTGTGGAGAAAGAAGAAAATGCCCGGCTGGAAGTGATGCCACTATAGAAGCGATTAGGATCTACCACACGCTAACTGTAACAGGGATCTGGAACGGGGATTCTCTAAAAAAGTAAGTTTTTGGGACTAAAACGGGGAAACAAGGAAAAGGGACAGGGAGGCCCCCCAGAGCAGCAGTTTGCAAAATACAGATTGTCATGATGGTCGCCAACATCCTAAACGGATCGGCACTACAAGAAGAAGAAGAATACTACGTACTATTTTGCAGGTCTCAATCAAAGGTAGTACCAATATGTTAAGAAGAGGTCAACTGACACTTGCAGGCATAGTACTGTCATTTTTTGACAGGCTACTACGTAAATTACTTGTATTTTGCCTTATTACTTGCAGCTATTTTATTTTATGCCAATATTTAGTTGTCACATACGGTAAGGCATTTATTTATCAATTGGTTATTTCGTAAAGAATATACGTGCAATGTGCAATACTTGCAAATATACCATAAATGAATGTTTTTGCTTTGGTCCAATATATAGTTGTTAGAACTCGTAATAATAGTTTGTAGATTGAAAAAATAATTATTAGTATAACAGAAAACTCTAAAGTAACCTTACTATTTTCTCTAGAGACTCATTTATATCACAAGTTAAAATGCCTTCTATGCTTTAATAGTTGAAGCATGTATCTTCACTTTGTAACCGGTTTATTTTATGTACTCAGGGAATAATTCAAAGTTACCACTTTTCATAATATTATAAAAGTTTTACGCCTTTCCACATTATTTTTAAAGTGTAGCAGTTTCCTAACAGCAATTGCTGTATACGCTAATAAAAACACGTAAGGCAGAGGACTTTTGTAGGTACAAGCTCGACTTTTTCCGCTTTAACCCACCGTGCCCCCTCTCGCAACAACTTTTCTATCTCTTCTGGGAGACACTACGGTTACCACTAGAATTTAAATTAGGCATATGTGTAATCAGAGATGCAACTATACGTATGCATATGAGGCTTCTGCCGCAGGCAAGAAACAGTTTTTGTTTTACTTAATTTCTGACGGAGCTTTAACAACTTTGTTTTGTATAAGCCAAACTACGAGTTGACGACAAATACTAAATTAAAATTAAATTTAATATTTTATACATAGTATTAGATATCTATATACAGTGCTAGTCAAAAGTCCGTTCCCCCTCGTATCTTTTGAACGGTTATACTTACAATAGTGAAATTTGGAGGGAGGTAATAAACAGACGTAGGCTTCTTAACTAGTTATAACAATGGACGTAATAGTGACAGATGACGTTACACGTCACTGTGACAGATAATAAATAAATACTAAAATTGTAGTTTCGCATTTAATTAATAAATATTAAAACCTCCGCCTCTGGTTACTTGTCAAAAAGTTGACGTTTTTCAATTATCTAATTGTTTTTACATCAACGTCATCTTTTTTGACAATTAACCAGAGGCGAACGTTAGAATATTTATTAATTAAATGCGAAACTACAATTATTCTAATATACTTATTCAATCATACTAATTTTGTTTGGATTTAAGATGATTTTAGATATTTGTCAAAAAAGTTGACGTTTGTCAATTCTGTAATTGTTTTTAGTTTGCAAAAGCGTTTATAGCTCAATATTTAGTTTCTCTTTCTGCTTAGTTTAGTCAATTCTCTAGTTATTTTTAGTTTGCAAACGCGTTTATACCTGAATATTTAGTTTCTGTTTCTGCTTCGTTTAGTCAATTCAAGTTTAGTCAAGTTGTTTTTAGTTAGTTTTTCTTAGTTAATATTTAGTTTAATTATTGTTTAACAAGACGTTTAAATTTTTACAAAGGCAGAATGGTACGTACTGTAGCCGACAAAGTAGCAGTTGTGTTAATAATTGGTGAATGTGGAAATAACTTCCTTGCAGCGGAACGTCTTTTAATGAGAGGTATTTACCCTGATCGACCTAAATCGAGAGCTTATTTGAGGAAGCTTCTTCGGAAGTTTAAACAAACAGGTAGTGTTCAAGATGTCAAACGATCTGGTCGAACAACAATTAGTGATGACAAGAGATGGTAGTGAACCCTACTTCTTCTACAGCCCAAGTTGCATCTATCTATGGTATCAGTCAAAAGACAATTACACCGAGTGTTTGCTGAAAACAAATTTCATCCATAAAAATCAAAAATTGTGCACCAACTTTCAGATGATGACCCCGACTGAAGACTAGAATTCTGTGAAAATATGTCCAATAAAATTAACCAACAGCCCGATTACATAAAAACAATTTGTTTTAGTGACGAAAGAACTTTTTCCCTTAATGGAAGTGTTATAGCCTCAATATTCCTATGAGATCAGGATTTTTTTTAAAAGCTGCTGTTTAATTTGCTATCTTCTACTTATTGGCGATCCAAATGGCAATTATACCTTTGGAAACTGTTTCACAAAATATTTCTGCAGATGAGCGTCAAACCATCTCTCTAGGTCTTTCAGCCGAACCACCTCATTGTTGGTAACTTTTGGTACCCGTGAAATTCTCAACATCCATCTGTGTATATACATCTCAAAGGCATCTATTTGATATAAATAATTTTAATTAAAACAAGTTCCAGTGTAATAGGTTAATTTACCTAAAAATATGAGCAAAAAGTAACATGATTGCTCAATAGTTACTGAACATTATATTGTTATTCGCGAGAAATAAGGAACTACTTTTCTCTCTTAAGTTCACAAATCTTTTAGAATTTTATTTATTACTTTTATCGAAGAAATTTGCTGCCACCGCCAAACACATTTTGAAAAAGTTTTTGTGATATCCAATTAATTCTGTCACTTCCATTTTACTGTCTATTATTGCTTTTAAACCCAGGTTGTGAAATTCCGTTGGTAGCAGATTTCATTGTCATTCCGATAAAAGAGATTACAATTTTTTAAAATTTTGAACAATCTATCTCATTTGGAAGTAAGACAAAGGATTATTCCCCGTACATTGCAGAATAATGCACTCAATTCGTCTCGCGCTTCGTTGAGTCCTCACTTTTCAGCACTAGATTTAACAATACTATTCGCTTAAAAATGATTTGCCAGAGTTGGAACAAAGTAAAAGCTATCAACATTATTGGATAAATATTAGTATATAAAAGAGTAGTAAATCCATTTCTAGATCATACTTTCTAGAAAATGAAATATAGCTGTATAAAGTACAAAGTTGCGGAAAAACGTTAAAATAAAATAGTGTGTGAAAGCAGAGTTGGTTTCCCATGTGGACTTTTAGAATTATTTTTGAGCTTTATTTTATTTGAACGATCAATCGTTGTACCGTAAGAATCACGCTCTAAAATAAATTCTATCGTTTATATTACTTACAAGACAAACGACATTTTTTAACTGTATATATAAATAAGCATCTTATATGTCGTACAATTTTTATTACCGTAGACCGCAGATGATTCATAATATAGTCTTTTTCTACGTTCATGCAATATAAAAAACTTTATTGCACTATATTTCGTAAAAAACTTGTTGGGTCAGTACAATTTTAATTGCACTCATCTATTACTGAAGTTTTGTCGAACTGTCGAGTACCAACTATTAGTACTCGGACGTTCAGAGAAGTCACAAATCAAGAAGTCGAATTAAAAAATAATTTACTAATATTCTAAGATCCCATTGCAAAATCACTACGTTCATAACGTAGTTAATCAAACTCACATTCATGAATACAGCCCAGTCTGGTTATGCAAAAATCATCGATTTCACGGCAAAATTTTTCGCAGATATCTGAAGCTTTTAAGACATAGGTGGGGGTTACTAGATGACGAATAGATGAAAAAATACTGGTATTTTTACCTCACGTTTTTTATTTTTAAACGATAATTTATGGTCAAAATTTGATTTTTTGTTTATAAGTTTTTTCCGTTATATTTTACATAAACATTATTTATCATTTTTTTATATCAAGAATATCTTTATTTTTCCGTTTTTTAAATTAAAATTTATAAATAATTTACGGAGATATTTCCAATATAGCAGTTTTTTTGCACTAATTTATAACTTTTATTAATTTTTTTATTAAAAAAATAAAATGTTATTAATACAATACATTTATTTTATAATACATACATTTTTTTTAAAAATCATATCTCCATTGTTTATAAACATTAAGAAGTAAAATTTGCACAAATTTCGAGTGAAAATCTATAGTTTATATTGAAACTTATAGCTTATAGCTTATCGAAACGAAGGTACTTTCGAAAGATCGACATAGGAAGATAGAGGGGATAACTGTTTCAGCTCCGTTTTTTTTTTTTTCGAGATCGGAACTTCAAATTGAAACACGTAGGAAAAATTTACATTATCTTGGGTTCCATTGCAGCTAGAAGCCTATTTTTTTAAATCTGGGGTAGCTAGTCGAAATATGAATAACTAAATAGTTTTCACTGTCCGGGAAATATGGGAAACCTCTGAAAAATTGAGTCTATTTGAATTTCACCGTAAAACTTACTTTTTAGTTTGGCTAGCCCCCCCCCCCGGAAAAACTCGGAAAATCAACATAATTATAATTAATATAAGGAATGTAATAATATAATGTGTAAAAATTACCTGAAATTTAATTTATAAAATATATAAGTATTATTACATCATTGATATAAAATGAAAAAAATTATATGTTGATTTTCCGGGATTGTCCGAGATTTCCGGGAGGGGGGGATAATATTGTGCCATATTTCCCCATTATTGCTCAAATGTCTTTGTTCAATCTAGTCCTGTATATATGATCACTTTGTACAGTAGCATGTATCATTTTTAAAAGTGGAATTTTATATTTTCACATGAGTACATGAGTACATAGTTTTCGTTTTTTTAAATTTTTTTCACGTAATTTTACACGCTTTTATATATACTACATATCTACTGTAGAAAAGCGACAGGAGAAAATATTCGTCAACTACCTCAGGATGTAAAACTATTTAAAATTTAAATAGTCTTCTTTGTAACCGATGGCAGCTTATTTATAAAGTTTGGGCACACTGAATCCGCTTCTAGACAAAGTTCAAAACTTAGTTTATGACACAATAATACAAATGTTAAAACAGCTGACCAACTTAGTGCACCTACGTGTCGGCAAGTAATGTTGAAGTAATATAACTCGTTGCTATATAATTACTTCACGCAACAATGAACGTTATGAGTTCCCTGTATCGCACAAAATTTTTTAACTGCCAGATGTATCTCCAAAATTATTAAAATATGTTTTTTTATATTCTGATACATATAATTCCATCCATATACATATATACATATACATATAATTGCTTGTATCTTCTTTACTTTTGATTTTTTGTATTGTTTACATTATAGAACCGGTCCTGTCGTGAATATTATGAATAGCGTGTGAGTTTCAAGAAAACCGATAATTATTATTGCGCTAAAATGATTGCTATGTTGAGCCACTTTTTTTATATCTTGCGCTGTCTGTAAAATGTTCACGAATTTCCATTAGAAAAATGATAAATAGTATTTTGGAAGTAATTGCAGTCCACAGTCTTGCGTTTTGCAGTTGCCGTTATGGCGCCGTTCCTTATTTTATATTTTAAGCATTTTAATAGAGGTGTTATTTTTCGAATCCTTAATACGATCCTTGTACGTGGGAATGAAAATAGAATTTTCTATTTATGTAGGTTGCTAGTAATACATAAAGTTTTTGTTCAATCCGATTTTATAATATAAGACTGTAGTAGGAAGTGAGGTCTGATCAAACGATGTTTTGTGAGTGCTTAAATTTTTAATACAATATTACATTTTACCTAAAAAATTTGCACTCCGAAAATCGTTCTCAAAAAAAATTAATAAATAATTTAGTTAAAAAAAGGTTATGTCATATCAACAAAATTTGAGGTTGATTTACTTTTGCCCATAGTGTTACAGGCAACAGCCACATTTGGCTAAAAAGATGTGTGGGTGTATGTTCTGTCCATGAAAAATTCAAACTCTAATAATTCGAAGTGTTCAGTATTATTAATATCGCCGGCTTACTGCCGAAACAAGCTTACTCCACTCTTTGTCGATTCTGGGTCAAGTACTCCTTTGTACTTGAAAATTCTCAAAAGAATATACTGACAAAAACCTGAAAAGTCCAAACAGATTTTAAACGTGGTAAACAAAATAGACTAAAAAAAACTCCACTGATGACACTTTTATTCAGCCAAAAACAGATATGTCCAATTGTCGGTTAAAATAAAATAATATTTTATCATTTACAATATGCTAGTTCTGCGAAAACAAGACAAGTGCCACTTAGATTATTTTAGCTGTACTATTTCATTATAAACGCACACATTCCATGTGATGACTGTATCCCAGCGTAGTACGATATTGTGCATAGATAATAATTTGTAGAGATGTACATTATCCTTCAGTTCTACATAGACTTCTCAGCGTTCACGTGGTTTCAATTTTAAACATAGATTTATTTTATGCTAGCGTTGCTTATGTATTAAGTACAAACAAAACCGAACTTATTTGTGACAGAACAGAAATTTCTCGGAGAGTGGACAGAGTTACATGGAGGTGGAGAGAGAATGCATAGTGCTAAAGAAAAAAGGCAAAAGTATATTCCAGTTTACATCATGCATAATGGGCTTAATATTTTCCGTATGGTAAGGACGTGTAGATCTGGTTTGTTAAGAAACCTTATATTGTAGAAAAACTCAAGTATAAGAACTTTTTTGTCTTAGAGGCGCTATCAAAAGTAGTAATGGTTTGGTGAGAAACCTTATATTGTAGAAGAACTATAAGAACTTTTTTGTCTTAGAGGCGCTGTCAAAAGTAATAATGAAAAATATGACAAAAAACAAACAATAGAGTAAAAGTTAACTGGCTACAAATAAAATGCTTGAAATAGAATACATACCTGGCATTGTGTTACAGATAAGATCACAATTATTCTGACTACAAAGAAATCAATATTTTTGGTAAAGGTCGTCCTGTTAATCTGAGCGAAACATACTTAAAAAGACATACCATAAACCTCAGCTCACCAGACAAAAAAACAGGATCTATTAAAACTCTACCAATCAGAAGTCATCTTGGATGAGTTTTATCAGTATAAGTCGTTACTAACCTCAAACGACAAGATAGTATACCTGAGCCTGATATTGTAGACAGTGGTGTTCAAAGTGTCCTGGAAGATGACTAACTTTGTACAGCCAAAAGCAGACAAGTGCCGCAAAAAAATAATTTTCATACTTTTTTTTTAATTTCACTTCATTTTAACGATTTTATTTAAAAAATTTTCGTCTGCAATGTTATTTATTTTAATGTTTTTCAGCCGTTAAATAATTTTTAAATTCAGACGATTTTTATAATATAAAATGAAGCTGAACGAGACGTACACCTAGATATAACGTTCATACACAGTGATAGTACACATATATGAACATTTTCTCATTTTCCGATTCACTCGCCAACCAACCTCATCTCTACTCTGCAGAACCGCTGGAATTTCGCTGGGGTGTTCCTTCCTGTTAAAATATGCCACTTTTTTATTCGTATTTTTAAACTTATGCGCCAACTCCTTGTGTTATGCAGTTTTTCGACTCTTTAGATCGCATATTCAAGATAAAAAGAAAAAACACAGCTTTTGTCACAAGTTATAAAACGATACCAAAGATTTATTTTACTTTTAAGCCTATAAAATAATATTTTCATTTGTTATTATTTTGTTTCTCGTCTTTTTTGCACATTACATTAACAAAAATATGCAAAAGTGATTAAGTGACATATAAAGTCTTTACTCTTCAGCTTTTGAAAATACTTCAAAAAGATAAAAATGCATTGGTTGTTAAAGTTTATATAGTTGAAACAGCTATGTAAATCCTTGAATAAAATGTTTTCTTTGAAATAAGCATTCACCGAATGGATTTTTAAATTTTGCAAAGACCTGGAATTTTCCAGTTTTGTCTATTGAAAGCGATACGAAAATTTATCAAAATTGCACGTTGCTGCATTCTTTACATTGTGAATGGAATCATACACTTTTTTTAGTATGGTTTATATATGAAGGGTACAGAGAAAAAACCAGATATGTCATTTCTTTTCACAACTGAGTAAAATGAATTTTATTGTTCACAACCAATTATTTTTATTTCAAAAAGGGATTCTCTACATCACTCACGGTTTTGCAGGAACAAAAGCAGCAATGTCACCTCAAACAGACAAAACCAGCCGTTTTTATTTTTGAACTAAAAAGAAAATAAATGTATTTTTTATTGTTTATTTATTTATCAACATATAAACAATTTAAACTTACTGTTAAAGATGAGCCAGCTTCTGGAAAAATGTCATTGCTTTTGGACTGCAAAACCGCATAAGACTCATTAGGACTCATTAACCGCATATCACTTATAACCGCATTAGCCGTTTCTTATAAGTTACCATCGTATACCGAAAGAGGCATCAAAAATTCTCCACATTTTGAAGCTGTTTTCGTATTAATTCAAATAGTACTGGTCCATTGTATGTTGAACGGTAGTAGATAAGGTGGCTATGATCAGATGATGCCACTATTTCCTTCAAACTCTAAGTATTAAATTGGCATTTTTGTAAATAAAAAATGATTTCCAATCCAGTACCATGTTTTGTGACACACTCACTATAACAAACGGCGATGTTTTGGAACGGGAATGCCTAATGACTTCTTTAAACTCTTTCGGGACCTCAAAGGGACTCTTCAAATCCCACAATCGTAGATATTTGTCACACTCTAAATAGGAATGTGCTCTTGCAGGGAATGTGATATTTATTTCTTTCAGATTATGAATGTTGTTGTTTACTACAAAATGAATAAATCGAAAAATAGTAAAGTTTTTATTTTGTCCTCCGGTAGAGTCACAGAAGATTTGCAGTTTTTCAACATGGTCTTATAAGTAATTATTGATAAAATGGAGAAGAAATGATGCAACTTCGTTTGATCCTTTTTTAACCATTCTTTCATAATAAGTATAAAAAATATACTGACCAGAAGAGAGGACACTAAAGTGTATGTACACTAAATGTACACTAAAGGCATACATAGACAATTGGCGTTTATAGTACACATCGTTAGTGGCAATTTTGTGAATTGAAAAATTTTGTGAAAAATCAATGCAAATGGCTTCCTTTTTTTGCAGATTTTTTGGCTTGCTTTTTCCTTGAATAGAACGCTTTAGCCTTTCTCTTATGCAAATCGTTCATAACAGTTAATTGTCATCATGTTCATCACTATCATGATGTGGTCATGACTTTGATGTGGTTACACCCTTAAAACTTTTGATGTGGTCACATACCAAACCTTTTGTTCTCCAGCTTCCTATGTGTTGCACTATGTTTCCACGTCTGTCCTTAGAAGCTGCACCACTTCGTTTGAGGCTTTCCTTTATATAATTTATTTTACTTTTGTAATCCCATAAATGGAACAAATTGCTTTGGCACACACCGGAATATCACAATGGCGAACTCGAACTTGATACGCATAATTTGCATCATGGAAACTGGCAGTATTCTCGTATCGATGAGGCCTTCTATGCTGGACAAGTCAGACCGTAATTAAACCAGCCAAGTAATAATTTTTTTGCTTATCGTGAGAGAGCAGAGCATTAAAATTTCTCAATGTTTCTTTTCTTTGCGCCTTTTAATTACCTCAAAGCACTTCAATCTTCAGCAGTTACAAGGCTTTCCAGCTTCGTGAGTCCATAACTTCAACATTTCAGGGAACTCTTACATCCGGCAGATAGTCTCCGAATCAGTATTAGCCATAATCATTTATTAGGAATTACACAAACCAACAACAACAACTATTAGAACTAAAAATAAAGCATTCCATAAAGATTACCTCAAAACGACTGTGAAGTGTCCCAACGGAATTATGATTTGGAGGCGCGTGTCATCAGCTGATCTAGGAAGATATGAGGTGGTGGAAGGCATAATTAACGCAGAAATTAAGGTATCAAGAAATTTTGAAAAATAGTCTTGTACCAAGTGCTTACGATCTCTAGCAGGACTTGAATTTATTATTCCAGCAGAACGGTGCTCCATGCCATATAACTAAAAATAACCAAACCCTCATGGCCTTGGAACAGTCCAGACCTTACTTAATGATATTGGAGCATTGTGGCATAAGATAAAACAGATTGTGTAATGATCCCCAGAGAACCGTCGCCGATTTGAAGAGTAAATTAGGTGAATTATGGGATAGTTTCGACACATTTATAATTCCATTTCTAATGATTCCAATTCGATTCCATTTATAATGATACCATCTGGTTAAATCGGATGGGATGTTCTGAGATATGTTCAACATATACATTAAATATTACGAAGCACAAAATGTATCCCTGAGGAATTTAATGACTAAACAGTAGACATTAAAATTGACATTAATTTATAAACTTATTTTTAAAGTTTTGTTACAGAATAATAGAAGTTGATCGAAATACAAGTACGGTAAGATAATTATTGCAGAAACTAAATAAGCTACTCCAAGTTTGTACATTTTCACATCTTTGTGGTGCTTGTGTATTGTCTAACTTCTACTAATTAGTATGTTTGTACTTGTTCCGGACTACTTTGACGTATCGATTATCCTCCTTGACAGGATTCATCTAACAACGACAGCGTGCGAAACTTAATCTACAAACTTTACCTGTCCCCCGACAATTTACATTACAATTATTACCAAAACAGACACTAACACACAGCTGTGTGTCACTTTGCTCTATAATGTACATGCCACAGAGGAGAGACAATAAACACCGCCCTTGATGCACCCCCTGGGCCGCCTCCTACGTATCCCCTATACTAAGCCTCAATTAATCCAGCTGTGGGTTTGAACCTCAGCATTTCCCGTTTTGCACAGATTGAGTTATCAAGTCAGGAAAGCGGCAGTTTCCGGTATCTGATCATTTTCCGAATGGTTAATTGTTATGGAGAGAGATTTTCACACAAAGACTCGTTTACAATTTTTAAACATCAACTTACTATTACT
Organism: Diabrotica undecimpunctata; assembly: GCF_040954645.1. Lineage (NCBI taxonomy): Eukaryota > Metazoa > Arthropoda > Insecta > Coleoptera > Chrysomelidae > Diabrotica > Diabrotica undecimpunctata. Next base: position 133,841,509 of record NC_092808.1, read on the forward strand.
GTTCCATACTTTTATAAATATTTGTCGAATAAGGCCAAATTGAACGAATTAAAAATCAATTAACAATCCATCGAACGCTTTTGTTTTTGTATGCATCATCATTTTTACAAAAATTCTTCCCGATCGTTAACAAAAATGTCAAATTTTTTAAATCTATATTTACAGTTTTATAATGTAGTCCAGTCGTTTGAGAGTTGGCCCCTATAAATCATATGAACAAGCTGAATTTTGCCGAGAATATTAATTTTGGGACCCCAAAAAAGATGCAAAAAGTTTACCACTTTTACCCCTAAGTAGGTGGTAAAAACACAAAAAAATCGATTTAATGTTCAATAAAATTTGTATCAGCTCGACGGTAAAAATTCGATATCTTTTGATGCAAATGTTCTATCCACAAAAATCAAGATGCGTTTTAAAGACAAAGAGTGCAGTTTTCGAATTTTACCGTGAATTTTTGCCATTCTTTAAGATTATCGTGAGATCAATAAAATTGATCACTTTCCTTGACCAGTTGTAGTAAAATTTCCATTTTTAGAGATCAATCTTTAAAACCTTTGACATGAAATTTTAATTTTGAGTTGTGGCAACAATTATGAGGCATTTGAAATATGAATAAAAATCGCAGAATTTAATGTTTTACTGTTCAAACGATCGCACATCACGGAAAATGTCTCCAAGAAGACAGTTTTAGGTGTAGTTTATAGCAAAAGTATGGTTCTTTTGAAAAACCTACTAGTTTTATTAAAAAAAAATACCAACGACCAACCCAAAAACCAACAAACAGTACCTTCAATGAAGTCGAAGTAAAACTGACATATGCCCTAGAAGACTTAGCACTATACTATGCCGAAAATCATCTGAAACCCAATCCTACAAAAACCCAGATGTGTGCTTTCCACCTTAGAAACAAGCATGCTCGAAGGACACTGGAGGTGGAATGGCCTGGTCAGATGCTGGAACACAATGAGACGCCAAAATACCTCGGCGTACGTCTGGATAGAACTCTGTCTTATCGATATCACTGTCAAGATATCAAGAAAAAAGTAAGCGCCAGAAATAATATCATCCGCAAACTAACAAACACAAAATGGGAAGCACAACCTGACACTCTCCGTAACTCTGCCGTAGCATTATGTTTTTTTGCCGCCGAGTTTGGATCACCAGTGTGGGAAAGCTCTGCTCACGCTAAAAACGTCGATGTTGCGTTAAATGAAACGGTTCGTATAATATCTGGTTGCCTGAAGCCGACACCTATCGAAGAGGTCTACTCTATAGTTGGAATCGCTCCAGCTGCTATCAGAAGACAGATCGCGTGAGAGATAGAACGAAAGAAGCAGGAGACGGATCGAAGATACCCACCAAGTTCAGCTGTATGCCAAGTTGTATGACCACCAAGTTCAGCCAAGTAGATTAAGATCTCGAAAAAGCTTTTTGAAAAAATTACGATCCCTTCCCGAAGAGCCGAAGACGAGCCGAATACATCTTTGGCAAGAGTCAGCTACAACACATTTTGTTCCCTCAGAGAAAATGGTCGCTGGACATAATTTGCCGTATCCCACATGGAAAACGGGGATACGGGGGTAACCTGAAAAAATGGGGATACCAGGAGGACGATACCTGCGACGGTGGCGCGGTTCAGAATAGTCACTATCTACTATCATGCACAGAGATGAGAGAGACCTGCACAGAAGAAGACCTATTCTTAGCGAATGACAGGGCCATCTAGTGGCCAACCATTGGAAATACAAAATTTAAAGCTGTTTGTGTTCCGGACACGGAAAGTAAGTAAGTATCGAAACTTTATAGTGGCCAGTCAATAAAAGGGATAGATTGTATTGATCTCATGAGAATCATTAAAAAGGTATTTTGGGAAATCACATAGTTGGGCCTGTTCTTCTCAATACTAACTTAACCGGTAAAGTGTATCTGGAAATATTACAAAATGCAATTGAACCGTTTATACTTGAAATTTTGTAGGATAATCCAGATGAATTCGGCAACTTGGAAATAACGTTTCAACAAGATGGTGCTCCTGTACACCATTATAGTGCAGTTAGACGTTACCTAGATGAGGAATATCGTGGTAGATTGATTGGACGACGAGGTATGATAGAATGGCCAGCACGGTCACCGGACCTCAAATCATTAGATTTTTTTGTGTGGGGATCCTTGAAATCTAAAGTTTACGCTACATCACCCGACAAGATTGACATTTTGAAACAACGAATTGTTAGAAGAATGTAGGGCAATTTCCCCCGACACATTTGAATGAGTATGGCAAGAATTTAGAAAAAGGATGCATTACTGTCAGCAAGTAAATGGAGCACATTTTGAACACTTACTATAAGAACTGGTTGGTTCCAGAGTTTTAATCTTGTTTAAGCTTAACGCTTCTTCAAGGAAAGGGTACTCCTTTTTTTTGTGGAGTAGTGGTGGTATAACAAACGTAATGAATAATGTTTGTGTGGAGAAGTAGTGGACTACTAAAGAGCTGGTGTTCAGAAGGTGGCGTGTTTGCGTTGTGTTCGAAGCGCGCAAGGGGAATCTGGTTAGAGGAAGGATGCCGAGTAGGTACTTCAGGGGTTACCAGCCATACAATGGAACGGCTCTTGATAAGCGTTTTTGGCGTGCAGTAGTTAGCTGCGATATTTGATGGGGGCTGTTAAATAATTTGTTAATTAAATGAGAAGCTACAATTTTAGTATTTATTTAATTTATTTATCAAAATGAAGTTAAACTCAAACAAAATTATTATGACTGAATAGGTATTTTCAATGCCTTTCAAACGAGGTATCACTTGCCATAAGATATCATTTATAATTAGCTGTCACAGTGGCGCTGTAACGTCATCTGTCACTATTGCGTCACCTGTTGACGTTGACTAGTTGAGAAGCCTACGTCTGTTTATTACCTCCGTCCAAATTTCACTATTATAACAATAACTGTTCAAAAGATACGAGGGGGTAACGCACTTTTGACTAGCACTGTATATATCATTTATATAAGTTGCCGTTCTAACAATTTCTTTCAGGATATGAATCTCCTCTTAAACAGATTATCAATCCGAAAATCACAAATAGTCCAACGTTTTGCTATACGAAAAAACAAAGAAAAATACTGTAATTTTCTTTGATATATGTTTACATCATCAAATATCACGCGATTTAAAAAAAACATGTCAAACAAAGGCTTCTAAAATATTTAACAACTCTTTATGCCTTACAAACGTACATACAATATTACGGCAAACCAATGTATTTTCACAGCAAAAATATTTACCTCTCACGTGGACGACACATATTTTTGTCGTCCTTTGTCAACACATTTGAATCGAAATTCTTTTTTATTCTTTATATTGTAGTAGCTCTAAACCAGTGAAAACAAACAACAATAGAGGAATAAAAATACATATTTTTTTTAAATGCTTTATTATTAAGCTAGTGTATTTACGGGAACATTTTTTTATGAATAAACTACGTTATAAAAGCTCAAAGTAGATGTAAACACATCTTTTAAATCGTTAATAAAACTGTAGGAAAATTAACGTATTAATAATTAGATTCATTATATTTAGCAATTTGAAATTTTGGAATACATATTTTGAATATTGAAATTAATCGACTTTGCCAAAATGAAAATTGTTCCTTTTGAAAAAATGATCAAAATTGCGTTTGGTAAACTTTAATCCGATTGATGGATCCGACCGTTACTTGATGGAAATTCATTTTATGTAACAATATAACACTTGTTGTTTTCAAAACTTTCAAAACTAAATAATTTAATTTGCGATGGTAAAAAACCCAATATTCATTATACAAACAGTTTTTCGAACCATAATTTTTTCAATAGATTTATAAATTTAACAGATACTAAATTCAGTAATAGCGAGATACAACTTTTAGAGAAAGAAGTTAAACACAACTTGCCTCAACATAATAATCAATAAACTTTAGAATATTTAGGTGTAGGATGTGAAGTAGCATTAAACAAAACTGCTAACAATATCAAAAAAAAGTATCATTGCAAAATCTATTACAGATGTGTGTAGTGAAACCAAAAGTCCTGTTACAAAGAAAAGGAAACAGTCATTTCAATTAAAAATAAATCAGTAGAAAACAACATAGTGTTTACAAAAGCAGACAAAGGTAACACTACTATTGCTGTAGATAAAATAGAATAAAATAACAATAGAATTTAAAAATAGTCAAAATATTGAAACGGTAAACAAAGATCGGACAGAAAAGTATCAAAAACAAATTAAGCTAGCGTTAAAAAATTTAAAATCAATAGTAAATCCAATAGAACAGAAATACCTCAGTATCATGAACCCACAGCCTCCTAAATTATACTCGTTTATTAAGCTACATAAAGCGGATCAACCAATAAGACCTGTAGTTTCTTTTAATACAGCTCCGTCATATAAACTTTTAAAAAAACTATGAGATTATTTTAGAACACACTAAATTTTCACCTAAATTTACCATAAAAAATACAATAGAACTAGTTAATAAAATACATTTTCAATTACCTGACAACTCCAGATGAATTTCATTTGACGTGAAAAATCTTTTTCCTAGTATTCCTCCTACAGAAACTTTTATTTTAGTAAAAAACTTTTTAGAACATAATATTACAAATCCAAGCATTACATCTGAAATTTTACATCTTCTTGAAATTTTTCTGCCTCACAAGCTCTAACGCGATATTTTGTTGGGAACGGTGCTGACAACGGTTTGTTATGAATGATTCTCTTTTTCTATTCGCTCTCTACAGTGAGCGCTCTTTCACGATGGTTTTCCTCTAGGAAAATGCGCCAGCAACCATCCCCGTTTATTTCAAGGCTTTGGCTAAGGCATTTGACATTTTTTTCGTTTGACAAAGAGGATTCTTCTATTGTTACAGTGTTAGGCCTAAAATGGGAACCTACGACTGACGTCCTTTCTTATTTTTCTCGTCCCTTTGACACACATTCTACGTAGCGGGCTATTCTTTCAGTTGTGGTACTCCAAACAGATAACAGATAGTTATACTTGTATATGTTAAATTTATAGTGTGATTTCTACACAAGAACAAAATCGGAGCTCTTAGCAGCCGCACTGCTGACTGATCTAGTCGCTTTTGTCAAAGAATCTCCTCCAATCTTCAGGCCGGCTGATTCGACAAGATTGGAGCTTTTGGTAGCCGTACTGTTGGCTGATTTAGTTACCTGGTCAAAGAATCTTTCGTCCGATCTTTCTGTTTGATCTGATTCGATAAGATTGGAACTTTTGACAGCCGTATTGCTGGCTGATCTAGTCACTTTTGTCAAAGAGTCTCGTCCAATCTTAATGTTTAGTCTGAATCGATAAGATTGCCATATTACTGGCTGATCTAGTTACTTTTGTCAAAGAGTCTCGTCCAATGTTAATATATAGTCGGATTCGGCGATTGTGCTCACTCGATCTAATTTTTCTACCCATAAATTGCCAATTATATTAGACACATACAAGAACTGATACCACGTTCTACTAGGGATTATATAACTTCTGATCAAAACCCTTCCGATTGTGCTAGTCGTGTTTTAACACACGCACAGTTGTTACAATTTTCACCAAACTGGCATTTTCCTACAGTGGAGCTCGTCAAAATATCATTACTCCCCGGCTGTCGTCAAAGACTTCTAAAATGCGACGCCATGCCGAGATTTCGACGCTGGTCGTCTTCTTCACACCCAACGGAATTCTTATAGAAAAAGGGGCCAACGGTATTCTCTTTGACATAGTCTCTCTAATTGAGTAGTTCCAACTATTCTTCTTTTAACTGACGGCATTGTACGTGTTGTTACTCTGAAGACAGTTTCAGATGGCATCTAACAATTTCCAGGTGTCAAAATATTCCCACGGCTTATTTTTCAATCCATAGTTTTATTTTTTACATCGTTTTTTTTTTTATTATTATATCTATATTTTCATGTCCATCCTTTATACTTATACTTTCAGCTGTTCTTAAAAACATTCGTTTTGGGAGGAGGGGAAGAATGTTTTGGAAAGGATTTAGTATTAATTTACATATTTTGCATTTATTATTTTTATTAGGTACTGTATTAAATATATATTCTAATAACTTATTTACTTTAAAAGGTTACAGTTTATTCATTTTATTCTATTAAGTAAATTCTCATTTTCAAACGGCTAACACATGGTAATCGGTTTTCAAGTTCAAAGAAATACATTTGTTGTTAATTGCCTCGAAAGAACAGAAAACGTTTAGAATATCAAATTCCTGCAGAATTGTATACTCAATTTGGTATCAAGCACAAAGGCGACCGTTTTAAAATCCTGATTTATTAGGGTACGCTTCCTTACTAGAGTACTACCATCCCTAAAGATTTTAAGGTAGAGATTCTTATCCTTTAACACACAAACTTATCGAGGGACAGACAGATCGAAACAAAAAATCAAACTGTTAACATCTCCAGTTTAACGTGGACGCAGACCGTCCTTCGCGTCGCGGCGCCTGCATTCGATTTTCTATCCACCAAGAGGCTTAGACACTATTCTTCTACCAGCCGATTAGCACACTTCAACAGATGGTGTGTGATCTCTTTGTACAGATAACATTAATGAGTTACGCCAGGTACTTTTGTTAATTTTAATTAATTGCTAATTTTATTCATAATCTAATATTTCATTTTTTTCGTTGTCATTCTAATTAGTAAACCAGCGGTCTCAATGAGTTTTACACAAACAATACTTCTTCTTAAGGTGCCGCGCATTTCTGCGTAGGCATCCATTACACATTGTCTTATCAGGTGAGATGTTAGATAGTCCGTATAAAATTATTATATTTTTAGCAATATTGCGAAGCATTTCATAAATGGATTTCTTGTCCATTGGTGAATATATCTTACCCTCCATCTGTCGTTTTGGTACTAGTTGCTGAAAAGTGTATCATTCTCCTCGTAATATGGGCTCTAAATATACAGTCTTCTTACTTTTTACATAATCAAAAAGTTTCCTATCCTGCAGCCCCGATCTTCTTAATACTTCGACATTTTTTATTCTGTTCTTCCATGATGTTCCAAGCATTCGGCGCATTCATCACATTTCAAAAGCTTCAAGTTTGTTAATGGATCTGACCTTTAACGTCCGCGCTTCCGTTCCGTACAAGAGAACAGATAAATGTAACAGTTTGGCTTATTTATCTCTGTATCATTGTTTTTGAATTTTCTAATGTTTAATGATGCCTTCTGGTTTTTCTTTTGGCTGTATCGAGCCTCAGTTTAATATAAATAACTAAGGAATTCTGATTCTATGTCTGCTCCAGGTAATGCAGAAACCTTAGTAATGGTTTCTTCTATTAATTGTAGTCTATTTGATTCCTTATAAAGCCCTAATGTTCATTTAAATGCGACCTCCGTGTGTACAGCCTCCTGGGCGGTAACTTATACCAAGTATTCGTTATGACTCGACTTTTGTCTTGGCAGTACTGTATCAATGTATTCACTCTGTATTTGTAATAATCTAAACTGAACATCTATAAATGTCCTCAAAGCACTGTAAAAACAGGAAATACTTTCTCAAGGGTATTTACAGTAACGAAAGGCTTGAGACAAGGATGTTGTCTTTCCCCCACCCTATTCAAAATATATATCCAAGAAGCACTGCACCAGTGGAGACAAAAATGTGCGGGAACGGGGTTGAAGCTTAACAACCATTATCTGACAACGCTGTTCTTTGCAGATGATCAAGTACTAATAGCAAGCTGTGAAGAAGATGCAGATTATATGCTTAGAAAGCTCAAAGATGAATACGAAAAATGGGGGATGAGTATGAATATGTCTAAAACAGAATATATGCGAATAGGCAATGAAGACGAAGACCCGGATTTGGAAATTAGACAAATGAAAAGGTGCTACGAATACAAATATTTGGGAAGTATTATCTGCAGTAAAGGAACAACGGAACGAGATATAGACTATAGAGTGCAACAAGGCAGGAAGAGTGTTCAAATTCTGAATTCGATACTTTGGTCCAACAAAGCTACTATGAGAACTAAAATGACTATCTACAAAGTAATTGTAGAGCCCATTCTTACATATGGAGCAGAATGTTGGCAAATGACAGTAAAAGGAAAGAAAAAAGTTGACACGGTTGAAATGGACTACCTAAGAAGAGCTTGCCGTATATCAAGAGTAGAACGTATACCTAATTCTGAAATTAGAAGAAAAACAGATAGAGTACATACAACTTCTGAAAGAATAGAAACTAGACAGTTAATATGGTATGGACACGTACAGAGGATGGACGACAACAGATGGCCCAAAAGAGCTATGGAATACAATCCAAGTAATAGAAGAATACGAGGAAGACCAGCCAAGTCTTGGATACAAGGTGTTATGGAAACCATGAGAGATAGAGCCATTGATGAAGACACCTGGAGAGATAGAAAAAGATGGCGATCGAAATGCGGGAAGCGGCAGAAGCTGTAGGATCCCCGCTTATATATATATATATATATATATATATATATATATATATATATATATATATATATATATATATATATTTGTAATAATACTTATATTAAAAGAAGTCTGGCACAGATGGACCCCAAAAATAAGAATCACTCATACAAATAAGCGCTGGAATTCGCAAAGAAAATAATGACGCGGCAATTAACCGAAATAAACCTATTATGAAAGTTATAGTACTATTCTCATTAATTCAAGAATATACAGCTATATATATTATATTGTATTTTACAGTAACATGTTCAAATGTAAACAGATTCGCTCTAACAAAGCTTGTAAGTAAATATTACTCTAGAAAATCTCGGAAAATATAGGCTAGTAGTTTACGGAATGCACAAATAACTTCATTCGTAAACTTCCATTGGCAAATACGGAGGATAAATTATTCGTATGTTTAAATCGAGAGCATACACAATATTATATAGAAGTGGATAAAATTATATGATACAGTTATAGTTGTTTACATACTATTAGTCGTTTGAATAGAAACAAGCACTTCTATCAGATTATTTAACCCGTACGTCCGTTTAATATCAATTCATTATTACGGTATCTTTATGATGGAAATGAAACAGATTTCAGATAATTAAGTATTCTGTCTATATGGGATTAAGCCACAATTAAAGTTGCATTTTTACCTACTGTTTGACGTCTTGATTTCCACTCCTAAAATCGTAAAAATTTAAGATAAATTTAAAAATTATGCGAAAGTATAACCAACAAGTTATTATGCGAGTTTTTGTTTTTTAAAACTGACAGTTGACTTACTTGGACTTGATCTTGTAAGCAATAGCCATGTTTTTAGTTGAAATCAAATACTTCGAATTTCTTTAGTGATGCTTCATTTAAGGTCCATGACTCCACTCCTTATAGGAGAACGGAGAATTTCCTTCGACTGTTGCCACTGTTGTCCCTGTTGTCTAGACCAAGTGAATTTAATATGTCCGTTCTATCGCCATGTTTTATTCTAACGAAATATTTCTGATAATAAAGATTTATTCTGTGGTTTTGATATTTTTTACAATATTCATTTAAATTCTGTGAGAATTATTGTATAACAAAAATTCATAGTTCTTCTGTCTTTCACTTAAATTTTGTTTTTGTTCTGACACTTGAAAAATATATCAGTTAGTGGTAAACGAAAGCATTTTAAAGATTCGAAATACGTTAAAACTTCTTTCAGTAGTTTATTTACACGAAGTTCGTTCGTTGCAGTAGTGTGGATCTGAGTGGAGTTTGGAATTGGTAGTATTGAACTCGGGATTTGGAAGGCACACTGTTTGAAATTGAGGCTTCAAAACGTACAAAAGAAATAACAATTGATGAACTGAGTAGTTTAGAAGTATGGTGATATTTGGACAGTTCTTTCAGTATTTAAAAAGTATATATATATATATATATATATATATATATATATATATATATATATATATATATATATATATATATATATTATATATATTTCTAAAGCATTCAGCTAGTGAATTCAGAGGTTTAATCGGTCATTCAGGTTGGTAAATACAAAAAGAAGTCCGCTTTATATTTCGAAAGCTTCATCAATTCTCTAAAATATAACAGATGACATAGAGTTTATAAGAAATACAGATGTTAATAGTTCATAACAACTCAATATATCTACTGTTATTATATATCTACTGTAAACTTTACTCATTATTTAAAACTAACTTAACAAAAACAAAACAAAAAACACACAAACTCTGCAGAAAATAATGTTCATATTCGTAGATACGAAGATTTCAAAATTTTTAAACGAACATTTGGCTTCATTTAGAGATGGTTCTCCACTGAAGACAAGCAAAGTACTGATTTATTGCAATCTATGCAAACAACGTGACGTGATATCGAAAATTTGACAATTATGAACTTCTACAGGGGTCATTGCATGATTAGTTGGACGGGTGGATTTGTATGGCGGAAATATTTGATAAATTATTTTTAATTTATGTTTTAATGAAACTTGGAAATATGGGATGATTGTGTTATCATTATTATTTACATTATTTTGAATGGAAAATAAGCCATATTTTAACTGAAGAATAATTGGTATTATTTATTTCGTAAGATGAGAATGGTAAACCTGGTTCAAATTGTCGATTGTCGGTTCTTTTGTTTATTGCCGATGAGTTCTTGAGGATCTCACACATTTCAATAAAGGAGCGTTTCTGATATTTATTTTATTTCGCCAGTATTTTGGTATTTGTGAAGTCAATGTGACGTTTAGGGAAATGGCGTGTTGTGCAAGGGCACAAGAGGGTTTGGAAAGTCTAATGTCGCTTTTGTGTGAAGTTATACGCCCTAGAAGAGACCGACTGGTCTGGCTAATGTAGCAGGAGTTGCATTCTGAACAGGGTATCTGATAGACAACATTAGTGTGCTCTAACGAGCTTAGTGGAGTTTTAGACTTGGAGGAGAACTTTGAAATGGTCTTAGTATTTTTTAGGGATATTTTGACGGGTAAGTTTTTGAATAGTTTAGCAAGCTTGTTTGTAATTTGTGGGAAATATTGAAAAGATATCTGTTGATGATGGATATGGGGTAAGAGTTATCAATGAGAATGGATTTGAGTAAATCCAAAGATTTCCTCTTATACCGCGTATGGGTCAACGTGTGTACTCTAAAGCTAAGAGCTTGTACAAGGTTATGTTTGTGTCTTATTGGGTGTGTAGAGTGGTAATTTAAGAACCGGTTGCTCGCCATTTCTTTCCTGTACCACGTAGTGCCCAATGTGTTACTATGTGTGCGTATGATTCGCATATCCGAAAACGGTATGCTGTTATCAACCTCCAATTCACATGTAAATTGAAGGTGAGGATCAACGCTATTGAAGACTGATAAGGTGCTTAAAATCTTATCAGGTGGTGTTGCTAGGATCAAGTCGTCGACATAACGCTTTACAAAGGGAACCTGGAAATCTAACTTACTGATACTCTCATTGATAACGTCGTCAAGTACGAAATTAACTAGAATGGGGGAAATGGACGATCCCATGGGATTTCCAAAGATTTGACTATAGTATTTGTTATTAAATATTAGATAATTGGTGTCAAACGTCAGTTTTAATAATTCCGAGAATGTTTCCCATGATACTGGACTATGTGGTTGGATTTCATTCCAATGGTTCCGGAGTGACGTGACGACGCTAGAGAGTGGGAGATGAGAAAACAGTGATACTAGTCGAATATATATATATATATATATATATATATATATATATATATATATATATATGTATATATATATATATATATATATATATATATATTTACTAAAATCCTTTTGTTGTTTGTTAAATATCGAATGTCGATGTATATGTACGTAAAATATCCCTTTGTGTTGTAGTTTTTATTGTAATATGAATACTGGTATGCATAAAGAATACCATAGAAAATAGTTTTATTGTTTTATTCAGCGTACACAATTACTTTCGAAACTTTTAACGAGGAAAACATTTTCGCATTACAAAAAGGGCAAGAACCTTGTTAAGAGCCACTTGCTGAAGTGTACTTCATATCGTATTCCGATCTCTGAACTTATGTAATATACAATAACGGGTTTCTGGACTGTTATAGTCACAAGAAAGCTCGACTCCAACGTAAACTTTGAGGAAACATAATTAATTTACTTAAAAGACCCAAACTTTACTATTTAAACTAGTAATATGAGTTTACTTGTTGATCAGCCGAAGTAATTACTTAGAACATATTTACATTCGGTGGCGATGAGTTTGCACCGATAATGATTTAAAATGCGTCGTATATATTTCATGGTTTAGGGCAATACCTTTTTTATTGTTACTTTTACTGTAGTCGTGGAAAGACTACAATTTTTAGTAATTTGATTATCATGTTTGATTTAGAGTCGATTCGTTAATTCAACGGGCTAACGGATTCCCTTCTGAGTGAGTATGCCACTGGATACTTGGTTCTAGCCTCATGTTAATCAGCGACATTTTGCAAAGACTATTATAAAATCGCAAGTGGATCTACAACTTGAATTGGAATTCGCTAGGAAATCAGATCGGTCGATGAGATAAGTAGTACAATAGGAGGTTGTCTAATGGTAAGTGACCATTCATTTATGGATGCATGCTCGATGGTGCATAATACCAGAATATAAATAATAAATAAATATAAGGTTGAATGCTCGAATAAATGAACTTTGATCAGATAAAAGGCATATATCGAGCACAGTTTAATTAAATCTTGCCCAAGTACTTTCGATCCCTAGATCATCTTCAGGGGCATCTGAAATAAGCCAAGAAAATATATATTATATATATAAAAAATATAAAAAAAATATAAAATATTTTAAATATATATATAAAAAAATATAAAAAAAATATATAATATATATAAAATAATATATATATAAAATATATAAAAAAAAAACAAAAAAAAAAAAAAAAAAAAAAAAAAAAAAACGTTTCTTGGCTTATTTCAGATGCCCCTGAAGATGATCTAGGGATCGAAAGTACTTGGGCAAGATTTAATTAAACTGTGCTCGATATATGCCTTTTATCTGATCAAAGTTCATAAATAATAAAGCCAGAAAATTTGGAAAAAGAGTATATTGGTGAATACCTCCTCTCCTGCATTTAGAGTAGTAATTGAAAAACTTCTATCTACTTTGATACTGCCATTTCATCTTTCGATCAATTTCCCGAAGAATGACATGGCAGTATCGAAGTAGATAGTAGTTTTTCAATTACTACTCTAAATGGAGGAAAGTAGGTATCCTGCCATTTCATCTTTCGATCACTTTCCCAAAGAAATGCAAATATTATGTTATGGAGACGATGCCGCGTTAATCGCCGAGACAGAAGACGAGCTCCAAAAATTAACACATATCTTTAATATAACAGCCAAGAAATACAATATGATATCAGCAGAAAAAAACCAAATGTATGACAACATCTAAATACCCACTACGATGTAAAATCGAAATTGATCGGAAAATAATGAAGCAGGGAGCAAGGTTTAGATATCTGGGAATAGATATAACTAGTTACGCAGATGTTGAAGAAAAAGTACGACAACAAAGTTTAAAAGCAAGTAAAGCGACACAAAATACTTTATGAAAATAGTAGTTTGGTGGTGAAACTATGATATCATTTATACTATGTAGTAACCAAATTATGTTGCTTTTTCATATAATTGTGTAACGTGGCTTTATTTATATACAATTTCTTCGCCACAGTAAGTATAGATGCAATATTCAACAAAACTTCATGTACTGACCTCATTCAATTATTCTTATGGCACATGTTCCCCATTTCAACCAATTTTACTGCGAGGCACTGTAAAAAATTATTCTCGTTACACAAATTACTCATACCGAAAGCGCTCATGCATCTTTGGACACGTCCAGACGTACAATCACCGGTGTGTCCATAGGTACAAGCAGCGCAGGTTTCAAGTTTTACACACGATAATCTATTTTAGGTTAAAATGCAACTAAACATATGCATAAATATTATCTAGATTATTACTGTTTATTTTGATATCAAAAGTTATGCAATAACTACGGCGATTGCCAAAATAAATGTTGGTGAATATCGCTAATAAACTTACTTTTATCAATAAGAATCTTCAAAGCTAACTCGGAGCTTTAAACACACGAACACACACGTTTTTCACACACTGTTGCCAACTTCACATAAAATACTATAGTTGACACTTTGTAGCTTCACACTATAGTTTTTGATATACTTAAGTTGTCCAAAGATAAAAACGTCCATAGGTACACATCCTTCGCTACCTATCTTCAAAAATACCGAAACTGGGTAACTCTGCACTTGCATATTATAATTTTGCAAGCAATTCAATTCTATTGGACTGTCAAGTCATATTCATAAATGCCTGTTAATAACATGTGTTAAATTGACTTATTAAGCTTTTATTTATGCAATTCTTTGTACTTCAACGCTATCAAAATGATTGCCCTGGTTTTCAATTAATTGATATTTTTTATTTACATCGCCGTTCCAATACCGCTTGTGTATTTTTATTTTACAATACATAGTCAATTTTTGCTTCCATTTAGAATTTAAATTTGAAACGTTCATTCACTTTTATATTAACTTTTGACCGATGAAAACTGGTCCAACAACTCAGGAAATATCGACAAGCACACGTGGCAAATTTGATTACCGAACGCTTTACTTCACCAGTTATTTTTTTATACGCACACAAGTAATTGAAGTTACATTTTCGATACTTCTTGCAGTATCCTATACAAATATCTTTAGGTCATCCAATATCCAAAGGCTGTGTTGGTATAGTAAATTGTATACAGTGACGTACGGATATTTTTTGCTGTCTTAGATATTTATTCTTTAAAAAGCGGACCCGACAGACTTCGTTCTGTAGAAATATATTTGGAATCTGGCAGTTTATTTCTTTAATTCTCCTGAACAGAACCGTCACCATGATGATAGGGCGGTGTGTGAGGGTCAGCTCTGGTGAATCATATCTGTTTTATTTTTATTGTAGTGCTTTATGATATACAATGTTTTTTGTTTGATTACGTGGTGAATGTACAAACAAATCTGATGGTTTTCCAACACGGGAACAGGCAACATGCAATTGACCATGTGAGAAACATGGGTTTTCTAGATTAATATCACAAACACCTAATGATTGCCCCTGTGACTTATTTATGGTCATAGCAAAAGCAAGCCGCACTGGAAACTGTAGTTGTTTAAATTCAAATGGTACATCAGTCAGAATCATTGGGATGCGTGGTATCAAAACGTCTTCTCCTTTATACTTTCCTTTCAGTATAGTTGCTTCTATCACGTTGTAAAATAATTTTTTTATCGCTAACCGTGTGTCGTTGCAAAGACGCGGTTGGTTGATATTTCTCAACAAAATAACTACCGATCCAACCCTTAATTGAAGATTGTGAGGTGGCAATCCTGGTAAATCCAGCGAGTATAAAAATTCAGGCGGATAGTTGACATCATCTTGGTTAGTAGCCGAATCAACTGATTTATATATCCTCATTCGCCTGTAATTTGCTCTTGAATTTTGAAATTTAATTCATTTAGATATAATGTTCTTTGCAGCCAATATAGCTCGTTCGCTAAACCAATCATGGTTTCTGTCATTTTGAGCAACATCTGGAAACACCTTTTAAATAAGTTCATCTTTTGATCGATTTAACTGACAAATACTTTGAGGAACGTTAATGCAACCAGTCAAGGTGTCTATAGGAAATTTGCCATTACCAATGTCAATGAGTTGTTTAGAGAATATGTCCCAGAGTGGTCATTTTACAACACGACAGGCATATTCTTGCTTAAGTGTAATACCTTGATATGTTTCCACAAATTGGAGGACTTTAAATATGCATTGAGTTCATCAGCTGGCGTTGATCGTGGAATCACTAGCAATGTTTGACGAAAACTCTCCTGCTAATAAAATCATTGCACCACCAAATGGGTTATGATTGTTCCGTAGTTTTTTGAGAGGTTTTACCCAGGAGCAGCAATAGATTTTTTCTAAAATATCATTGTAATCGATATTAGAATATACTTATAATAATATTAAATTAATTTAATAAAGTGTTTATTTCACATATTGAAACTACGAAACTACCACAGCAAAGAACTGGTAGAATTTTTTGACACCCAAGTCCTCACTCACACCCTGACAAACAATAACTAACGTCGGCGTCGTACTAAGTAAAATATACCGTCTTAAAAATCAATGGGTTACTGTCCGATTTGATTCATGGGCACCAAATTTAGTCTTGTCACATTTTGATTTTGCATGCGAAGTAGTCCCAATCCCAATTAGTCTATGAAGATTCCCACCGCCCAGCTCTTGTAATTATTATTACGAATATTTTCAGAAAAGGTCTAGGTTTAGGTAATTATTACTACTGATTTTTCCCATCACCATGGGACGGGTGATCCAACCATTCACACAACCACTCCACACCTATTTTTTTTTCGTCTTCTTCCTATTTAAGGCTAGGGCGAGAACACAATGATACAACAGACACATGTCTGCTGTACAACTTTCATAACAAATAATTCACTTTTGGAGAATCGCTGAAGTCGTCTTATGAAATAGTTTGGCAATTCATTATTAGAAAATCTCGAGTTTTGTATTATAGTTTTTACCGATCACCAAATTCGCAACCAATTTTTTAAGATCAACAAACTTTCAAAAGAATTAAAAATTAAATTTTAATTCCCAAAAGGGTCAGTCTTTTCACCTCCAGATACATATTTTTCTTTCTGGCAGATAGTTAAGTATCTGGAGGATAGACGGTTATTCATAGAATAAAATGTACTCGTTTGTGTTGAATTGAAAAATTTAAAAATAAAAATATACAAACATTTTGGGGTTTAATCCCATATAAAATAATATTTAACTTAAATATGCCACAAGAACAATGTTTCAGATCCTCACATTCATTGGTTATAAAAGGGTTTCCAATTATTGTTAAATATTTATTGTATAGAAATAACAAAATCCTCTAATTTCCCAGATGCAGCATTATCCAACCTATTAGCTTTATATGAGGTAGAGTATTGACGTAGTATATTTAATTGATGCTTTTATATTCATTTATTAGTGAAGCCCTAACCGTGTGGACGGTTGAAATGTTAATACTAATTATTACTGAAATGGTTTTTGGGCTGAAATTTTCAGTAGACAATTTGCATTATGAATTAATGGTAATATTTTAAAAAGTGTTAGTTTTTAATATTTATTACCGATAATTATCCGTGATAATTTATTGTTAAAGTTTGTTTAGCAGAAAATGGTTGACTTCAATTGTTGCGGTCGTAAATATTATTAAATTTAACTAAATTGGCCCATTGCTAAGACCTTGGACTTCAGGTTAACCAGTGTTACCCGAAACCGGACCTTTTATACTATTTTCGGTTAACCCAGGATGTTTATATTCGGTACTAATTGAAATCAACCATTTACTGCTAAACAAACTGTACACATTGTATTTATAAGATATCTGGAGTTCTGGGCTTTTTTTTACCACTGACAAATTATTTACTTGTCCTATATTGAATAAAATGCGTAAGATATTATTTTTATCTTCTTCTGTTCATATTTTGGCTCCCATATCAGCTGATCATGATGGTGCTGTTCTATACACAGGTCTACGGACTATTAAACACAGTCTATGCAAAGCGGTATTCAGACCATTAATGACAAGCACCCTATCTGACAGCCAAACGAAAGCAGACATAACACACAATGGCATTGCACATAAGTTAGAGTAGCTATCTCCTCCGTAATGGAGATGACACTTAAAGAAGAAGGATTTTTAGTAATGAGTATCCCATATAAGTTGTTGTCGCAGTTTAATTTTTTACGTTGATACAAGCACAGTCCAATTAAGGATTCACATATAGTACAACCTTGAAATTTTCAAATAAAAGTGCTTTTTGGGGCAACATTACAGCAAATTGTCCTGTGATTTGGTGACAAGAGAAGATAGTAAGACAGTACTATGTACTTTACAATTTATCATTTCGTGAAGTTTTTCCGAAGAAAACTAGCACGGTAGAACAGTCCAGACTAGTATATTAGACCAACTGCTGGCAATAAAACATTGATAGAGAAGGCAAATGAATACAAACTAACCATATTTCTTGCCTTCGTAGACTATGAAAAAGCATTTAACAGTATAGAGATGTGAACCATGGAACAAGCTATTAATAATAACCTGAAATCTGTAAAATAAAACTCTTTTATCTAGCCCTAGAAGACGACTATAAAACTATAAGTCAACATATGGCATCAACGGTAATGGCAACAAGTTAAATCCCCTCAGATTTGATAATTTAAATAAGCGGCCGGCTTCTCATTCGCTTCACTGCGAGTGGTTCCGTGGACGTGGGTTCGGTCCCCAACTCAGTGTACAGAAAAACAAAAAGTCTAACGCAGCAGTTTAAAATTCTAGATGAATCTGCGGCTTAGACTAGATTATGCTGGTGTCTGATCGGCCTATGGTGGAGCAGTACGGCAAGAGATAAGGGCTTGCGGCTGGGTGATACTCCTCCATAGATCCCTACCGGAAGGGCGTGACGCCTAAAAATACCGGGTATATATATATATATATATATATATATATATATATATATATATATATATATATATATATATATATATATATATATATATATATATATATTGATTTAGAGTATCAGCAATCGGTCAGGAAATAAAACTCTATTTGTTCAGTCTCAATATTTCGTCACGATTTTGTGACTTCTTCAGGAGAAAACTGTAAATTTATTAGAATAATTAATGATTATATGTAAACAAAATGAATATTTTAATACTTACAACTATAAGAATGAAAATTTAAATTTTTCTGGCATATCTAAATAAATGACATATTTTTGTTTGATTTTATTAAGGAGTTATGGTAACCGCAATATGTTATAGAGTGAATTCCCGTTGTACAATTTTCAGCGAGTAGGTTAAAATAAACAATTACTATGACAGTATTATTCATTTTATAAAGTGGAAAGATGGAATTAATAAAATTCCTGATTCTTTCTCAATTTTATTAATTCCATCTTTCCACTTTATAAAATGAATAATACTGTCATAGTAATTGTTTATTTTAACCTACTCGCTGAAAATTGTACAACGGGAATTCACTCTATAACATATTGCGGTTACCATAACTCCTTAATAAAATCAAACAAAAATATGTCATTTATTTAGATATGCCAGAAAAATTTAAATTTTCATTCTTATAGTTGTAAGTATTAAAATATTCATTTTGTTTACATATAATCATTAATTATTCTAATAAATTTACAGTTTTCTCCTGAAGAAGTCACAAAATCGTGACGAAATATTGAGACTGAACAAATAGAGTTTTATTTCCTGACCGATTGCTGATACTCTAAATCAATATTTGAAACAGTACGGTCGAAAAAATCATTTGAAATATATATATATATATATATATATATATATATATATATATATATATATATATATATATATATAAATAGCTCCCCATATGTCGCATCGGCTTGAAAATGAATATGGCAAAAACAAAATTAATGACGAACACAGTTCACCCCAGTATGAACAAACTAGCCACAAGAGAAAGGGCAATGTCCTTTCTGTTCGATATCCTAGATATACGACTATCAGATAGGAACGACAACGATTGAGTAAGTTCATGGATTTCATCTAGAAGGCCACACTGCTAGATGAAAGAACCAATGTTGGAATGCCACAATACATCATTGGAGACCCTACAAAGGTAGATGACTAGGAGGAAGACGACAGCTGAGATGGGTAGATGACATCAAAAAAATAGCCGGAACAAATTGGAAGTATGTTGCTTAGGATAGAGATCTATGAAAGAAGTTGGGGGAGGCCTGCGTCCAAAATTGGAGGATAGAAGGCTAAAAGGAAGAAGGAGTTGCCCCGAAGTTTTACAAATTATATTTTTCCATAATTTGGGTAATTGCTGTAATATTGTACCATTCATAATACATATTCATGTACATTGTTCTCACGTCTAGCAAATTTGGCGCGGCCGCTGCCACTTCATCCTCCCACCTGAGTTGTCATTCGTTGTTTTAGAATTACATTTATCTTAATTCATATGGGAATAAACGAAGATAGAAATATAATAATAATATAAATTACTCAGATAATTATCATTACGTCGACTGTCTTAAAATTACTGAAACAAAAAAATACTGAAGTACTTTTTGACATAAAAATTACCGCACTACTTGTCCCTGTGAGACCTCAGTGGGAGCTAACAAGCTTAAAATACACCTTATAATCGCTAACATCCGTAACGGATATACACGTAAAGTAATCAAACACTTTCTTTACCGTAGAAAAACATCCTTTGAATGCATTAGTTTAGGAATATCCTGCTATTATTTGTTTATGTCAACCTTCACTGTCGAATGTAATGGCTAACGTTTTACAAAGATCTCGTGAGTGTAGGCGCTTTGGTAGTAGTTAAAAAGGATAGTCTTAGAACATTTCTCAGAGAATCTGGGACCTTCAATTATATCAAAGCACCAAATTAGCTTGGTGAAAAAAAAAACATGTAGATGTATTTCTTTTACAGAAAATTTTAATTATAAGAAAATATATATAACACACAGGTTTAGTCTTTAGTAAAAATTATTAAAATTATTTATTTACTGCCGAAGAGAAGGGAATATTGATAGAGAAATAAATAATACAAAGTGGTTACCTATTAGCTATGTTTATTGCTGGATCAACAACTCAATATGGTAACAAATTGGATAGATCTCAAATTACATACTATAGAAGCAGAAATATACAAGTATATACAAAAATATTATACTTTTAAAACTTGTATCTTTATATGAGTCTGAATATTTCTCTGATGATGCCCTGATAAATATTGAATCTCAAAATGTTTTTCATAATAATTGTTCTTTAAAGTGAAAAATAAAAATAAAAAAAATAAAATATCTCATCAAGAATTTTTCTTGGTCACCTGATACATATACAACCTTACATATCTGTAATAACACAATAGTCCTATTGATAAATTTTGACTTCTTTCTAAATTTCATAATCATAACTTTTATTTTAATCTCTAGATAAAACCCACATACTAATGTCATTCTTTTTATTATAGAATCAACTATAGGGTGGACAAAGGAATCTACGATCTTTCCATCTCTAACGCAAGTTATGACCGAGACAACGGTAAATTTGAATGTAAAGTTAAAGCAGGTGGTTCCGGCACAAATCTCCATGTTCAAAAATACACTCTGACGGTTCTTACACTGCCTCAACAACCTGTCATCACACCAAGTTCGTACGTTACTGTGACCGAAGGAAAGAAGCAGGAATTGACGTGTTCCAGCATCGGAGGGTCTCCTGATCCTGAAGTTAAATGGTATAGACAAGGTAAGTCGACTTTTGTTTGATCTCTTAAAATGTATTTACCATTAGTTATATACCAATGCTCTTTTAGCTATATTTAACAGTATAATGTATCCGCAAACGTCGTTCTTTTAAATCTAGTATAGGATTATTATTACCGCGCCATATACGAACAATAGTTATTAAAAAAAAATGACAAAACAAAGCTGCTAAAGTCCGAAAATTTAAAAATTATTATTCAATATTATGTTTAGATTGAATAGTAATGGGAAATAGGTATTATTAGAAAAAAAAAACTGCATTAGTCTTATCAACTAAACATGTTGCTTGTATCTTTATAATAAATGAAATACTAAATCACATTGCAATTTTTTTGTGTGGAAGCGCAAAATAACTG
Organism: Diabrotica undecimpunctata; assembly: GCF_040954645.1. Classification (NCBI taxonomy): domain Eukaryota; kingdom Metazoa; phylum Arthropoda; class Insecta; order Coleoptera; family Chrysomelidae; genus Diabrotica; species Diabrotica undecimpunctata. The sequence continues at coordinate 133,863,329 of NC_092808.1, forward strand.
CCCACCGAAGTGTCATAACCATAAAATTCAACAATGCGTTTAATAGCTACCTACGCCTACCTTAAAATCATTCAACCGTTTGTTAATGGACTCCACAAAGACACGGCACAGGAAAACAAGACAATGCTTTTTAATTCACCTATTTTGTTAACCATACCGTAAGAAGAAGGAAATTATTTGTGGGAACGGTGAACGAGAAACCTTTTAGAGTTCATATGGCTTTGTGCTTTAACGATTTTTTTATATAAAGAAAAGAGATAAAACGCGAAAGTAATTTTTTGTAACAAAATTCTCTTTTTAGTACTGATTGTATTTTTTGTGAACGTCAAAAATTTTTTAAATAAACAAAGTAATTATAAAGTCCACAGTCAACTATTGTAAAGCCTTAGATGTAAAGTGCTATAGCACATTCGTGAAATCTAGTCTAGTTAGTATTAAATTGTAAATTATTGTTAACATATTCGTTGCATAGTTTGGCTATCATCATGACTATTTTAAATTTTGAATCAGATGCCCTAAGTTGACTTAGACTAGAGACAAATACTTCCCGGCATGATAAGTTCTATGATATATCTTTCTATACGCATACGTATATGTGCCGCAGGTATTGCAGTTCTTTCTTTCTTTCTTTCTTTAACCGTTATTTCTACTTTTTTCTTTCTCAATTCTTCTCAATACCTCAGTATTGGTAAGGCTGTCAACCCGTAATATTCTTAGAGTGATTTGCTCTTAGAATCTGCTCTCTTCCAATTTTACTGTAAATGGTTCTACCATTGAAATAAATAAATAAATTTCTGACGTCCATCAATTTTGGAGTGTCAGCTGCTACTTCATTCTCCCATTTTGCTGTAATCTGTATCTCCCGTATGGTCTTCTGCCCTTAATATTACTGTTTGGAACTCTTCTAGAAAATTTGTCTTCTTACATCCTCAACATGACTAGCTCTACTACATGAATAATTTCTACGGTTCTTCTTCTTGATGTGCCTATAGGTTACGAATGTTGGCGATCATCGTGGCAATCTTTATCTTATCTACAGCAGCGCGGAAAAACTGCAGAGATGTTGTGTTGAACCAAATTCTGAGGTTTTTTAACCAAGATGTTCTTCTTCTTCCAAGAAGAACTTGTTTTCCAAATATTTTTCCTTGAAGGATGGCTTGAAGGAGAGCATATCTGGATTCATTTCGCATATGTCCGAAGAATTTTAACTTTCGAGATTTGATGGTGGTCAGTACCTCTCGGTTCTTATTCATTCTTTTGAAGACCTCCTCATTTGTGAGTCGGTCACTCCAAGGGATCTTAAGTATTCTCCGATATAGCCACATCTCAAATGCTTCCAGTTTTCTGCGCATATCTTCGTTCCAGGTCCGCGATTCAACACCATAAAAAAAGGACAGAGAAGACGTAGCATCGCAGCATTATTACTTTTTTATCAAGAGAGAGGTTGTGACTCTTGAAGAAGGCCCCCATCCGATTGAAGATGGATCTAGCTTTTCTGATGCGTGCTCTAATCTCCTGGTTGTTGGTCCATTCTTCATTTATTATGGTGCCGAGGTAGTTGTAGTGCGTCACTGTTTCTACAGGGGATTGGTTGACGTAGAGTTGACCTTCTGTTATCCTTTTCTTGCTAATTATCATAAGCTTTGTCTTCTTAACGTTTATATTGAGCCCATATTGTTGACTGTAATACGTGATTTTGTTCATTAGAACTTGTAGGTCTTCTAAGTTGTCCGCAAATACTATGGTGTCATCTGCATATCTGATGTTGTTTAGACGGTAACCATTTAGTAGAATACCTTTTTCAGTTTCGTGTAAAGCTTCGATAAATATTCTTTCATTGTACATATTGAAGATTAGAGGAGACAAAATACAGCCTTGCCTCACTCCACGCATGATTTTCACATAATCAGTGTGTTCACCTTCAACTCTGAGATTTTCTGTCTGATTCCAGTTAAGATTTCTAATTATTTTCAGATCTTGGTTATTAATTCCTGCTTCTTTTAGTATTTGCATCATCTTGGCGTGCTGTACTCGATCAAACGCTTTCTCGTAATCAACTAGGCATGCGTATACGTCGCAGTTGACGTCTCTGCGTCTCTGGAATAAGACTTGTATTGCACAGCTTGTAGATTCTCTTATGGCTCCTTCTATGGCTCCTATGTGCTTCTTTTTGGCTCCAAATATTTCATATACAGTCACAGCGGAAGAGTCCATTTGTGTACCTAACGAGGGGATGGCTGTTAGGTATACAAAATGTCAAAACTGACCATAATTGGCGATTTTGATTTTTGAAATGTTTCATCATAATTTTTATAAAATTTAAAAATACAGAAGCATGGTATGAAGTTTCGTGCTAGTCTAAAGTACCGCCTACTGTACCACTTTTTTGTGTTTTCATAATCACTAATGTCTCACATTCATAACTTAAATTCCATTGGTCTAATGATGGCTTTATAGATTCTACTCTGATTTGTTATCTATTTCCTCTTGTCTTATCTTCTCTTATCTGTGCCAATGTTTGTCTTTTGTATGTTGGAACCTTATGGAAGATGGAAAATGTCCTGATCCTGGGCCACACGGCTACACAAATAAGGATACTACGGTCCGGGCTTCAGTCTGGTAGAGGTGTCTTAGTCGGGGTTTGATAGAGCTAGACTACAAGAGATTCGCCAGTGAGGAAAATATACTTAAGAGAATAAACTTATGGGCACCACCCTATTTTTGAAGGAATAGGGAAACCTAGTAGATATGAGAATGGAAAGAAATGGAAAGAAAGTAAGAGGAGTTAGAGAGAATTATATCACGCAATAAGTACTAACAATACGACATTACGACATTATATACAATACACATATGCAGCTAAATTAATAAAGTTATACAATAAATCATATCTGAAAGAGACAATATCAACTAATCAACAACTTTTATGTTGAAATAAAAGAATAAACATTGGCTCTATTAGTGTTATATTGATAACTCAAAAAAGATAAGATTGATGGCAAATAGAAGTGACGTCCAAGTCTATAATTATTAATGAAGAGTCGACATTGGCGAGACAGTTACAAGAAATGATCTTAATAACCGACTTACCGCAAAAGTTGATCTGCTTAACTCGAAGGATAGCACATAAGTGAAATAACACTTTGCTATATTCGTATGAGAACTTACATTTTCTCTAAAAAGAGTATTTTTTGGCTTATGCGAGATTAGTCCTAATTATATCTTAGGAGAGAGAATCGTTTCGGGTAAAAAGGGCTTTCTCGTCGTTTTTTTTTTAAACGATTTTCGGATAAGGTTTTAGAAAGAGAGAAAATTATATCTGTTCTTAGAAGTGAAGGGTTAGTAACTAGACAAAACACACAATCTATTGACTCTTTTCCCTACAGTATTTTAAACGTTTGCATTAATTCGGTCGTTTTTCCTGAATTCTTCGCTATATTATTAACGTAGGAAATTATTTATTATTTAATTAGTATATTTTTAAGATTCTTAGTTTTATTAAATAATTTTTAATAACGGCTCTAAGACATATCATTGTTTATTATTGCATTTTTGTCTTTTGTCTGTTGTACCCTGTATTAGTAATAACAAATAATACTAATCAACAGTTTTTTAGCGCATTTTTCGAAAGATCTATTTTATTTTATTAGTTTATATCCTCACAAGCTCTATAATTCCTTTTTCCAAGTTACATCAAACGAAAAAAAGTGAACCTACTCATAGACTGCCACTGATTAAAGAGATCGTATATGTAATAACGTTGAGAGGAATAAGAGTCTTGCAAATTTGCAAAAGCCCTGCTACATTTATGACGTCATCGCGTTCGAGAGGCTGTTAACAGTTGGAGAGGTCTTTCCCTCAAAGTTGACAACACTTCACATCGTCAAGTATCTCGAAAAATTCCTTACCAACGACGATAAGTATTAGAAAGGGGCTATGTAAATAAGCAATTAGTTATGGGCAGTTCTGGGAGGAAAAAATCCGTAGGTTTGAATTTAATTTATTGGGTCAAATTACTGACGACTGAGTATTTAGTATACAAATGTATTCAGTAGTTAAAGTGGACTCTTTGGTTAACGGTAAAAAGTAGTATGTTCATTAGAGCTCGTTTTAAATTTTTTTCAACGTAGATTTTTCAATTTCAAAAGACAGGTAGAAATATTTGATCTCGACTGACGAAAGTAAATTATATCCTAATCAAAAATCGCTGCACGTAATATTTCATTTGTTACCGAGTTCTCTAATCTAGAAATGCAATCCAGCGTTAATTTGGTTTCATTGGCACCAAACTACATTAAAACTTTCATTGGATTATAACATCTTTGTATACGTTGTTTATATTCGCAATCCTGCATTATGTGTTTGTTCATATTATCTGTTGCGAAGAGAAGTGTTTACTGTTGATCTACAAGCAAATAGCACACAAGCAATTAGTATGTTGTCGTCCAATAGTTTAAGATTTGGAAACGCTAATTAATACAGTATTAGATTGTTTTGGGAATTATTAATTATCTGTTAATGAGTTTTGATAGATCCATCGATATCCATCGACAGTTTTTGAACTTGTTTCTAAAATCATTTAGGACTAGTTAGAATAAAATTAAAAATTTTAAAAGTAATAATAACTAAAATTTTTATTCGTGATGGTTTTACAGTCCCTTACACTAAATTTAATGACATGTCGCCATTTGGTCCTCTTAGAGCCGATTTTCTGACTATTCGTCACGGAATGTATCTATACTTGATCTCCTGATCGGTACATGTGCTATCTCTGACCACTAATAACATTGTGTTCCATTATATCTATATACCAAACTTTATTCGACTGTTTTTGCAAATAGGCTTTCTCTTGGCCAAGATTTCTTAAAATCGTAATTCATTCAGTACTATTTCGATCTGTCTTAGACGAAGCTGCCTTATTATGCTATGAGGTTTGCCTGCGGGACTCTGAGTGGAGCCATCGAGGCCTCTAACGGTTGAAGAATATATTTCCCAGTTTGTACGCCCATACGTCTTAAAAGCGATCCTCAATGCTCTGTAGGAGATCGCGTCGATCGAGAAGATTAGAATTTGTCCACCCTCCCCGATTTTTCAATAATCAGCCTTCTATTAAAACAAGTCTGCTTCTTCTCACAGGCCCTTCAAAATCCTCGCCATATAAAAATGGTACATTCATTAGCACTAAGCATTCTTTTATGGAATTGTTGAGGTTGATTCTGACTTTCGACAGGAGCCTCATTCACAGCTTATTCCAGTTTGTTGACAATAATGTTTGCCTGATCCAATTAAGTATGAAGATGGTTTCTGTATGCCATGTTTATCCTGAATTCTTAATAACATTGCTATATAAGCTGTATACATTGCTAGACTGCTCGTTAGAGTTCCTTAGTTTGTTAGTAACTTTTTGTTGCGGGGGTTGAATGGTATTCTCCTGAGCTCTCGTTTTATTTCATTTCATCCATCCTTTATTTTTTTTTATTTCTCTTTGGGTCTATTTTTCTAGCGTAACTATTATGTTTTTCAGTATACAAATCTTATGTTAATCTATAGCTGTAATTTCTGAGTCACTAAGTCTCTAAAAAACCATCTTTTTTTTTAATCGAAAGTTTAGATTTTCTACGATCTAAGGTTGTTGTTAGAGCCATATTCTGTACCGGGATATGTCTTAAATACCATGAATACCATTTATGATGATGATAAATATAAAATTTATTTGGTTTCTAAAGATATTTCATTTACTATATTGCGGAGACTGACAAGTAAAAAGTCTAGGAGATGGAGCTTTAACCAAGTGTTCATTAATTATTTTCCTTATTTCCACCAACGACCAACTCGGGCGAGCATTCACTGTGAACACACATTAGGTACTGTGAAATGCTAGAGGGCTTTTTGGCCCAAGAGGTTCCTCCAAATTTTTTTTTGCAGTATTGTCAGGGATACATCTAAAGAATATAGTTTCGTCAAGGCGACGTCGCTTATCATATTTTCTCGAACAAAGTAATTTCTCGTACAGGCACCATTAAAAGGTCTTCTAGCAGTCCTGACCTCAGTCCTCTTGACTGTTTTCTATGGAAATACCTAAAAAGTAAAGTATACGCGAATAAAGTGACGAATCTGAGCAAGTACAATATTGCATTAGAAATGACGACAATTTTGTGAGCAATGTATCTACGTATTGTTACCGATCTTCTTTCGAGATTAGAAGAGTGATGGTCAGTATCTACAATAAATTCGGCTATTTTGTACTTTATTTATAACGATCCAGTGTTCTACACAATCGAATGCTTTTTCGAAACCAACGAATACTGTAAAGTTATGTAATTTCATCAATTTAATAATGCTCTCTATTCGCTACCAATTAGTGAAAGCAAGTAGTCCGCCTTCGGTTTGGGTCCGTACGCGGTCACCGACAACGTCACCAATTTTAGCATCTATGCAATATAAAAAGTCCAATTCGGTTAATTAAACTGAATGCAGTCACCGTATTTGGTTGCCTGTCGAATGTAGACTCGCGAATCAATAACATGAATATTTTAGTAAGTACAAAACTGAACAACACATTGGGAGTGATAATGGGTGATGTCTGACCTATCATCTTTTTATGTAGAATTGTTACTTTAGAGCATAATGTTTCTTTCATCCATTTCTTATTTAATCTTAAAAGTCTATTTTTTATTTTAAGCTGTAGTTACTTTCTATTGTTTTCCGTAGATTCGTGTTATTTGTTCAAATTTTTATATAGTATTGGCCATTGCTTCTACGATTTTTTTGTAATTATGTTAATTTAAGCTGACGTTTATCAGTTATTTCTATTGGATCTTTATTTTTAATTATTGTATTCTCTTTCCTGATGCCACCCAATATGTAGCATCGTCGATTTTTAATAATTTTTAACACGTTAAGTACCACGTGGTATAATGCGCGTGCCACACCCAATTTTTATTGTGTAACTTCCTTGTAAACCAAGAAGGCGTTTACAACTGCAGACTCCAATAATAATTCGATAGCAAGCTTTCTGTACCATTTTGTTCCTCTGCGTAGACAGTGGGAATATGGTTTTATTTGGTCAGACAGGTCAATGTAATTTTTAGCTCCGTTATAATTGATTATTGCTTCGGATTTTTCTACTGCACCACCTCTTTGCAATACTTCTTTTGTATTATCTCTATGAAGGGTGCTGAGCATAAGCACATCCCTCTTGTCACGCCATATAATGACCATAATTCCGGAATCACTTTCTCTGGCATATATTTCTTTTGGTTTTATTTTTTGGACCACCTCTTTGGGATTATATTTTCGGTTGCTACATAGGGTGCCCACCAGATGCGTCTTTCGTTCTAATAATTTGGTTGCCAAGGAGAGACTTGTATAATAATTATCCGGATACAGTTCTCTACCAGAATACAGAAGATCGTTCATTAGAGCAAATACACTCATTCGAAGATGCTTGACCGCCATTTTCGGTATCCGCTCCACAATAAACCCGAAGATTATAAGTGTACCCTCCTTCTGTACACAACTTGTACAGTTTTATACCGAACTTGTGCCTTTTATTTTTTATGTATTGCCTAAATCGTAGTCGACCACGAAATGATACCATGGTCTCGTCAATGCACACTTTTTTACCAGGCGTTAATACTTTTTTAAAAGAACTGTAAGGAGGGGAGTACATTTGCGAAGTTTGTTGTCTGCAAAAGCATTATTATTATTATCGCTAAAATGCCACCAACTTAGCAATAACTCAAAACGGTTCATCGACATAAGACGGCTGATTTCATTTTGATATAATAATGAGTTTTTCCAATACGATTGTATAGTGGGCAACTTATACAAGCCCATCCATAATAGGATACCAATAAACCTTTCCATTTCCAGATGATCAGTTGGAGTCCACTTTGTGATGCTCGATTTTTGTGTCATGCCTTCTTTCGCCAAACACTGCTCGCCATAGAGATTGGTTTCGTTAACCATGAGAGTAATCACTTCGTCAAAAACAAATAACTTAAAAAAACTATAGGGATCCCTAATTATATAATCTTCACAGATTTGAGTTCTAACTCTTCTCTTTCTTTTCCATCAAAGTCAAAATTCTTAAAAGATGATCTGTCAACAGGATTTCACTGTAAGTTATTCAAGTCAATTAGGTCATCTTGATGATTACTTCTATTTTCTGGGCCACTTTCAACTCTGTACTGGGAAATTACGTATTCAATAAAATTGTCTACATTTTGTAAATTTGAATGATTATCTGACCCTGTTTGTGAGCTAAATCTCCAACATCATTCATCATCATCATCACTGGCTCGACAACCCTTTTTGGGTCTTGGCCTGTTCCAGGATTCTTCTCCATTCTGATCTGTTTCGTGCTTTTTTTCTCCAGTTTTTTATTTTTAAGGTTGTTATATCATTTTCTATTTGTTCTAAGTATCTCAGCTTCGGTCTTCCTCTTGTTCTTTTTCCTACTGGCATCTATTTGAATATTTTGTTTGGTATTTCGCCTTCTTCCATTCTTTTTACATGTCCTATCCAACGCAGCCGTCCTATTTTAATGAATGTTATAATATCCGGATCCTGGTATATTTTGTATAGTTCAGAGTTGTATCTTCTTCGCCATATTCCGTTTTCTTTTGTGTCCTCATATATGTGTCTCAAGATTTTTCTTTCAAAGGTGGCTAACAACGTTTCCTCTCTTTTAGTGAGTGTCCAGGTTTCTGAGCCATATGTGAGTACCGATCTTATTAGGGTTTTATATATTTGGCATTTTGTTTTTCTTGCGACGTTATCTCCAACATCATTAGTACCGATCTTATTAGGGTTTTATATATTTGGCATTTTGTTTTTCTTGCGACGTTATCTCCAACATCATTAGAGGTAGATAAACTATTTGATTTGGTTGAAGATGCTCCGGAATCCATTGCAACTTTACTTCTTGGCATAATTTACGTTTTTTTGGGACAAAACCTGCACTAACATCGCTATTTTCATCTTCCGAGTCACTCGAAGCTTGCGAACTAGGAGAGTAAGCATCAGACGAATAAACATCACCTATTATTACAGAGTCATTTTCCTCATCCGTCATTAGTTCATCCCACAACTGTAAAATGCGTTTCTGCCCTTTTTCGTAATCTCCCATTGTGCATACACCTTGTTTACATTCACTTTACTACACTGCTATTCTCGAAAACTCTGTTCATCTAAGGAGCTAACAACAGACTGGCTTGCACGAGTCGCTTGATTCTCGAGACGGTTACTTTGTCCTTGAATACCAGGCAGTGCCATGGTACAACGTATGTACCACATGGCCCCATAGAAGCAATAAAAATTATTTGGGCCGCGTGACACAAACCTTAGGCCACAAAAAAATCTTTCAAAATTCACAATAAAAAGACTTCTTCTTTAGATGCAAATCCACTAATGGATGTTAGCGATCACATTTTCCATTAATTCTCTATTTCTTGCAATATGTATCAGAGATTGTATGTCGTTAATCCCTGTCCATTGCCTTATGTTTCGGAGCCAGGACATTTTCTTGCGTCCCATTCCTCTCTTGCCTTCAATTTTACCCTCGATTATAAGTTGGAGGAACTGGTATTTTTCATTTCGCATGATGTGACCTAGATACGCCGTTTTCCTTTTCTTGATGGTTTCGAAAAGTTGGCGTTCTTGGTTTATTCTTTTAAGGACATCTATATTTGTGATTTTCGCTGTCCATGGTATTTTTAGGATACGGCGATAGAGCCACATTTCGAAAGCTTCTAATCTGTTTATATCCCTCGTTTTGAGTGTCCAGCCCTCTACGCCATATAGCAGCACTGACCACACGTAACACTTAGTAAACCTTAGTCTCAGTTGAAGATCGAACTCTGAACAAGTCAGTACCTTCTTGAATTTTACGAAAGCTTGTCGAGCTTGCTCAATGCGACATTTTACTTCCCTGTCCGATGCCCAGTCTTCAAAAAGCGACGATCCCAGGTATTTAAATTTACTCACTCTTTCAATGGACTTAGTATTCAGTGTTATGGTGGAGTTTTCAAGTGCATCCAAGTTTCTGGAGATGATCATAAATTTGGTTTTTTTGGTATTAATCTCTAATCCCATTCGCTTACTGTATTCTCCGATTATAGTGACAAGTTGTTGAAGATTGACTATGTTGTCACAAATTAAGACACCATCATCAGCATATCGTATGTTGTTGATCAGTACTCCATTCACTTTGATTCCCATCTTTGCATCCTCCAGAGACTCTTGAAATATGGCTTCCGAATAAATGTTAAATAAAAGAGGGGAAAGCACACATCCCTGTCGAACGCCCCTTCTTATATGTATGGGTTTGGATATAGAATTGTCTATTTTTAACTGTGCCGTTTGATGCCAGTACAAGTTTTCAATGCATCTTATGTCTTTTTGGTCTATATCAACTTTCTTGAGGATCTGCATTAACTTGTGGTGTTGGACACGATCAAACGCTTTTTGGTAATCTAAAAAGCATAGGAACACATCCTTCTTCTGATCGTAACAATTTTGGACCAGCACCTGTGTTGCTACTATTGCTTCTCGTGTTCCTAAACCTTGCCTAATAAATAATAATAAAAAGACAGATACCCAAAAATATTATTGAAATAGATTATAAAATACTTTCGCAAACAGACACTATTACAAAAAAGATTGGTCCCAGGGACCATCAATTTTCATTGTATGGTGGCGCTTAAGGTGCTAAATTGTTTGTCCTTGTATCGTGTTGTGTTAATGTATCATTTAGTGTTTATGAAATTCTCCATATATTGTTGGATAGCCCAATTTTGACGAAATGCCCCTCAAGATGCTCTAGGAGCGAAAGTACTTGGGCAAGATTTAATAAAAAAAACTGTGCTACCTTTTATTTGATTAAAATTCATTTATTCGAGCTTTCAATCTTATATCACATTATTGCTTTTGTTCGTGTTACTTTTTAATTAATGGTGTTATTTGTATTCTTCTAATATATAGAGTTTAATGTTGCTTTTCCTAACTTTTATTCGGATCATACAGCAAAGACATTCAACCGTTTCTTACTTTCAGTTGTATCCTCATTTCCCCCAAAAGCTGATTCATTGGCGGTGTAATTAAAGTAAAGATTACTAAAATCCCACAGAAGATATTAAAGTCATAACTTGGGATGCCGGAAGTGTTGGTGCTAAATCCCTGTCTTGCATAATTAAGGGATCTAAAAAATTCGTAAGATTAAGAAAAGAAAAACCATCCAAAAAACTTCTTTGCTTATAATTATATATAATAGTTGAAGTCCTTGAGAAAAACCTAATTTAGGATGTATGCTAATTTAATTTTCTCAAACACTATTCGCTAAAATATCCGGCCAACACCTTCATTAACGCTTTGAACTAGTAACCTACAGACTGTAACAGCGTTTTGTTGAAGTTTTAATCCTTTAAGGGGTTACTTTCCGGAGAGATGTTCTGACATTATATCCTCTTAGCCGGGTTTTTATGTTTTCTAAAAAGCGACCTCTAGTTGCACTACGGAAAAACCCCTTAACTTGATAAGATAAGGATGTTAAGAGTTGCCTCTGGACGAGATTAGCTCCCACTAACTGAAAGCAAAATAATGTAGACACCTGACAAGGGCAAAAATAAAGTTTTCGTTTATTAGTGTTACATTATCCGACGAAAAAACAGTGCCGGAGGTTAAAAGATATTGTCAAGCGGTATAAAATGATAAAAGTGAGCGGAGATAAAACTGCTCACTTTTCAGGAAGGAATTTCCAAGCTCATTTTACGGCAATATGAACACTGTAATAAGAGCAAAATAAAACACTATTCAAAGAAATTGTCGGGGGAAATTTAGACGTAGTTGTAAAAAATCCTTTGAAACATTATAACTAACTGAAAGCTGATTAAAAAATATTTAGAATAGCTTTACGCAGACTTTATTATTTGTATGGTCATATGTTCTTTGATACATTTTATAATATCCCATCTAGTATAACATCCCATATAATATTTCAAGCAGAATTTCTCTCGATAGTTTTTTGTGCTCAAAATTGTTTTAAAATTTGCCACAATTCTGCTATAATATTAATTGACCAGAGACGAATGGAACAGAAATGAATGGAACGGTCTAGCTGTGGAACTGAAATGGAACTGGGCAGGCCATGTAGCGAGAACGCATGACTTATGATAGACGAGCAAAACTACAAATTAGAGGCCAAGAGCAGACAAACGTAGTAGTGGAAGACCACCTACACGTTGGGTAGCGGGTAGGAACTCTTTAAATTCTTGAAGATAGCCCTATCAGGAAAAATGAATCAATCCCTGAAAAGGGTCAGCCTCGTGGAATCTGGAGGAGGCAAGAATTCGTTTAGTACACACACAATGCACATCGGAACATATAACATCAGAACGATGAGGACAGAAGATAATCTAGAAGAGTTGCAAGAAGAACTTAGAAGACCAAAGTGGTTCTCAATTGCTACCTACATTATGGTATTTGCACTTACCATACCTACCTTCCTGTTCGTTTCTGTCTACGTCGAATATTCTGCACTCGAATACACAGCCGTGTCAGCCACTCTACACTCTGCGCAAGTTCCATCTGCAACCTTCCCTATTCTATACAATCCAGGTAGGCCTTGGTAGGTCAGTTAAGAACTGGGTGAAAAAGTAAGTAACGTCTCTGTCACCGCACTTCATCCATTCTGCGATATTTGGAATTAATACTCTCATTCAGGTCACCCTATGCTTATTTTTCCATTCTTCTTGCCACTCCGTTATGCTGCTATTCCTAGGTTACATTTTCTGCTGCTCATTCTTCTCGTAGGTTACTGCATTTTCCTTCGCCATTAGGTGGATGGGTAACACATCCGCGATCACTGTCTGGCCACTGTTGATGTTGTTCTATATGCACGTGCTACCCTTAGTAGTGCTTTTCTTCGGACTTTCTCTAGCGTCTGCAGTAAGTCTAGCTTATTTTTCACGTGCTCCTTTGTCATGTTGAGGAGTGCCTTCCATTTATTTACGACCTTTTTCACCTTTCTCAACGCTCTTAGTTCTCCGCTTTCTGTCCTCTCCTCTACAGCCTTAGCCTCCCCTGTGTAGTCCATATTCTTTCTGTTTTTCTCCTCTCTCCCTGAGTTTTCTGATCCTCCCTTTCTCTCCCTTGCTATCAGTTCTCATAGGTAATCTACCTGTGGAGTATCTCCTTCCCAAGATCTCAGATTCCCCAGTTCTTTGTTTCGACTCCAGGTCCCCGTGCAGGTTGTCATCGTTTTCCTTGTGTTTTATTTTATTAAAATTAATCAGTTTTTTCGTATTCGTATAATATATTCCTTCGAGTCGGGAAGAACAATGGTCCAGGTATATAGTGCTCCCTTATCAAGATAATGTATTCATCACCTTGGGAGCCACTGCATTCCGCGTAGCCATTCATCCCCTACTCACAGCGGCTCACGGTGATTACGTATTTTTTATCCAGGTGTACTGCTGTCTTGATTTGCAACAGTTGGCGGTCACAGCAACACTCATATATCGCGTGGTGTTCCTTAATATAGCTGTTTACCATACACTGTGATGGATAAGGAGTGGGTGATGTTTTCTGATAGTACTCGGAATTCAGATTGATATATCTTTGGATATCTTGGTTGTCGACCATTTGGTGACTGTGTTTTAAGCCGCAGATTTAGAAGGTGACAGTAAAGTCTTGAAGGCCTTCAAATTTTCGCCAGGGATTCGTACAATCAGATGAAGGTTTTTTCTGGAGGAAGGCGCACCGATTGGAAATGATTGTTGCGCCTTTCAGCGTCCAGTGGCGTAGTCTCGCGATCACCAGGTGCACCGATGCCGGTGACTATTCTTGGTGTCATCGGTCGTGCTTACCTCACATTAGTTGGCCTTCGAGCGTGTCGAGATCATTCCACAGCCTAGTAGCAAGGAATCGATGCCAAGTACGTCAACTGTCAAATTGGCTGCTACAAAGGGTATGCTAACATAATTTCTTAATTTATAATTTTTTTTTAAATGATTTCCAGATAGGATAATTCAAAAACAAATTAATGTAAAATGTAATTATCAATAAAATTATATATATATATATATATATATATATATATATATATATATATATATATATATATATATATATATATATATATATATATATATATATATTAACCTTAAATACTTTTTTCGGAGATAAATTAGACCCCCTCCCGTTTTAAACCGGAAATTCAGGTTCGACACCTGAGAATTGCCGAAAAAGGGAAAAGAAAATTAGAAAATTGCCATCAGTATTTTCCATTTCGATAAAAATCTTTAAACGACATAAAACGTTTCTATCTCTAAGATGTCTGCATCAACGAAAGAGTAATCTCCAAGAAAATTATTTTTCGATTGCTTTTCGTTTCATAACATTCCATTCTACGAGAAATACATATAAGTATCTAGTGCCTCGGTATAAGTAGATATGTGAAGACGTTTATAGTGGTTGATGGGTCTTTAATGAAATATTAGCAAAATAACCAATTATTATTCGTATGTAAGTCAATTTTTGATTATCGGGATGGTGATAGTAACATTATTTGATATGTATACAATAAAAATCTAATAATTCTAATAAATTTTAAGTTTATTTAATACAAGAAGTGGTGATATCTGAAGCCCCTGAAAATGTTTCGTATCTCACTAACTTTCGTTCCAATATTTTTATTTCCATTTTTATTGTCCTTTTCCGCCTGTTTTCTCCATCATATTATATTCGGTATGCTTCTTGATCTGTCTCCCTTAAGGGTCTCCGCCATTCTGCTTATGTGATTATTCCATTCTTATTTTATATTTAGTGTCCATTCGTGTCCATCAAATCCTACATATCAAATAGATATTTCTGCGTAAAATTAAATGACCAACAATCCAACCTCTGTCCTTTCAACTGGAGTTGGGAGCTCGACGGAGTCACACAGAGTAGTGTTCTCGGACCGCTGCTTTTCTCACTGTACATAGCCGATATACCAGAGACTAATAATACTACAATCGTTTCCTTTGCTGACTACGTAGTACCTAATACTAGCTGTAAATGAAGATCCCATACAAGCCTCACAAAACCTGCAACATGATCTGGACATACTCAGTGATTGTTACACAAAATGGCGAACAAAAGTAAACAAAACAGCATCAAATAACATTTACCAACCGCCCACCTGTAAGAATGGACAATGTAAGGCCTTCATCTGCACCAACGTCTCACTTGGAAGAAACATTATTATCCAGACCAAATGAAGACAGCTCTACTTAAAATTCCTTAAAAGGATATAATTGGAAAAAATTATTTAGTTTTATATTTTATGTTATGCAGACGATGCCTTACTGGTAGTGAATAACAAAAAGGGACGAAAACATATATTTAATAGAGCACCAAATTCTTTCAACAAGAAAATTTCCAACTATGAAACAAATTGCATGGCAACATGAAAGACTCGTCTGTCATGAACGCTTGGAGTAGATGGAGTATTTATCAAGCAATAAATAAAATTGAAATATTCAGGCCTCAAACGATCAGGTTTTTGGCGATGCTAGGGCGGAAGAACGAGAACTGCAGGAGCAGCAAATAGGAATGATGTTTATATGATGCAATATCGAGAAATCAACTGAAAACAACAAATATGAAGGGACTTTGTAGAATAACTGAAAATAAACTTGACTGAAATAAAGCCTTTATTTTCTGAATCAAAAATAATTTACAAAATCAATGTATTTCAGTGCCTGAACAAGTGGTTCAAACGTTTAAACAAATATTTTGAAATTACCTTCTCCGGCGTTAAAAAAATGTTTCGAGGATGTCTTTAATATCTTGACCTGCATTTAGATAATTTTGAAATATAATATATCCATTTTTTCTTATAAATATGTTTTTCTGTCTTCCTCAAAGCAAATAAATAAGTAGCAAATTTCGTCCTTGTTAAAAGTAAAAACTTTGGCCAATATTCATGTATTTTGAGAGCAATATCTAAAATTAAATTTATTAGAACTAAAATTTTATTGTTTTGTTTATCATGCTAGATTTGAGAAGTTCATTAAGTTAATTTATTTTTATTTGTATAAATTATATTTTATTGCTGATATTTTGCGCAAAAGAAATCGCACGGGAATAGAATATATTATCTATTCTCCAACTGTTAACTTTCTCATAATATTGGTTTGTGGGAATGTGCTTTCTGCAATTTAAATTCACAAAATGTAAATAATCTCTTAACAGATTATAAGTTTTAGTTTTAATATTTCATATGTCTTAATTAAAAACTGGATTTGTTTGTTAGGGGGAAATTTTGATCCAGGTAATAAAGGCTAACTACTACATATAAAATTGTTTCTTCTATAAAAATAACTTTAAATTATGTCCGGGTTTTCCAATATTTATGATTTGATGACAAGGAATCAATGAAGAGTAAAACAATCAAAG
Source organism: Diabrotica undecimpunctata (assembly GCF_040954645.1). Taxonomy (NCBI): domain Eukaryota; kingdom Metazoa; phylum Arthropoda; class Insecta; order Coleoptera; family Chrysomelidae; genus Diabrotica; species Diabrotica undecimpunctata. Next base: position 133,879,772 of record NC_092808.1, read on the forward strand.
AATTAATGAAACGACATCGACAAACTTATCTATAAAAGCTGGTATTCCGCAAAAAGTATACTTGGATCACTACTTTATTCATTTTACATTACAAACTCATAATAAACAAAAATACATACAGTCACCGTAACTTTTGCTGATTATACTCCTCGCGTTATTATCCAGATGATAGAAGATCAGTAGGCCGTATCTGGAAAAGATGGAAGGATGATGTCGAAGCAGAATTGTTTAGGATTTAGGTACAACGATCGGGAATGAAGGCACAGGATTGCTGTTAGATATTATCATTTTCTTGCGATTTAGTTGTTCATTGTTTGTTTTCTGTTGTTTTAGCTTCGAGTTTTTAATATAAATAAGACTAACATACTGGGGCCCAATGATGGGTCATATATTGTAAGCCTTGAAACCAGTAGCCCAAAATTTACCATCATAAAATAATAAAAACTACTTAACCCTTTCGACTCCCTTGGGACAATACGTCCCATCAGAAATTAAAAAAATTCTTGATGGATTCGACCGTTACTTGATGAAAATGCATTTTATGTAACAATAAAACACTGAAAACTTTGTTTTCAAAACTTTCACAAAATATATTATAAAATCTTATCACTACAGCTGTTTCGGCAGAGTGCCTTTCTCAAATGATCTATTTTTGCCATGCGTTTACACTTTATAGTCTTTAATGAAATAAGTTGAGGAGGGGACGACTTTTTGTCTCAAGTTGATCATTCAGAATTATATCTGTGTTTTTTAATTTGTTAATTTCCATAGATTCTAACAAAGATAGCTTAAAGCCTTTATTTTGAATGTGCAGATCTGTGATCAGGATGTGAATGTTCTTCACATTCAAAATAAAGGCCTTAAGCTATCTTTGTTAGAATCTATGGAAATTAACAACTTAATAAAAAACACAGATATAATTCTGAATGACCAACTTGAGACAAACAGTTCTCCCCTCCTCAACTTATTTCATTAAAGACTATAAAGTGTAAATGCATGCCAAAAATAGATCACGTGAGAAAGGCACTCTGCCGAAACAGTTGTAGTGATAAGATTTTATAATAAATATTGTGAAAGTTTTGAAAACAAAGTTTTCGGTGTTTTATTGTTACATAAAAAAATTCTGTTGGGTAAACGAAGCCCAATTTTACATTGAAATTATGACGCTTCCTCGCCTTTCTGATTACTCTTCTTCAAGGCCTTCTATCGGTAAGTTATTTATAAAACAAATCATTTCAAGGAATAGATGTTTGGTGCTTCAAGCTAAATTGTACATGAATCACCCGAAAAAGCCAGAAAATGCTTCAAAAACCTACTATACTGATGAATTTGTTTCTTGCTTGAAGTACACTTTTCAGAAATACAGGTCAGATAGCTCTTGTCGAAGTATTAATGAGAGCATGACGAAGTTTAAGGCCGAAGTACATTGAAACAATAGATTGAGAACAAACCTATAAAAAGAGGAATAAAGACATGGGTTAGATCCGACTCTGATATAGGTTATACATATGATATAAATATTTACAGTGGAAAAGTGGAAGATATCTTAGGTGAAAGAGTTGTGCACGCACTCTCAAGTACGATAAAAGGTGATAATGTCATATGCCTCTCCTCAATAATAAGTTAGTCAGAGGAGAGTCACAGTTCGTTTGCACGGACGGATGCAGGAATAATTGGAACGAAATGGCAAGACACTAAGGAAGTATTGTTATTGAGTAATTGCCAAACAGATACCTTAATCACTGTAAAAAATAAAGGACAACAGTATAAAAGCAGACGTCTCTTGCCCAGAAGCTACAGTTTTTACAACTGTAGCTGTATGGGTGGAGTTGACTGGGGTGACCAAATGTCTGGATTGTATGATTTAGATAGAAAATCGCCCAAACAATGGAAAAAAGTCTCTTTTAGACTCACAATGGCAGCGGCTGTCAATAGTTGGATTATTTACAACCAATTAAATCGCAAGACAATTCCATTCAACGATTCTTTACTGACAATAGGAGGTGAAAATTTAGTAACCGAAGGAAGAACCTCTACCAAAGTTCATGTTCCAAAAAAATCTGTAGGAAGACCTTCAAAGAGAACAAAGAATATGATAAATGTAGGGATTCATTTACCAATCATAGAAAAATCTCGTCGTCATTGTACGGTGTGTTCTGCCAAGAAAAAAAGAAACAAGAACACAAATGATCTGTCAAAGGTGTCAGGTACCCTTATGTAAAGAATGTTTTACTCCTTACCATTTATAAAAATGTTTTGTTACTTATACTGTGAATTATTAATGGTTAAATTCAAAAGAAAATTGTTTTTAAGGTTTTTATTTCATATAATAAAAGGTTGAAACCTATTGAAAATTTTTATTTCGATACCATTGGGATATATCGTCCCACTAAAAAAAAACCAATATATCACAGGATAAAAGGACTCAAAGGAAAAAAAAGGGGGGGCGAAAGAAGACTTATCCCCCATATACTAGTAGTATTATGGACTCACCTTGGCATCCTTTTTATCATTTGTGTGGAAAATAATCTTAACAAGTGAACCCACAGGGTCAAAACAACATGCAAATTTGACAGGAAGTAGGCTTTACTAGGTTATCGATAACCTAGCTATGTTGAATGAACAGTGGTGCAGGAAATGCAAAATCTGTTATGCATGCCCTCTGTGAATGTGAAATGCTTAATGACATGCATATACATATATTCGAGAACTAGGCGAAATCCTTATACTCTCTATAAGAAAATGCTTTTGTTAAGAGCATAGGACTTATTGGGGATATATATATATATATATATATATATATATATATATATATATATATATATATATATAAATATATATATATATATATATATGTTGATCTAAAGAAAGCATATGACTCAATACCTAGAGTCAAATTATGGGAAGCAATGAATGATCTCGATATCCGACAAACACTAATAAAAGCAGTTAAAGCACTATACAAAGAAAACAAAGTAGCTATTAAATGTGGAAATAAAGCCTACAATCCATTTAAGACGACAAAAGGACTTCTACAAGGCTGTGCTACGTCCCCTACTCTGTTTAAAATATTCTTGGAAAAGACACTCAAACCATGGAGGAGAAAGTGCGAAAGAATGGGCATACCAGTAAGAGACGAATACCTATACACCTTAAGTTTTGCCGACGATCAAGTAGTCATCGCACAAGATGAAGAAGATCTCAGCTTTATGCTCAGAAAACTAGAAGAAGAATATAAAAACAACGGAATGGAAATAAACTTAGAGAAAACCGAATACCTAACAACAGAAAACAAGGATATGAGAAACCTAGAGATAGACGAGGGAAGACAAATAAATGGAACAGATAAATTCAAGTATTTAGGAACCATAATATCGAACCAGGGAACAACAGAAGAAGATATAAACAACAGACTGAGACAAACAAGAAACTGTATAAGACAACTAAACTCAGTGTTGTGGGATAAGAACATTACGATAAAGACAAAAAAGAGAATATATAACACCCTGACAAGAAGTATCCTGACATATGGGTCCGAAAACTGGACAATAAACAAGAGAAATAGAGGTAGAATAAGAGCAGTAGAAATGGAGTTCCTGAGGAGAAGCTGTAGACTTACAAAAAGAGACAGAATTGAAAACGCAGAGATTAAGCGGAGAATGGGAGTGCAATCAGACATAATCGACTATATAGAGGAGAAGAGACTATCCTGGTACGGCCACGTCAGAAGAGCGGAAAGAGGACGCTGGATAAACAAAATCACAGAATGGAGCCCGATTGGAAGAAGAAAGAGAGGAAGACCCCGAAGGTCATTCAGAGATGAAATCGACGAGGCTATGGAGAAAAGAACCCTGCGAGATGGAGACGAATGACAGGGAAAATTGGAGAAAACGGTTGAGTGAAGGAAGACAGTGAAAACTGTGGAAATCCTTAGTAGTAGTATAATGAAATAACAGTGTTTGGTATAACGGATACAGGAACAAGTCTAAGAAACAAGTAGTCCCGTGTCTTGTGAAAGACGAAGAGAAGAAAAGTAATGATATAAATGTTTAATGGCGTTAAATCAAGACTTTTTCCCACAGACATATCAGAGAATGGAATTCAAAGGATCTATTATATTCAAATTTCAAGCCAATACTTTCTTTAAAACTAAGGTTTATATTAGGTAGGTGATAAATGTATTTAGTTTGATTTTATGATCAGAAATACAAAAACAGTTTAGTTTGGGGAAATGTAAATATATATTTTTAGTAGTTTGTACATCATAAGCACATAGCAGGCTCATATAACTTTATACTAAAGGAACTTTGGAATGGTTTATGTTTAAAATTCCTTCTTGTAATTTATAAACGAGAAATGCACTTTTAAAATGACTCTTCGGTGAATATATTTAACTGTTTTATTGGCCAGAAACAGAATATTCGGCGAAGAAATTTATAGCTACGGCACTGAAGGTATAAAATGAAAACTTTCAGTTTAAGTAATACTTAATTTGAATTTATATCCACGTAAAATTTTCGTAGGGGAACCATCATAACCGAATTTATTATTTTTCGGAAGATTTATGCACCTCTATAAACACATTTGACAAATTTTATGCTTACTATATCTTAAGAGTGGGCTATGAAAATTTGTGGACCTCTTGGGAATCGTTTTTGTTCTAAATAAAAACATTATGCCGAAAATCGAATTCTCTATAGAGGTTTCACGGAAAACTGTGTAAATAAACACGGACGAAGTTCATGGAAAACCGTCAATATTGGAAGCGCACTCGACGAATGTGATGGACATACCAATCTAAGTACATATAACAACGTACGACAGTTTTGTTTTTAATGGGTAGAAAAATGTGTTGAACGGACGCTTGACCTGCCACAAAATTTACTATACTGTAAATAAGTATTGATTTTCTGGTCAAATCTTCGTAATATAAATATTAACAAATATGCTTTGTTTGTGTATTCCTATAATTCCTAATAATTATAAATGTGAGATCGATATTAAATTAATTATTAGCAATAAATTAAACAGGTATGTTGGAGTTGCATAAAAAATTGATTTTGCGAAATCCGTTCGAAAGCAAAACGTAAATAATTGTGATTGAATGAATATTCTGAAATTAAAACTAACAACAATGAATTCATATTGCAAATGTTGTTTTTTTAGTTCTATTTTCATTCTGCTATTGTTCATAACAATAAATAACTTCATGAAAATTATTAAAAGGTGGCATGGAGGAATATTCTCCAAGAACAGGCCTCTTTTAATAGTATAATTATCAACAAATTTAATAATCTATAAATACTAATGTATAGTTTGTTTTACGAAAAATGGTTGAGTGCTTAATGGTTACCTGAGTTGATCCTATTGTGTATACAAGAGTCTCTCCATAAACTAACGAAGTACACAGGGTCGCACTTCAGAAAGTTTGTTATTTAATATATTTCATTGGTAGCTGTGTAATACACGATTATAAAAATTTATTAAATTATTTCATATGGTATTTTCAGGTTGTTCAAGTGAATATATTTGATAATTGAACAATTTTTAACATTAAGAAAGTAGTTTTTTTGTTCTACGTGAATAATTGTAGTATATGGATCTAAATTCAGAAAGGTACTTTCCTTCACTTTTTACAGGCTTAGGACTGTCAGAAAAAAACTGGCGTGTTTAAAAGTTTTTGCTCTTCCTAATCGGATATCGTTAAAAATGTACAGTAATAATAGTTCTATTTACAGTATATACATACAAACGAATACATAATGTACAAAAAATAGATGAATTGAAAAAAAGAATATAGAAAAATATATACAAGTTAATATTTACAAAAAAAATACCCAAAATAACCAAAATATATTTATGAATTCCTAAATACCTAATTCTGTTTCGCTGTCGCTATCCTCTTCAAGATTAATAACAATTGGTTTAATTATGTGATTCAAAGTAACATATGAATTTTCTACCTTCATTACATGGCGTACTGAATTTTTCCAACTTTCTGGGGAGATATCATCAACACATTTCCTTATTAATTCGACTACACTACCACTTAAAGTCGGAGAAACATTTTGTGACCTAACATTTGACTTTAGTTGGTGCCACATATGCTCTATGGTATTAAATAAACAATAGTAGGGCGGAAGCCGTAACACTGTATGTCCCATGTCCTCGGCCAATGCGTCACAAACATATACTTTTTTAATAGAAAATGATTTTAACACTTCTAACAGTTCATTTTTTAAATAACTTTCTTTAAAATATATATCTTTTCTAACAGGTAGTTTTGAATTTCAACTTTCGTGTTATTTGCACATGGAGACTTATGTAATTGACGACTGTGGTAACTTGCATTGTCCATTACTATCACACTATTTTGGGGAAGGTTAGGTATAAGAAAATTCTTAAACCATTGCTCAAAAAGCTCTGCCGTTGTATCCTCATGGTAGTCCACGCAGGAGTCTTTAATGTTCTTTGCAGAAAGCCATAAGGCATTTGGGACCCAACCACGTCCTTTGGATGGTGTTTCATGAGTGTCAAACCATGTCTCGTCCAGATAAATTATTGGTCGATCTTCTGTACGGTACTTTCTTATGGAAGTTATATATTCAGTACGCCACTTTTGTAAACAATGTGATTCCATAAGCACTTGCCTTTTGTCAATTGTACGATATCTGAAGCCCATTTTAGACAAAATCCTCCAAAGACTAATGCGGCTACAGTTTATGTGTGTATCATCATTAGTAAGCCGTTGTTTTAAAGCATCTAATGTAGGTATCCGTTGCTCTTCGTACATTGTGTAAATTTTTTGTCTTATTAAGTCCTTATACTTTCGTCAATACATTTGGTAGAACCGACATCCTTACGCTTCCTTCTTGACTTAATGGGATTTGATGTAATTCTTTTCACTGTGGTTAGAGGTATTTTCGTTAAATCAGATATTTCACTGGCAGCAGTATTAGCAGTAAGTCCTCTTGTAAGTAAAGAACTATATATTGTTTTTACGATTTCTCTAGCGTCAGCAGATAAATGCTTTTTCTTTGCTAGCACACTGGAAGAAGCACCATCAATGTTTTTCCACGGACGCCACATAATGCTGTTTTATAGGTATAAATAGGTATAACACTGGTAACACTTTCAACTAAATGAAACAAAATGTATATTTAAAAATTTCTCATCGGTTTTATATACTTTTACAAATTATACAGAATAGAGGGAACCTGTATAATTATTCCAGGAAATACTTAACGATCAACAAATTTATTGTGGTCATTAAAAGATAAACCATTGATAGTGAAACTCACTGTTAAAATGTTTACAACTTTATGAAATAAAATGTATTCTAATCGTTTTTATAATTTTATACGATTTTTTAATCGTTTTTATATTACCAGGAATTTATTATACAAACAAGATAACGACACTCCACAGTAGCTTCAATTTTATCTGAATACTTACCTGCTCAACTAATGTTGACTAAGCTGGGGTACTTGCGGTCGGGTTTTATTACAATCATTAAGCACTCAACCAGTTTTCGTGAAATAAACTATACATGTATCTTTGCTTAGTGTTAAATGGACATGGATTGATTTGTTCGTCTTGATTAAGTCGAATATTCGATTTTCTTAACTATTTTTTAGATTTCGTTTAGGAGCTTGTACATTTCTTGAGGCAGTCATGGATCTTCATCGTATAACCTCACATCAAATTGTGCCACAAGTACTGCAGTATCATCTGCGAAACTCGGTGTTACTGTGGTTCTTGATGTTGGTAATCTGCAGTACAGAGCTGATAAATAAAGCATTTATCCTAGCACGCTATCTTGTTGTACTTCTGAGATCCTAGCACGGTATCTAAACTGAAATTTAGCTGTTACTAAAGTAGCACTTTTTACGTTAATGGAACTGATGAGGCAGTAAGATTTTAGTTTGTCTAGTAGTTCTCTGTGGCAAACTTTATCGAAAGTCTGACACATCATTTGAAACCACTTATGACAGTGATTTTTGTGCGAATATTTCACCCTTTCTCAAAATGGCCACCATTAAATTGTGAAACTTACTTCTAATAAAAGAATAACTCTTATTATGTAGGAACATACTGAGTGAAATATCCAATTTTCGTTATTTTATTATACAATAACGAAATCTTATTTTATCCTGTACATAAATATTAACTTTCAGTTCTCATATATATCTTCCCATGAAAATAGTTCATCAAAAGACTCATTTGGGTAACCGTTAGGACATTTTTTCAAAAATACCGCTCAGATGCTATAATACGATTCCCGTTTTGAAAATGTATGGTCCTTTGTGTAGTTTCTTATCTAAATGCTGTTAATCCAGTCCGGACTCTTTTTAAGCTGCAATTGGTAATTTGTGTCACCGCCTCTGTAGGTTAGATTACCCAATTTAATTTGGTAAGTTAAAATGCATTTGTTTCTTAATATGTTCTCTTTATTTTTCTTACTTTCACCTTTCACACTTTTACATTATTCTTTGTCTCTCCATCGATCCGAATCTCATTGCTACAGTTTTATACGGTTCAAGATTTGATTGGTGTACAAGCCAAATTGTTCTACAATTAAGACCCGTACTTCTCGCTAATCCAGACTTCATCATAAGAAATTTGACTACACAGCCAGGTCAGCATATCATCGATTCATTTTACAGTTTAATCGGCGTGAGTACAAAATCCCTTTATTTTGCTCGACGATTTAAGTGAAGTTCTTTCTTAAAAAAGTTACAAATAGAAAAGAGACTAAAAGTTAACTAATTAAGATCAATGCAAGCAAAATCTCAGATTGAAATAGTGCATATTTCAATATTTTTTAAATAAGTTTATTTTTTGATGTTTCAATTTCCACTTCGAAAATTTATTAATGTTTTGTATTATTTATATGGCCGTTATAGTAACATAAAATGTCTGAGTACGCTAGCTAGTAGCGAGCTCTATATGTAGCAACAAGAAGACAGGAGACTTCTCTTCGATGACGAAATATATTATACATTTTCAATAAACCTACAAGACACACTTAAATGCGGTTAATGTTTGTAATAACCTACGTGTACCACATCACGTCGCTAAATGCTAACATAACATGACCGTTACACAAACAATAAGGAAATGTATTATTCTCCTATTACCAACCAGTTGGATGCAATAAAATAGTTAATTACAATTATTACTCTGAGAAATCTGCCATTGTTGTACTTCCTACAGTAATTTCCTATTTTAATTATGTTTGGGTTCGTGTATTATCGAATTTGTCGATATTTTTTCCTCACGTACTAAACAGTGTCGGCTGTAACAAGACAATTGTTTTACTTTTGAGATTTCTCTTGAACGGTTCAAGAAGCGAGTGAAAGAAAACGTCAGGTGGCATTTGCCAAGTTTTCAGATATTGGATAAATACTTCAATAATTCGAAAATAACTTTCTAGATTTTTAGAATACGGTAATTTTGCCATTTTTGCCAATAGCTACTTGGTTTATGCATCTGTTACTTAAGAAGAATGCATCTGTTACTTTTTTCGATTTTTAACATTCTCGCATTTTTTATGTTAATAGCTGGTTTTGGATATTTTAAGGAAAAATTGTCAATTGCACTTTTTATATCAGAAATCATTGAACCAATACTTTGATGTCTAAAAGGAGACGGTTTAGCTCTTGCTTGTAAAATAAGGTTATCCCAACCTTCTGGAATTTCAACACGTCCAATTTTCCGCTTTTTTCTTGAGATAAGAGAAAAATCCTGGTCATTGGGAAGAAAGGAATGCCCTCGTATAGGAAACGGCTAAGTTATGGTATCAAACATTTTTAACACATGAACTAATACATATAAAAAGTGTAACATGGTATAGTTCTTGTTCTAGCCTGGACAGCCATCATTAATCAAAATCAAATTCCTGCATAAATTATTGGTATAGGAAGTAGTTCAATAACATCGACGTAACATTAATTGATCCTTTTTTGCTTCATTTTCTGTATATATACCTGAACTAGAAGACGACACCATAGCTACCTTCGCAGATGACACTGCTGTCTTAGCGGTAAGTGACACCGTCGAAGAAGCTACAGAAAAACTACAAAATTCAATAAATAAAATCCATGAATGGACCAAAAAATGGAAAATTAAGCTGAATGAGAATAAATCAGTCCATATAAATTTTACCAATAAGAGAATTAATAATATTCCAATTAAAATAAATGATGTCCAAGTGCCTATTGCAACATCAGCAAAGTACTTGGGGATCACTCTTGATGCGAAACTTCGCTGGAAAGCTCACGTGAAGAAGAAAAGAGAAGAACTAGGCATCCGCTACAAGAAAATTTATTGGTTGATGGGAAGACATTCCTCTCTATCCATAAATAATAAACTCCTAATCTATAAACAAATACTGAGACCAGTATGGACCTATGGCTGCCAACTCTAGGGCTGTGCCAAGCCTAGTAACATCAAAGTAATCCAGATATTCCAGAATAAAATGCTGAGGAACATCGCAGATGCGCCTTGGTACGTTAGGAACAACGATCTTCACCGGGACCTCAAGATGGAAGACGTCAATCAGATAATCAAGAAATTTGCAGGGAGCCATGAACAACGACTCCCTCATCATGTAAACGTCGAGGCTATCCAGCTCCTCGACAATACGAACCTAGAGAGAAGGCTCAAAAGAACAAAGCCTTTTGAACTGGTATAATGAAAAGCAGAGTAAAGTGTTGTGCGAGTATGCATGCTAAATTTGTGGGACTTTAATGTAGTCTTCTTCTTTACTTACCGTCTCCTCTAAGGAGGTTGGTAATCATCACAGCTATTTTCACTTTTGAGATTTCAGCTCTAAACAAGTCGAGGGAACTGCAATTATACCACTTTCTCAGATTGTTGAGTCAGGAGATGCGTCTTCTTCCAATACTTCGTTTTCCCTGTATTTTTCCCTTCATTATGGTTTGTAGCAACACATATTTATCCCCTCTCATAACGTGGCCGAGATATTGTAACTTTCTTATCTTAATCGTATTCATGATTTCCATTTCCTTTGTCATCTTTCTGAGGACCTCAACATTTGTTATTTGGTCTACCGAACTTATTTTTAATATTCTTCGGTAGGTTCACAAATCGAATGCTTTAAGTCGATCGCTCACCTCTTTCTTTAAGCAGCCTCCAGATAGCCTCCACCCCATACAGCAGCATACAGTTAATGTAGTATTCCTGCATAAAAGGCCTTGTGAATATCTTTCACTGTCTGATTCGGATTTTTTCGCAATGAGTAATGTGACTGCATAGGAGAAAATATATGTATGTGATGCATTATCAGGGTTGTAGCTTCTTTGCGATAGTTTCTAGGTCCCCTCTTATCACTAGGTGCATAACCTTATTCTACTAGTGATAAAGGAATTCTTTTTAGAAGAGGCAATGTAACTGTCGTTGTTTTCTATGTCGTTCTATGTGGTTTATTCTTATTAGGCTAGCCAAGCACGCGTTTTGCTTACTTTTTTCATGCATTTTATAAAATTCAGTAAATATATGTTCACGCTCTTGAACAGAAACTTTTTGGAAACATTTAAGCTATTTGCGTCTAAACAAAGGATAAAGTGAGAATCCAAGATTATTATAAAATTAAATACCTGCAATCATCTACTTTTTTACCAGGTATTACTGTCTCCTTGTGATTTATTTGTTCTATGTTTACTTCTTTTACGCAAGTTTTGAATGTGTTTTTGTTTAATCTTTCTCTCGGCCTCCCGGCCAAGAATCATACACATTACACCTAAGTTGAATTATTTTATCTGTTATGGACATGTGACTTTCTTAGACGAAAGAGACCGGACTTGTGATGTTTTTAGAAGAACATACCAAATTTTATCTGTAGATATTATAGAACCTATGATATTTTTACGAGAAATAAGTGTTTCTATGCGTGTATGTGCGTGTCCAGAAGCAAGTGACGCAAATATTTTAGTTTTAGAGAAATTAGACTTTAGTTTACCGAGAGACCGCTTCAATTCTGAAAATATGGTTCCATTTTTATTTTCTGTAGAAGAAACTTCTGCAGACAATAGTAGAAATAATCGAAGAGAGAGAGAGGGTATCATGACTCTAATGAATCATTGTTTCTCTGAATAGTGTTTCGTTCTTTCCTCTGCGCCGGCTGATTAAGTCTCAAGTTTCCTATTTTGGTAAGCGTAGATTATAACATCAGTTGAATTCAGCCGAATATCAGCCGAATAGGCGTATTTGAAAGTCTCTAATTGGCAAATGCTTCAACTCGACTTAATTTTTGTTATATGCACCCATTAGTATTAATCACTTCTATATAGTAAAATACTGCACTGCTATTTTAAAACAGATTTAACTACCGTGCACAACTGCGTGCAGCCTATCTCCAAAACCTTCAATACAAATTGGATATCTTGTTAGGAAACAAGATACGCCTATGCATGGAACTAATCTCAAGAACAAAGTAAATGCTGGTATATTTATAATTTGCAGTCGTTTCCACGCTATTTAGCAATTTATTTTTAGGCGGAGTTTGCGATGCATATTATACAAAAAAAGCTCTGATAAACTATTTTTAGTATGAGAGTCATATTTCATGTTTTATCTAAACCGCCTTTTGCTTTTATTTTACATTTAGTACTTTTTTAAGCGTATAATTATGGCGGAATAATTATTCTGAAATTAATTGTTTAATAGAGTTTGCCTTTTCTACATGATGTTACCCCCGGTAGTTGTTTTTATAAAAACAGAAATTTACATAAAGAAGTCCGTTAACACTTTACGATCCTCGGAAGTGTCCTTATTTAGTACACCGAGGGGATATAAGCTTTCTAGCTATAGCGGGTTAATGTAAATATACATTATTATCTTAACCCCCAACTACCACTGACAAGTTTTAATTACCTACAATACTCATTTAGAAAACCTTTTTATTTGTAATATGCAAACTCACAAATATCCATATACAACGGATAAAAAGGCGTCCTGTAATAAAAATTGCCCAAATATTGACAAAACATTGTTGGGAATATTTCTATAACGTGTTACTTGGATGGAAACATGTTTGGGCAGGTATACTAGGGGATCACGTTATAGGCCCTTTTTTTTATCGAGGGCAATTTAACGGGGAAAGCTATCTTAATCTATTGGAAACACAAATAATTCCTGCAATTCATGATGTGCTTAGAAAAAATCCAGGCGAATTCACCCAAGATATTATTTTCCAGCAAGATGGAGCTCCGCCTCGTTACGATGCTGGTGTTCGAAATTTTTTAAATAATTTGTATCCGAGAAGATGGATTGGACCAGATCACCAGATCCTCTAGATTTTTACCTATGGGGTTACCTTAAATCCAAACTGTATGGGAGCCAGTTGACGACAGTTGATGAACTCCGTCAAAGAATAATCGAAGAATGTGATAGGATTGATATGCAGACCCTACAAAGAGAAGGGGGGCAACGAAAAAAAGAATCTACTTCTACCAGGAAGTAAATGGAGAACATTTCGAGCATCTCCTGCAGTAATTTAAGTTTTCTTTAGGGTAATTTGCCAGTTCCTTTAATTTTAAAGATGTAATTAATTTAATACATTATTTTTTGTATATTTTATTTTAAATAAAACCATTATGCCATACAAAATGTCAAACTTATACATTTTTGAATTCTTCTTTTCAAACCCTTTCCAACAAACTATCGCACGACCCACATTGCTATTTAAAAAATCTGAGGGGGTAGCTATCAAGTGAAGGGAATGAAAGGGGTGACAATTTTTTTTATGTTAAAAAATTAACGGGTCCGAGCGTTTTTCATCTTTGTCTTAAATAACGAAGCTTACAAGGGGGGTAAGACTTAATATCCACACTGTATAATAGATGAAGAACCAGCAATATGACTATTAGTTGACATCAGCGGTGTGCGTTTTTCTGACTTTGTTCAAGTGGATGAAGATCTTTCTCAGGTTCACTAACCGTTGGCGAAATCTGCGACAGATACGAATGAAAAAAGTAACTATGAAGGTGAGTACGATACATCAGCACCTTTGGCAGAGGTGTCAGTTAAGAAAGCAAGATCATCATTCGATACCTTACAAACCTTCTGTCTACAAAATGAAAGTGATGAAAAAGCATTTCAGGCACCTTTTCTCTTATAAAAAGTTATTGAGCAGTCTGAGCAGCAGCAATGTGCTTTGAAGCAACTCAGTATAATATAGTTCTTTCGAAAGATTGATTAGTTCACGTTATGAATACATACATGTATGTACACGAATGTACCTCTAAACTTTTGTCATCGTTATAGAATAGCAGTTAATAGAAAATAATAATTAATCAACACTTTATTTACACTGAAGTTTTATTTATTTTCTCCCACAAATTTCGAACCATTTGATGTTTCAAACACTCAATAATTCGTAATATTTTAAGAGTCCCTCGAGTATCGAATTAACGAGAGGCGACTGTATATAAATATGCAATTTTAAAATCATTTATTAAAGTGGCAAAGTCAAATGAATATACAATTACATATTCATTATTGTAGTTATATGCGTTTGTTAAAATTTTTGTTAAAAAATTTGCTAATTTAATATTTAGAGAGTCAATGGATGAAATGATTGGCCTCATTGAAAAAGTTTTAGGAGAAACTTTGACAGTCTGCTGCAAGGAGAACCCATGCTGATGCAAATTGGTCTGAGAGGTAATTTCCTATGTGAATTTTTGGGACTCCGTATTGGTGTCATGTGCTGCTGTAGTGTGGTGTTAGTATTCTTCTTTGGTAGTATGTCAGGTATTACTTATTATCCCTATTATATCCTATTAGGAGGGATGAACCTAGAGAATTATCGAGAAGTAGAGAGAGAGACATATTATTAAATAAAAATGATCTAGATACCCCTCCATTCTTAAATTCAAGGCATTTAAAATGTAAAAACTAGTCAGTTAAATACAAAATATAAAATATCCTTCGATAAATTTAGTTAACAACAATCACAAATACAATTTCCGATTCGTTAGGTTCGGGAATATCGGTTTTTGTATCATTTAGGGTAAACAAATATAATTTTTTGAACATAAAATTTAATAAACCGGTCATTTCGCCTTTTATATTCATTTAAATTTGCATTTTGTTTTATAGTATTCCGAAATATACGAGACGCGTTTTTTATAATATTTCGCTTCATTTCCTTTTTACAACTGTTCGAGTCCATTTCAGTGAGAACACAACAATAAATTTAGATAAATATCAACAAAAATTGTGGTAATATCGTATGAAATAAATGGAGTTTTACACTGGGTCTTGCTTGTTGCTATTTTTTTGTATCAGTATTGACCTATATGTTACAAAAAATTATATTTTTTGTACTACACTAAAAATAATATATACAAAATGTTTTAGGGCAACTAATATCATCTCATAAATCATTTTAATCATCATCTGCTTGCTTGGTCTATGCCTTGCATCTGCCGTATCCTGTTTAGGCCAATCACTAAAAATTTACAATATGACAAAAGTTGTACCCATATACTGACTTTGTGTCAAATTTGACGTATTAGTTTGACCGTGTTCTCTATAAAAAAGCGCTTAGTAGGTGGTACTGTAGAGACTAGCGCGAAGCTTTATGTTAATCAACAAAATTGCTGTTTTTACTATTCCCTTTACAATTTCATAATATTTTCAATCAAATTTCTATTCAGCAGCAGTTTTTGTAGGTTAGGTTAGGTTAGGTTTTATCGCATTCGTTAGTAAGATCTTTTTTACGTTTCCTGCACAAAAAATGGTGAAACATTTCAAAAATCAAAATAACAAATAAAAATAGCCGATATGTGAAGTGAAAATACGAGAAACCCAAAGAATTATAGTGCGGCACAAAAAAAAAACATTAATTACTAATTTTCTTAAAACTGATGTGTTAAATTGAATTAAGAAAGTATGTACAATAAATAAACACTGGAAGCGGGCTTTAGAAATAACGGTTTATCGACTTATCGGTTTATCGAGAGAAAAGACAGGCTTTTTGTTGTATATAAACTACAAAGGTTAATAGATTGATTTCTTCTTCTTAATGTACCAGCTTCTTTCGGAGGTTGGTGACTATCATGACTGTTCAATCACAAATTGGTCCATTAATTTGTAGTCTCACATTAATCTTAATTCCCTGAATGTTTATAGTTTCACCGTGTATAATTGTAAAGCATATCGATTAGTAGCTTAATTACAGATTGTTCAACTTTCTGCAAACTATAGATTGCCTGATAGGTATTGAGGAAATGCTTGCAATCATTTTCTCGGTTCAAATTATATTTGCCAGCTTTCAAAAGTCAAAGGTTTTTGTTCTATGCACAGGGCAATACACTTATTTGATGAATCGTAGCATTTTGGTGAGATTATAAATATAGCTTCGGGGCTAGTTTGGGATGCATTCTATTATAAATTTTTACCTCAACAACAACTATAGTGTAATAGTTCAGCAGCTATTAATAAAACTATATTTTACCCCACGACTTTAATATTTTATTTATCATCGTATATCGACAAGAAGCGAACACAGGGCATTAGAAACAATTCGAGAATATAATTACATTAGAATTGTCCAATGACTATTAATTTGTATTCTACTCACAACTACTCTAAAAAAAATCGATTTGGAGAACACTTGAACATTTCTCTGAAATTACATAGCCATCATCTTGCTCCAACGCTATGTTTTCCTATAATCTTTATCTGACTAACTTGCAGAAGCTAGTATTTTGCCCCTCTCATCTCATGGCCTAGATATTGTAATTTCCTTATCTTTATTACATTGTTTAATTCTTTTTCTTTCGAGAGTCTTCGCAAAAGGTCTTCATTGGTAATTCGGTCTAAGTAAGACATTTTTATTATTCTTCTATAAAACCACAGCTCAAAAACTTCCCCTTTTTCATCATAGCTTTAGAGTCTCTAAAGCTCTAAATTTCCATTTTGTTTCTCATTTTTCAGAGCCTTCTTTTCCACTTGACTACAACTCTTAAAATTGCATATTTTTTTGACGCTTCGACTCCTAATCTTTCGACGGTGTTTATTTGTTTGTTGAGAACGATTATTGACTGGACTAGAAGTCGTAAGGTCAATGCAATATGCAATTTTAATTACAATTATATATCATGGTCTATTCCCAGAAAAATATATTATTCAATAAAATAAACTGCTGCAAAAATGAAAAAAGCCATTCGGTTAGTTTGGAATGTTCAACAAAACATGTTATTTTCATAATTTTCTAAATTTCCAATAATTTTTCCAAAGATATTTAAAGCGAAGTTCTATTATGGATAATAACCTATTCTATTGGAATTTGAATAATGAAGTAAATGGTAATCAGTATTCGAATACTTCGAATAATAACTTACGTCGAATAATGCAGCTACGATGTATCATTTGGTACACTTATGTTAATAATTTCGTAGTTCATTGTTCTTGTATTGTTCGTGTACTCGTATCTTCTTTTTAAAAAGGTTTGTACACTATTTATGTAAATATATATATATATATATATATATATATATATATATATATATAAAGAGCAGCAACTGTTAAAGTCAATAAGCAGTGATAAAAAAATGGAAAGGGGTGGAATCCCTTTCACACTGTAACTATTGAAGATCTCAGTCAGATAAGAGAAGAAAAGAAACAAGCTAGATGTTAACTATTCCATATATTAGCGGCGATATTTCGTTTTGTACTTACCAAACAGCATCAGTCCATATCTTCAAGAGTAACGCTCTTTTAGAAGGATTTGTAAAGCTCTTTGAATTAAAATAAAAGGCCAAAAAGTGATCTCTCATGTTGAGTGAAAAGAGATAATAATGTAAAATGTGACTTACATGAGAAGTAATACAATATCGATGGTAATTACAGCTACCCGTGTTACAAAGAATTGGTCATAAAATCAAAAATTCACAGAATATAATCGTATTAGCAGGATTACAGTAACTTACTTAATCCATGTATAACCGCATGGCAATTGTTTGAAGATTTAAAACACAAGTACTTAATGACACCAACACACGAAGCACATGTCTATTTTAAAGTTAAATTGAAAACCAACGTAGGTAAAAACATAAAACTATTTCAAATGCACTTAAAAGTGCATACCAGCAAAAATGATGAATTAAGGCATGTCTTCGATATTAATTGCCAGTCACTATTATGGCATTTCAACAAGTTAAACGTAGCAAAACCGGCGCAGAAGGAAACCAACAAACTCAACAGGTGGAGAGAGATGACAGATGCAGTGAAAATTAAAATTTTAATTTTTTTACGCAGAAACGCAGTCCCCACCCTTCCTTATGTTTCATTCATCTCACGCTACCTCTCTTATACTAGATATATTTAATTAAATATTAACACGCTATAACTTTTAAAACCTGTAGAAAATCTGATTCTATAATAGCATGTAATTGACATTTGTTTGATAAAAATCAACCACTCTATATAAATTGTTAAAAATTCCTGAAATAATTGAAGAATAAGTGCCGGACAGATTGCCTCTAAAAATTTTAATTCGCTTCATTTCAAAGCACTTATTGCTATAAATTTGACCCTATTTTTAAATGAAGCTCTGCTTTTGCTTCGGCCTCGGAGTTATTGAGTTAAATGAATTAAACGAAACTGGCGGTCCTCTATTTAATTCTTTTTGTAAAAAGATTTCCAGTGCACAATGCAGAGTTATGGGAGAAAATAAATTATGTTTACGTCAACTGGTTTTCTTGTCGTTTTTTGTTAAAATTAGTAGTGATAATAAAGAAAAATATACGGATTGAGAAAGAGCGCACGTTTTTTTTTTGTTTTTAACACTATGTGCAGATAATTTGCAGGGGGTAAAAGGAAGGTATATAAAGTCGTCGAATATAAAGCAAAGAAAACAAAAGATTTTGAACAGATTAGACCTATCCGACGCAAGACTATTAAAATACTTTTGCACAAAAATGATGTCAAAAGAATTTCAACAATAGAGTTCAACAGAACTCCGGCAGAACCAGCGATTATAGTAACAGCAATGGTGACCAAAATAATAAGCGTGTAAGTTATTGCAGTACACTACAAATAAAATAAGATAAAGCTGTTGGACTAGATGATGAATGGTGGACGTGGGACAAATGCCAAATAAATACAGAAAACACTAAAGAAAAACAAAGCACATGTTTAACAATTACTAAGTAGATAACAAAATACTACAAAATTGATTGAGTGGAGTGGCAAAAAAAATTAAAATTAAGATGTGGCACCAGTTGCGTCCAAATTCAGACATTGTAATTAAGAATAATTACCAAATACGAAGAAAATCAAGGAGTTTAACTTTAAGAGAGCAAGTCACATGAAGAACACTGATTTCCAATTTTATTATAACGTAAACTCTGACTGTAAAAAAATAAAAAAATCTGGAGACCTGCTGTCTTCCACAATAGTATGAATTGGGTTAATGAAGGATTCCAGTTAGATAGGACAGAAAAATGTCGAAATAATATCTATGGGAGCAAATAATATATATGGCTTTACAGACAGGACCAAATGCTAATGGAAAGAAATGAAAAACCAAGGAAAAACTAATGAGCTAAAGAGAGTGAAAAGGAAATAGTCGAGCAAGAGCAATAAATGGGGAAATCGAGATTGTGTAGAAGAATAGTTCAAGCGACTAATATGCACAAATATCAAGCGGACAGGCATGGACACTACTAAGAAAACTAGGAGGTGCGACACAACAAGGAATACTAGAATATTTAATGCCATTTTCATCGCATCACATCTGGTATCGATATCTAGGCTACCAAAAGATCAGTCACACACAATCAAGGTAAAACGAGAGCTCAAGGTCTAAAGCAAAAATCTGAAGTCACAGAAACCGAATACTCTCGCCTCTTCACAAGCAAAGAAGCCACAACAGTCTCATAGATTTAAAACCAGGTTTTGATAAAATTCTTCCCGAATTTTTATTAAACGGCAGCAAATATGCAAGGAAATGAATGGCTTACTTTTTCCCAGATATCATGAAGACTGGTAACATAACTTGAAGCACTACGATCGAACAGGCAGACTTCCGACCAAAAAGATGTTGCGCAAATCAAGTCAGATACGGTTTACAAGCCTCTCCGAACAATTCCTTGTAAATTAATTGCTCAAATTTAGCATTTTTAAATACTGTTCTGTATAAAGTTTTAATTCACGTATTTTAAATTCCATTCTGTATACGGTTTTAATTTACGTATTACAAATCTTCGAAAAAGAAACACTTGAATTTCGAACGAGATAACATTCTATGAGTGTTTTTTTATACAGTCAATCTTATAAGTTGCTATAAACACTTGTTTTTGAATTGCGTCTTAAAAGTGTAGATTAGAGTCTCTAAGAGAATTAAAAGAGGTTGTGGGCATTTGCCATATGCCCTCTGTCAGATTACTGTAAGCGCAACCAATCGCCTGCGAGGTAGAAATCTAGAGATCATGAAAATAGTAGTGATAAAAGTTTTCATTTCATTACTGTACAGTACTGTACTGTACAGTACTGCTCTAGCGTCGTTTTGGCGTACCTGGCAGCTCGACATGTTTTATCATCTTGTGACTAAGAGATAAATCTGATGACCATGATTTTTACTTGACTGCCAGACGCGTTAAGCGGGAAAAAAAATGAAAAATTTGGCGCTGCTATGCTATTTCCTCTAAACACTTGGATCTTAAGTTGGATCGGGTCTCTTAGTGACTTTTGTTAATGTAAATAAACAATTGGATTTTGTTTATTCTACTCGTTCGCAGATTTTAAGACCCAATTTAAAAGTGTTTAATAGCAACTTGTAAGATTTACAGAAAAATGAATTAAAAAGAAAGACAACGATTGCTGTGTAAATAAACAATTAGAATATACTTTCTCGTTCGAAAGTATAAGTGTTTCTCTTTCGAAGATTTGTAACACGAAAATTTAAACTTTATACACAGTGGAAGAAAGAATGCTAAAACATATTACAACCCTGTTTTTGTCCATAGTTTGTTTTTATTGGTTTTGTTCTATTGATAAAATTCTTGTCCGTATTAGCTTCTTTTTATCCTCGTCCGTATCATAATTTTATAATATAGTTTTTGACCAAGGTCAAAGGCTTTTTCAAAATCTATAAATGCAATATTCGTTTCATTGCAATTTGTTCTTTAGTAAAAACCCATTGTCCATAATAGACCTGCATTTTAAAAGACATGTTGATTTTCTCCAGATTCCTTCAAAAATCTCGTTTTTTTAAAATAAATTTTAAACACAAATTTTTACAAAATATATTAGAAAATTAAAATTTTTACAGGTGAATTACAGGTTTACTTGATTTTTTTTTTAATGGCGGCTCTGAAAATGGCTGTTCAAACTCGTCCAATTTGTTGGTGGGTGTCATCATTTGTTGTACTAGCATTTCCCGAAAAAAAATAATAAATTGGTGGACTTTTGAATTTTTAGATTCTATTGCGTTTTTAATTGCTTATAATTTTTTTAAATAGTAATTAATATTTTTGGTTGTAGCACCGACCATAGAGTGACATCTAAAGAGTAAAATGCCATTTGGTTCATTTGATTAGTGTAATAGTTTCGAAATACGAGTGACACCCAGTTGAAAAAACGTGGTTTCGAGAAATTAGCTGCCGTCACCCGACCCGCTTGAGTGGCCGGATTAACCGCTTGGAGCGCTCTGCTCTTTTCTCTTCTGACTGCGCTGGCCTTTGGGACTAACTCTGTACTATTGCTGAAAGTATTTTCTAGCAATTTTTGAAAAAAAAATTCATTTAAAAAAAATTATTTATAATCCTTAAAAGGTATATACCTTTTATAAAGTATATACCTTTCGGGCTATATCGCAAAACGTTTTCGGAATCTGTATTCCATCATCAGTGTTTCCTAAAAGTATAAAACCACTTTAATTAAAGAGAACGTGAAATTTAAATTTTGACCAGACAAAGTGTCTACGAAGACTTGTTGATAGCAACTGGTTGAAATGACAATATTGACATGTTAGGACGGAAGTCGGAACAAAGCAGTCAGTGTAACTTAAGGTATATGTCTAAATATGACAGAAGCCAGCAATATTTAAAAATTGAATAAGTTACAATTATAATAATATAACAGTAGCAACCATCAATGTAGTTTGGAATGTGAATTTGTCCTTTTAGGAAACACTGATGATGAAATACAGATTCCGAAAACATTTTGTGATATATCCCGATTGGGTATTTTAATTATATACCTTTTATAAAGGATTTTAAATAAATTATTTGTTACAGGAACTTAGTTTCCTTGTGGGTTTTTGAAAATTGTTTAAAGGAACCTGGCCTTGTTTTATTTTTTAAACTTAATGCTATAAAGTTCCAAATAAATCTGTTACTTTGAATTTGAATTCGAGAGGCTATCAGGTGGCCGAACGGATGAGTAGCATATAAGGTCACATTACTAATTCATTGGTCCCTACTGGACTATTCTGTATTAATTATTTATATTTGTAAAATAATATAATTTTTAAATGTACAAATCCTATTCACCACAAAGGCAAACCAATTAAATTGGCTATGTTACTTTTAATATTTTATTCTAAGTTGATTAAAAAATAACAAAAATACATGTCCATTGCAAAATTTTAGTTTATTTTTAATTCTGTTCACGAACAGTTGAATTCATATTGAAATGAAAATATATCGTTATATATGTATATATATATATATATATATATATATATATATATATATATATATATATATATATATATATATATATATATGTTATATCAATGGTATTCCGGGTTTGACTCCGCGTTAAATGTTAAATTTTGACGACGTTTCGGCAAGATCTCACTTGCCATTTTCAAGTCTCTCTGGATGGTCTGCTTCTTGTCGATGTTCGAGTGGAAGTGACCATAAGTGGAACATATATATATATATATATATATATATATATATATATATATATATATATATATATATATATATATATATATATATATATATATATATATATATATATATATATATATATATTCCCTCTATAACGAGAACTGAAATGGCAGACTAATTACCTCGTTATAAGTGGATCTCGTTATATCAAACAACAATAATACTGAGCATACATATGAATATGTAGTTTTCAATAACATTAACTTCCTATAGTGAAGCCAATCGGAGCAATATAAGATGATAAATATTGTTTGAATGGTGTTTTTGAAAAAAAGTTGTTTGCTTTATTGTCAATGATATACGTTAAAACAAAAAATCTGTATTCTGTAAATATGTGTAAAGCGTATTTTCAAGGATAACATAAACTATTGCTTCTGCAATAGGAAGAAGTCGTATCATTTTTGACTGCTTTAAATTGTCCAGTGTCATTCTATCTATCATATTTTCTAAAGATGTGAAACAGGTGTATGCTTCTTAATTTGCGTTTTGTCTTTGCATAAAGTTTCTTACAACGCAACGTTTAAAGCACTTTCCACATCTTGTCTATTAGGACCTTCTTATTATTAGGTGCGAATGGTTAACCCTCTACAATGACACTTGTGAATCATAAATTGTAAATTTCCGAAGAATTTTATTGCGGGCGGCAATAAAATTCTTCCTATATGAAGTAAATATAGGAAGTTACACCTTTTTTTTGATGTCGTTCCTCTTTTTGAGATCTTTTTTCTATTAAGTCTCATGCAATATGTGTTCATATTGGTCTCATATTTGTTGTATTTTCGCTTTGTTACGTCGCTAGTTTTTTCCTATTTATTTGAATTACTTTCGTTGACTCTTTCTTATCTTCTCCAAATTTGGTTTGACAAATTTCCATGTCTTAGCTCTAAATATATATTTTAACAAATTTTGTTTCAATTAAAACTTTCAAACAATATTTAACTGCAGTTTTCTTTACATAAAACTTTTAATGCAACTTTAACAGACTCATTATCGATTTGCAACACTACTTACCACACAATTGTCGAGATATATACTCACCTATCTAATTCTATTCAGATGTTTCCTTGTCTTTTGTAAAGTTTTAATCGAAAGCCTTGGAGTTTAAATGGACTTTCCTCCCCTCTCTGAAAATCGAGACTAAGTGCAGTTGAGGTTGAAGAAAATTAAGACTAAAACTTCCCTTCTATTGGCAAACAAGCAAAACTGACGCAGGATCGCTCCTCCTTTGTCTTCCTTTGTCCCTTGCTCTGTCTGCCATTTTTGATTACAACGTGAATTGATTTAGCTACAAGGGATGTCAAAGTTTTACCTTTAAGAAAGGAAATGGATAAAAAGTAAATATATGGTAAACAGCTCTGAGTATATTATAAACCTTATTAAAATATTATATCGTTCATTTTATGATGTAGAACAAAAATGCAAATCATTTTAAAATATGGATGTTGTTTAAAATATCTTTGTAGGTGGTTTCTGGGTATATTTTTATGCATTAGGTATGTCATTTGCAATATTTTTTATTTCGTGTTTTTACTGCTACAACCATTTTTGAAAGTTAATGTGTTTACACATCAAACTATCTGGTTTATATATGTTTTACTGACTTTGTGACATCCTTTGATCGAGTAAAAGATACTGAAATGAAAGCAGTAGTATTTAGCAGGTACTAATTTATTAAAAAAAGCTTGATAATACCTCATATATTTAGGAAAGTAATAGCTTATCTACTAATCAGTAGAACCACTCTTTGGTTTTTTTCTTTTTTGGAAAAATTACCAGTGGAGGTCATACCTTCAACCGAACAAAACACTTAAAAATAGAAAATTTACCTAGAGGTTTACGTTACTTGTGAAGGGACGCAGACTAATGATAATCATAATACTAGTTCACATGGTTCTGCAAAACAAAACTTATTAATTTCGAACAAACAATAGATCTTCAACCTATTCTACTGTAAAGCCAATATATTGTAGATTGTAAATTTCAAACAGGTCTTTTGATCTAGTAAATCTTTCTGCATTGTGACCAAAGAAACCTTTTGTACATACCCTACATCTAGGTTTTGATCTAAAAAGTCTAGGCTTATAGGAAAACTTATTACTCAGTTCAGAATAATGTTTCTGATTGCTTTTGTCCTGGAATATCTTTCCATTACGCTTCACAAAGTTCCTTTTCCCATTTTCAGATATCTCTCTCGATAAGGCTTTTTGGAATAACGCAGAATTGTTCTGGCCTGATAAACGGAGTACTAACTCCATCTAGCTTTACAGGTCACACTGCTAGATAAAAAGGCCAAGATTGGAACGCTACAATACAACATTGGAGACCTTACAAAGGTAGACGACCAAAAGGTAAACCACAAATGAGATGAGTAGACGACATAAAAAGATTAACCGGAATAAATTGGAAGTATGTTGCCCAGGATAGAGATCGATGGACGGAGTTGGGAGAGGCTTATGTCCAAAAAAGGACGATAGAAGGCTTAGAAGCAGAAGAAGAATTCCATCTTGAGCAAGACTATGGGAGGTCACGTAATCATCAATTCCTATATGCTTTTGCATCCTTATCAAAGTTTAATGTTTTGTGTTTTGCCATGTAGACTTTAAATACTTTAGTGCAGCTTGGTCCTAAACCGTTTATTGAGAGTTATACCGATAACAAATTTTAGCAGGACGTATAAAGGGTAGTTCTGTTAGACACCAGACGATGTATTTGTCAGTTCCCAAACATCAAGGAGAAAGAATAATCACTACGTATCCTGGGTTAAAGGTGGCCGAATCGATCACTACTCTACCCGGACGAGGAACGGAAAGTGAACAATCAGTACTTAGTCGCGGGACAGATGGCGAATGGATCTATATTCGATCCGGCAAGGAACGAGCGGTGACCAATCAATACTTGCTCACTGGCGGGACGCTTTGGCCTTCTGTCAATACCCAAGGGCCCGGTGAAGTCGGACTTGTCCTAAAAATATAAGGTTGCATTAGTCTTTTTTCAAAATTCGCTTTTATCTTAAGGTTCTTACTGGACGGTTTAGTTGCTGCGTAAAGGTGAAATTGTGTCTTCGGCATTGATTTTGATTTTACATTTATCCGTAAATTCTGAAATTCTTCGTAAGTGAGGTTCCTAGGTTCTCGACAATTCTTCTGTCCTCTTTTCCTGCTGTGTAGATTGCCGTATAGTCCGCGTATAGGGCTGTACTTGTTCTTAGATTTGATGCTCTGAAACAAAAAGTTATGGGCAATGGGCGATGAAATACTGCCGTGAGGCATCCCTTTGTGGACTTCTGATAGATTCTGAACGAATGATAGATCTTGCACCCGCCATAAAGTAATTTAACCACCACATATGGCCGGAGACAATAAAGATAATCTAAACAGAGCAAAAAGAAGAACAAGAGCATATAATACATAAATTAACAAGTTACCAAATAAATAAATATATCTCTATAAAAATTTAAGAAAACAAATAAACATACTTCCTGTATAGCTTAATGTTTCAAGCGTACATAGTTCTTTCATATGACACCCGCTAATGACTCAAAGTAACACAACACTGAACATCAAGAAATAAAGCAAATTATTGTTGCGCCCCTTGTAAACGTCTCCGTTGAAAGATTTCCGTGTGAAATTGGATTGAAATGAAAACCGAAACGGTATAATTTCTGAACTTTGTTCGCTGTCAAGATATTCAAGTCGTTGGATTAAAGACGGTGATTACTCACTTCCGAAGAAAGAATTAGCGTACTACACTGGCGCACCTGAACGACTGGATAACCACGTGAGTTTGAATGGAAATCGGTATTAATTTATGTTTTTGTATTTTAAGGAATTGTTTCTATGTATTATTTTTCATTTCACGATCAATCGTGAACTACCTACACGCAATACTTATGGAAAGCGTTAGATTATAAGGTCAAAGTGCATTTTTATTTTATTTCCTTGTATATATTTTTATACGTATGATTGCATTATATCAATAATAATATAGTGTAATATTAGTTTTTTAAATGGATTTTCTTTGACATTCCGAGATATTTACAGTTTTGGATTATTTAGTGGGTACATTTTTAATATTTATTAAAATATCCCTCTTGAAATCTCGTTACTGTCCCTGCTTCTCTGGGTTTATGCGATAACTCTTAAACGAAAAGTTTTAGAGACTTGAATATCGGTTCATCTTGCTCCCTATTGAATTTTAGCTCAATAAAATCAGATGCAAGAGAGACTGAACTAGAAATAAATATTCAGAAGAAAAAAGGCTAACAAAGGCCAGAGCTAGGGGAAACAGACACACAGAAACAGAACAACCAGAAATCCAAAGAGGAATAGTAAATAGAAACAATGTTTATTTTTCACTCGTCATGTGTTCAGCTCCAAAAACACACACTGTAGTTCGAAAATCAGGGTCTGCAAAAGTATTGTCATACCAATAGTACGTTACGGATGCGAGACATGGGTGATGGTGTGGGTATTTGGACCTATTAGCGGAGTATGGAGATCCAGGTACAACCATGAACTTTACGAACTGTTCAAAGACGCATTGATCTCAGAATTTGTTAAACTTCCCTAGTGAGAGTGGAGGCCGAAATATTGCCAAAAAGAGCACTAGATAGTAAAAAGCAGCGGTAAGGCCAAAAGGAAGACCACGGAAAAGGTGGGAGGACCCAGTAGCAGTGGATGCGCAAAATTTGTTAGACTGGAGAAGATCGGCGCGTGACAGGCAAAGTTTAAGACTGTGGCTTTAGTGTCATTGGAGAAGAAGAAGAAGGGAGAGTTCTATTCAATTTATGGATTAGATGCCAAAGGTTGTAAAAGTTACAGATAATTACGGATAAAAAGAGCCTACTTGTAACTTGGTGTGTATATAATTTAAACTTTTTAAACCGTGTTCAACATTATTACAGCATGTTTGAGGAGATTTTCTTTTTACCACAAGGAAAAAGTTAATTGCTTTAATCGGTTGTATACGATATATCACAATCAGGTTGATTAGTTGCTACCTAAAGTCTGTTTAGAAACTACGACCTAGGATCAGTAATTTTTAGACTTAACTCTGGTTGAGAGCTTACGTTGCATTGAAGTGAATCTAATGGATTTTTACCCATTTATTTAGTGGCTTTAAAGGAGCAGCACTGAAGATGGACTATTTAGTCCGAAAGCGTTCTGTGATTTAGCTCGTAAGGGTTTTTTTAATTGCTGTTGATTGGTATATTAACAAATCTCCAAAAGCTACCTCATCATCCCTTAGCTCAAAACACACCCCCGGAAAAACGAGATATCGACCAAAAAGCTAACCGCAAGAAATTGATTGCTAATTTATTGCCGAAGTTTTTACACCAAGAAACAATTTATTGCTGTAACCATTTCCGATGAACAATCATTATGCTAACTTTACGGTAAAGCTAGCATAGCCATAGCTACATATATCTCGGCAAGGAAAAGGGGTACAGGATCCATCTTGACGGCATATTTTATTGCTACTTAATTGTTGTTGATTGGTATATTAACCAATTTCCAAAAACTATCCCATCATCCCCTAAATCAAAGTTCATCCCCGGAAAAACCGAGATATCGGCCAAGAAGCTAACCGCAAGGAATTGATTGCTAATTTATTGCCGAAGTTTTACGTCAAGAAACAATTTATTGCTGCAACCGTTGCCGAGAAACAATGATTATGATAACTTTACGGTAAAGCTAGCATTTTTCAATCTATAACTTCTTCTTCGTCTTCCTTTTATGTAGACATGACTCTGTCTGTTTTTCAATGTGCCTTCAGTAAGTTGTCGTTCTATCGTTTTCGTGGTCTTCCTACTGAATGTCTGCCTATTGGGGAAACATCTCTTGTCGTCTTTACTACTCTATTTGTTGACATTCGGCTTATATGATCATTCCATTCTACTTTTCTATTTCTTACCCAGTTCTTGATGTTCTCCACCTTCCATCTACGTCGTATATCTCTACTTCTAGCTCTGTCCCATAGTGTTTTACCATAAATTTTTCTAAGGCTATGGCCCCACGAGCGACAGATTGTCGCTAGCAGTAGCAGTAAAATGTAGCTTGATAGATGAAAACAACAGCAGTGATACTGAGTGGCTCCACGCGCTGTAGATTGTCGCTTCGTTTCGAGACCGAGACGCGTCGTCAAGGTCGTGTCGCGTTCGAATAGATCCGGACCTATTTTTTAGCAGTAAGTTGCAGCGCGTTTGTGGCTCCACTAGCAGTAATTTGTCGCTTGTAGCGGTAATTGCCATTTAATGGGATATTTTTGTTCTTGTTTGTTTATTTCTCTGTGTTTGTTAAGTTGTTTCTTTGTTTTTATAAATTACTTTAAAGTTTTTTCATACAATTTTGTGTCTCAAATTATAACAAAAAATTATAAGTTCTAAGAAAGAAATAAATCCAATATTTTCTTTATCGGTATTTTAGATAACAAAAATCAAAGAATGGTGTTTTTTTTTTCAATCCCAATTAATCGTATCAAACTGTACTTTATAATAGATGCCATTATTAAACAAGAAAAAGTTGAATAGTGGGAATAAACAGTTTTTATTGATTTCCCGAAAATCTATTTTTTGGATTTTCTTCGAACTGTTTCTCTCTACTCACTTGTCGCCTGTCACTCTACTAACTCTCGAACTATTTTACTTATTTATTTATTTATTTATTTTATCTGCTATATACACGGACATTATATAAACGGACAAGATACCACTGATTGTAGCTGCGTCATATTAACGCTCATGGGGCCACTACAAGACCAAAATGCGGCGATATGCGCGCTGTAAACTGTCGCTCGTGGAGCCATGATTTTACTGCTTTACTGCCGCCGTAATTTTACTGCTACTGCTAGCGACAATCTGTCGCTCGTGAAGCCATAGCCTAAGTGTCTTAATCTCTGCTGTTTCTAACATCCTCTGTGTCAGATATTTTTATTTTTCATATTGTTTCATTCAGGCAACCTGTGGCTCTGTTTGCTCCATTTACTTAATCTTCCACTTCTGTTTTGAACTTTCCGTAGCTAGATAAGGTGATGCCTAGATATTTAAACTCCTTCACATGTTCTATTATCTGACATCCAGCTTCAATTTACATCTTAGTAAATTTGCTGTCATAACCATGCATTTTGTCTTTTTTGGAGAAATTGTTAAATTTTCTGGCGGTTATATTAAATTGCTGCAGCATACGTTATAAACCATCTTCCCTTTGGGAGAGTAGTATTGCGTCGTCAGCATAGTAGATTATTTTAAGTTGTTTTTCTCCCATTTGCTATCCTTTTTAGTTCTTAATTTTTTATTTTTTCATCCGTAATCAGGTTGAATAATAGAGGAACTAGAGGTCTTATCAAATTGCCAGCTTTAATAGGGTCAGTTAGTTCTTCTTCTGCTTTTACTTTTATTGTGTTGTTTTGGTAGATATTTCGATTATTTTGATTACTCCTAAAGGTATCTCTCTTGCGTACAATAAGTGGATAACGTCTTTTAATTTGACCCGATCAAATTTAGCCTTCTTAAAGTCGGTCATTATAAATCTAGCGTCGGAGCATAATAACTAAATAGATTTATTAGAATCTCTGTTCAACATTGCGCGTCTGAATTCTTCATTCCAAGATCTTCTCGGTCCACCTCGCTCCCTTCCGACATTGGTAATATATAGGAAAACTACTTTGGACCTCTGACTTTTAATATATTTAAAATTGTTTCCCTTTCTCTCATTGGATTTCTAATTTCTTCGTTTTCGTAACGAAAAACCGATATCACAAGCGTTCTTTTGTCCATATCCCTCTTCCGTAACAGACAACAGATTCTATTAGTGTTCTGCCTACTAGTTTTTTTTTATTTTTAATTGATATATATTTATCCCATCAAAGGAAGTTCAACAAGTTTTCTTACTTTCTGAATTTTATTATAAAAATGAAAAATTCATTTATTATAAAGTTACATATAATCGTAAAGTTCATTTATTTACTGCATATATTACGTGTTTAGTTTACGAACCAAAAAGCTTTTTCGGTCGCAAAATTGTGGTGCATACCCCTCATTACCATTGTTGAATTTTTTAAATAATAATTAATTTACTTTTCTTGAAATATTGCCTATTTTTATCTGATCTCGTAACTGCATTGTATTTAAATACTAGTTTGTTTTTGTCTATATCCATTTTTAACCGAAAATAATAAAAGTTTTTTAAGTTTATTATATTTTATGTTTTTATTTTGTTTACAAAATAACATAAATATACAATAAGTAATAAATATCGAAAATGTTTTAAAATTACCAATGTCAAGTTTTAATGCAACGTTTTTTAAACGTCAGTGCCAACGAGACCTAAGAGTTGTTTATAATTACTTACATTTAGTTAAACACATTTTACAAAGCGCGCAATTAGAATTTGGAACATTAGAACTTAATTTTTTATCTTGCTACAAATTAATATAAATTTCATTACCTTAAAGCCTGTTTGTGAATTTTCTTGTAAGATTTAATAAATCTCTGCGTACATCAGCGTGAGTTTTCCCTAAATTTGAATTTGTTTATACCGGAAAATTAAATTAACGCCTCTCCCCTTTGTGACGCTAATGAGGTTTGAAGAACAAGAAAAGAATATTCCAAATGAGCTGTTTCCCGTCATTCATAGTCATTCTTCTTTCTTCTTTGTATTGTTAAATTTGTGTGAGAATCTAGCTACTGTTGTGTTGTAACGCGATGAAGAAATTATTCTTGCAAATCCGAATAATCCGTGGAATATAACATTATACCGAGCAGGATGGATATTGTTTTGTTTGCTTAACAAATTATAGAGAACAGATCCGGTTCGGCTTTCAGTTTTATATGTAATTATAATGATAAACAGATGAGCTTTAGAAAACGTCTTAGATCACGGGCAGCGATGTTATTTAACAACGATGTTTGAAGATAAAGAAAATATTTATGTTTATATCATAGGTTTCAAAATAGCGAATTATATAGTTATTTATTTTAGCTTAACAGGCCTTAAACAAGATTTCTATTTCTAAATCATTCACAATTATATATAATCAGTTTAGATCATCTTTAAATTTTTATTTTTATCAGTTGTTCCGTTGTCCTTCACTAAGTTCTATGGAGGTAATTAGCATTCTTACACTCTCCATATACAACTCTTCAGCCTCTCCTCTTGTGTTTTTCTCTAGGTGTGCATTCGAGTTCGAATTCTTTTTTTAAGAGTATATGGTTTTTCATCCGTTGTACATGTCCCTACTATAAGACCTGCGGTCGTTATATGTCATTCATCACTGTTCTTTACATTCCCATGCGTTCCCGATTTCTTTATTTCCAATTATTTCCGTCGTCTAAATCCTCAGTGTCATATCTTTCTTATTTTTCTTTTTGATAATCGCCACATTTGACATCCGTATAATACTATTGTATGAATTTTACACGCTTTTTACAAGAATTTCATAAATATCCAACGTTCTGTTTCTCGTTTTCTTGCTTCAGGAAATTCTATCTTTTTGGCTTATACTATTCTGGTATTAATTTTTTTATTGCATCTTTCTCCTCGATTGAATATTGTTCTTAGATATTTATAGACTCATTAGTTATAGACTCATTACGTAGGTTCTATAGTGCCTTTAGAATCTGTGGAATCATTAAAATAATTTGAGAGTTATTAGGACTGTATCAATAGGAGTGGTTCACAATAATTAGGAGAGGTATTGAAATAAGACAGTAGATAAAAAAGTTTATAAAACACTACCAATATTACTGTTATATACACTCACGGTAGAATCACACGCGGTATGTTTCTCATATGAGCTCGAGTTGTTTTTTAACGAATACGCGGTTTTTGTCTGTAAGGAAAAACGCACTGTCTGTACCAAATTAAGAAAGAGCGATTTTGTTTTTTATTGTCGTAAAATGTCTGTTTATTCAGGGTTGGGTTAAAGTCAGGAGTGGGAATTATTATTAAGTCTAAGGCTTAAGGTATTAATAAGTATTAAGGCTTAAATAATGATTGTGAAATTGAGGTTGAGAACTATAGGAATGATGTAGCGAAAAAAATTTTCGCATGTGAAAAATTGAACACCACGTGTCCTCCTGTTATGTTTTAATCACATACGTTTTTTGCAATGTTTTCGGTAACGACCACTTCTTCTCCTTGAATTTTGACCTGCTTTTTAGGTGTCGCATTAATATTTTTCTTTCTGTTGATAGGGAGTTGCTATAATATTGCATCAATTCTTTGCTTATTATTACACAAATTAGTATTTTCCCTTCTTTTTGGTTTTAATGTCGTTTTAAATTTTCAAGCTTCTGTGTTTCTTCATCCTGTTGTGTATGTATTGATTTCCCGACAGTTGCTATCTTAAAAATGTTTTTTGTCTACTGTAACTGTTTTTCTGATATTGTTTTTGTTTTGATGTAAAAATAGTTTTGTCTTCTAGTTTTAAGCTCTGATGAACATTAGTTCCTGCTTGGTTGTTTGTATTTTGTATCTAATGCTTCTTCAGATGCTTCATGGAAATTTTATTTCCTTTTATGTCTTATGTACAATGTTCTTCGCTAAAATTTTTTAGTACTCCTTAACTTGTATTTATTATTGTATATTATTATTATGTATATTCCATACAACGTTATTATTCCATCTTTGAAATGGTCCCATGGTCCCACAATTTCTTTTTTTCTGCATTAGTTTTCTTCTTTGTAGCACTGATTTTGGCTCTTGTTTCTCCTTTTTTTCTTCAATGTATGTATATATATATATATATATATATATATATATATATATATATTCTCATTATGATCATCATCATTCTCAGCATATTCTACCGATTATGGTGTAGCCTCCCTTATATATTCATTCTTCATATCTGCCCACGGTTCTTCAGTCTTCAGATTTATGTATTAATTGTTCCAGGTATACATACTCGTCTACTGTCTCAAGTGCAGTCCACTAGCTCGTTCTACATGGTTTTTGTTTTTGTCAAGTTCATTTTTTAGGCCAACTTCATTGCTAGCTGCATTTAGATCGCTCAGAAGTTCTTGTAGTTCTGCAGGATTGTTAGCAATCAGAACGATGTCGTCTGCAAATCTTAGATGGCTGAGGTATTCTCCATCAATGGATATTCCTTTGTTCTGCCAGTGTTCATTTTGTTGAATATATTTTCTATAGTTGCAGTGAAGAACTTTGGTGATATTGCGTCTCCTTGTCGGACGCCTTTGGTAGTAGAAATTCTGGGAGTTCATAACTTTTTACCTTAGCTTTTGCTTGTCTGTAGATATTTGCTAAAGTTTCTTTCTATGTATGGTTTCTCAATGCATTGGTTGGTCAAAGCTATGGTTGGTCAAAGCTATGGTCTCCATTACTGCCTTGGGATATATAGAATCGAAATCTATGAACGTTAATGCTAGCGGTATTTCATATTCTTTGGCTCTACTCATATATATATATATATATATATATATATATATATATATATATATATATATAAAGAACGAAACAGAACTTTTATCAGTGATAAAAAATAAGAAAAACTAGTTACCTGGGACATCTGTTGAGATACTACATTCCTCGTTAATTATTATATAGGTAAAATAGAAGAAATGTGCTGCGTTGGAAAAAAAGTTTTTCTGGATAAAAAAACATCAGACAGCGGACTGGGCTGGGCCTAGAAGAACTTATATGAGCAACAAGGGACAGGAGAAATTTTACTAGATTAATAGCTAACCCCTATTAATTGAGACAGCACTCGATGAAGAAGAATACATAGCCTTATTCTTTTTTAAATTTACCTACATGATAAGTACAATTACTTTAATTATTTTTAATCCTCTTTGAGGATTAAAAATACATTTTCAACAAAACTAATATTTTATCTCCCTCATCCTTATTTTACCATTAACCATGTATGTTCAACAACCTACCATACACTCAAACATTTCCAATTAAAACTACAGATTCCATGAATTTTTCAAATTATTTATACATTTTTCGGTATTTACCGTTGTATGAACATGCGGCATTCCCAAAGGATCATCAGCCGATTCTGGAATCTAAACCGCGAACAAGAATATTTGTGTAAATATACGGGTGCCGTTTTGGACGTAAATATTGAATCGCCATTTGCATATAGATTGAGATTTTTGCATTTATATTTAGCTAATGACCAAGTTCCAGCAATTAAAATCATTTTTTAACATCTGCACCTATAATTTGGCTCTATATAAATTAAATGGCCGAGAATTATCCGTTTATTTTTTGGAATATTTTTTGCGTAAAATACAGCAATAAATGGCTTTCATACACGCTAAAGGGGATATTTGATAATTATAGTTTTGATATTTAATTTTTTTAATGTATATTTTTTAAATTATTGTAATTTTTATTACAATGTCTTCGTTGGTTATTCTGTCTCGCAGAGTTATTCCTAACATGGGCCGCTCCATTCTTCTCTGCGTGACTCTCAGTTTGGCAGCTGCTGCTTTTGTTAAGGTAAGTGTTTCTGCTCCGTACGTCAAGACTGATCAAATACCTTTCTCTTTAGGCATGTGGGCAGCTCACTTTTAAAAGTTTATCTCAGTTTTCCAAATGCTGCCCACCCAAGGCCGATTCTTCTCTTCAGTTCATGAGTCTGGTTATCCCTGCCAATCATAATTTCATGTCCCAGGTATTTATATCTATCTACGAGTTCTATTTCTTTCCCACCAATACTGATGTTCTGGTTGGGTACCAAATTGGTCATGATTTTTGTTTTCGAGATATTTATATTTAAACCTACATTTTCTGTAGCCACAACGAGTTCCTGTACCATGTCTCTTGCCATACCTAGGTCTTCAGCTATTATTGTCATCCAATCCAAATTCTTAAAAGCATGATCTAGCACCGTATTAAAGAGTTTAGGTGACATTGGGTCTCCTTGCCTCCTAATAACCCCCCCCCCCCAGTGGTTGTTGCCTGCGGGTATATTTTGTATAATAATTTAGTATATCTATAATCTAGCCTGCATTCTTTAAGCGCCTGTAATATTTTGCTTAGCGGAACTGTATCAAAGGCTTTGTGAAAATCGATAAATATTAGAACTAGAGGTTTATTGTATTCCACTGCTTTCTCTATTAGGGTTTTTATACTTTGTATATGGTCATTTGTTCCGTAACTTTTTCGGAATCCTGCCTGTTCCCTTGGTTGATAAGTCTCTAATTTTCTTTCCATTCTCTTATCTAGTATTCGCGTAAACAACTTTTATATATGGCTGAGGAGGCTAATCGGTCTGTAATTCTCTAAATTTGCTTTGTCTCCTGCTTTGTGTAATAGAATCATAGTAGCGTTGTTCTAGTCGCTCCTCTTCAAAACTTTCATGTTCTTATTTTGCTCTATTGCCTGTTTTGTTTTTTCTACATATAGTATCTACATATAGTATTCTACGTAGTTTCTTATGTCTTTTCTTATTGCCTTTGTGATCGTCTTATTTATTTGATTTATCGCTTCTTTGCTTGTAGTGTTATCTCCTTTCATTTGTCGCCTTAGTTCTATAATGGTTTTCGTGGGTTGACTCAGTTTTTCATCTTTTTTTCTTGTCGGACAATATTTAGTTTGAGCCTGTTGCATTGTGTTGACTATTTGTTTGTTTAATATATTGATGTCTGCTGTTGTTGTATCTTTCAATGAATTACCAATATATTTTTCGAACTCCTGAATGTTAGTTTGTTTTGTCCATTTCTTTGGTTGTTTCTTATTTATCATTAGAACTGTGCCAAATGAAAAAAATCGAAAATAATTTAATATATCATGTCTTAGTGATTTAAAGTCAACAGGTGACTGAAACGATACATGCAAGTATGGATATACAATGTGAAAAAATGCTTCGGTTTTAGGAAATGCTTCTTGAAGAAAAACCGTTCCTACGTTGATTTTAACAGACTTTATTGCGTTCCTAGCTTCTCCTCAGCTTCTTATTAGGTGTTATTCCGATATCTATTTTTCGAACAAGACCTTATACTTTCTTTAGTAACGAACATATTTCGAATAATTTCTGCGATATATGGAAACTTTCAATAGAGATTTGGAATGCAGTTAGAATCTTGTTCCTTTATTGGCTATGAGACCTTGTTGAGTTTCAGGGCTCTTCACGCGAGGTCGTGGTCACTAATTATGTGCGCACAATCGAGTGGTAGCTCTGAAATATCGTTCAGATTGCAGTGTAGAAAGTTCTGCGAGGTTAAACTACTCTATTATTTACAATCTAGAAATCGGTAAAGTTTTAGTAATTATGGGAAGTACTTTTTTTGAAGACCCGGATCAACCTTGATCAACCTTTTTTTTATGGGGGGAGGTGGTCCAAATATTCGAAACATACCTCGGTCCTAGAAGGTGGGCAGAACCGCCTTCCAGATTCGGAGACCGCGCGCAGGGGTTGTTCGGACACCATCGCCGTCAATGCCAGGGACCTACCTGCTAAAAAACACCCTCCTCAGCGGTGAATTACCGGTCGGCACGGCATTCACCCAATCTCTCATTCACGCACAATTCTTACGCATTCTAGCACTTTCTCACTACGACTGAATTCTTTTCTGTCTGTTCCTACCTGTTTATGTTCAATCTCGTCCCTTCTCATTCTGCCTTATCTTCTTGTTTGCTCCTGGGCACCCTGCCTCCCTTCGGGTCGCCTTTCTTCTTGTTCCTCCCTTCAACGTTCTACTCACATATCTTTGAACTGATCTCGACCGATCTGACGACCTAAGCATCTCTTCCACCAGTTCTGTGACTGATTCCACCCTACTTCCTAGCTCTCTCGCAAGCAGGCTCCTCTTATTTATCCATCTATCGCATACCAGTAGAGTGTCTGAGACAATTTCTCAGATACTCTCAGTATTTCAAAGTACATTAATTTGTCATTTTCTGCATATCCAAATCTGTAAAGGTATGCCCTCAAGCAACCATGTCCTGTGAGCATCTGCGTCAGAAAGTAACCCAAACACCGGTGTCCGCAATCAATCAATCTTCCCAGATTAGGAATCAACGACTTCGTCCACTGCGCCACCCTTCGCATCTCGTCCCATTCCTTTTGCCACAACATTATAAACCACTGCCTTTCTTCTATTTTTAAAAGTTTCGTTGCTATATCTTCTTTTCTTCTTTCCTATATTCTTCCTCTTTACTTCACTAGCACGTGCATCGGAATACACCCGGTGTTAACTCACAGTGCCTCGGCAGAGACTGTTCTGTAAGCACATGCCACCCTCAATAGACTCTTCCTATCTGCTCGAGTGAGCTGCTTTTTGTACGCCTTTGTTAGAACTGCAGTACTCCAAACAGTCGCAGCGTAGAGGACGATCTATTGCACAACAGAATGAAGGGCCCTCCTCCTCACAGTTTTAGGCCTTTGGATGTTGGGCATGATCCCTCCCAACGCGGCGATCTTCACACCCGAGTCTTGCGTAACTTGGATCTGATAGAACTATTCCTTAAAAATAAACTTCGTTGTCAATAAATAAATAGCTATTGGCAGGTTCCTTTTATGTCTCGAAGTGATGTTTAGTTAGGTAAAAAGGATATTAAACGTAATAAAATAATAAAGAGATAATAAAAGTGAAGAGTATTAAAAATAAAATTTTCGATTTACCAAATTGTTCAGACACAAAAGAAGAGATTGTAAAATTATTATTCGTGTAAGGAAATTGACTATCGCAGTGCTCGGATCGCGTTCGAACCGGGTCTTTCGACTCAATGTAAAGATCCGGATGGTGCATGAACGACACGGCACTAATTTTTAATATATTAATTTATATATGGCATTAAATATAAATTATTTGTATTTCCACAGCAAGAATTCATAATCAATTGCATAATTAATAATTAAAACTAATTAAAGTATGGGTCTCTCAAATATAAGCCACAAAAGCAGATTACATCCGTATACTAAATATAAATTTTAATAATGCCTTACATTAATTTAAGTGAAACTCACCCTTGACGTTTTTATTCCAGGTTCCCAATATCCTCTGGAAACGGCATTGAGGAACGGCGGATCGAGGGACCAACCCACGACGGCCACACTCGTTATCAACCCCACAAAAGAAGACGATGAGGCAGTTTTTCGATGTGAAGTTTGGAACCGAGCCCTTCTTGATGACAAGAAATTAATTTCGACGATGACCCTAAGTGTTAACTGTAAGTTTTTTTTAATGTCACTTTTTAGTCCAGTCTATAGTAATTTTCCAATAATGGATGTAATTTCGTCTTACATTTCTACTTTTATGAAGTGAATAGGGAAATTTAGTATTTTGTACCAAATTATTGCAAATATCATGGACATTTGGACATAAACATACAATAGACAATATACAGTACACGCACGCAAAAATGATATATTATATAGAATGGTTGGTTCTGTAAATAGTTGCTCCCCATACTTCTACTTGAAATTGAAAACACAGTCTTCACTCGTAGACTTTGCCACATTGCTACCTCAAATATCTGGTCTATTATCTAATATGTAAACACGGTCTAGTGTAACTTGTAGTCCATAAAATGGTTCTTGTCAAGTGTTAAAAAATAGTGGCATACTTTTAATAAATACTAATAATAATAATATCAACAATTACATCGCGCGGTAACTGAATAAACCAGAAATGCACATAAACCACCTTTCTGAGGACGCAAAAATGTGTATCTGCATGGATTAACCTCTACATGAGCGATGAAGTCAGACAAGACTATGTCGAAATAGAGCTTCTTAATCTGCATTTAAATTTCACATGTCCAGTTTTATGTGTCATTAAACAATTTATATATACGCTTCTGAGCTTCTGCGTAATTTGCTCTGAAGACACCTTATAAAATCGAAATACGTATAAGCGGATGGCAGGAGCCCTGCATTTGAATTAAATCTCACTTTCTGCTTTATTTATTTACTTGCGTTTGCGAGAACTAGAAACTAATTCGCGAAATATTTTTGCCTTGGTGAATCGACAGGTCGTGGAATGCAAATTGTAGGTTCCCCTTGTCGATAAATACATCAATCTATCTGCTTTATGTATTTTAAAAAGGGCAATAGACAAATATTTGACTTTTAGTTTCGCCACGTAAAAAATCTTCGGATTTCTACTACAATTCCTGTATAATATAGAAAACTTTTGTTTGGGTAAAAGAATACAGAAATAATATGACAGAACTGTGCAAAGAATATACTGATATATTTTAAATATAAATACATAATAACGGTGTACATATTTTTTTAGACATTGAAACATCAAATCAGAACAAAATAAGGCAAACGAAGTATTATTCCAATTTTCCAAATTTTAAAATATCAGATCCTACATTCAATGCCTGGCCTATTCACCTTTCGATTGGCTAACTTATTAGTGACGGTCGGTCCAAGCTTCCTCCAGAAATTGTCGTGATTTTTGCACTGCTTTTTTGTTTGTTTGGGTCTTTTCCGCATTACGTCTATCACTTATCTGAAGTAAAAACTGTATAGAACTTCATTCGTTCACATTATTGTAAATACTCTAGGACTGTAAATTATATGAGAATAAATTTATAACTTATATATATATATATATATATATATATTGTTATGATGTATTGTTTGTTTGAATGATGAGCAATGAGTATTTTTTAATAATATTGGGTTTTTATCGCGGTTCTCAAAGAATTAGTTTGTAAGTACTTTTTTAAATTATCTTTATTATATCTATTATGAAACACACATATATATCTAACCTAGCCAATGTAAATTTAAAATAAACTATCTTTAAATTGAAATTCTTATGAAACTAATTAAATTCTATAGACAATGTAAAATTTAAACAAAATATCTTCAAAATTGAAATTGTTATGACACTAACTAAATTATATTAACAAAATTTTGTACCTTTCTGTCACTGAATGCCTAAATGAACTGTTTTCCACTATATAGATTATAATCACCACTCAAATGTCTTCTTCTCAGCTTCGGTTATCCCTGTTTTTGTGAAATTACTTTTTCCAATTATCAGCTTCCACCAATTTAAGATATTTTTCTTCACAGCATTTATAAACCACCAAGCAAACCAGCAACAGCATTTATTTTTATTCTTCTTTTCAATATATCAATATCCAATCACCAAAATATCATTTAATTTTAATATTCAATTAATACTTCTTCCATTATCATCATTTATACATAACATAATTTTTAATCTTCAATATTATTTTCTTTATACAGTTTCTTAATATTGATTTAACTCACTATATTGAACAATTGTAACTGATTGACTGCCTCTAACTAATTTTCATACTAAAAAACTCATAACTAACTGAATCGACTTTCTTACTAAACTTTCTGACTGCTTGACTTAAACTTTCTGACTTACAAGTTAGGCCATTGCTATTATGAAAAACCTTCTGAATTTATTTCTCTAGATGAAGATAAAATTATTGAATCTATTAATTTAATTTATATAAATGCTTTGGCCAACAATAAAATGATTAAAATTATGATAGATACTGGTTCAGAAAGTACTTTAGTCTCGGAGAATTTTATTTTTAATACATTAAAACTATCAGATATAATAAAGATTCCAAAAATTAAAATTGTTGGTGCAAATAATAAGAAGTTGGGTGAAATTGATAAACTAACCAATTTTAAAATTAATATTCTTAATAAAGAAATTATAATCATAATCCCATCTGAGATTCGGGCGCCTCTTTGGTCTCTTAGCGTTCCTGGGGTACCACATAGTTGTTCTAGTGGTCCATCTGTTATCTGTTCTTCTTGCCATATGTCCTGCCCATTGCCATTTCAGGGATTTTATTCTTTGGATTACATCAGTCACCTGGGTTTGCCTCCGTATCCATTCAATTCTTTTACGATCCCTCTTTGTTATCCCTAGCATACATCTTTCCATTGCTCTTTGAGTTACTTGAAGTTTCGACGTTATTTCTCTCTTTAATATCCAAGTTTCACATCCATATGTCAAGACGGGTAATATGCATTGATCAAATACTCTCTTCTTGAGGTATAGTGGCATTTTGGACTTGAAGACTATGGAATTTCGTCCGAATGCTGACCACGCTTGTTTTATTCGTCTGTTGATTTCTGGAATATATATATATATATATATATATATATATATAGTTTTTTGATATATGATGAATACAAACAGACAATATTTACTGTTTCTCGGCCTGTCATTTGTACTTTTTTTATAACTTGCAGTAAAAATTCCTTGTGTTCTACATCTATTCTTCAATTATAAATAGCTTGTTCTATGACCTACATATCGATACTGTCAAATGCTTTTTCATAGTCTACGAATGCAAGAAATATGGGTAGTTGGTATTCATTTGCCTTCTCTATCAAGGTTCTCATTGTCAGCAGATGGTCTGATGTATTATATCCTTTGCGGAACCAAGCTTGTTCTACCGGTTGAAAAATATTCATTTTTGTAAATTGTTAGATCTTAGACAAGGAAAGAAAGAGGACAGGTAACGCTGATTTCATAAAACTTTGAAAAGTGAAGGCAGTTTCGATGTGACCGCCATGTTTTGGTGTCTGTACGTTGCCCATTACTACCTCTCGCAGGGTTACTAGGTCTACTGATTTCAACTTTAATTTACTGATTTACTGAAACACTATATCGACCTACTAAAAAATATGTAATGATAAAATCCATCACAGTCTACTGAAGAAATTAAATATCACCTGGCAAC
The DNA here is from genome assembly GCF_040954645.1 of Diabrotica undecimpunctata. Taxonomy (NCBI): domain Eukaryota; kingdom Metazoa; phylum Arthropoda; class Insecta; order Coleoptera; family Chrysomelidae; genus Diabrotica; species Diabrotica undecimpunctata. The sequence continues at coordinate 133,922,379 of NC_092808.1, forward strand.
CTTTCTGGTGCCGGTTTAGGCGTCAGTCAATTCCATACGATTACGCGTCCCCTCCCTTTCCTTGTGTAAGTGTTGGATAGTGTCGGTTATCCATGATACTATAACAAACATGTTTGCTATAGTATCATGTCTGTTATCTATCTACTATTCAGGCAAACTTGCTCGCTATGGTTATATTACCTCGTTTTACTTAACCAATACCTCCAAAACAAGTTTATTAAAAATCTGAAGAAGACGGAACTTCACTGTAATTGCTGTTTGCTATATTTAGTAATAACTTGGTATACTGAAAAAATTGTCTGGATACGATGACAAAAAAACCTATAATTCTAGAAAGACCCTCTTGACGACGAATACAATTCAAACATATTTCTATAAATACAGCGATGAATACTTAAAAAATAAAAGCCCAAGTTTCAGTAGCATAATTCAGTGTCTCAATTAATGAAATTGATTCAAACTTCTAAAAGTTTTATCAACTCACTTAAATATTTAATCTCAGGCACCAGAAAAATATCCTGTTTTATTAGTTTAGGAGCATATGGCATCATATTTAAATATTAAACTCAAATAGGTCACAACGTGTTGATTAACTTGTTCTGTTTAATTTTTTTTCTTCTAAGAAAAGTACATTTTAAAGTTTATGTGTTAGTATAAATTTATCGATAGTATATATAAACAAGGAATAGGGTCAATTTTCTACAGGTACTTGTCATAAATAATCAAAAATTAGGTTTGCAAGTTTATATATTTATCTAGTTTGCTATGAAGATTATGATATCCAGGTAAATATTTATATGTAGCAATACTAACCATGCTCACGGTGTTTTTCGTAAAACTTGATAGAATGGTGTCTTAAAAATGAGACTAGTAAAAATTTATTAGAAGACCAAAGTGAATCTGTAAATATTTTACTTTGAAGTGTTGATAGATAGAAGATAGAAGAATGCATATAATCAAAGAGCACAAATTAGAATATCTGACTCATGTGAGAAATTAACAGATATATGGCTTGTTACATTACAACATGTTCTTTAGGGAAATAAAAAGGAGACTAGTTAGAATAAGAATTTTTTGGCTTCAAAACTTGACAAAATGGTTCAACATGTCTACAGTTGGTCTACTTCGAATAGTTGTCAACAAAGTAAGCATAGCTATATTAGTCACAAATAATCCTAACGGATATGCACCGTAAGAAGAAGAAAACTAGTGAAAAATATAATCTAGAATCTTGGAACTGGAAGAAGTCAATATATTTATGAATCAGCATATGGATTGACTCCTATGTCCCCTAAATGGGACAGACTGAGCATATTTTACATCGGCAATATCTGTACGGTACGGCATTATACACCCCATACGATAAGACTCTTCTTTATAACTCTGCTGTGTTTTATTTTTATGGCTTATCTAAAAACCAAGTTAACATGCTCGAGGAAAATGGTATTATCTGTTGAGGGAGAAAAATAGTAGTATCGTACTTATGTCAGGTTGGGCAGTATGATGCTGTTAATAAGCCTTTGTTCTGAATGTTAATTTGCTTTTTTTTACAGTAAGGCTTCTGATATTGGCTTATACCATTTTTGCATTTTGTACTGTTCTTGTAACATGGGACCGGAGGTACTTTACTTCATTTCACAGATGGAAGTGTCGAACATCTCTAGCTGTTCGGCTGGTACACCGCGTCTCTTCTTAAACATCACTGCTTGGGTCTTTTTCAGATTTACTGCAATTTTTCACTGTATGCCTCATTCTTCTACAGCTTCTAGTGGTATCCGATGGTTTCTAGTCGCAATGTTGTGGTTTCTGTGCTTGGCCACTATTGAGGTGTCAACATAAGCTGATAGTGGTGCCTGGTGTTGTGGGTGTATATGTTATACAGCAGCGGAGACAGAACAGCTGCCTGTGGTACTCTCCGTCCGGCTCGCGGAGATAAGAATACGGCCGGGGTCAGAAAGCCCTGCCTGTCGTAAGAGGCGACTAATGGGTAGGAATAGGGAGGTGGAGAGCCGTCGCTAGAGGTGTCGGGTTTGTAGAAACGCACACGGTCGCTTCGGCGACACGGTCACCGGTCTACACTCCTAGTATCCGAGACGAGACTACTCGTGGGACCACTCTACTCCCATTCCAAAAGAGCCTGGTGAGGTTGAACGAGCTGGGCCCGTAAATACCTCTCCTGACCTTGGTCAGGAGGGGTGTGGACACACCGCGCCTGACGGCGGTCAGGAGCGGTGTAGGTGCCCCGGCACGTACCCACCGGGAGATCCAAGAGTGGTAGAGGAGAGATCCTCGGCGGCGACCTGTCTACGTGTGAGGTGGAAATTCCTCCGCCTGCCAAACCTACCCGCCCGTAGTGTGGGAGTAACGGGTAGGCAAGGTACTCACAACACAGGTACTACGGGGAAGGTGGAGCCCCCGCGGGTTGCGTGTGCTAGACGTGTCGTGGTAACCCTACGGGGTACCCCCACAGGGGGACCCACGGGACGTCTTTGGTACGCGCCCCGTGGCACCTTCACTTTGGTGTCGGACTCGTAGGGGCAAAGGTTTCGCTAAGAGTGTATGCCGAAAGGCCAGGAAGCTCAGGGTCCGGCCAAGTCTTTACTTGGAGGGCACGCCATTTTAGCAATGCCTGTGGTACTCCTGCATTCAGAATTCCGACTTAGGATAGGAGTTTTCCTATGCAAATCCTCAATTTTCGGTTGGCGAGGTACGAGGAGAGTAGCTCTGTCTGGGATTACTGTATCCATACTTCTTTATTTTGTAGATCAGCACTTTGCGCCAGACTCTGTCGAATGCGTTACTTAGGTCTAGGGTGCTCGGGTGTATTGTCTATCATTGCAGCCTGCTGCGATGTATTCTGTGAGCCTGAGTATTTGGTATTCGCCTGAGTGTTTGGCTCTAAATCCGAATTGGGCTTCTGGTGTAAAACCTTTAGTCCTGTTTCCTCTTCAATCCTTGAGAGTATTACTCTATCAGAAATTTTGATGACTGCTGGCAGTAAGGTATTGACCCGTAGTTCTGTAGAAAAATGCTGTTTTTTTCACGGTTTATGTATTGTGATGGCGTGGACTTCTTTCCATCGATTAAGGAATCTTCTGAATCTCATCAATGCGTTTATTATGTAGATTAGATAAATAACTTCTTTTGCTGGTAGGTATATTAGATCCCTGTTGGTTATTTCATCCGGTCCAGGTACTTTCTTTGGTGAGGTTTTCCGGATCAGGTCCCTTACTTCTTTTGGGGATGTGTGTTTTAGTGGTTGGTCTTCTGCTTCTGCTGGTCTTCTCTAGTAATCTTCTTTGATTATATCTTCAAAGTTACAGTTTTCTTGTTGGTTCGTGAAACACTGTCTTTCTATAGTGGTTCTCATGACTTCGGCCTTGTCTTTGGTGGTGTATACTATGGCGTTTTCTCTGGAATTACTGAAACATAGAATATTTAAAAGAATGACTAAAGTTTTGTTGAACATTTGAGATCGGTTACACCAATGTTGCTGAAAACACTACACATTATTTTAAAAATATCTTAAAATTCTACTCTATTTTTAAGGAATTAATGCCGAACAAGATAAATAAATAGAAAATATGAGGGAGTCAGAATTATGAATAAAACAAACTGGAAACTGAAATTTAGTAACACGTCGTGACAAGTATTTAACAAATATAAAGAGCCAGAAAGAAAGGGTGATTTATGTCATATCAGACTTAAACAACACTGAATGGGCATCATGTTGTAGTTCAAAGATAGAAATATGTGGAAATGTTCAACATACCTCGGTTTAACGGACATTTTGTTGTGTTTGGAGACATATCGGATTGATATAATTATGACCTATACAATTTTCTTTTCTATATATCTCGGCAGCACACTATCTAGCTATAGAAAGCTTGAAACCGAAGTGAAAGATCAACTGAATAGAACAAACAGAGCAGCAGGTTGCCTGAATGAAACAATATGGAGAAATAAAAATGTCGGGAAAGAAATAAAAGAACGGTTGCTATCAACAAGTACTCATAGACACTCCGTCTAACGGTCTAGCAACCTCAGTGTTGGAGTCCTTCGTTGTCATGAAGTAAATTCTGTCTATAACTTAAACATTCTAGATATCATCAAAAATGTATCCTAAAATTAATTTAACTATATATAAAGGGTTTTTACTTAGGTATTTAGGGGCTTCAAACATATAAACCTAGAGAAGCACTGATGATTGAATATTAATTCCGAAAACGTTCTGTGATGTAGTCCGATAGGGTTTTATATTATTATACCTAAAGGATTTTTTAAATAATATTCTTGTGATTTATGGTATACAGCCAACCACAGGAAATTCATTTTCCTTGTGGAGAAAGTAAAAAGTATTCCTTTCTCGAGCTGTTGGTGATTAGCTGTTACAAAATAGTAGCCTTGCATTTTTTGTCAATATTTTAAGTGTGCTAACTGTGCTGAATAGCAAATATTACCCTTAAAAAGGTTTTTAGATTTATTCTTAACCTCTCCCTTATAATGTACTCTATCAGATTTGTTTTTTCATTAAAATAACATATCTCCTGTTAATCTCCCGATACATATTAATTTTTAAATCTTGCGGATTTTTTGCACTTTTTGTTACAAATTACATAGATATTCTCCTACATCTCTTTATAAATATATTCGGACAGAGACTTTCTAAACCTTTGATATTCAATATAAGATCACCCACCAAGATTTCAACATGTATTCCTTGCCTAACATCGCCGTCCATTAATGTGTTTAAACCATCTTTCCTTTGGAATTTTCGATGTCTGCAGCTTTTACACTCGTTAAAAACCATCTGTTTGTTTCATCCATGCGGCCGAAAACATATACCGGATGTTGAATCTTTTAAATATTTATCTTGCATGTGTGTAACCTCGCTCTCTTCTAGATACACAAGAAAGTTTATAATATACCATTAAAATAACAGCTTGCAGAGTGCGAAAATTCTATAAGTTATATAAATATTTGTGAAAATTATGAACTTCAGTTCATTTTGATACGCCACAGGTAACGAAGCGGCATGAGAGTAATGTAAATAATAAATTTCCGGAATATTTTGCAATTAGGTCATAGACACTGCTACATCTGCAAGAGGTTTATTTCTTTTTTCATCGGCGTTCTAAAATATTTCACTATTTTTAAATTTTGTATATTGTTTTCTTAACTGTTTTTGGAAAATCTTTGAAGTTGTTTTCAATTTTCACTACAGCTACTATAATTTTTGTAGTCGTCTACTACATAGAGTTGCGGTACCAATAAGTAGTAGTTGAGAAAACAGACATTTATGGGTAAAACACCTATAAATAGACATCATTATCATTCTCTTTACATACATGCCTATGAGGGCTCGGCTTCCCTTATTACATTTATCCATAATATCTATCTTCCCATAATATTGATTGCTTTCATCGATTTCTCGTCTAATCTTCTGTTACCATACTTCTGTGGCTATCCTCTAATACTTCCTGTAGAACTTGTGACAGCAATTTTTTGGATTGACTGATAACGATTTAGCATGGAACGTGCTTTTAGCTTCAAACTATATTCTCTAATTTTGAAATGAACTGATGTCTTCTTTGTTTTTGATATATTTTTTCTTGTTCTACGTAATATATTTATTCTTCAGTTTCTTGTTCATCTCTTTTACCAATATTTCGAAATACATTTCCAAATTCCCATATTCTCTTGATTCACTATTTCCGATTTGGTATCATTTTTTTTATTTTTTTATTTTGTCTTATTTCGTTCTTTCGAACTTAAAAAGTGAAGAAGAATCAGTAAAATTCACCATAAAAAACGAAAACATCTCACTAAGTAGGATATAGGATCTGTAAGTGAAGTCTACAGAAAATCAAACCACACTAGAGTGTGGTTTGATTGAACAAACTAATAGAGTCCAAAACAATTACTCCAAAGAAAATGCATTTAAGTTGGGAAAGATGTTGCAGAAACAAGTTGTAAAGGGTGATGGTTGTATAGTTTTTTTGCCGAATATAATATAGATTTCTTTACTAACTCAGGGGACGGGATCGGTAAATAAACATCAAAGTGGAGTAGCCATGATTAGGTCTTGCTGGAAAAACATTTAGGTGTTTACGAATTAAGCAAACAGTTTCTAAAATATATAAAGAGGGAATCGTGAATTTCGAAGTAGCTTCTGCAATTTGTTGTTCTTCTGGGGTCAAACAGATACCGTATTGCTGTTTTTTTATTTAAAAATAACATCAGATTGGGCAGCTCATTTAGAACCCCAAAAATGAAGATCATATCGATGATGAGACTCGAACAAAGAAAATATTTTCTTCTTCTTTGAGTGCCTCTCGTATCGGAGATTGGATATCATTAGGGCGATTCTAATTTTATTTACTGCTATTTTGAATAATTCGTTAGTGGTACAGCCAAACCAGTCTCTTAAATTTCTCATCCAAGACATCCTTGTACGGCCTGGATTTTTGCGTCCTTGGATTTTTCCTTGCATTATATTTTGTAGGAATGTGTAATTTTGTCCTCTCATCAGGTGGCCTAAGTATTCAAGTTTTCTCTTTTTTATATTCAGTATAACTTCTGGATCGTTATTTATTCTGCGTATTACCTCTTCATTTGGTATTTTATCCACCCAACTTATTTTTAGTATACGCCACATCTCAAAGCTTTCAAGATTTTTAACATTCCTCTGTTTAAGAGTCCATGCCTCAACACCGTAAAGCAAAGTACTGAATACATAGCATTTTAACATTTTAGTTCGTAGCTGAATACTAATATCGCGATTACAAAATAATTTTTTCATTTTTATAAAGGTAGACCTGGCAATTTCAATACGTCTTTTTATCTCGTGATTTTGGTCACCTGTTTCAGTGATGATGGTTGCCAAGTATTTGTATTCGCTTACTTTTTCGAGTTGGGTACCGTTTATTGCGATACTATTGAGATAATAGTTAAAATTAATTCGCATTAAATTATATTTTCAATTTTAATATATTATACCTATTTCAAAGATTTTGACTAAATATTAAAATTCAAAATTTCGATTGATTTTGCTAATTGAAAAATGCATTTGATTTTTCTAATTGAAACGTCCATTGAGCTGTTAACGAAAACTGATAGATTAAATGAGGGAAAACTCAATTATATCATAATTGATTATTAACCGAAAGTTATTCAGGACGCACTAGGCTATATTCACATATTTCCATAATGTAATTAGTCTTCAGATGGGAATACGAATAAAATCATTTTCATTTTCATAGTAAAACTGAAAATGGTTTCCATAAATAGGGTTATATGAATAATTTATAATTCGTCAGACCAATCCGTGATGAAACTGATCAATATATAATTGAAAAATTCGTTCAGGTATTTCATATATTAGTTCAGTAAAATCTACATAATGTGCCGAAATGTTTTCTCTCTCTGTTTTGCTCTAACTTTCACAAATTTCAATATTTTCGTAAAGGAAAATGTTTCCATTAAAAACATGCAGCTATGTTTTTCAGTATATGTTATCTTTCAATACTTTGTTATTTAGTTTATTGATTGGTTTTCGGAAACTTTTCAAGAAGATGAACAATATTGCTATTTGTCATTTAACACGTTCGCGACGACGCAGAATTCCGAGATTTTACCTCTGATCCGTAATTTTTTTTATATATATATATTTTAACAAACAATCTCTATTTTGACTATTATCAATATATGTCTTATATGTTTAAATCCATATTTTTCTATTTAAAAGCAATTTTTTGTATGTATCACCCGTGGTACACGCCGGCTGTAGTGAACATTCTTCAAGAAAAAACGTCGTGTACCACCGATGGACACAATGTGAAGTCGTGGGTGTCGTAGTATTTTGTTGCATTTGGACGTGGATTTGATTTTGGACATTCCTACAATGTTTGCATGGAATTACTTGAGGGGCTTCTGTATGAAGGAAGGACACTATATATTGATAATTAATATACTAGTGTAAATGTATGTAAAAAGCTTCTTCAGTGTAAAACATGTTTGTGGAACCCTTAGATCTAACAGAAAAAAAAAAACCCAAAAATGTATGTCAATCCAATCTAATTGGCGGCACTCTAACTTTGGCATGTCAACTTTTGCACGTCGGACTCTAGTACTTGCTCTCTCAATCGAAGTAAGGCTTCCCATACATCTCGGTAGGTAGGTTGGTCACGGGCAGTGTCTTTTGTTACCAGGTAGAAAAGGTAACGTGATACATCTTGGAGTTGCAAGGCTTTCCCGGGAGCTGGCACTTGGCATTGAAGTTCTGCAACTCGACCGAACTTCCTTCGAAAGACGGATGCCAACCCTGGTGCGTCTTTGATACTGGCCGGAATGGTAAGGGCCAGTGAGTAGTCATCGGGAAGCGCGAGTAGATCTTCCTTTCTTCAGTGGTAACACCATGACTTGCTTTACCAGTACCTCCATAGGCACCCATGAATTCCTCAAACGTAAGGTCAGATACTTGGTTTATCTTGGACTTGGTTTACTTCCACTTCTTCATCTACGTCGTGGTCACCTTCGAAAGACGCCAGCCAGTTATGGTGTACTATCATCGGCTTCCCCCTCGGAATCTTGCTTATTCGGTAGATGACATCGTTGATCTTCTCCATAATGAGGTATGGACCTTCCCAAAACTGCTGCAATTTGGGAGAACAACCTGTTCGCTTCTTGGGATTATAGAGCCAGACTTTGACTTCGTTCTTATTAAAACACCCCTTTTCGGCTTGCGTATCGTACCGTTTCTTCATTCGGTCACTAGCGATCTGAAGATGGGAACGGACAAACTCGTGTACATCGTCCATTCTTCTTCGTAATTCGATCACATAATCTTCACCTGCTACATCTTCTCCAGGTCGACACCCAAACTCTAGATCACAAGGTAGTCGCATCTCGCGTCCGAATAGAACTCTGGCTGGTGTCTGGCCTGTTGATTCGTTAATAGCGGATCTGTAGGCCATTGTGAAGAACGGAAGATATTGGTCCCAGTCTCGCTGAGGATCGGACACCATCTTTGTCAAATACTTGCCAACTGTCCTATTCATCCGTTCTACTATACCATCCGATTGCGGATGATATGCGGTAGTTCTTGTTTTCTTCATGCCTAGTCTATCACATATTCCGCTTAGTTGAGCGCCGAAATTACTAGAATAGAAAAGAGTTAGTAATAATATATTTACAGTTTTATGCGCCATAATATTTATCGTAACAATATTGTGGATATTCACACAATTTATTCTGAATATAAATTAAACAGAGGAGTTTCGACGTACTCAACTCTCCCGTACTCCTCTTTCTATATTTTTGCTTTCTGTTAGTGGATATTAACCCATGTTAACTGTGTTAGTTTGTTTTTTTTTACAAATTACATAAAAACATAACGTATATTGCCACGGATTGTAGATGCCAGCGTGTGTTCTGTACCTATTTAATCTAATGTTTTGGTCTCCTATGGATTCTTACTCGAAAGGATTTTTAATTAACCGTCTCTTTGCGAATATATATCAGTCGTCCCTTTCTGGGAATTGGTAACTCTAATAAATATATTTATTACAAAAAAGACAGTTATTTTTTTATTAATTGAACACATAATTCCCCAAAAGAGAAACCTCTTAGTTAATTATTTAGAGCTATTTGTTTGCTTTACGTGCGGCCAACGGAAAAGATCTTGAATAAACAGAAGCAGGTGCGTTAGAGATTTTTCCACTGGGAAATTCTACCGCAAAACGGTGTCCTAATTTTTTGCTCAGAAAATAATACCACTTGCAGATAAAATAAGGAATAGCGGTTAAATAAAATATATACGTGTTGTTTTTTTGATAGAGGGTTTGTTAACAACTTGAGCCTTACGTCATTTTAATAATAGAGTAGATTTTCTTCTTAATTAAGTTAAAAGAATGCACATTTTCTGCTACTCGTGTATTGGTAAGATGTGTATAATGTAACTGGACGTCCCATTGTAGTCCAGTAACTAAAAAATTTCCGTTATCCGAATTGTGCAGCAAAATAACCTAAAAAATCGATAGATAATCAAATTTTAAGTAAATAATGCAGTAGTTTTTTTATTAACCTAATCCTTTTCGAGTTTTTTGTAAATGAAAATGTCCAAAAAAACTGTTTTTCGCGAATAACTAAAAAACCTTACATTGTATGAAAAAAAAAAGTCTTACTAAAAATAAGATTTATAAAAAAAAACAAAGGAATTTATTTTTTATTATTGTGGACAGAAGTTTTGAGGGCAAAAATTGAAAAAGTTATGACGAAAATACCTTATTTTCGCCACTAACAAAACTGACCTCATTACCAGTAAAACTAAAAATTATTGTAACCCTTGAATAATTTATTTTATTTATGCCACAATAGATAAATAGATTTAGTGAAGTGGCATCTGGCCTATTCCACTGCGACTTTTTCAGGTCTATTATGATTCTCTAATCCTAGATTATATGCTCTAGCCTGACTCTTTTTAAAAGGTCTTTTCTTTGCCTAATGTAAAGAACCGCACATTTGCCAGGCTATCGCACTGACACAAAATGTGCTCTCCTGTTTCTTCCTCTAGGTGACAGAATCTGCATTGATCATGATCTGCCAACCCATCAGCTTCAACTGCCTATTCAGCTTACAGTGCCTTGTTAACAGACTCACTATATCTTTGATTGGTTTCATGTTTTTGCTTATTAGGTCTGCTGTAAATTTTGGTGAATGTTCGATAATAAACTATTTCGGCTATCTTTGTCCTGGTGAATTACTCTACCATTCCAGAGATTTATGTGCTACCCACTTTCTTGTAGCTGTTCTTGTTATTGCCTTTGCAAAGACTCAAAAGAGTTCCTGTCCAATGAATGGCATAAATGAGCCATGTTTGGTCATTTTATCTGCTTTTCCATTGCACTTATGGCTATCGTGCCCTGGCACCCAGTGCGTTCTTTTCTGCCTTTCTGTTTCTTCCACGCAGTGATGAATTGCCGTTATTTGCATCTGGAAAATTGTTACATCTTCAGATGGACTTACTGGCTTGCTTTGTCTCTACTATACCGGCTCCTACACCCTCAGATGTTTTTGAGCCATCAGTGTATCAGGTAGCTTCTGCTTGTATGGGTATACCTTTCTTACTTTGTTCTCTGTGTGGTATATTAATTTTGAATTTATTGTCAAAGCTATATCTCGTAACTGTTGCATCGATGGGTTGCCCCATTACGATATCTGCTTTTAGCTCCTCGATTAGCTTTCTATTGTCAGCACTGTGGGCCTGACTTATGTGTTGCTGACTATGTATTCATCTGTGCATCACAGATCTGGCTTTGCCCTGTATAAAGATATGAAGTGGTTGTTTAATGGCCTCCATAATACACAGACATGCTACCCTTTGTCTATTACTTAGCAGCCTTATTGCTTCCACTTGCTGCGTATTTTTGTTCACCACTTCACAGATTGGTCAGAGTCACAGATATTGGTCTAATAACCCTTGTGTATAATCAATGCTTAACCTTGGGGTTAAGCCCCCAATTTTTACCACACATCCTTCTACATCTGCCCAATGACATAATAGCTTTCTTTGTGGTTTTCAGTATGCGAGTATTCCATGTAAGCCTATGATCAAAACATACCCCTAGATACTTTGTTTCTTTGGCAAATGGAATCTCTGTTCCTCCTAGCACTAGTGGTTTTAGGCCTTGCAATGCTGTCTTTTTTGTGAAGTTGATGATTTGTGTTTTTTGAACAGTGCTGTCAGTCTCTCTTTTTTACACCAGTAATCAACTATATTTCGGGCTACTTGTATTATCCCAGATACAACCTGGGTGAATTTGCACCTGACGACGGTAAGCCGTCAGCGTATCCTAGACGATAAAAGTCTTTTGTGGACAGATTTTTGAGATCATCTATAAAGGTTGCGTAAAGTAGAGTTGACATTACTCCTCCTTGTGGATAGACTCCCTCTGCTCTTGCTTTGATGGCTTTATCCAGAGTGGATATTACTATCTTATTCTCCAGGGAAGCCTTTATCCATCTGCATATTACCGCAGATGTGCCTCGTCTACTCATTGCTTTAACCAAAGAGTTGGTGGTAACATTATTAAATGCCCCTTCAATATCTAAAAAAGCGGTCATTGGTATCTTTTTGTCTTCTATTGACTTTGAGATAAGCTTATTTAGATCATCCAACGCTGAGTCCGTAGATTTACCAGGTTGGTATGCATATTGACGATTGCTTAGAGGATTATCTTTCTATCTAGCTCAAAGACGATAGGCTTATTGGCCTATATGACTTTGATCTAATACTTTACCTACCTTGGGCATGTTTAGGACTTTTATGCCACAATAAAATGTTCCAGGAGTTTAAATATTTTAGAAAGCATAAAATTAGAAAAAAAAAAGTAGTTTAAAAAAATTGAGAGGTGAATTCTATTAATTTTGGACTTTTTAAGTATCTCTGTGATAAAATAATATTCAATATATTTTTACAGTTTTCAATGTAATTATATAATTTATTTATATTAGCCATTGGCCCAAGCCTCCAAGAAATTGTAAATAAACAGTAATTTGGAAGCAACTACTCCCATTTTCCTCTGCTACAGATCCCCTTTCATTGGTACTATTTTTAATATCTCAAATTTTGTCGAATTTTTTACTACTTGTTCTCTAATGCCTCACACTCTTTCAGTTATCTAATGCATTCATTTTTTTTTATCTTTAAATTAAAAATAAAACAAAATAACTATTTTTATGACCATTCTAAAATTAACAAATTTCTACAGTTTAATAAGCTTTGAAGAAACTATTAATATGCACTAAATTTTCCAAGAATCGTTTATGTTTCGACTGCATATTAAAGATTAACATTAAAACGACATTTTCAACATTTTACTACGAGTTTAAAATTTGATAATTTTAATATTCCAGTGGTGATTCAGATACGTGACATTTTTAGCGAGTGCAAGCTTATAATATTTAGATTGTCTAGTTCTAATGCACGTAAGTGATATTATCTACATACATGAGTTTTTTTGTATTATGCCGGTTGTATTTTTAAGCTTTTACAAAGGCTTCTTTTATTTAAAAGCTTGTCTGCAGTATACTTTTACTAATAAGAATTGAAATAAAAATAGGAATGTGGAACTCAGAGTATCACCACGCGTCGTGGGTATAACATTCGAAAAAAAAAAAATGCTAATGTCATCCTCGAGAGTGTTTTAAAGATCCATCAACGGGAGGAATCCAGACGTAGAGTGGTCCAGGCAGATGAGGTTGGGTCTGACATTAAGTCATCAGTCTATTATTATAATAATCCATTTCCATTTATCTTCTATTTCCATTAAGTACTTATTTATTTATTACAAGTTATATATGATTATTATATTTTTTCAAATAGTATTCGATGTAAAAAGTTTGAATATTCATTCGTGTAATAAGAATGCCGGCATCAAGCCATCTTCGACTACTTCTTCTTTGGTGGAGGAAGGGTAGATGGTAAGAAACCACAGTATTTGTCGTGGACAACTATATCCCAGCGAAAGGAGTATATTTCTTGAGGCTACAAGCCCGCAAAGAGAAAATAAAATAAAAAGTAGCACTTCCTACAAAAAGCAGAGCCCCGAAAGAAGCTCTCCAGGGCATAAAGCCCTATTGCTGAAAGTGCCTGGCCAGGCTACGTCCACGCTGCGCTCTGAGACTGAAGAGATAGATTGCAAGCAATTTAATTAGACCCAGCCTGGGAGACATGTTCACCTTAAGAATTACGTTCGGGTGTAACAATTTATTGGAGCGAGGTGTATTGACTCGAATTAAAAATAGGAGTCACTCTCACCGGTTTTTGTTAGTAATTTTGTAATTTTTTTGGTAGCCGAAGCCCTTTCTTTGTATTTTTTGTAGTTTTTTTTTGTAGGATGTCCTGAAACATATAATCATAATTAGTATATGCATATAAATATAATCAAGTTACCTGGGCCTACTCTGTACTTGCGCTTATTTATGTTTTCAAAAAAAAATTATATATGGACTCTTTCAGTTCAATCGCCAATAGCAATTATTAATATTGTCGAGACGAGGGACGATGCGCATTAGATCAAATCTAATAGAATACGGTTACAAAAGACTGTCATCAGATGCGAAGAAAGACAAACGATCTCTCTTTCTGAAGAGGTGAAGTTACAAATATGAAGAAAAAATTCACTTTTCTAGCGTGATATACCTACACAATGTAAGCGATCTTACATTGTGTATATCTTGTTTATAAGTAAAAATTAACGTTTAATTTTTTGCACATTTTGTTTATTACACATCTGTTATCACCAAATTTATCAGCCATCGTTAGATACCTGTATTAACAAGTGTCATGGGAAAATCGTTAGTGTCATGGTCTATTGACTTAAATTGACATATTTATACCCACACCCAAGAAAAATAAAGCAAGCGGATGCTCACAATTCAAATTAATAGTCTGATAATCCATGTCCTGAAAATTCTACTCAGAGTTATACATCAACATGTATACAAATAATGCGAGAAAAATCTGAGCTACAATCAATTTGGATTGCGTTTGGGGGCGGCATTATTTGTCCTGAACATACTACTAAAAAATTGTCGAGATCAGCGAAAATACGTGTTCCCTGTTTTATCGACTACGAAAAAGCGTTTAATCAAATAAAACATACAGAACTCATAGAAACCCTAACACAACATAGCATAGACCATAACACTGTGCCTCTTAGTAAAAATCTGTATTTTGATCAAATGGCTGACTCAGAATAAAATATATTTAATGGCGAAAAAAATAGACCACTATCCTTACAACAGAAATGTCAATAAAAAGAGATGTTCGTCAAGGCTGTGTACTTTCTTTGAAAAAGGAATAAAATTCTTTGGAGAATTCGTTAACAACTTAAAATACGCAGACTAGGGACTAGGGACAATACGCATACGAATGTCGTAGCTAGGAAAGGAGATACTTTAGGCCTAAAAACAAATACAAATATAAAGTAATGGCTGTTACACGTACACCAAATTCTGACAATATTCGTATCTATAACAAACAGATAGAACCCGTACAAAGATTCCAGTATCTTGGTTGCTGAATAAGAAACGATCTTGACCATCAGTCGAAATACGAGCTCGTACAAAGTATTTTCCACAGTAATAAAAGAAAAAAAAAAGAACAGCACATGGACCATTATGACGCGGAACAAACCGGATTCCGAAAAGCCAGATCGTGTTTAGATAATATATTCATGAGACAGATGATAAAAAGGAACAAAGACAAAAATATTGAAACACATATGACCTTTATAGACTTGGAAAAGCATATGATGGCGTGTCCAGGAAACAACTATGGGAAGCAATGAGAAAAATACACTTTAGAGAGAAATGGGTGAATATAACACAAAGAGTATATAAAAAAACAGGCGGAAATTAAGGCAATGGAATAAAAAAACAATTACCGCAACCAAAGGTCTCAAATAGTGATGTGGTCTATCACCTACACTTTTTAACATCTATATATATATATATATATATATATATATATATATATATATATATATATATATAGATCAGACTTTGAAGAAATGGTATAGAAAATGCGGAACAATGGGTATACCAGTACAAGAGAATATATTACATTCACTGCTTTTCGCAGATGACCTAGCCATTTTTGCGCAGGACAGGGAGGATCTGAATATATGATAACGAAATTAAAGGAAGAATGTGAGCTATGGGGACTCAAGCATCTGAGTTTTGCAGATTTAAACTTAAGAGAGAGACTTCAGAAAAAATGACTGGGAAAATAGAGTGCTGTGGGGGACGAAAACGGCGAACTCATGATGGGAAAAGGCGAAGAAGAAAATATTCCTATCTCTAGTTGTTTTAATTGAATAATTAATTGAATTGAATTATATTTTATAATATTGCAATACTTAAAGGAAGACAGTACGCTAAGATTTGTTCCATATACATATATTCTGGTAAAAAACTAAAACTAAAAAAAACAATAAACAAACATAACATAAATGAAACAAAAAATTAAAAAATTAGACTACGAACAATTATTTGCTTATGAAGAATATGTGAAATTTTGAGTTAATTTTACTTCGCGTAGCTGTGGTTGTTGATTAGAAGGAAAACAAATTGTTTTATGCTTGTTACATCTCAGTACGGCATTCATATTGTAAAAATCAGTCTACCACACACTAAAATACACTGCATCTCTAGTTAAACAAGTTAGACCAGTTCCAGCAACTTTTAAATTAAAATTGCCGTTTCGAGCTAATCAAATATGGTGGTCTGTATGTTTCTAAAGAAATTATTGCTACATTCTCTTCCCCCGAGTTGCATCCAATTAGTGGGATGCTGAAAAACGTTTTCGTACCGAGAAATCGTTGTTAACAAAGTTTGTGTAGTGTTATCCGAGATTCACACCCTAATGAAATTCCTTAAATTATGTGATAGTGTTTTCTCTAAACTTGCAATGTGTACTTTAACTTAATCTATGTTCGATTCGGGTTTTACTGCGTTCTCTGTCTTAAATTGTTAAATCACTTTCTGGTTTTTCGTGTAGAAAACAAATGATTACGTTTTGTTATTATTTTTGAGAGCACTATGTCTTATTGGGACCAAATTACACTGAAAGTTTTCGAAATAAACAAAATCGCAATTGTAACTAGAAAGCATATACCCTAATATGTTTTGAAGCAGAGCTTCTATATTGGTGTTGTATTTTTTTTTTTTCGTTATAGTAAAAGGCTGAGGAAACTAGCGTCTATATATTTTTCTTTCAGTCCTCTTTCCATCTCAACTGAGAAAATGATTTGTCAAACTGAAGAAGCTATTTCTCATCTTCCTGCCGACCAAGCCGAAGTCGCCAGGCAAGACGTAGCCAGAATTCTCCGTACTTCCAAACCCCCACTATCAATTATCAGTCTTTCAGAAAGACTTGCCCTCCAAGAACTTTATAACAACCCTGACATTGTCATCGTTCTGGCCGACAAAGGTAATGCCACAATCAATCTCAACTCTTCTAATTATTTCGACAAAATGTTCGAACTTCTTAATTCCACAGAATACAGATCAAAAAATCTCTTATACCCAGAGAAAAATCATCCCGAATTACAAGAATATACGGCGTTCCAATTAGCCGAAAACGGTTCGTCCTTTGTCAAAATTTTTTTTCATTTCATTGATCTTCTGAAAAACGTTTCTATTTCACCCTCAGATATACTAGTTAGTTTTGACATTGTTTCTTTATTCACCAACATTCCTATCGATGAAACCGTTTCCATCTTAAACTCTAAACATCAAATTCCCCAAGACACATTATCTCTTATAAAACACTCTCTCCTGTACACCCGTAATAGCTGATATCTACATGAAAAATTTTGAAACAACAGCGCTGTCCTCATCAAATCTCAAATCCACCTGTTGGTTACGGTACGTTGATGACACTTTTATCATTTGGCTCCATAGTAAAGACACATTAGATCTCTTCCTCTCCCACCTGAGTGGAATATATCCCAGTATTCAATTCACGATGGACGTTGAGTCTTTGCCATTCCTTGATGTTCTTATTCAGAAACGCCCACCTTACAGTTTTCCTATTCCGTGTACCGGAAACCCACCCATACAAACCGTTATCTCCATGCGTACCTTTTATCACCTTTATCATTTTCCCTTAGCATTATATAGATGCCGGAGGTCAGTTTCAATTAAGAAATAGTAACCAGCTAAAACTATTCATTTTAAAATGTATATATATTTTTTTAAATAAATAAAATAAAGTATTGGACCGAATGTGTCTCCCATAATCGATGTGTGGCTGGGTTTTTCAAAAATGTCGCACTTCCTGAAAATTCCTTTGTTTCGTTTTTGTCCAGCCACCCGCTATAGTCCATGTAAATTTTCCTTAATTAGTCTTGATTAAGTCTCTTCTCAAGAGTTATATTTCAATTTCCTGACACCGAGTCCTAATTATAACAAAACAAAAAATCTGCACTGATTACATAGCTACCGCTTTAATATGCAATGCATAAAATATACCAAACAACTAACCCATAAACCAAATATTTTGCAACATTAAACAGGTCGCCGGTGGTTATATTTAATTAACGACGTTGCTAGTTTATGTGTAATTGAGCGACTAGTGAACACTATGACGTCACAATAATTGGCGAGTTTTGTACGGGTGGCGACGCTGGTCCCCGAAAGAGACGCCGTTTCACATTTAACTAATAAGCAACCCCTAACTTTATGCAGAGCATGGAAACAACGAAATCAAACCATAATTAACACTAGCGTCGATTACAACAGGATTTAGGGTGTGTAGAATAAAATGTTTGTGAAAGTGAAACATTCACACAAAACTTGATAGTTATAGATATCTATAATTTGATGCTTGCAATGTTGCCAGATTTATCTTTTTTTTATATCATTAGTCTCTTTGGTTTTTTAAATACAACACACTGTATATTGTATTATTATTGGAATCCTCCACTTCAATACGAGTTCAACCATATGTAACGCTTGGTATTTTATCTAGTCACGAAAGTCTTTAATAAATAAAACTTCTCAGTGCCAAATAGTTTTGAAGTAATTCAGTAAATATAAACCCGATTCACATTGCAAATTCCCAACACAAACAACCTGATATGCATGTGTTCTGTCGGTATTCGCCTTCTCATTCTCCAAAAGGCTATTAAATATAATTTATCACCTTGAGCGAGCATCATTGTCATTTTACAGGTCCAAATTGCTCAGTCTGATTCTATTCAAATTGTAGTGTGTTGGTTTATATATACTGACTCGCAAAAGTAACCGGAGACCTGAAATTCCATAGTTTTCTCCTTTTAGTTTTGTTAAATTGTCCTGTATAATAATTGAATATATTTATCAAAATGTAAGTTGCTTTTACCCACTAGTTTGTTAGTTTAAACAGTTAAAAAGAGTTATATTTTGTGACTTTTGTGTTTTTGCTAAGGTATCCTCGATAAATCGAATATTCACTTAAAATTATGGTTGGTAATTTGATTTTATTCCTTTTTGGTGTTGGCTGCTTTTTTTAGGAAAGAAAAGTGAAGAGAATAATTTGAAATGAGGCCAGATCCAGTAGCGCAAGCACTAGCTCTTGGAGGACTAAGGAAAGTACAAGAGAGACCAAGGTCAACAAATGCCGTGGAATATCGGTTCCTTATACATCAAGTGCTTCAGAGCAGACAGTTACTGCCACAACTTTGCCGAGGAGACTGGTAGATGTTCATAGTACCATAGTTTCATAGTACCATAAAGATTATTTTGATTGGGGATACTTGAAAAGTATAATTTGAAGAGATATTTAGACGCTTCCGGACTTTTGCCGGAAGCCAGATAGCCAGAAGCCGATAGCCAGACTAAAATGGAGATGGGCAGGACACATAGCCAGAATGACAGATGGGCGATGGACAAGGAGGTTATTGGAATGGAGGCCAAGGGAAGACAAGAGAAGCGTCGGTCGACCACCTACAAGATGGACTGACGATTTAAGAAGACTCAATAAAAACTGGATGAGAGCGGCGCAAGATAGACGGGGTTGGAAACATGAGGAAGAGGCCTATGTTCAGCAGTGGACTCTTGAGGCTGGATGATGGATGGACTTTTGATCCACTCTGTATATAACCTTCACTTTGGTTTATTACGTTCTACATCTATCGTTTATACTCAAAATGATACTGTTAATGTTCTTGATGTAAGCTTGCTCATTCTGTTGTAAGAAGCTCCTGGAAGCGGAATGCATTGTGAGTATATATCCCATATGTGGAGTGATTAAATGTTACAGCATGTACCATACTTGTTCAATAGGATCGAGATGTGGTGATTGTTTTGGCCATGACAGTACATCAATCCCCTGGTTGATCGAAAAGTTTGACACGATACATTCGACATGGAGCACTTGCAAATGGACGAACGATTATTTTTCGACCTCTGTAAGTTCGACTTCATGGATATGTCGATATTATTTTTCAATACGAATCTGGATGAAATCAAAACCAAAACCAAAATCAAAAAATATATGCAGCGGACTAGTTGTGTGTGTCTTTTGTTAGATATTGAATTTCAGAGTTTAGGCTTACTTCCAAAAGTTTTACCTAGCACCTCCTACTCCAATATGTATATATAGTTTCTTGGACCATAATTCTACGCTAATCTTTTTCGTATTAAGCTATGCTCTGTCATTTTGACATTCAATTATGCCACATCTAGGCTTATCTTATCACAACATGCATTCTTTATTTTTCTTTCTTTTTAACTTTCCAACCGATAGATAAGAAAATAGTCTGACAATTATTGGATAGCAACAATAAAGAGTATGGCTTAAACATTTGTCGCTTTAGTATTCTGATATATATGGATGCTGTAACAATTTCTTCTGGATGCCAAGAATGTATCTTTATACAAAGGATCTTACGAAAAATGATATAGTTATTTTATTGTGCTAGACAGGAAAAATTAAATGCAGTTATATAAAGTAAAACTCAAAACCCTTCTTAAATTAATATTAACCACCGCAATGCTACATAAATTAGGAAACTAGCATTAAATCAAAGTGACGGCAACTTTATTCCGTAATTAAACAATAAAGCACTGTATAATTGCGAAGCCGACGTTATTTCATTTGTTTTATTAACAAAAAGTGCAAAAAAGATGACCGGTTGCACAAGATTAGCTTCAGTAAATTGGGTTATTTTAAACAAACCGTCTCTATTACAAGGGGTGGTTTTTTTAATGTAACTATTGAAATAACTATTCTTACTAGATTTCCTCATTATGTTTTTCTTTTGATTTTTTTTTTCTTTTACATGTTCGTGCATAGTCGAAGATCGGAAAATTTATGTTGAGCATACTGACAATATATTTATTGCATTCTTATTAGACCCTTCTTACTCCATAATTACAGGCATATGCAAAAGACCTATGTATGAGTGAAAAGAAATGACCAGAGACAGAGATCTTTGGCCATTTACAAAGACATAGGCCCTTGTGTGGTAAGAATTCAAGAGAGATAGAGAGAGAGAAAAAAAACTTGTTTCAAAATTTAATAAAAATTGTTTAAAACAAGTTTTGTGGGACTTGTATTAAAACCAATTAGGAAATCTAAATTGAAAAAAATCAACGCTACTGCTGCTATGAATATATCGTTGGCCCAGCGCTCACGAAGGTGCTAAGTGAAAACTAACTAATTCGCGTTATTGCAAAAACAAAGTATACAATTATTATAATCCATTAAAATATGTTTTGTTTTGAGTCATTTATTTGTTTTTGGTAAACTGCACACAATTATTGTTTGATAATATGAGTTATGTATTACACGTATTATCGTGTATTGTTTTCTATAAATATTAATCATAGAATATATGTTTTAAAAATATTTTATATTGTAATTCATAAGCATATATAAATTGATAGAAATTTAATAACCTAAAATAAATTAAAATTTATTTTAGAATAATTTTGATATTTCTATTATAGATTTATTGGCTCAGCTCTTGGATAAATACATAAAGTGCGGATAAAGTACTTTTTCCGTCGACCGTCCATTTATGATCAATTTTAACACCCTTAAAATCATTGATTAATGACCCCTATTAATGAATGATTTTCTATTAATGAACGATTTCATTATAGGCAACACAACATACATTGCTTGCATAAATTAATTAAACGCTCTGTGATTGGCAGTGATCTGTGGTGTAGGCAACCAAACATATACGTGTTTATATTCCCACTAAAAAATTTAAAATGAAGTAGCCTCTGTTAGTACTATCTGTCATTGTTGTCATTATTTACTTTATTGTTTAAAATTCTGTGTATTTGAAAAATCAAAAGATGAATATTAACGAAGAGTTTAATTTAACTCCACCAGAAGTGGCAGAAACTGCAAATGAAACTGCCTGAAAAAAGCAGAGTGTTGTTACGAAAAAATATACGCTGAATTTATTACATCGTGTGATGAGAAAAAAATAATACGATATTCAGAATCTGTATTGTTGACATATTTTTCAAACATTGCCGAAAAACGAATAATAGCAAGTTTGTGGCCCAAATATTCGTCGCCAAAATCAACCTTAAGTTTAAAATCAAACATTGATATATCTAAATATAATAAGTTAATTATGTTTATCAAGAAAAAAAGAACAGGTTATGTACCAAAGAAATCCAAAACAATTGAAAAAGAACAAGTCCAGAAATTCATCTCTGATGCTCCTAACGACTTGTTTCTAATGATAAATGTAAACCAGTAAATTAAGTTCATATATTTAATACTCGTATTTCATAACATTTCATTTTGTAGGTTGCATTGATTTTCGGAGTGACTTGTGCGTTAAGAAAGGACGAACTATTGAAATTAGAAATAAATAAAGTTTAAGACTTGGAGTCAAAGTTTCTTGTCACAATAAAAGTATCAAAAACACACACAAATAGAATATTTACCATAGTAGATAACGAAGCAAATACCATTTTCAATGCGATCAAAAACTATATTTCTTTAAGACCGGCACACACACACACACACACCACATAAACGATTTTTCATTTTTTATAAAAATAACAAATGTTCCACACAGTCAGTTGGCATAAATACGTTTTCCAAAACTCCTTCCGTTATTGCTAAATTCTTAAAATTAGAGCACCCGCATCTCTACACTGGGCATTGTTGTAGACGTTCCTCTGCCTCAATACTGTGACAGTGGTGCAGACTTTTCAGCTATTAAAAGACTAGGTGGCTGGAAATCGACTGTTGTAGCAGAAGGTTATATAGATAATTCTATGCAGAATAAACTTGAAACGCCTAAAAAACTCTTGAGACAAATTACCACTAAACCTTGTCAAAGTACTTCCTTCAGCACCACCGCTTCTCCTTTTTCTCTCACAGAATTTACAGAGGTCCAAGAAGACTTAAGTATAAATTTGTCAAAATGCTATACAGCAGATAATCATTTATCAGTACCTTCCTTTAATTTCAGTAATTGTACTATTTTGAATGTTAATGTGTTAATGAAAGCTGAAAAAATTGTTATTTATCGTTAAGTAAATAAAAATTTAAACTAAGATCTCTGAAAAGTACGGTTAACGGAAAAGTTTTGTAACGAACTCGTGAAATAAAATGGCGATTAACAATCTCGAACATTAACGCGCTCGCTCCGCTCACGCGTTAAAATATCTCAGTTGTTAATCGCCCTTATTAATACACTTGTTGGTTAAATAACTATAATTACAGACAAAAAATATGGACTTTGTGCAAAAATATTCGATACAAAACGTAAACAATTACAAGAGAAGTTTTTAACTAGCTTCTGTCAAGTCAAAAAAGCTAGCTGTGCAAAAAATGCGCATGCGCATATGCACTGACACTTATAAAACTTGATAAAACTCACTTGCGACTCAATGTATCTTTATTTTATTCCTCGCTAAAACCCATCTTGTATGTATATACACTATTTATAGTGTTGATGCAAAGAACAAATTCAAAAAATCACAAATTTAGAGCTTTGGTATATTCATAATTAGGAAAATTTGTGGAAAGAGGATTTGGTTGCAGACCAGTGTTGTGACAGGTAGCTTTTTTATACAACAGACTTAGTAAAACACAGGTTTAATTTGAAATAAAAATATATTCATAAATAAAGCGGTCAACACCCCTAGGCCAGTGGAGAAGTACTGACGATGTACATCGTTACACCCCGTTCTCATACATTTTTTTTGTGGCGTGAAGCCTACCACGGCGTGCTCTCACCAACAGTGGGGTATTTATCAATTAGGCGATAGCCTACTTGGTAAACTGGTCTTGGATGACTGTTAACAAGATGCTTCCATCTGTAGATCTTGAGCATGTTCCCACCAAATCAACTGGGACATTGTGCTAAGGCTTTTCTATAGTGGATACTCACATTTTCCTGCTGGCTGCATCTGCAACGGTTTATACTGAGGGTAATTACTTATAGTTTCTAATATCGTTTGTAATTTGAACATAGTCAGACCAATATTTTTGCGATATTCGGCAAACAGTTGTCTCAATTTTTAACTGGCCTGCTGCTATGCTGTTCCTATTCGGTTTGGTTTCCATTCGGATCTCATTCGATTTATATTCGGGTTAAGTTCTTTTTTGGTCCTTCGGATTCGGTTCCTATTCGGTTTATATGCGTGTTAGGTTCTTCAGATTCGGTTTATATTCGGGCACCATTCGCTTTTTGCTACGTCTCCGTGATCTGTAAAAAAGTCTTTTAGTTTTAGTTTCAAATTTATCTATTGATCTATCCTCTGGAAATTCTACCTATGTCTCCGCCTATCAAGTGTCAATATTTATTCCCTGTAAATTTTAATTTTTAAAACTTTTCCACTATAGTCGTAGAGCTAAATGCGGAAGGTAAGGTAATATTCTATTAATTGCTAAATATGATGATTTAACCTCCCTAGGCGATATAGAATTATGCAGTAAATAAATAACTATTTACAAACAGATTAAATAAAAACAAACAACATTCTTAACACTGAACTACTATACTTCAAATTCATTTGTAAACTAACTCGGTTATCCCAGATTCAGTTAAAACCATTGTACAGGAGAGTAAACAAAGTTTTCAACTAGAAAATGGCTTTATTTTGACTCGTAGATTGAATGACACCATTATAATTTAACATCGCAAATACGATCGACGAGTTGCGGTTATCTAAATTAGTTGGAAAAGTTTCGAGAATTTTGAAAACTTCACCCGGATCTCTATAAAGAATAATAGGGCTTTCCAAGTCGTTTTTACGTTTTAGTGCTAAAACCGGTAATTAATCGGAATTATGCTAACTAAGGAAGAGAAATTTAAAACAAACACTTTATTCTACGAGTTTAACTCCAAAATTTGGATAAAATGTTTTTCTTTCGTTAAAAAATATCTGACCTTGAACTACTTAATACACAGTTGGCTTACAAGGTGTCACAGGTGTCAATACATTAATCATTGGCCACACCTGGACACTATTTATAATAGACATACCATTAATCTGATACCACTTGTAATAGGAGATCACACATGTGAGAATTATTCGTTGTATCTGATATCGAATTGCATGAGGGGGAGTGAAATAGATAGGATTAAAGAGACTTGTTACACAGGTGTAAAACCATCCCTCACTTGTCTCGCTTGGATAGAGACACAAGTCACACTAACGGAAAAATCACACAGAAAGGAAATCAAATACATGTGCAGTTTATATAGCTTAGAAAGACCGAAAGTGTGTGTCCGAAAGTAAAAGCACTGGTGGGACTATGCCCTGGGGAACCTGAAAAGGTAGATACCCAAGGAGGGGAGAACTGTGGCGTAATAAAGTGCGTACGTAGAATCTGTTTTTATATTATTGAATGATTTTGTGTTCGGCTATACGTTTGTTAAAAGTTCTACCAGTTTGACCGATGTAAGTTTTTGGGCAGTCACCACATTTAAGTTGGTATACACCACTGTATAAGTGCTTTTTCTTGTGGCTTTTGTTGTTCCTAATATATTTGCTTAAGTTGTTGTTTGTTCTGAAAGCTCTCCATTCGGCTCGCGGAGATAAGAATACGGCCGAGGTCAGAAGGCCCTGCCTGTCGTAAGAGGCGACTAATGGGTTGGAATTGAGAGGTGGAGAGCCGTCGCTTGAGGTGTCGGGTTTGTAGAAACGCACACGGGCGCTTAGGCGTCACGGTCACCGGTCTACACTCCTAGTATCCGAGACGAGACTCTCGTGGGACCACTCTACTCTCATTCCAAGAGAACCAGGCGAGGTTGAACGAGCTGGGCCCGTACACACCTCTCTTGGCCTTGCGTCAAGCGTGGTGTTGGTGTCCCGGCACGTACCCGCCAGGAGATTTAAGAGTGGTAGAGGAGAGATCCTCGGCGGCGACCTCTCTACGTGCGAGGTGGAAATTCCTCTGCCTGCGTCACCTATCCGCCTGTGGGACGGGATAACGGGTAGGTGAGGTAATCGCAACACAGGTACTACGGGGAAGGTGGAGCCCCACGAAACGTGCCTGGCGTACGTGGCGTGGCGTGGCACCTTCATTTTGGTGTCGGACTCGTAGGGGCAGTGGATTCGTTAACGGTCGTATATCCGAAAGGCCAGGTAGACCAGGGTCCTGCCAGTTTTTAAAAATAAAAAAGAATTACTGTTCAAATTAAATAATAAAAGTCTGAATTTTATCTTGCAGTTGTCATCTCCCGTCTCATGTGGTTTTCCGATTTCGCCCTAAGTATCAATTGCGTGCTAAAAAACGCAAACGACTTGATCCTAATGTCTTTTCCTCTATTTGTTGTTTTACACTGTCTTCTTTTTCTATAACTTCTGGTTCAAGTTATATCCGTTTCCCCCGTTTCGTAACAGACATGGCGATCATCGACTTACTTTGTTTGGTTGATTCTTCTTGAAAAATAATTATTTGCTTTGAATTTGTTAAAAAGACATGTTGGCAGGATTTTATACTAAAATGTTAGACACTTGGCGACTTAATCACCTTTTCAATGGCACTTTTCCAATCCGTGTTAACTAAATCACTTCCTAGTATTATTAGACTTTAATATTTTTTTATTCTATCGATGTATTCGTTTGCAGAAATAATATTTTCATGTATCTTTATTTCTTGTTCAATGTTTTCAAACACGATTGGGCGAGATGTAACTGTGACAGGAAAATCAATATCCGAATACTTATTAAAGTTTTATTCTTGGTTTATCCCCCAGGCCATACATATAACTCTAATCGTTATAAAAGAGGACAAATCAACAACTGATCTTAAATAATAAAATTCTCCTGAGGATAATTCATTTGCCCCTTTGCGTTATTCATTTTCTGTCCAAATAATAGATGTGACGTTGAGAGGTCCTAGTTTAGATTTTAAGTGGCCAGCAAACACGCAGAAATTATTTAAATACTTGTATAGCTGACTGTTGTTAAAATAGGTTGATCAGGAATTTTTGGTAGTGGTTGGTTGTTCTCACAATCAAACGAGAGGATAAGTAAATCATCTTAATTTTTGTAGCAAGGCGTAGAAGTATTGTGCCCTCAACTTATGATCATTTCAATCATTAGACATTTCCAGCATATCAATCAAAGCTGCTGGTATTTCTGGATAACTGCACAGAATTTATCAAAGCATAGTAAAAAGTTTTATGATTTCCTAGAATTATAATCATTTCCTTCCTTTCTAAGTTAACCTATGCTTCCTCTTCCTATTATTAATGTATTCTGGGCTATTCTAACTATTATGTTCGGCTATAGTTCAGTTTCCCATATTGTATCGTTAAGGCATCCTGTTCTTACGCTGAATATTATTGGACTTAATGAGTTCATAAAACTCTTTCCTCATTTATATATCATGTTTATCTTCCCACTGTTCTGTTTTAATCTTTCTTACTAGTGCATGTGTCTCATTACGAAATCTCTGCATTTGTCATGGACCTATTGTTTTCTTTCGATGCAAATTTCAAGCAAGTCTCCTTTTTTCTTGTCATTTTTATATAATTTCGTTCGAAAACCGTTGTGTGCTATTTATTCTTTTTTCTTTCTCCAAGAGCTTTTTTGATGCTGTTTTTATATTGTTTTTAATTTTTTCTCAACTATCGTCTATATCTTCATTTGTGACCCATTGTTATTCTATTTTTTGTTCCAGTCTGGACTGATTTGAATTTTTTGTTGAGCCATCAGTTCTGGAATTAAATTTGCTGTTTGTTGAAAACCATTGTTACAATTTAAGTTAAAAAAAACGGGCGTGGCAGTCCAGTGGGCTGCCGGTAGAAGTTACACTTCTATACACGCATTCGCCGTTACAAATTTATTTGGGAGTCAATCTGCACAATCATTACATATGTAATGCTATAGGTAAGACATAGCAGAAAGAGAAACAAAATTAATAACAACTTACTAACAGTTAATAAACAACATTTGACCTGTAATAGGAGTATAGTAAATGAAGGATTGAATCAATATTTTGATGAAAAGGTATATTTTTATTTTCATATACATATGTATGAAAGGAGTTGAATGCAAAATTTTTTTTAAACATACTCTGCAGTAAAATTCATTGTTTATTTTGTTATTAATATAAAAATACAATACAATACACTACAACATAATTCAATATAATAATACAATACAATTAATATTTAAATGGGAATAAGCCACAATTAAAGGTTAAAATACATTTATTGACGTTTCAATTTCCACTTCGGAAATCGTTCTCAAAATACAAACATTCTTTGTTTGTATTTTGAGAACGATTTCCGAAGTGGAAATTGAAACGTCAATAAATGTATTTTAACCTTTAATTGTGGCTTATTCCCATTTAAATATTAATTAATTAAAAATGCCACAAGAAAATAGCTTCAGAACAATAATACAATACAAATTAAAATGCAATATTCATAAGTATTTAAAAATGACAATAATATACATAACTTTTCTACTTACGCATATGTTTAATTTACCATGTAATAATATTAATAAAAAAGTCCTCCCCGACTGGGAATCGAACCCCGGTCTCCCGCGTGACAGGCGGGGGTACTGACTACTATACAACCGAGGACATGACACAAACGTATTTCAAAATTGACAGTTCTGGGTCATACAGTAATTTATTGAGATTATTATTTTGAAATACAAAAGACTAATATAATTATGAACATTTAATAAATAATACAAAACATATCACATCAGTAATAATGTTAATAAATATTTTATAATGAATGTGTAGCTTGTGTGAGTCCATTTCAAAAGGTAAAAGAAATAATAAATTAGACTTACTCACAATCAATTTAATTTAACTAATCAGACGACCGGTTTCGCTTTCTACAATATGCAAAGCATCTTCAGGTCACGATACAAAGTTAAATAAATGGGTTTATTATTTTCATCATTTATTTAACTTTGTATGGTGACCTGAAGATGCTTTGCATATTGTAGAAAGCGAAACCGGTCGTCTGATTAGTTAAATTAAATTGATTGTGAGTAAGTCTAATTTATTATTTCTTTTACCTTTTTTAAATATTTTATTATATATAATATTATATGTATATATATATATATATATATATATATATAATATATAATATTAAATATATATACAAAATGAACATTTTTATATTCGAGAGAGGAAGAGAGAGAAAATATATCTTCTGTCTCTCTCTTACTCATTATCTTACATATGTAATGATTTCTCAGATTCAGTCCAATACAAATTTCCAACGTGGAGCGCGCGTATAGAAGTATAACTTCAAAAATGTACATTCATAACCACAAAACAGAGATAAAAATATAATATATAAACAATCTACATTGACAATGTCATGTAGCTCATCTACCGACTCCAGACATCCGTTATTTAAAGTCAATTCACAGAGCCTCCTCGTATTCGAGTCGTAATCACTGCCAAAACTGCTAACTTGCCCTAGTTATAAACTGCACCTGGTATTAACAACTAATCGTTTATTTGTGATTCACCTAAGCCGATTTTGTGTTAATAACAATGTACATAATTAAGAGAGACACCTAGTCTTTGGGCAAAATTTGCTGGGTAATATTCTATCTCTTTCGTCCCCAGCCACTTTCCGTAATTACACTTCAATTATTCAACAACATCGATTAATTTGTGTACTATCTATATATCGCTTTAATACCTAAATCTGATTTTCCATTTTCCTGGTTCGATTTCGAATAGTAGAGCCTTGGGCCCGTTTCATCACTGAGTAACTATGTCGTATGTCATCAACCACATTACAACTCTAAGACAGAATCCTATAAAGAGGATTAAAACGCACGGTGCTTTATAAAGTTTTTATTACTCAATATAAACGTCTTCTCCAACATCTTCAGGTGAAGCTATCTCTCGACATTCGTATGATATATACTAGCTCGTATTTTCAGTGACGGACTCCAGTAATGGAGAAATATATTTCATAAAAATTAATTTTTGTTTTTATTTAGAATACTAATCGTCAATTACTTGGATATATGCAATTGCAAAGTGGAGCCAATCAAATCGATAACAGCGCTCCATGTGTCAGAACTGGCAATAGTATCAGTATTATTATATATAATTTCTTTTGACAATTCCACGTTAATTTCTTTCTTTTTTTTTTCGAAACCGGCTTCCTTTATAACATTTAATTTATAAACAAAATTTGTCTTGGTCATACTGTTGTCAAAGGCCTATTCTGTTTTGAGCTCCTTTTAGACCATTTTCTTTAAGAAACTTTCTCCACTTTTTTATTCTGTGTTTTAATTGCCTTTCATTATTTTCTACGAGCACCACACTATCAGTATACATTATGGTATGTAGAAGAAAAAGCCTTATAAATGGCGTTGATATATTTTCTGGTAGAGAAATTAAAAGGACTTGTTAGAACAGTAGAAATTATTTTCACTTCTTCTTCAATATAAAACACCATACAAAGTGATCCTAATGTATGTCATCATCATCATTCTGGCTTTACATGCCTGTGTGGATCCTAACTCCCTCAAGAATTTCTCTCCAGTCGTCCCTATCCATCGCCTTCCTCCACCAAGCACGTATTCCCATATTTCTCATGTCTTCATCAATGTTATCAAGGAGCCTCGTTCTGGGTCTTCCTCTTCTTCTCTGACCAATGGGTCTATCAAGGAGCGTTTTTCTAGCTGAGTCATTTTGTTCTATCCGCATTACATGCCCTATCCACCTCAGTAGGACTGGGCGTACTATTGTTTTGTAGAGTTTTATTTTTGTATTGCTCGATATAATTGTGGATTTAAGGAGGGGATTGAGCCCAAAATAGCGTCTGTTGGCCGTGCAAATTCTGCGGTTTATCTCTATAGTAGTATTATTTTCAGTGTTAAGGAGCGCTCTCAGGTATACAAATTCGTTCACTGCTTCGATGACGACGTTTTCTATAACAAGTGGTCGTAGGATTTGTGGTTGCGTGCTTATTTTCATATACTTAGTTTTGTTGGTGTTTATTATTAAACCCATTTTTGTAGCTGATTATTTTAATGCTACATATGCCTCTCTTACAGCGTTTTTCGTTCTCCCAACAATATTGATACTATCAGCATAGGCAAGGATTTGCACTGATTTATTATATATTGAACCAATTGTTATGATTTGTGACATACGTATTACTTTTTCCAGAGCCAGATTAAACAGTGTACAGGAGAGAGGGTCACCCTTGCGCAGCCCATTATTTGTTTTAAAAGGTTCAGACAGTTTTCCTGAATTCATACTCTACATTCAACTTTTTTAAGAGTTAGTTTTGTTAAATTTACGCACTGATTTGGTATTCCTAGCTCTTTCATTGCTTTGAACATTTCCCCTCTATTCACAGAGTCGTAGGCTGCTTTGTAGTCTACAAATATGTGATGAGTATTTATGCCATAGTCCTTTGTTTCAGGGTTGCAATCTGATGAATTGTCGATTTACCACCTCTGAAACCAGCCTGGTATTTTCCTACTATCCGTTTTGCATATGGTGCCATACGGTGACATAGTACTGTGAAAAATATTTTATACGCTGCATTTAGAAGCGTAATTCCTCTGTGGTTAGAGCATTCAAAGATATCTCCTTTGTGTATAGTGCAAACTATTCCAATATTCCAATTATTGGGGAGGGATTTTTGTGTCCATATTTCTTTTATAAGCTGCTGTAATGCCATTATGATATTGTGGCCACCTTCTTTATATAGTTCAAGTGTGAGATTATCTATTCCAGGTGATTTATTTCTGGCTAGTTTTTTAACTGCATCTTGAACTTCAAGAATCGTTGGTGGTTCCTCTTCCCTCTCATCTGTTCCCCTTTCCTCATCTCTTTCGTCTTCCAGGTTTTCTTCTTATTAATCTATATTAAGTACCTGGTTAAAGTATTCCATCCATCTATTCAATACATCATTCCTTGTTGTTAATAGGTCACCATTCTGACTTCTGCATTGTCTTGAATTCATTTCTGTTTATGTTAACTTTCTTATAGAATGTTCTGAATTCTTTCTCTCTGTTGAGGTTTTCTATATATTTAAGTTCCTTATGTATGTAGTGTATGAAAAAACAAAGACGAAGGAAGGACCATCGTATTAGAGAAGGAAGAATTGCATTACTAAAATTAACTCCATTGTATGTTCTTAGTCACTGAAAAAGTACATTATCGAAGTATATATTTAAAGAGAATAGGGGTACTATAATTTAATGCAACAAACAAAATTCTTGTGTCTGCAATTCCCCTAATAACCCTGCGTGATTGATGTGGTAAAAGTACAAGAAAAACGTCATTTGTGATAGGATTCGTTTCATTAATAGATTCACTGTATATAATTGTTTTCTTGAACGTTAATTAACTGACGGTAACTGTTTTTATAATTTAAAATAACTAGAAAACTTTTTCTAATAACATTAAATTGAGTTTGGCGGGTGTACCGGTATAATTATTACATACTAAATAGCATGAAATAGTGTTTTAACTTGTTTTCTCCGAAATGAAATATATATTTGCTTCAAGTTTACAATCTTATGAAATATAAGTTGACATATTTTGTCAGTTTCTTTGTCGCTCAGGAATGCACTACACGCAGCACGATACATTCTGCAAACCAGTCAGGTCGAGGTGGCGCACAATTTGGTAACTGTTAGTTTTTAACAAGTAGTTATTTTTGTTATTGTTGATTCATTATTAAATTACATTAAACTTTTTTATCGATAATTTTTTTTATCGATGCCAACTAGTTTTATTCTTAACTAACTGGTTGTGTTGGTGTATAAATAGGAAATGAAAAATCTGTGTGCGACTATTATAGTGAGTGCAAAGCTTATGCTTTTATTCAATTTAGATTTGTCTGTAAATATGTGACGATAATTTTAAATTTATTTTGTATAACCTTAATTAAAGATCGTATTTTCTAATGACTCTCTCTTTTCTCTCATAAGAAATAGAATAATATATTAGGAACTTAATAACTATATCAAAAAAAGTCTACTGTCTTGTACTTGGTGGGATCACAATCGCGCGATCGGTTCGAAAGAAAAGAGCTCTATGAGAAAAGAGACCCAAACCTTACTATGGTCGAGAGAAGACAGGAAAGATAAAGCTCAATTAAAAGATGTCAAGAAGAATGGAACAACACTGAGGATGTGGAACATTGGACAAAGATGCTGATCCCGAATATAAGAGATTGGCTGGAGTGTGGTCACAGGCGACTGGATTATTTACTAACGCAGGTGCTCACAGGACATAGGTGTTTTAGAGCCTACCTCTCTTAAGTTTGGAAACTTAGAGAGGTAGGCTCTAAAACACCTGACACAGATGAATGCCTATACTGTGGATACTCGGAAACTGTGACACATACGATATTAGAGTGCAACAAATGGATATTAGAAAGGAACAGAATGGAAAGAGAGACAAGTGCGAATTTTGTTACAGTGAGATAAATGATTGAAATAATGATTGAAAATAAAGCAGGTTGAACTAGTGTGCACAACTATATGCGTGCAGTTATCAAGAAAAAAGAAGAGGAGGAAAGACAGCTGGACCAACGGCAATGGTAAAGGGAAAGATGCTGAAAGTTGAAGGTAGAAAAGTGGGTCAGACTGTATGAGTTAAACAGTGTGAGTTAGACTGTGTGAGTCAGACTGTGGGCAAGGAGGAAATGCCCGTCTGGGAGCGATGCCGTAATAGGAGCGATGAGGGTCTTCCATATGCTACCTGGAACGAGACAGGGAGCCTCCTTGCTGACAGTCTGTGAATGAATGAATGAAGGTTGTGCTTCGTAAGTTATGCCGGCCTTACAGCGGTCCATAGAGGGTCTGGTTTAGCAAATAGGCGTTCGGCGTAGACTTAGCGACGAGAGGGCATTTTAAAGTACCTGGGGAACTATCGCCAGGAGTACGAAGAACGAATCCTACAGTAAGGTCAGTCAGGCGGCGTCCTGGACTAAGATGTCTTTTGAAGATTCCAGACTTCCCTCTATAAAGACGAAAAAAAAATAAAAAAAAAGGTGTTCAAAACGGGCAACAATTGAGAAGTTACAATTTTTAACTCGAGAGATTCAGAATCATGAATAATTAGTTTTGAAAAAATTAATTATTCACATTTATTAATTATAAATTAACTATGATGAAACCAGAATTGCTAAATTAAAAACCTAAACTGGACTATCTAAAACATTTTAAATTATTACAAAGCGTAGAAATTGTTCAATCAGCGATGAATAAAATTGAAGCACCTACCGAACATCGATCTGTTACAAACATTAAAGTTTACGCTGTAGCTACCTCTAGCATCAAAGCGAGAAATGGGCAAATTGCTATTTCGCCATTTTAAAGTCGTGTTACGTTGTCAGCAACTTTTCAAGTTTCTCATTTACTCGTTTAGGTGCATTCTTATCCAGATGAATGTGCGGTATTTATATGCAATTTTATATTTTCTTTAGGATGACGGAAATGTTTCTTTTCCTGGCTCATTTAGTCGTGAAATTTGTACTATTTTTTGCTTATCGCAAATTCTTTACGACCTCTAGCGGGACTAATCTCAGGCGTTATCGTTTACAAATAGGGTTTTTATTAATTTCAGAGAATAATTTTAACACGACGTAAAACAGTGTTTACAGCTAGCGAAGTAAGGTGATTAATCGTCGTTATAAGTGGAGAGGCGAGAATGAAGTATTACAGACTGCGAAAAATTATGATTAACGTACCTAATATTTAGATCACGATATAATAACATCTTAAATAAAATTGGTAATACCGTATGTGACTGTACGGTACCCAGACACAGGCCTAAAGTACCTTTGGAAACCGGGTGGACATCTGCCCACGAAAGGGATGAGGTAGAGGAAACACTAGTTGTTTTAGCAATATTTCAATACTTGTTTTCTTTAGTGTCGGGCTCCCGTTGCACTAGCCCAACTAATTTTCCGTGTTCACTTTCCAAAAGAACGACAGATTGTTACTTTTTAATTTTTGGTATAAATTGACAATTATAAAGTTGACCCAGGTCGGGTTGCTTATTACATTACAAAACTTTGTCAGCGATACTAACTAATTGATTTCTCTGTATCTACATTTTCGTTTTAAATATATGAATTGCATTGTTTACACAAGGTTGCGTATTCGTAAATATACTCAGTGAGATTAGAAGTGTTACACCCAGAAGGAATAATTTCTTGAACTTAATTCTAAGCAACATGGTAGATTTACATAAAAAATGAAACGATAACGTTGTCAAGAATGTATATTAACAAGTAATGAAAAAAAATTAGGTTTTCACTCCTGTATACGTCTAGGCATTGACAAAATGAGATGATCGATGTCTGCTTGTGGCACCTCGTTCCAAACAACTTGAACTTCATATATTACCTGTGCCAGAGTCTGTGGAGGGCGGTGCAAAGTGGATAGTCTCCTTTCCATCGTATCCTACACATGCTCGATTTAAATCCGGAGCACTGGGCGGCCACCGCAAAACATTAACGCCAGCTTCTTGGAGAAAGTCCATAGTTTAACGAGCAATAGCCGGACGCGCGTTGTCTTGCTGAAAAAGGTCGTCTCGGCGGCGGTCGAGATAAAGCAGTAAAGTGGTTTGTAAGATGTCGCGCAGCTGTCATATTGCCTCGAGTAAACACAAGTGGTGATCGGCTACCATAGACAATAGCCCCCCAACCCATTACTCCAACTGTCCTCTGTACATGCCTCTCAACAGCAAACCCGAAATCTCGTTGCTGATTCTGTGCATCCACCCACAGAATTGTGATTCTGAGGGTGGAATGAAACCAGTCCAAAGGCTCGAATGCTACGGTATAGTAGGTCTACCTACTACTCCAAACCATTGGTCAGCAATTTGACGCGTAGTAGCAAAACGGTCCCGCAGCGCCAGTAATCTAAAGCGCCTATCTTGATGCTCTGTGGTACGTCTCGGTTGACCAGTTGGTCTTCTTCTTGTTCCTCTACCTTTGTTTGTCCACACACGACGGCCAATTTCGCGATACGACAAACCCATATCTCTATACCCAATAATTTCTACCCCTGAATCAATCAACTGAATTTTACAAAAACAATAAAAATTGTAGCGAAAGGTGCTCTTTAAAAAACCGTACACGAATTTCCGCCCGACGACACAAACATTTGTATTTCAATTGAATTATATCATTGTGGCTAAAAATGTTTCTTCTGTTCTGTGTAGACAAATACAAACCTTGAAAAATTGTCAAAATAAGTCTTAAATTGTTTTACAAAATATGCATCATTACGTTAAAAGTCTGGGAAGTTGGTCCGATTTGTTTTAAATAAGTTGAAACGAAAATGCCAAAATGGAAATTTCTTTACTCTTTTGTAAAGAATAAACAGTTAACTAATAGAATGGATGAATTACGTTTTCTAAAATTTACTTGATTGGTTATTTTGTTCCTTAATAATTTCTTCCTTTTTGTGTTTATCCATCTGTTCTTAACACGTTTGATGTCTTATAAACGCGTTTTTGGATTTATTACAGCCCTCTTCATAATGAAATATTGAGTCGTCGAGTTAAAGAAAATTCTACCTCCAAAAATAAACATTATCTTTTTAGTTTATTTTCAACTCCTTCGTGCTTTGATAATTAGCGTGTTAGACCATGTTGTGAGACCGCTCCCGTAAGAAAAATGTTTCTGATTCGGTTTCTTTGCGAATTCTTGTCCAAACATGTCCTCTTTAAACAAATCTAAAGCGTACCTCGCGAAAGATTTGGTCAGAAATTTTTTAAACAAATTCCAAAAATCATCTTTTTTGTCCCGGAGACTTTTTAAGTTTTTTGTTTCATTATAAACAAAAAGGTCTCGTGTCATTTTTCTCTGCAGTTGACAGTTTTCGAGTTATAAGCGATTTAAGCTTTAGCGATTTATTTTACTTCATGAAAAATCACTGCAAAAAGGCCTAAAAATTAACTTCAACAAAACAAAAGTAATGACAAACACGGAAGACCATGAGGCAATAAAAATACAAACAGAAAAAATAGAACAGGTAAATGAATATATCTATCTAGGACAAGCAATCAGAGCTAACAGAGAAAATCAAACAGCCGAAATATCGAGACGACTAAGAATGGGATGGGCAGCGTTCGGCAAACTTTCTTACGTTCTAAAAAATCAAACAATCCCTCTATACTTACGAAGCAAGGTATATAACTCCTGTATAATACCGGTGCTCACCTACGGAGCACATACATGGACATTTACACAGGCCAATTTGGATAGGATAAAGAAGGCACAAAGAGCGATGGAGAGACAAATGTTGGGTATATCACTTAGAGATAGAAAACGTAACCAGTGGATCAGAACCAGAACAAAGACAGTAGACGCGATAGAACAAGCAGCAAAACTGAAATGGAAATGGGCTGGACACAATGAACGTCTCCAAGACGGACGATGGAACAATGCCATCGGAAAGTGGCGTCCATACAATGCAAAGAGATCAAGAGGCAGACCACAGAGGAGGTGGAAAGATGACATCAGGAAACAAGGAGGTCCCACATGGCAGAGAACAGCTCAAGATATGGAAAGATGGAGAGAACTGGGGGAGACCTACATCCAACAATGGAAGGATAGAGAATAGGTTAAAAAAAAAGCGATTTAAAAGCCGAATAATGTAAAAATACGCATTTTCGAGGCTTGAAAACTCATATTATGTAAATTATTATTTTTGAAATTGCCAAGTTCCTAAATTGAAGTTTAAACATTCAGTTTCATGATTCTGAAGAGAGTTGGATCAGTCAAACACTTACTTTATCTTCCAAAATCAATTCTACAGCCAATCAAGCCAATCAGGCCTAAAACAAGCCATCATCTAAAACGGTTACCGCGAAAATCACATCAATATGAGCATCCACAGACATCAATATCCCACTCAATCTTAACCCAGAGACTCATACCCTCATCATACGAAAGCTTTTCTTCCTTACATCAAAGATGTCACTGACAAAATTCTTAAATCTAGATGAATTAAGACAATATTTACCCCCAACTTTCATCTCTTGTCCGATCAATTAAAGGTAATATTCCAAATGAACAACACGAAGTTTATGAAATTCCTTGTGCAGACTGCCTCTGATCCTATATAGGCCAAACAAATCGTAGAATCCAAAATAGGATTTATGAACATTCCATTTCTGTTCGCAATTCCGACTCAATTTCAGACGCCGTAGAAATTGAAAAAAGGCCAAATTGTCTCAATAAAAGAGATGACTGCATAAGGTTATCTTCGACTTGGACACCTCTCATAAAGAAAATATCGTCCGCTCCACCCGTCAATCAAAGTTTTACTGTCACAAATGTTCGCGCATCGACTGTATAAATGAACTGTCCTCTATTCCCAGTACCAGTAATGTATTGATTAGTAATCAGTGTAGTAGTGTCTGGGGGCTCGGGAGACTGAGACCTCGGAAGCCCTGAATAAGACATCAGAGAGGTTGTCGAAAGCTAGGCGCAATGATGATCGACGCGTTTCAACCCGGAAGACTGTTGAGTTTAATTCTTGTAATAGTATCAATCTAGTATCAATAGTATCAATAGTATTTAATTGTACTAACCGCGGAAGCCGCGGACCTACTAATTTGACAGCACATATTTTTGTTTTTGTGATAAATTTTATAAACAAATATTTGGAACACTAATGGGCAGCCCTATCTTAGCAACAATTATCCTAGACCATTTAATAGATCTTAGAATCTCAAAGTTGCCGTTTTCACTAGCATTTATTTATAAATTTGTTGATGACATTATATTTATGAAGTATACCATTCAACCATATCCAGACACTACAAATTATCTTTAATTCACTTCATAGAAATATTTAATTCACTGTCGAGTATGAAAATGAAAATAGTATACCTTTTTTAGATACCAAAGTCATCAGAACAAATGACAATAGAATCATATTAGATTGGTTTAAAAAGATACTGCATCCGGCAGATTTGCTTAGATTTTTCCTTGAAATGCTACGCATTAGCAAATTTCCTGAGTCTATCAATTATAAGGCACCAACCATTTGAGTAATATCTACTGCAACATACTAAATAATATATGATACGATAGATCTTAACTTTTAAAAAACAATAGTTACTTAATACTCTTTTAGTAAGTCTACCTACAATTTTATTCCATTTCTCAATATTAGTATAACAATAACTGACTACGTACCATCAATTACATTTTATGTTCCTGAGTCTTTCTCATTTTTCTAATATTAATTGCATCTTTCCACTTTACAATATCGGTGATACTGTCACAATAATTGTGTACTTTATTTTCTTCACTAAAAATTGTCCAATATAAGACTTCACTCTATAAAAATCTAATGTATTACGGTTACCGTAACTCCTAAAAATATTAAAATCAAACAAATATCATTTAGATAATATGTTAGCAAAATTTAAATTTTTACTCTTTTAGTTGTAAGTATTGAAATATTCACTTTTTTACATCCAGTAATTATTATTCTAATAAATTTACAGTTTTCTCCTGAACAAGTCACAAAATCGTGACGAAATATTGAGACATAAAACAAATATGAATTTTATTTCCTACAGACCGATTGCTGATACTATAAAACATTGTTATGTCTCAAATTAGCGTGGCTCATAAGCAATGGCGTGGCACCATGGTATCTAGGTGTACGTTTATGCAAGTATATTAAAGGCATGTGTTACATACCGTTTTAACTGTTATATCCGGATGTTTAGAAGCATTTATTAAAACTTAAAGCCAATATAGATATCGTACTAAAATATTTCTATAAAATCCGCATTGCAAAATATAAATTGAATCTAGAAACGCTCGTTTTCCGTATAATATTTTAGCCATTTTGTTACGGCTCCCAACCCAATTTCTCTTTAAACGTTTTCCTGATATTGGTATACATTAACAAACCAACGTATACTTTCGTTGCAGATTTTCCTCGAGTTGAAATAGGACCAGAAAATCCCTTACGTGTTGAAAGGGATTCCCAAGCCACCCTCCGGTGTTCCGTAGACGCCAAACCGAAAGTTACGACCATTAGATGGACCAGGAACAACAGGTAAGTGGCTTTTAATAAATGATGAGTTATAGCGGTGACGAGTTTTGGTTTTGTTAACTCGTTTTTACGATATATAACCCTAAATTTATTTATTTATGGAACGGTCAATTAGAAACTGTAGGGTTAGCTGTATCTACTTTAACTATTAAATATTTACTATAAGGTAAATTGTCTATTGATTTTAAGATTATAACTGTAATTCTATCATAAATAAACTAATGTAACTCTAATATTAAAACAATTTTAACGTTTATTCGACCCTCCATCTTGAAAAGGCACATTTCTATCTAACTTTTAATATCAAATATAGAATTAAATATTATTCGGGATTGAAGTCATTAATATTATCGATGTTATATAATTTTCTAAATAACAGTATTCGGTATTATTATTAGTACCTATTTAGTAGATGACCTATCGTTGTATAAGGAAAAATTTTTGGCGGAAGCGCCGCTGACGTCAACAATGGACAGCCGGAGTGTGACGTTACGGCGGCCATAGTATTATTATTACATTCCAAACAAAAGTTGATCAAATCTCAAGACTTTTTAATTTCTATAAAGTTAAAATTTTGTTTCCTCTGCTGCTTTTTCTTTTAAGTATAGTGTTTTTACGATAATACCATTATAATTCAGTGTTCTATTTCTATGAAATATAGTTTAAAAGTTTAAATTAAAGAAATTCTAACCTTACTTTATTGATACATGCATTTTGTTGCTATATTTTATAAAACAACATGCTTTATTATTTACACAACCTTGTAAAATTGTTGTAGTAACTATTAGAATACTATTAGAATATTAGAATTAGAATAAATATTGCAAAAAGCGGAAAGATTCTGTAAAAAAAAATGAAAAAATAACGAAAAATACAAATTATCCACACTAAACAAGGTTTGTTTGGAAAGTGAAACTGACAGATGTCAATAAAATCTGCGTCATCACTTCGGCAGTCCATTATGTCAACACCGAGTCATCGTTTAGTGGCTACTAAGAAATAAGGAGAAACGAAGGGAGGCCATCTACTTTCTTTCCTAAATCCATTTCTCCGTAAATCTTCTTCAGTACACTCAGTTTATCCATAATATTCTTCGGTAGATTCACATCTTAAAGATGTTCAACAGCGATGTCGAGAAATTTTAACAGTCATCAAAATTGGCGTCCAATGGCTGATGTTCTTAACTCTTTTTAGCTGTATTCCGTAAGCTATGCTGTTGATGGATTATACCATCTGTTTGCTGAAAACCATAAATTTGGTTGCAACTCTTCCTCGACAAAAGTAATCAGTAACGTATCGTCTAAAAAAATAATAAATCTTCAGGAAGTGATGGTATACCCGCGGAACTTATTAAATGTGGAGGTGCTACTCTAACTAACCATAT
Source organism: Diabrotica undecimpunctata (assembly GCF_040954645.1). Lineage (NCBI taxonomy): Eukaryota > Metazoa > Arthropoda > Insecta > Coleoptera > Chrysomelidae > Diabrotica > Diabrotica undecimpunctata. The sequence continues at coordinate 133,963,807 of NC_092808.1, forward strand.
ATATAGAATCATACTGAGAGCCTGGAATGAGGAACAAATCCCGGAAGAGTGGTGTATTGGGATCGTTTGCCCGCTACGTGATCAATTGGAATGTAGAAACTATCGGGGAATAACCCTCCTTAATACAGCATACAAAATATTTTCGAGTATTTTATATGGTCGCCTGAGTGCATATTCAGAGGAGCTTCTTGGCGAATATCAAAGTGGTTTTAGGTCTGGTCGATTAACAACAGACTAGATCTTTGGCAAATACTGGAAAAAACCAATGAATTCAATATCGACACATATCATATTTTCGTAGATTTTAAATCGGCCTATGATAGTATCCTAAGAAATAAATTGTATGAAGTCATGGATGAATTTCACATCCCCGATAAACTGATAAGATTGGTTAAGGCTAAAATGCAAAGTCGAAATACAGGGCGAACAATCACAGGCATTTGAAACGCATGTTAGGCTGCGACAGGGAAATGCGCTGGCGTGTCTTCTTTTCAACATAGCTCTGGAAAAGGCGGCCAGGGATGTCCAAATAGACAACAGAGGAAACATTTTTAATAAATCATCAAAAATTTTGGCATATGCAGATGATGTTGCCCTAGTTGCCCGCACAACACGCAAGCTAGAAGAAATGTATACCACCTTGTCAAACGCCTCAAAAAATATGGGCCTGCAAGTAAATGAGGAGAAAACTAAGATACTGGCATCAACACCCAACAATAGAGCCAGAAACATCGGCCACCAATTCACGGTTGATAACTCTCCCTTTGAAGTGGTGGACAAATTCACATACTTAGGCTCCCTGATCACCAAGGAGAACGTCATGACGGAAGAAATCAAGCGAAGAATAATCCTAGCAAACAAATGTTATTTTGGACTGAGTAGACATATGAGAAGCAGAAACTTAAGCCAAAAAAACAAAAATAACCATATACATACAATAACCTTATACAAGCGGTGTTGACATATGAGTCGGAGACATGGACTATTTCCAAGGCAGATGAAAACCTCCTGCTTATATTTGAACGAAGGATCCTGAGAAGAATATTCGGTGGCATCTGTGAAAATGGTGTTTGGAGAAGGAGGTACAACTACGAGATATATCACAGATATAAACATATATTTGGTGGTAAAGACGTAGTATCCCTTATAAAAATAGGAAGACTAAGATGGGCAACACATCTGGCAAAGATCACAGCAGAACAACCCTCCTAGAAGAATCCTTATGTCACAACCTGTGGGAAGTAGAAGTAGGGGTAGGCCAAAACTCAGATGCAGGGATGGTGTAGATGAGGATGGTAGAAAAATAGGCGCAGCAAACTGACAACAATTGGCAATGGATAGAACTGACTGGCGTAATAGACTTGGGAAGGTCTAGGCTCTTTTATAGGCTTCTAGGAAGACAGGAAAAGGTATGATTACGAAGAGATGGTTTTGTTTTCAATTTAGGTAGGATAGAAAAAGTCTGGCGGGGAGAAAATTGAAGAAGCGTATTGGCTAGGAATTGTTTTGGGAGGAGAGAAGCGAACAGATAAAAATAAGGGAACCAAGAAAGGAGGGCATCTGAGAATGAATGTTTGGAAAACATGTGGTGTTTTCAAAGTTAAAATCAGTGAATTTTTGAAAAAAGTTAATTTAATTCATTACAAAGAAAAAGTGTGAGTGAAAGTTATTGTTCTACGGGAGTCCTGGGTAGATTGAAGATAGCTGACTTCGAGATAAACTGTATTCATTCCGGTAAATTTCGAACAACTTTTGAAAGAAAAAAGTTTCTTTCAAAGAAACTGTTTTTTATCAAAGGCCAGAAATTGACTGTTTTCAACAGGAAGTTTGTTTTTATTTTATGTTGAAAGAAACTTTTTATATTGAAGTACTGGAGTGTTCGATTTGGTTGCAGTCAGTTTTCCGTATGAAATTATACTTTTTTTTAACAAGGAAACCATTACTATTAGTTTATTGTGGACGTTTTGCAAATGTATTATTAATATTATTTAAAGGACAGGCAATAATATTTGGCATCTATGAATCTAAGTAAAATACAGAAGTAAGATATGAAGCACAAATAACTGTAAGTTACGAGATTAATGTATAAAATTTTGAAAATTTTATAAAAGTAATTTAATTTATAAAAGTACATCTTTAGTACTTATTTTATGCCCAGAGTTACAATTATTATTGTAGGTTCCATAATAAATAAACAAAAGCTGATTATTAATTAGTGACTGATATATCTACTTTACGATTTTAGGTTTATAAGCTCATCCTACAATCACACAATCCATAGAGTAAGCGTACAGGATGCTGGCAAATACACATGTATGGCAGACAACGGTCTGGGTAAAGTAGGAGAACAGGAAATAACACTAGACGTATTATATCCACCAATAGTAACTCTAGAAGCAAAGACGAAAGAAGCCGAAGAAGGTAAATAACTAATTTGTTAGGTCATTGTTCAAAATGTTTAATTTTTTTTCTTTTTTTCTAGGTGAATCAGTATTTATAAAGTGCAACATCAGCGCTAATCCAGACCCAATAACAGTAGAGTGGGTTAAAGACGGTAAACCAGACTTCCGGTTTGCGGGCGACACCTTGAAACTTAGTCATGTGACTGCTGAACATTCTGGCACCTACATTTGTCGAGCTGTCAATATTATCAGTCCCAGTGCCCCTCCACTAAGAATGAATGAGAAAGTTGGAAATGCTTCTATAGCTCTCTTAGTCAGGCATCACCCCGGTAGAGCTAGGATAATGCCTGACAAACCAGTAGCTACTGAGGGATCTCCTGTCACTTTGACCTGCACTGCCACTCCACCAGGTATATTTTTTTATTTATTAATTACTTCACAACCTTAACTTGATTGTCCACTTGAATATCAGTTTAATTAAATAATAAAATTTTCCAGGTTGGCCAGCACCTCAATACCGTTGGTTTAGGATCGATCCCAGTGGTCAGACAACAATCCTAGCCACAGGAACTAAATATACTATATCCAACGCTAACTTGGTTACAGAAGGAATCTATCACTGTCAAGCAACTAACGAATTAGGTCCAGGAGAACTAGCTTCAGTTTCATTAGAAGTCCATGTGCCTCCTAGTTTTAAAAGCAAACTCAAACCTTTGGAGATTAAACGTGTTGGTGATAGTGGATTCGTGGTGGCTTGTAGTGCAAGAGGAAAACCACGTCCTATGGTTAAGTGGTTAAAGGACGAAGAGGAATTGACACCTGACGCTAACATGTTCGAAGTAAAGACTGATTATGTAGAAACTAGTAATGGAGCAGTTAGTGTACAAAGTATTTTGAAATTTTCTGGCAAAGCTAGACCTAATGGAAACGAGTTGTTGCCCTCAGACAGAGGCGTTTACTCCTGTATGTTTGAAAATGAAGTGAAAAGAACAGAATCGACGATGCATCTAAAAATTGAACGTAAGTTGCCCATTTTGTTTTATATTTTTGATTTTAAACATTTCTTTTTTTATAGACGAACCCATTGTGTTGCACCATTTTAACAAAGTTGCATACGATTTATCTGAACATGCGGAAGTGGTATGCAAAGTTCAAGCTTTTCCAAAACCAGAGTTCAAATGGTTCTATGGAGCAAATATCAATCCCCTGCATTCATCATCTGAAGGACACTACGTCGTTCATTCTTCTAGCGAAGAAGACATATATACAAGTGTTTTAAAAATAAATAAAATTGAGAGGTCCGATTATGGAGAATATACCTGTCAAGTCATCAATAACCTAGGAGCAATCGATACTAAAATTAAACTTCAACCTAAAGGTCCTCCTGAGAAGCCTTCTAAACTTGCATCACTGTATGACGGTTTTAACTTCGTCACACTAGGATGGGAACCTGGATTTAACGGAGGGATTTCTAATACTAAATATGTTGTGTATTATAGAAAGATTGCTAGTGATAATGATATTGTTATTGAAGGTTGTAATAATATACCTAGAAGTGTCGAATGGAATGAAGTCGACTGCTTCCAAAGTGTGCCATGTAATGTATCTCATCTGGAGCAATATCAGACGTATCTCTTTAAGGTTAGTATTATTTTTAAATTAGATGATATTCAAAAGGGCGCCACGGAATTCTCTTTTTAAAGCTTATATATGCTCCCTGTAAAATAAATTGAAAACAAATAATCTGTTCCAATTAAACAATCACAAATAAATCACAATAACACTTATCGAATGTGATCGATCCATTTCAAAATTTTAAAATAATAATAAATAGATAATATAAAACATATTACTTTCTTTTAAAATAATAAATAAATAAAACAATTTATGAAAGGTAATACATGTTAAAGTATTTCATTTTGAATTCTTTCTTTTTAAAGTACATAGGCACTGGACAAAAGAAGCATAACATATAAAACAAGTTTATGTATTATATAGTACCTTATTCCCAGTCAAAGACAATCCACAGCTCGGCAAAGGGCTTCAATCATCCTAAATTATGGATAAGCCAGGTGGGTTATGGATAAGACCGCTTCGGTCCTAGTCCTAGTTAGTCTCCTATTTAATTCTACACTTTAGTCCTACATCAAAGTCCATCAGAAAGAACATCAGTTAGAAGTAAGTTCTTATATTCATTACAGGACAGATAAAAAAATAAAATTGGACGACTAATAGTAGAGGAAGTCAAATGGAGCAGTAAAATATTTGGAAAGGAAGATCTCTATTTTTGCCTTCTATAAAGAAGTGAAGGAAGAAACTGTTATTGCCTTATTTACACTAAAACCATTAGAACATAGCCTATAGAAAAATTATAACAACTCACACTTTTCACAAATAGTACAACATATGATTCGTTCGGCGGTCAAGAACAGAATGGAATGACGCGCTCCTTTTTAAGAACGACGTTCCTTCGAAATTAAGCCAAATGCCGGGTCATCGTATGATGAAATCCGACCAATATGAAAAAAGGTTCTATAAGACGCTTACCTCATTTTTAAAAATCGATGAATAACCAAAACCAACGTATCATGAGCCACAAAACTAATGAAAAGTAGCTGCAGAATTTAACTGGACGATTATTTTCAGACATTAGAGGTGTAAGAAAATCCTTTGAAGTCAACGTAAATTATCAAAATAGTCAAGGATATTACTTAACTTGAAAGAAGGCAAAACATTTGCAGTATATTAATTTGGGGGAAATCCAATTCTTACAGCATATTACCACATGTTCAATTTGGATATGAAGGATAGACTATAAGCTAAAGAAAATGTTAGTACATGGACAGAAATATAATGAATTCGACTAGAGTCCACTAATTTTTACAATAATTTTATACAAAAACTTAAATAAAATTTGCATACATTTCTCATCTTCATTTTTGAAACGAAGCTTTTATACTGGCGTTGTATTACTTTTTCTCTATAGTAAAATGTTGAAGCGAGCGTCACGGAAGTAGCGCCACGACACGGCGTCACGGAAGAAACGCCACGAAATAGCAGTTCGTGATTTGCAGTCACGGTAAACAGTTGGAAGAGTCCATTTACGCGACTCAGGAGGGGGTCCATTATACAACATTTTTAATTTTATTAAAATCTATCAAAAATCTAAAAAAATATTCAATTTTAAAAATATTATTTAAATTTTTAAATGCAGAAAACATAATATAAAAATTCGTACTAGTCTACAGTACCACGTACCCCTCAAATATGAGTTATGTCAACTTAAAACTTAATAGGTTATAGGTTAATTTAAAGTAATTTGGTTAGAATAAATTTTTAAAGGTAGATTGTTTGTTCTGTATTATTTTTTAATATTTGGTTAAATCCTTTATATTTGTAAATGAAAACCAATAAAAGATTGTTTTTTTTTTTGTATAATCACGGTACAGTTATCAATTAAAGTTGCTTATATAATATTATTTTACAAATTATATTATTTTTTACAGGTTAAAGCCATTAATACAAAAGGCAGCAGCGAGAACTCGCAGGAAATTAGGGAAAGAACGCGAGTCAACAAAATCCCACTGCCTCAAAGTGTAGAATTCGACAAAAACTCGAATACTTTAGGTATCAACGTTCCAGCTACTTGTCTCCCTTTAGTTGCTGTTGTAGAAACAGTTAGCAATGAAAATCATCCAATCACAGCCTGGCAAGTCATTGATACGATGGAGCTTCAAGTAAGGTTTTATATAATACATATATAGTTATTTGAAAATTGAAAATTGATGAATACACAAAATCATGGATTTATAGCTTAAGTCATCCATCTACATCTTTTCGGTAATTCAGAGGCCGTGCCAAGCAGCAAAACTAATTTTTTGTATTTTTTATTTTATGGAACCTCATACCGTTGGGTAATTTTCTACGTTTCAAATTATATCCAACTGTTAGTAGTCCTAATAGATTCCACATGTACCTGGTTTTAATATTCCGTACATTACTTTTTACCCTTTTTTTTTTTCTTTTGTTTTTCAGTTTCTAATTCTTAATTTTCGTCGACGCGACGTTTGTACTTTGTGTTTGCTTAGTTCTAAGATGTTTTTTAACTCTTTCCCTCTCTCTGTCGCTCTCTTTATCCATCTCTCTGCCGCTCTCTTTCTCCATCTCTCTCTGCCTGTCTTTGGGTGAATTATTTTAATGATACGTCCTTTAGCTCTACTGATATTTTGCTGTAAATAATCTACTATAGTTTATTGTGATTTAATTCCATTAAAAGTTTTTATCTTTTGCAGTTGCAAAGTGTTTTATCTAATGCAATGCCTTTATAGCAAATGAACAATATAGTGGACAGTGCTAACTATAATATTTTTTTAGGTTTCTGGACTTGCCCACACTTTTAAAGAGAAAAGCCTTGACCAAATGGGTTCGAAGTTCTATAATGGAAGAGCATTGATAGATGAGCCTATCGGAGTTAATGACGACTATGTACCAAGAATTCGAGTGAAGTTGTGTCTTCAAACTCATCCGGAACATTGTGGAGAATTCGTTGATGCAGAATGTAAGCGTTTTAAACTTAAATCATAACTTTCATAACTTTAAAACATTCGTACTTGTAACTAAATTATACTTTTCTATTTTGCAGTTGGTACTGGTTCAATAAGAGAAGCATCAGCTATGACTACACCAACTGTAATAGCCATAGTAGTAGCTTGCATTGTGCTGATATTGTTCGCTGGCCTCCTTCTAGTATTCTGTAGATGTAGGAAAACTGAATCTTCCAAAAAAGCACAATCAAAAGACTATGAAATGGATTCTGTACAACCAACCATTGTTCCCCAACAAAATCAAGCACCTCCTCCATATTATCCATCCTCCGGTATGGATAATAAAGCATTGGAGCATTCTTTGGATTTGGCACTAGCCTTAGAAGATCAAAAATCTGTATATGCTACCCAAAATGGATATGGATATCATGTGGCCAATGCTGATATTCAAGCTAGGCAGAATATTAACAACACCGATTGTAAGTATTTACTTGTTTTAAACCTTTGTATATTTAAAATGTCATTGTAATAAAAATAGCGAACCTCCTAAATACATTTTTAATCTACTATCGAACATTGTATGAGGATAAAACCCTATCAAAGCTTGTCTTGGACAATGCTAAGCCAATTAAGGCACGTCTTGCTAAACCTAAACATTTACGAGGGCTAATTAATTTGCCTCAACTCTGGTACACGTATAAAAAAACATTTCAAATGCAAATTTCTTAATTTTATTTTTCAACGTTTTCTTCTACTTACATATTTCCCATATATATTTTAGCATTTTTAATGTTTCTCTAAAGAAAAATTGTTCGACCTCTTCAAAACCCCTACTTTTCTGTACATATGACATTATTATTTGAAGAAAATCCTTTAGCACCGAATGTTCTGTAAGACTTGGATAGACAAGTTTTGAATATAGCAAATGAATTCGAACCCTGTTTAAGCGACTGCAGATATTTGCAATACCAGCTTTGTGACTCAGTGATATGGTAGCTTTTTAACTTTACAGTTTTTCTTAAAAGGTAGTTAGATAACAAATTGCTACAATCGGTTAATAAATATTTTATTCTATAAACAAATCTGTTTCAGGGGCTAACATGGGATACATCGAGAATAGTTACTCCAACTCAAACAATGGTGGAAGTGTGAACTCTCAAGATTCCCTATGGCAGATGAAAATGGCAGCAGCTTCCAGTAATTCAAACAATCAACTACAACAACATCACATGAACGTTGATCGACAAAATTATGGATACGATCCTATAACTCATGGTGGATATGGAGCAGTGGATGATTATGCTCCATACCCACATATAACGACACAAAGCAATCATGGCGATGAATATATCAGAAATAGTAATAACCCGTCCAGACAAGACTATTGTAGTGATCCTTACGCTTCAGTTCATAAGCCTAAAAAACGTGTTGAAATAGGTAAGTTTTGTTTAAATTATTTGATTAATTTGAATAATTTGATGTGACAGTGATTTTTTTACAAAATGTTACAAAAATATTTTACACTAAAGGCTCTCTTGTTTCAATGTATCAATATATTCATAAAGCATTTTCAGTGATTTGACAAATACAGTACAACCACATATGTATGTACTAACACACCTGATTAGAATAAATTGTATTATACTTATAATAAAATGAATATATCCTCATTCAAAGTCAAGTTATGTGTCAAATTCAATTAATGGATCAATTTAAGCGAACCTTTCAATTTTACTAATAAGCTGTTCATCATCATCGAAAGAACCACTTCGAGACCTTCGAGAACCACTTCCAACTAAAAACCTCTCCTCTGTCACACCAGACATTAGGATGAAAGGGCCGGTTAAGACAAACATCTCTTCTGATGCCCTGCTATCACCCGATTCCCATTCTTTCTCCGACACATTCATCGAGGAAACCGCACCCACACGAACCACCAAAGACTTTCAATCCCCTGCCTTAGCGAGGCTGCCATCTCTCTCGCGTCGTCTGTCTCTCATTCACTCTTATTTCGGCATCTTATTTCATCTCTCATAATTTTCTCCACCATTTCTCTCACAGAATTAAACATTCTGTAGTTACACTGTCTTTTAAACTTCTCTCTTTCATCCGCTCAACGCTCACACTCCAACATCGTGTGTGTCACAGTATCCGAGAAACCACAGTACTGATCTGAAGGCACTGATCGAACTGAGCCCTCCCGAACCTGAAAAGGTAGCTGCGGAAGCAGCCATGGCCTGTGAGCATTTGTGTCAGATAATAATCCAGCTGCCTATGCCCACAGTCCACCCAGCTTCGAAGGTTCGGGATTAGTGACTTCTTCCACTCCGTCACATCACGTGTTGCCTCCCACTCTTGGTGCCACTGACCGATTGAAACTAATCTCTAGGCCAGTCTTATCTCATTAATTTCTCGATATCCAATGTTCCGCCCCCTACGACTGTGAATCCTGGCCCTTTCACCTGCTAGCACATGTAAAGGAACACAGCCGGTGATAACCCACAGGGCGGCAGCTGATACAGTCCTGTAGGCACATGCTACCCGCAACAGACTAGTTCTGTCCACTCTTACCATGAGCCTCTTGTAAGTTGGTATTTCTACCGCCTCACTCCAGACTGGGGCCGAGTAGAGGACGACAGACTGCACAACACCGTGAAATGATATGACACAACTATCACTGCGCTGTTCCTCTCTGCAACATAGTAAAGACGATCTCCAACATCCTGAACCACCTTACGAAAGGCACCATAAGAAAAAAAGTTTTAGTTTATTTCAAATAAAAATAGACAAATTAACAAAATGTTTGAAACATAATTAATATTGTAGAACCTCTGTGTATTGTCCAGTAGGTACAGACCACTACAACTGTATTGATAATTTAGAATTAAAAATATATTTATTGTGTGTAATAGTATAGCATTTTCCAAAATTTTTATTGATTTTGCGACTTTATTCGATTTTTTTAGTCGTGGACACAGTTGTTTAATTTGAGGGACAACAAATCAGTATGTAAGTGTCAAATAACAATTTAGCAACTCATTCCATCTTTTATTTTTATGGTTTTTGTAAAATACGTTATATTTTAAGTTACGAAACCAAAAATAGCATCTGCATGGCCGAGTTTGTGATCGTAATGTACCCTAAATATTCAGTATATTACCCATGCTTTGTGGATTTCATGAAATACCCTTTCAACGAATGTAACTCCTGAAATAAAAACAGGTCCATGTTACGTAACGGAGCTCGGATTTCCTACAGGGTGGTCAGAAGTTAAAAGTATATTTTTTTCTCAGCAAGTCGTCAGAACACACACACGTATATATATATATATATATATATATATATATATATATATATATATATATATATATATATATATATATATATATACTGAGGTGCACCATAATAACGGTTAATATTTGCCATAATTTGAGGTGTATATTTCCTTTTAGTTTTAGTCCAATCATTTTTTGAGCAAACTGTAAATAAAATGACCAATTTTAATTTGCATGTACAGGCATGTATAATCGTTATTTTTAAGCACTCTTTTTCTTAGCCAAATTCTTTCAAAATGCCAATTTTTGTTAAGAATTATTCTTTTGTTTTCAATTGGATTTTAATGTTTGTAAGAGAAAAATAATAAAATTATCATAACAATTGTACTTATTGCCGCAGACCAGTTCAATTGTGGCCAACTTAAAGAAATGTATCTACTTTTTACAACAAATATATTTCAGTATTTTGTATTACCACCTCTGGCTCTTATAACTGTTTGGGCTATACGAAGTTCATTGACCGTAACTGGAGCTACTTTACGATCTGTGACTCGTTTACCAAGCATGTCCCACACATGCTCTATGGTGTGAAAATCATGCAAATATGCTGGCTAGTTTATTTTCTAAATACCAATTTTCTCTAGATATTGTGTGACACACATTGCTGTATGTGGCCGTGCATGTAGTAAGATTTTTACTAATCGTGATCTTAATATAAAATTAAGGATAAGAGCGTTAAAAGGTTGCGGTTTATCTACTTTGTTGAATGGGATGGAAAGCTGTACATTAAAGATGAAATAATAATGAATGAAGAAGTTTGAGCATTTGAGCTATAGACGGATGCTCAAAATACCTTGGATTAAAAGAGACTAATGCTGACAGTCTGAGACGAAAGATTAAAGGTTAGAGAATCGTTGGTCGAAAGAGGATTTCCTGTCTGAGAAATCTTCGAAAATGGTATGGTTGTAGCTCAGAACACCTCGTTAGAGCAGCTGCAAATAGAGTACGGATAGCTATGATGATAACCAACCACCTATAGGAGAATGAACCACAAGAAGAAGAAGTAAAAGAATAATTCTTAATAAAAATTGGCATTTTAAAAAAATTGGTTATGGAATAGGTGTACTTATAAATAACGGTTATAAAACAACCTTTTACTTAACCCTGTATGATGAATAAAATGCAAGGATTTAACTAAATATTGTATATGCAAGTTAAGTAATCATTTTAGTTTGCTCAGAAAATTATTAAAATTGAACTAAAAATAAAATCAAAAATACACCTCAAATTTTGGCACATATTAACGGCTGGCGTTTATTTTGGACCTGAGTGTATATAGTAGTAATTATTTTAGAACTTTTTTTGACTAGTTTGTCGGCTCGATCGTTCAACGGACTGGCTGCAATCAGTTACTTAATTATAAGTATAGCAGTAATTGGATCAAGCCACACTTAAATCAGAAATTGTTGAAACGTAGTATAAAATCCAAATTTGATTTGACTTTTTTTTGAGTAGTTTTATGGAAATGATGATAAAATATACAAGTTAGTGTTTTCGCAGTATTAACTTAAGGGGTTTTGTCAATCTAATGTGAAATATTTGAACTTTAAAACATTGTTTTAACTTTTTCTGTATGATATACAGCTCGAGATGGAACTTTTTTTTGATGCCATTAACATTAACATTTTATGTAAATACTAATTTAGATAAAACAAGGCATGAATCAAATAAATTAAATAGAGGTGCATGACGCATGTGCTTTGTCTCCGTTAAAGCCGGAATACTATTTATAGCAGTTATATCATTAAGCGTCAATTGTAAACTTAGAACAGTTGATTATACTAGTATCGAAATGATAATTTTGCCATGCATGTATTGTGCATTTCAAAGAAGATATAGTTTATCTATAGATATAGCTTTCCCTTTGATTGTCTTTTATTATCCAAATCTGATTTATCATGAGATTTTTCAATAAAATTCATGCAACAGCAAATACAAATTTTATAAATCTGTAAACTTATTATTAAATGTAGTCTTAGGCCTACGGCGCAATTATTTGGAAACAACGGTTGAAAAGTAGTTTCATTTGCACTCGGTATGCAACCAGTTTACAACCTAAATGAAACCTGCCTCCGCCCACGGAGTGAACGATTCCGGATCAGTTACGTTTATTTATTCGAGCAGTGCCGTGGTTTTACTATGTGTGGTTCCGATGAGGAAGACATAATTGGTTAGATGGTTCGTAGAGTTCATAGGGAGTATTTGGTCGATCCCAATACAATAAAAGACTCGCAAGACCATAATAGGCAAAGAACAAAAGGAGAAAACGTAAGTAACAAAATAAAATGTGGAACAAGACAAAACCCGTTAGGGAAGACGTTACCTTGATTACAAGTCAATGGAAGAACGTCTACTACCAATCGTAGGGAAGTGTTCAATCTTGCGAATAACAATGTTATATTTTTCACTGTATCAATCCATATAATTCTCAACCTCAATATTAAAAACCATCACTTAATCCATCCCTAAGTAATAATTCCTAAGTAATATCAACCCCACTTTAGACTACCTTTAGACATACAGACAGTTTTAAAATAGACAACAAAAATAGCAGACGCATTGTACTCCCTCTCTGATCTTGCCAAAGTGTTCGTGCCAAATAGACGTGATGTCCTCTCGCGTAGATAACAGACGCTGTATTGCTCTCTCCAAGTTTGATTCTTACAGACTTTCACGCCTTTTCGCTGTCTCTTAGCTATTTGTGTTCGTCGACAACGGACGTAATATACTCTCTCTGATATTGGTTCCAACAGAGAAAAGAAGGTTTGTTCTTGTATCTTAGTGATAACCACTAGTTACCACGCGATAAAATACCACAAATCTCTCTCTACTGTTAACTTGCGTGGACAAGTAATTGGCAAGAAGTAAAAGCCAACCGAGAAATATTTTCTCTGCTAATCATCAATAAAAAAGACATAAAGTTTCTGTTAGTTACTCCTATTTTGTATTTATCAATAATCGCAGTATATTGAATCATATTAAATCATAATTTTTACTAGAGCAACTCTCATTCCTATCCTAGCCAGGCTTTTTCTGGCTTTGAAGTTTAGAATTTGGCGTGGTGAAGAGGGAAATTGTAGGACAGTTCAACCCGTACTGTTCCAGCAACTGTGTAGAAACTTTTTCTAGATTTCACTTGGTCTTGAAGTATTCCAGTTTTGTAAAGAGCATAAAGATCTGAGATTTGTTTAATATATTCTGCTATATTTATGATATTTGCAAAATCTGCTGCTTTGAATAGTTTTGTGAGTGTTGTCGGTATTATGCCAACGTATTATCTAAAATATTTAAACTGCATTTTTTTAATTACACAAGACCCTTGTTCGAAACTACACAATTTCAGCTACTAACTCCACTCAAAACCGTCTTCGTGGAGGCATTTCCCATGACGTGCAATCGTTTGTAATGTAAAAATTTAAACTCTGCGTTTTTTAAGCATATTTTAAATGCCTCATATTTGTTGCCAAAACTTAAAATCAAAATTTCGGTTTTGAAGATTAGGGATAAATTGGGAATCAAGCACAAAAATAGCCCAACGTTTTTTAACACCTTTATAAAAACTGTCTTCATTTGCGACAAAACAGAAAAATTACATATGAAAAAGCTGCTCTCTTATAAACCTCTTATAACCTTTAAAACGCATTTTGATTTTTGTCAATAGGACACTCTGATCAAAAGATATCGAATTTTTACTGTCGAGTTGATATAAATTTTATTCAAATCCTTCGGTGGCTTTAAGCATTGTTTCTGAAAGAACGGTTTATTTTACACAAAAAGTGCTTATAAAAATTTTTTGCTCAAAATCATGTTGATTACATTTTTTATTTGAAACTTTTTTTTCTACGACGTATAGATTCTTGGTAAATCAATTTTTACCGTCCCACCGAAAGCCGTGGAGTAGGAATGGTAAACTTTTTTGCATCTTCTTTGGGGTCCCAAAATTGACATTCTAAGCAAAATTCAGCTTGTTCGTATAATGTTTAGAGGTCTTATATCTGACGACCGGACTATATGAGTTTTTAAGAAAAAGAAATAGATGTCTTGGAGCCTCATATTTTTAAGACCAAGCATAGCCTTTTCCACTTTACACAATCGAACGCCTTAATGTAACCGACGAAGCATACGTAGATTTGGATATTAAATTCATATCCTTTTTCGATTATTTGTCGGACATTTAAAATTGGCCCTAGCGTTCCTTTTCCAGAGATAAATCCTATTTGTTCATCAGATATCTGTGAGAGCAAGAAAAGCTTTAAACGGTCGCATATAATATGAGGTAGAATCTTACTTGCTTGTGACATAAGAGCTATGATTCTACCATTGATACAGTCTGTAGTTAAACACTTCTTGTGTAATGATATGTAAATTGACTCACATCAGTCCTTTTTTCATCCACCTTATGACACATAGCTTATGTATCGTGGATGAAGAAGAATTGACGCCACTTTCACGTTTGAACGATGTAATACAAAAAGAAGAAGAATTGACGCCATCTTCACGTTTGAACGATGTCATACGAAAAGAAGAAGAATTGACGCTATTTTTACGTTTGAACGATGACAGACGAAAAGAAGAAGAATTGGCGCTCTGTTCAAGTTTGAACGATGTCATACGACGGCAGACGAAAAGAAGAATTTACGTCATCTTCACGTTTGAACGATGACAGTTGACAGCTGTCAGCCGCCATCTTGGTGGGCGGGGCCTGTGATGTCAGTGGGTCAACAACATCAAAAGATGCCGCTTTTTCCCACGGTCGGCAAAATTTTCCTATTAACAACATGGAACTAAACAATTATACAAATAGCATGACCAAGGTTAGCACTGCAAAACAGAACTAAAATATTCTCCAATCGTACCACTATTTGTAGATTGTGCGAGGTTTTATTTCTAAATACTTTTTAGAAATACATATAAGAATATGAAGTACCTATAAAGTACTTATATAAGTTCCAAAAATTCTTTGTTAATACTCATATAACTATTCAAAACGTCAGTAAATAAAAATAATATCAGAATCTTAATGTAAAATAATAGAAATAATTTTAAATGATTCTATTACTAGTGACCACCCTGTGTGTTAAGCTCTGATTCACAATTCTCTTCAAATACGTTATGTTATAACAGTTGTCTCATAAACAGCAAAGCTGTTGGACGTAAAACCCCGCAGATATATGTACAGTAGTTAATTAACATGATTTAAGATAGATTAGAGGTATTTGCGAATATTAGAATAGTTTTACAGTGATCGTGTTATACAAATGCATGAGACCATATATTATGTCGTCATATTTCTTTATTAAAAGACTTGTGTAAAATATTAATAAACAAATTTTATATACCGGTTTAATGATGTCTTCGTTCCTGCTACTAAGCCTCATTTGAACACATTGATTTCAGTCAAATCGAACCATATATGTACGAGCCCCTTCCCATATCAGTTGGCCTAACGTTAGGTAGATAAGAAAAATTAATTTTAGAGCACAAAAATAAAAGCGCAGCGTAAATTTTAGAAGTTTTAATGCATCGAACATTTTTGAATTTCTTAGTTATAGAAAATATTTTGTAACGTAATGAAAATTATTGATTAAACAGAATAAAATAAATTAAAAAAAAACGCATAGAATATGTAATATTAACAAAAAAAAATGTGAAAGTTTACCTCTGAGTTACATTCCCTTTTTTTTTAATGACATCCACAATTCTTCGAGGCATAGTTTTACCAAGTTCGGACAAAATTCTAATGTGAATGAATCCCATATTTCTTGCAATTTTTCCTTCAATTTGTTGACGGACCTGGCAGGATGTTTTCTCAAAGCTTTTTCCATTTCGCGCCACAAAGTCTATATCGGGGAAAAGTCGGGACTGTTAGAAACCCATTCCAGAAGTGGTATGCCATGGTCTTCAATCCATTTTAAACTCTTTTTTGAAGTTAACAACCTGCCCCATCCTATTGGAAGACAAAATCTTCCGCTGATGTTAAACGGTGTTCCATAATCGATAAAAGAGATTCTTCTAAAATATTCAAATATTTGTCCGTATTTACAATTCCATCGATAAAATGCAACTTTCCCACACCTTTAGACGACAAACATGTCTTCCAATAACGTCACTCCATAAAACACTTAACTCCATATAATTTACTCGTCGATTTTTCACTATAATGCGTCTTAATGCCCTTCGATCTGCTTCAGTTGTTTTACTTTTTCGTACATTTCTAGGTTTTGTGACTACCGAACCTGTAGTTTTGTATTTTCTGACTATATTTCTTAAATTATTGCGTGACAATTGCAACATATTCGCAATTTTCGAATTGGATTTTCCAGAATTAAAAAATCTAATAATGATTGAACAAATTTTCTCATCGATAACTTTAACTCAACCCTTTGTACAATCCACAAACGGCAAAAAGCTTTACAATACTACAAAATACATTTGACATTAACTGACAATATTATTGTTTTGATGTCATTTTTCCATAGCTACCTCTGGATTTAACGTAATTATGAAAATATCAACGTATGTTGACATAGGTGAATGCATAGTCAGGGTTTAGCGAATTTTTTTTATTGTTGAAAATAAATAAAAAACCGTAAGGGTAATGTTTTTAATAAATATTAATAAAAATGCCATATTAATTAATATGGGAATTTATAAGAACATGCAGAGTATAATTTGTTTAAGGTAATCGACTTAAACTGCAAATTACATAGGTGGGCCAACTGATCTGGGAAGGGGCTCGTATGTCAACATTTTATAGTAACCTTACAATTACAGTTGTTACCTAACTATCTATCCGACCAGTAGAACGCGGTGTAGATTTGTGGCTCCCTAAACCTCCAGATGATTTAAATTCTATTTAAACTGAACTACACACAACGCAAAAGTCTAGGGATATTTTTATAAATAGACGTATTTTGTTTATCTGTAATCAACTGAAAAAAAAAGAAATACAAAATTTGTAGTTTAAATTGTTGTTTAATATGTCAAAAACCATAAATTGCAAAAAACAGAAAATTGGAGCAAAAAAAAAAATATATTGCAAATCACCCATCTTTCACATACCATCATAAAGTGTTAAAAATACGAGATATAAACTTAAAATAAAGTATGGCCACCACGTTGGTTTATCACAGCTCTACATCTACTGTTCATGCTTTGAATCACATTGTTAATGTCTGCTTGAGGTAGTTGTGTCCATTGTTCTATCAGAAGCTCTTTTAATTGAAATTCATTGTAGATATTGCCCATATGTGGAGTAATTCTTCGTTGAAGCATGTCCCATACATGCTCAATGGGATTCAAGTCCGGTGATTGTGCTGGCCACAGCAATACATCAATACCCTCGTTATCCAACCAGTTTGTTACAATATGCGCAACATGTGGCCGAGCGTTATCATGCATAAAGTAAAAATTTTCTCCAACAGCAGCAGCAAACGGGCGCACAACAGGTTCAAGAATAGTGTCCAAATATTGCTGACTTGTGAGAAAGCCACGTGAGAAAATGAGGTCAGTTCTATCGTCAACCATGATTCCGCCCCATACTATTAATGTACCTCCTCTGTATGTATACACTTCTTGAAGATGTCGTGATCGTTCTTCATTTCCGAGTCGTCTCCAAACTCTTGTCCGACGATAATCTGGATGAAATCCATATCTAGACTCGTCACTAAACAAAACTGTGGCCCAGTCATTGTCAGTCCAATTCTGAAACTCTTGAAAACAGGTTAATTTTGCAGCGCGATTTCCTCTAGATAAAGGTAGACATCTCAGTGGTCGCCGACTACGAAGATTGGCTTCATGGAGACGATTCCTTACTGTACTGCTGCTAATTGTTACATTATGTGTAATTCATTAACCATTTCGGGTGCTGTAATTTTTGGTTGCCTTCTGGCATTTAAAATTAAATATCGCTCTTGAGCGACGGTTGTAGAGCGACCACTTCCTGGATGTTGCTCGGCTGGACTCCCAGTGTCTCTAAACCGATGCCACAAACGACTTACGACGCTTTGGGAGACACCCAGCTGGTCAGCAACTTGAGTTTGTCGCATACCAGCTTGAAGGAGTCTCACGGCTCTATTCATCTCATCCAACGTTAAATGTTGTCGTTGCATGGTAAAAAGACAATATCTTTAACTCACCTATTAAGCAAGAATGGTATAAAGTGACTAAAATTAAAAACAAACTAAACATAAAAATGTCGATTTTTTTGTCCCTTATAAAAAACATTCTAAAACACGTATTGCTATCAGTTTTACAATTTTTTTTTTAAAAGAACTAAGTATCTGTATCAACAATTATAGTACAAGCAAATTTATATGGTCATGAAATTTCTGTCATTGGTATTGTCAAATTATTAAAATATCCTTAGACTTTTGCGTTGTGTGTATTTTCTGATGTACAATCGGAGCTATAATAAGATCCTTATAGATGATCTATAAAGATCAGCTATTTAAGTAAACAAAGTTTTCAAAAAAAAATTGTTGGCCTGTATTATTTAACTATTGTTCAATTTGTTATTTCACCTTCCAAAAGCTCATCTGTTTCTGCTCAAATTAAAAATAAATAACTCATTAGGCGGAATATCGGAAATGCTTAAAAAGGATTTGTTATAAAGGCTGTAAGAAACTGTTATAAATCCTACGGTTAAATACTCTTTATTAGAGTTGGGAAAAGTAATAAAACATGTTTCTGCAATATAATTGTTCTTCGCATGGTTACTTTGGTTCAATCGGAGCAATGACTGAAATTAATGTGTTAGAAATAGCCTTACAACCTAATAGCAAGTCTATTATTATAGTGATTAGTTTTAAATACTAAAATTACAAAGCCTAAAGGTTATATAGGTACGACATTATGCTTATCTTACTTTTTGTTTTTCTTCTAGAATCTCCATATCATGACGTAAGCGGCCTACCTGACCCGTACTTAGAGCAAATGGAAGACGAAAAACCACCGCAGCATATGTCTCTTAGTTACGAAGAAAGTCTAGAAAGCGGCTATTCGACTCCCAATTCTAGAACACGACGAGTCATCCGAGAGATAATCGTGTAAAGAGTTTTAAGTGTTGCCTACTGTTCTCTACTATCGAACCTTCAGAATTTCTATGTTTTTTGTTAAAAGTTTATATTCACTCACCTGAAGGTCTGTAATTTGATATTAATACTCAGTATTTAATGTTAATGAAAAACGATGCATTTAAGATACGTGTGCTTTTTATTCATACGAGAAAAACAATATGATGTATTTCTCATTTTTGTTTTTTGTACCATATGTGCCAAAGACGAAAGAGTTTCTATTACACACTGAATCTGTAGAGATTGTAATAGGTATATTTTCGATTAGGTGCATATTATATGATTTTTCCGCCAATCTCCCAATTTTAGAACACTACGAATCCCTTTATTCTAGGTATATCTACAATAATTAGTATGTACTCTTATTTCTATGCATTCCCGATGTAGAACTGCACTTCAACACATTGTCCAATTTTCTTGATTATTTATTTAATGGTTAGAATAGACAAATCTGACAGCTAACGTTAAAACGTAAACAACTCGCACGTTTGTGTTAATCGTGTACGCTGTTTAATGGAACCTAATGGCTTCAGGGTTTTATCCACAGAACAGCGGACGAGCCACATTTGCGAACAAAAAATGTTAGTCTTCAAAAAAGAAACATTTTTCGTTCGGAAATGTCCCTTTTATACGCCAGCCGAATTATTTGACTTTGCAATTTATGTAAATACAACTTATTAAGTTTTGTATCCTTGTTTTGAATAATATTTTACAGGATAATCTGTAAAGTATGACTGATATTTGATAGAATATAATGATGTAAATAAATATATTAGTTAGTGCAGACCTTAAAAAGTGATTGGATATAAACTTTGAATTTATCTTCTTACGTACCTGTACCTGACAGACTTTTATTTTCGTAGTGTTGCTGAGTTACCGTTTATATTAGGAACACGATTTGTGATTTATGTCAAAATAAAATACTCAAAGTATTGTACAACTTGTACAAATGCCTTAAATAAAGGTTTTTTTATTCATATTGAATTATTGAAAATAACGTTAATCTAATGAATATTTTATTTATTTATGCATTTACTTAATAAACACTGAATTTCTTCAACTATTGTTGGATTGAATAGTCATTAAAAAAACTGATCTATTACTTGCATTGGTAAAACCAAGGCAAACTCAGAAAAAGTGATGACGGATTAGAATTTAGCATTGAAAGTTCTTCTCTTTCTCGCATTTTGTGTTTCGAAAAAAAACTAGAAAAACACATTTTACCCAAGTCTCTATGGATCATTTGTAGTATATCGTCTTACATCTTCCGGTTTCTAGTTTCCATTTTGGCCTTCGTTCCAATCTGCAATCTGAAGATTCCTATTCGACATTACTCTTTGAATATGTCTATTTTGGTCTTTTCTCTAAAAGTCCATTTCTAAGGACAATAAGCGACTTCCTAGGGAGTTGTTTTTCTGTCATGCTTCGCATCCATACACTTTTAAAGATTGAGTTATATAATGATACTTTTAAAGATTGAGTTAAGGAGGAGATAAATCTTGGTACCACAGTTTTGAATTTAGACATCCTATAAACTTTTTCCCTCTTACTATCTTTTCTTCTATCTCCTATTCAGTCCCGCCACTATGGTTAACTGTTCTGTCTAAATATGCATACTCCATACAAGCATTAATTACATTGTTCTTATCTATGATCAGGTTTCCTGTTGGGTCCCCAATGGGTAGTGTAGTTTTGATGGATTCACTTATAGGCCCCATTCTTCATATTCTTTAAATTATCCTTTAGCCATAAATTCTAGGTCATCTTTGTCCTGGGCTATAACCCCTTGATCATCAGTTAAATGAAGAGAGTACAAAGTATTCTACTCGTTCAATTGTACGCCTATTTCAGGTCAAGATCTCCACCTTCTCAGGGCTCCATTTAGTAATATTTTAAATAGAACTGGAGAAAAACAATATCGCTTCCGCAATCCTTTAGTTACAAGGAATTCTTTCGATAGTCTGCTTTAATTTTTGATGTGGCTTGTTCATTTACTTACTACTGCATAAATCGTATTATTTACAGGTTAGTTAGGTTAACAAAACAGATGGATCTCTCTGTTCCTTGATTCTTTTTTTTTTCAGTCAGTTGAGTTATAATAAAAATATGATAGAGACGTGATCTTTCAGCTGAAAATCCTGTTGTTCTATTTTATACGATACATACTCTTCTTTAATTAAATTTTTTAAGATTTTCCCTAGAGTCGACTAAAGGTACTGGTGACCAAGATTCATC
The DNA here is from genome assembly GCF_040954645.1 of Diabrotica undecimpunctata. NCBI lineage: Eukaryota > Metazoa > Arthropoda > Insecta > Coleoptera > Chrysomelidae > Diabrotica > Diabrotica undecimpunctata. Next base: position 133,985,397 of record NC_092808.1, read on the forward strand.
TGTAGTTTCCACAACAGTCTTTTGGGCCCTTTTTAATGGGTGGTCGTAATCGATGCTTCTTTCTAACTCCTTAGGATTTCTTCCCTGTTTATACATCGAGATGCGATGCATCGCTACCTTGGAAGAAGACAGTTAGATTATGTCAAAATGTGACAATTGTCAGAAATGGCTATTTAAAAACACGCAAATATTTTGGCTTTGGTGTGTACAAGCCTGTAAAAATCTATAGTCAATCCCATACTTCCTTAAAAAAATACTGTCATTCTGCAGTAAATTATCGTTAAAAAAATACATGTCTCTGTCTATTTGAAAATTCCTTCTTTAACTTTCCATAATACACTCTCTTCATTGTTTTTGACAGAAGTCATTTTTAGCATGAGTCTCTAAATCCTTGAGAATTTTTTTTAATCTGAAATAATTCGAACTGAATTTATTTTTTTAGGAACGTCATAAGTCAAAATAATTTGTAGGTAGAGTTCAAAAATTAAGTCATAATAATTTTCTAAAAGAATACTACAACTCATTTTAAACATAACCTTAACTTCTTTACAAGACTGACACAACTCAAAATAATGCATTATTTTTCACAGAAAGTATTGTATTATCTTATTTTGTTTTTGAGAAAGGGTAGCATATGTCAAAATATGACAATATTGTGCAAAAAATGGCGAACCAACTTTTCGACCAACAATAACGACACTTCTGTCATCTGACGGCCATAGGCATAAACTAACTTCATGATGTTACCACAGAAAAAATATATAGAATATTTCAAATCTGTTCACTAACATAGTCCATTTTTTACCTTTTTTTAGATATGACGGTCTTCTTCCAAGGTAGGTATTATCTCGTAAATAATTCTTTCAGATAGGATGTTATCTTGGGTTTTCCATTCTTTAATAGTTCTGCCGCTATACACTCAGATCCTGAGACCTTATTGCTTTTCATGAATTTTAGTGCTAGTGATTTGAAGTACTAGTGGATTATCTTATAAATTTATAAGTAGATGATCCTATGACTAAACTTGTCGGAAAAAAGAATTTTTAAATCGGAAAAAGCCATTTTTATACAAAGCGTGGCAATGAAACAGTGGTGGGCGCAGTTGGAACTAAAAAGATAGTATATAATATATATATATATATATATATATATATTTAGTCAGTGAACTTATCTAGACATCAAGTAATAGTGAAGTATCAGAAAGAATACACTTACAATGGATTCCTAAATGTTACTGGAAGTTAAACTGATATTAGTAAAGAAATATTTATACGAAAAACGTTTTTTTTCTTGTGCAGTACTTTAAGTAAATTCAAAAACGACTCGCGTTCCTAATATATTGCTGGAAAAAATATTTAATATCTTTCATGCTCGAAATTTTTTGCTGCTAACATAGGCTTTACCTGGGTGTTTTATAAATACAAATCGAATTTTTAAAACTTCTTATAAAGCTCGATGTGAAATATCACTGTCTAGTGTTTTTAAATGCAAAATATTTCAATACACAATATATACAGGGTAAATATATATACGGTTTGGTGCAAAATGAGATTAAAATTTGTGTTTTATATAAGTGGCTGTATAAAAACTGTTGTTACTTTGTAAGTATGTACTGATAATGTTGTTCATGTTTTTAAGTTCCTTAAAACTTATGTTTTCCTAATCTTCCACCTTAGTATATTTTTCTGGAACATACATTCTCATCTTTTTGTCTTCTCTATCTCTGTTTCGCTAGCTCTAATACTTATTGTCTCTAATGCAATATGAATCTTATAGCTAGATATTGCATACCATAGAACATTTTACGTCAAGCTGCAGTGTCCAAGTGATTAAGAAGACGCATGTGAAATCCATTGAGTTCTGCCTGCATAAGTGTGAATCCTCCCGTACCTAAATCATTTTGTTTTTATGTTGGTATAACAACATATTTCTATTTTGATATAAAACTAAAAAAAAATATATGATCAATTTTGATAAGGGATTAACATGTACGTGAAAAAGCCTTTTTATTCCGATCCAAAAATTTATGTAATATGTAATATTGCCCCTTTGTTATAATTTCTTAAAATAGCTTATAGTCTGAAAATGCTAGCCGGCAAAGTACAGTTAACGTTACAATAAAAACTAGTTTTTATGTGGCCACTCGGTAGATGCCTTAAGATATATTATAAAAATTATAAATTAAATTAACATACACTCAGTATGATTTGAAATTGTAAATATGGCTTAGACATAATGATACATATATGCTACGGATTTAAAATGGGTAACACACAACACTAATTTTCAATTTAGCATTTACGAGATAAATGTTTGCAAACGTGTCATTATACTTTGTAATACAGGGTGAGAGGAAAACACAAAATATATGAACTGTCCATATATGAAGATAAATTATTTTTGTCCATGCTCATGGACCGTTAAATTAAAGTTACTTTATTGTGACACACGTCCGGTTTGCAAAACCTGGCAATATTGTAAATAAGTTTTAGTTATATAAGTTTTCTATATTTCATTGTTTGTATGTTTTCTCACCCTGTATATAGTTTGTCATTTTCGGATGACATTGCCATTATTTTTAGCTAATGTGAGGCTAAACACAATAACGAAAGAACAATTTTATATAAAAAAAAATGTGATTTAAATTGCAATACGCGATTGTTGTGCTCTATGTTGTTGTATATTGTTAAGGATTATTTTTTGTGTTATTTTCTAGTATTTTGTCGGTCGTGCGGTGTAAATGAATCTAATTATATTTTTTGAATATAAGAAGGTTTTGTAACTGGATAACCCTAAAATAATTTGTCAGATACCATTTTATGTGCGATTTTTATAATTTGTCGTGCAATGAAAACACTATAACCTAAAGCTACAATCATCAGGCAATGTATTGTACGTTTTTACAGTATTCGATTTTAAACTTTTATAAATTAGGATATTTACCTAACCTAACATAACCTAACGTAACTGGTTCTATATTCGAACAAAATACGGAGTCGTTTTTCTACAGATATATTTTCGACATATCCACGCATTCATGTACGAGATTCATACCAGGACGATTGTTTTAAGTTTCCACCACCGTTGCAAAATATACTATTGCACACATCAGAATTTGCGCAATGATATGCAGCCTCATGTTGATTATACGACATTAGTAACACGTGCACAAAAAGTCGATTCTGTATTCTTCGGTTCCCAAACCTTTAGGTTTATATTGTTTTTCCTCTTATTTTCTTAAGTCATAATGAGGCCTACATATTTCTAAATAGAAACATAGTTCAGCGTCTCTATTGTCGGAATTATAACCGATTGAACCCATAGCAATGTTGTCTTTGGACGTTGGGTAATTCTATTATCTTTTACAGAGCATTCCATAACAGTAACCATATGTGTATATCTATCGTGTATAGATGTGTAGAAAAATGGTAAAATAAAATGTTTTCATTTCCAAATTTCCAAAAAAAAATACAAGTCTCTGAAATAGGATATATAGGAAGAAAATACATATCTCAATTTACTAACAAAACTTATCTATGTGAAGTTGTACGAGGACGGCCCAATAAGAACTTAGCTTAGAAAAAAACGAAGATTTTGAAAAAGTGACGCTTTATTTGTCAACATAGTCTCCTTTTAGATCGATAGGTGAAGTAGGCGGTGCTCCTACTTTAACTCGTCTGCCACCGAGACGGCCATGACTTACTCATTCGACTCAAATTTCTGCCCGACGAGTGACTGTTTCAAGTTTGGAAACAAATAGAAGTCGCACGGGGCCAAATCTGGAGAATACAGTGGATGGAATAGCAGTTTGGTTCTTCTCCAGGTAGTCGATGTAGAGCACACCTTGTGAATCCCAGAAAACGGTGGTCATCACCTTTGTGGCCCATAGGGCAGTCTTTGCCTTGTTCGGAGCACGTTCACTAAGTCCACTATTTCTACTGTTCCTTGGTCTCTGTGTATACCAGTGAATTCATGTTTCGGCGACGGTCACGAAACGACTCATAAACTCTCAGATTGCACTTAAACGGCGTCAAACACTGCTCGTAGCTGTCTACGAACAAATACTATACGATTATAAATTTCACTTGCGATAGTGGCGCCATCGGACGGCGGGGCTAAGTACTTATCGGACCACCCTTGTCCTGAGATAAAACATCGATTTATTTTTTTGTGGCTCCTGGTATATAGGAAGCAATACATTATTTTCGGATAATAACAATAGACCTTTTAGGTCGAGTAAAAGGGTGGTTAAGCGCCCACTCATATTGAACCTAACACTTATTTTCGGATATACTGCTTCACACATAGACATATAATACAAGATAAACTGATCCTTACAATACTAGCCCGTTCCCCCAGTGAGACAGAGAAAACTTACGTAAAGCAGTTGCTGCATCTCAGGTTTATCGACCAGGTGACCTAAATGACCAATGAGAAGGTCACGTGGTCGATAAATCCGGCCCATTAGATAGAGATGCAGGGACGGATTTGGGTCAGTTTTCTCTGTCGCACTGCGGAAACACCACTGTATTGCAGTAGTCAGTCTGTCTTGTATTATATGTCTATGGCTTCACATAATTTATTTCCATCATTAAACTTTTGCAAAACTTACTGTCAGGAGATAAATTTTGTATTTGTAAAACTAGCAAACGCTGAGAAATGTTTAGAAATATATGTGTATTTTTCAGCTACATATTTGAAAGATTACCTTTTTATAGGTACATAATCCAGATTATAGACTTATTATAGGTTATCCCGATACAAATACTCTTAAAGAAATGAAAAATGTGCCAAATGAAAGTAACACAATTTTTTTATATTTAACAAACATATTGTACTTAATTTTTACAATACTTTTTTTATTTAATTACTTAATAATGATCTCAATCGAGTTTGTTTATTCAAAAATTGTTGCATCTGAATTTCAATGACCAATCGATATAATTTAGGTATATATTTTTGTAATTTTTTAAATGTATAATTATTGTAATTCGAAAGAGCAATTTTTGAAAAAAAAACCACAGTTTATCTGAATATATGAGAGTAACGGTAAGTATTTGGATATTAGCTACGAGTGGTATATATGGCATTAAACTAAAATGGTTGAATCCAACATATGTTTTAAAAAACTCTTGCTTTGTTTCATTCTACCAGCTAACTATGTCATTAAATATTTTTTTATCGTTTTTACGATAAAGTGATAGTTTTGCGTTTGCCATATTTGTGTTCACATTACATTACCATTGTTGAATGTATTGCACGGCATTATATATCACTCAATAATCTGTTTGTATGAACAAAATAGGTATGGTTAGGTGAATGAACAGTTGTACCATCTCGCCCAATAGTAAAATTGACGCTAGATAGCACTGTTTCAGATTCAGACTGACCCAAAGTATTGACGAAGAATGCTGTTACTCGAGTTAAAACTCTCAACATATTCTTTGTTTATAAAATCTTTATTTTGATGCCAGCTGTTTACCGCTCAGTTAATGTCCAAATATTTGTGGACGCCCTGTAAAAATAATTTGTAAACTTGCTGAAGCGCAAATATATTCTTATTGACGATTTCTGAATATGTAAATGTTTTATGTATATAAAATTATAAAAGACTATTATTTTGTAAATTTAAGGATAGGTGTAAGGATAAAATATACAATGTATTTGTAAATACATAAATCTAGTGTATGCACTTTTATTTGTAATTGAATTATTTGTAAATAAATGTCTATTTAAAATTTACTGTTTTTATTTATTATACTGCTTTGGGGTAACTTTAACATTTTAACTCTCAGGCCATAATTTGAAAAATTTGATGCCAACCTATTATACACTCATGGACAAAAATGTGGAATATTTTGAAATTATCATAAATATATTTTCAATATGATGGTTTCATGTTACCAAAATACTTCTGAAAAGAAAACTTTTTTTTATTTACCTAAACAAAAATTACCCTGCATCAACTACTGAGAGATATTAGCAGGGGGTACAAACACAAAATATAAGTATTCAATTTCTTACAATGTATACAATTCAAATATATTAAATGTTATATATATATATATATATATATATATATATATATATATATATATATATATATATATATATATATATAACATATATATATATAATATATATATATATGTATATATATATATATATATATATATATATATATATATATATATATATATATATATATATATATCCCAACTCATGTTTGAAAAATTCTGAATGGTTTAAACTGCAAACACTTGAAAAGCAAACAATGGACAACACAAGAAATAAAGTTAATGTTATCAGAAACGAGGAAATACAAGAATAAAAACGAACAATACAAAACGTAAATAAAACAGAAAATCGAAGAAGGGAACGAATTGTGGCTATCAGAAAAATGTGCAGAAATAGAAAGATTAGAAAGAACATGACAGCTTTAACATATATACTACAGGAAAATTAACAACAAAATAATAATAATTGTAAGTGCAGAGAAAATAAATAGATGAAAAAAATATATAAAAGAGCTATTTGAAGATAATGGAGACAATAGAACGAAAGAATGGAGACAATAGAACCAGGAGGTAAAGCCATGGGACCGGATGAAATACCTACAAAAATCTTGCGACTGCTAATACCTAAAGAAGAACATTGATGTTGATATAAAGCATATAAAACTTTTGAGGATTAACACCTTCTTTCCCTAAAAGTGATATTTTGAAAAATAATAATATATAAATAATCTGCCAATTAGATATTTTTATCCTGTGGGTACAAGTTAATTTTCTGTTTCAGCAAGTGGGCTGTTTTAATGTCAAAATATAGGTATTGACGGGCAAACTGACAGATAAACAATACGGGTGATACGGACCTACTAATTTCTATTAAGTACTTATTAGTTCTTTTAAATTTATTTAAATTATTTTGTATTTAATATAAATATCAAATTATTATGGAATTATCAAATAATGATTTGGAAGAATATGTGGAAAAACTGGAAAATGTTTTTTATGTGAGTATTTGAATACGAATTTTTAAATCAAATTTATCAAATTCAACTAAATGTTTATCTGTCTAAAAGCCGTAACTTTTTACTGTAATGGTATTCTAGATTTCTATTTATGCTTTTCTTCTAGAATCAGAAATCCAATAAAAAGAACCGGAATGAATTATCATTATTAATTGAAAATGTTTGTAATGAATTACGAATTAGTAGAGACTTAGAAAAGTCAGTGGTTGATAATTTTCAAAAATTACTAGATAGTAAAGATAATGATATTAATCGAAAGTATGTTCAACTTGAAGGTGAGTATTTTTTAATTAACTGTTAAGTTTAGAAAAAATGAAAATAAATATAATTCGAAGTTAAGAAAAGTGTATCGATCATTAAAACAATATTAGGAACAGAAATAAGTTACAGATGTTTCATTTTCTATTTCTTAATTATTTGGATTAGATTTTTCTTCTTCAGTAATACAATGGTTCTTCTTTGTATGATTTCTAATATGACGAACATGTTGTTAGGTGTTATTTACTAAAGGTGCAGATGTGAAATTAAAGTTAATTACTTAATTAACCTGTAATGAAAACTTAAAAATTAAATTTGCCTAAATAAACATAAATTGAATAGACGATGTAATTAATAAGTAGGTACCTAACTGTTTTTAATTTTGTTAGGTTTAATAATTTGTTTTTATGTAGTTTAATGTTAAATTTAATCTCTTCTTACATTGATAGTGAAATAAATATTATTGTCCCACCAACAATCACTGTGATAATTTGCTCCGTCATACTACCGCCATCTGTCAGATAATTTTAAAACGTAGTTGTTTGAGGACTCTTTTCCTTTTTGTAAAGAAGTGAGTAGAGAACATTTAATTTATTTTTTTATAGAATTTTTTTTTTGTAATTGGTATCAAGGCCGACCATTTCTCCAGGCCGGAACATTAGATGTGGCTGTAAAATATCTCACAGCCTGTCAAAAATATCTACTTTTAGGTGCAATATATAATTTTTAAGAATTACCTTTGATTAAATGACATGTTTTCATCATCATCATTGGTGCTACGGCCCAAATTGAGCCTAGAATTTTCCTAAATTTATTCCTACATTCAATCCTAATCCTTTCAGTTTGATGTCAGGTGACTTGACTAAGCCAATGTTCTTGGTATTCTCATCTACACTATATCTCCATAACAATCTTGATCTACCTATTCATCTAGTTCCCTCGTGTTTCGTCATACGTCGTGCAGATTATTTTTACTACAGTATATATTCGCGTTCTTAAACGACTGTGCTGCCAACTGCTGTCAAAATAGATAACTAATAACATAGGGATTAATGTCAATAATTTTAATAAATTAGAGTTTAAAACTGGTGTAAATTTCACCAAATTTAAAAAATAATGAGCTTGCTTGCCTTTTAACTAGGGGTCTTTTAAAATTCCCTATCAAATTTACAATGTCAACAAAGGATATCCCTATTTTTTCCGCCATCTTTCAAACAAGTGCTGCCACCTATAGTCGTTTGAGAACGCGAATTAGGTGTTTCGACCTAATTAAATCTTGAAAGTATTGTTTCAAAAAGGATCCTTCTCTCTGACTTTTTTGAGCAGATGTATTCTAATTGGATAAGAGGATGTCATTGGGTAAGTTGAAAATGGAAATGAAAAAATGGAAGAATGAAAGGAGTTTTAAGTCACTGTTATCTTATAGTATAAGTTCTTAAAAACTGGTACTGGCTATAGTTAGTTTACCCTAAAGAGTTAATAAACAAGTAAAGTTTGCTTGCATAATAGTTTCAGACGGATTTACTAGGTTCCGAGTATTAAAATTACTAAACTTTTTAGATGTGTTTTACAAACAAAGCATTGAAAATAATTTATTAAAAAAGAGAGTTGAGGAACTCACTATACAAATTAAACTAGATTTAGAAGCTCAAAAGAATGAATATGTGACGAAAATTCAAGACATAGAGGAGAAATGTAACTCAGAAATCACTAATTTAAAAAATCAACTGGAAAGTGGAAGAATATGTTACGAAGCAAAAGGTAATAAAGCTTAATCTTTTTGACCTCTTTCATTTATTTCTGGTACACCACTGAATTTCAGTTTGCGTTTTGTGTTGCATATGCATATTAGTTCATCTGGCTCAAAAAGTGTTTCTTTGTATGTTTATAATTATTATTACCGCTTAGGATATTTGTTATCGAGCCTAGGTATAGAAACATATTCGGTCTGATTATGTTCTTTTAAGTATATATATATATATATATATATATATATATATATATATATATATATATATATATATATATATATATATATATATATATATATATGTATATATATATGTATATATATATATATATATATATATATATATATATATATATATATATATATATATATATATATATATATATATATATATATATATATATATATGTTGTTATTCTTTTAATATTTATACCAAACTTAAAGGCTTTTAGCTTCGTTAATATCGCAAATGCGCATATTTGAGCTGTTCGTGTATGTATACAGCTGGTAAAATAGACTTTTCTCATGATTGATTAAGTTAAATTAAATAGGTACAATATTAAATGCAGATCAGCTCTTCGTTTATTACTATAATTGCCTTAAAACAGTCTACTGTATTGTGCAGCCAGTGTGATTCTTGTTAAACTTATTCTTCTGCTATGTAATGCATTATTTCGTCTCCTCGTTGGTCTTCTTTTCATTTATATATTTTCTTGTCCTTGGTATGAACTCTTATGTTTGATTTATTTCCTAGTCTCTTTGTTATTGTCCGTAATTTGTTATTTTTTTTATATATTTCTCGATTTTTCCTCCTGCTTACTGTCGTTACTAGTTTCCGATTTTTAATTTATTTTCCGTATCCCAAGATAATTTGACATTTTATAATTTACTCAGTACACAAATTTCTATTTACTAGTTTGCAATTTTTTTGTGTTTCAATTTAAGAAAAAGAACTTTACAACGATTTGCAAATGGCGCAGACTGCGAATGCGTTAGAATGGAGTGAAAAGGAATTCAACCTAAAAAATCAACTTACAGATGCAACTTCAAATTTGCGATTTTGTAATAGCAAAATTAGGAGTATGCAATGTGAAATGAATCAATTAAGAGCCCAATTGACCCTTTTGGTAAGATATTTACTTTTTATCTTTATATATTATAAATTTTGCTTTCTTTGACGTTATTATCCGTATGTAGATAGAAATATAGTCCGTCTAGAACGTATGTGAGAAAGGAAACCATAATTATAATGTTTCTGTATGTATTTTTGTTACTAGTGTTATTCCGAATTGAAATAGCAAGATCCAAATTCATCAAAATGAGAAAGCTCTTAAGCAACCGCCACCTAAGCGTTAACCTCCGATGGCGCGCCACGAAATGCTACGTACTCTCTACGTTACTTTACGGAGTTGAAGGGTGGACGTTAACAGCAGCAACTATAAAGAAGTTAGCGGCTCTAGAAATGTGGCTGTATCGACGCATACTGAGAAAACCTGGGACAGACAGAGTGACCAACACAGAGGTGTTAAGACGAATGGGTAAAGAGGTGGAATTGTTAACAACTCTTAAAAGGAGGAAAGCGTCATACCTGGGCCATGTGTTCCGTAATGATAAGTACAGTCTGCTACAGCTTATCGTGGAAGGCAATATTGAAGGTAGAAGAGGTTTGGCAGAAAGAAGAAATCCTGGCTGAGAAACTTGAGAGAATGGTTTCAAATACCAGAAGCTGCGAACATAATACATGCGGCACAAAACAGAGAAACCTATCGTTTGATGGTCGCCAACCTTCGGTAGAAGACGGTACATAAAGAAGACTAGTGTTATAAAATTACAAGCAGTAATCAAATAATATTCTTTCATCTAAGTTTGAGCATAAACAGAATAATACCATCTTGTATTATCCCTCTGGATCAATAGTTGTTCGAAATTCTGATAAATTAGTTATTAAATATTTATTTATTCAAAGAATGTTTCTATCCTTGTACTTTCACCTCGGGTATATCCCGCTAATTTTAGGGAAGTACGCTGATCCTTCTATTATGAATAGTTTAGTACAGTAGGATACGGTAGCGAACAATTCCGATATCTGTGATGTCAGACACTAGCATTCTTTTTCTACCCAAGGTCACGAAAAAACAAAACATAAAGACAGTCGCAAGCTAGTCGTTGTAGAAGATACAAGAACACGCAGTAACTTCTCTCTCGTGAAAGACTTGAAAGATAGTCGAATAATGGTCGTTGCAGAAGGCAGAATATGCTCACAGTGTCTCCTCCCTCATGAAAAACAGTCGAAGAATATAATCTAACTTCTACTATGCGTAAAGTACTTGAAAAAATAGTAAACAACAGACTAATATGGTACCTAGAAGATCGACAGCTACTTAGCCCTATACAAAGTAGATTTAGAAAGTCCAGATCTGCATAAGACAACCTTGTCGATATTGATTATGTAATTCATGAGTCATTTGGATGTGGTCAAGAATGTTTTGCTATCTTGTTTGATATAACACGTGCGTATGATGCAATTTGAAGATTAGATATAAGAATTCTGTCAAGTTGGCCGATTTAAGTAAATATTATCAAAGTTAGTAATTTCCTATATATACGAAACTTCAAAGTTTGAATAGAAAATGTTCTTTCAGACTCCAAAATTCAGTACTCTTACTGTTGCACTTTTCCTTGTTGTCATCAATGACATCGCATTTAACCCATTATTCAAAGCCCATCTATTTGCTGATGATCTCGTTATATTCTGCTGAGGAAAAAATAAATCAACAATGAAGACGCATATACAGCAAGTCATTTAGAAACTAGAGGGTTGGTCAAACACTACTAGCGTAGTATTTTCTCCCACTAAAACGAAAGCAATCGTCTTCAGTAAAACGACATAGAATCACATTATACCACCGAAAATCTACCTAAAGAATTCACCAATAAATTATTCAGAATCGATTAACTTCTTGGGAGCAAAACTGGATAATTGACTATTTTGGCCAGGTCACATCCACTCACTCCGACTGTCAGCTCAAATCGACCCCAACTTAGTATGAAAAGTATCTCTCATAAACAATGGGTATCAACTTCCAAAATCTTATGTCTGTGTACAAGAGCTTAATTCGTTCAAAATTAGATTATGGTGCTGTTTCCTACAACTCAGCCAGAGGTTCACTGTTGAAAGTCCTAGATTCAATACATAATTCAGCAATTAGAATTGCACTGGGAGCACACTACACAAGCTCAGTTCTAAATATGTATGTTAAATTGTCTGGTTAATTGGTCTTTACCAAAGCCATCTAATTAAGTAAAAAAGTATGTATGTTGAATCAGGCAAACTATCTCTTTAACTCAGTAGAGAATGCCTTAGCCCCATATATGCCTCAACAGTATCAGCTAACCCACAGTTACCTGTTTTATAAAAACCCAATTATTCCAGATAGATTTGCATCGATGTTTAGTTGTGAAAAAAGATTGGATCCTCCGTTTTATCATCGAGTGAAAGCAAGGTTAAAAAGCTTATGACACAATAATTCCAGCCACTTACAATATTTCAAAAGTCAGCCAACACATGTTATAATGCACCATTGCCTACCCTGATTGTAATACAAACCTTTCTGCACTCAAGAAATGTGACACACCAGCCAAAATTTTCCAACAGAAAGCACTAGAGATATTAATTGGTTTTAACGATTACATCCTTATTTTCACCGACGCATCCAGATCTGCAAACGGAGTAGGAGCGGCTTTCACAACAGATAAGCTTAACAGTTCCCATCAGCTCCCTCTGCAAACCTCCATATTGTCGGCTGAACTCTTTTCTATCCTCCAGGCATTAACGTTTGTCAACACACATGACATCAGATACTCTCTAATCATTAGCGATTCCCTGAGTGTATTAAAAGCCCTAAAGCAATCGTACTCCAAACATCCCGTCCTGCTTTTAATTAAGGCGGAACTCTTAACATGCCGACAAAATCAAAGATTAGTTCAGTTCCTCTGGGTACCTTTACATTGCGAGATAAGTGGAGATAAAAAGAGTTACATATTAGCAAAAAATGTAAGTGAGAATCCGAAAACAGACATCATAATTACCTGATTTAAAGGAAGATTTTAAGAACAAAATTATGACCAAATGGCAAATAAATTGGAATAATTCAAATTCTACATTAAGAACTACAACAAAGTGTGCTGCCGTGGAAACTTTCTACTAAGAGAAGAGAACAAGTGATAATATCCAGATTGCGACTTGGACATACAAAGATAACCTATGATTTTATATTAATGAAGGAACCTCCTCCGATGTGTTAAGTGTGTGATAGTGAACTAACAGTGCAACATATATTAATAGTCTGTTCTCTCTATGTACTAGAACGACAACAACAACAACAGTTACTTAGTACCTTTAAAGGTTTAAGTAAAAAAAATACATCTAACATTCTCAATTGTGTACGTGCCATAGGACTGAGTAACCTAATTTAATATTAACTTTTTGTTCATCTTTCACATTTCATGTAAATACAGTTCAATGCTCATAACGCTTTGTTGTTGAAGCAAATTGTAAAAAATGAGTTCAGAAAGAAACAAAATGTATTAAAAATAATAATATAAAATTTCGGATACTTTCCAGACGGGTTTATAGACTGTTTTTATTAGATTTCTTCAATATACAACCTAAGTGATGTTTGAATTCACCGTTGTAACTTTCATTAATATCAGACTAGAGTTTTTGTCATAATTTCAGTTTTTCTCTACAAAGAAAAAAGCTGGAACTATTTATCAGTAGAGGAAAGTGGCGCAAAATGGTCCCTGTAACATTTTTTTAGGCAAAAAATAACAAAAAACAATATAATTGAGTACAGTTTAATCAAACAATAAGAGGGGTATAGCAGAACATATTTCTTTGATCTAAGTATGTAGTTAAAAGAAAAATAAGTTTTACACCATGGTAAAATGACCCCGCACATAAGATAAAATGACCCTTATAGTTCTTGTGTATAGAAAAAGTAATAAAAACATTCCTATTTACAAACATCGCCAATATAATTTCTGCTTTCCAGTTACATCCGCACACAATCAATGAGACCATTTATTACACATATTGCACTTCCTGCAATGCAAACGTCCTTCGCCTAAGATTTACTTAATAATTCCGAGCAAAATATACAGGCGGTGCCGTCTAGCTGCATGTGAAGTGGGCTTAAGTTTTTTGTTTTTCTTTCATCAAAATTGATTGAACATCAAAGTTGATCCTTGCGAAAATCTTGAATTCCTTGTCTGGGGAGATGCCTGAGGTAGAAGAGATATTATATCATTTGGAGTTACAAAAGTACCCTCCAGCGATGATGGAATTTTATTCTTTTTAACGCTACCTTTCTATTCTGAAGTACTTACTTCGGAATTGAGATTGAATTACCAACTGCAGAGCTTGTAATGTCAACTTTATGGTATGAAGTAACCACTTCCGGATTTGAAGCTGAAGTGAATACAGTTTCATTTTCCGATAATCCCCCGGGACTGTTTCCCAAAATGCTGATATAGGCGGTATCTGAAGATCGTCCACTTGATTCTCAAGCCTCTGACTCATCTGATGAAGATATATTACAAATTTTTGTTCTTCAACAGATTTGTGGCTTGAATGACTAATAGGACCTTATTTTCAACTAAGCACTGAGTGTATTTTATTGAAAATGCTTAAAGAACAGAATGAAGATGTCAGGTGATCTGCAGCATTTATACAGAGAACAACGGTGACATTGTGTTCCCTTACAGCTCTTAATAGGAAACCAACCTATTTCCGCCCTTTATGTGCTAAAATTCCGGGCAACTTCTAGACCCACCAGATCGTCTGGATACCAGACTCATAAATATTAAATAATCTCATAGGATTGATGTTATTTTTATTTTGTATTTCATCTAAAAGGGAAAAAAGCTTAGCGACTGCCTCTGTATTAAAGCCTCTCGCTCTGACAGCTGAGCTAGCTTCAGGAATTCTAAATTAAACCTCAGGATGTCTTTTTTTTTAGACTTCCTGCGTTTAATACTGGTCCTCTCCGCAAGCTCGTAAGCCATTTCACAAAGTATTTCTTCGGCATGCCATCTCTTACATCTCTAAAACCTACTCCCTAAAGTAAGTCTCCAGTTTTCACAATGCTGGGTAATGGATCAACACTGTTCGAATAACCTGTTGCCTTAAAGAAAGTACCGATAATTTCGTGACATCTCCCTTATGAATAAAGTAGTCTACTTTTAGTTCACTTACCAATACATTGTGATTTTTGGCCCTTCTTTTTAAAATACGCAAGGGCAAAGTAGTCTAGCATTATAAAGCCTAGCAGTTCTTTTAGAAGGCATGCCATTAGAAATATTTTGAAAGGCAAGTCCATTATATCTGTAACGTGCAAGGCAAGTTCTAATAATTATTTCTATAAACACGATATACCTACATTTGATTGTTATAAAAAATATTCCGGTACAATTCAAAACTTTATTTGGTAGGGTAAGCTAGGGTAAAATGGTCGTCCAAGTCCTTTTGCCTCAACATGGAGGGACCATTTTACTTTAAAATCTAATCAAATCTAAACGAATTTACATGAGCTACTTCTGATAATTAAAGAAATCGCAACAGATATGAAATAAACAGAAAACATTTTTTAAACTAATTAAAAAAATTCTACTTACTTTTAATAAAACGTCTAAAAATACAACTTTTGTGAGCACGAAATTAGCAATATTATATGGGTTTTTAAAAGCTATTAAAACTAGCCTATTATACTGCGTACATCTTTACAGCTTCGTACATAGGTGTCGCTAGTAGTACTGAATATAATAAACAAAACGGTTTTATGAAAATTCTGAGAAATATGACCATTTTACCTGAAGAGATCATTTTACGCAACCTACCCTGTCATGTATCGCTTTTAAAATACAGTGTTCCTTAAGAAAGCGCATAACACTTATTTCATCTTTTTAGAAACAGGCTCCCAAAGAAAATGTACTCCATTTTAAGCCAAATCCTATTCAACAAATCAAGAGCAATTTGGCTCAGAAACAATATCAATTTTACGAAAGTGTTGATTCAAATTATGACCAAAATCTACCGTACGACTCTTATTACTCATCAATAATTTCTACAGACGTTGAAGACAACAATAAGGAAAATGTCGACAACTCAATAGATAAAATCAATCCTACTCCAAACCTAAATAATTTTACGGGACCTAATTCTACTACAATAACTGGTAAAACTCAAGCAGATTTGCAATTTGTAGGTTTGGAAAATGGTCGTGAGAGTGGTCATAACTATCAACCTTTACCTACAAATTGTTATACATCAAGCATGAAAATAAACAAGCATAAACAGAGTCATACACCAGAGCAACAAAATATGGAGTTTGAATCACATAACAAGACAAGTTTATCAGAATCTAAAATTTCAAGCACTGTAACTATCTTAAATAAAAGTTCAGAATCGCTAAATATTTGTAACAAAGTGAACAATAATACTGGAATGCGAAAAGTAAATATAGAGAAAACTCCAACCAGAAAAAATAACTTACCTGCTTTGAAACCATGTAGCACCAGTGCTAATGTAAAAGATTGTAAACGTAAGAAAAGAAGATTGTACGATCCGAGTAATTCAGAATTCTTTTAATTAAAAATATAATAAAATATTAAACGTTTTTGGTCTTTTAAATTTCTCCTTATTCTTCTCTCGCCTTAGCGGATAAACTTCTTTTATCCGCTAAGGTGTCGGATTTTTTGTTGTGTTTTATTTTCTTTTTCCATTCCTTTTTATTTCTCGATATCATTTTCATTTCTATGTAGGTCCCTTTGGCTTCATTTTTTATAATCTCATTTATCCAACATTTTCTTATTCGTCCTCTCTTCGGTTTCTTTATTCTTATGGTTTCTACTCTCTATTTTATTTTGCTTCAAAGCTCCCTTACATATGATCCAGAACCAGTCTATGGCTTCCTTGTTCATTCATTTTAACATTTCTGATTCTATTTTATTTTCCTCTCCAGCGTTTCTGTTTTTAATTCTTTTTGTTACTATGATGACTTGTTCTTTCTCTATTTTCCGTGTCCTGTTCTCTTCTTTCCTTGAGTTTGATGTGTCATTTGAGTTCAGGCTTGTGCTTTTCTAATTTAAATTTCCAAGTGTAATACTCTTTCCAGACTTTTACCATTTCGTGTGGTTTATGTTGTATCTTATCATCTCCATCTCTTATGTATATTTATGTTTTTTTTTTGCCCTCCTAATGCTTAAATCTGATTCCAAAAAGGATCTACCGTAATTTTTATAACCTTCATTTAGGGTGTCCCCAAATATTTCCCAGGATTTTTGTTTCACATATCTTAGTGCCTTTTGACAATTTTGCTTTTATTGTTCTAGTTCCTTGTCCCTTGGACTTTATTTGCACGTATTTTTTCCATGCATCTTTTTTTTGAGTGATAGCCGCTTTTAGTCGGTTTGTTCACCATCTGGCTAGCTTTTTGTTTTTGTCCCTATTTTGTAAATGTCCCTTATTTCGTTTATATTTTATTTCCTTATGTTTATCTTGCCATACTGTATATTCTCTTATTTGATATCTAGTGTTTCTATTATTTACGCTATTACTAGTCTATCTTGGGTGTTCAGTTCTGTTTCATTTATTCGATGTAATATATTATGCTTCTTGCTCCTCGGCTATGAAGGTATATCGTTGATTTATTTGTTAGAAATCGTCCTCAAAATACAAATTTTGAACGATTTCCAAAGAGGAAATCGAACCGTCAAAATAAGCATATTTTAAACTAAAATTGTAGTTAATTTCTAGCAGAAACACACATACAGTCCATCTGCTAGATAGTTTGACATTAAAATATGGCTAAAACCACGTCACACCAACGGAATATTTTTAAAGGGTTTTTATTGGAGTATACCTGGTAAACCACTGCATTCTCAAGAACAACAACTTGTGTTAAATGTTGGAATATTTCGAATTAATACTAAAGTTGTTACCTAAAGGTTCTTATAGAGACTACGACTCAGGGCCAGCAACTTCAATTTGGGAGTCTTACGTTGCCATAAAGCGAATTCTGTTTTAACACTTTAATATCCTATAATATTATCAGCAAAAATCTAATTTAAAACTAATTTAACATTTAAAGGATTTAGGATTTTTAGATAAAGGATTTTTACCCGTATACACACGCTTCACACATGTTTGCCTAGTAAAAGCACTGATGATTGAATAGTCATTCCGAAAAGGTTCTGAGATGTAGCCCGAAAGGGTTCTTTTAAATGAATATACCTTTTTATAAAAGATATTTTAATTAAAATTTTTGTGAGTTATGGTATACAGCTGTATACAGGAAATTCATATTTCGTGTGGATTTTAAAATCTATTTGGTGTTGGAAGGCTGTGTTTATCTCGTAGAAGTCATATCAAATTTCATATTTACTGTACTGGCATTTAATCTTGCAACAATGATGCGATCATTAACTGTTCTGTACTGCTTTAGTGTTTTAAAGATTGTTTGTTAATTACCACAGCTACACCGTGTTTGGATAAGATATCATACCCAGAGAGGTAAATATCATTGTGATTCAAATAAGGTAAAGTGCCACTTATCTGTCCAATGGGTTTTTGATAGACCTACTATAGTATTTCATGTGATTCTATTCCATCACATTCAGTGTTATTGTTTCCAGCAGACCACGAATGTTTCTGATACCTATTTTAACCTTGTTCCAAATTTTCATTCTGGATGCCTTCTTTCCATGGCATGCCTGGTCTCCTATACCACCATGGCCGATAGCTCAATTTTCTCTAAGATACATGGACTTTGATTGACACCGATTGCTAGTTGGTCGCCCAGCAAATTACTCTCCCGATTACTCATAACTATGCGTCTTAACTTGGTACTGACAATCACTGTTGCCCTTCGTAAGAAGTGTTTAAAGTTCGCATAATACGTATCTCCAAAGTCAACGATATGTTACAAATCTTAGTAGAATGTGTATCAATAAACTGAACAGTTTGCTAAAAAATATATTAAAATTATTTTTATATACAAGCAATAGAAAAATCTTATAGTCTTACAATTACGTACACTAACTTTAAATTATTAACTGAAAAATAAATAACTAAAACAACACTGATTTTTCTTGCTACCTTATAAGACGTAAATACAATGACACTAGGTGTAGATATTTGAAAACAACTTCACAATAATTTCAAAATTAAAGCTCAGAAATTTTGAAAAGCATTATCCATTATTTTTGATAAGTACTCTCATAAGAAACAATCATGCGTGGACAGCCTGAACATTAGCAACAATATCATTAGTTAAAATTATATTAGAAGAAGCTATCACGTTATCATCCATCGGTTATAACACAAAAATTCAAAAACACCAAAAAAGAAAAGATCTACTGGGAAAATATAGTTGCGGAACTGAATTAATATCAAAATATTATTTTAGTTTAACCCCAAACACGAGTTAAAACATTAGGTACAAATTTGATTGAGAACTGATGAAATCAATGGGCGTGGATAAGAGTTAACGGTCCTAGAATGTGCTAGCACGTTAATGACGATTTATGGCCAAGCATTATATCTTAGAGAACGTGTATCTAAGAGAAGTGTTTCCAAACAATTTGATGTTGATAAATTAATTATAGGAAGATATTGAAAATGCTTGAGAAGAGCTGGTAGCTTCTTATGACATGATGAATTCAATTTTGTTCATGCCAAGAAGATTGGAAATATTTGTGGGAGTCAAGGGCACTGCAATAAAGTATTGACGATACTAATAAAAGCAACATGATTTGTAACATGGTGCAGAGTACGATAAAAGCGATGCATTACCACCTATTTTTAGCCTGTACATACTTCAGAAATAATGGTGAGAAAAGATGCAAAAACTGAGTGTAATATTTGTCAACCGAAATATTGTAAAGGCGGCTACTCATTTTGTGGCACTTACGCGGGACTTTATATGAAGTTTCTCGTATACTTGACGTATATTCGATACACTAAGCAATCATTTTCGAGTAAATGTAGTTTACCGACTACGGACGGCAAAAGTAAAAGTAGCACTTCGAATTTCATGTCATCTTCATACACACTACTTGATATTTGACAAGTACATTCTTGTTGAGCGCAGTGTAATGAGTAGCTGCCTTAAGGCTGTTTTAGCAGTCCAAGCACACTGCGATTTGAAATGGGCGTATCACTTACTTTTCTACACTGCTTACGCGAGACCATCTTTACTCAGTGCCGACGGCCGACGGGTAGTTTAATGACAACAAATACATTATTCTCCATTCAAATTAGTTTTAACACGAACTAACTGACCGTACGTTCATGAGATTTGATGTCACGAAGGCGATAACGATGAAACTAAGCGCCAATGATGAGTAACACGTTTCACTATTAGATTTCAGTATTTTTTAGCAATTTTCTTTAAAGTTGGAACACGCTTTTCTCGATTATTACTGGACACAGAAAAGTGAAACAAAAATCAACGATTACAGAAAAAAAAAACTCTTTCGAGTGATGGGCGTAAAAAGTTTGGTTATAATAGAACGTTAAACAGTATATTCCAATTTTTCAACAGAAGTTTAAAAAAAATAAAAAAAGTAAAACCATCAGTTTAAAGGCAACATAATTTCGAATAACGTGACCAAATTTCGAGACATTTTGTCGGTAAATAACAGAGAAAACACTGTCCCTAGGTTTTGGTGCACCGATAAAACAGCCTTAAGGTTAACAGTTAACACTCATTAAATCTAAACCAAGGCAAAGATAAAGGAAATTAAAACAAGAAATTCTGTCCAGCCCAATGATTGTGATGTTTCCAAAAAAGTAAAGGAACTGAGAACTAGATAACAAAATCGAAATAAATTTAATTTAGACTAAAGCAGGATAAAAAGTAGCTTTTCGACGAGTTGATTGGAATCTGATTTTTACCGCAGTGTCATGGTGTAGGACAATACAAATCGGTCTAGTAAAAGATAGATCCAGCAAGGAAAATTATAGATGCAGTTGAAGTGGAACCCTTTTCGAGAAGTAAAAAGACGACTAGAATACCAATACAACTATAAAAGAATGAGGATAAGTAAGATAAGTTATTAGCAATGGCCGAAAATGCAAAAGGTGGTACTGCAAACGCCAGATAGGAAGATCTAACCTCGCGCATGTGGCGTGTGCCGACTGTATCCGAAGAGGTGGACAGTGGCGTGATTATTCTTTTTATATAATTAACGGTACCGAATAGTTACCGCTACGCTACTGACAGCGTGAATAAATATGTAAACAAGGCGCTCGAATCGAATCGGTACGAAAATAAGGATTTGCGCTGGATCTTCGTAACTGGCGCCTAGTGTATGAAGGAAGTAAAGAGAAAACTAAATAGGAAATGAGCAAAGAGGCCCATAGAAAATAGAAAGAAAGTAAAACTGATGACAAGATGGCTAGAAAAGGTTGATTTAAAAGAAGTAGGTTTCTTGGACTAGTGAGGGGACGCAGAACGCAGCGGTATAAAGAGCTAATCGTGGACCTCGAGAAGTAAAGCTCCTCTACGCACTGTTAATATTCACGCATGTTCACGTCATCTGGTGAAATTCATAGCATTTTACCAAAAGTGTGGTAAAGACTTGTGAACAATTTTACAAATGTTTGTATGGCTGAAAATTCCTTTTTTAAAGTGACCATGCAACTCTGAAGTGGCTTCTACAATTACGTAATTCAGAAGGTCAAATGACAAGATGGCTAGAATGATTTCAAGAATATGATATACAGCACCGAGGCCAACCAATCCATTTAAATACCGATGCCATGCAGCGCTAATGGTGGCCACTCTGTAAAATTGAAGGAATGAATTTTCCATGTGCGACGAACCAAACAATTCTTCTTCTAAATGTTCCTATCATCTATAGATGTTGGCGACCACATTGACCCATCTTATGCTATTCACAGCAGCTCGAAATAGATCCTAACCAAACAATACAAGATGTCAAAGAAAATATTCATGGCTAAAACGAGTCCTAGACTAGAAGTGTAGAAGATGAAAGCCCAACTGTCTATAGTCTAGAAGTTAATGCATAATGAATCCAATGAAATTGCTTGGTACTAAAAGATGATCTGTATAGAACCTTTTAAAAAGACTACAGTACGAAATCTGAGTTAGAGCTTTTTCTATCTTTTTCTATCTAAAAGTAAAGTATCACAAATATTGGGTCAGTTACATAACGGTGCATCAGGTAAACAATTTGACATTACGAAGGCTTTACAAAAGGTTCGAGTACCGTTGTGTGATACGAGATACGAGTCTACAAAACTGGATGTGAAACTTGAGTATTGACTCAAAAATCTGTAAACTACGTGGACATATTTTGAAAGGTACTGAGACGAATACTTGGTGCTATAAATGAGAAGAAAGGTGGCGAATCAGATACAATTATTATAATGTATAAAAAGAACCCGTTACTCCCTGCTGCAGTCTATATTGCTAGGTAAAGTCAAAGGTAAGCGCGGACCCGGTAGAAGGAGAATATCATGGCTGCGGAATTTAAGAACATGGTGTAAGAAAACCTCAACGCAGCTGTTTCGTGCCGCAGCTAGCAAGGTCATGATTGCCAATATGATTTCCAACATCCGAAACGGATAGGAACCAGAAGAAGAAGAATAAAAAGAACCACCTTTATCTCAGTGTATTGGCCTAGAGCGTCTTCAATGGCCAAGTCACGTATTTAGGATGGAAGAAAACAGGCTTCCAAAAAAAGCTGTTGAATGCAAGACTGCAGGGGAAGAGACCTATTAAAAGACCAAGAAAGCGATGGGAGGATAATGTTAATGAGGACGCAAGAAATCTCCTTGGCAGTCGATCGTGGAGGAGAATGGCTACAGACAGTAAAGGATAGAGAGTTTGCTATGGGAGTCCAGGGCTCGAATTGTCTGTAGAGCTATAGGATGGATGGACCGTGGTGTGTAATTATAACATACGAAAATTAGGTTTGCCAATGATGTTGAAAAAACTGGGAATGAGAATCATGATTAAAGTGATTTTTCGAGAGATTTGCATACAAATTACCCTCTGTTGGTGTGTACAAAGGACTTATGTAGATTTGAACATAACTGTTGCTTTCGCTACTAAGAAAAGATGTCAAGAATTACTGTTGTGTACAGTCAGATCTAAAAGGGTACAGTGTAACCTAAGACGTACATTCTAGAAATCATCACCCAGTCCGCGGCAAACGCTCACAAGCAGATCCCGAAACTTCTACGTGACTTATGAACTGTCAATCCTATATAGACGACCTCTTTCTACATATTTTTGTACGAAACTATAATTATATAGCATATAATTGGTTATTGCAATTATTCTGTATTTTCAAATTAAGGAACAATTGTAGATTTAAATAAAAGTTGAAAATAAAAAAGTGTATATAAATAGAAAGTCTGTAAAATAAAATTAACGTTATCATATTTTTGTTCTCAAGATATCCCCTCTCCGATACTCTTATAAGGCATAAAGAGTGCGACAAGAAGAATTCCCCTCTAATAACATTATTGGTCAAAACCAAACTTAAAAAACGAATTTCCAGTGAAAAATCCCAAGACAACCAAAAGTGGCTCACATTTTAATTGCACCGACTGCACAAACAATAAATTTCTGGGAATCATTTTATAAGGTTTTCATCTTACATATCTTAATAGATAAATGCAAACTAAAAATTCCTGATGTTGAATTTATAACAAATGATCAAATTCGATTAAAAAGAATCACTAAAACTAATATTTCTGAATCCCTGTGTCGGGTAATTATGTCTCACGGGAGTTTCCCTACTCCTTACAGCTTTGTAGCATTTGTATAATAAAAATACAAATATTAAAAATATAAAATACACATTAATGTTATATCCAAATAGCCACATGATGAACGCTCCAAAAAATAGATACCCTAAAAACGTATAGTTTGCTAAAAATCGTAAGCTGAGTCGCGGGGGAAGATTGCTGCTAATTCTGGGAGATCCTGGAATGCTCTTGTCGTACCTGTAAATAAGTAAATAGGTAAAGATAATGAAGTTAAATTGATATAATATATATATATATATATATATATATATATATATATATATATATATATATATATACTGTAACAGTTTCAAAAGTTTCACGTCATCTATTCGCCGAGTGCTTTTAATTACCTCAAGGACCCTACCGTAATTCCTAACATATCCGATAGATGAGAGCGTTCGTTAATTCGTCTCGATTCCCGAGCGAAAGTCTCTGGCATCCATCTTTTATCTCCTAGAACGTCAAACAGTTAAGACGTTATTTTGTTTAAGGGGCCTCTTAAAGAGGTAAGTCGAAAAATTCCTTTTCTTTTATATATTTTCAGACAAATATTTATTTTTAGACCCTTATCGGGGAGCCTTGAATGTTGCTAAGATATGTTTATTTGACCCGAGGTTATATATGTATGGATTTATGATATGGTGTTCTTAAACTCAACCCTGTATCTCTTTATGGTGTATGGTATGTTAGTATTAAATAGACTTCGTTCAGCCAACTACTTAGAGGGTAAAAAGAAATAAAATATATCCTTTTCACCATATAATCACCAGCAGTTGGATAAATCAGGTTGTACCGATTTCTATCATATTTTTTTGAACAAGTGAAGATTATATACGAACTAAATAATAGTGAGGCGCTTTCTTATTGATATTTTGATTACAATAGATATTCTACATAATAAATAACTGTATTTTTATGTGAACGAATTTCGAAATTTGGGATAAAGTATAATTTTATTTTCATACATTGCTCATTCATACTGTAATGCCATGATATTAAATGTTTGGCGACTTTGGCGACCTGGCCTTTAATATTTGTATACCAATTTTTTTGCATGAAGGTTACAATACAACTGTATATAAACCGCAGTTACAAAACAACGTGATTAAGGTGCATGGAAAAGAGGTCCAGGAACATAGGAAGAAGAATACTAAACAAACTTGACCACTACAGGTCTTTTTTGGGCAGCAGTCAACAAAGTCAAAATAGCCATGTTAGATTCTTTCTTGCTGATTACAAAAAATAAAAATACACATTGGAACAACTATATATATTGGGAATACAGCAAGTACGTGGATTTTTACACAAATATTGTCAATAAAACGTACACATTACGTACTTAGAAGTCATATATATAGAAGAAATCAATTCCATTAGAAAAACTGTTGCATAATACTACTTTTTTGTCATGGTGGATGAAAAATCAGATTATTCTGGTTTATATATTGTGTATAATGTGTTTATTGGTGTGTTACATGAGAACATAAAATGTAAGCGTTTTTGATCGCTTCTCAGCAATTGGAAAAGAAACGAGCGTGTTATAAGAGGAATATAGGAAATTTTAAGTAAATTTCTTCGACCTGAACATGTTCCTGCTGAAAAATGTATTCTTTTTGTAACAGATGATGCCTTGCCTTATGTTCTTGCTTATTTCATAAATATTTTGCTCGTTCTAGCAAAATTTTGTGCATATATAAGTTTCTGTTCCGGTCTTTACTGATAAAAATATGTAAAACACACCCAAATTGAATACTGTTTAGTTTCTGTACTAGCGGACCAACTCGACATCGAGTTTTTTAAATGAAATTTTTATTTTGCGAGAAAAATTAAGAGATCAATACAAACAATATAAGCAAGAATATACATAACATTCATCAATAATAATGCAAGTAAAAAAAAAGTGATTATGGAAGTCGACCTCAAAACCGGAATGCAATTTTTAGTTCATCAAATGTCGACATGGATATCATTTAGCAGTTAATTTTGCATGCTGATCACGAATCCGGTGTCAGATTTGCTCTATCTTGACGTTTTATGCGCGTTTCGGGTCACTTCCGGTGTCGGATCGCAACCGGAAGTACATATTTAGATTCGTCTCGACGAGACCTTTCGATCCATATATACATTGTGGGGTCTAAAACTTAAAGTAAATTTTAACTTCCGGTCATCTCAAAACCGGAAGTGAATTTTTGTACCAAAAGTATATCTTGACAATCTCATACGTAATACTAATAATATTCCGAAAAAATATTTTAATTATCTAATATGGTTTTTGAGTAAAGTGGTGGACAAGAAAAGGGCTTAGCGTTTTAGTATATAAGATAATCTTTACTTATTTCTTACCTGTAAATTGTAATTGGTGAACACAGAATTTCTCTAGATAATCTACCGACGAAAGCAGTGCTGTGATAAAGTTGATAAAATGTTGGTCCATACTGAAACATAAAAATACAGTTTTTACATGTAAATAAATGCAAGCAAGCATTATGATAACAACGAAAAAAATGATGACTCATTGTGCCAATATGTTTAGCTCTACCGACTAAAGGTTAAAAGGTTATCAATTGGAACATAATATGCTCCTTTCAAAATTATTGCACGATTAGAAACATATTTCCGAAGTATCTGGGGGTCGCATTAGACAGAAAGTCGGCATTTAAAGCTCATCTAACAGAACTTGTTGCTAATTGAAATCAGAAAAAATATCCTCCACAAGCTGTGTCCTTACGTGGTGATATTCAGTTGAGACCCTACGAATATATGCACTTGGTCTGGTCTTTTCAGTAGTTGAATATGTGGCTTCTGTTTGGTCAAACACTGCCAACGAAATTGAAGTACGGCAGCATAAGATCTTACCTCGACTTACTAGCTAACATTAAAATGAAGAGGTAATGCAGGCTTTACGAGAGAGGTGTCCGAGTTACTTGATGAATTTGGTTTCGGACTATCTAACAGAGAGGAAAATTGTAATCGAAAAAGGAGTGATGGTTGATGTGACGGCTGGAGTGCCGCAGCGCTGCCTACAGGGAGAACCTTATCTTCGGTGTGCAGCGTGCATGCGGCAAGTCGAGGAATGGATGAAAATGCATGGCCTAGAACTTGCTGCGGGTAAGACCGAGGCTATAGTTGTCAAGGGACCAAGGAAAAGGGAGGGGAAAGAGAGTAGGTTCAAAGAAATACATGAGATATTTAGGTGTGACTCTGAGTCAAAACGGAAGGTGGGGAGAGCACGTAAAGACGGTG
The DNA here is from genome assembly GCF_040954645.1 of Diabrotica undecimpunctata. Lineage (NCBI taxonomy): Eukaryota > Metazoa > Arthropoda > Insecta > Coleoptera > Chrysomelidae > Diabrotica > Diabrotica undecimpunctata. The sequence continues at coordinate 134,012,526 of NC_092808.1, forward strand.
ACTCAAAGAGCTGCGGGGAGATCCGCCGTGTTTGGGGGGATCATGCCCACCATCGGAGGGCCAAAACTAAGAGGAGGAGGGCCCTTCATTAGGCGGAGGAACGCGTACAGAAAGCAGCTTACCCGAGCAGATAGGAAGAGTCTGTTGAACAGTCTCTGCCGAGGCGCTGGGAGTTATCTTCGGTGTATTCCGATGCACGTGCTAGTGAAGGAAAGAGGAAGAATATACGAGGAAACAAATGAAGACATAATAACAAGGAGGAGATGAGAAGGGTGGCGCAGAGGACGAAGTCGCTGACGTGAATAAGAGATCGGGTGAATGCTGTGCCGACGGTGCGTCGGCGCATTTTTTTTTAGCGGCGATGGTGTCCAAATAACTCCTGAATGCGGTCTCGGCTATCATCGTGGCCACTCTGGAGGAATCCTGCATAACCAAGGCTGGAAGGTTCTGTCCACCTTCTATGACCAAGGTATGTTTCGAACATTTTGACCACCCCCCTCATAAAAGACGAAAAAAAAAACTAACTGGTTAACTGTCTTAAGGCATGCTCCTCCACATGATCTATAACGAAAACGTGCTCTAAGGAAGGAATTCAAAATAACACTCCCAAACTGGTGTTGCATTAAGATCAAAGAGCGCTTGGACGGCAAATACCCTAGACATTCCCCCTATTAATATCCAAACAACTATCTTAGACAAAGTTCGATATTGTCACTCCCTGGTAGACGAAACAATTGCAGAAATCATCTACACAAATCTCGAATCTACCATGTATAACACAAAACCACCTGACTTTGTACTCTCAAGAAAAGCATGAACACGTCTCAATACAGTTCGAACAAGCCATGGAAAATGTGCAGGCTTCCTAAACAAGAAGGATAAGCTACAATCTCCCATGTGCGACGACTGTGGAGCTGCAAGACAAACAGTACAACATTTAGTGCAGGAGTGCCAACTCAGAGGTTACGAAGGCAACCACAAGAATTTTTTGCTCGCTAACGTACTTGTTTATACAACTTTGTGTTATCTTTTTTCTTTTACTATTTTTTGTTTTTTATGTATTGTAATTTTAAGATATGTTTTGGTTGCAGATTTTAGTGCTTTTGCATTAAGCTAAATATATCCTTATGTAAAATATACAACTCGATCAGCAACATGTTCTTCAAATGGGGCTACGGCCGAAATTTAGAATTGGTCTCCTGTAATGCGCGTCACGTCGACATGTTTGGACGTTCATAAACTTTTCCTCATCACGAATTATAAATAGAAAGTCAACTGTCTAGTTGTTACGTCCCTCCATACATATTCTAATTTTTTTATTAAGTATTTCTTATTATTTTATTTTTACATTTAATTCTTTAATTAACGGTTATGTATGTCTTACATAAGTAAACTAATACGGTCCTGTACGCACCGCCCCTATGAGACTTAAGGGAAGCGAAGCTACTTCGGACTACACGCACCTCAGTCTTGTATAGATCAGCGCGATAAACATTCCAGTTTTTTGTGTAAACTCAACCACGCAACTTTAAGAAGATTCTGCCCCCTGGATTCCCCCAGTGCACTGAGGAAGAAGCAGAAGTGTTAGTTCAACATCACAGGTACCGCAATTTGATTGCATACACACACAATATTAATATTAATTGATAAATTTTACATGTAACTTATTTTCGTATAAAAATAATACCCGTTAAATAAACATTATGAATAAGTGTTTACTCTTATAGTAATTTACATTTGTACACTAGTTGTTGTGGATTATTTGATATATTAGTAGTAATATATAGAACAAAATAAAAAATATTCCCTATATCGACCATTAGTGTAAAATTTAATATTTAACTATTTTACTTACGATTTCGTTGAGTTTTTGGGAAATCTGGTATAGAGTTCGAACCAAAAAGGCATTTTCATAACTTTGTATTGGTCTGAGATCTGGATCGCCTTCGTATTTAATATTTTTTACGCGAGCTCGTATTCTTTCTGGTGTTAAAAACAAGTAATCATTCGAAGTATTCATGGTGACGGGAGTTACATTCAACGGTTCATATTCTCTTTCGGTAATCTGAAACGTAAATTTGGTTAAAAATAATATTTAATAAAATAATGTGAACTAATGTGTAAATGATGGTTGATGCAAAACAATTATTTATTTATTATTCTAGTATGTATTGTGTACATTATTGACTATTGTATGCGTGAAATTACAGTAAGAGCTATAAAATCTTTGTTTCGCTTGCAGAATTGTTGCTTTATTCTTCTTATTGCTCCGTCTCCTTTTGAAGGTTGGCGATCCAAATGGCAACTGTAGCTTTGGAAACTGCCGCACGAAAGATTTCTGTGGATGAGCGGTCAAACCATCTTCTCAGGTCTTTCAGCCACGAGTTCTGGCGTCCTCCCACTGATCATTTGCTCTGCACTTTACCTTTCAATATGATTTGGAGTAATTCATATCTTTCGCCTCTCAACACATGACCCAAGCATTGTATTTATCTCTCTTTAATTATGCTGAGTAATTCTTTTTGTTCACTCATGCGCCGAAGTACCTCACCATTGGTAACTTTTTGTATCCATGGAATTCTCAGCATCTGTCTGTATATATACATTTCAAAGACATCTATTTTTTTTCTGTTTCAGAGTCCATTGTCCAACTTTCACAGCCATACAGCAAAAACATGTTGCTTTCGGAAATTTTATAATATTGATCTCCTTGAAGTTGGGAGAATCGTTTGTTAAGTCGTTCCTAGAGATTCTTTAACAAGTGGCATATTTGTTCTCAACTAATTTTAGCGTTTTAAGAAAGTTTCTTCGTCTCGTCCCTTTAAAATCTTTACAATTTTAAATAGTAATAAAAACATATGATGGCCATTTTGTGCCACTTTGTGTGCCAATTTATCCAATTTTTGTGGATATTTTGTGCCACCTGCTATTCAACAGGTCAACTATTTTGCTATGGAAATGTGATTTGAGATCTGTCGCTGGAGTTTTTGGGGAATCTTAATAGTTGCGTCCTCTAAGGGTTCTCGTGCATATTTATCTGCCATATCGTTTCCCATGGTTCCAATATGAGATGGCACCCAGAGGAAAGCAATGTTTCTGTGATTTAGATTGTACAATTCTTGTCTAATGAGTTTGGCCAGAGGATGGGAAGAATATATTTTAGAGATGATTTCTAGATAATATAATGTGTCTGTAATTATTAGGAAGCTAGTATGATATTTATATTTATACGAAAATGGTTGCGTTTCGATTTAATTTGAGTTTCTTACCACTCCCTGACACGTGTTTCTGGGTCTTCCCGTCATCAGAGCGAGCTTGTAAGAAAACTCAAACTAAACCAAAACGCACCGACTACTCTAGCAATTATAGAAAAAATAATTACCAGAGTATGCTACTAGAGACATCTAGTGATGAAAGATGAAGTTAAATGTGTCGATAGCAATTAAAGTAAACTGTATACTCACGCTTAATCAAGCCATTAAGAGCGATGCTGGGAATATTTATATTCCACTATGCATCAACAATTTACTCATATAAATTACCATCTTTCTTGTACTCATTGCGTCGAGTAAGAACGATAAATATACGAAAATGGTTGCGTTTCGATTTAATTTGAGTTTCTTACCACTCCCTGACACGTGTTTCTGGGATTTTTTCTATAATTGCTAGAGTAGTCGGTGCGTTTTGGTTTAGTTTGAGTTTTCTTACAAGCTCGCTCTGATGACGGGAAGACCCAGAAACACGTGTCAGGGAGTGGTAAGAAACTCAAATTAAATCGAAACGCAACCATTTTCGTATATTTATCGTTCTTACTCGACGCAATGAGTACAAGAAAGATGGTAATTTATATGAGTAAATTGTTGATGCATAGTGGAATATAAATATTCCCAGCATCGCTCTTAATGGCTTGATTAAGCGTGAGTATACAGTTTACTTTAATTGCTATCGACACATTTAACTTCATATTTATATTTCTTTTGACTTTTTAGTCTTTCTTTTGGTATTATGAGCATCCCATTTCTGTTTTTTTTTATTTCAAATATTTAAAAGCAGTGGCGTTCTTTTTTTGAGGTGTTGTCTTTCCAATTCTTTGTTGTTGTTTTGTGTCTATATTTCTTGTGTTTCTCATCTATATGAACGATCGCGGCCATAATCTACCAGGACTGAGCAACGGTACCTTCGAGTCACATAGTGTATCAGCATTCAAGTTTAATTTTTAGTAATTTAGTTCACTATGTATGGTATACTTGTCAAACAAAAAACAAATCTGTACCCAAATATATAATAAATAATTCAAAATTGTTCACACTGCACCTATAACTCTCAATCATACTCACCTCATGGCTAATATTAAACATGTCCATTATATTCTGAAGGGCAACTTGTAGATGTAGAGGAACTTTTTGACGTTCCCTTAGGGTAAATTCATCGTTTGGATCCGTTCCAATGAAAAAGTACTTAATGTTACCCCAGAATCCAGAAAACATCTCTTGTTCTTCTTTTTCTTTGGCTCTGACAATGTCTTCTGCGTCCCTCACTGATTTTTTTATTTGGAAAATTAAATCGAATACCTTAAAATAAAAAGGTCGGTTAATATAAAGTAGAATATTATCTAAAGAATGTGAAAAGAGTCTATTATGTAAGAATGATACATAAGTATCCAAACAAAGGAATAATAGATGAATTATATTTGAACCTACAGCCTTTGGATTATGAAACTAAGACAGTAACATGAAATAATAACATATTACAGTGTTTTTATTCCTATAAAATAAATAATAATGGTAAAAGCGTTATACTTACTTCTGGTGCCGGTGGACAAGAAAACAACGGTTTATAACAAAAATTCGGACCTTCTAGTTCAAAAATTTTCTGTCTGACCATTGCTGACCACTTTTTCTCCGAACCACCCCTACTAATTAAAAATGTATTACTGGGAGAGGACTTCTGACTCTGAAAACTTTCCGAAAAGGTTAAATTCTGCACGGTGGTGTTGGTCGACCAGTTTGTGGTAGGTGACAATGGAGGTAAGTTGTTGACCCAATGTTTGTTGTACGAATGTGTGGGGGAGTTGTTGTTATCGACGCACTGCTCGATGTCACGTAAGAATTTAGGTAAGTTGGGTTGGTCAAAAACCTGAAAAAAAATATTTATCTCGTATTATAACTCGATAACGAACAAAGTTGGAAAATAAGAATGAATTTAAAAATTATGTTTATATGGGATTAAGTCGCAATTGATTGTAATCAAAATTACATTTTACACTGTTGTTTGACATTTCGATTTCCACTTCGGAAGTCGTTTTCAAAATTTCAAAAAAGATTATTTCAAAAAATAGTGAGGTTTGTTTTTATAACCAAAAGTTGTTTACGATTATGTTTTTTAAACTTGACGTGTGACTTAATTCTCAATTTGCCATTCATTTCCCGAATTTTTAGCTGGAAGAATGGCTATTTGCCTACAAGATCGAGGCCAAAGAAAGTTTGAAAGAAAGGCGTTTCTTTCCTAAAAAATATAAAAAGGGATTAGAATCTTTTTAAAGGAAATAATACCTACTACTTATATATAATACCTAGTACTTATATGGCAGAATGAATGGGTACCAGAAGAGTGGCTGAAGGGAATAATATGTCCATTGCATAAAAAGGGGGATCAACTGGAGTGTAAGCACTATAGAGGCATTACTCTGTTAGCATCTGCGTATAAGATCTTCGGCAATGTATTATCTGAAAGACATATTTTGCCGGATAGGCCACAATTGACGAAGTAAGTCTATAAACGTTAATCATATAAAAAAACCTTTTTTCAACCATAAAACTTCGAGTTTTTATCGAAGTTATTCAATTTCTTTGGTTATAAAAAAACGTTTCTTGGCTTATTTCAGATGCCCCTGAAGATGATCTAGGGATCGAAAGTACTTGGGCAAGATTTAATTAAACTGTGCTCGATATATGCCTTTTATCTGATCAAAGTTGATATAGTTATAGTGGACAGAAGTATGAGAGACATGGTGCAGTGTTTTATAAGGCTTGCGGACGCAGCAAGTGAATTAGGACTTGTGGTAAACGAGGAAAAAACCAAATATATTTTGGTTTCTAAAAACCCTCGAAATATCCAACAAAGAATTCAAATTAACAACCATACCTTTGAGCAAGTCAAAGAATTTACATATCTTGGATCGCTAGTAAACGCAACAAACACGACAAGCGACGAAATAAAAAGACGCATAGCAATAGCAAACAGAACTGTTCACGGCCTCCAGAGACATTTAAAAAATAAAAATATAAAACGTGCACTAAAGCTTAATATATACAGGACCTTAATAAGACCAGTTTTGATATATGGGGCTGAAACGTGGATCTTATCTCAAAATGATAAAAGACTTCTTGGTATTTTTGAGAGAAAAATTCTTAGAAAGATTTTTGGGGCCGTAAATGAAAATGGGCTATGGTGTCGAAGATACAACTTTGAACTGTATCAGTTATACACCGATCCAGATATTGTGAAATTCGTTAAAGTGCAGAGACTTAGATGGGCTGGACACATTGCTAGGATGTCAGATCACGAATACAAGAAGAGATTAACATTTTCAAAACCAGAGGGCACAAGAAGCAGAGGACGACCAAGAATGAGATGGATTGATGATGTGGAAGAAGACCTACAGATTCTAGGGGTTAGAAGATGGAGGGAAGTTGCCAGGAATCGACAGGAGTGGCGACTTCTTTGTGAGCAAGCCAAGATCCACAACGGATTGTCGAGCCACTTATGATGAATACCTACTACTCTTGGTTTAGGGAGAAACATTTATTTATTCTTAATTCACCATAAACAGTTACAAATACAAATAATAGTAACAAAATGCAAAAACAACTTACAATGGTGCTATCGGTTTATAACAAACTCTAGACGTTGGGGACACTATAAAAATTTAAATTATTATTAAATTGAAAATATCTAGATCTTTCAATGGAGACATTAAGGTCAACCTTTTTAAAACAGAACAAAACAAATTCAAAATTTATGGTTAGGTATGTACCAAATGTTCGAAGAAAATAATGCTAACTGTCATATGTCAAGATTAAATATTAAAACTTTATAAGAATAATTAATATGACAGTTAGCCAATCCCCAAAATTTATAATTTTATTTATTCCAATTTTTTAACTTGTCATGAAAGCAATTATTAATGAAAAATGTCTATTTTTACTTTGAAAAATTTTAACATAAAAAGTACCTGATATCACTGACTATTATATTTCCTTCAAAAGTTTTGGTGCTGGAACTGGATTCAAAACAACACAAATGCGTCTCACAAGCAGCAAAATGGTCTGAAATGACCAGGGCTAACAAATAGACGATGGAAGTTGGGCACTGGATTATCGGGCTTCGGGTAATAAGCTGCAATCTTCAAAGCTTGGCTTTTCAAACACTTCTTGGAACCATGTGGACCTCTTATATCGTTGTAACACTGCTTACAAATCTTCCATTTAGGACACAATACAACACATATAACAAATCGGTGATTAATTCAACAAAAATGCCACATTGCCTTTGATTTTTGTTCCACAAACAAAATCTGCCGGCTTTTTGAAGATTACACACCCGTGCTCTTTACCCGTCAAAGTTTCAAATCCAACTTAATTAACTGCACTTAAACTCCACACTGTTATTATACTACACATTTTCCCATGACAAAAGACGAAAAACGAAAAAACATTACGAATTTGATGAAAATTCGAACTAACACCGAAACCAACTACCTTTGACAGCGGCTCCACCGATAGTGATCTCATAATCTTTAAAAATCGTTCACCCAACTCGGTATAAAACAAAGCATAACAAAGCGGCATCTCGATCAAAACAAGGCAATTAAAAATTATTATACCCACACCAGAAATGTTTATATTATCAATTCCAACGATGTAAAAGGATTGAAAAAACATTTCGGTGTTTTAACATGTACGATAGGAAATAGAAGAATAAAATATAAAAATAGAGGAATAAAAAACAAGAAAATTAGAATATCTCGGACATATTACACGTGGCGAGAAATACACCTTGCTCCAACTGATTATGCAGGGAAAGATCCAAGGAAAGAGAAGCATAGGGAGGCGTAGAATGTCATGGCTGCGCAACCTGAGAGAGTGGTACGGATGTACATCAAATGAACTTTTCAGAGCAGCCGTCTCAAAAGTCCGAATAGCTATGATGATTGCCGACCTCCGCCGCGGAGATGGCACTTGAAGAAGAAGATAGGAAATAGAAATACATTTAAAATATTCTTCGGTGCTTTAATACATACAAAAGTAATAGAAATGCTGCAAGGTACCAAGCGACACCAAGGTTTCATTAACGCAATCTTGGTATGAGGGGCTCTGTTGGATGTGACCATGCGTTCCCTAACTTCTAGTAAGGTGAGGAATGGACCAGGAAGAAGCATACAAAAAGGAAGGACTAACAACTCACATATAAAAACCTTTGATTTGCTTTTAAAATATTATATAAATTTAAATTAAAGCGACATTGTAATGGGTATTTCTTTTTGGATAAATCTTTAATCATTGACATTATGTCGCTGTATTTGAAATTTACATAGCATTTGAAATGTAAATCAAAGGTTTTTATCTGTGGTTTCATTAGTCCTTTACGAATTTTAAAATTATTTTCTAAACTACATTAATACCATAATTTCTTCTTTACCTTTGCAATTCTATATAGCATCAACGACATCTTGGGGCTGATTAAATCAACTCTACCAAACCTTGGTAGCAGTTGTTGAAAAATAACTGTGTAAGAGAGTAAATTTTCAGCGATAAAGGGTATAAATTCTACATCTACCTCAGTTTGTGGAGCTGTCGCCAGATCATCAATGTATGGATTCATTTCTTTTTTATTTCTAAAAGTAGTAAAAATAGTTAAATTGATACTTGATGAAAATTCATTCTCTAAAACACTGAAAACTACTGTGTTTGTTTAATTTCTACAAATTTTCTTGATCAATTCACAAAATTCTTCACAAAAATGGAAACGCATTTTACCCAGTGAAAGTGAATACAATAGTTATACATGTGTAAAACAAGGACGGTGAGATAAGTACTTAGCCTCACAATCCAATAGCACCATTATCGCAAGAGAAATTTACTAACGTGTAGTACATTCTCGCAGATTACTACTGTCAAAATTTCAGTCGAATTGGACACGTAGGTTTTGACAGCGTGTGGAACCAACGAAATTAAATAGCGCTTGTATTCTGTGTACAGTGACTCTTCTCCTTCGATCGACGGCGACCGTCAAAAATTGGTTTACCGAGTTACAACGGCAAAATCCACGATCTTGTATTGGCAGACCGACGATTGAAAGTGCGCGAGATAGCTAAGGCAAAGGTCATATCAAGAAGCCGCATGGGTCATGTCCTGCATGAAATTTTGGGACTGAGAAAGCAGCCGGCGCGACGGATGCCATGTTTGCCCACTCCGGACAACAAGCGCAACCACGAGACCACTTAAAGCAGTGTTTAAAGCTGTTTAAGCGCAATCTAAAGGAGTTTCTGCGTCGTTTCGTGACTATTGAAGAAACATGGATTTATTGGTACACACCAGAGACTAAGCAACAGTCGAAACAGTAGTCTTTACCCGGTGAACGCGCTCCGAAGAAAGCGAAGACTGCCCTGTCGACCAAAAAGGTGAGTGCACCGTTTTCTGAGATTCACAAAGTGTGATCTACATCGACTACCTGGAGAAGAACCAAACGGCCCCAGAGCGCTACTTTGCCAAATTATTGTTCCGATTCGATCTGCTGATCAATCCACTGAACTGCTGATCAATCCACTATATTCTCCAGATTTGGCCCCATGCGATTTTTGTTTCCAAACTTTAAAAAATTCACTCACCATTTTTTGATACTCACCATTTCCTTACCATAAGTTGGAAAAATAAACAACAAAATCAAACGAATGCTGTACAAGAGCTATAACATAAAAAAGGGTTATAATACAGTAAATATAAACTAACAAACGAAGAAACATGAAAGGGACTGAATGTCCTATATAGACGGAGGAGTAACTAAATCGTGTACAAAGAGTGTTTAAAAGCAATTTATTGGAAGCCTATCTCAAACCCGTTTATGCAAGTCAAATAGAGGAAAATAAATTTTTAAAGTCGACCAAATTAGATGTGAATCTAAAATCTGAAGTTCTAGACTGATGTATTGACTGATACTGTTAAAAAATATTTATTAAATACAAATTTACCTTGATTAGAGAAAGATCGTCGAGAAATGCCAATTATTGCAAATTATTAAGTGAATTTGGTGCAAATGTAGAATCAGTAGTTTTCAATATTTATTATTTATAAACATCATAATTTATATAAAATTTGGAGTATAATACCTACATATGCTTAATAAGGTTGCTAGGTGGATATCTCCACGGTTGTATAAAAGTCAACCAAAGCTCCAAAACCAGTCTGAAGGACCCATCCAACGGCCATCGATGTATTAGGTTTCTTAAAAAGATATAAAATTTTCCTTGTATCATCGGTATAGACAATTTCTTCAATTCTCCTAAATTCGTATCATCAGCTCTTGCGCTTTGGTGAAACGAGTGCAGCTGTTTTACTAAAACCCTCACTATCCGCATGTACTCTCCAGTTGGAAGTTCATTATGTTGTAAAAATCTCTGAAACAAGTATTTTCTTTATAAATATGTACATATGGTGAAGAAAAAAGTATGATAACGCATAAAGGTGATACAATGGAATGTCACAAATCAAAACAACCAAAATCTGAGGCTCACATATCTATATACTGAAATGATATACAAACATATATTACTCTCAAATAAATTATTACCAATTTTAGATGAATAATTCCCAAGAGGAATCGCTAAGGTACTAAACAAGACCATCAAAAAGGTCTTCCCAGACGAATGGAAGCGAGGGAGATTAGTTCTTACACAAAAACCAGGCCAAGATGATGAAGACCTAAGTTTCTAACTACCATTATGTCTACTAGATGTTATAGGCAAGCTTCTGCAGCACCTTATCACTAGAAGGCTAACAGAAAAACTTAAGAAAAAGGGACAACTTTCCGATAGGCAGTATGGATTTAGGAGCAAACAATCAACAATCGATGCCATTAGTAGAGTCATACAGATCGTCTAAATAGAGTTCAGAAAAAACTGAAAATATTTTGAATACAGCTTAGTGAAGGCTAATGAGAGAACTTAGAAGCAGAGGAATTACTAAATACATTCGCACTATTTTACTAACAGAACTGTAATTGATGTAGACTCCGAAATACATGACATAACAGGCGGCGTACTCAGGGATCTGTTTTTGGGACTGTCTAAAAATAATTTATGTTAAGCTATTAATATTTAGAGTCTTAGCGTTAAGTACTATTTTTCCCGGACAGCAACCCTGTAAACTATGCGCCAAGGCAAGTACAATAAAGAACGTGTGAAAAGATTTCATCTAGCAATTCATTTTTCCACTCTATCGATCAATATTTACCACTATGATAAACCAGCGACCAATCAATTTTATTCAACAATTTAAATAAGCACCACTATTGTGGAACATCCTATACGATGGAATCCTCAGAATAAAAGTGCCAGACGACGCGAAACTAATTGCATACGCAGACTATCTGGAATTGATATTAAAAGAGCAGAACAGAAGACAGTCTGATGATGATAGCAAACACAGTACTGGAAACGATCAGCAAACAGATAAGAAAACTTGAACTCCAATTGGCGTCTCAAAAAACAGAGGCCGTGCTACTAATTGGAAAAAAGAGGTTAAATAGATCAACAAGTTTCACACCAGACGACGTAGTGATCAACCCTCACTATTGGATTCTAATTATCGAGCTACATGTCCTGTCCATTGTAGATATATTTGTTTGATTGTAATATCTTTTCCACCGAGCTGTGCTTTTATATGTTCTGTAATTCAAACTTATATAGGTAGTCCATGGCGCCAAACATTTGGCGTAGTATCGTTATTTCAAAGATATATAGACTTGGTTTTAAAAGCTAATCAAATGTTGCTTTAATGACGGCTAACATGTAGTAAAATTGATGTTTAATTTTTGAGCTTTCTCCAGAATTTGGCGTAAACTAAAAATCTGGTTGACGGCCTGGAACCAATCTGATATTTTCCTAGACAGGCTCCAGTATAGAACTTCAATATCTGATATAAATGCTTGACAATCTCCTATAGAAAGTGTAATAAAGGGTTATTTCTCGGTAGTTATTGCATGACACTTAGTTTCCGTTTTAATTTCTCTCTTTAACTTTCCTTTTTTCTATTAATTGGTGATTGAGATCCTCAGTTTACTTAGAGAAAAATGACAACAGACCTTTTTTGTTTAAAATGCCCAAAAAAACCTTAAAAAATATTTTCCAGACCAAAAAATACGATTTTTTGAATTTTATTTATTTATTTCAACGGTAGAACCATTTACAATAAAATACAACAAGTAGTAAAAATTAAAGATCATGTACAATAAACATGAAAACAATAACACAGAAACAATTAAACATTAATATTGTTCTGAAGCTATTTTCTTGTGCCATTTTAAAGTAATTACTATTTAAATGGGAATAAGCCACAATTAAAGGTTAAAGTACGTTTATTGACGTTTCAATTTCCACTTCGGAAATCGTTCTCCTAAGTGGTTTCTAGGGTTTCTTAATTTTCCCCTTCAATCCCAAAAAGTTAAGTGGCGCCCTTTTTCTATCTTATCTTATTTTTGGTAATTTTACTCATCTATCTTTTTGTTTATTTCTGTATCTTTTCTAATATATCTTATCATGATCTATCTTTATTTATTTCGTCGGTTGGACCCATTCCCGGTTCCAAAAGCTAGTTTCGAACTCACGACTCGCTCTGCACCAACCATCTGGCTGCCGTCCGCAGTGTCTCCATTGGTGACCTTTCTAGCACCATCCAAAAAAAGGTTTCCACGGTTACATTATGAGAAATGAACACATATATGGCTTATTGCAACTCATTCTACAGGGCAAGGTATTTGGAAAGAGGACCAGAGAGAAGAAGAATATCTTGACTTCAACACCTAAGGAAGTGGTTCAATACGTCTACAACCGGACTATTAATAATTAATAGCTGCAAGTAAAGGTAGGATAGCTATGCTGATCACCAACATCCGGAACGGATAGGCACCGTAAGAAGAAGAACCAAATCAGAAATATTTTTCCTACGGGAACCTGGACTATGTCGAATGTAGGTTGTTGAAAATACTCGCACCCGACCAGCAGCAAATTCGGCGGTGCCAAACCTAAGAACTCTGAAGTGATATACTTTTTCCAATGTCAGTTTGCCAAGCGTCGGCTTTTGAGATTCTTTGATGCCAATGCCGACCATTGGCGTGGAAATTAAAAAAAGGGATCAGTTCATCAAACGCATATTTCAAGAAAAATCATATAATTTTTATTAATTTTTACATAATTATATTCAGGAAAATTTCTCAATTTTTGGGCAGAAATTGTTTAAACAATTTTTTAAACAAATTCAAAATATCACCTTGTGTGCTCCAAAAATAATTTTTTAAGTTTTTGGGTGACTCTAAATAAGATCTATCTCAAAAGTTAATAGTTTTGGAGATATAGGCGATTTAAAATCAGAAAAATGCGATACCTAATATGCATTTTCGAGGCTTGAAAAATATGTAAATGAGCATTTTTGAGATTCAAGAGTATCTAAACTAAAGTTTCAACATTGATTTTGGTGAGAAATCGGAGCAATATTTTCCGTAGCAGAAAAAGGTGATCTTTTGAATTTGAATTGTTTCCGGCAAAAATGTCCGGCACCCTTCAACCTTCGATTTGTTTAAACGGGGCATTTTTGAATAGGACTCTTCAAATGACAGAATCAGTTTTTTTTTTTCAAATGAGAGCGGGCTCACAACATCGAATAAATAACAAATTAATTCTTTCAAATTAAAGCTTGTTAATTTTAGTGATTTATAAGAATATTGGACTTATTATTTAGTTTTTACATAAACCATAATATTTTTTTACAATTATCTGTAAATAATGGCTCATTCTGTCAGAAAATTTTAAAAGATTGTCTATCCAGCAATTAAGATAGTCAACTGAAATTTAATTTTTAAACACGGCCTACTGTTAATGCACAAACAGGGTGAATCTTTAATATTTTGCTTCGAGTTAGAGATATCGGAAAAAGATATTTGGAAAAGATGTTCCAAATATTATTATAACCCCACATAACAAAGTTTTAAGTCAAAATTCGCACTTTTACTTTTTTCATTAATTAAAGAGCTTATTTCCAAAGTGTCTTAAATCCAAAATTTCGATTTTTTTAATTTTCTTTTTTTAAACTTTATAGATTTCTTCAAGTCTAGAATAAAGTTATATGTACCAAAACAACTTCTTATTTACCATTTAAAACTGCATATGAAAATTATAAAATTGTATAATTTGTATGTTAAATTTGTATGAAAATCTGTAATTTCATGGATTTCATTATATGGATTTAAGACACTTTGGAAATGAGCTCTTCAATTGTAGTCAGGATTCTAAAACGGACAGTTGACAGTTTAGACAGCCAATTGTAGATTTAGGATCGAGATTACAAATAATACTGAAAAACTAAAATTGCGAATTTTGTCATGAAATTTGGTATGTGCGGTTACAATAAGTGGAACAACTTTTCCAAATAATTTTTTTCAATTTCTCTAACGCGAAGCAAAATATCGAAAATTTACCCTGTTTGTGAATTCTCAGTAAGCCGCGTTTAAAATTTAAATTTCAAATGACTATCTTAAAAAAATGTGCACTATCAACATGTATGACTGGGCAAAATTTCAAATCTGTATGTATTTTGATAGCTGATATATAGAGGTGTCTTCATCTTAAATGCGACACACTGTATAATAATGAATACTAGTGTTCAAGATGCATCGCGATAGCTATAAAGAAATTAATTAGAAGGACTAAAAAGAATCGTCAGAGTCTTCTGAAGTCGAATCGTTCCCAGGTTGGATAACTATTGGTGCTATTGCGGGTAAAACAGGATATTCGTTTTCTATTTTTACAACATGAGCTTCGCAATATTTCCACACATCGCTATTAATGCCACTAATTATTTCTCGAATATTCTCAATGGCCACTGCGCTTAATGTTGGTGACTGATTATATTTTCGCAATCGTTTTTTTACGGTACCCCAAACCAGTTCAATTGGATTAAAAATGCAATAGTATGGGGGTAATCGCAAAAGAGTATGGCCGTGCCTGCTGCAAATGGTGTCAATAACGTATTCGTTTTTAAAATTCCGACTTTTGATCATTCTAATTAATTCTTTCTTTACTGGAATCTTTTTAGAAACAGTGATGTTTTTAAGTTGCATAAATTTTAAAATTTCGTCCTTTTTCGTGTTATTATTAGGTATTTTATTTAATATGCGGGAATGATACGACGCATTATCCATAACAATCACTGAATTCGGCGGAATATTGGGCAAGAGTTGTTCAACAAACCACGTTTCAAATAAATCGGCTGTCATATCTTCGTGATAATCGGCAGAAGACTTTGTTATATTTTTGGCCGACAATAGCAATGCATTAGATACAAAACCATCTTTGCTTCCGGCATGAAGAATAATAACACGTTTTCCTCATGAACACGGTGTATTTAACGCACACTTGTTTGTGTTGTCAACCCAGCCGTACTTGACAACATCATGCGTATCGAACCAGGTTTCGTCTAAATAGATTATGTTTCTGTTTGAATTACGATACTATACTTTTATTTTACTCAAATACTCTCGTCGAAGTTCAACAATACGCCGAGATTCCATTATTACCATTCGATTATCTAATTTCTTATATTTAAATCCACAACTTATCAAAATCTAGCGCAGTGTTTCCAAAGATGTATAATTATATTCAGGGAAATCTCTCAATTTTTCACGAATCAGTTCTAAAGTAGGCACTCTATTTTCTTTGTAAAAATTGTAAACTGTTCGCTGAATAACGTCTTTTGCAGCAGTGTCAATCCTACCCAATTTTTTATTTGGTCGCTTTCGTTTTAAGGAATGATCTGTAACAGTGCCTAATTTTTGTTAATAATATAATCCTAGAAAAATATAATCATACTTACCTTATAATAAGCCTCCGCCTCTGATAGCTGGTTGCAAAATGTAATATTTTAGGGTGTCACATAGCGAGACAAACAGGTGTTCATTACGATTTATGGCTTTGCGCTTCGCTGTTGCCATAATGCATGAGTTTAAAATTAGTGAATATAACTTTAATACCATATTAATATATCTGCAATTTTTCATGTTTCCAGGTAAGGTATAAAATCAATGAAATTTGGAAAAAAATAATACAATTCTTGAAACCGTTTTTGAGAACTTGGATTCTTAAAAGTTGTCTGATTTCTTAAAAGTCGATCATTATATCTATAAAAGTATTACCGCTTAATTCACCAACATGGCAACGTCGATATAGACGGAACGTTAAATTCTCTCCAGACTACAATGTTGCCGATATTCGAAAATTACTTAAAGTATAAGTAATATATACAAAGTTCACGGTTGCTTTAATTCATTAGTGAAGAGTCCGTGGAAATATTAGTACCTAGTTAATTAATTTATAGATATATTTTTTGAGAATATGTTCATCTTATTTTTTAAGAGTGTCGTTCGTTGACTAGCAATTGAATAATAACGAATAGAGAATAGAGAATATTTTTTAAATATAACCTTAGGAATTTTAGGAAATATGTCTGACAACCTTGATTTGAAAGGCGGTCTCTTTGATACCAGAATGAGGCATGTTTATGTTGGAAAATTATTAGTGGATGTACTATACCACGTAATAAGTTTGGCTGATTACCGGTAGACATTACATACGCAACGAGTGAGTTATGCGGTATACGCGATTAATTTGGTTTTTAGCGAATATAATTAAATTTAAATTAGACTCCTTAAAAAAGAACCTTGCAACGAACTCCTACTGGGAACCCCTGTCCTAACTAATACTTTTGTAAATAAAGATATTACTAATTAGAGCACAATAAGACTAACTTTAACACATTTTCTATACTTACTGATGCGTGTGGAATATTTAATGTATTCAATGTATTCGTAGTCTCAGTGACTTGATTATTGTGCAACCACATATCTGTAAAAACGGTAAGTACAGTCTCGCTTCTCCAAATATCATTTCTTGGATGATGATAGTCTAAATTAGTCTGCATAGTTTCATCTTTTATTTGTTTTTTTGTTTGTATGAGTCCCGAACTTTGTGGCTTGTCCCTAAAAAGAATTTGGTTTTATTTTAATGTTAGTTATATTGTCGATGAAATATACTTACACTAAATATATCTTGGTTGTTTGAACAGGATTCTTGCCGTTGTAATAAATTACAGGTAATACTGACGTTCCGGGATCGGTGGGTAGGAAATGTAGAATATAATCACAGCATAGTACATAATAAACTGTATTCCAACAGGAAGATCCAGCCCTCTGTTGCCAAGGATTTATCAGGTGATAGGCAAAATGAAATATGTAATAATCAAAGGCATCTGAAAAAAGTTTTTATATACTAACTTTCTATTTTTTAAACACTTAAATGGGCGCAATTAGAAATAACAAGTTTTCTAAAAAGGGACAATGTTATTGTCTCGAATATTGTGGAGGGAATAATTAACTCTACTGTAAAGTAAAATAACAGTAAGAAGAACGGCTTGAGAAGAGAGTTACAAGAAAACCTTAAAATAATATAGTTTTGATCAAATATCGGTTAAGTGTATAACAGACACAAAGACACACCGAAAATATAAATCAAGACAAATATTGTGATAAACGTTATTGATGGATTATTTTACATTGTAAATCTTCTTCTTCTTCTTCCTCTTAATAAGCAATTCTGCTTGTTCATTGGCGGATTAATACCTCTATGGAAGGTTGTCACTCCATCTGGAATTTTTACCGTCGAGTTGATACAAATTTTATTGAACATTGATTTCGCGAGCGTAACTTACATGCAAAATCGACAGTCGCTCCAAGCATTGTTTCTAAGAGAACGGTTCATTCTACACAAAAAATGCTAATAAACATTTTTGTTTAAAATTATCTCAGCTACATTTTTTATTTGAAACATTTTTTTCTAAGGAGTACAGATTCTTGGTAAATCGTTTTTTTTTTTCGCGTTTTTATCACCCTGCGAGGAGGGTTTTATGGGGAAAGCCTGGGGATAAAAATGGTAAACTTTTTGCATCTTTTTTGGGGTCTTAAAATTAATATTCTCGACGAAATTCAGCTTGTTCATATGATTTTTGGAGGCTCAGTGGCATTTTCGTCTGACGACTGGAGTAATACAAAGACTGGAGTTCTGAAACTATATACGGGGTTGTGAGAAAAAAACAAATGTTAAGATCAGCATCATGGATCATAATTCAGTAGCACAGATGGAATCAGAAATTCATGCATGTTCATAAATAATGTTAAGACATAAAAAAGAGAAAAATGAAGTATTGGGTCTTTTTTAGTATTATTTTTAGTATTATCAGAGGTATCAGTAGTAGCAGAGTAAGTTAATATTTTTTAGATACCAACTTATATGACTATACTTACTTAACATAAGAGATACAATCTGCTTAGTTTGCACATTCACATGTAATAAATCTGAATAAAATGGATGCCCTTGTGAATTTTCTAAAAACTGTCGTATTTTCAACTGAAAAGGATAAAAAATTTAATAGAATTTTATATAAAAAATATAGATTATAAATCCATTATACAAAATTAAATCAAATTATTTTAGAGGTATACACTCGTAGGGGCAATAAACTCTTATTTTAGTGTGTACACTTCATATTTCGATCCAAACTCTAAACTACATTCCTTTTACATATTCCCAATTGCCAACAGAAGCATGTGAAAGCCAAACAGCGTTGTACTGATGTGTATCATATGATTTTTAAAAATATTTACTTTTGAAACTATTAGTGTAAGAATTTCTTGAAATTTAATCATTAAATCACAATTAAACTAACTCTAAAAAATAACAAGACCAGTAAATAACTTAACAATAACTATAACATAAATATAACACAATATATTAACTTAAAAATCAACAAGATACAATTTGAATTTAAACATGAATTTAAATAAATTATATTTAATAACCTCTTGATGAATGAGACAGCGAATATCAACACATGCGTTTGTTGTCAGATGGGAATTTGCTAAACAAATGAACTATAGTACTCTTACACCATTCAAAAAAAAATCAGGAGAAATCCTTTTTAATTTGAAAATTAACTTTAAAATCAAAATTTAGACCCCTAAATTGTAATTTTCAGCCAATTATCACATATACCTAATACTGATAGGTGAAGGAATATAAGATTATAAATTAAAAATTAAATTTATAAAAGGTATATTTATTTTAAATCCCAGTAGCGCACCTAGAATTTGACTCTGGGGGGGGTTTTGGTTGGTCACCAAAATTTGTTTTATGATGTTAACTCCATTTTGAGTTCTCAAAATGTGTGAGTAACAGTGTCGGAATAGGGTCCTGGGGGGGGGGTTTAACCCCCCCGAAACCTGCCCCTGCATGCGCCACTGTTAAAGCCCTTTCAGGATAAATCACAGAATGTTTTCAGAATAAATATTCCACCTTCAGTGCTGCTACAAAGCATACATGTTTAAAGCCACAAAATACATGGGTGAAAACCCTTTAAGTAAAAGTTATTAAATTTAGTTTTAATCACATAACTGTGCTAATTTTATAGTATGTTTAAGTAGATTCATTTCATGGCAATGTAAACTTCCACATGAGATACTGGTCTGGACTGGAGACATGTTCTCCAATTGGACCTTGGGTAGCAACTGAGTTCCACTATGGTGAAAAGAATTATGATAGCATCTGGTCCACCGGAATATGGCAAAGGGTAAAGATAAAACTAAACACATCAAATATATTTAAAGAAAATACAGAATGCAATCATTGTAAGGGATTTAAATACCTAGGAATTGTGATATAGAATGATATGATTGAGATGCATTGTCTTTTATGTAAGACTGGCTGTACAACTAATGGTACAAGCTCTAAAAAAATATTACAGTTTCTCAATTTGTTGGCATGTAACCAGAAGGATTTTATTCATGAAGCTGGCAGTAGATAATTTGTCATACTGGTCTTCAACCACATACTTATTAAAAAATATATAAT
Organism: Diabrotica undecimpunctata; assembly: GCF_040954645.1. Lineage (NCBI taxonomy): Eukaryota > Metazoa > Arthropoda > Insecta > Coleoptera > Chrysomelidae > Diabrotica > Diabrotica undecimpunctata. Next base: position 134,032,753 of record NC_092808.1, read on the forward strand.
GTACTACTGATTATGGCTAAAGTAAATCCTCAATGCAAACTATATTTAATGCTGTGTGGATCTATGCTGTGTAATCTAATCTGTGTGGAATAAGTGCAAAATATAAAAATATCTATTGGACTAACATATAATTTTTGACAATTTTTGAATGTTTTTTTTTATGAAAAATTGTATATCAATAATTTATACACTAAACCAAATTTATCTTAAAGATGCAGTAGCAGTAAACAAACCAACACACGTTATCAACATTATGAATATTACGAGGAGCACTCCCAAATCACGATTTACAATGTATAAACGTACATAATATCCACCTCATAAACTATATAAATAGACATTGTATACGAAACTCAGCATACCATATCATTTAGTAGTCCTTGTACGCGGAAGATTTGCTATAACTTAATTGGACCACTGTTGTTCTAGTGATAACATTTTAGCCAGGGCGTGCGTCAGGGTATTAAAGTGCTTGAATTTATTTATTTATATTTATAATAAATGTTATCATTTATATTTTATGATCAGAAGAATAACAAAGATAAAATTAAATTAATAAATGTTAGAATGAGGTTTTCCAACAACATAATATGCGAATTCGTTATTGTAATGCATTGAATTAATAAAATTAAATTAAATATGTAAAAATTGTTTTAAAATTAAATGTAATATCTAATGGCGGTTTCCCACCAAACGGACAAAATAAAAACAAAACAAAACACAAACTCGTATCCAATAAAACAAAATAGCAACTTTTCACAAATTTTACTAAAGACTGGCGTGTTTTGAAACAGTTCGTTTTGTTTTCCGAGTCCCGAGTTTTTGAAACTCGAGTCTGTTTAGTGGAAACGGTCAGTTGTGTTTATTAATGGACTACCTCACCTCTGACGTTACAATGGGCGGGGCTTCGAAAACCTTTCTAAACATTCTACTGCAGTAAGTATAAATAAACCGTCAACAGTATGATTGTTACGAGGGGCACTCCCACATCATGATTTTAACGATGTATAAACCTATATTTTCCTGTATTATGAAATACATATGAAAATATGAAGTAGACATCGTAGCATAAGTCGTTCACAGGAATAACAGAACTGAAAATAACTGAATAAACATGTTAGAATGAGGTTTTTCAACAACATAATAACGTGAATCCGTTATTGTAATGCACGGAATTAAAATACAATTACATTAAATGTGTAAAAATGTTTTAAAATTAAACGTAATATTTAAGGTTGAAACGGAGTTGCCACTCGTGAACTGAGCTCTTAATGGCACTCCATTCGTTGGTTTAAGGAAACCGTAATTTCAAAGCAAAAACCTATGCAAAGATCAGAAAAATCTTGTCAAAAATAAAAACATTCAACATATCTGAGTAATAAATAAAACAAAAAACTCAAAGTGTAACTTAGGTAATATTTTACTCAGAATCTACCTCAAGTGCCTGTGAATACCTTCTTTTTTCTTTACCCATTTCATCTACAATATGCTTACAATAGTGTATTTTTTTTATGTTTATTCACAATAGTCAAAAGCTCGACTTTAGAACTGAATTGTCAAAACTTTTGATCGCAGCCACTTTTGAATATCCGCTTTCTTCAACTCGGTTGTCGATATTTATTAAACGGGGAGTATATAACGAATATATTAAGATAGAAAAAAACATGGCGACTACCAAAATGGCACTACACAGGATCTTGATTATATAGAACGTATAGTTACGTACGAGATATCATAAGGCACTATGAATGAAAATAAATTTACTATAGACAAATTTTGATTTATTGACTTAAGGAAGGCCTCTGGCTGAGTTCAAAATAAACAACTGATCGAAACCTAACATGCGACATAGCAAATGAAAAGGGACGATATAACGAATCTATTAAGATGTGTAATTGATTTTCTATCTTAATATATTCGTTATATCCTTCCCTTTCATTTTCTATATCGCGTGATAGAATTTGATCAGTTGTTTATTTTGTACTCAGCCAGAAGCCTTCTTAGTCAATAAATCAAAATTTGGCATACGGTTTTGCTTTCGTATTAAATTATTAAAACAATATGTAAAATTACAGTTTTGTTTACTATGAATAACAAATATAAAATATGCAATGTTAGTATGGTTTTCAAGGAAATCCAATGCAGCAACTTAAAATATTTGTCATAAACGAAAATTTTATATTAAAAAAATTATACTAAAAAAACAAAAGTTAACGCTGGTTTAAATTGTGAGAATTGCGACGCCTATGTTAATTAGTCATTTTCTATTGATTTTACACAATTTACTTTAAAAAATAAGTGTATTTGATGTTTCGATTTCGATCGTTTAAGTGTCAAAACAACGTTGCAATTACTGCTTTATTATTTTTGTCAAACCATAAGTTTCTTTTTATTTTACAGTAGTGAAGCTAATTTTGAATTTCCTTGAAAATAATACTAACATTGTATATTTTATCTTCGTTGTTCATAGTAAACAAATCTTTAATTGTACATACTGTTTTATTAATTTGATAGGAAATATGAAAGCAAAACCGCACGCCTATGGAGTCTTACGTAGCATAGCCTGGTTTTGTTTACTTTTACTGCACGTCGAATTTGAATGATGTGTAGAATTCAACTATTCCTATTTTTAACTTAATAATATATTTGGAGAGAAAATTTTATACATGAAAGAATCTTTGACCCATCCAATAAAACAAGTTTTGTTTACATACTCCCATAAATTGTTATATCATATAACTTAATATTTTATTACACACTTTTCATCTATCATTGTTTTTCTTAATCTTCTATCTCAACAATGCAGAATTTGTGTATTCTGATATAGATAATAATTTAAACCAATTTTTGTGACTTTTGCTATTAGTATCACATACAAAGTATCATCCCTTGCAGCAGTAACTATACTCCATTTGAAAATTATTGTTAAACCAGTTTTTTTTACCTGCATTTGCATAGCTCATTTGCATTTTGTTGTACTGTCATTGAAGTTTGTGATCACATTATTTTTATAAATCCTTTTACAAAACTGGGACAAGAATATATAGATATTTATAATTTTTTGGCTTTGAAAGATCTTGTATAAAGATCATTGTAATCTTCTGTCATAAAAATTGTGCATCTCAAAATCATGCATTTCAAAATCAATAGTTTCAACTTTTAAAATTCTTTGAGTTTTTGATTCACATTAAATTTATAATGAATATAGAACTAATCTTTTTACTTACTGGTAAATATGCTAATGAAAACTCATATCTAATATTGGGATCCCTGAGTAATGTGTATATTAGTTTAAAAACAGGTCCACATGGTGACAAAAAATGCTGTAACTGTCTAAAGTCTTCTGCTTCTGATTCCGTTGTGGTCCTTAGTCCCCATGACAAAGTACCTTGAGGTCCAAATATATTTTCTATCAAGACTGGAAAGAAATTGTGTAGTTCTAGTAAATTACCCCTATCTAAAAGAACAGTTAGTTCCGCACATCGGGCACGAACTGGAAGTCTCATAGCATGTTGCACTCCTGCCTAAAAATGGGAATAATAATGGCTTAAATACAAATTTATTCACAGCAATTACAAAAGTCCTTAATTCTAACTAGCAGGCATAACTTAAAACCAATTTGTGTTAGTTATTCTAACATCCCAATGGAAATATTTAATATTTTTAAAAGTAAAACAGTATTAAGTAAAAAAAATCATTTTCTATATTATTACCATAAAATCTTGCTCTTTAATCATGTTTATTATTTGTTAGGTTTTTATTAATTGGAAATTTATATATTTAGAAAGTTCGTTAAATTTTTCTATACACCTAATTTAAATTTATGTGAAATAATTTTTGAAAAACTTAACCTACAATTAACTGAAGTCAATGAATCTTCTTTTTAGTGATAATGCATCTATGAAAATTATAGCTTTGGTTGTACATGATATATTATGAGCTCAATAAATAAAGGTATAAGTTAATTTATAAAGAAAAATAATAAAGCATAGGACATCTAAAAATTTTATACGAATAATTTAAATATTCTAGATGTAACTTCTTGATAAATAATGGTTTTTGACTTATCATAGATACCTGATTAATACATTTTTATGGGCCAAATTGCTTGTCAAAACTAAATTATCTAACTCTAACCTCACTTATTTAAATTATATAGTTTTATTTATAAAGATTCATTAAAATGAATAAAGTCAAATATTTATTACAAATAAGACAGTTAAATTCGTTATCAGCTTGTATTACAAAACCTCATAGAAATACGTATGTAAAAACTTATCCAACAGTCATTGCCAAACCTGATGGTTCTACTTATACAATTCGATATGAAGAACCTAGAAAGTTAATAAAAGTAAGTAAAAGCATTTGTAATATTCTGGAGAATTTAATGAAACAGTATAAAAGGAGGCTGAATATGTTTTTTGATTAAACAATAATATTATTGCAAAACAATTTTTTTGTTTTATTTTTCATTCTTTCAAGTGCTCATTCAAGTGTATCCCTAGAAGTTGATACCGATTTTTGTTTGGAACACAGAGGTATATTCTCCTAGTGACATAGAAATGTTTACATTTCCACAACTACTGAATATTCCTACACCTGGCCCTTCAGCAGTTTTAATCCCATTTGTTGACCCCACATACTGGGTTTGTGGAAAGCTCCGTATTTTTTAAACAGTCTGTAATATCTGATTCTGACGTTCCCCTTTATAATAATGTGCAGAAGCGGGAGGTCCAGTAAGAGCTCTCTAGGTGCTGTTGGTGTGACTTTAGGGGCTGCTGTGATTTGAGTATGTAATTGTTGCTTTCACATCACTTTTAAAATCTAATATAACATACCTGGTTTTAAACCCCACATTTTTCCACAGGTATGTCTAGCTACCCTTAACATAGTTGCCACTCTCTTAGTTATTAGTTTTATCTGCTGACTCTAAGTAAGACTTGAGTCTAATATTGTCACACTTGTTTACTTCACTCATCAGATTTTGATGTGTACATTTAGGCCTAGAGTACCCAATCTCTCTAAAATCCTTCTTCTGGTAAATTTGATGATTTTTAACTTCTGGGGTCTTATATTAAGTCCTAGATTTGAAGTCTGTTCAGTACTTACAGTCAGAGCCTGTTGCATTCTATCTCCAACAACATGATGCATGTTGTTGAGTTTAGCTATCATCCCATCAATGACCAGATTCCACAAGGGGCTAGATAAGACTCTCACCTATGGACAGCAGCTTACTACTTGTGTTGACACTGTATCTGTAATGGGTATAAATTTTATACAAAATTTAATATTATTATGCTGTTAACGTGTAACAATACAATTTTAATTTAACAACCTTGAGTAATTATTTATTAATAGTAATAATAATTATGTTCACAAAAAGTTAATTCTTCCTCCAAATTTTAAATGTTGAAAAATATTATTTTATTTATTTTTTATGTGCAAAAATATGTTTCAATTTAAATTAGTAGTTTATTATTTGTCAATATTATTACATACCCATACAGGTGTTATTATTTTTATGTGCTATCACAAATAAAAAAAAGATTTCAAATTGGTTTATTATTAAGAAGGGTATTAAAAATTTTCCAGATGCCACCAATTTGAAGTTTTGCTTTTAACTTTTCCACTCATTTCTCCCACCACTTTTGTGGCAGACAATTTTCATTTGAGGCTTTTCACAAACTCATTATTTATTAGAATAAAATAAACTTTTTATGGTATTTATAAATGCCTTTGTTAAACTGAAGAGTTGATTGACATTTTCATGCCATATTAAGTATTAATTTCCATAAATAAATAAAGGGTGATTTTTGAAAGTCAGAAAAGTTATCTTGACTATAAATGTACCTAGAGCTTTTTTTAATACATGAAAAATTATCAGAAAAATCATCAGTTATCATTAACCCTTTAATCGGCAAGACCGTCTACAGACGGTCTTTACTTTAACTTTACCATAACTTTATTAAAGAGGCGAATTTTAACTGCAATTAAAGAAGTCATTTTTATGCAAAATATGACACTTTTCAATATTTGAACAATGATCCCACTATTTTAAATGGATACTGTTTGGACAATGATAAATATCATTTCTAATCAACTAAACTTTGATTTAAAAAAAATCCATTTTAAAATGAATTTCATTATAATTTATTTATAGGTACAGTACTTCTATTGAAATTTTATTTGACCGGGCTACCAGCAGAGTTTTTAGATAACATTATTTTATTTTAACATTTTAATTTCATCTTTTTATTGGAGCTACTTGATTTTTGTTGTTCATATTTTTATTCATCTTGCATTTGAACTGCTTCACTGAGTCTGTTAATTATTATTTTTGATCCTCAGTGGGTTTTAATATGTACTTAGATTATTTATCACAATCTAGATCAACTTATGTTTTTCATCAAGATTAATGAAATTTGATCATTATGTAATTGACCTGATTAATTATTACTATTTAATAGATTTTGTAGAACTATATTGAAATTATATACATAGTACATAGCATACTAAAGCGGTTTTTAATAGAATTAAGTAAGTGAACAATAGTTTCCTATAGTGTTTGTAAATACTACATATTTTTTAAAGTATACAAAAATACGCTCTTTGTTTTTTATAGATTTCATGAAGTATTTTTTTAACTTTAAAGATGTAACTGTTTAAGTTAAGACTTGGAAGCATTTTTGTCTGAATAGCTGTCAGTACAGAAAGTGAGTCAGAAACAATTACTACAGACCTGTTTTGTGTATCTTTAAAATGTAATAAAGTTTCGTAAATTGCTATTACTTCAGTGCTGAAAATTGAAAAAGCATTATTTGATTTAAAGATTTTTTCTATGTTGCTTGATGGAACATAAAAGGCACATCCAGTGCCAGAAGTGGACTTTGACGCATCTGTGTCGATAATTGAAGATTCTGCCCAATCTTCTAAGAAACTTCTTAAACTATTGGAACTAACAGCTACATTTTCATGATAACTCGGTATTATTACTTTTGTGAAATGTAATAAGGAAGGAAAATCTTCAGTTTAAGCTATCATCTGGGTTTAAACCAGGATCAGAGTTCGATATACTGCAAAATGCTTCACAAAGTGGGAGTGAATTGAGTGGCTCAGAGGCAAAGGCGACTAAGCCACAAAGTGGAGTTTTTGTGATAAATCATGTCAAAGTTAACTTTAAATAAAAAATACAATTTTTATAATAAAAAAAATGTAACACTTGATTTTTTAAGGAAAAACTAATGTCTTAAAACAACATTTAAGGAAAAATCTCACTTAAGTTTTATTATTCTAATTCTGTGTTCAAAATGTATAGGCACATTTGCCGTTACAAAAAATATATTCTTAGAGAAACGTGTGTTAAGCTATGTTTAGGCACATTTGCCATAAAGAAAACTAAAACAAGTAAATTGTCCAAAACAAAAATTAAGATAAACAGAAAACAAATCTCCAACTTATTAGCTAAATAGTGTGTATTTTTAATTTTCATGTATAGTTGCTTCTTCTAAGCCTTCATCTAATGCATCAGAACTATCTTATAATCTAGAATAACAGCTCTGGAACTCAGGCGGAATAAACTTAAGTAAGTCCATTCAATCCTTTTTCTTATCTTTTGTTATTGCTCTCCCATTTGGATACAGAACATCTAGGTTGTGCATTGATGATGGGCGGCCTTTGGTTTGGAAAGTGGCGGTTTACACTTTTGAAGGTAATTGCTTAACATTAAAGCCACCTTTATATTTCGATTCTCTTCCCCACAAGCATCGCTATACAAAATTAGATATTCGGTTAGGTCAGGTAAGTGCGCCTCAAGATATCTTGAGCTCCTCAGGATGCGACATTTTCAGGCCAGACATACATGTGTCCTGTTTCTGTGACTTCATCATGGATGCTCAAATTATATGTCCACAGTTGTCTCTTATAATAAACTACTCATGTACTTAACTCAGGAGTAGGAAGCGTTTTTTGAAGATCAAAGACTAAAACTGATAATTTTTGCTGTGATTCTTTTGCTTTAATTATATTTTGCTTTTTGTTTTCTTTAACTGCTTTTGTTTTTCTTTGGTGTAATTCCAATTCAACTTTTGCATTCTGTTTACGCTGTTCTGAAGTATCAGATGATTTTATTTCAGTATTAAGACTGTCACACTTTTGACAAGTACCTTTATGTGGTGCATGAAAATGCAAATTAAACTTGGTGTTAAAAATTTTGCGAAACAAACAGCGAGAGGAGTTTTTTATGTCTTCTGTGCATTTTTTTTTCATACTCTCGATACATGATCGACATGTTCAAAGTTTGTGAAATATATTTCCTTTTTATGTTATCTCGTCGGAAGTAATGGGATTCGTGGGAACAGTTCAATGAAGCCACACAAATACTGCTCGTCTTCAATATTAGTTTTATTATGGTGTGGATGTTTGCCCCTTGCATCTTGTAGAAGTGTCTCATGTTCTTGTTTTCGTGCTAAAGCTAATGAAATTTTTCCATCTGTAATGGAAACTGTGTCTTTAAAAAAGTTCTTACATACCACTTGGTCACAACCATTTTCATCCGGTAAAGTATATACACGAGTTTTAGACCTACGTGAATTTTAATTTTGGGTATAAGTTCTCTTTTTGTCATCTACTTTTATTTGACCTTGAATAAAAGCATTTTTAATTAACCAGATAAGATCTATTAAAGCTTCCATCTCGAGATCTCGTGCCTAGCTCGAGATCTCGAGCTAGACACGAGACGTATTGCTAAACGTATTACTAAATATATAATTATAGCTCTATCTCTGTCACTCACATAGGATGCTCGTAAAATATTTCTCTTTTCATAGAAGCCACTATGAGTTTGGCACCAGCAGATTATCCGGTCCGCAGTGGGTTGCTAGCATCGGTTATGAGAATTGTATTGTGTACACAGTTGTCAGATTTCATATAATTTATGCAGATAAAAAAGTATACACACAAAATAATTAACAGGCATTAAGATGTTTTAAAGATAAAAAAATATGTCTGCATAGTTAGCAAGGTAGTGCCATGGCTCTATGGCACTACCTCACGGGCTGCCACTGCTTTAGAGTCCACGTTTCAGCTCTATATAGAACAAAAGACCAAACAAGTGTCAATTTTAGTTTTATATCGATATGTTGATTTAATAGTATTTAAATATAAATTCTAAATGTTCCTAAGCCGTGAATCTGAAAACTGCTATGACTAATAAAAGTCTAAATAGAAATATACGCTTCAGAGTTTGGTAGTTGCGGTGATTAATTTTAATTTTAATATGCTGATATATTATTTTTTCATGTTATAATTTTTGTTCCTTCTTATGATCTCATTACTGAAATATTATACATATTAGATCAAATTTTATTATAAAAGCATCCATAAATCATAATCCATGGTATTATTACGTTAGCTCGAGTATAAAATTGTCTTTTTATGTAACGTACGCAAAGATAATTAAACCTAATAATGCATTATAAATTATAATCACACTTTCTAATATTTAATATGCAAATTATTTTAAGTTGTATTGATTTCCTGGGAAAAATAAAACAATATTTAATATTTACAGTAGTTAATGATTATTTTCGAGAGAGATCCTATAAGTCAAGCAAGAAAATATCGCTATACGCTTTAAATATTCTTCTTCTCCACTTTCAAAGTTTAGGTGAGTTTAGTCTTTCTATATATTATGTCGTTGGCCTTCCGGTTTATAGTGCAAAGTTGCTTATTGAGTATTTTTTTTGTTACTGTTTTTTTTTTAGTTTCTTATATTTTCTACAGAGACTTCTAAGCTTCGATAATAATATACAGGGTGTTTCAAAAAAAGGTAACCCCGTCTCTAGGGTAGGTAAAAAACTGAAAAATAATTGGGGTTTGCTTAGTAAAAAATTTTTGTAACGCCATCCGTTTTCAAGGTACAGGGCGTTAAAGAAAAAAAATTTTACGCATTTTTTACGATTTTGCCGAAACTACTGGCAACATTGTAATGAAATTTTATAAGAATATGTTGTGTGCCATGGAAATCTGACATTTATTGATTGTTATGACGATAAATCAACAATAATTAGAGTTTTGAAACCTTGTTATTTGTAAAATCAAATCAAAATGTACTCAAATGTTAAATACACTGACATGTTATTAACCTTAGGCGAATGTTTAGGATGTTCGGGATGTTTAGGAATAGTGAGGCTGTGACACGTTATGCAGAAAAATTTCCTAGAAGAAACTTACCAAGTAAAAAAACATTTAGAGCCGTTGAACGACGTTGTCGAGAAACTGGGAATGCGAGACCAAATAAAATAAATTCTGGTAGACCAAGAACAACAAGAACAATTAATAAAGAAAATAATATTTTAAATTTACTTGATCAAGATCCAACAGTTAGCGTAAGGAATATAGCAAGACAAACAAATACTTCTTCTTCAAGTACTTGGCGGATACTGAAAGAACAGCAATTACATCCTTATCATTACAGACAAGTCCAAGAGCTCTTGCCAGATGATCTACCGGTTAGAGTGGATTTTTGTGAAACATTGCAACAAAGGACAGTCCACAATCCAAATTTTTTAAAATGCATTCTTTTTACGGACGAGGTCACCTTTACGCGACAAATGCACACTACTGGTGTGATGAGAATCCACGAGTCAAAAGAGTATCACATTACCAAAACTCATTTAAAGTTAATGTTTGGACAGCAACTTTAGGTAACAAATTAATAGGTTATCATATTCTACCTGGAAATTTAAATGATGATGTATTTAAATGTATCTTGATTTTTTAAACAATTCCTTATTCGAGATAGAAGATTTAACGCTAAACGAGCGAAGATCTTTATTTTTTATGCACGATGGAGCTCCACCACACTTTGATAGGTGTCGTAATTGGTTGAGTAATCATTTTCCAAATCGATGGATTGGTAGAGGTGCAGAAGCTCCGATTCATTGGCCTCCTCATTGACCAGTTTGGTCGTATATTAAGGAAAAAGTCTATGCTACAGAGGTAAATTCACGCCAAGAGTTGGAAGAAAGAATTTAACGTCAATTTAATGACATCATAGCTGATCCCCTACCGTTTAGAAGGTTAATGGAATCTTTAGAAAAAAGAATAGACTTGTGTATTCGCGAAAACGGAGGGCATTTTGAACACTTACTGTAATTGAATTTTATTTTATGTTCTTAGTCATTAATTTAATTTTCTTCTTGTGAGTTTTGTTTAATTACTAACTATTTTATACCAGCATCAATTATTACTTCATAATTTTCAAATCAAAATATTCCGAAAACGGTACACAGTATCGAGTTTTACCAAGAGTACCTTTTTCGTGTAAAATTGAATGATGTTTAAGTTTACTTGAAATTTTGATTAATAATTATACTCTTAAAAAAGTTATATTGACTAATACTTAGTACGATCCGTGTAACTAGCGCCCTCTATGAGAATCAGATATAAAAACAAATTCATGGGATGTATCAGCTTCTAAAACATATTCGTATAAAATTTCATTACAATGTTGCCAGTAGTTTCTGCAAAATCGTAAAAAATGCGTAACATTTTTTTTTCTTCAACGCCCTGTATCTTGAAAACGGATGGCGTTACAAAAATTTTTTACTAAGCAAACCCCAATTATTTTTCAGTTTTTTACCTACCCTAGAGACGGGGTTACCTTTTTTTGAAACACCCTGTATATTACACTTATTTTTTACGAAAACGTCTACAAAATTTATTTCATTGCAATTATTTTTATTGCAGTTACCTCTTAATATATGGACCTTAAGTGAAGCTGAAAGAAAAGCAAGGTTAGAAGACCGTAAACCTAAGAAAAAAGTCAAGATTGTGGAGGATATTGATGATTCCTATGATTCCAAGAAATATCTAAAATATATAAAAAGGAAATAGGACTATAAAGTTTATAGTTTTATTAGAGACGTAAATTATTATTGTATAACATTACTTGTAATATAAATGACAATTGCTTAATTCTGTTTTTTAATTACTTCTCAGTAAAGACTTAAACAAATAATACTAAAGAATAGGGAACAAAGCAAATTCATTAAATAAAAAGAATAAAAATAGCTGGTTCAATGAAAAGCTAGAGGATATTGAAAAAATGAAATAAAATAATTCTACAAAAGTCAAAAACCAATCCTAACATCAAAACAAAAAAGTTATTAAATAAAGTGTTCATGTAAGGTATTAGTAGTATTTGAAATAATGTACTGTTATGTAATACCCAGAACTTCCTATTTGTGAATTATGATTGTAATTATATATGCATATTGAATAATATATTATTGTATTACTTTATTCGCAGACGAATGAGCAGTGAGGACCATTAGGTGATTAAAAGAACATCTACGTAATGCAAAGTTAATTATACAAATGCTACATAAGATTCATAAGATTACTTATTCTTTCTCTGTGTTCTTTCAAATATATAGGCTATTATAGCATGTTTCTTGACTTCTAGATTCTGGAAACCGCATTCGCCGCGGAGTAATAAAATTGTAGAATCAGGCAGTATCAGATGTGGGAGGTATATTATTATTTACAGGGTATATAATTAAAAATACAGTACATTCAACCAACTTACACCTTTATACGATTAACGGAATTCACAGAAAACCTTTCGTTGTAGTAAAAGGCACAGTAAGCTGCACTGGTGTTCTCCAGAATGTTTAACACCCTGCTAAATTTTAGGTATACAATAAATATATGTGTCATTAACCCGTTGTTCATAATTTTGCACATTTTGTTACATTTTTTTTTAATAAATAGTATTCTTGCATAATGTTATTTAACGTAAATGTCTTTCATATACTTGTTTAATATTTTTTTTCTGAAACAAATACTACCGTGCTAAGGATAATTTGTATTCAAAGTAGATATACAAAGTACTAAAATATCACTTTTAATTTTTGTTAAAAAATACTTCCGAGTAAACTACAACATTTTGTCAATTTAAATAGTGGTGGTTATATTCACCATATGTCTGTTAGAGTGTACCGTTTTTGAGACGTCTGAGATTACGGGTTAAAGTTAGGGTTTTTGGTAAATATATTTAACTTTTTATTTTCAAATGAAAATACTTATACTAAAAATAAAATAATTGTTGGAAACATTTTAAATTGGTTATGTACTGTTGAAACTTGGGGACAGAAACTATTGGGGTGGAGATATGACAAGCAAAATAAACGAAACTTGTGCGAACGGCACTCAGAGTTTATTTGGAGTAACTGGGTCATGGATAAGTGAATGGCAAGGTGGTTGGATTGGGCAACTACAAAAAATGAAACAAAGGGGTGTTTACATAAGTCTCTTGGAACAAACAAAACAAAACACAAGAAAGGCCTCTAGCAATTTAAAATGGACGCCGCTTCGAGGTGCCAAATTATAACGATTACAACAACTAGTTGTAACTATTGAAATAATTATTAGAAATGAAAAATATATCTTTTTAAATAAAACTCAAAAATGGGCTAGAGAGTTCGTTAAGAGAAATAAACAAAATGATTTAAGATGGTAACAGATACAAGATCTTACAGAGGAACAGATGCAGATAGCGATCATTTCCTGGTAATCGCAAAACTTAACCAAACATTTGAAAGAAAAATCAAAAGCAACTTAACTCTTGAAGCAACATTAAATATACAACAGCCAAAAGAAGAAACATGCAGACAAAAATTTGCAGACGAAATTGCAAAACACAACCTGCATGAAACCCAAGGAAGTATGGATGAATCTAGAAAACGTTATTGAAACTGCGGCAAAAAACGTAATTCCAAGCAAAATAAAAAGATGTAAAACCGAGTGGTTCGATACCAAATGCAAGGAAGCTATCAATAATAGAAGAAACGCAAAAGAAAAAATGCTACAGACAGGAAAAGAAGAGGATAAGACTAAATATGAAATGGAAAGTAGAACTGCAAAAAGCATCTGTAGATCAAGAAAACGAAAGTTCATTAAGAAAAACATAGAAAAAAAAGAACCGCGATTTATATAAAAAGAAAGGAAAGACATCAAGAAGTCCGCATTCTTGCATTCATCGTCAAACCAATGATTTTTACGAGCACCAATTTCTGTTCCTACATCTTTCGCTGCTCTAAATTAACCTCTAGTCTTTGTTTTTAAAATTTTTGTATATAATAATTTATTAGAACATTAATCTTCTCGTTGTCCCTGTACATTTTATCGCGATTATTGCGCTCCTGTTTACGTTAAACATAATTTATATAAAATGTGCATTGTTTCTCTACTTTATGCTGTCTAATTTCCATAATGAAAGTAGCTGATTTGAATTATCTCACTTTTAAGAAAGGTATGCGAATGTATAATTAATTATTTTTTATGATTTAACAAAATGCTCTAGACCCAATTACTTAATATACAGGCAGAAGGTTCTATTGTTTTAAGTTCACACAGAGGAAAGTGAAAATTTTTAGTAAAAATATCCCTAAAAATAGTAACTCCTTAAGTCCTTCATATCCTTCAACAATATGATCGATTTTGTTTTCAGGGGAGAGTTCCAGTGAATATTTTGTTTAATTTTTTCTCTAATGTAAGTTTAATTCAATATGTTTTGCTCAGCAGTTACCAAAAAATCGCATTTGAAAGTTATAGGAGTGATTATAACTTGCCAGCATTCAGATTAATTATGTAAATTGTAAAGTAATTATGTAAATAAAAAATATTTTATTCAGCCTTCTTTAAGTTGTAAATGCAAAAAATGTTGCAGGGTTAAAAAAAATAACAAAAAAGTAATCTAATAAAAGGTTCAATGGTAAATAATTTCTGTTTATGAATCTAACTCTTATCGATGCAATTCTACAAAAGTCTTCCTTGCTCATTACTCCTTCCAAAACCTTTTAAAAAATAGCGTTTCTTAACTGGTTAAGATTGCTTAACAGATTGCTCTTACTTGAGCAATCCATCTTTATGATGAACTCAGATATAATGACACCTGACACCAGAACTAATCTTCACTGAAAAGATTTACACAATTATACCATCTAGAGAACAAAAAGTCCCAAATATTAATATGGACTTATATGGTTCACTGATGGATCTTAAACTGCCCATGGTACTGGATCAGGACCAGGAGTCTTAGGGCTGATATAATTATAATTATAATAAATCTTACAGCCTGGGTCAATATATAACTGCGTTCCAGGCTGAAGTTTTTGCATATTGCATACGCAGACGACCTAGTCCTACTTATAGAAGATATGAATTGAGGTATATAAACAAAGTAAATGAAGCAATAGAAAAAACTGCGAGATGGATGGAGAGAAATGACCTAAAACTTGCAGTAGAAAAGACAGAAGTAATCATCTTGAGGGGACCACGGGATAGAAAAAACGTAAATTTTCGGTTCAGCGGCTGCGACCTAAGACCCCAGAAGACCGTAAAATATTTGGAGAATCGTACTAGACGACAAAATGGCATTCAGACACCACATGCAAGAAGCATGTCGGAAGGCGGAAGAGAGGACCTCGACCCTTAATAAGATAATGCCGAATATAGGAGGCCCCGGGTCACACAAAAGATCAGTTATCCTACAATCAGTCATGTCTATCTTAATATATGGGGCGGTCCCAGTGTGGTAGGAGATCCTCAACAAAGCGAAATATAAAGACATGCTTCTTAGGACGCAGAGGAAACCACTGATCAGGGTATGCAGCGGCGCAGCGCGTACAAGACCATATCAACCATTGCCTTATAAGTAGTGGCTGGTGCTGTACTGGTGCTTATCCTGGCTAATTAAAGGGTTCGGATGCACCAAAGGGGCAACGAGGCTTTAGGTTCCGTTGCCCCTTTGTAAAAATGTATGACGGGGCATGTATCTTTCCGGTCTTACACATATAGAATAAAGAAGACCGAGGACGATCTGTGCCCCAAGTGTAGAGTGGTGAATGACGCGCATCATGTGGTATTCGTATGCCCTGCATACAATATGGAGCGAACCTTGCTGCAGATGGGTCTGGGGTCACCTCTAGGCGAGCCACATAAACTAATGAATAAAGCAATTCAAAACAAAAGAATCTTTGACTTGATCATTAGTTTTTTGACAGAAACCATAAAACACAAGGAAGAGAAAGAGAGGAGACTGCAACAAAGGTAAACTGTTTATTTTAATGTGTCGTATCTGTCGGCGTCAGTGACTACATTACAGAAATCAATTTATATACGTGTTGTTTTGTCTCTACTTGTATCTAGTGTACGGTGTTTATCTCCTTTTAGAGCAGCCTATTAGTAAGTAATGGGCTGGTGTAGATGGAGAAAGGAATGGACCACCCCCGGGGGTGGAATATGAATATCTGAAGTTGCTTGTACCTGTTGTCTGATCTTTCTCGTTAAGTTCAAGATGTATTGTTCTGAAGCTATTTTCTTGTGGCATTTTAAATTAATTACTATTTAACTGGGAATAAGCCACAATTAAAGGTTAAAATACGTTTATTGACGTTTCAATTTCCACTTCGGAAATCGTTCTCAAAATACAAACATTAGTATTAAATATATTAAATATATTAAACACTAATGTTTGTATTTTGAGAACGATTTCCGAAGTGGAAATTGAAACGTCAATAAACGTATTTTAACCTTTAATTGTGGCTTATTCCCAGTTAAATAGTAATTAAGTTCAAGATGGTTGAAATAACGGCGCGGTCACTCCTTCCTACCTATCGCTCTGCACAAGGATGGTTACCTTACAAACCAAGTCCGGTGCAGACGTGGGTGGGGTGGCGCGACTGGGTTCCTATGGCAATCACGGAGTGCAGACGGAGAGCGACAGATGGGAGTTGTGAGTAAAGCTGACGGGTCAGATGGTAATGCTCGCTAAGAGCGGTCCCAGGCCCGTCGGTTGGAGAAAGAGGGGGTGAGTTTAGTTGGTAGGGGGTCAACCTTCGGTAAGGAGTAGTCTTCTGAATCCAACACACCTGGGACACCTTCTCAGAGGTCTTTTGAAGATTCTTACCTCCCAAAAAAAAAAGGCTGAAGTTTTTGGTTAGGTGGCCTGTATCGATGAAACCATGGATGGGCACCCCAAAGCAAAGAGAATCAACATTTATACAGATAGCCAAGCAGCTGTTTTGGCAGTAAAGAATCCACTAACCAAATCAAAACTCGTGAGGAACTGCAAAGAGCTCCACAACAATCTGGCAAAAGATAATAAAGTGTCTTTAATATGAAGGGGTGAACTGTCGCCGAGTTGGTGCTTTTATTCCCACAGTGTGGTTCTGGGATTCACACAGTATTGGTTTTGCGATTTCTTCACTGTTCACTGGTCACTGCACCGGTTGAAAGGTTTGCTTACTTAGAAGGATCGCACACTACCTGCTGATGAAACTCAACTAAAACTGCATAATATATTTGCATTTATAGGTCGTTGTCGTCATCGTCGCTATTAAACAGCTCTGATTTAGACTCACCATCGTTTTCTAAATTTATGATAAATTAGTTTTTCGGTTTTTTCACCATATTTGCAAGTATTTGCCCATATTTCTGGAGTGATTTCATTTAGCAAGGTGTTATAGCATATGGTGGTAAACGTAAAACCGAGTGGCCTTACTCTGCTATACAGTAATTTGTCTACAGCATACTACAGGATTTTTTGGTTTAACAGAGTATTTTATTGTACAGCTCCGATTTTGTTTCACTTTCCTCAAAAAATATATTTCTTTCTGTCAACCATTTTCTTATGACGTCTTTTTTCGAATCTGACGTAGGACCGTATTTAACAGTCACATTATGATATGAAGCGTTATCTATTACTAAAACTGTATTGGAAGATAAATTGGGAATGTCTGTTAACAGAAAAATAGTAAATACTCCAACTATTTTCAAATACAAAAACTAATTCGACTTTGTTTTGCCGTGAGAATACAACAGACAATTAAATGTTTTCAGTAATCGTATGTCATCATTTCTTTTGTAGATTGACGTCACCAAATGAATGAGTCAGTGTCACGAGATTTTGTAAGTTAGCTACCTGGTGTGTCTGCATTTTCTGGCTCTGTTTTCTTTCTTAGAAAAAAGAACATTCTATATATCATTCCAGAACGATTTCCGAAGTGGAAATTGAAACGTCAATAGCCTTATTAAACCTTCAATTGTGGCTTCAATTCCCATTAAAATAATGTTGTGTTTTGAGGGGTATAATGCCGTTATACCCCTCAAAACACAACATTAAAATAGTATCTAATTTAAAATGTCACAAGAAAATATCTTAAGAACTTTATTTTTCACTTCACATAATATAAAAACTAAAATTGAGACGATTTTACTTTTTATTTTAAAGCACATACAAAATATATCTGCATATTTTGTAAGTACCACTGGTGTTACTGGATGATTACGTTCATCGAGCAATATCCATCCAGCAAGATGCCCTCTGGCTGGATTATGCTGCTCTCCGGGCATATTAATCATATTAATTTTAAATAATTATTAAACCATTGTTTTTTAATTAATAATAAAGCGCGTATGGCAGGGCGGGTGCTTATTTGTATAATGAGAATTTAAACCAGCAAAAGTTTGTGCACTGGATCTTGTTTCTCTCTTTTATACACGCCGCAGGCCAAGCGCCCGTACTGTCTAAGCGCTTTATTATAGATTAAAAAAATGTTTTAAAATGAAATACACCCAAAATACTTATCGGGAAACGATAGAGCAAGGTTTGAACTTGAATTAAGGTCCTTGGTGAATTCAAAAATAATGTTTTTTTTCTTGTTTTTGAACCCTGAAAATCGTAATTTTGTGTTTTTCCCAGTTTTTAATTATTTTTAACTCGAAAACGATCAAGCTTAGAGAAAAGCTACACGAGACTTATTTTGTTCAGAAAGATCCAAACAATTAAAAAAAATTGTCCTGGCCAAAAAATTGATAGTTACAATTGTTTAAAAAAACTGTAACAACTTTTCGCCTGGACGACCTCTTGAACCTTATATTGGGGTGTCTCATGAAAGTGAATATGCAAAAAAAATCTCATGAGAATATTTTCTGAACAAACCCGAGCTTTTCGCCTTGTCTAGTACCCATTTTAGATTTATTCTGACTGTCATCCTTATGAAGACCATAGCCCATATTTGTATCTTATCCTCTACTTACTTGGCTTTTTACATCAGAGTTTTTAGGGTTTTATATATATTTTTAAGGTTTTGTATAATTTTATTTATACACGACTGGCTTCTATACCAGCTTTTTTCTTCAGATAAAATGACTTCATGCCGTTGGATTGCATGCGGATGGGCTCCTTACTCTGCATCCTTTAGTCATTCAAGAGGTCTCTTGTAAGATTTCCACCTCAAAAAAAAGTTTCTGGAAAGGAGAAACGGATAGGTAGACAAGAGATGTCAACGAAGAATACCAATATTTATGACCCAAGATATAAATGTATGGAGAAATGTAATTAGGGAAGTCCCATAAGGGCAAAAATTAAGAGAATAATGAGAATATACGAATATATAATGACCTTGACCTATTTCATTACTAGAAAAGTTACTATAATCAGTTAGAAGTAGTCATAAAAAACTGTAAATCAAGATGAAGAGATCCCCATAGGTTATAGACTTCTACCAGACCACAAAAACAAGTACATAATAAATTATTGTATTGTAAAAAACCTATAGTCTTGTATTTTGCTTTTATATTTCATTACCATTTAAAAAAAGTTATATTAACTATGTTTTAGCAATATAGTTATTCTATAAAAAATTGTTATCGTAATTTCAAATAAACCGGTATACTGCATTTTGATTTGCGCAAACTCTCTAGTAAAACTAAGCTACGCGGTACGGTTAGATATCTACCTTCGTTAGTAGTTTCGAATTTACAATTTTGACGTAGACAGAGCGCTAGTCGTAGCAATGAAGCAGATGACGGCGACCGAATGGAGAGTGTAGAAAGCTTTTTGTCACAAACTTTTTATTTACCTTCGAGACATCATCGTATGAAAAAAGGTGTTTTTGTTGGTGGATTTTTTTATTTTCTGAAGTGATCTTTTAAAAATTCAATATGTTGATGTGTTTAAAGAAGACAATGTGATCCTCGTTTGTTTGTTAGTGTCGTGAGAAATGTCAAAAGGGAGCAGTGAAAAAATAATAAAGGTAAATGTGCACTTAAATGCACATTCACCCTAATAAAAATTGCTGTGAAAAAATAATAGATATATAAGAGACTTTTTCGAATGTAAATTTACTCAGAATGTGTTTTAAAAAGACTAACCGAGTACAGTGTTCCACACAAATATGTACGAAATTGGCTAATACTACATAATTCGACTTCTCAGTATTATACTATGTACCCTTCAACTGTAAATAAAAATGAAACGGTTAATAAATCTAAAATATCCTGTATCTATGACAGTCCTTGCGACCCGAAGGACAGTGACTATGAAAAGTTGTTTTGCCCTAATAACGAACTTTCGGAGCCCCCCAAATCTCGGTGTGATAGACTAAAGACAGGTTCTTCCTGTCAAGCTCTTAAACATGCGGTGGCAGCTTTACACCCTTTGGACGATTTCCACAAGGAGAAAATTGGTGAAGGTTTCTTTTCTGAGGTGTTCAAGGTAAATATAAACATCATTACTTTAACCTTAGAATCTTACACTTTAAATTTTTATTGCTTAATTTTTTCAATATCATTTTTTCTGCCAATGCTACTATTGAATGTTTTTTACTGTTATAAATAATTATTGATATCAGCAATTTCCCAGTATTTGTTAATGTGGCTATCTCATAAGTAGGATTGTGATGGTCCAAGTATATAGCTAATGTTAAAATTGTCACAGTTTTCTGTGATCTTCATGTCATTGCTTTTGGTAAAACTGTTTTAAGGAAAAGTATAATATGAATGATATTGGTAAGTATATGGCACAAAGTTATTTTGCCTTATTTAATGGGTTTGTTCAAAACCAACACAGTTCAAACCCGAAAGATGATTTTCCAATCATAAGCAACTATGCACTCTCTTATAAAGTATTTTATCTTCGTTTATATTCATGTTTTTCACATTCATATTTTTCTTTTTATTTTTTACTTTAAAATGCCATATTTCTTTTATAGAGCTATATAGCTTATACAGTCACTTCATTAGGCTTCTTTAAATACAAAATGTCATGGTTTACTAGGAGCATTTTTAGAGAAAATCAAATAGAAAGGAAAAGCAAGGAGGTTGATCATATAAAAAGTAAACAAATAAAACAGATGCTTAGAAATTGAATATGAACACCCAAAACAAATTTTTTTTTGATGCATATCCAGTCTAATGTGTGCAATATTTTGTAATTAATTTTTTCATTTAACTGCCCATTGCATTGCAAAAATATATACATATTTTTTAAATAAAGGCTCCTATTTTTGATATGCTAAAGTATCAATGCTATTACAAAAATGACACAACAAATCCATAAAAGGCTTTAGTTAAGATATGTAACAGTGGTTTTTTCACTCATATATTTGATCTTTATTTCGTCAGTAAGAATTTTTAACAATATGCCTTAGTTATTTTGCAGATACATTGTTTGTAAGAGTACTAATAATAGAAATAAAAAAATTGTTAGTCTGATATTTATATTTATTCCATAGTTTTAATCCTGAGGTGTATTGTCTAAAACCTACACCCTACTGTATGCTCCATGTACTAAAATAATATGTGCAAATTTTCAAGGTTAGAACATATAGACTTTTTGTGAAAATAATATAAATGTAGGTCACCAAATGGTTGTTTTAACCTCGACCATACCATAATAAGTGTACTTAAGGTATTCCATCTACTATGAAATGAGTAATAATACTCCTTTAGCATAAAAACCTGAACAATAAAGTTGTATGAGAGGTAAACAAAAATCTGTAAATAGCTTGGCCAGAAACTGTAGTTTATTTTTGAAACAGGCAATCAACAAATAAGTGGCATGGCTTGGGGAGTTCTAAGGGGGTCTCCAGTAATATATCTATCACAATTTCCAATTTAAAAAAGTTATGTAAATATCATATTTGATTTCTTTTTAATAGTCCTTATATGCAAACCATTTTGGACATTAACAACATAAAAAAATCATTTTTGATTTAAATAATATTCTAAAAACATAATTTGTTATCCATAAATAGTAATTGCAGTATATAAAAAATAATATACTTATTTCTTTGGAAGTAAGTGTCACATTTCCATTTTTTCCTGCTTAGAATAAATGTGCTACTCTTTTTTTTAATGAATATTTGTGAAAAATTATTGAATGGTTTGAGTGCAGTAGTGGAAAATTATTTAGGGTGGTGGTCAACAAGGTCTACATAGCCATGATGATTTCCTTCAATATAAGATGGAACTTGAAGAAGGAGAAAAATTATTAAAATAAATCAAATTCAAAAACATAAAATTAGGTATGTTCTTGCAACTTACTGTTGAAAATGAAAGCATACTAAATATTTATAAACAGTCTTCTGTCATGTGACACAGGAGTAAATTTTACAGGAGAGGTACAAAACATCCTATCTTTAAGACTATTAGGAAAATAAGTGTTTTTATATATTTTTTGCTTTTAAAAACTACTATACAAACTGATGAATATTATAAAAAAATGTTTTTAATTTTAAAAGACCTGGAAACCACAATTTTTTGAAAAAGAGATGGCCTGTTCTCAAAAGGAACTGGTATTAAAAGTAAAAAATAATCATTATAAGTAATATGAATACATAATATTATTTATTACAAACATTAAACTTCTACATTAAATTTAGAAGAAAAAACAAGAACATTTAAAATGAATAAGGATAGTTTAACTTTCTTCTTGTTCTGTTTCTTTGGCACTGGTAGTACGCCATTTACAGATAATGTTGTAGATTGTCTTGTGGTTATCCGGAATGTAGAATGTTGTAGTGGCTTCCTAATTTCTTTAATTTTCTTTGTGTTTATTGAAATTATCCCCTGATAAGCAGGAAGATTTTGAGGATAGAGAACTAACATATTTGGACTGTCTCTTTGTTGAGATTTTAAAAGTTGAAAACATTCCTCAAGAATGCCGTCAATATATGGTTTAGCTAATATGATACCCAATTATTTCAGGGAAAGCTAAATACAAAGTAGGAATTGATACTGAAACTAACCTTTTCGTTTTTGGAATTTCTTTACCAGGTCTTACCAAGGCTTTGGAGCTTTCATGTAGACAAAACTTTCTTTTTAAAGAAATCTGGCCACCATTTTTTATAAGCAGCTACATATGTGTGGGTAACTTGCCTGACATCAAGTTCCTCATGAGTAGACAATTATTCTACACTGACAATTTTACTGAATGTTCATTAAACTAAATTCTAGCAGGAAGAGTGTGGTTTAGCATTATTTAATATATGGGATAACCCCATTAACAGTTTAAATTACAATATACAATATCACAGCTAGAATTCAAAACTTGAAATTACTTATAATATAAAATCAATATCAAAAAGTTTAAAAAGTGAGACTAAAAAAACACATATTGAAAACATTATGGTAACATAGAGCTTGATGGGGAACATTAAAGTTAATCTGGCTTAACAGGTTTGGACAATCAATAAATCCTTGTATGATATTATAAATAAATATAGCTCCTGACATATCATGATGGGTCTTGAGTGAGGGTAAAGGTAATTGTTGTTAGATAGGGAAATAATCATGATTTTCGATAGTACATTGTGAAAATGGTAAGCACAATATCTCAAAAATTTATGCTGGAGTCTTTCTATGGTATCAATATTGTTCTGAAAATAGGTTGATCAAATAACTAAACATTATTCCAAAATAGTTTTAACTAAGCTTGTTATATACACTAATCTTGTTGAATCAATGGAGAAATACTTTCAATTCTTAGTAGTGAAACCGAGAAGTTTAGATGCCTTTATTGAAATAGTGTATATGTGGTCACAGAAAGTAAGCTTTTCATTGAAAATAACACCCAAATCCTGAATAGAAAAAATATAATTCAGTGGCTAATTATTAATAGTATAGCTTTTTTCAATTCTATTTAATTTACGAGAAAAACTTATAAAACGACATTTTTTTACATTTAATTGGAGTTTATTCTGATAGCACCAATTTTGTCTGTTTTTGTTGTTTAGTCTGTCTAAGTCATCTTGCAACAAGGCTTGATCTTTTACGCTATTTATAGCTTTTCAAAATTTCAAGTCATCCGCCAATATTAGACATTTGCTATTTAGGAAACAAGTGATATCATTAACGAAGATATTAAATAGAAGTGGAGAAGTGTGGTCTCCTTGCGGAACTTCAGATGTTACTGAGATACTGTCAGACATGATTTGTTGTTGAATTTCTGTTATTTTGCTGATTTGTTTAATAGCAGGCAATAATTTTCCAATAATCGTATTTTTCAAGCTTCTTCAATGATATTATTACGTAGTTGTATTGACTTAAACAACTAGCTATAGGTGACTTAGTTGATTATAACTTATTTTATTGCAGTTCATCAAACTCTTAGCTCAGCCTTTCTGTTGAGGCTCTATGATAATGTTTAGGGTATAGTATTGGTAGATATGCTGGAATACACACAATGTGACTAATTTATACAATATTGAAAGTCAAACCCTTGAGCAGTACTGGGCTGTGTGTGTGTGTGTGTTGATTCTTCTGTATTGAAAAAGTTGTTCTTTCAATATGAAATGATGGTATTTTCTGCGAATTAGAAATAACATGATTAAATAATATTGTTAAGTACTTATGAACACTCCACATCTTCTTAATCCCGAAGTTCTACGCCTGGCCCTGCAGATTTCTAGTTATGAAAGATTTTGAGGACATTTTCAACTTCTTTAGTAGTGAAGGGCGAAGGGAAACTTCTTCATAGAAAATATGACTATAGCTGTTAAGAGTAGCTGGCGTTTAAAGTTAATTTTCCCAAAATAAATGCAATATATTTCCAAAAAAAATTATTTTCCATAAATATCTGATGTCTCCACCACTGGCGTAAGAAACGAAATAAATATCTCAAAAATTGTATTTAGGAATCTAGGTAATTTGGTTTCAAATACAAACTACCTGCTAATGCGTAAAGTGTAATTGGATGAAATTTTGGGGCAAATAAACAGATAGCCAAAACTATTTTTGTACCATGTCACAGATAAATAAGTATTCTTGCTGTTTAATATACTGAGTTGGTTGCTAGGAAGCAGAAATGTGCCATTTTCAATAGTTTTAAAACGAATGACATTTTTAGCACTACATTTTGATATAGAAAACTAACTAGCTACAGTGTTTTTTAATAATCATTAAAAATTTCTGTAATTCATTTTATAGAGGGCGACGTATTAAGATCTTCGTTATCTTCCGATTTCCAGTCTTCATCTGATTCTTTCATTCCATAAATCACCTCATTTACGTGACTTTTTCATTTCGAGCAACATACTTTTCGATTATTTGACAATATTTAAATACAATTTTTCCTCTAGAGATGGATTGGTCGAAGTGGTGTGCTTGATTGGCCATCAAGATCATCCGACTTGCCACTACTTGATTTTTTCTCTGGGGTTACCTGAAAAACCACGTTTATGTTAACAGATCAACTAACTGACTTAAATAAGTTAAAAGATCGCATACGTCGTGAAGTGTAGGGAATTACTGTAGAAATTATCAACAATTCTGTTTGGAGCTTTCATGATAGATTGTCATTGTCAACATACAATAAATAAAATTGACGGCATTTTGAGCATTTATTTTAATGCAGATATTGTAATTTCAGTTGTTCAGATTAATGTATTGTAAATTTCCTTCAAATATTTAATTAATTATTCAGTATTATGTCACGTAACTAGAATTTTTGAAAAATGGAAGAAATAAGCGTTTCTAAAATATATCACGCAATCTAAGTTGCTATTTAGGAAAATACAAAATGGCGGCAATACAGGAAACGTCACATCATGCACACTTGAAAGATCCTCTAAAAAATACACAATCTCATTTCGTATCTCACAATTTCATAATTATAAGTTTATAGATTTCAAAGATAGCACCTTGTTGCCAGACTTTTCGCAACCCTGTACATAAAAGTGCGTTGGAAGCATAGGTCTTCACTAAAAACACATGAAAGAAAAACCGTATTGATGGGATCAAAAAATCTATAAGATTATAGTGGGCTAAATATATAAAACCTTAGAAAACAAATAAAATCAACCAAAAATATTTATTTAATTTTCAAATATTCATCAGCACTTGTTAATTTTAAAGCTGTGCAAGTGATTGGATTAAAATGACCTGTAATCAATTTCTATCGTCATGGATATATTAACGAAGATTATCAAGTAAATATATATATATATATATATATATATATACAAAAATTTCTTTACGAGACTGCAGTTGTATTTTTTTATTACTTTTTAATATCATTTAAGCATCTTTTATCTCGTCACTTGCAAAAAGTACAATGATGCCTTTATAATCACATTGTGATACAATTATTTGCATATCTGAGATTAAAAAAATGAAGGCCATGAATTTCATCAATCATATGTACAAGGATGTTTAAAAAACTGTGTAGATGGTACAAACTTAAGATCGTTTATTTATAACTTATTGTTTATTATTATAGATATAAGAACATTAAGTAGAGAAATATCACAAATAATAAAAAATAAAAATAAGACAAGAAGTGCTACTTATCAGCAAAACCTTAACACGTTCAATGCTGACCTATACTTAAGAAATTTATCTCATGGCTGACTTATAAAACGTAAATTATGATTATCAAAATGAAGTTATATGGATCATTTATTTATTAATTAGTGCCATGATTTTAACCTTATATTAAAAAATGAAGGTCACGGATCCGTGCCATGAGTTGCGATAATGAAAATTTATATAAAGTGGCTGAGTCTCACGGCTCTGTGACGCTAAGATGTCATAAAAAAGTTATATGGAGTGGAACAAAAGTTTGGAAACGCCTCATTATCTCTTAAATGGATGGTCCGAATTATACAAAAATAGGGATACACCTATTTTGCAATATGAAGATTTCAAATTTGATGCTTGCAATGTTGCCAGATTTACCATTTTTCTGATATTAGTAATTTTGGTTTTTTAAATACAACATCATGTGTATTGTATTTACCTTTATTGAAATCTCCAGTTCAATACCAGTTCAATACCAGTTCAACTTAATACAATACTTTAGATTTTATGTAGTGAAGAATATCTTAAAAAGATAAAACAAGACCCTTCTTCTTCTTTTGGCATCATAACCATGGATGGATCTTTGCCTGTCTGGCTATGTCCTTCCATTCAGATCTCTCTTGGGCCCTTCTCCGCCATTGTCTTATATTCCTGGTTTTCAGGTAGTCTTCCACGTCATTCAACCATTTCGTCCTGGGCCTTCCTTTTTCCGCCTTCCCAATGGCTTCCACTGTATCATCTTCTTTGTCGTTTTCGTGTCTTCTTGTCGCTGAACATATCCCAGCCATGACAGTATTTGAGTTTTCACAAATCTTACAATGTCATACCCTTCATTCAGTTCATTAACCTCGTCGTTTCTCCTGATTCTCCATGTGCCGTCTTCCTCTTGTACCGGACCATATACCTTTTTCAGTATCTGTATCTCGAATGTCCTGAGTTGGGCTTCCCCTTTTTTCGTAATAATTTCGATGTCATCAATCTTTTATTAGCATAGTATGTACGATTTCCACTGGAAATACGTGCATTAATTTCGCTACTTACGGAATTCTTCTGATTGATTTCTGTGCCCAGATATGTGAAGGCATCCACACGTTCAATAGTATAGTTGCCTATTGCTATATTATTTTCATTCTCAGGTGGTCATGTACTTAGTTTTTGTTTCGTTTATTTTAATCTCTCTTTTTTGTGCTTCAGGATCAATTTCCTTGAACGTTTCCATTAGTCGTGTCTTGCTTCTACTAATAACGGCGACATCGTCTGCATATGCTGTAATTTGTACTGTTTAGGTGTTTATATGGCCGGTTACATTGGTTTTTCTGATGACTGCTTCAAGAACTAGGTTGAACAGCATGGTTGAAAGTGCGTCTCCCTGTCTCACCCCCCATGTTGATGTCAAACGGGGGAGACAGTTCTATATCTACTCTAACTGCGGCTTTTGAACCCTGCAACTTAATTTTTATGAGACCGATATATTTTTTTGGTATACCTAGATTTCGGAGGTCTTCCAGCATTTTGTCTCTTTTCACACTATCAAAGCTTGTTTAAAGTCTATATAGATATATAGGTCTATGACGTATTCATAAGCTTTCTCTTGTATTGTTCTAAGGATGACTATGTTGTCTGTAGTCGCTCTATTTGGTCTGAATCAATTTTGATAATCACTAAATATATTTTCGGAGTATTCTAACAATCTAGTGTAGATAATGCCAGAAAGGATTTTGTATATTACATTTAGCAATGTAATTGGTCTGTAATTCTGGCATTCCTTCTTATCTCCTTTTTTATATATTGGCTCTATAAGACCAACTGCCCATCCCTCCGGTATTTGCTCCTTGGTTTATACCAACTTTATCAGGTAAAGGATTCTTCCCTAGAGTTCTGGTCCTCCGAATTCTGCCGAAACTCCGTCCGTTCCTGGCGCTTTACTGTTTTTTAGTTTCTTTCTTATTTGAACTATTTCTTCATAACTCGGATTTTCAATGTGCTGCCCCGCCGTAAAATATATTGTCTCGTTTTGATCATTTCCATTGTCTTAGTAGTTCTCCGTCCTTGTCTTTGCATATTGACAATTTTGGTCTAAATGGCTGTGTGCTTTCTTTTATTCTTTTATATTATTTTCTGCTCTCGTGTCTGTTGTTATGTTCTAGGATTTCTTGTATATGTTTTTTCAAAGCCTCTCTTTTTTTTCTTCTGCATATTTTAGTCACTCTTATTCTCTTTTCGTTATAAATTTCTCTGCTATTTCTTGTGTTTCTTTGAAGTTGGTTAAGCCTAGCTTGCCTTTTTTCCTCTACTGCAGTGCTGCATTCATCATCATACCATTCCGCATTTCTCCGACATTTTCTTTCGACAGTTTCCTCTGCAGATTCCGTTATTATTGTTTTTAATTGTGTCTATTCTTCCTCTGCAGTATCTTCCTCTCTGATTCCGTTGAGTTTTATTTGGAGAGTATTTTGATATTCTTGTGTCTTTGTTGGACTATTGAATCCTTCAACATTCCATTTTTTAATTTGGCTATTTTTCCCTTTTGCCACTGTCGCTATTTTCTGTCGCAATTTTACCCCCACAAGATAGTGATCTGAGTCAGAATTCGCCCCGCGATACTTTATGACATTAGTTATGTCTGTTGCCCATCTCTTTGAGATGAGGATGTGGTCAATTTGATTGGCTTCATTGGTTCTGGTATTTTCCATGTTCCTTTATGGATATATTTTCTTTGAAAGTTAATTATTTGCTGTTGTAAATTGTGCAACCCTAAGTCCATTTTGACTGGTTTCATTATGCAAACTATGTTTCCCAAATATGTTTACGAAAGTTTCTTCTTTCCCCAGTTTAGCATTAAAGTCGCCTGATGTTATAACAGCATCGTGTCTTTGGATTTTATCACATACTTCCTGAAGTTCTTCATAGAATTTTTCAACCTCGTCTTCATCAGCCTCATCCGTCGGTGCATATACATTAACCATTGTCACGTTATGCAGCTTACCTTTGAGTCTTATGGTGTAAATTCTGTCTGATATTAGTGTAAATGCGATAATGGCTTTTCGCAGTCTTTTGGCTACTTCTTTTGGGGTCCCAAAATTAATATTCTCGGCAAAATTCAGCTTGTTCGTATGGTTTTTAAAGGTTCAGTGGCATTTTCGTCGCTGACGACTGGAGTATTTATTACTTGGTAATAGAATAAATTCTTCTAATTTATTAAAATAATATTCTAAATGATTAGAAGAATTTTTTGTATTACCAAGTAACAAAACAATAATTTGTTAAGAGTTATATATTTTTGCTTATTTTAAGAAGATTCCAGAACGTTTCTGGCCGTAAATTTACAGACTATTTTACTTGATTCTTAAAATGAAATTCTTTCTATGTTTGCTTAGCCCAGAAAAGTATTTTGGTTTAAGAAAGATAAGTTTGTTCCTTGTTTTGCCACCTTGTCAGAAATAGCATTTCCCATGGTCCCTTTATGAATTGGCACCCACGTCAAATTTAACTGGTTGGTTGCTGCAAATTTCTTAAGTTACTATCTACAGCTCCAAACTAGTTTTGACAAGTAAAACACCTTAGAGCCCATAAAATCTCTTGGCTTTCTAAAAAATATGTACTTAGACAGTTGTTCTACTGATATCTCCACTTAGGATTTGCTGATCACTGATGTCTATGACGTGTATTATTGGGTGAAAGATAGTTGGGGCGCGTTCCTAACATTTAACACTTAACTGACTTAAGTTCTGGTTCACCCTTAACAACCATATTTGTGATTTTTTTTAACCACATACTGTTCTATGACATACAACTGTGTGACATAGAACTTAACTGTCAGAGTTTTCAATGAAACTTTCTCCAGTAACCTTCAGTGACTAATCAAGTCACGCGTTTTAGCATTTTTGTTTTACCTCGTATATATTAAAAGACTGAAAAATATTCTCAATCTTTTTGCGTCGCTGAGATTGATAATATAAACATTTTTAGTATGTTTATAATAATTTTAATTGTTATTTCTTTTGATATTTATTCCGCCTATTAGATATTGCGCAGAAGATAAAAAGGAATCTTTCCGCTGATGCGGGCAAGAGACTGTTTTTGAGAAAATGAGATCACTCTACGATGGACCGCCAAAGCACTTGGTTTTATTGTTTTAGTCTGGATTTTCTTCTTAAAATTCGTTATTCGTTTTTGTCATCGGAAAATAGTGTAAAGTGTAGTAGCAGTTATAAAAAAATAGGAGAAGCAGATTCGGTTCGAAAGAGATAAGATCTCGTCATGTAGTTTTCAAAACCGGCAATTTTTTGCTTAATTTCATGAGTTAGGAGGTCAATCTCAAATTTCTATTTGGTAGTCTTTGTTTAGTGAGTTAGTTAATCACCGTCTTGTTGGAAGCTGTAGTCCATGACAAGGGTTTTAAAAATACAGCGCTTCCAAGGTCTCAAGAGGTCCACATGGTTTTAAGTGAGAATTAATCAGCCGATTTTTGAGGAATACATTTTGTTATCATCCCGGATAATCAGAAGCCCAACTCAATGTTTGACCTTCCCCAAGATTTGTCCATTTTGGGTCTTCATGGCTCCATCCAGATCGTTTGCAGTTTGTGTGGAAGGCATTTATTTTTAATCCTTTTAGCTATAAACTAGAATTATTGGAGCGGCATTTTAATATGTCTACGCTTTTAGTACCGCGCTTTTAATGATCTAATTGTGCAAAAAATTTCAAATGAATGCGAGAATGTATTTTAACGTTTTGTTACACTTACTTTTCCAAAATTTGTCTATAAAATTGCATATTTTTATGTGCAATTCATGGCAAATTTGCATATTATCTTGGTATCCAATTTAAACGTTAATTTGTCGCCAGATTAAAACATTAAAGTATCAACAGAATCGTGTCCCAACAACGCTAAATCACAGTAAAATAACAGATATATACGAGGTAGGCAGTGTAAGTTATTGACCTGCTAAAAAAAGTATGGAATGACAACTTATACTTACACACAACGCAAAAGTCTAAGGATATTTTAATAATTTGACAATACCAATGACAGAAATTTCGTGACCATATAAATTTGCTTGTATAACTATACTACTACTACTTATACTATAATTTTTGATAGACACTCACTTCTTATCAAAAAAAAAATTGCAAAAAATATTGCAATTGATAGCAATACGTGTTTTAGAATGTTTTTTGACAAAAAAATCGACATTTTTTATGTTTTGTTTATTTTAAATTTTAGTCACTTTATACCATTTTTGCTTAATAGGCGAGTTAAAGATATTGTTTACTTACCATGCAACGACAACATTTAACGTTGGACGAGATGAATAGAACCGTGGGCCTCCTTCAAGCTGGTATGCGACAAACTCAAGTTGTTGACCGGCTGGGTGTCTCCCAAAGCGTCGCAAGTCGTTTGTGGCGTCGGTTTAGAGACACTGTTAGTCCAGCCGAGCAACATCCAGGAAGTGGTCGCTCTACAACCGTCGCTCAAGACCGATATTTAATTTTAAATGCCAGAAGGCAGCCAACAATCACAGCACCCGAGCTGGTTAATGAATTACAGCTTGCACATAATGTAACAATTAGCAGCAGTACTGTGAGGAATCGTCTCCATGAAGCCAATATTCGTAGTTGGCGACCACTGAGATGTCCACCTCTATCTAGAGGCAATCGCGCTGCAAGATTTACCTGGTGTCAAGAGTTTCAGAATTGGACTGACAATGACTGGGCCACAGTTTTGTTTAGTGACGAGTCTAGATATGGATTTCATCCAGATTCTCGTCGGACAAGAGTTTTGGGGACGACCCGGAAATGGAGAACGATTACGACATCTTCAAGAAGTGTATGCATACAGAGGTGGTACATTAATGGTATGGGGCGGAATCATGATTGACGGAAGAACTGACCTCATTTTCCCACGTGGCTTTCTCACAAGTCAGCAATATTTGGACACTATTCTCGAACCTGTTGTGTGCCCGTTTGCTGCTGCTGTTGGAGAAAATTTTTACTTTATGCATGATAACGCTCGACCACATGTTGCGCATATTGTAACAAACTGGTTGGATAACGAGGGTATTGATGTATTGCCGTGGCCAGCACAATCACCGGACTTGAATCCCATTGAGCATGTATAGGACATGCTTCAACGAAGAATTACTCCACATATGGGCAATATCTACAATGAATTTCAATTATAAGAGCTTCTGAGAGAACAATGAACACAACTACCTCAAGCAGACATTAACAATGTGATTCGGAGCATGAACAGTAGATGTAGAACTGTGATAAACCAACGTGGTGGCCATACTTCATTTTAAGTTTATATTTCGTATTTTTGACATTTTATGGTGGTATGTGAAACATGGGTGATTTGCAATATATTTTTTTTGCTCAAATTTTATGTTCTTCATTTGCAATTTATGGTTTTTGACATATTAAACAACAATTTAAACTACACATTTTGTATTACTTTTTTTAAGTTGATTACAGATAAACAAAATACGTCTATTTATAAAAATATCCCTAGACTTTTGCGTTGTGTGTTTTATAACAATACAGTAATAAATATAATTTAATATTGTTGAAAAATAGTAAAGTTTTTAGTTTGAACGTCAAAATATTTTATTACGAACTCATTGTCGTGCTTAACTCATCCTCGTAGTACTGTTAGAAGATAAATACGAGGTATGTTCCGAAAGTAATCGATAACTCTTCCCGAACCTGCCATATCTTACAAACCAGTTATCAATAAGAAGCAGCTGTGATGCTTTTATTTACATTGTCCTTTTTTTCCATGTAAGAACCTGTTTGATGCTTGAAAATTTTCTCAAAATTGTTAATCAGTATTTGGATATTGTAAATATGCTTTTTAAATTTAATAAAGTTGGTTCATCTCATATCGCAAATTTTGATAGGTCAAACAATGATTTTGATACAAACTCTTTGTATCAAAATCATAATAATTGACTAATGAACTTCGCTTAAACGGCAAGGTCACCGTAAAATTTTCAAAAAAATCTTTTTCGCTCTTTGCTTCGAAAATTCTTTAGCCTTCTATAACAATGGGAAATAGTTTTATATGCATACAAAACTTTTTTGAAGCTTTAGAAATTCCAAGCTCTTTCCAGAGCCCCTCGGACTACTGAGAAATGACTACATGCGAAATGATACATGTAGATCGTTAAGTACTGGATGGAAACAACCTAGTGAATTTCCTTTTTGATTTCTCACTTTTCTATGACACTAACAAATGTCGTTAGAAGGTCTAGTTTATGTTCATTTACCAGTACATGTCCAATATTCCCTACGTTGGTTGTAATTGGAGTCAATAGTTTTTCCAAAACTGCAATTCTAAATTGCTGGATTGTTAGTTTCTTACCAGAAAATTTGTTAAAAATATTATGGGCATGTTGTAAATGTATCATAGCATCTACACTCCTAGCGGAGTGAGTGCCACCCTCTTTGGGCTCTTCCGATGCATTCGTCGCGGGGGGAATCAATCCGCATTAACATTTTGGTTTTAAAATTGGTTGCGTGACTTGGCGTCTTATACAATATTTCTCCATTCTTTCCTGTTTTTGCTTATGGTTTTCCATTCTCTAACTCCCATCTTCTTAAGATCCGCAATTATCTCGTTTACGGTCTTCCTCGTGGTCTGCTTGATACTGGTCTCCATTAGGCTGTTTTCTTGATAACTGCTTCTGGATTTCTCCTTTCGTGATGTCCCATTCATCTGAGTCTCTGTGCCTTGATAAATCTGACGATGTCTTCTCCTTTCAAAAGTTCTCTTACTTCGTAGTTCATCAATTTTCTAAATTCATTATTACCTAAGTTTAGTGGGCCTGCTATTCTCCGAATGATTTTTCGCTCTAGGATCCTCAATCTTTTTGTGTCAGGCACATTGCTTCAGCACCTTATGTGATTACTGATCTGCTGCTCTGTAAATTTTCAGTGTAGTATTCTGAGTAAGCTTGTTATCTTTGAAGAAGTTGTATTTACAGCAAGTTCTGTTTCCTGCCAGAATTCTTTCATTGATTACTATTCTTTATCATTAGTTCCATTAACGGAGACCTCAAGATATTTACAGTGTTCTATCTTTTTAAACTCATCATCATCATTCTGGCTTTACAACCCTACGTGGGTCCTAGCCTCCTCAAGAATTTCTCTCCAGTCGTCCCTATCCATCGCCTTTCTTCGTCAAGCACATATTCTCATATTTCTCATGTCTTCATCGATGTTATCAAGGAACCTTGTTCTGGGTCTTCCTCTTCTTCTCTGACCAATGGGTCTATCAAGGAGCGTTTTTCTAGCTGGGTCATTTTGTTCCGTCCTATACACCTTAGACGTCCCATCTTAATATGTTTTATGATATCAGGTTTCTGGTATATTCTATAAAGTTCGAAGTTGTATCGTTTTCTCCACATTCCATTGTCATTCACTGCTCCATAGATTCGCCTTAGTACTTTTCTTTCGAAACATCCTAACATGTTTTGATTATTTTTTGTTAGAGTCCAGGTCTCTCAAAATAGCATCTGTTGGCCGTGCAAATTCTGCGGTTTATCTCTGCGGTGGTATTTTCGATGACGTCGTTTTCTATAACGAGTGGTCGTAGGATTTGTGATTGCGTGCTTATTTTCATACCGGTTACTCTCTATCTGAGGCAGCACACCGCGCCCAGGAGAGAGAAGAATGGATAGCAACCATTCGTCAAATATCATAACTTCACCACATCCTTACGAAGGATAGAGGAGGAGGAGGCTTATTTTCATATCCTTCGTTTTGTTGGTGTTCATTATTAAACCTATTTTTGTAGCTGATTCTTTTAATGCTACATACGCCTCTCGTACAGCGTTTTCCGTTATCCCAACAATATTTATATCATCAGCATAGGCCAGGATTTGCACTGATTTATTATATATTGAACCAGTGGTTGTGATTTGTGACATACGTATTACTTATTCCAGAGCCAGATTGAACAGCGTACTGGATAGAGGGTCTCTTTATCCATAGAGGGTCTTCAGTTCCCCCTGAATTCGTACTCTAAACACCATCTGTGAGTAGTTTGACAAGTTTTCTACTTCTACTCAAACTGCGGCGATGTCAGTTCTCTACTTAAAATAATGTATACTCTGAACGCACATGAGTGCCGTCCGCATATTGTAAAATTTTAAAAGGACACACATAAGCGCTTTATGCAACGAAAGGGTTAAGAAAAAAGGTTTTTTTCTCTAGATTCAAATTTCCGTCAACTATTACTGGCTGCATATTCTCCATTTTGTGTATTGAATAAATATATTTTCTTAACACTTAAAGATTATTAAATAATGTCTGAATATTACTATCATCCCCGTACTTTCCATATAAAAGAACCACAATAAAGGCCTTATTTTATGCGTAGGACTCGCAAATGTATAACTATCTCAATATTTCTTGTGAACATGCTTGAAGTTTTATGCGTTTCTTCGTTGAGAACTTGTGACTCTCACCTCGTATGTAATAAAATGCAGTACGGAACAAAACAACTCACCTTACAGCTGTTACATTTAAAAAAGTCGCCATATGATGATTTGTACTGAAAGTCATACCAGGACGAATTAAAAAAAATTAACAACCTAATAACTATCTTTTTACGGTCTTGTTTAGAACGGCACTTTTACGTTTATTAACTAACAGGATTTAACGAGATTTTAATAAATCTCTCAATACAGATCGGATTATGTATACGTTAAACAATAAAAAACTACGGCGACGACTTGCATTTGCACAATTTATCATCGAGTTTATTTTAAATTTAAATGGTTTCATTTAGATAATAATTGTTCTGAACGTCGATATTTTATATATTACCATTTTCTATTATATAGATGACCTGTCTCCTATTCACATGAATACATAATAAAATGTAGGGACACGAGGACGGTATACTCTGTGATCTTTGGAGATATTTGGAGAATATAATAATATAATGTGTAAAAAATTACCTGAAATTTAATTTATAAAATATATAAGTATTTATTTATTTATTTAGCGTATGGACTTTCACAGTACGATAAATATACAAATACAATAATATATACATATATATTAAATATATTATTTAAACACTAAAGATAGAATGAATGACACTAAATATTAATGTCCAATTGACATAGCCATTCAATTGCTTCTGGGGAACATTCCGCAAAGTCCTGGAGGTTTCCACGGTAGGCACGATTCAAGCAGTCTGAAACACAATGGCTTATGGTCTGTCTAGATTGTCCGCAATCGCACTGTGGACTTTCTGCACGACCCCATCTGAACAGCGAATCAGCACATTTACCATATCCGGTACGTATACGATTAAGCCTTGCCCAAGTGGACCGGGGCAGATTTGATCCGATGAAACCCTGAGTTGGGATGGATATCTTAATATAGTCCGATTCTACTGTTGGCATCCATCTTGATATAGTCCGATTCTACTGTTGGCATCCATCTTGTTGTCCATTGCCTATGTATATCATAGGAATTACCAATTTTTCGGGCAGATCGTATTGGAGGATTTCTAGATCTCAGTCGCTGGTGCTCTTTTGAGATGTCTGGGATATCTTGATGTATTGGTAATTGTACGTTGGCTACAATTTTCTGGTACTCTCTCACTAATGCTGCTGTACGGCGTAGATCTGGTGGAGCAATATTGCTCAGAGTAGGCAGCCATCTCACTGGCGTTGGTTTTATTGTTCCAGTGATTATTCTCATGGTTTGGTTAAGTTGGACATCGATTTTGCTTGTATGTGCACTATTTATGAAAAAACCAAAGCTAGAGCAGAGGTCCGAAGAGTATCTGCAGAAGCACCCCAAGTTGTTCCAGCAAGTTTTGATATTAAGTTATTTCTTGTTCTTAGTTTACCAGCTGCATTTGTAAGATGACTTTTGAAGGTGAGTGTTCTATCAAGTGTGACGCCTAGATATTTGGGGTTGTTGTTATGTTTGATAGCTGTATCATTTAGAGTTACATTGAGAGTATCGCCCGCAAGTTGATTCGACAGGTGAAAGAGACAGGTTTCAGTTTTGCTTGTGTTAGGACGTAAGCGCCAGTTCTTAAAATAGTTACTTAGTGTAGTTGTCCTCGTTTAGAGCTCGTTCTTCTGCTTCTTTAATATTATCTTGGAAGCCAATGGTAAGGTCGTCAGCATAAGCAAATTGTCTCGATTTTGTTTCAGGTATATCTGCTGTATAAAGGTTAAATAATAAAGGAGCTAGCACTGAGCCTTGAGGTAAGCCGTTGTTAAGTTTTCTAACGTTACTCTGTGCATCATTCATATATACCTGAAACAGTCTGTTAGTCAGTAGATTGTTTATCAGCTGACAAGTTTTGAGGCAAGGTATGATTTTCATCAGCTTATAAATAAGGCCCTCTCTCCACACAGTGTCATAGGCAGCCGTGAGATCTATAAATGTTATGGCAGATTTTTCGCGCCTTTCAAAGCCAGCTTCAATAAATGTAGTTAAGGACAGCACTTGGTCACAGCAACTTCGTCCTCTTCTAAATCCAGCTTGTTGTTGTATAAGTATTATTACATCATTGATATAAAATGAAAAAAAATATATGTTGATTTTTCGGTAGTTTCGGAGGGGTGATAATATTATGTCATCATTATTAATACTGCGACAGTCTATTCCAGCCAAATTAAAAAAAGTAAATTTTTACGGTGACTTAATTTTTCCGACGTTTCCCATATTTCCCGGCCAGTGAAAACTATGTAGTTATTCATATTTGGACGAGCTACCCAGATTAAAAAAAAAGAGACTTCTAGCTGCAGTGGAAGCCGAGATAATGTAAATTTTTCCTACGTGTTTCAATTTGAAGTTCCGATCTCGAAAAAAAAAAAAGAAAACGGAGCTGAAACAGTTATCCCCTCCACTTTCGTTTCGAATAGCTGTAAGTTTCGAAAAATTGGATGAATTTTATAGCTATAAGTTTCATTATAAAGTTTAGATTTTTATTCACAATTCGTGCAAAATTTACTTCTTAATGTTTATAAACAATTGAGACATGATTTTTTTTTTAAAATAGTCCCTAACTTCATTCCTATTGGTCAGAGAAGGTTTTTATTTAATGTGAGTTTTTTTACCAGTTATCCAATGGTTGTACGTACAAGTCTGTAGCTTGAAAAACATAGAAGTTATTACAATTGTTTATAAGTAAAAAAACGTCGGTTATTTCTTTTTCTACTTTTACTTTTATTGTGTTGTTTTGGTAGATATATTCTATCGTTTTGATTATTCCTAGAGATATCTCTCTTGCATACAGTAAGTGAATAACGTCTTTTAATTTGACCCTGTAAAATGCCTTCTTAAGGTCCACGAAACATAGATATGCCGGTTTGTTGTATTCAAATGATTTCTCTTGCACTTGCCTCATTATAAATATATCGTCGGTGCATAATCTTCCCGAACTTTGGTTGTTAATTTTAGTGTTGTGTTTAACAAATTAATTCCTCTGTAATTTTCCGGGTTAGATTTGTCTTCCTTTTTGAAGAGAGGTATTAGGATGCTTGATCTCCATTCTTGAGGAATTCTTTATTGTTTTATTATTTTTTGGATTAGTTTTAATAGTTGCTTGGTTAGATCTGGTCCTCCGTACTTTAGGAGTTCGTTCGGTATTCTGTCCTCTCCTGGTGATTTTCTATTTTTTAATTTCCTTAATGGTTCCTTTACCTCTTCCTCCTCAATATTTATTTCTTCGTTTGTCCTCACCTCTGGTGTTGGTGGGTCATTATCGTCACCTTTAGCAAATAGGGATCGAAAGTATTCTACCCATGTTTCCTTCTGAATGTGTTTCGTTTTTATTAGTTCGTTCATCTCTTTTCTTTTCCTTTGATCATTCTCCATATTTCTTTTTGTGTTCCGTAGAAATCGTGTTCCATCTGTTTTGGGAAACTCTGCCAGTGTTCCTTTTTTATTTGTCTAACTAAAGTCTCCGTTTCATTCCTGATTCGTTTATAGTGGTTATATGCCTGTTGTGTTCTGTATTGTAAAAATGATTTCTTCTTTTCTTCAAATTTTGTCTTCAATTCTTCTCTAAACCATGGTGTTTTCTTTTTTGATATGATATTGATTTTTACTTTCCTCTCTCCAATTGATTCTGTTGCTGCGTTAATTATGTTATTTTTGAGTTTTTTTTCCAGCTTTCATTGATGTTATCGTTTTCTAATATTTTATTCCCAGCGATCTTCTCTGATATTCTTTTCCTGTATAAGTATTCCGTGGATTCCGTATTTAGTCCTTCGACTTTAATTTTTGTTTGTGTTGGCGCCGCTCTCTTGGGTGGGAAGTATTTCAGGATGATTCTTATTTTACATAATACTAGGGCTATGGTCACTACCTACATCTGCTGAGTTGAGGCATCTTACATCGATTATTTTCGATGGATGTATATCTCTGTTGGTTATAACATAATCTATCATAGATCTTTGTCCACGGGTGTTATTAAATGTATATTTGTGTTGGTCTTTGTGGTCAAAAAATGTGTTGTTTATTCTTAATTCGTTATTCGTGCAGTAGTTGATCATCAGTTCTCCATTTTCGTTTTTAACATTCTTGTTATATTTTTGTTTACTACCGGGTACTACTTGATTGCATATTCGAGCGTTAAAATCCCCCAATATTATCATCTTTCCTCTGATTTGATCTACTATTTGTTGTAATTGGCCATAAAACACTTCCCTTGTTGTTTAAAGCTTGTTATTTTCTGGGCCGTATACTCCGATGATGTTCAGGTATTCCTTCTCCATTCTTATCTTTGCTGTTACTATTCTTGCTGATATATATTGGCACTCTTTGATGTCATTTTGGTACCTTATGAGGAGAATTGGTGTTATAAATTAGCAACGATTGGCAATGAATACGAGTGACTGTCGAAATATACTACAGCAGATCAAGGACTGATGACAATGAATAGGCCTGAAAAGAAATAATTTTAGTGGGTAGCGTTGTTTTATGTTATTGCGTTATTGGTAAATGTCGCCGTCGGTCGTCTACATATTTAATGCTATTGATGTTATTTCACTTTACAATATACCTTCTGTAGAGCTTTCTGATTTTGAAATATATTCTGAAAGTAATAAATATTCAATATTTCAGACGATATCTTTCTTTCTCATAATACTAAAACTCAATCTTTTCTGGGATTTGTGTGACACCATCTGAAATGATGGAACTACCATTTCCGTCATATTTTACCAAAGAAAGTGCACTTCGTTTTTTCTTACAAAAACAAGTATTTTAATTCTGGAAAGAGCAAAATGTGTTTAATACTTATGTTAATAGCCTCGTATAAATGTAAATTTCTTTGAAAGAAGTGTTAAGTTTTGCACAATTCGCAAATTCGATACAGAGAAATCGAAAACATGCATTAAGCATGTGTTTATTGCGTAAGGTCAACACCCTGTTCGGTGACGTTTATTTTCATTTTATAACAATGAATTTCTTAAATATAAATATTTAAGAAAAAAAGTAGAACTGTCTACGTCCAATTTTTCCGCTGTGTTCAATAAAAAGAGTATATTTTCGTTGTTTTATATATATATATATATATATACAAGGATTTCCACAGTTTTCACTGTATTCCTTCACTCAACCGTTTTCTCCAATTTTTCCTGTTTAGCCAGTCCCCTTCCTGTAGGTTTCTTCTACTCATTGCTTCGTCCACCTCATCTCTGAAAGATCTTCGGGGGCTGCCTCTCTTTCTTCTTCCTATCGGGCTCCACTCTGTTATTCTATTTATCCACCGATTTTGGTCTGCTCTTCTGACATGTCCGTACCAGGTTAACCTCTTCTGTTCGATGTAGTCTATTATGTCGGAATTCATTCCCATTCTCCTCTTAATCTCCATGTTATTTATTCTATCTCTTGTAGCTCTGCAGCTTTTCCTTAGGAATTCCATCTCTGTTGCTCTTATTTTGTTTTTGGTTTTCTTATTTATTGTCCAATTTTCACACCCATAAGTGAGGATACTTCTTGTCATGGTATTATATATTTTTTTCTTTGTTTTCATGCTGATGTTCTTATCCCATAGTACCGGGTTCAATTTTCGTATGCAGTCTCTTGTTTGTCCTAGTCTATTTTTTATATCTTCCTCTGTTGTTCCTTTGTTTGATATTATGAAACCTAAATACTTATACTTGTCTGTTCCTTTGATTTGTTTACCTTCGTCTATTTCCAGCTGTTTTATTTCTGTATTCTCCGTTGTTAGGTATTCAGTTTTCTTTAGGTTTATTTCCATCCCATTCTTTGTATATTCCTGCTCCAATTTTCTCATCATAAAACTGAGGTCATCCTCGTCTTGTGCGATCACTATTTGGTCGTCGGCAAAACTTAGCGTATATACATATTCGTTCCTTACTGGTATACCCATTCCTTCGCACTTTCTTTTCCATGGTTTCAGGGTTTTTTCCAGGAATATTTTGAACAGGGTGGGGGATGTGGAGCAACCCTGTAGTAGTCCCTTTGTCGTCTTAAATGGACTGCATATTCTATTGCCCGTTTTGATAGCTACTTCGTTATTCTTGTAGAGTGCTTTTACCGCGTTTATTAATCTTCGTGGAACTTCGATGTCTTCCATTGCTTCCCATAGCTTGGTTCTAGGTATTGAGTCATATGCCTTCTTAAGATCAACAAAAGCCAGATGGACGGATCTATTTTTGGCCATTCTTTTTTCTATTAGTTGTTCGACCGTGTAAATGTGATCTAAGCATGCTTTCCCCGCTGTGAAACCTGCCTGGTCTTCTCCGATTTTATCTTGTATATATATTTTTAATTTTTCCTTTATGGTCTTTCCATACAGTCTGCCTATAGACGATATAATGCTAATTCCCCGATAGTTTTCGCAGTTTTTTCTTTTTTTTGTTTTATACTTAACCTAAATACTGAAGCGCTGCTATAAATTATTACACATTACTACATGTCTAAATGCCTTCTCTTTTCCTCGCTATAGATTTATAATTTCCTATTTATATATCTTTTCATTATAGTTAAAAAACTAGCCAGAAACAAATCACCCGGAATAGATTGATAATCTCACAGCTCAACTATATAAAGAAGGTGTCCATGATACCATCATGGTATTCTAGCAGGTTATAAAAAAAAATATTGACACAGAAATCCTTCCCCAATGATTGAAATATTGGAATACTTTGCACCATACGCAAAAAAGGAGATATCTTTGAATGCTCTAACCACAGAGGAATTACGCTTCTAAATGCAGCGTATAAAATATTTTCCACAGTACTATGTCACCGTATGGCACCATATGCAGAACGGATAGTAGGAAAATACCAGGCTGGTTTCAGAGGTGGTAAATCAACAATTCATCAGATTGCAACCCTGAAACGAAATATACGTAGAGATGATAAAGTTTATCAATGAAGAAAATCTTCAGACGTTAACACTATTATTTAACAAAATA
Organism: Diabrotica undecimpunctata; assembly: GCF_040954645.1. Classification (NCBI taxonomy): domain Eukaryota; kingdom Metazoa; phylum Arthropoda; class Insecta; order Coleoptera; family Chrysomelidae; genus Diabrotica; species Diabrotica undecimpunctata. The sequence continues at coordinate 134,075,831 of NC_092808.1, forward strand.
TATACCACTGGAATATTCCCAGAAGACTGGCTTAGATCGACATTTATACTTATACCCAAGAAAAATAAAGCAAATAGATGCTCACAGTTTAGATTAATTAGCCTGAAGAGCCATTTTCTGAAACTATTACTCAAATTTGGATTTCGTATGGGGCTTGGTACAAGGGAGGCATTATTTGGCCTCCAGATATTACTACAAAAATGCCGAGATCAGCGAAGACGTGTTTCTCTGTTTTATCGACTACGAAAAAGTGTTTGATCGAGTAAAACACACAGAACTCATAGAAACCCTAACGCAACATGGTATAGACCATAACACTGTAGCACTTATTAAAAAACTATATTGGGATCAAATGGCGTAGATCAAAATAGACAATCATCTGACAGCAGAATTGCCAATAAAAAGAGGAGTTCGTCAGGGATGTGTACTTTCTCCACTGTTATTCAATATATATTCCGAAAATATCTTTCAAAATGCCCTCGAAAATATTGAAGAAGAAATAAAAATCAACGGAGATACGTAAACAACTTAAGATACGCAGACGACACCGTCATTATTGCGGACAGTGCTGAGGGTTTACAACGATATCTTGGTTGCTGGATAACAAACGATCTTGACCACGAGGTCGAAATACGTGCTCGTATAGAATATGCTAGGTCCGCATTTCAACGAATGAAAAAATTCCTAATAAACTCTACGTTATCGTTGGATATCCGATAACAATTTGTAAAAACGTTTATTTCTTCCATATTGCTATACGGATTGGAAACATGGACTCTCGGAATTACAAGTATGAGGCGTATAGAAGCCTTTGAGATGTGGGTTTTTCGAAGGATGCTGAAGATCTCTTGGACAGAGCACGTGACCAACAACGAGGTGCTAAGAAGAATGGGTACTGAAAGAGAACTCCTAAATATTGTAAAAACAGAAAAACGAGTTATCTAGGACATATTTACAGAGGAGAAAAATACAACTTCCTACGACTTATAATGGAAGGGAAAGTGGAAGGAAGAAGAGGTCCAGGAAGAAGAAAATGCTCCTGGTTGAAGAATGTAAGAGACTGGACAGGCATGGACACACATTCGATACTAAGAACAGCTCAAGATAGAGAGCAATTTGCTGTAGTTATAGCCAACCTTCAGTAATGGAGAAGGCACCTTAAGAAGAAGATTAAAGTTGGTAAAAGAGAAGGGGCTACCGGTTTCGCTGTTTATAAACTTTTTCAGCATCTTCAGGTCCTCGAGTTTGTTAAAAAGAAAACTATTTTATATCTTTTAACACTGTCAGACCGTAAAAGGGGTAACGACGTGCATTTTAATTTTAATTTATTGTGAAATTTGCATTTCAGATATATATTTGTGTTGTATTTTTGTGAATGTTTTTTGTCCCGAGAGTACCAGAAAAGCGGCGGTTATGTCAACTGAGTAGAATCTATAAAAAAGATTAAATTATCAAGCCAAATCTCGGGAAAGAGAAATGTGGGACGTAGGAGGATTTCCTGGTTGCGAAATTTAAGGGATTGGTATGGGTGCAGTTCAATACAGTTGTTCAGAGCTTCAGCCAACAAAGTAAAGATTGCTGTGATGGTAGCCAACCTCCGATAGGAGACGGTACTGCAAGAAGAAGTAAATCAAGCCAAATTTGATGTATAGATTAGAATTGTACCGATATCCTTAGTTTCTTGAGGACCTGAAGATGCTGTAAAAGTTTGTAAATAGCGAAACCATTATCCCATTCTCTTTTACCAACTTTAATAAAAACCTATATAATAACTCATTTGCTTGATCTACATAGAGTAGAAGACTTATTTCCCTAATATTCATGAATATGCTTTTCCATTTGAATTACACCAGCAACATTTTGTCTGCAATGTTTTATCTGTTCTTCTTTTTTTGTAGTATTCCAACCACAGTTTGTGATTTTATACAGTTCATAGTTACTTTTTTTTTTTTTTTTTTTTTTTTTTCACGAAGCTTAAAAATATGTCTGTTTCAAATATATATTTCGATTACAATCTTACTTTAACAGTGTTTTTTGATTTATGTTCAATAATGGCGTAATGTTATTTACTCTTTAGATAACTAGATAAGTGATCCAAATTACTCAATTTTATTTTAAAATTATACCTACTGATATCCTCACACCTTAATAGTAAAATCAATTTATTTTACTGCTACCTAAAGCGTCGTGACATAGATGTAATCGATAGTAAGAAATATACTACGTGATGAGTGATATATTATTTTAATATTTCGAAAGCAAAGTTTACCGACCAACACTTGAAATCGTCAACGTAATAGACTAGAACTAATTATAAGAAAAACTAGTTTGATGAAAACACATATACACACATGTTTTACTCGGATTGTGTTTGTCTGGACGTATTTATTCTTAAAGAAAGTATTGTTTTAATTTAATTGGTTCAGAGTAACGTGCGGATTGATATAAAAATATTGTCTGGAGTTACAAGGCAGCTTTAAAATAAACATTGTTCTAAGAAAACGATGCGCGTAAAAAGTTTACGATTCGGTAAAAGTAACCATTACAAATATGCGTATTTTGTGCACAGTACGTATTTACTTTTATATTCTAATAGTATTCTAATAAAGTAATCTAAAAAATTATGATTATATTTTTATAGTCCTGCTAAAATTGGCTGTAGGCCAAAAAATCCGTTTTGGGGTGTAATTTTCCTCTTACGTTCGAAAAAAATCATTTTAGCAATGTCGCTTATAAAAAAAAACAAACAGAGTAGAGCAAAGTTGTACCTTATGAAAAGTAGATTCTTATTTGTCAAATTCCAAATCGAAAATTTCATCGTAGAATATCCAAAAAATGAAAAAACCAATAAAAGTTTTTTAAAGTGTTTAACAAAAGCTTTATTTTTGTTTTTTAAAAAAGTTTCTAGCATTAAAGTGATCAAGTTGATTCCTTGAGCACCAAATAAAGTTGATCCCTTTTTTGGTAAAACCATCGTGAAAATCACTCCCTAATTAGCACCTATAATAGTAACAGATGTTAGATCTTATAGAGGCGCAAATTACAATTCGGATCATTTCTTGGTCATATCAAAGATAAAACAAAGAGTATCAATGGTAAGAAAAGAGAAAGTTGCCAAACAAAGAAAATGGAACACATATATAGTTAAAAATCATAAGAAGAACAATCAGTACCAGCAGAAAATAATGCTAATATTAAATAAAAGAGGAAAAGAAAATAACATCGAGGACTAATGGAATACTATCCAAACGACAATTACCAGTACAGCAAGGGAAACATTAGGTGAAACCTCAAGCAAAAGAATCGAGGAATGGTTTGACCAAGATTGCCAACAAGTACTAAATAGCAAAAATACAGCTAGCCAGAAATGCCTACCAAGGAATTCCCGATTGAATAGAAGGGCATATGAAGAACTAAGAAGGGATACAAAGAGAATATGTAGAAAGAAAAAGATAGAAATGCTAAATAGAAAAATACAACAAATTACAGACTATAGTAATAGACGAGAGACTAGGAATGGTTACAAGGAAACCAAGCGATATACTCAAGGACACATAACAAGAACAACAGTGTGAAAGAACAAAAACGGAGCAATTATCAGCGAGAAGGAGGAACTAATGAAAAGGTGGAAGGAGCTTTTTCAAGAGCTTTTAAACCCAGAAAAATAACATCATTCATCACATAGCAGAACAACTAGTTGAGAGGAACCAACATTGAAAGAAACTATATACGTCATAAAACATCTGAAAAATAACAAAGCGTCTGGCACAGTTGGAATAACTGCAGACCTGATAAAGAATGGTGGGACATGTGCTATGGAAGCGTATCCATAAACCAATCTGCCGCATATGGACACTAGAAGTCATCCCAAAGGATTGGAAAGTAGGAATCATATTTCCTATGTACATAAGAGTCGGTCCGAAAAGCTAGCTTTTGAAATTTCTATTTGTTTGTAGTGCACTTGACTAAATTTATATTCTGGCAACGCCGTCTAAGTCAGGTGTGTGTCAGTTGCTCTAAGCTCCCTCTCAGTCCTTCACTGACATTACAAGAACATTGTACAAAACAATAAACGTAAAGGAACAATCGATTCCATTTCTTCTCAATCATAATCTGAAACAATAGTCAGTAGCATACATACAGAAGTTCATAAATAAACACTATTTTTGTTCAGCTTTTTATTAAAATACCAGTCTGTGCGTCGTTAGATTTTCTCTCTCTTATAAGATTTTACTCGTGTCATATTCGGGATATATAAAGTTTATAGATTCCAGCGTCGTTTGCTTTATCCTCTGTTGCAAGATTTCAACCCTCTCTTCTCATAATTCTGTATGTAAATGCCCATCCTCTGATTATATATTTCATTTGAAGCTATGTGATTTTGATTTGCTTATGTCTCTAAGTCTTTTTATGTTCCAATTTTGTTGGAAATTTCATTATTTCTGCCAACTGGCACTGTTTTTTAAGTGTATTGTATCTTTTCTATTTCCAAAATGGCCGTAAAAAGACTGTAAGAGAGTGTTGTGTAATTCACAGATAACTGCAAATATATACTTGGATTTATCGAGCAACAATGAAACAACAAAGCATCTGGACCTGATAACATACAAGCTGAAATATTGAAACTATTTGAAAACAACCAACTCAAACTCCTAACGAGTCTACTGAACAAAATCTATGAAACTGCAGAATTTCCTACAGTTTGGCTAGTTTCCACCTTCATCCCTCTCCCCAAAAAGGCAAATGCCACCAGATGCTCTGATTACAGAATTATAAGCTTAATGAGCCATGCACTCAAAATCCTTCTTTCTGTTATTCACTCTCGCATATATAGAAAACTTGAAGAAAACATTAGCAGTGTTCAGTTTGGGTTTAGAAGCGGACTGGGAACGCGAGATGCCCTATTTTCCATACAAGTATTAATACAAAGAGCTCGAGACGTAAATTGCGAAGTCTACGCATGCTTTATAGACTTTGAAAAAGCATTTGACAAGGTGCAACATCAAAAATTATTTCAGATACTGAAAGAATCTAGTATTGATGACAAAGATTTACGCCTAATTAAAAATTTATACTTACAGCAAAGGGCAACTGTACGAGTAGACAACGAAACCTCACAAGAATTCACGATAAAACGGGGAGTACGTCAGGGCTGCATTTTATCACCGACGTTGTTCAATACTTACTCGGAAATGCTGTTCAGGGAAGCTGTTGATGGTTTAAGAGAAGGTATAAAAATCAATGGTGAAATCATAAACAATTTAAGATATGCGGACGATACGGTTTTGATTGCTGATAATGCGGACCACATAAAAACGACGTAACAGAACACCAATTCACAGCTAATAATGAACCCTTGAAAATAATCGACAAAATTACATACCTTGGATGCAGCCTAAATAAGGAATGGGACCACTCACAGGAAATAAGATGTCGTATAGAAAAGGCGAGAGCTGTCTTCAATCGACTCAGGAAGATTTTATGTAATATGCACCTGAACATTGATATAAGAACACGAGTCTTGAGATGCTATGTATTTTTTACCCTTTTATATGGAGTCGACGCCTGGACCTTGACAGAGGCAACATCCAAACGATTAGAAGCCTTCGAAATGTGATCCAACGTATGAATAAAAATCTGGAAATTATGCGTATCGTGAAAATCAGAAAGATGACATAGTTAGGGCATGTGATGCGCAATGAGAAGTATCAACTAATTCAACTAATTTTACAAGGCAAGATAGAAGGCAAAAGATCTCAAGGGCGCAGAAGGACATCGTGGTTGAAGAACATCAGACAATGGGCAGGAATGACTAACATACATCTATTTAGAGCAGCTGTCAACAAAGTTGTATGAACCAACGTGATTGCCAACATCCACAGAGAATAGGCACCAAAAGAAGAAGAAGAAGAATGAAAACATTACTAATTTGAAATTTGTGTCTATAGGTGGGCAGGTAAGTTTTTTCGTGTAGAAAACGTATGTCTTCTTTGTTAGCGCATCCTAATGGACACTCTAATTTGTTTCACTGAATATCTAAGATCGGGACGTGTATGCAGTTACCGTACAATTAATACAATAAACCTCGTTATCAAAACAATTTTTATTAATTTGCGTAGTATTTTAATTTTAACGATAAAATTAAAACGTATATTTTTTATATTCAATCTTATAATACTAAAAATCATTTAATTTTCAAGTGCTTAATAATGTTATTTTTATATTTAACGTAAAAATGTTCCGAAAAGTTATGAGAGCACAAACAATGGGTTATTATTCTAAATTCTTCCAGTAAAAATATATCTCGACGTTTTTTTACGGACAATTTAATTCGAATCATAACAAAAATATCGACTCCTACATTCTGGGATAATGTGCAGCTTAATTCCGGAAATATTGAATCCTGTGATTATTCGTATTTTGGCACCGTTCCTTTACGTATTTTGATTCACCTATAAAAGCGTTGAGTAATGTTTTTATACAATAATTTTTATACAGTCGTATTTATAAATTCATACTGTTTGCATTATTTTAGTATGTATTTGACATTTAATACCTACTTGTCTAAGCATTTTCTGCTTATACATAGTGGGACACTGAAAACAGTGATATCTAACAATATTCTTTAGATTCCTAGGAAATACTGAAACAGTTCGATTTTAAATATAATGACATTTGTAATTTGTCAACCACCTACACCTACCTCCCAGTTATTTAGTATAGTACCCTAATTGTAGCGAGTTACTCATATTTTCATTAAGATAGATAGATGGATATGTAGGTGATTTTAAAATTGTATGGAAGTTTGAACAACATTTTGCAGGTCTAATTAATGAATTATGGCGAATTTTGGTTCATTTTATGTACATTGCTTCTAATAAAGATTGTAAATCTGATAAATATTGATCTGATAAATACTGATAAAAATTGGTTTCAATGGGTTGTGGGAATTACAAATTTTGCGAGAGTTTTTACACACAGCTGCTTTTACTGTTTCACTCCAAATAATAGGAATTTTTCCAAATATTTAATTGTAACAAGTTTTAAATTTTAATGGAAGTATATTCCTGTTTTAATTTTGAAGGCGAACGATTGAAAGCCAATGTATAATTTTGATAACTCTTTATTACAAAGATCTATTAGGGCCGCTTTCTCTCTCTCTCTCTCTCTCTCTCTCTCTCTCTCTCTCTCTCTCTGCAATGGCCCTACAGCCCAAATCGAGCCTTGACCACCTTCAAACTATGCCTCTAAACTTGCCAGTCCTGCGCCGATCTTCCCCAGGTTCTTACGTCTAGCGAATTTTGCGCATCTGCTGCCACTTCATCTTCCCACTTTTGCCGTGCCCTTCCTTTTGGTCTTGCGCCCTGCATTTTACCATTTCGGCAATCTTTCCGTCTCCATTCTCACTACATGGTCAGCCCATCGAAGTATCTGAATCGTCATACTCCGTTTTCGTTAAAAGGTTCAAATATCTTACTTAGGACCTTTTTTCAAAGATTTCCATCTTTCTTTTTGTGTTTTCTGTCGTCACCCATGTCTCACATAACAAACTATTGGTCTGATAATTGTTTTGTAGACCCTGGTTTTCGATTTCCAGTGCGTTTTTTGAGCGGAACCCTTGAGCGAATGAAAAGTAAGCTTGTTTGCCTTTACTATTCTTCTTTATAATACTGATGTCATCGGCATAGGCGGCAATCTGTATTGATTTATTTGTTAGGAGAGTAGCTACTACTATATTCAACTGTCTTATCACATATTCGGGAGTCAGGTTGAATAGTGTCGGAGTTCATTGTTGCTTTTACTAGTCAGGTGTATTTTTGGGGGATGTTAAAGCTGTGCAATATTTGATATAACTTGTTGTGTCTATTAATTGAGTCGTAGACCCGTTTGAAGTATATTAAGGCCTTCTTATAATTGTTAAAATTGATATGGAAAAGAATGTGGTGGGTCTTAAGGATTAACATATCTTATAATAAATTTTTATAGCTTATAATCGAAATGTATTAAAAAGTACCGAGTTACGATAGTTCTATATTTATTTATTTAAATTTATTTAATAAGCTTATGTGTTGGGAAATTAAAGTAAATACAAACAGTCGATTCTGATTGTGTTTGGGTAAGTGTTACACACTTCGTTTTAAATGCTGATGTATTATAATACACCCACAAGTACTTTAATGTTACACGTTTGACAACCGATGTATTTTTTTATGTTGCACAATTGAATTAATTGGTGCAATTAGTGCAAGGTAGTCATTAGTTGTATTAAAAAAGCTACAAACAAATGAAGTAACAAATTTTTGAACTTACTGTTTTTTTTTGTAATACACATTCTTTATCAAATATGTTCTTCTACGTAACAATTAAATGCGACAGCAAATTTACTTTAACTTTACCTATTATTGCTTGGAAATCAGAATGGTGATCTGATCCTAACTCCATACCATTGCCGATATTCTTTAGCCATAATGTTTTTCTTCCTCCTTATTCACGTTTTGTACTATACCTAGCAATCTAAATTGCGATGAATTAATCTTAGAACACCTGTACACAATAGGCTCGAAGGCACCGTTGCTTTCGGGTATATTAGAGGCCGGTCGTTTTTAGAGGTGAGAAACGTAAGGAAAAATATATACTAAACAACAAAGAAAGGAAATTAAGGAAGACAACAACTCATCAAAAAAGAAATTGCGCTATCAGATATTGAGAAAGTTATTGTCATAACATATGAGAGATGTCTTATTGATCTCTTTAGATAAGTATTTAAGTCCTTTCTTTAATGCATTAACTTTGTTAAAAAATAAGAAATATACTATTAGGTGTAAAATATGCTAAAGAACAAAGAAATCGTTAAGAAATTGTTAATTGTAGTTAATCCACCTTGGGTTAAACATGTTTAAATCTGAGACTGTACAAGAATATTAAATAATAATAAAAGATAATGAAATATGCACTATTTCAATATGAGATTTTGAGCGTTGATCTCAATTAGGTAACTATGTTTACTCTCTTTTTTTATTTGTAATTTTCTTAAGAAAGAACTTCATTTAAATCGTCGAGTAAAAGAAGGGGATATGTATATTACCTCCTATTAAACTGTACAGTGAACTGTAAGGGAATCGACTGGATATTGACCTGGCTGTGCTGTCAACTTTTCTTATGATGAAGAAGAATTTGGCTTGTACACCAGTCAAATATTGAACCCTCTAATACAATAACAATGAGATACGGAGGGACGAAGAATAAAGTAAGAGTGTGAAAGGTGAAAACTTACCAAATTAAATTGGGTAATCTTAAAACAATTTGGGCAAATTAAACGGATCTTTAGAGCTCAATTTCTAATCGAAAATGAATAGAATAGCCAGAGTTACGGTATTTATAGAAATATATTCAAATAAAAAAAGTACCGTTGGATTGGTGGCTGGTCTATATTTGATGAAACTATTAGGGTGGTCGGAAATGAACTTTAACGGAACCTTAGATCTGTCGGTCGGACCATCTAATGGACAATAAAATATTTAAATATACCGTTCATCTTTGAGAAATCATATTCTATATTTGCAACCAAAAGCCACGTACGACAGCGAGGTGGGTAAACATCCCCCAAATGACAATTCAGATTCATTACGGTATTAGCCCCCTTTCAGACGAGGATACTGTATCCGAGATACGCGTATCCGAGACGCAGATATTACATAGACTCAAATGGAGCTTTTCACACGGGACGCGCGAGAGATAGAGTATGCGAGATACCGAATTCAGTATCTCGGACCTTCCTGTCGCCGACGACTGAATGCGTATGCCAGATACAGAAGAAACATTACGTTAAATGAACGCTTTCAGACACGAATACTTTTGCACCACATTCCATAGACGCGCGATTTTCTGTCGAATAATTGTGAATGAGCAACGAAAGAAAGAAGGTGTTTTCTGAATATAGTTAAATAATGGAGCGTGCTGTATTTGATAATGACAAATTTATTTGTTTGGTACAATCAAATCCCTGTCTATGGGATACAGCATCGCCAGATTACTGCAATAGAAATAAAAAGCAGCAGTGCTGGGTCGAAATTTCTAAGCAAATGTGCGACAATTTTGAGGCCATGACTGCAGTACAGCAAAATGAATATGGTAAGAAATAAACATGTTTTTATTATAAATACATAGGTATTTTGTTTCATACGTGTACAGTTTAGTTTTAAAAGTTTGCTAATTGGAATATTGATTATTTAACGAATATAAAACTACATTATTGTGAAAGGAATACGGTCATTTTTTATTTAGGGCGAGGTAAACAATTTACAAATTGGAGATAAGTACACAGATTTATTTTAAATTTAAGTCATAGACTTTAACTTTAACTTAAAGTCATAGAAAGCCGTTCTTTTGATGAAATACTTTTACGCATAGTTGTGTCTTTTTTACTCAATTGAATTTCCAAAATTTTATGAAGTTCTTCAAACGACTTCACAGACATTCGAAAATAATTAAAAAACTTCGATGGATATTGCAATAAATCTTGATACAGCAAATTATACGTTCCCCTGGTTTCTCTTAATTCTACAATAGGATGAACCCACAAATTACGTCGTCTTTTCAGTTTCTTTTTCTTTTTATTTAATATGTACCACAGCATAACACACTCTTCTAAATCCATAATCCAAAAATATAACCGCACTGCACTGCTACTATTTTCATACTGACGAGCATGCCCGTGAATCCGATACAGCAGCCATCCCAAATACTGTATCTCGCATACAGTATCCTCGTCTGAAAACCCTCTTACAGTAAGTGCCGCCGGACCTAATGGTTGTTCGCCGAATATTTAGTACGGATCACTGTGGGAGTTTTTATTGCGGTATTTTATTGGAACTGCCTAAAATATTTCTTGGGAAGTTAGTTTGCTTTCAATGTTGTCTTGGAATAATATTTCTTTCTTTAATATTTTAGCTTAATAGCAATAATCCTTTTTTTCAACTTTGTATAGCATAGCCGAAGCCGAGCTGGCTTTCCACGAAATTTTGAACATTTTCACTGAACGGTTTAAAGAAAGATCCCTTTGTTTCCATTATGAAATAACGTTGGTCAAATTCTTGGATATGACTGACTGGCAAAAGAGCAGAAGGTAAAGTTGGGTAGATGCTGAATTTTATCCTGTTATTTTTTTTATTTTCTTCCTATTTAGGGACATAACATTTGCATTTACTTATATGACTTCTTCTTCATGTGCCGAGCTCGATTATCGAGCGTTGGCTATCAAATTGGCTATAGTAATTTTGTTGACAGCAGCTCGGAAAAGAGATGCAGAGGATCTGTTAAACCAATCTCTCAGGTTTCTAAGCCATGACGTTCTTCTTCGACCTGGCCCCCTTCTTCCGTCTACCTTGCCTTGTATTATTAAATGGAGTATATTATATCTCTCTATTATACGCGGACGATATCTATCTATTAGGTCAAAGGTTCCAAGATCTGGCTTACCAATTGGAAACACTTTCCACTGAAGCCAATAAAATAGGTTTGAAAATCAATATTAGTAAAACCAAGTCCATGAGAATAAATGCAAGGAACAACACGCTATTTACTATCGACAATATGCAGATTGAAAATGTGGAAAACTTCACGTATCTTGGAAGTGTCATAACAGAAAACGGAGGTACAGAAGACGATATTCGTATGAGGATACGAAAAGCTCAACAAGCTTTCAGCACGCTCAACCCTGTTTGGAGATCTGGCGAGTATACTACAAGGACAAAGATCCGAATATTCCGATCAAATGTCATGTCTGTTCTACTCTACGGATGTGAAACCTGGAAAGTGACAAATATAGCCAGTTTCATAAATTTTATTAAACAGATGAAGGAGAGATATTTTACCTGAACTTTCGAAGAGCTTTATTATTTCACTCAGTATTTCATCTGGTCCCGTCGCTTTTCGGGTCTTTGCTAATCGTATTGCTTGTTCAATTTCGTCCATAGTTATGTCAGGTCCTGTAACTACTTCGTTAATTTCAAGCTCGGGCCTTTCATCACTAAACAGTTCCTCAATATACTCTTTCCATCTGTCTATTTTATGCAAATTAGTGATAATCAGTTTTCCGTCTCTATCAACGATGTTATTTGCCTGTTTTTTTGTTTTGACCTGTCAGTTCTTTTATTTTTTTATACATATTAAATGAATCATGTTTTCCCTGTAATTCTTCAATTTCTAAACATTTGTTTTCGAAGTATGTTTGTTTTGCTGCTCTTATTTTAGTCCTTATCTCTTTATTAATTACTTTATACATTTCGACGTTTTGGTTCTTAAAATTGCGCCTTTTTCCATCAAATTCAAAATCTCATCGTTCATCCACTGTTGCTTTTTTTTGACTGCTCTCTTTTAAGTTTAGAGTCGAGTTGCTTATAATCGTTTTGATTTGATTCCAATGATCCTCGATGGATTCTTGTTGTTCATAATTCTCAAAATTGCTCTCTAAATTGTTTGCAATCATCTGGCTATTGTTTCTAATAAAATCCATATCCAGTTTGTTATAGGATCGTTGTTGCTTTATCCGTTTGTTTTAATTTTATTTCGGCTAACAACAGATTGTGATCAGATGGAACATCGGCACCAGGAAAATTTTTTACAGAGTTTACTGCATTTCTGTAACGCTCACTCATAGTTACGTAGTCAATACTTATATGACTAGTAGGTTCTTTTCAACCAAGTAAATATAGGATAATTTGATATAATGGTTTCAAATAGATTTCATTTCTTTATTTATAAATTTGAGACGCCAAACTGACATGTCGTTAACATGTTGATTGCTTGTTCATCTCTACTACGAAAAACTCATAAAATCGGTAGAAATCATTAAGAAATCAGTAGCAATGAATGGATATTCAATATCAGTAGTTTAAACACCGAGGTTTAAATACTGATTGCTGTCTTCTGCTTTCAAATTAGATATTAAATTTTCGTAATGAATTGAATCCAATTATCAATTAATAATTTAATACTCGTTAATGCTGCCAAATGATATTGTCCAACTACCAAATGAATTGCTGCATTGATGTTTATTCGATACATATTCTTTAGAAACACGTTGACACCCTTAAAAGTGAAATTATTTATTTAATCTAAATACCGCACATTCCGAAATAAAAAGTTTGTTTTTTTTTTCGTTCATATAATTTTAAACCTCGTTGCTCATTGAACCAAGTCTGTACGAATTTTTTTCACACAGAGTCGCTTCTTGTATAAGAGAGTGAAATTTTTTCGGTTTCGTCTAGATAACATCCTCGACAGATCGAGAAGTGAAGGGAATACCATTACCGTATTTCCCATTGCAGATGAATGAACTTTTTTGGTGTAGTAAGAATGTTCGCGGAGAAGTGGGGCAAGTGGTTTCCGATCAGCATACCAAAAATGTAGTCACAACATTGATCTTTTTATGTTTCTGGTATCGTCTGATCGTTACGTATTGAGGAAGTGGTCGATTTAGTAAAGAACACTCTTATAACATAACCTATAATCACATTGTGTATATAATACATTATCCGTATTGTTTGGAAACTGTTGTTTTGTTTGAAGCTTTATGAGAAATTTCAATATTGGAATCCAAAATCTGTTTTGAAGACTGCTTCCAATCTAACAACTGAGTATACTTTATAATTGTGGATTACTCTCAACAATATATTTAATATAATGACACGTATTGTAAAAATTGCTGTCAACTAGAATTGAGTTAAAAATATCGAAAAGGAAAAGGAAAAATACTCTTTTTTTTTTAATTTTTAAGAGATAAAAACATAATACATTATTATGTTTCTTTGAACTAAAACATGCCTGCGCAAACTGTTTCGGAGATGGGTTACTTTAGAAATTTATAAAGATTTGCTTGCTTGTTCAATTGAAACTCATCTTTGGCCCAGAAAAAAATTATTGGCAAATATATCTACAAATTACTACTATAATTAAGGCACATGTCTCATTGTTTTACCAACCGATGTATACCCTGCTTAAAGAATTCTTGTGCATCTTTTGCTTCTTCTTCCTACTGAAAATGATTACCTTTTAACGCCTTTTTCTGTGGCCCAAAGATGTGAAAATCGCAAAGCCAGCAATCGGGACTATAGGGTGGATGCTCTAATAGCCTTCATTTCTTTCATTGTAGATTTTCTTTCACTACTTTGGTAACGTGAGGCCGATCATTGTCGTACAGAAGAAAGACACCACGTGAGAGCTTCCCTGGACGTTTTCGTCTTATTACTTAATGGAACTTGTTCAAAGTTTTAAATACAGGTTTGCGTTGATATGCACTTTAGGTTCTATAAATTGTATAAGCAAGTATGCTTCATGGCCGAAAAAAAATGTTAATGAAATTGCCTGCAGAAGGTTGAACTTTACGACTCTTATGGAGGATACGAGTTTTCCATTGCATCGATGACAGGTCACTGGATGGTTCAAAATAATGGCACCGACATTCATCGCCGCAATTTTTGTCGAAAGAAAGTCATTACCTTTTGGCTGTACTTCGTGAGATGTTGCAAAGATAAACTTATTCGCAAGCTTTTTGGTCCTCTGAAAAAAGGTGAGGGACCCGTTAAGTCACAATACTTAAAAAAAATCACAGTCAAATACAAATTATAGGAACAAATCAGTGTGAAGTTTACAAACCTAACATTGCATAACGTCAGTTGAGTGATTACAAATGTTTTCAAGACTAAACTGACCAAAGATGGGTTTCAATCGAACAAGCGTATACATTTACATAAGTTTGAGAAGGAAACAACAGGTTTAATTAACAAAATAAATATTAAATTGTATTCAGACTTAAATATCAACGGTTAGTATTACACCCTTTGACAACACAATTTCGACAAAATAATGACCAATATTCATCTACTGGACGAGTTTGAACGACAGTTATCTTCTCTTGGTATATAATTAATGTTATCCTGTTTAAGTCATTCCCAAGTCCTGGCATAATGACACGAAGAGAGATACTACCAAAATATTATTTCGGCATTCTGAATATCTCGTCGAAAACAAACAATACATGGTGTTGCAATCTCTCACTCAGAAATTGCGCTCCAAACAAAAAGTCCCTTAACAGATTTCGCCTGGGCTCTAACTTAAACTTTTTTAGAAGAGTTTTTGATATTAGAAGTGTAAAATCTATCGTTCCTTTCAGTTAAATCGTTTCAAAACTCGGCAACAACTTCTATTTCGGACATTTTTTTTTCAATATTTTACAGTACAGGTGGAGAAATATCGATAGTCGGTACCATCGATAGTTTTTCTAGTAACTATCGATAGTTTTACGAGAATGCCAATTAAAAAAAGGTATACACTGTTTTATAACTTTTATTCTGAACTAGCCAATTATTTTTATTTAAAAATACCAACATATCAACATTTATTTTATCAACTTTTAACCTGAATCTTTTTTCTATAACAATTTGTTTTACTAAATCACTTTTAAAGCCATCTTGTTTAAATCTGGAATCAAGTAATGTTCCCATCTGGCTACATGTCCTTTTTTAATGTGGAAACAATCGATTTCTTATAGATCCCAACAATTTTAAACAAACTTCCGTCACTTGGTCTGTTTACAATTCTGACATCTTATTTTGTAGAGTTATGTGAATTCCTTGTACAATGGGGATTACCAATATAACTGTCACATAGTTTGTGCATGATACTTTTGTTGTAGACTCATCAAAACAGCACAAGACATTTACAACTTCTTTTAAAATTTGTATTTTTTGTACAGCCAATGGTTGAAGAGCGATCTCTTGTATACAGAATTCATTTAATCATCTGGAAGGCGCTAGTACAGCGTCTTGTTACCTCTTCTGTAAGCCTGTATTGATTATTTTGATATTTTATCTCTTTTTTGGTGGCATCATTGCTGTTTTTCATAAACTTTGTTAAACCTTGTAGTAGGTACATTTGCTCATAATTTCTCTAAGTGCACTTAAACCGATAATATCTTAAACAAGTCAATTAATAGTGTGAACAAAGCAGAGACGGCTTTCTTTCTTCAAAAGCTCACATGCATTAAACATGTTAGCAGCGTTATCTGTAGCAATGCAAGATATTTTATTTTCTATATCCCACACCAAAAATAGAACTTGGGCATTCTTGATATTTTAGATGTATTGTTATTAATGTTCCTCAATGTTCTTGTCTAAAGGAGAAGAACGTTGAGCAAACGATTGCAGATTTTATTTCAAAATAATTTGTAACAAAGTGACACGTTATAATCAAATAAGACTCAGTTGCTCCAGATGTTCAGAAGTGTAATTTACAATGTTAAAAGATACAAATCAGTGGCAAGCATTAGGTTAAGGGCCTATCTAATAAAACAAAACAGTTACCATATAAAAAGCTAGAATTAATACAATAAATAACGTTTACGGAATGTACTGCTTTAATTCGCGAAATTAGTTGCGGATATAAAAAAACTAGTTCCGAACCACTTCTTCATACATTTTCCTAAATATTTACTCTTCATTTTATACCGTTGCATAATTGAGTTGTGCATAAACATCGATAGTTTTTTTATCGTAACTACCGCGTCGTTGAATTGCCCCAAATGTTCATCAATAATCCGTAAATATTCTTGTGCTGATTATGATCGCTACAAATATAAGAACCGCTAATGAAATTATACTCATAATCTAATTTCTCTGATAAATCACGGTCTGAAGGTTGTCTTATTATGATTTTTAGAAAATGCCTTGTGCTTTCACCTCAGATGTCTCGGAAGTGCAGTGGCGTATTACGTTACGTATTATTTTTAAACCGAAATAAGATTTATTGTTGTAAAATTATATGTAATATTTATTTGGTTTTATTTTATGTATATAATATTTAGAACTAAACGATACGTGAACTTTTCGTTATTATACAATATAAATGTAAACAAACCTATTTTTAGCTAATTCCAGCTATATATTACAAAATTTTATTTTTATATCATAAATAACAATTTAAAATGAGATTAGCCGACGTGAAAATGTTTTTGAGTAAATAAAACCAATTCTCTTTTCTGAAGAATAAGTTATTCCTATCATCAGTGTCTCAAAATGTATTTTCATTGGAAAAATGTTTTCTAAAACCCCTCCAATTAAGAGTAGACGTAACTGGCAGCATTGATTAACTCTCCACATTTTTGTAATTAAAGGCGGGTTCTTATTAGTCAACCTCATTGATCAATATGCCAAGAAAAACTGCAATCTGTAATGACCCAAGAAAGACTACACCAAATTACCTATGCGTCGCCTTCACAAAATACCAGTAGTTCTGTTTATTCCACAGTAGTATCTTCATATCGCAATTCACCAGCGTAACAACAACTCCTCCCAAGACATCATAACCCAAGCTTTTGTGGACATTTAAAACAATTTTAGGTTTTAATTATTCTACTTGGTTACACAATTTTACTTTACTGTTTTTCTTAATTAAAAAAGTATTAAGTTAATACGTTTTTTAAAACTTACCTTAATAAAGTTTTCTAAACTATTGTATATTGCTTTATAAACATCTGGTAGAAATTGTGAAATACTGTTTTTGGACAGACGGTAGAATGCACTGAGAGATGGAAAAGAGTCTCCTGTAGCCAAGTATCTTAACACAACTTGTAATTTTAGTCTTACTGGAAGAGCATCTTTCAATAAAGTATTTGTTTTCTGTATACGGGGTGCCACTTCTACTGAAGAAGAAATAGACATATACACATGGGAAGGTTAAGAGACATACACCAGGAAATCAAAGACATGATAAGAGAAAAGAACAGGGCCAAAAAGAGAGCTAGAAGGACAAGAAACCAGGAGGACAAAACATGCAATATATGGACACAACCATTTAAAAAACAGCAACAGCCAGAGCAGCAATAAGAGGACTCACAGGTAGAAAAAGCAAACTGCACATAAAGACGAAAATCCCAAAAACAGCAACAGCCAGAGCAGCAATAAGAGGACTCACAGGTAGAAAAAGCAAACTGCACATAAAGACGAAAATGAGACTGATAAACAGCATCATACTTCCAATAATCACGTATGCATCTCTCTCATGGGGACACATAAACAATACAAATAAAAAGAAAATACAAGCAGCGCACAATAACATGCAGATCCTGCTAGAGATAATAAGATATGGTGCGTTCCATCGATGAAAGCGCAAAAGACCAAAATAGCAAATAAATAAATGCTTTGGCCACCAAAAAATAAAAAAATACTAACAAAAAGGCGACAGTCATCCAAAAAAATTAACAAAATCCCAAAATCTGGGCACGCCAGCACGTACAATTTTCTTCTTTGCAACCATTTTTAAAAGTGACACTTTGTAGACCGACTTCAATATCCTTGAAAGAGTGTGAATAAGAATTATACGTTCAGGTGCATAGAATCAGCGATATTGATCAATGAGGTTGACTAATGAGAACCTAATACAAAGAGCCACTTATTATATAGTTACGACGTCGGTACCTCGGGCAAGTACCTCCAGTAAATAATTCCATTTCATTTTTTTGTTATTGGGCAACTGCCGATAAGACGAAAATTAGAATTTTCCCCTTTTTTAGTATTATACTACTCTTCTTCATGTGCCTCATCCTTTAAAGCAGGCCCATTTTACTCTATCTGCAGCAGTTCTGAAGAGCTCTATTGTTGTTTTTTTACTCCACTGCTTTAAATTTTTCAACCAGGACCTGCGTCGTCTCCCGGACCTCTTTTATTTCCAGTTTCCTCTGTGTAACCAGTTGCATCAACTCATATTTTTTATATTATATCATAATATTGTACACTAGCGTCTTGCGAAATGCACGTCTTTAGTGACTTCATAACATTGTTGCTAAGTCTTGATTCAAAGATAGAAAATACAATTGGTAATATCAAAACATGTTTAGATATTGAAAAGGCGAATGATCGAATCAGGGAAGCAATTCTCACAGCATACTAGGAGAACTGCCCGATCAAAAGCAAGACGAATAACATACAAACCCCTTGGTGGAGCAGAAAACTGGAAAAATTCAGAAAATAAGTAAGGAGGCTATCGAATAAAGCCAAAGCATTGGCGGACTGGGAAATATACAGAAAAACTCTTACTGAATACAATAAGGAGATAAAAAGAGCGAAAAGGGAATCTTGCCAGAGCATTTCAGATATACCTGCTAGCAGTAGAATCCACAGATTGATTCTTTCCAAGGATCCGGCACAGGGACCAGGCTTACTTAAAGCACATGATGGCACCTTTGCCGAGTCTAAAAAGGAAACGCTAGAGCTCTTATTACCACTTCCCAGGTTCAACAATTATCAATGAGCAGACTCTGGTGAAAAACCTAGAACGACCTAAACGTTCTAGGAAAGCAGACTGGGAATTCTCTGCAATAAATATTAAACCGGAAAACGTAAAGTGGGTCATACACTACGTTGCTCCATTTAAATCTCTAGAGGAGAATGGAATATTTTCTGCCTACTACAAAAAGGATTGGAGATCCTATTGCTTATCCTAACAAAAATCTTTAGTGCTAGCATAGCACTAGGTTATATACTGAAGACTTGGACAATTGTAAGGGTAGTGTATATACACAAAATAGGACGAGAAGACATGCCCCCCCTAAATCCTACAGGCCGTTCAGTCCTACATCATTTCTGTTGAAAACGATCTCTCTCTCAATGACAACCAGCATGCATGTCAGAAAGGAAAATCAACAGAAACATCTCTGGACGCAGTAGTTCAGAAAATCTGCATTCAAAAATGGAGTGACTGCATTAACTGCACAGCAACGCTGGAAAATAGGCTGATTCTAATCGACCTGCAAGGAGAGAAGATTCTAGCCAAAACAGCTTAGAGGTTTCCACAGGAAGGAATGCTTTCTCCCCTCCTATGGTCACTCCTAGTGGATGATTTAGTTTCACTTCTTGACGCACAGGGGGTAGGAGTACACGCCTATGTTCTATCCAGCACACTTCAAAGAACGTAATATTCTTTTACTTGATGAAGCGACAGGGAAAAACTCTGTGTCAATCCTAGTAAAATAGTAAAAATTATCTATAAACTTGCTCTGATGTCATTTTATTGTAAAATGGCCAGAAAAAAAAATTATAACGCCCAAAAGAAAATTTGATAAAAAGTTTTCAGTTATTTTCCATTTTACGATAAAAAGTAATAAAAATAAAATTGTAGACAATCTAATTTGCTGCAAATAATGCCTTATAAAATTTCCTGTAGGATTCCTAGTTTACTGGATACAGCGCGAAAACCCTTTGCACCCTAGAGCTAATCGGTATATTGAGAAAAAAAATTAACGTATGTGGATACCATGAAAAAAAAATTAAAGTGAAATACCACTGTCTTTACCTAATAAAAAAAAAGCCCAAGGATTCATACTTTACAATTTAGGGACGAATGTACAATGATTTCTTACGTTGGGAAAATTGCCAATGACCAAAAATGCAAAATGGTATGACCAAAATTACCAATCTAGAAATCATACACTACTATAACTCAAATAAAGAAGTGGATTGTTTAGACGAAACCTGAATATGGCCTTTAGTTATGTTTTTTCGCCTTCTGGACGCGTTCGTAATAAATTCGTACATCATACACGAATGTTACACAGATAATAAAGAAATAAAAAAAAGTGTTTTTGGATTAGAGATACCGAAATACTTAGTCCAGGATCAAATGAAAAGGCGGTCGATAAATAAAAATATTCCACGTGAGAATCATAATTATTTCAGTTAAAACATTTTAGCTACTTTACATTTTTTCTTTGCAATTTCCTAGTCTATAAAAAGTTAGACTGTTGGACTATTTCCTTACAAAATAAGGGCGGACTAGTTAAGGGTTACTGTTACCACATAAACTGAACAAAACTCAGCGATTACCATACAATTCAGCTTCTTTGACAGCCTAACACAGTACACGACTGTCAAACATTGATCTTAGAATTCTTTACGAAGCAATATAATTAATATCTTTTTGGCTGTCAGTGTGTAACAAATAAAAAATACTAACGGTCTCATTAGAACAATAATAGAATGACTAATTGGTTGTATACGAATTCATCAGAGTGAACATGTGTTAATTGGGAAAAAGTAAAAGTGTATTAAGTAGTTCTTTCAACCAAAGAAATGTATTATGTTTTTTTCTTTTCGTTTTATTTATTTTATTCACAAGGAAATACAATGGTCATATTTATATGTTACAAGATATATTTTGAAATATAGTATATTTTTAATTAACTTATCTAAGATATAATAAATTATGTTTGTAAATAATAAATGAAGTATTACAGTAATAACAAAAATAAGTTATAAGATCTCATCCACGATAATTTTAGCTTTGAAACTTTATAAAGTAGTGCAAATAGTTTTTAGAACTAACAAATAAACTAGATCTGTGATAATATATGTTTGCGGATACTGGGAAAACCTATTGGCCGTATTTAATATCAAGATATGGGTAATTTGTTAAGAGAAATACATATATACTTATATAAACAAATTCTATTGATTCAAAATTGTAGTGGTAAGTATGATCCATACTCATATTCACTGTCGTCGGGATCTTATGGATTGTAAATTATGACTGGGGTAATTTAACAACATTTTTCTATTAATTTTTCACATTACCGCACACTTTTTTTTCAAATTGCATGAGCAGCAATATTCAGTCACAGAATAAATAACAATCAGAATGCCCACTCTCAGATGCCGCCTTTGAAGTTTGTCAGCAGCCGATCGCCATATTTTTAACGGAAACAAGAACTCGGATTGAGAAATCTGTGACTGGCTATGACAGAACACGTTCCTTTACACCAAACTACCTTGCTACCAAAGATAATAACGGAACTCTACTCACTTCTAAAAAAGATATTTTACACAGATGGAAAGAATACTGTGGACGACTGATGATGGAGGAAAGCACAGACGCCCCATCACAACAAGAAGATGCCAGTTTGGCGACGGAACCTGACGTACTCAAAAGTAAAGTTGAAGCAGCAATTATGAGGCAAAAAAGTCAGAAAGCTGCCGGTCCAGATAACATACCTATTACATAGAGTTGGAGTGGATATAATACATCAAATTTGTCAAAGAGTGTGGGAGACAGGTAAATGGCCTGAGGACTGGACACAATCACTATATATTCCCATACATAAAAAGGGAGCGAAAGATTTATGTAGCAACTATCGCACAATTGCTCTAATTGCGCATTGCAGTAAGATACTCTTACACATAATTCTCGAGAGGATAAAGCCCTTTTTACTACCTAACATTGCGGAGGAACAAGCAGGTTTCGTCCCGGACGTGGTACTAGAGAACAAATTTTAAACCTACGGCAGATTGTAGAAAAATCCAGGGAATTTAACATCACAACATATTTGTGCTTCATAGATTATAGTAATGCTTTCGATTTGGTCAACTAGAGTAAAATGTGGCAGGTTTTGTCTGAAATGGGAGTCCCCAATCATCTGATACTGCTAATTAAAAGCCTGTACAATAACAATTCCAGAGTTAGAATAAATAAGGAACTAACCGATAGTTTCAGGGTCACAAAGGGCGTGAGACAAGGCTGCATACTAAGCCCAATTCTATTTAACATCTATGGTGAATGGATAATGCGGAAAGCTACTGAGGACTGGAACGGTGGCATCACCATTGGCGGGAAGAAGATTTGCAACTTGAGATATGCAGATGATACTACTATCCTCGCTAGTTCTGAAGCTGAATTGATTCACCTGCTACAACGGATAGAAGACGTAAGCTTAACGATGGGCCTTAAAATAAACAGAGATAAAACGAGAATCATGATAATTGACAGAGCTAACAACAATCAAAATCATCTGGTCATGATAAACAATATCGCTGTTGTAGATAAATTTGTGTACCTGGGCTCATTAATAACCAACAAAGGAGGCTGTACTGAAGAAATAAAGCTGCGGTCAGCAATCGCAAAAAGCGCTATGGCAAAATTAACAAAAATTTGGAAAAGCCATGAAATAACTACCGATACAAAAATGAGACTAGTAAGAAGTCTAGTTTTTCCAGTTTTTACTTATGCATCGAAATGCTGGACTCTTACTGAGAAAGACAAAAAGAACATAGATGTATTTGAGATGTACTGCTGGAGACGAATGCTGAGAATACCATGGGTGGCCCGAAGAACAAATGAATCCATACTGGACCAGCTAAACATAAAGAAAAGACTAAGAACACAATTATCAGAACAAATAATAAGCTATTTTGGACATGTCCTTCGAAGAAATGGTCTTGAAAAACTTACCATCCAGGGAAAAGTAGAAGGCAAAAGAAATAGAGGTAGATCTCCCACACGATACACGGACCATATTGTTGCTACCATTGGCGCTCCATTATCAGAATGTGCTAGAATGGCAGAAGATAGAAAAACGTGGAGGAACATTGGGAAATTTAGCTAATAGCTTCATGATATCACGATACCTGCATCATGTTAACGACTAAGAAGAAGAAGATGACAGAACCGTACATTTTTTTTATACATCCTTGTCAAAATTTTCCAATTTTATTAAAGTTGTATACTCGAGTACGACTATTTTCTACTTTAAAATATTAAATCATATAAACATATAAATCATAATTTTAAAAATTAATTTAATAAAAAAAATTTTATATTATATTATATATATCCTGTCACATCACAGAAAGTGATGATTCACTGCGTCTGTGTTTTTTCCATCTCCGGCTTTGGCGGCACCTGAGCAGCAGGATCAGAATCTGCCGAAGTTGGAACATAAGCTGGATCGTTTATGGAATCTGTAGAACTGAATTCCTTATCTGACGAGTCGCAGCTATCTTCTGAAAACATTTATTTACTTACAGACTGGTCTAACTTAAACTTATTGTTAAAAAACTTACCGTAACTTTCTGCAGATTGTTTTGCATAAACTGCAGTCATAATTCTCTTTGTGCGATCACTAATATACATGATGTATAATTTTTAAGAAAAATCACTGATATAGGTATTTAATAAGGCTATAAAACAAAAGAATAACTAAACAAACTACTAAATCACGTGTACGTCTTTGAGGTTAGGTTTGAACGACAGCGACGCTGTAAATATCAGTGTCTGCAGAATTAATAAAAGGAAAATGTTGCCACTAAAAAAATGGTAGGATTGAAAAAATGACGACTCCATTTCTCCTAAAAATTTATAAACATTAGAAATTCTAAAAACAAAAAAAAATTGAAAATCCATTCATCTATTCAGTTTCTGGTTGGCACTCAACCTGTTAAAACGCATTTTGATTTTTGTCGATATGATGCCCTTATAAAAGATAAGGCGTACACATTCTTGGTAAATCGATGTTTTCCGTTTTCTTCTTCGTAGGGTATCTTTGTTGGGGTCTCAAAATTGACATTCTCAGCAAAATTCAGCTTGTTTGTATGATTTTTAGAGGTTCAGTAGCATTTTCGCGTCTAACGACTGGACTATATCAGAAATTCCTGTCTTGGAAGTGCCGGCTCCTAAATGGCAAACAAAAATTGGGTACCAACATGGTAATTTTTATTTTTGCAACAAGTCCATCCATTTTGAATCCGTTTGCCTCGCATCAAAAGGCATTGATTCTATTTGCCGTCTTTTTTCCATTTGATCCTTCGCCTGACAAATGAAGTAACTTGAAGTGTACAGGTCAATATATAAAATATCGCATAAAAGTTTTTAACTTTATGAGTATGCCTCTTGAGCTAATTTATTATTTCGTCGGTAATAAATATGTGCTTTATTTTCAGGTGACCCATCAATCAACGGGCCAAGTAATGGTTCTCAAAATGAACACACGGCATTCGAATCGTCGCAACATGCTCAAAGAGATCCAACTGATGAACCGTCTGTCACACCCAAATATCTTGAGACTAATGGGAGTGTGCGTCCTCAAAGCGCAACTTCACGCTCTCACGGAATACATCGACGGTGGTTCATTG
Organism: Diabrotica undecimpunctata; assembly: GCF_040954645.1. Taxonomy (NCBI): domain Eukaryota; kingdom Metazoa; phylum Arthropoda; class Insecta; order Coleoptera; family Chrysomelidae; genus Diabrotica; species Diabrotica undecimpunctata. The sequence goes on from NC_092808.1 coordinate 134,100,784, forward strand.
CATCAGCATATCCACAACAGATCGGTGGAAATAGAGCAGGAGACGAGGATAGAAATAGCTAAAGACATCGCATGTGGGATGGAGTACTTGCATTTGAAAGGAGTTATGCACAGGGACTTGACGAGCAAGGTAAGTTTAACGATTTTTTGTGGTATGTTTTCTAATCAGACAAGAAGAAATTTACAAATAGACACATTTTCTTGTGATATCAATTTAGTGCTTTGATTACACCATTAAACTAGAGGTTTTTATAATATATTTCCAGTTAAACATTAATTAATTACAGGGAGGAGATATATCAAGACGAATTCGTCACCTTGGGAAATAAAGAATGTAAATAAGAAACTACTGGTTCCCTCTGTGTGTGTGTGTGTGTTTTTATATGTAGAAAAATACATTTACGTATCATCAGGACTAAATACTGTTTGGTATGTTGGACTCGTATGTTACAATTCCAACTAAAACCCATCCCCTTCTTATGCCGTTCACATTGTCGAAGTCATTGCTTCTCTCCTTCTAACCGTCTCTATTTTGAGCTGGCTTCCTTTTAATACGACGAAGATCCTGGAGAACTTCTACCGCGAATGTGGTAATTGCATGCCAAGCTGCTTTAGATGAAAGCGTTTTTCCTACTATGGTCTCTGGTCGAATTTTCTGTTTGATAACTGTGTCAGACAAATCGGGCCCGGAAAATTACAGAGGAATTAATTTATTAAACACAACACTAAAATTAACAACCAAAGTGATAACTATTAAACTGATTGAAATTATAACACTAGCAGAAGAACAACAAGGTTTTAGGGCGGAAAGATCATGCACCGACGCTATATTTATAATGAGGCAAGTTCAACAGAAATCATTAGAATAACAAACCGGCAAATATATGTTTCGTGGACATTAAGAAGGCATTGTACCGGGTCAAATTAAAGGACGTTATTCACTTATTGTACGCAAGGGAAATACCTTTAGGAATAATCCAAACGATCCAAAATATCTACCAAAACAACACAATAAACGTAAAAGTGGAAGAAAAACTAACTGACCATATGGAAGCTGGCAATGGGATAATACAGAGAGATGCCTTAAGTCCTCTATTGTTCAACCTGATTATGGATGAAATAATAAAAAAGTAAGAACTAAAAAGGGATACCACATGGAAGAAAAACAACTTAAAATAATCTGCTATGCAGACGACGTAATACTACTCTCTCAAAGTGAAGATGATTTACAACGTATGCTGCACCAATTCAATATAACCGCCAGAAAATTTAACATGTTAATTTCCGCAAAGAAGACAAAATTCATGGTTATAATAGCAAATTTACTAAGATGTAAATTGGAGCTTGAAGGTCAAATAATAGAACAAGTGATGGAGTTTAAATATCTAGTAGGCATCACATTATCTAGCTACGGAAAGCTCGATACTGAAGTGGAAGATCAAGTGAAGGGAGCAAACAAAGCCTCAGATTAGATACTCTGTCCGCCTGAATGAAACAATATGGAGAAATAAAAATATTCGGAAAGAAATGAAAGGCAGAATTTACAAAACAGTAATCAGACCAATAATAACATACGTGGTAGAAACACTACCTAACACAGAGAGGACAAAAGGGATGTTAGAAATAGCAGAGATGAAAACATTTAAAAAAATTGATGGTAAAACGCTATGGAACAGAGCTAGAACTACCGATATACGACTTAGATGCAAGGTGGAGAACATCAAGGACTGGGTAAGAAACAGAAGAGTAGAATGGAACGATCATATAAGCCGAATGACAACAAATAGAGTAGTAAAGACGGCAAGAGATAGTTCCCCAATAGGTAGACGATCAGTTTTCATGGAAGACCATGAAAACAATGGAACGACAACTTACTGGAGGCACATTGAAAAACAGGATAACTATGTCCAAAGTATTGCGTAGCAAGTTAGAACCAGGAAACACAAAGGACCCGTGCTCCGCGTCTTAACTGGCCCCGGAACAGGACGGGCACTCTGGAGAATCGTTGTGTGTGTGTGGGTGTGAGAGAGAGAGAGAGAAAAGATGGCTTGAAGCAGGTCCTTTAGCCATATATTTTTATTTCGTATTTTGTATCAATTCTCATCTCATGGAAACTTAATAAATACTCTCTACTAATTGGAAAACACACTTGTTCGTTTGTAATATATATCTTACTTCTAGAATACGATCAAGAAGAATTTGGAGACCTTCAATATTTCCTGACAGAATTACTGTATCGTCTGCGTATCTAATTACATTAAGTAGTTCCCCATTGATTTTTATTCCATGTGGCTGTCTCTCAAGTGCCTTTTTAAATAACTGTTTCGAGTAAACAGTGAACAATGTCGTGGACAAAACGCAACCTTTTATGACTCCTCGTTGTATGTAGATTTCGTCTGTGTAGTTGTCTCCAATTTTTACGATAGCAGTTTGATTCCAGTACAGATTTTAGTCCACGGAGCATGCAAATACATTGTTTCTTTAAGCACGGCATTTTTGTAATAGGATATTTAGCGCAAAAAGTGCCTCCCTAGTTTTCGTGGCATTTCTAAAACCAAATTGGGTATCTTCAAAATCTTCTTTGCATTTGCGGCTAATTCTGTTGTGAAGTATTCTTAGGAAAATGTTAAGACTGGCTCAATGGGCTAATTAATCGATATTCTGAGCATTTTTTAGCATTGTGTTTTTTAGGTATTGCGACAAAGATCAACTTAAACCAGTCTGTGGGAAAATAAACTTACTATGAACTGATTTTCTTTATTTTTGTCTGTTGCTCCCATGATCATATATTTGGTTTTGTTTTCATTTGTATTCAAACCGTAGTTCAATGCTTTTTCGGTAATATTCTTCGCTACCCTCGTTAATTTTTTACGCTCTTTGCTAGAATTGTTAATTCATCTGCGAAGGCCATACATTAGTGCTCGTTTTAAAAATTTTGCCTCAGGATATGCCATCATTTCAGTATAATTTTTATTACTGCTATTAATACTATTCAGTTATTTGTCTATCTAGGAATCAGATATCTGATACATTTAGAAGAAGTGCAGCGCTCAGAAACTGAATTTAAATTGTCAAGTTTTGAGAAAAAGATAGTCCCTTCTAAAGCCGAGACTTATGGCGCCTGGAGTACCACAATCTTGCTAGTTTACGTGCCGTTGAATAGGGCAGAATTGGCGTTCTACGGTCAGCGTGGTGAGTCCCGTCATTTGGTGGTAAATCAACACGATTCAAAGGAGCACAGAAGCTGGTGCGCAAAACTAAAACCTTGATACACACCAACACACCGTGGGAATGGCCAGACCATTTCGACGCGCCAACCGTGTTGGGCGAAGACTGGCACTCCACGCTTCGTTGGATCCCGACTTTCTATTGTAGGTATAGTAATTACCAACTAGGAAGAATCAACGCCGCGTATTTGAAATTTTTCCTAATATTGCCGAGATCTTGTTGATGGTGATACGTTTCATACCAGCTATAGTTTATAAGTAGAGTACTTACAAAAAATGTTGAGGTATTTATCATATTTTTTAAGAGAAATGATTCAGAAGAAATGATAAACGTTGAAATTGGTATCAAATAAACACTTCCGTCATTATACTGTTAAATAGAAAACTACAATATAAACAAAAAGGAATATACAGTATACTCCCTCTATAACGAACACTGTTATTACGAGGTTTCGCTTATAACGAGATACATTAGATGTCCCGTGAAATTTCTATTGAACTATAACCGTCTATAGCGAGGCAAACTTGGTTATAACGAGAAAAAATAAGATGCAAAAACGTGTTTTTTACGTTTTTAGTCCGGTCGTGGCTATAAATAAATACCTTTTCAAACAGCCCCCCAATTAACTTAACTGCAGCCCGCAATAAACTTCTTTACAATGAATAAATACAACTGTTTCACATCTTTAGAAAATATATGATAGAATGATACTGGACCATTTAAAGCAGTTAAAAATAACAGAGTTCTTAAAATTGCAGAAGCAATAGTTTATGTTATCCTTGAAAATACGATTTATACATTATGTAGTTGGAAAAAAATATAAGTACAGCTTTTTTGTTTTAACGTATATCATTGATAATAAAAGTAAACAACTCTTTTATGTTTTAATATATTTCATTGACAATAAAAGTAAATAACTTTTTTTCAAAAACGCCATTCAAACAATATTTATTAGCATCTTATATTGCTCCGAATGGCTTCACTATAGGAAGTTAATGGTTTAGAAAACTACAGATTCATATGTATACACAGTATTATGATTGTCTGATATAACGAGATCGGCTTATAACGAGGTAATTAGTCTGTCATTTCAGTTCTCGTTATAGAGGGAGTCTACTGTATTATGCAATATTAAAAAATATTGAGTTTTCAGATTTGTTCAAGCAGCTACAATTTTCGAACATCTTTAAAGGAATTTGAAAATTGTTGATTAAAAACGTTGGGAAAACAAATACAGTTAAAAGAAATAAACTAAAATACTGGCATATTTCAAATTTTAGTGTATATTTTTATAGTTGTATATAAAGATTTCTGCGAATTCGTTGTTTTCGATCAGTAAATCGAACAATAACTATTGTTTTTACGAGCATTTATTGGATCAACGAATTGCCGTGACTAATGTAAAATCAATGGTATTTTTATATCTGGTTTAACGAACACAAATTGTTAAAGGTGAAATATATACAATACGTAGTGGGATTTAAATCATATATTAACGTTGAAAAAAATAACCTAACTTAAGTCTTAACCCATTCAGTGCCAGAGGCTTTTTGACAGATTGGGTCACAGGGCCCAATTATTGGATCCCAGGGTAATACACTCTCCTCAAAGGACGAGTATGTCTTACCCGTTTGGGTATCTCTTCCCCTCTGTCCAAATTGAATTTGTTTGTGTATTGGTTGTTTGGTTGTTTGATGCTGCATTTTTCTTGTATATTTGATTGTTGTTAAGTATCTATGGTCTTTAACGGTAAACCAATGTCCACAAACATTGCCATTTAGTTCTATGAGGTGCATACACGAACGCCTGTCGGGCGGTTTCGGCCTTTTAGCCAAAACCGGTTGAACGTCTCTAGAGAAGTAACCGGGTAAACGTCTCTAGAGAGGTGCCGGAATGGAATGTGTTAACTGAGCTGCCACCGTGCTTCGAAGGTCACGTAAAGCCGTCGGTCGGGCTACGTAAGTGGTCGTTAAGTAATGTTTGGAGCGCTGGCGCGACCTGAAAACCTTAACACTAGGCCATAACGAGCTTTACTTTTTTTTGTAGAATAACTCGATTTCCTTTAAGATCATTTCTGTTTGTGACAATATTTTGCTTCTTTTAGGCGCTGCCAGTTGCTTAAGGGAGATACCAAAATGCATGCAAAAGAATCAATCTTGCCATAATTTTGAGTAGAATCCAAAAGTTCTATTACAACACAGGATGTCTTAAACGTATTTTTCTCTTCCTTAAAGGAAAAAAAATTATCAAAATTTTTATATAATAAACATATAAATAAACAAATTGTTTGTCGTATCTTCTTATTTAAGTGCCATCTCCGCGACGAAGGTTGGCAATCATCATGACTATTCTGACCTTCGAGACAGCTACTCTGAACAATTGCCTTGAGCTGCAACCAAACCACTCTCTCAGGTTCTTCAACCAGGAAAGCTTATTCTGAAGAAATAGTCTTCGACTATTTCTTCAGATTAAGCATTAAACAATAACGGCGACAGTATGCAACCTTGCCTGATCCCTCTCCTTATCTCCACTTCTTCTGACACTTCTCTTCCAATTTTCACATTGGATCGTTGGCTGTAGTATAAATTTGATATCAATGTTACATCCTCACATCCAGATTCTTGTTTTTGAGTACTTCTATAAGTCGGTCATGTTTTGTCTTATCGAATGCCTTGTTGTAGACTATAAAGCATACATAAAGATCTCGATTAACATCCAAACATCTTTGGGTCAGCACGTTAAAAGAAAATAGTGCATCTCTTGTACCCACTCCATTCCGAAATTCAAACTGGGAATCACTAATATCCGTCTCCAGCGTGTATTCTATTATGGATGATTTTTAGCAGGGTTTTTAAGGTATGTGACCGTTCGATAATCACCACATTCTTTGGCTCGTTTGTCGTATGGTAACATTTTAAAGCGGCACCTGAGTATAGTTAGGGAAGCCAATGCACATATGGATAAGGGCAAAGATAATAATGGTAAGTTAAACTAACAATATAGAAATAGGTTCGAAAGCACTTCGAGAAATTATTAATGAAGAAAATAAAAATGTTTTAAATCAAATTTAAATGAAAAAAAAATAACATTCATCCATGTTTCGCAAACTTAATAATTTATAATAATATAGTTTTTCGTTTTTTTTTTTCTTACCATTAGTTGACAAACAAAATAAAAGCTGTATTGAAACCGAAATATTTTATCTAAATTTATCATTTTTCAATTAACCTTGCGTTCATTAGCCGCCTTATCCATTATCAACGTCTACAAGTCGCTACCTTTTCTAGTTTTCACCTTCAAAAATAACCTTACCATAATTCTAAACAACGTAAAACGGTGCTAGAGGTAATTAAACGGTGTCACTTAAACAAATTTACAATTAGATACATTTTTGCAAACATTTATAAATTATACTATCAAATTTTATCTCTACAAATTAGTTTAGTTTACATACCCTAAAATATTTCATTGTGGCATTAAGCTTAGATTAGATTATGTTTAGGACGTTTATGCTTCATCGCTTTTCTAATTAGTAAATTTATTTGTGTTATTGTAATTTTATTACAATTATATACAGTATAATATAGAATTCCGACCCTTTAGGAACTATATTATATCTGATAACTACATGTTGATTACTAATGCTCCTATAGCAAATGAGGAACGGGAAACAGCCTTTGGGAGTCATATTTTTGAACGTTTTGACAGCTTCACATACTTTGGCTCGCTAGTGACTACCACCAACACAAAAGACGAATAAGTTAAAATTAAAGAAGACTGCTGGAAGTAAGCTTATCGGTCTGTAGTTTTGTGCCGTCCTTTTCTGGCTTCGGAATCATGATAACGTGGGCTTCCTTCCATCGGTTTGGAAAGATCCTCTATCTGAGTATCGCATTTGTTATGTTGCTATTATGAAATGCTCTTTGATTCTCTGAGAAAGGGTTCTCATTGTTCTATATACATAAGTTCTGTTACAATCACCATAAGACAGTTTTTAAATACCACTTTTATTTAATTTTTCAATTTTGTCTTTGGTTTTGCTGAAGATGAACTTGATGTGTTTGGTTTTGAAAGTAAGTAACATTTAAATTAGTTACTTATACAAGTTATTCTACTGTAGCATAGGTCTGAATTACTGTATTACTGCATTTCGATTATACTTCATTATATTAAGTAAATCATCAAAGATCAAATTAAAGAGTGCCAGTACATATCTCAGAAAATACTTTTAGTAAAAATTAGGGCGAACAGCAAAATTATTAACATAATAGGCATATATGCACCAGAAGACTGCAAACCTGACAGCGATAAAGAATTCTATGATGAGCTACAAACATTAGTGGAAAGAGAAGTGAAGCAAAATGAATTACTTATATTATTGGGAGATTTCAATGCCAGAATAGGAGACGAAGTAATACCAGGAATAAAACAAGGGTTTAATGAAAAAAATATCAATAAAAACGGAAAAAGAATGGTGGAATTCTGCACAAGAAACGAACTAAGGATAACCAACACATGTTTTGATCATAAAATTCAACACAAATACACGTTTGAAAATACAAGAGGACATAGATCAATGATAGATTATGTGGTCACAGAAATATTCACCATAAACAGATAGTGGATGTGAGAAGTTTGACGTCACCCAATGTGGGAAGCGATCACTATTTGGTACTTTGTAAAATTAGATTCAATGAAAGATAGAAAGAGAAGCTTAAACAAACCAATGCAGAGGAAATAATAAAAATAGAAAATTTAAGAGATGACTCCATAAAATCATTATATCAAAAAAGGCTAGAACAGAAAATACAAATGGAGAATATCGAAAATGAAAGCAATGTAGAGACTAGCTGGAGAAAACTTAAGAAAAATATTCTGGATGCTGCCCGAGAAGCCCTTGGAACGAAAATAATAAACAAAAAGTGGTCAACGAAAACACCATGGTTTACACTAGAGGTTAAACAAAAATGTCACCAAAAAAAGAAAGCTTTCCTAAAATATAAGTCAGAAAAAACGAATGAATCATATGAAGAATATAAAAGAATAAGAACTGAAACTCATCAATTGGTAAGAAAAACAAAAACAGATTACTGGGAAAGATTCACAAAAGGACTAGAGATGGATTTCTATGGACAACAGAAACAAGTATGGCGCTTCATAAGATAACAAAGAAGCGAAATGAAAGAACTAGTTGAAATAGAACACATACAAGAGGATACATGGGTGGCCTTCCTGACAGAAATGTTTAAAAAACAAAACGAAGAACCTTTACCAGAAACGCCAAATACAATTACTGAGGAAAAGACCGAAATCTCCCAAAACGATGTGAAAGAAGGAATCAACAAATTAAAAAACAGAAAGTCACCAGGAGAAGATCAAATACCAAATGAACTCTTAAAATATGGAGGTGATCACCTTGTACAACAACTGCAACTTCTTATTAATAAAATAATCACCACGAACAGAATACCAGATGAATGGAGGAGTGCGATCATGGTGATGTTCTTCAAAAAAGGAGATAAGAAAGACCCCAATAATTATCGAGCAATCAATCTATTAAATACAACACACAAATTGACAACAAGAATAATAGCGACAAAAATAAACGAACGAATATCTCTGCAAGAGGAACAGCAAGGATTTCGGACAGGAAGATCATGCACGGATGCAGTTTTTGTAATAAGACAAATAAAAGAAAAGTCGTTGGAATACAACAAACCAGCATATATGTGTCTGATAGATTTGAAGAAAGCGTTTGATAGAGTGAGAATTCGGGACGCGATACATTTATTATATGAAAAGGAAATATCACTGGATTTAGTAAAAACCATTGAGAATATATATAAAGATAACATAGCTATGGTAAGATGTAAAGGAAAACTATCGCAACTTATCAAATATGAAACTGGCATTAGACAAGGAGATTCGCTGAGCCCATTAATATTTAATCTGATAATGGATGAAATCATAAAGAAAGTTAAAAAAAGAAGACGATATAAAATGGGAGAAAAGGAAATAAGGATAATATGCTACGCCGACGACGCCATAATAACAGCCGAAAATGAAGATGACCTACAAAGATTAATTAAAGAATTCGAAGATACGGCACTCATAGTGATATCAGCGGAACCGAGACGATGTAAACTAGTCGTAAATAACAAAATAATAGAACAAGTGATGGAAACTGAATACTTGGGAATAAAGCTGTCAAGCTACGGAAAAGTGGAAGAAGAAGTACAACAACAAGTGAACATGGCAAACAGAGCAGCAGGATGTCTCAACAACACAATCTGGAGAAACAAATACCTCACAACGGAAACGAAAACCAGGATATATAAATCAACAATAAGACCGATAATGACGTGCACAGCGGAAACAAGAGCAGATACGGCGAAAACACAAAGACTACTGGAAACAACAGAAATGAAAGTCTTACGTAAAATAACAAACCAAACTCTAAGAGACAGAGTAAGAAGTGAGGAAGTACGAGCGAGATGTGGTGTAGAGGAAATAAACGCGTGGACCAAAAGAAGAAAAGTGGAATGGAATCGACACATCGAAAGAATGACAGCAAATAGAATAGTACGAATAGCAAGAGACAAATCGCCAAATGGAAGAAGATCATTGGGACGACCGAGGAAAAGATGGTCAGACAACGTCAATTGAGGCTAAAAACCGAAGTAAAACAGGCATTAAGCCTATTTATAAAGTAGGAAGAAGAAGAAGAAGAAGTAAATCATTTGTTCACCATCTGCATATAAAAGGCAGCGGTAACATATGGAAATACTTTACTTGTGAAAACATCATTGATATAGAAACATTTATCGTAAATTTATTAATACTCTTGTTAAAAAATAGAAAATAATATTTATTGTTTTCTATATAAAATAATTTTCCCTCAAGTAAATCAAGACAGTCGGAACATCTTAGTATTCAAAAAGATTAAATTGGTCACCTTCGCCTTACATTCAAATCATTTTGGCATACTAATGTACACTTTTGTATTTTATAAACAATATAAATTTACTATTTCAAATGTGCATACATATTTGTTAAAATACTTTTCGTTTAATTTACCAATGCTGGCATTGAATCAAATATTCTACAGGGTTTCAAGAGAAAATGTTCTAAATTTAAAACACGTGGAGGTCGGAAGTAGTCGTAAGTTAAAAATAATATTTTTTTATGAGTAAAACCTTAAAAACCCTTCTTAATATTCCTAATATAAGTTTGGCAGTAACTAACAGTAGATATGCGTAGGTATCTAAAGTGGAGACGTAATCATTTAGGAAGTAATAGACCCAACAGTGGAACACAATTAAAAAAAGCGTTTTCTGGTGTGAAATAAAGGGTGGTGGAAATTATAATAATGTATATATATATATATATATATATATATATATATATATATATATATATATATATATATATATGTATATATATATATATATGTATATATATATATATATATATATATATATATATATATATATATATATATATATATATATATTGTATCAATATATTTTTCCTGACTACTCGAAATCCTGTACATGCTATTATTAATATTTCAAAGAGCAGCAACTGGAAGCGTAAACAACGTTCACTTGTTCACACTCTGTGCAGATCATTTGTCCATCGCATAGGTGATCTTCTTCCGGGCACGGAACGATTGCTCCGATGTTACCTGCTGTAATCCAGTCCCGATAAAGGGGCATTAAGCTCTATGGGCACGATTGCGCCGGCAGCAGATTTAACCCTTACAGCACGATAATTATTAGGTAAAGTGTGTTTCACGAAAAATGGTTGAGTGCTTAATGGTTACCTGAGTTGATCCTATTGTGTGTACAAGAGTCTCCCAATAAACTACCGAAGTACACAGGGTCGCACTTCAGAAAGTTTGTTATTTAATATATTTCATTGGTAGCTGTGTAATACACTGTCGGTAACTGATATAACTCCCATCTTCTTCTAAAGAGGGAGAAGGCAGGTTAACCGCTCTATCCGTCGCTTGGAGTGACCTCAGAGAGTAAGGCTCTCTGTCGGGAGGCCATTATTACCTAGCTAGGGATTAAATGCCTTTTTCAAAGAATAACACAGTAATTAAAGTTTATTAATCAAAATGCACAATAATTATAATAGGTAGAAATGATATAATATAACTTATGCTAAGAATCTGAAAGAGACGTATAATTATCTCCTGATCCGGAAATCGGGAGAATAATTATACTAATTAGTCTTAAACTAAGAATCTGGAAGGTAATACACGTTAGTTATTAATAATAAACTAAATATAAACAAAATTTAAATTAGTAAGTATGGAGAATGTCACTTGTCAAAAGTACTTGGAGTGGGAAGGAGTTGAGCTAGAGACTCGGGATAAGGACAGGAATGTCGGTTGTTATGCCAATCGGGATAATCAACAAAAAATGGGGAAGAAGTACACTGTAAAAATAATTATAAGCAAAAATTCAAATTATTTTTCAAACAAATTTTCTAAGTCAATTGGACCTGTAGAAAATAATTAAATGGTGACAAATAGGCATAAATAATGTATATCAATTCAAAGTAACTGTAAATAAAATAAACAACAAATATTAAGGTCATAAAATAACAATTGAAATTTTTAACAGTGTAGCAGAAAAATAAATATCATAAATTCAAAGATAGAAAAAGTATAAGTTATTTTTAATAGTGTACCTGAAAGAGAAAAAGAGAAAAGAAATAGCATACAAGTTATATATATATATATATATATATATATATATATATATATATATATATATATATATATATATATATATATATATATATATATATATATCAGAGAGTTTATATTCAAAGTTTAAATATATAAGTATCAAAGTATATACATCAAAGTCAAAATTCAAATACCAAAGTTTTGCAGTGTACCTGAAAAGGGAAAGGGAAGTAAAGCACAGTTTATATACATTTATTTGCAAGTATCAATATAGCAATATATATGTACCTGAAAGAGAAAAATAAAACAACACAGGAAGTCTTTATTTAATCTCAATCTTTGCAAAAAAAGGATATATGCACCGTCCGGTGGCAAAGTCCCGTAAAGTAGGGACTTAGCAAACCTGTAAGAGAAATTTTCCTACATGACCTGTAAGCTTGTCGAAATAATCAGATTTTAGACTAAGTCTAAAAACACAGATTAATTCGGCGAAAAATGGCGACGCTCTTAAGGAAATTTATCAGCAAATTTGACCAAGTCAAAAAGCACAAATAAATACCTCAAAAATGGCCGCCGTGGTTTGCAGACAAACCGTGGTTAAAGATGGGAACGTTAGGTTCCGGGTTTATAGGTGAGCTGAAAGAAAACAAGAAACTCTAGGAACTGAATCGACCAGAGGATCTTAACTTGCCTCGAGGGCTGGATCTGCGGACCAAACCTGACCAGATCTGATTTCCTGGCCGTCGTGCACTTCTTTTATGCAGAAAAAAGTAGGTCAATCGTAACGGTCGTTTTGGACCTTTTTACGATTGACCGGTACGACGACCAATGCCCAATTTTCGGAATTATCATTGGCTGCAGCTCAGGTGCCTTTCGACCAACGATAATACAGAAAATGAGCAACAGACTCCTGAATTATGATTGGCTGCAACTGCTGTTGCCGTTTGACCAATCACAATTCAGCAGGCTGGGCGACAACACGATTATAAAAATTTATTAAATTATTTCATATGGTATTTTCAGGTTGTTCAAGTGAATATACTTGATAATTGAACAATTTTTAACATGAAGAAAGTAGTTTTTTTGTTCTACGTGAATAATTGTAGTATATGGATCTAAGTTCAGAAAGGTACTTTCCTTCACACTTTTTACAGGCTTAGGACTGTCAGCAAAAAACTGGCGTGTTTAAAAGTTTTTGCTCTTCTTAATCGGATATCGTTAAAAATGTACAGTAATAATAGTTCTATTTACAGTATATACATACAAACGAATACATAATGTACAAAAAATAGATGAATTGAAAAAAAAAAATATAAAAATATATACAAGTTAATATTTACAAAAAAAATACCCAAAATAACCAAAATATATTTACGAATTCCTAAATACCTAATTTTGTTTCGCTGTCGCTATCCTCTTCAAGATTAATAACAATTGGTTTAATTATGTGATTCAAAGTAACATATGAATTTTCTACGTTCATTACATGGCGTACTGAATTTTTCCAACTTTCTGGGGAGATATCATAAACACATTTCCTTATTAATTCGACTACACTACCACTTAAAGTCGGAGAAACATTTTGTGACCTAACATTTGACTTTAGTTGGTGCCACATATGCTCTATGGGATTCAATAAACAATAGTAGGGCGGAAGCCGTAACACTGTATGTCCCATGTCCTCGGCCAATGCGTCACAAACATATACTTTTTTAATAGAAAATGATTTTAACACTTCTAACAGTTCATTTTTTAAATAACTTTCTTCAAAATATATATCGTATGCATTGTCCATTACTATCACACTATTTTGAGTAAGGTTAGATATAAGACAATTCTTAAACCATTGCTCAAAAAGCTCTGCCGTTGTATCCTCATGGTAGTCCACGCAGGAGTCTTTAATGTTCTTTCTGATAATAACGTTACAGAGGAAGTGAAGAGGCGAATATTTATTGCAAATAAATGTTACCATGGCTTAATTAGACACCTAAGATCAGATAACGTCGCAAGAAAGACAAAATGCCAAATATATAAAACCCTAATAAGGCCGGTACTCACATATGGCTCAGAAACCTGGACACTCACTAAAAGAGAGGAAACGTTGTTAGCCACCTTCGAAAGAAAAATCTTGCGACACATATATAAGGGCACAAAAGAAAACGGAATATGGCGAAGACGATACAACTCTGAACTATACAAAATATACCAGGATCCGGATATTATAACATTCATTAAAATAGGACGGCTGCGTTGGATAGGACATGTTGAAAGAATGGAAGAAGGCGAAATACCAAACAAAATATTCAAACAGATGCCAGTAGGAAAAAGAACAAGAGGAAGACCGAAACTGAAATACTTAGAACAAATAGAAAATGATATAACAACCTTAAAAATAAAAAACTGGAGAAAAAAAGCACGAAACAGATCAGAATGGAGAAGAATCCTGGAACAGGCCAAGACCCAAAAAGGGTTGTCGAGCTAGTGATGATGATGATGACGCCACTTTTGTAAATGATGGGACTCATTGTGTAAATTTTTCGTCTTATTAAGTCCTTATCACTTTCGTCAATACATTTGGTAGAACCGGCATCCTTACGCTTCCTTCTTGACTTGATGGGATTTGATGTAATTCTTTTCACTGTGGTTAGAGGTATTTTCGTTAAATCAGATATTTCACTGGCAGCAGTATTAGCAGTAAGTCCTCTTGTAAGTAAAGAACTATATATTGTTTTTACGATTTCTCTAGCGTCAGCAGATAAATGCTTTTTCTTTGCTGGAACACTAGAAGAAGCACCATCAATGTTTTTCCACGGACGCCACATAATGCTGTTTTATAGGTATAAATAGGTATAACACTGGTAACACTTGTAACACTTTCAACTAAATGAAACAAAATGTATATTTAAAAATTTCTCATCGGTTTTATATACTTTTACAAATTATACAGAATAGAGGGAACCTGTATAATTATTCCAGGAAATACTTAACGATCAACAAATTTATTGTGGTCATTAAAAGATCAACCATTGATAGTGAAACTCACTGTTAAAATGTTTACAACTTTATGAAATAAAATGTATTCTAATCGTTTTTATAATTTTATACGATTTTTTAATCGTTTTTATATTACCAGGAATTTATTATACAAACAAGATAACGACACTCCACAGTAGCTTCAATTTTACCTGAATACTCACCTGCTCAACTAATGTTGACTAATCTGGGGTACTTGCGGTCGGGTTTTATTGCAATCGTTAAGCACTCAACCATTTTTCGTGAGATAAACTTTACTTACTTATAGCTTGAATCTAATTGATTAGGTATACATATCTTAAAAAGTAGTAAAACATGTTTTATACTTAGTAAATATAAGCCCATAAGTGTAAGTATAAATATTATTGAAATTAGTATTATATTTTATTTCCATTTTTAATTAATGCATTACGGTGCGGTGATACAGTCGCACAAGGGAGACCACCTGAGTTAGTTCGGCGCAATCGTCGCCTCCTGAACATATCTCAGGTAAAATCGGCGCAATCGTCCCATACCCCTTCGTCCACCTTCATTCATCGTTATTGTACCATGTGGCCAGCCCCATTCTACTTCAATGTAATAATTCGTTCAAATGATGTCGCATATTTGGGTCCTGCGGCGTATTTTCCAGTTTTTAATTATGCCCTTGACACATAGTGATCATTCATATTTTCAGTTTTCACTAGGCCTCCACACACAAGTTAAAATCTCAAAGTTAAATGTAAATGAATGTCAATTAACATTAAACAACATAATTTAAGATTTTATCATAGTTTAACCCCTAAATCTTACCTCCTAGAATAGTTATAATTAAAACAGTGTCATTGAATACCTTGCCTCCACTAGACCTGTGTCGTTGGTTGCTTTTTATTTTTTAGGAGTGAAAACTACCTATATAGGCAAAACATCATATACTTAATAACTATTTAATTATACAGTGACATTAAATTTAGATTTCTGTAGTTTTAATTATTAACGACATAATTTCTACCCCTATAAAAACCACCCTTTGCAAAGAAATTCGAATATAGTGAAGTCGTTTTACCCTGTCGTATTTCGGATTAACGCCCGAAAAATAATTTATGACTCTAGTTACAGCCACTCTGTTATGCTTTCCCTTTTCTACCTGCTTTGTGGTACCGAACCTCCTACTGGTCGGCTGTAGTACTTGAGGATAAATCAGCGCTACCAAAACAATTTTTTTATAAATCGTGAAAAAACGCAAATTGAATGCTTTGTGATGATAATTTATTGAAAAAACTTTTAAACCCTCGACTTGCCACAAGGTATTAAAATCTCAATCAGAAATATCATTTATGACATGTACAAAGCAAAAGAACATGTTACAAGAAAGACACTTATTCAAAAAATAAAGGACAGAGAACTTTGTGATATGGGTTTGACCAGTTTATCAAAAAAATTAAAAGCTATGGGTTTTAGATACAAAAAAACCAATAATCGTAAAGTGTTGTGCGAGCTGTCCAATGTTGTTGGAAAAAGGTGGAAATTTATAAGAAACTATTTAAAAAACAAGAATTCCGAATTTGCCAGACAATTTGTGTTTCTTGACGAAACATGGATTTTTGCGAAAGGAAATAATACCAAATCATCCTTGCAAGATGATTCTACCAAATGCTATTCGAGTACTAGTGCGAGTAATGGCAAAAGATATATTATATTACATCAGGGGTGGCCAACCTTTTTAAGTCGAGTGCCAATATGAGAACAAAAAAAATTTGGCGTGCCACTAAAATTTTTCGACATACTAACATTAATAATATACGGTACAATATGTATTTCTTATGTAAATTCCACATTTTTCCGTTTAGTCAAGATAGTGGAGGTTTAAAAAATAACGTAATAAGTAAAACATAACAACAGACTTACTTTATTGTTAATAAAAATAAAATAAAAACGTTAAACAAAAAAACTTAAATATTTTCTTATTATCTAAAATTCAAATTATTAAACAGTTACTTATTTAATGTGGTATTTGAACTTGTATTTTTTTAATTAATTCATCTATATTGGGATTAATTTCGGAACTAGCCAACAGAATTAGATTTTTTAAATGCATGTCAGTTAATCGTGACCGATATTTTGATTTTATTATGTTCATAATAGAGAACATTTGCTCACAAACGTACGTTGAACCAAATCTACAACAATATCTTAGAGCTAACTCGTGTAAATTAGGAAAATTGTTTGCTGGTACAAATTTCCAAAATTCAATATAATTGGGATCAGTAACAGTTGAAATAATTTCCCTATATTTGGTTTTTAGTATAGTGTGGTTCTGTAAATCAATAATTTCGATCTGTATTTCAGCTGAGTAACAATTGATATCTTGCAGAGAAATAGAAAAAGGATTTATGAAAAGGTCAACATTCATTTTGTCTTTTTGAAAATCTTCAAACCGGGTATTGAATGGACCTAGCAAAATAGATATAAGGTTTTTAAATTTGTCATAATTTGGAGTTCTACTGACCTTGTTGGCTAATTCCTGCATTAATGTGAAATGTGCCAATCTCTGTTCTCCAAAATCGTTACAAAAAAGCATAAGTTTATTCACAAAAGAAGATATATGACCAACTAGAGTAGGAAAAATACAATTTTTTCCCTGTAATCTTAAATTTAATAAATTTAAATGTCTCATAATATCAGTGAGAAAAGCTAAATCCCAAAGCCAATCTTTATCATTAAGTAACGAGCACTCACTGGGTAGTTCATTGTTTTCTTGCAAATATTTTAAGACGCACTCCTTCAAGTTCCAAAACCTTTCGAGTGCATTTCCTTTGGAGAGCCAGCGCACACTGCAATGGAGAAGTAACTCTCCATCTTGCTCCGTTTCTTCCGCGAACAGTTCTCGAAATTGTCGTCGATTCAATGCCCGAGCTCGTATTTTGTTAATGCAGCGTGTTACAGGGTCAACAACAGATGACATGTTTAGGTCCTTGGCACAAAGAGCTTCCTGGTGAATAATACAATGGTACTTAAAAACTTTTCTTCCCAAATAGTTTTCCAGTAATGTAACACACCCCTTTAGTCTACCAACCATGCAAGGAGCTCCATCTGTACAAACACTATCTAATTTTGACAATTCAACTTTGTTGACTTCGATTACGTTTTTAAGCTGTTAAAAAATGTCCTCTCCTGTTGTTGTGACTAGTTGGCGCAAATCCAGAAGCTCTTCGGCATTTTCAAAATTATCATTGGTATAACGGACAAAAATGCTTAACTGCGCATTTTCTGTGTTGTCACAACTTTCATCCAACGCTAAAGAAAAGAATTTGCAGGATTTTAATCCACTTATAATTTGGGAAACAACATCCTGGCCCATATCATCTATACGGCGCATGACTGTATTTCGGGATAATGCAATATTATCGACCATATTTTTGATCTTTACATCTCCCACATTTTTAGCAAATATTGCCAGACTATTTTTAATTATCTCCTCTCCATCAGAGTAGGCTTTTTTCTTCCGTGCTAACAGCAGAGAAAGTTCATATGATGTTTTAACCATAGTTTCCATTTCATCACTTCTCTTCTGAAACAGTGACTGTTGGCTGGCTAGGGTTTTCTTTTTTTTTCAATAAAGTCGGCTCGCAAATGTGAATAGGATATTTGTTGCTGAAGTCCTTATGCAGTTGTTTATAATGTCGTTCCAGGTTAAATTTTTTCGGAACTGCTACAGACAATCTACATATCAAACAAACAGGCTTTGAAGTATTACGATTAGTAAATAAAAATTGTTCTTCCCAAGCAGGTTTAAAATCGCGAATTGCAATATCATCTTCGTATTTTCGTTTTGAAGTCGAAGGCTTACTCGTGGACATATCGAACAAATACTTTTAAAATTTTAAAGAAACAATGCGCGATGACAAAATGTGCACATACAACGGGGCAGTTTAAAATAAACTAAGCAAGGGTAACGCAGTCCTATTGCACATTACGACAGCTAGGATCACGTGCACCAATCGCAGCAATATCGCTCGCCAGAGGATGCAATGATGCCGCATCTATCGTAACTTCCGTAAACCTACCAAGTTTCTTCTTATTATTTTTTGTTTTTCAAGTTTTAATTTTTTTGAAAGTGTTTTAATCCAAAACGCTACGCGTGCCACTGATAGGACTCAATCGTGCCACAGAGTGGCACGCGTGCCGCGGGTTGGCCATCCCTGTATTACATGCAGGAAATACGGAAGGTTTTATACCCAATGCTAGTCTTATATTTTCTTCAACAAAAAAAACTGATGATTACCACGGAAATATGGACGCCGATATTTTTGAACATTGGTTTGAGGAAAAATTATTAAAAAATCTGGAAAATCCGTCATTAATAGTCTTAGACAATGCTTCGTATCACACCAGAGATGAGGAAAAGTTTTCTACAAGCAGCTGGAAAAAAGAAGACTTAAGAAAGTGGCTGTCGGAGAAAAATATAGAACACGAACATCTAGTTTTAAAAGCTGAATTATTAAATAAGTGCAAAGAACACATTACTGAGAAAAAATTTGTCGTTGACCAAATGGCACTAAAATATGGTCATGAGGTCCTAAGACTACCACCATATCACTGAAGTACAAACCAATTGAATTGGTGTGGGGCATCACTAAAAACTACTATGATAAACATGCATGTAAGACCACCGACGAAGCCAGCGTTTTACAACTCTGGCAAGATGCACTAAACCAAGTCAATGAGGAACAATGGCGGAAATGTATTGAGCATACTGAAAAAAAAAATTTAGAGTCATATGAAATAGAACAAGTTAATGAAGTAAGACCTTTAATTATTCGTAATGATGAAGATTCAGATGAATCGGATAGCGAGTCAGATAGTGATGATACCTGTCCATAGATTAAGACGTAGATAGAAAAATTAACACAAAAGGGTACCAACCACAAAAAAAAAAAAATAAAACAAAAACCGCATGCAGGAGAGAGCCGGAGGCACGCCGCACGACGCTCTTGAATGCAAGCACCAAAAAAATTAGATTAGCAAGTAAGGTAGATTAAGGACATGACTGGACGAATGACTGGGTATTAGACGACGGATGAAAGGATTCGATGCTTGCTCGCTCTCGACTGCACTTGGTGCAGAAAAGGGAAAGCAAGTATCGGCACACACAACCATCATTAGATCGCCGAACAATTGCTTTGACCGGTAGTGATAAAGCCAAATGGGCTAGGCTAACCTACCACTTAAATGTAAATATACGCAAATCTCCCATTGCCTGACGGGGGATACCGCGAAATAGTCGAGACCTGGCTCCAAAGACCAGGGGGCGGAGGAAAGCTGGGGCTGGTTGTACCGCAGGAGGACAATCTACCTCGGTGGGTTTGGGAAGGTGTGTGTGGGAAGTAGGAATAAGTCTTTGTTTTATATAGATATATATTTTTATAGATATATTTATAAAATATATAAAAATAAAAATATACAAAATTTTGAACACCCAGTATTAACATTGGCAAATTTTTTTATGCTTAAATAAAAATAGAGTTTAGTACACGCTGAAAAAGAATTTTTGTTTAATTTACATTATGATATCAATTTACATTATGATATTCAATTATTATAAAACATAATACAAAGTTATTTTATTAAAAAAATCCCTAATGTACATTTTCAATTTGAGAACCGCTGACTACCTGAGGCAAATCTGAACAGACACTTTTATTACTTATGCGACAGGCTAAAACGATCCTACTATAGTTGTCTTTTCTTTTTCATTGAAACTACACTTAAGTGCAAAATAATCGACTCAAAATTATTTTGCGAAAGTACGTCTCCTGTTTCAATCCAAAAAGTGTAAATTTAAAAATATTTAGTGTAAAATCATTAACCTCATTATTGAGTTTTAAAAAAAATTTGTGTGTAGCAAGATAAATAATCCGAATTTTTATTTAAATAATTTCTGATGAATTAAACAACCCTTGAATTTCTAAACATCGTTCGAATAATCATCACCTAAACGAATTATTCTTCTTTCAGAATGTCCTCATAAGACCGTTAGATACCGGAAAACTTCAAGGAATTGTAAGCGATTTCGGCCTATCCACCGACATCCCAGATCCCAAAGAAAAAACCAAGCTACCCATCGTCGGCTCCCCCTACTGGATATCACCTGAAGGTCTCAACGGCAAATATTACGACGAAAGCAGCGACGTCTTCAGCTACGGTATAGTTTTATGCGAATTGATAGCCCGCGTTGAAGCTGATCCAGATTATTTGCCAAGGACCCATAATTTTGGATTGGACTACCTCGCTTTTTCGGACCTATGCGGACCGAATGTTGTACCTGAATTTTTAACATTAGCATTTAGGTGAGATTTTCAACAAACTTACTTTGTCTTGCTTATTTATAAACCTCTCTTTAGTATATTAGTATAACTTGTAGTAAATATTTAGGTAGGAAACTAAATATGATTTAGTAGTAATATTAACATCAATTAGTAGACTGTTTGAAGTAGAGGATACGAATATTTCTATTTTGTGTAGTTGTGCACCTGCTTACTAACTGTTTACCGAGTCCCATAAATGGCAAAAACCAAACCATTTTTTTTTAATGTTGTTAACTCAATATGTGTCGTAACTGTATAGCAGTCCATATCTGGCAAATACGAGCCCCTTTCCATATCAGTTGGCTCAACGTTAGATTGATAAGAAAATTAAATTTTAGAGAACAAAAATAAAAGCGCAGCGTAAATTTTAATAGTTTTAATGCATCGAACATTTTTCAATTTCCTAATATTATAGAAAATATTTTATAACGTAATGAAAACTATTGATTAAACGGAATAATAATAAATTTTAAAAAACGCATACAATATGTAATACTAACAAACAAAAATGTGCAAGTTTACCACTGAATTACAAAAGTCTTTAAGGTATAGTTTTTTCCAAGTTCTGACAAAATTATAATGTAAATGAATCCCATATTTCTTGCAATTTTTCCTTGAATTCGTTGACGGAACTGGCAGGATGTTTTCTCAGAGCTTTTTTCATTTCGCGCCACAAAGTCTCTATCGGGGACATCTCGGGACTGTTAGAAACCCATTCCAGAAGTGGTATGCCATAGTCTTCAATCCATTTTAAACTTTTTTTTGAGGTATAACAACCTGTACCGTCCTGTTGGAAGACAAAATCTTACGCAGTTGTTAAACGGTGTTCCATAATTGGTAAAAGAGATTCTTCTAAAATATTCAAATTTTTGTCCGTGTTTACAATCGACGTTTACAATGACGACATGCTGCCCCAGATCATGACAGATGCAGGAAATTTGACTTTTCTCTTCGGAAAGTCGAGATGGAAAGCTTCATTTTTCCTGCGAATGACGCGACTCCTACTGTCTCCAACACACACTTCAAATCTGGACTCATCACTCCATTGTATTGAATCCCATTGCGACTGAGTCCAATCTTTATGCTCTTTTGACCATCTTAGTCTATTATTCCTTTATTGTAATGTTAAAAGTGGCTTTTCCTTAGCCTAAAATAAAATGAAATTTATTAAAAACCATTCGTACTAATTTTTCCAACCATAAAATTTACTTTGTGAGTACCAAATTTGTGGGCCTCTCGGTGACAATGGTGATTTACAAACGTGTCTTCCAATACCGTCACTCCATAAAACGCTTCTTCTTCTTCTTCACGTGCCATCTCCGCGACGGAGGTTGGCAATCATCATGGCTATTCTGATCTTAGATGCTGCTGCTCTGAATAGTTCAATTGATGTGCATCCGTACCATTCCCTCAAGCTACGCAACCATGAGATTCTTCTTCTTCCTACACTTCTCTTGCCCTGGATTTTCCCTTGTATAATCAATTGAAGTAGGTTGTATCTCTCATTACGCATAACATGCCCCAGGTATTGCAGCTTTCGTGTCTTGATGGTTTCCAATACTTCCATTCTTTTGTTGATTCTTCTCATGACTTCGTTGTTTGTTACATGCTCGGTCCATGATATCTTCAGGATTCTTCTATACACCCACATTTCAAATGCTTCCAACTTTTTAGCAGTCGACGCGTTAAGTGTCCATGCTTCTATCCCATAAAGCAGAGTCGAGAAAATATAGCACCTTGCCAGCCTAACTCTCAAGTCCAATTTTAGTTCTCTTGCACAAAGTACCTTTCTCATTTTATTGAAGTTTGTACGTGCTTTCTCTATTCGAACTTTGATTTCTTTGGAGTAATCGTTTGTGTGATTAATTATTGTGCCAAGATAGTGGTAGTTTTCAACTTGTTCTAAAGCACTACCGTTAATTGTCAGGCTTTCACCATTATTTTGGGTTTTTGATATCCTCATAAATTTGGTTTTCTTGGTGTTTATTGATAATCCATATTCCTCTCCATACTCAACTATCTTGTTCATTAGCTTTTGGAGGTCTCGGAGGTTGTCTGTTATTATGATAGTATCGTCCGCATATCTAATGTTGTTAATTGGTGTTCCATTGACTTTGATTCCTGCTGTTTCTCCCTCAAGAGCTCTTTTCATAATTTCTTCAGAGTATGCATTGAATAGTAGTGGTGACAATACACACCCCTGTCGCACTCCTCTTTTAACTTCGAACTCTTCTGATGTGTGTTCATTAATGCGTACGTGTGCCTGCTGTTTATAATATAGATTTGTTATAATTCGAAGGTCATTGTGTTGTATTTGTTTTGCTTTGAGGATCTCCATTAGCTCTTTGTGGCGGACTTTGTCGAAAGCTTTGTTGTAGTCTATGAAACAGACGTACATATCTTGGTTCACATCCAAGCATCTCTGGATTAGTACGTTGAATGCAAATACAGCTTCACGGGTACCTACGCCATTACGGAATGGCGTATAAAACGCCTAACTCCATATAATTTGCTCGTCGATTCTTCACTATAGTGCGTCTTAATGGCCTTCGATATGCCTCGGTTATTTTACTTTTTCGTACATTTCTAGGTTTTGTGATGACCGAACCTGTAGTTTCGTATCTTCTGACTATATTTCTTACACTATAACGTGACAATTGCAACATATTCGCGATTTCCGAATTGGATTTTCCAGAATTACAAAATCTAATAATGATTGAACAAATTTTCTCATCGACAACTTTACCTCGACCAATTGTACAATCCACAAACGGCAAAAACCTTTACAATACTACAAAATACATTTGACAGTAACTGACAATATTATTGTTTTGTTTTGATGTATTTTACCATAGCTACCTCTGGATTTAACGTAATTGTGAAAAAATCAACGTATGTTGACATAAGTGAATGCATAGCCAGGGTTTAATGAAATTATTTTTATTGTTGAAAAGAAATAAAAAACCATAAGGGTAATGTTATTAATAAATATTAATAAAAATGCCATATAAATTAATATGGGAACTTATAAAAACATGCAGAGTATAATTTGTTTATGGTAATCGACTTAAACTGCAAATTCCATAGGTGGACAACTGATATAGGAAGAGGTTCGTACACATAGTGCAAGCGAGATATACGGCATGGCTCTGACTGAAATAGCCGTTTCATGTTTATTGATGGTATTCCTTTTCTACTAAAGGTAAAGGATTTTTGAACGTTTGAACATCAAGAAATACGAATATACCGTGGAATTCGTTTAATTTTGTTATTCATGTCACTTTTTTAATACCAGCTCATTTTTTCTAAAGCCTCGTTTTACTTATTTGATTCGTGTTCTTCTGTCTGGTGGTCTGATAAGTAACCTCCTTCGGTCATTAAGACGCTGCGATCTAAAAAAACAGTTCCAGAAAGTCCAACCTTTTTTAGGTTGATGTGATTGAAATGATTTTAGCTGAGCATAAATTGAAGGCGCGTGAATTGGCATAGTCAACAAAAATTAGTACAGTATGCACTAGTCATATTTTGAACGAAGTCTTGAATAATCCTGCCGATGGACGCCGCGTTTGCTTACCATTGATCAAAATTCACCAAATGCCATTAAAAAATAATGGATGCTGAAAAGTTCGCTTGGCATTTTATACCGCCCAAATCTCCCTACTTGGAGGAATTAGGGTAGCTGCGGCTAAGTCCTTCAAAAATCATTTAATTCGCTGTGAAGTGGATACTTTGTTAACTTACGTCTAACAATTAGAAACTTACCTTATTGAAATAGAGGCGATATTAAATATCCGTCCTATTTCTCATATGTCGTCTAACCCTAATGACCTTCCCCTTACCGCTGGACATTTTTTGATTAGTGGTCTGATGACAAGCTATCCAGAGACTGACTTTCCGGATATGTCGTCAAATAAATTATCAGCGTAGCAGCATGCCCAGCAATTGAAGCAGCAGTTCTGGAAACGATGGTATAAAAAATATCTTCATCAATTGATCAGCAGCAATAATGTTAGTGCTACTGATACTGAAATAAAGGCCGATGCTTTGGTGTTAATTCTTGAAGACAATTTGCCACCGTTGCATTGGTCAGTTGGACGCATCACATCAGGACTGCATCGTCAAGAGAGTTGCTACTCCGAAAACCAAAACTGGAGAATACAAGCGCTGCGTGAAGAAATTGTGTCCACTTTCGATCAGCTAGATCATCGATGATAAACTACACCCTCAACTTCAGTAGTTCAAGGCGGGCGGCATGTTCTGTCTCCTTATGTTTTAATTAATTTTATTGGTTATTTTTTATATGTGTAATTTTTGACGTTCCTTTGGTAAATTTATTTTCCTAAAATATCTTCAAAGGATTAACATATTAGTGTTATTATTATTAGTTGAAAGTCAACAATTGCAATTGTTATTTTTGTGAATAGCTATAAATTTTACCGAGGGAGAAAGTAATAAGCCGGCTATTGTTTGTGAACAAGTTCTGGTACTTTTGTTGCTTGGGTTTGGAGAAGGGCTTTCATGAAATACAGCCGTGGAAATTATCCAAATTGGAAAGGTATAATTTTAGATGTGAGGGCTGATTTTTACTACCCCTTCTATCGATATTTTGTTATCCATTTTTGTAACGTAGATTGCATTGCAATTGGTAATGATGATAACATCATTACCAATTTAAATGTGAGCGTGTACACATCGCTATCGCAAAAAATAAACATTCTATTAAGCTCTCGTTGTATATTATTTTAAATTAATAAAGTAATAGTATTTCTAATTATATCTCACGTAATAGTCTCAGCCCAGTCTTCTTTAACATCTTTATGGATCATATCATCAAAAGAGTCCGCGGGAAGAGGTTATAGAATGGGTATTAAAGAATTTAAGGTATACTGCTATGCTGATGATACGGTGATATCTGAAGATGAGGACAATCTACACAGACTAATATACAGGTTTGAAATGGTAGCAAAATGATCATCTCTGTGTAGAAACCGAAGTCTATGATACAAGGAGACCCAGAAGATGTAAGTTAGCAATTTATAATAAAAATCTGGAGCAAATCATGTCTTTTAAATATCTAGGCGCTAATATTATGAGCAATAGAAATCTTAAACAAGAAATACAAATACAAGCGATACCAGCAGCTAAGATATTAGGAGTTCTCTGGAATGTAATATAGAGAAACACATATATGAGCATCGAACAAAAGACACGAATTTAAAAACCTGTGTAAGGCCAATTATGGCAGCAGAGTATACAGAGTATTATGGACACTTGAGAGCGACAGTGTGATTTCACTGTTGGTAAGCGTTGAATCTGCATTACCGGCCGAGCATGAACCTTAGTCAAGACCGGAACCATTTATTAATTGTCATTTATTCTTTTTTTCGGTCAGTGACGATAATAGACTTGGAACCAGAGCAGACCACTCGGAAGACCCCCCAAACGCTGGTTTGAAAGTTGGACATTGGAATCAAAACAGGCTATAACTTTAAAAAGACAAGGCATTATCTTAAAATAATAAGAAGAAGATGATCGTGTGACTCCTCAGCAGTGATTAGACAATATGGAGCGCAATCCGTCGGATTTTTGGCGTCGATTGGTAACCGTTGATAAAATATGGATCCACTCCTAAACACCAGAGAACAGAATGAACGCATGGCAGTGGACTGAAGTCGGCAAAAGTGCTCCGAAGCTGCCAAGAGTGGCTCAATGGGTAGGAAAGGTTATAGCCACTCTATTTTGGAATTGCAAAGAGGTAATTTTAATTCACTATCTTGAAAAAGGTAAAACTATCAAGGTAACAAGAGCGTGATTACAATGGCAAAAACTCATAAATTGGGCTTTGGACGGAATTGAATTTCTCATCCAGCTTATTCTCCTGAGTTGGTCCCCTCCGATTATTATGTGTTTCCAAATATAAATAGATGGCTCCTAAATTAGCTCGAAGCAAGAGATAATTGCAAAAAGGCAGCTGAAAACTCACTGAAATCGTATTAATTTAAAAGGAGACTATATCGAATAAAATGAAAAAATTGCTGGAAAAACATGTTTTTGATTTCAAAAGAGGTTACTTATCAGACCACCTAATATTTTGTATCGTTTGCTCTTAGTTGATTTTGGTGAGATTGATCAAGTAAATAGGTATTTATATTTTATCAGTAATAAAATATGAGAATAATTGTAGCTTTTTGTTACAAATCAATAGAATGTTTTGAGTCACCTTAGTGATTCATCTAATAATATTACAAATCACTGCAAATTAATATTTCAAAGTAATTTGTGACGTATCAAATGTATACGTTTATACCCAGGTTTATACGTTTATACATGATTATACATTTATCATTTTGGGTCTCGTTTATTACAGTCTGAATGTGTTCGTAGAAGTTGTCCCTTGTGGTGGTATCTCTAATGTTCTCCGGTGCATAGATTGCTATCACATTCAGAGGTTTAACATCGTTTAATTTTTACACTTACTATTCTTTCAGAGGTATATTTATATTCTTGTACTTGTTATAACAATTTTCTGTATACTAACAGGGCGACTTCTGTGGCTGATTTCTTTCGCAACATCACTGTAAATCATCAGATAGTCATCTAGCATAATTTGGCCCTTTCCTTTTTTCTTCGTCTCTTGTTTTGCACATATGTCTATTTTTTTTTCTACAAGCTCTTTTGTAAAATCCTGTTCTCTTGTGTTTAGAGACTTCACGTTTCAAGTACCGATGCGAAGTATATTTCTCGTTTTCCATAAATTCGTTGTATTCTTTCTTGTGTTAGTCGCCGTAATGAAATTATACCTGTTCCGAGGCATAATCTTGTTTCTATGAGCTGTATGGTTCTAAAGTCTATCAGTAGAGTGCTAACCTGGCTGTAGACCCCCTCCTCCTTTATCCGGTCTTTTGACTGGTAACAGTTCTGTCGAGCTACTCGATCCACGGAACAAAACTGCAAGCGGAGTTAAAAACCTTACTTCAAAATAGCAAAATCGCAGCGTCCTAATAATTGATGCAGCAATATATCGGATAGTATATGATCATATCAAGCGTAAATACCTACTCAGTTTAAGAGGATACAAACCTCGAACAAATCTATGCACAAATCAAGAAGGCCTGAAGATTTATAGACTTTATTCGTAGGGATTGGTCTCATCCAGCCTTTAATAAGTTTGCACGTTTCGTTCAGGCTTTTATTTTCGTAGCCTGCGCAGATATCTTCCATACGTGGAGGCGACAGACTGTTAAGAAGCATAGTGCCTACGCTGTTGATCTTAGTACTGTGAGTTCGGCGTCTTATTTACTATTGCCAAATTTCCTTATTATTACGGGCATCCACCTTTTTTTCGGGGTTTTTTGCAATGGAACCTGTAAAGCAATCTACTGTGACTTCGAGGAATGTTTTCGGTGTGCTCTTGCGTGGTGTTATTACAGTTGTAAATTTTATCCATTCAAGTCTATAAACCAAATAAAATAAATCAAAAACTCGAAAAATATTGAATCGTTTCTCTGGTTGCGTTTTGTTGAACGATCATTAGTATTACCCATTTTGCCAATTACATATTTCGCGACGAGCTGTTTACTTTTACATCTATATATATATATATATATATATATATATATATATATATATATATATATATATATATATATATATATAGAAGTACCACTATACAATATACTCAGAACCACTCATAATCATGGGCGATTTTAACGCTAAGGTAGGAGAAACAATACATGATAACATCCAAAATGTAGGAAACTATGGGTTAGGTATTAGAAACAGCCGAGGCGAACGTTTAATAGATTTTGCAACCGAAAACAGTTTGGCCATTGTAAACACAATGTTCAAACATCATGCCCGTCGTTTATCGACGTAGACCAGCCCACATGGAGAATACAAGAACCAAATCGACTACATATTGATAAGAAACAGATGGAAGAAATGTTTTACAAACGTAAAAACTAGACCAAGAGCTGAATGTGGATCCGATCATAAATTGTTATGGGGTTGCTTCAAGATGAAGCTAAAAAGAACAATGCCGCACTGAAATCAAAGCAGGTTGGAGATTTCAAATCCGAAAACATTTAGAGATGCATTAAAGGAAACTAGAATGTTGAACACACAAGACAACCCAGAAGAAATGTGGAAAGGTTTCAGAAAAGCCATAGAAACCTCTGTAGAAAGAACCAGAACCGAAAAAAAGATCAAGAGAAAACACTGGATGACAGACAGAAGAAGGTTAAATAGAGAAATTAAAAGGGCATGTAGGGATGATAAAAATAAACATATAAATGAAGAATGCGAAGAACTAGAGAGACATGCAAACTGGTATGAATCCCATGAGCTATATAACAAAGTCCGATATCTATCCAGGGAATTCAAATCAATCACACGAGCAATAATGGATTAAAACCAACATTATAAATGACGAGAAAGGGATTGCGAAGGTATGGAGAAAATATTGTCTATATGCAGATGATCCCCAGAATGCAAATCCTGACGAGTTCACTGCAGAGAGAGAACCAAACATTCCAAAGTCAGAGGTAGAAAAAGCAATCAAAAAGTTAAAAAATAGAAAATCTCCTGGCGCAGACCAGATCACCGCAGAAGTTTTAAAAGAGACTGGAGATGTTGGAGTAAATGTTATGCATATGATCTGCAAAAAGATTTGGGAAACCGGAGAGTGGCCCAACGACTGGACAACATCCACTTTCATCCCTATTTTAAAAAGAGGAACTCCGCTAGATTGCAGCAACTACAGAACGGTAACCCTAATATCCCATGCAAACAAGGTTCTACTTCATGTAATACATGAAAGACTAAAAGCTTTTCTATTGCCTCGGATATCAGAAGAACAAGCGGGATTTGTCCCAGGAAAAGGCACAAGAGAACACATCCTTAATCTCTCTCTCTTGTCGTTTCCTCATTGCTGAGGATCGTGATTTCCTACAATGCGGGCTGTCAATTCTCTCCATCTCTTGCGATTTTGGGCTGCTCTCATGGACTCGGAAAACGTCTCTCCAGTGGCTTTCTGTACTTGATCTGACCATCGGATAGGTGAGCGTCCTCTGCCTCTACGTCCTTCTACGTTTCCGCACATCCTTAATATCAGACAGCAAATTTAAAAAACTCGTGAATTCAATACTCCTATGCTTATGTGCCAAAAAATGTTTGTTCAAAATATAGGCTATCCAAACTTTACATTAACAATCTCAAGCAATAAATATCATGCAATTCAACATGGTGATTAGGCCATAAGTGATTTTATGGCGTTCTTATATTACCATTTTTTCGATTGCTCTACATTTTGGTATTTTTGGCCATTTTGGTACTTTTGGGCATTTTGGTACCTTTTTAAAGGTTAATTTAAAAAATATGCGTATCAATTCATGTTTGATGATTCTAGGTGTTGTTCTGTTGAACCAAAAAGTCGTCCCACCTTTACCGAAAATGTTCAAGCCCTCGCCGATATTCTGAAGGATATGAAGTTGGCCAAAGAAAAACAGCAACGTATGGCGAATTGTGCAGCTAAAAGTGAAGAGCAGCTTCCGGTATTGGCCGTCCAGGCAAACGCCCCACAGCATCGAAAAAGTAAGTATGGAATTACAACTATAAATCATTTTGTAGGAGTCTTGTTATTATATTAAATAAATTATTAAAATTTCGTTCACCACTGATACTTATTAACTAAAACAAAAGCAATTATTAATATTTTATTAGAATATCGAATTTTAATTTAATCTTTTCAAGTATTTCCGATATTTGGGTCATCAGCGACCTGAAAATAAATTCCCTTCCTAAGATATTTCTAAAAAAATTTTTATCACTTTTGTAAATGTGATGGTGACAAAAAAGACAAACCAACTTTGTTCGAAATCTTTGTAAATATAAAATTATACAATCTTTCATTACTTTTATCTTTTATTTTTGATTCTTAAGATTGTTTACCAGTGCAGTTAGGCCTTAAACAATCGGTACAAATAGAATGATTTCAGAAATAGTCCTGAGCAATAGGATTTCTCTCGTGACACTAACCCCCCAGTTGTTTTGAGTAGTAGGGACCTCTATAACAAGAACCTATAATATGTTTCCTGCACTCAATTTTTTGGACTTAAGTGGTTATTAACAAATTAAGATCAAAACCCGGTAAATTTTCGCTTTTTTCGTCTATTAGCGAAAAGTGAAACATTTGAAACAAATTTGAGAGTAAGAAACTTATAAGTCATGTAAAAAGGCTTCGACGTGGCGTTTTTTAAATGTTGCTATCCTTATTTGTTGATTATAAAGTTGCAAATTAAGTAAAAAATTTCGGATTTTTATAAATGTTAATATTTTTTTTTAATGACCATAGGACCTTCATGTTACATGGAATATGTTGAGCCTTGTAGAGCTTAAAACGTGATCAAAATTTCAAAGCGATCGGTAAAATAGCTTAAAAGTTATTTTATTTGTTTATACCAAATTAAATTTTTTTGCAACAATGTAAGTCAGAAAATAATTAAGTTAGAGTAATCTTACGTGTAGCTCATGAAAGAAGATTTATTATATCAATATTATTAAAAAAAAATAAAGAAAAACAATTTAAAATATTGCAAAATCATTTTGAAAAACATGTCGATCTTTTTCCTTATAAACAATTAGAATAACTTTTTAACCACTGCCTGCAAAAAAATTATTTTTTCGTATTTTCGGAGCTTGTGTTTTTCACAAATTTAAAAAAAAATGAAAAAACTCTCTTAGGTCAATTTGAGACGAAGTTAGTTAAAATTTTTTTAGTTCTGGTTTTTTTTTTTTTTAGTTTAGTTTTATTTTCTTTTTTTTTTAATTCACATCAGCTCTGTTTATAACAATTAAGAGATCTAATTAGCGTCACTTGAAGGAACATACTTTAAAGTTTTAATGTGCCAAATTCGAAAAATATTGCCTTTCAACGGAATTGTCCACAAAGCTTTAAAATATGGTTCTCAAAATCGGTAGCCTTTGAAACTCGCGGGAGCGATGGAGGGGGAAGGAGCTGTTAACTATATATCTGATTCTTGTTTATGGATTTCTATGTTTCTTTCTTTATATTTTTTATGTCCTTTTTGCGCATATTTCGAATATACATTATTTAAAAAAAAATAAATTGGTAAATAAACCATCATAAACCTGTTGAACATTTTTTTTCAATTTTGTTATTTTTTTTAGTAACTTTGAGATAGTTTGGATAGACTAAATCTTCTTCTTTCATAACCTACATCTAGAATTACTGTAACTTTATTATTGTCTGACATACATTGTTGAAAAAAAAATTAATTTGGTATAAACGAATAAAATAATATACTATATATATAATAAACTATTTGACCGATGGCTTTTTAAATTGTGATCATATTTAAAGCACCACAAGTGCCAACATTCCATAAAATATGAAGGTCCTAAGTTCATTTTTTAAATCTTTATTAACATTTATAACAAACCGAAATTTCTGACTTATTTTGCAACTTTCTAAACAACGAATATGGATAATAAACATTTAAAAAAACTCCATTTGGAAGGTTTTTATGTGACTTAGAACTTTCTTACTCTCAAATTGGTTTCAAATGCTTCACTTTTTGCTGATTGACGAAAAAAGCGAAAATTGACCGCTTTTTGACCTTAATTTGTTAATAACTAATTCAAAAATCAACAGCAGGATACATATAAGTTCAATAGAGGTCCATATAATTCAAAACAACTTTCGTTTGCCTGGCGGGGTCAGTGTCACAAACAGGGTACTTTTTTTCTTATTTCCCTAAACTAAAATACGGAAGTACTTGGATATGTAAAAAAAATTCTACGCTTTTTTTATTTATTTATCATTCTTTTATATGTAGTTAAAAGCATTATAGTCTAATCAAAAAATTTTAATTGTTGTTTCAGTCGTCCACCGACGATCTCTTTCGGAGGACACATCGGTGTGGTCTCTTTCAATGTTTGCGACACCAAGTGACAAGGCCCGTCGGCACGCTTTACTCATGTGTCGTCAGGATCCGCACTACAAACCTAGCACTACTAATCCATTCGCAGGTCTAGCGCAGTTTCAGGGCGTTAAAAAGTTACTTGGCAATTTTTCTTCCTGTTGTGAAATGCCTTGCCCTTTTGTGGAATCTAAAGACAGTCCGAAATCCCTTCCGGGATCACCTACGGCATCGAGGAAAGCACATACAATAAGGTCTCCTCTTTTTGTCCATCCCCTGTATAAAGGCGGATCTAGTTCAAATTTATCTGAGTTTACAACCGAATCAGTAACTGGGTTTCTGAGACGTCGAGGATCTTGTGAATCGGGGTTCTACTCGAGCGTAGGAGAATGTCTATCACCTAATAGTATGTGGGGTGACAGTGGTACTGCTGTTAGCTCCCTCAGATCGCTAGACGAACTGGAACACGCCGAATTGCAAGCCTTATGTAAGCGAGCCTCATCTATATACACGGACAGTAGTGAAGATATATCTAGTTTAACTAGTTCCGATTGGCCAAACGATCTTAAACCCAACATACAGTCTATAGTTGAGTATTTCGAGCGTAAAGGAGCAACATTACGGCATCCTGGCGGTGTCAGAGGTGGTCTACAATTAAGTTCGAGAATAGCTAACTTAAGAAGATCTTTGGAAAAACATAATATGGGTTCTACGAGCAGTGGGACTCACGTGACGCTACAGAGGCCAAAATGTTCCAGGTTGGTTATATGTGAAGGGGCAGTTAGATCTAAGTTGCCGTTGTTTGATAAAAAGTAAGCCAGGTTTTAGGTATTTCAGTGCATTTCTGGAAACGTGACAATCATCAGTCTTTATATGAAACTATAAAAATGTGAAAATTATAGAAATAACTTTCAGTAATTCATAGAATTATTGTCTTTTATAATCGTATCATCCCTTTTTCTTGATCTCGATGGTTTTTATAGTTCCAATACATAATAAAACAACCTTTATTTTTTTTTATTTGGTTGTTTTTGTGAAAATGTATAAATATCGTCTTAAGATTTGTTTTTAACGTTCTTACAAGTCGCTACTTTTAATCCAAATTTTTCAATTTTACTCACCAGAATATCCGGATTAGCAAAATTTTACGATAACTACAAAACACGTTTATGATTTGAAAAGTTCTCGACCTAATATAAATAAATTTCATTCACTGATATTCTAATACCGTTGTCCCTTCCCTGTAGTATTCCTCTGAAAGTAGTCCTTCAAACTATCCATCTACAACTGCAATGACTTTTTGATTAAACGAAAACCGGTAACCAATGAAAGATATTCAGTTTTAAGAATAGATTGAAATCCGAGGGAACCAAATCTGCTCTAGCACACTTCATAGTGCATATTCCCTTAATTCCTTCGCCTCTAGTAGAACACTTTTGTAAACATTGTGGTGTTGAAAAACGATCTCTTCTTCTTTTAAGTTCAATATACCTCTGGCTACTGAGGAAACCCTCCAGTATTGAGAATAGGTAGAAATCCGAACGAACCAAATATACTCTAGCACACTTCATAGTACAGATCACTCAATTTCTTCTCTTCTAAAACACTGTGCACAGTATACTATTGGAAAATATTTTTTCTTTCTTTAAGTTAGATATATCGCTGACAAGCGAGGAAGATGTTTAGTTTCGAGAATAGATGGAAATCCGAGAGAACCAAATCTGCTTCAGCACACTTCATAGTGCAGATCACTCAATTTCTTTGCTTCTAAAACACGTTTTGTGGACAGTGTGCTGTGAGAAAATGTTTTTCTTCTTTGAGTTGGATCTATTTTGCGAATACTTGCACCCAGCTTCTTCCTAGCCTTCTTTGGAGCCGGAGAACTGGCTTATATTACTATCTAGGCTATTGTTTGGTTTTGGGTGTGTAGCTGAATCCAAGTACCGTCCATTTTAACGTATCGACACACTTTTGTTTTTCTTAAAAGGTTCCAAACTTTTCTGAAAGTGTCATACGAGTTCATTAACAGTATCACACAATGGTATAAAAAAATTAAAGTAGAAGGAAGAATCACTATACATATTTACTAGGTGCAAATGAATTTCAGTCGCTTTTACACGTTTTACAAAGAATTTTATACCGCGATATACTCGATTTTTTCCATATTCAACATCCACGCTTCAAATGGCTTGCCTTCGTGCGAGTAGTATTGCGATCTTTGGCAAGGCCGAGAACTTATCAGAATAGATTAATATTTCATGGGTCTAAAGCTGTAGCTCGATAAAAATACAGCTTGATTTGAATTTAAAAATAAATTGTCACGTTTCTAGAAACCGTTCTCCTTTTACTTTTCTTCTAGTCAGATGGTATCTAAAATTTGGAGGCCTAAGTGATGATCCATTTTGAAAGAGTTTATATTTTTTACGAGACTGTACATAATTCTGGGGGAATTACTCGTTTTTAATTTTCTTTTTAATCAGATGTATTGGACTATCAGTTGTAATAGCAGTATTTTTTATTAATTTTGGTTGTATAACTAGTTGTGTATTGAATTAAAAATAAAAATGTTACAAAATGTTCCAAAATATTTTATTGAAATCTTTTTTTTTTATTGATTAATGTTGATTAGGTGCAGGATCTTAGAAGATATCGGTTCGAGTAAACTGATTGCTTCAGTATAAAAAATTTCAACCGTGGAATTTGTCAATTTATCCAGTAATATATCCACGTAAACCCTGCGGTACAATATGTCAGTTAATTAAGTTGTTATAACAAAAACCAATCCTTCAGTTGTTACCCTAAAAATAAAAATTTTTAAGGCGTCAAAAACTTCTTGGGATAAATAATGGGCTTTTCATTAGGAAAAATGTCGAGAGTGAGTACAAACCATTAGACCTTAACTAATATTTTTCTGATTCAAATGTTTAATGATAAGGCTTGTAGTGTAGTGTATCTAGTAGGCTGATATTCTCGTGTTTCTTCTTCTTAATGTGTCGTGTTCTTTTTTTTTATTTAGATCCTGTTTAATGTTGATCTAAAAATCTGATTCTATGTGCAGTTAAAATTTTCTCTGGTATTGCTGATCTGAGTATGTTGTTCTCCCTCCCTCATGTTTACGTTTTCCGTGATTTTTTCTCTATAGTACAAGCCATATAGACGCTTAAAGAAGGATATTGTTTTCAAACGTAAACGGCAAGATTACTACTACCTACTACTATGGTACTTTTTGATGCAATTCATATACAAACTTTTGGTCTCTCTCTTAAGTCTTGGCCCTTTGGAAGGAATGTAGTGGTCGTCGTGATATAGTGTATAGTCCGTTTCCATAGACTTCTGTGTCTGGTCATTTCTCCTACATCGTAAGTATATTTCTTCTACATCGTCTTTTGCAACTTTCTGTGGTCTAATCCATCTTGTTGAAGATCTTCCTCGTGGTTTTTGGCCTTATACCTTCCCTCGAATAATGAATCTCCACATTGTCTATATCTGACCTCATAATATTTACCAAAATATTTTAATTGTTGCTGTTGGGAGTCCCTTATTGATCTTTAGTTCTTTTAGAATATAATTATTTGTTCTAAGAGCGATCCATAGAATTCGCAACATTCATCTCCAGCAGAACATTCCAGTGACGTCTATCCTTCTCCTTTCTGATTGCCTTAGTGTCCAAGATTCGCATCCATGTCAGTACTGGAAATATTAAGGAGTTGACTAATCACATTTTTGTGAAATATTGGAATCTGTTCGTGTATTGGTCAGTTTTTGGTCTAGTTGGAAATAGCGATCTATTACCGATATTTTGCTTCTCCTAATAGCTATCTTTTCTGGATCATATCTATGTTTTATGTCTTCCTGGAGTGTCACACACATTATTAACGGTTTTCTTATGACAATTTTGGACATTCTAAACGTGGATATCTTGGACTGTTTCGCGGACACGTTTAAACACAGACGTTTTTTACAATGTAGATATTGAAGGTGAAAATGACGATACTATACATATTTTTGTATTATGACTAATTAGCCTTGGATAAGGAGAACCCATACTGCTGCAAATTGGTCTAAGTGGTCTAAAAAAATGAGCGTACCTGGGTTAATTTACTAGATTTATGTAGATGAGTGATTGTTTAAGGCTTTTTAAAGCATCTTCAAAGAATAAAATCGTGGAGTGGATGCGATCGAGAAAAACGATTTCTACAAATTAAAAAATCTGTACAGATTAGGTGTCCTTCTGTAACCCTTAAACTTGAATAGGATTATGATTGATTTAGTTTCAGTACCAAAGATGTATTTTACTAAATAATTTCAATGGGCCAATAGGTAGGTTATCAGGGCTATTTTCGTGATAAAGAACTTTTTGCCAGCAATATCTCAATTCTCATATATTCTCAGTTTAGTTGCTTGATTCTTATTTATGGAATACCTTGTTCATGGTAAAATTGTTTTAAAGTGATTTTATGCTCTTTACAATAAATTTTTGGCTGGCTTCAGTTAACTACTGTTCATCAATCTGTCAGACTACTACTAAAAAAATATAAGAGTATTCCCATTCTTTATTCGTAGAAACGACGCGAGAGAAGACGGAGATATTGGGTACACTCAATTTTTTCACGCAGGCTGAAAGTGAGTACATAATTTTGTATCCTAAGCTAAAGCAATTTTATATGTACTAACATAACAACTTCTTTTCTTCATTATCACCTCCTTCATAGAATACGAGGACAAGTTGTTCCTGTATTTAAGTATATAGTTGCTATAAGCGCTTCTCATGTGAACTTGCTCTAAGGCATCGCTTGGGCAACACTTTTCCCTCGGTGCCTTTCATCCCATAAAAAAATAGTGTTAAAAATCGGGATTGGGGCGCAGAAATTGCAGAACAAATCTCTTAATCAGTTGTGGTACGGCTATCTGGTGATTTTCTGATTGAGCATGGTGTAAATGTTCATGTGTATTTTGTGTTAAGGTGAAACGATCTTATCAGTGAGTGTGTGATATGTTTAATTAAAAAATCTATAGTTAATGACAAGCTGCGACCCTTGTCATTTTCTCAGCTTATTCACGTGTCTTATATACCCCTAGGACGTTCCCTATTAGCCATTGGGACACGCCGTATTTGAGATGAGGACTTCCCACCCAGTCTGTCCTGCGTGGACTACTGAAAAGCTCAGACTCACAGTATTAGACCAGCATAGAGCATAAAGATTAAAATTTCTAACTTGGAAATTATAAAAAATACCTGCGTACGGAAACACAACACGTTCAAGAATAGCAGACCGCTATGCAATTGAATTCAAAAATCCCAGAAGTGGAACGAAGTCAGTTCTTCTTCCAACACTAATACCACTCATTATCAAAACAGTACCACCGTAATTGGTTCAGGCCCCCGCTAAACTCTCATTCTTCTTGAGTCTGTATATCAAACAAAAATCTGGACTACTTTTCATTAGTCCAATTTAGATTGTTCTGATATTGTAGGAACACATAAGTGACCAGCGAGCATGAAGATTAACTTAATATAGTCGTCTTCTGATAGTTTTGCCACTCACAGTTATGATGTAGACTGCTCTCTGTTAAGATTGCTACTCTTAGAGAAGTCACACTAAGATCCCTTGTATCCCACTTTCTGGCATTTTACAGTAAGTTCCGAAGTTCTTTAGAAGTTTAAAGGTTTCATCGTCTACCTGACGGATCCTACAGTCTGCCACAGATACTAGTCTCAGTGTTTTTCAGGTTCTCACTTGACAATAGCCTGTACTAGGATGTGTAGTTTCATTGCACCTGTTATGATTATACACAAGGTAGTCTGTGTTTCGCAAGATTGATCATTTTTCTTTGAATGTCCCTATTTTGGCGGACTTTTTACAGTTTTGTGTAAGTTAGAGTTGATGCTTAATTTAATTAAATACGCGAAAATCTCATATTACAGCCTTAATCATTTTCTTAAAAAAAAAAACAGATAAATTTATTCAAACTTTTTTCATGAAATTTTCACATGAAATTTATTCTTAAATGCTCTGATTCGGTCAGCTCCACCGGCAATATCTACGCTGCAGCTAATTTCATGACACATGTCAAACTGTAGGAATAAATCGGTGATTTCTTTTAGTAGCGCCACCTATTGGTTTTTCCCCGTAATTTAAATATTAGACCACCGTACATTACCTATCATTAAATATTACACTTTTCTGCCACCTTGAATCACTCCATTTTGGAACAATTTGTACGCTTTGAGTTTTAAATAGTCAATTGGTGCTCTACCAAAATAATATTGTAAAAACAAGTATTATGAGAACATATTTGTTTCAATCAAAGGTGTACAAATATATATAGCAACAAGTAGACATGGTATGTAGAATTATTTAATTGTGATGTGCACCTTTGATTCTTCTTGTAATTTGTTTTTAAATTGTGAGAACTTTAATAATACTTTTGAAGACTGACTTCATTGAAGTTTATTTGTAAATGTATGTAAAATATTAGTGAACAGCAATCTAGTGGGGAGAAAAATGTGTTACATCGCGTAAAGTGTGCAATGCGTTTTTCTAAGTATAAATACTAGTGGCATGAAAATACTAGTTTCATGGGTTACTTCAAGATGCAATCTTTTGTATTTACTGCAGACCAAACTCAAAAACTGAATTCTACTCACCTTGCTTTTAGTGCAAGCTTCTGCAGCTATAATGTCACAAGTGTTTTAACTCGATAATATTAAGGTCGGTACACATATACGAGCCAAACGGTATGCATGCGGTATGCGAACGCTATATTCGGTAATGTGTACGGCAGAAAAAACCGCTTGCGTACTGTTTCATCGTGACTCGTCGCGAACCAAATTGTTGCGGTTTATTTCACGACTTCAAAGGAAGCTCGTCTTTCAGTTTGGACGGCGCTTACTAAACGCAGCGAACATTTTTATTGTGTCATCAAATCGACATTGTGTGAATGACGTGTTCCTTCCTAGAGAGACGTGAGAAAACAGTAAACTGATTATTGTACATATTTTTATTTTTGTTAAACAAGCAAAAACAGGAACATAAATCAGTACCCAAATTATAAATAAAATGAATCATTTCGCACATGTGTGTTCGTTGTTGGTTTGTCGCTTTCGATGCGCACATGCGATCAGTACGATGTAGAATATTTTTCAAGGATCTGTACGCGTACGGTACGTATACCGTTCGGCTCGCATATGTGTACCCACCTTTACATTATTAAGTGCTTTATTCTAGAAGAAGACTTCATGCCGTGTGCTATGCTTCGGTTGCGCGTTTGTGCTTCTTTTTATCGTATTTGATTTTACTGCTCGGTCTACATGTGTCGCTCATTGTAGATTTGTTTACTTGTAGTTCTGTCGGTTCCACTAAAAATCTGCTGATGTTTTGTAGTTTAAACTTGTATCTTCCGTTCCAAAGACTTAGCGTAATATTTTTATTTTAAAAATAGGGAGAGGATTCATCATATTTTTCGGATCCATCCTCTGATCTATATGTGAGAACCGAAACTATGCATGTTCTGTACAGTATTAATTTTGTTTTTTTTTTTGTTGAGACAAACGTTTTTACCTATACGAGGTCTGGCTATTAAATAACGAGACTGCTTATGAAAAAGAGTTTTATTTTAAAAATTACTCTACAGTCGAATGCTCGCCTTCAATATATTCCCCTTCCCTCGCCACACACCGTTCCATTCGTTTTTTCCATTGGTCAAAGCAATGCTGGAAGTCTTCTTTTGTTAGAGCTTTTAGGAGCTCCGCAGTTTTTCGCTTCACCTCTTCCATCGACTCGAACCGGATTCCTTTTAAAGCAGACTTGATCTTCGGAAACAGGAAAAAGTCACAGGGTGCTAAATCAGGCGAGTACGGCGGGTGTTCGAGCACTAGAATGCCTCTAGCGACTAAATAACGCTTCACAGACAGCGTGTTATGGGCAGGTGCGTTGTCCTGGTGCAAGATCCACGGCTTGTTTTTCCACAACTCCGGCCGTTTCTTACGAACTCGCTCTCGCAGTGTTGCCAAAACTTTCAAATAGTAAGTTTGG
Organism: Diabrotica undecimpunctata; assembly: GCF_040954645.1. NCBI lineage: Eukaryota > Metazoa > Arthropoda > Insecta > Coleoptera > Chrysomelidae > Diabrotica > Diabrotica undecimpunctata. The sequence goes on from NC_092808.1 coordinate 134,142,067, forward strand.
TTTACAGTTTGACCCTATGGAACCCATTCAGTCATCACGATGCCGTTAATGTCGAAAAAAACGATTAGATTTTCCAGTGCATGGATTGTCACTTAGTTTTAACATCTTATTTTAATATCCAGGTTTCATCGCAAGTGATGATGTTTTCCATTAATTCAGGCTCTTCATGTAACCTCTCAAGAAAATTTGAGCAGATCTGTTGACGGACGAGCTTTTGGTCAGGGGTCAAATTTTTTGGGACCAATTTCGCACAGACTTTCTTCATTTTCAATTATGTAAAATTTTTCTGACAGTTTCTTTATCGGCGTTTACAGTCTCAGCAATCATCCGAATACTCGACGACGATCTCCGCGCACAATTTCATTTATTTTGGTCACTGTTTGCTTAGTTGAAACAGAGACAGGTCAACTTGGACGTTGGTCATCTTCGGGGCTCTCTCGTCCTTCAGAAAACCGTTTATACCATTCGAAAACACGCGCACGAGATAGAGAATTCTCACCATAGGCCTCTTTCAACAAATTGTAGCACTCAGTAGGAGTTTTTTTTTTAATTTAATGAGAAATTTCACATTAATCCGTTGCTCATGTTTTTCGTCACACATTGTCATCGATACGAGAAAAAATCACGTTCTTTTCTAACCTCTACAGAAAAAATACTACTACAGCGGCAAAAACGTATTTTCGTACTGAAAGAGTAGACACTTCCAGCTATCCAATGCTGCATTCGTTTCCCACTCTTCCCCTCTAGGACGCCTTCTGCGCCCGCAGTCTCGTTATTTCTTCTAATGTTTGAGTCAATCCGTATGCCTAGATATATGTAAAACATGGTTTTGCTTTGGTAGACGTAGGCCCACTCCTGCTACCGTTGTTAGACCTTTTGTGCTTAGTATAATTGAAGTGAATACTTTTTATCGCTCGGTATCCCTGTACGTTTTTGCATGAGCCAAATAATATTTAGCGTGACGCCATTTTTCGAGACGCTTGCAGCAACTTTGTGCTATACAGCAATATACATAATACACACATATACACTTACAGTGGGCGATCAAAGTATTAGAGTTACCTCATAAAATTACTTTTGTTTAATAATGGTATGTAATTGACCCATAAAACATATTCGTATGGTGTGAGTCAAGTCAAATTCTATTTGACTGTGATTTATAACCTTATAAAGTTTAGAGATATTAAAAAAGAAGAATCTTTCATCTCGTGGTATTGTAATTTTTTTTTCGACCACATTTTTGTCGGTGTCGTGGGGTCAAATCCAAATTTTCGTCAAGTTTTTTCTTTATACGACGGTTCACAGTTGCCATTGAAACTTTAAAAATTGATGCTATTTTACTGTTGAAGTGAATAGTGTCCAATAATAAAGTTTATATATCCGCTATCATATGCACACGAGTTGCAAGCTAGGTTGGACAGCTCTGACAAGCAATGGCATCTGAGTCACGTATTGTCACGCTCGCTGTGTTGCCAAACTATTTATTGTACTTTCATAAAGTGTTAAAAGATAATCAAATGGAAACAAATAAAAAAATATTAAAAATTCAGTAATAACCGGACAAAATTTCATTAATCCACATATAGTAATAACGCGCTATAAGAAGTATTCACTTCAGTCTGCACCCCCTAAGTGCCACGCGCCGTTTTTTTTTTTTATTAAAGAACTCTTTGAAGTGAAATATTTTAAAAGGTAACTCTGCTCCAGAATGCATCATTTTACGTGTTGTTATCAAAGACCCCAATATTTTAGTTTTATTTAAATTCCGTATACAGAGTTATTTAAAGCATTGTAAAAACTATATTGTGTCTAGTAATTGGTTTATTGGTTTTTTAATTGTATGTAACACGTAACAGGTTAGCAAGATATCATTTATAAGATAGAATACTTGTAGAATTGATTGTATAGTTCTAATTGGCAAACACAGAAGGTTTTTAAATCTAAATATATATGACTGGATAGGTATTACAGGAATAAAAATTATACATTTTTCCCAATCTTGTATTTCTTGTTTAAGCTTTTCACTGTTACGAACTTAAACAGTTTGCTTTCTCCCGTGTAAATTTTCACTGCCTCTCTTCCAGTTTCTTATAGATTACTCACCACCATTCTCCAATTTACCTCGTTCATTAGTATATGCATGTTTTCCTATGGGCTTCTTTAACCTAGAATAATTTTCGAATAACTATCTAATAACTCCTGTTGCTCTTCAAATCTTGATTATAAAAATTGTGTACAAATCCTTTCCAGTTCCCAATCACAAGGGCTTCAATATTAAGAGTTCTACAGTTTAGTGCTTTCTTAGTAGTGCCAAATTTATTGGTTAGTTTATCCAACTTCTGATAGTAGTTTATGTACATACAAAAATGTACATACATTTTTTGTTGTTGAAGTAGTCAGTGCTGTAGGGGAGTCAGTCAAGAATACTTTCGACTCATCTGTCAAAATTACATGTAGCAATGAGATATAAAACAAAGTGATGGTAGACATAAATAATAATCTCAGCAATGTCCAAAATATCGTGTTTTTAGACGTCTTTACACTTTTCTTTAAGGAGGGTGATTATAATGTAATTTTAACTTATATTAGTAAAGCATCTGATATTTTTTCATTGTTTCATATAATACAAACTTACTTTGCTCCTAGTTAAACACGTTTTTACGTCCGAAAAAATCTAACATCACGTTGTTTTTGTTTATTAATTATTTAATTTTTTCTGTCTCTTTTTTATGTATATTTATTTTCCAGATGACTCAATTAACTAATTGACTACGTTTAATATATCTATATCGAACTAAACTGTTACAGTAGTACTCTACCAATATTTTGAACAGCTGTAACGTCATGTGTATAAATTTGTACATTTAAGAATTTATTACACAAAGTACATATATTTATATTTGGTTCTAATATACAAAAACAGACTAACTGAAACTTTGCTATTATTGAATTGCGTGTTTATATGACTTACTTACGTAAATCAGGGGTGTGTCGTAAAAAATTAGGTAATAAAATTCGACTCCCCTTGCATTTGCATGCAGCTAATTACGTTTTTCATGGACACTAATTAACTTTAAGTGAGGGGCGTAGGTATCTTTATTTTTAAGAAACGCGTCTTTGTAAATAAACGGCGACAGTCTTTTGTGTCCCTCCTAAAGAAAAGCCCATGTTGTTATATATGTTTGTACTGATTTAGAATGCATGAATTAATAAATACATATTTTCCTATATTGTGAGCATTAATTATCCTAATACTAATAATTTTAATATCCAACTCCTCATCGGTGTCTATGTTGCCGGACCCAATACATAATACAGCGTGGCAATACTGTGAAGTTATGTAGATAAAATGTTCAATGAAGACGAAACTATATTGGTGGATCGACTTACACTATGGAAAATCGTTAATAAAACACTAAACGTTTATTTTTATTAAAGTTTTACAAAACTTATTAATGCACTTGTACTATTATGCCTTCTCCTTCCAATTGGCAATTGACAAGTTGGGAATCAAAATAGCAATTGTATTTCTGGAAAATTCAGCACGAAAGATTTCTGTATGTAGATGAGCGGAGAAACCACTACCTCCGGACCATTAACCATGATTTCTGGCTATTTTACCTTATATTTCACCCTCTTATAAATATAAGGTTAATACTATTATAAAAATTAATATTATACTCACCAGTCTTCCGGGTTGAACCGAGTTGATTTTCATTGCACCGAGATTTCGATATCCTCTCTGATGTCTTCTTAAGGGCTTCTGAGGTCTGTCTCCCGAGCTCCCAGACACTACTACACTAATCAATAATCACTTCACTACTACCACTGGGAACAGGGAACGGTTCATTTATACCGTCGATGGTGACGTGGCCTGGGTGAGGTTGGCGTGGGAGTTGGCGCGAACATTTCCGACAGTGTGATTTTAATTCGTGGATGATATTTTTTTTATGAGAGGTCTCTATGTAGACGGTAACCGAATGAGATAATTTGGTCTTTTTTCAATTTCAATGGCTTCTTGAATAATTCTTGGTTTATAGAAGTGGATGGGGGCTATGGTTCTGGAGTTTTCAAAATCAATTTTGAGACCTGTATGAAGATGGTGTTGACCTAGAGCTGAAATTAAATTAGAATTGCGAAAAGAAATGGAATGTTCATAAATCCTATTTTGGATTCTACGATTTGTTTGGCCTATATAGGATCGGGGACAGTCTGCACAAGGAATTTCATAAACTCTGTGCTGTTCATTTGGAATGTTGTCTTTGATCGGACAAGGGATGAAAGTTTTTGTTGGGGGTAAATAGTGTTTTTATTCCTCTTGATTTAAGAATTTTGGCGATTTTGTCAGTGACACCTTTGATGTAAGGAAGAAAAGCTTTCGTATGATGAGAGTCGTGAGTCTTTGGGATTGAAATTGAGTGGGAGATTGATGTCTGTGGATGCTCCTATTGATGTGATTTTAGCGGTAACCGTTTCGGATGAGGGCTTGTTTTAAACAAGGGAGCTCAGCGGGTCTACTTGCATCATCGCAAAGGCGTATTGTTCTGGAGGCAAGGGTATTAATGACTGAATTAATTTGTGAAGTTGGATGACTAGAGTTGGCATGTGTGGGTTTTCGATAAACAGAGTAATGAAAACCTTGGGATTGGTTTTTCTTTATGCTAAACCAACATGTGGGTTTGAGCATTGATGTGGATAGTGCTCGGGTCTCGAAGTCTTCCAATAAAGATATTGGCAATTACTGTAGATAGAGGGGAGCCCATTGGGGCACCATTTATTTGTCTGTAGAATTGATTTTGGAAGATGAAATAGATGTTGGACATACAATCTTTAATATATTACATTACGTACCCCTGGAAATTTAAATACACATTTTAAATTATGTCCCGATGTAGACCTTTTGTGACATTTAAAGAAATTCTAGTACTGTTTTTCTTCTTTTTATGTCTTGTACTGATAAAAATGTATCGACCTCCTAAGTACAAAAACTTTAAAAATTGGTGATTAAATTTTTTCTTAACTATTAGCAGCAAACTGAAAGAAAACGTGAACTTTTGAAGAATTATGAGACCAAAGAGAAAACGGTAAAATTTATAAAAGCCTGACCTTCATACCCTTTCTGGGAAGAAAAACTCAATTTTCAAATCGACTGGACTTCTTGACACTTTTGTTCTGTAGTAATGTTAATACAGATGACACACATGCTGTATTGTACAGTTTTATGTGCTAAAAACACGAATGGCCTTTGGAAATATTTGCTTCCTTGACAGGACGTGTTGGGATTGGATATTTTTTACACAGCGAAATGCATTAGTATCAATAAAAAAAAGACCAATATCTGAGCATACTTCGGTCCTTAATTACAATAGAAGGGTTTTTTCATGTTTTAGCCATTGTATCAGAACATTCGCCAGCTAATTTATCTTTCTTTTGTTTTGAATAGGCTCAAGTTTTTATCGCATTCAAGAAATGAATCAACGTCATTTCAGAACAAAATTTCAGGACGAAATTCGGAGCAGAAATCCAAATGAGTATCGCAGAATGAACTGATTCGTTGAAATGGTGTATCACCTAGCCCCCCTTCGCCACAGCATAACGAAGGATTGGTGTCTCGTAGAACGGTCCAAAGATGCAGGAAAAGTTTATTAATAATAAAATATAATTTATAGAGAAAATTACAATACAAAAACTATTTCACTATAAGTAATAAAGCAGTTATTATAGTTAGTTTATCTCCAGTAAAACGGATTTTCAACGGTTCAATATATTCAATAGAAACTAAATAATATATTACTAAATATGTTTCCAGTGCCATTTTTATTTATCTATCTGTCGGAAACTATGAAAAAAGCTTTCGAGATTTGGCTATCCACCAAATATCATTGATAAATGCATCTATCCGCTGCAGAAAGACGAAGCATAAATCTATTTGACGATATTTGATCAGATTATTTGATACGAGATAAAACGAATAATGAGCAGGAAATACTTTCGGGATGTGTATTTCAGTTCATACTTCGAATATCATGGATGGCAAAAAATACAATTGCATCTGTGGTATTCCGATTAGCTAAAATAGTTACAGAATTATATTGGTAAATTTTATAAATTCATTATTACAGTAGGTATAAATATCACCGTCAGTGCTGAGGTGCACATATGATTTATTTGTAAAATTCCCCAGATGCCAGGTGCTAATAGCGCATAGGGGAAGGTTGGGGAATATCGAGTAATTAAGACAAAACTGTTATAGACTGTTTGCTATAGCTTTTACGAATTTGAAACTTATAATATGTACATTTAGTTCATTCAGTTAACCAATTACTGCTTCAAAAATATTATAAAATAATTACAAATATCTTAAAAATACATATTTTTGAAACTCAAAAAATTCGGGTAATATCGATCAAGGATCAATGGTTAAGTTTAAGTATATGGGTCTTTTTACAAAATGGCTCCCTTACGGCTCACAAATACAATACAGAAGTTTTAGATGATCATGTTATGCCTCAGATGACTATTATTGGCGAACTTTAATGCAAGATAATGCTAGACCCCATACTGCCAGAGTTGTTAGAGAATATTTTGGTGAAGTGGAAATTAGGCGGTTTGATAGGTCACCATTCAGTCCAAATATGAATTCTATCGAACATTTCTGGGATGAGTTGGGCCGAAGTATCCGAAGGCATAAACTCGCTCCAAGAACTGCCCAGGAGCTATGAGAGATGTTATTGCAAGAATGGGATAACATTGACCAGAATGTGATCCGTAATATAATTAAAGGTATGTCTCGTCACCTACAAGCTGTCATTAATGCAAGAGGCTGTTGATGAAGACCAATGAATTTCCAATGCCGCTTTAATCGTTTTTTGTCAGTTTTTTTACAATAAGTCGCCTTTGTTTTAATTGTAAACTTGTTACTTCTCCCAATAAAGCTCAAAAACCAAAATGTCAAAGAGACAACACAATTTCAATGTGACCTAAATTCACTTACACGCTAGTGTATTACGTCTGTTGACTAATCTTTGGTTTTCCATAAGTGCTTAAATTATTTATTGTTTTAAATTTAAAGCCCATTTTCTTTATCCAATTCTGACGAGTTTTCTTACAGTAATTTATGTTCCAACCGGTTGTTTCCAATTTTTTTCTTTATACAGTAGACTCCCTCTATAACGAGAACTGAAATGGCAGACTAATTACTTCGTTATAAGCCGATCTCGTTATATCAGACAACAATAATATGTACTGTGCATACATATAAATATGTAGATTTCTAAAACATTAACTTTCTATAGTGAAGCCATTCGGAGCAATATAAGATGCTAAATATTTGAATGGCGTTTTTGAACAAAAATTGTTTACTTTTATTGTCAACGAAATATGTTAAAACAAAAAGGAGTTGTTTACTTTTATTGTCAATGATATACGTTAAAACAAAAAATCTGTATTTACATTTTTCCAACTACATAATGTATAAAGCGTATTTTCAAGGATAATATAAACTACTGCTTCTGCAATTGGAAGAAGTCTGTCATATTTGGCTGCTTTAAATTGTGCAGTATCATTCTATCTATCATATTTTCTAAAGATGTGAAACAGTTGTATTTATTGTAAAGAAGTTTATTGCGGGCGGCAGTTAAAATTATTGCGGGGCTGTTAAAAAGGGTATTGATTTATAACCATGGCCAGGCCAAAAACGTAAAAAAACACGTTTTTCGATATTATTTTCTCTCGTTATAACCAAATTTGCCTCGCTATAGAGGGTTATAGTTCAATAGAAATTTCACGGGACATCTAATGTACCTCGTTATAAGCGAAACCTCGTAATAACCGTGTTCGTTATAGAGGGAGTATACTGTATTTATATTGTAGGTATTTAATTGCTTCTGTAGCAATCGTATATTGTGGTTTTCAATAGTTTTATAAGCGAAACATCAATAGGTCTTGAAAATTTGTAGTCACATCGGTTCTTGCTATTATATGGTTAATTTCAAACTATTTTGTGTATAGTTAAAAGTGGAATTTCTGTTAAATCAGAGGTTACTTGTACAGTTTTTCATCGAAGCCGAATTTCTTATGTATATTTTTTTACACATTGAAACATACTTTCTGTGTTTCAGTGTTTTAAATGCATTCGATTCTTCATTACGGGTACTTTTTTTTCAGGACTTACGTTCACACCGGCACTGGCAGTGACTTTTTTTACAAAATTAGTGTTATCATCGTACGCAATATTTTCAACCACATTGTCCCATGGACGCCATATCACTATTCCAAATAATTAAATTACAGCAAACAACACTCTACACTCTACTAACGAACTGCTACATCACTATTCCAAATAAGTAAATTACATCAAACACTCTACACTCTACTAAAGAACTGCTTCCCAACTAAAACACTTATCTTACTAAAACAAACGAGATCAAACGTCGCAGCATTTAAAGCGTTCTACAATATATGTTACTGCTGCTATACCTTTGCTTTTGTATACCTGCCTCTGTATATTATCCAATATACTCAGTCATGGTGACAAAATATTTTTTTTTTCAAAAACAATACAGAAAGTGCCTTAATTTAGCTATTTAAATAAATAAATAAATTTAAATAAAACCCATATGTACGTAAGATAGTATCGTTTAATCTTTTGATTTAAATTTCAGACAATTTTGTGATAAAAAGGAACAATCGCGGCAAAGAAGTCCAAAAAGTATAAAATTAATAAGCAAATAAATATTATAATTTAAGGGAAATAATACTACGTCGTTTGCTATAAATGATTTTTTATTTAATGTTTCATCTTTAACATATTTCGACAATAGCATAATTTGACAGTTCTAAGGTTAAAAAAATAATCCTTTACTAATAATGTGGTATTAATTCCCTTTTGGACTTATCTACTTTAGATGCCACAAATACATATGTTTGAATACAAATTATACAGATTTATGTCAATCAGTCAAATTTCACCATGCCTAAGAAATTAAAAGTATACACACTACATGAGTCGTGACATTAAGACATCTTTTGTGTAAACTCATTTTTTAATTTGCGATATTTTATTAGAATAAACTATTTCGGATTATTATTCTAGTAACAGAACAAGTTTTTCAATACAGATTAACCAATTTGCTAAGTAAATGTCATTTCATAGCTCTTCTAGTTATGGAAAATATCTGGTTTTGGGAACACTTGGGAAAAAATATCTTGGATCCAGAAAGTATTGAAATATTTACAAATATTGTAATAAATCTCTCAATATCTCTTTGCTTAAACAGATTTTGTGGGGTAAATTTAATTTAAAGCGTAAAAAGATTAAAAAGGGACAAACACAGTACGGGTGATCGCCTGGAAGTGCTTATAAAAAACTGTGACAATGAAAATGACCTAGAATTCAATAACTAGACAATGAGAATGACCTAGTTTTTAAAAAATATGGATATAAATGTTGCAGCAGAAAACCCAGTATTCAAAATGTTATGTTTTGATTTACAAAAGCATTACCGTTACCATGAATACTTACTAGTGTAATATAGTTCAGGAGACAGCTATGTGTCTATAATCTAGGTATACATCTTAGAGCATATACTAACTAGAGGCAGCTTTTAAATCATTTTAAATGCTCTGAGCGCGAGGCGTGTACCCATAGAAAGTGTGAATAGAACTACATGCTATCTCTCTGGCACCTCGCACCCAGCGGTTTGGCTTTTGTACAGGAAAGTTGAGGCGTTTGAGACTGATCAACCAGAGCAAATTGCGAGAGAGATACCATGGAGTTTTATTGGCTGTATCTCTCTTGCGATACTCTTGTAGCGCACAGAGCATGAAGGCTGCTTCTAATTAGTATATGCTCGAAGGTATACATAGTGGGAAGCAACAAAAAAGACACTGCTTTGTTTAGGTAGAAAATGAGTACGGTCGTGGATCATAGAAGGTTGGAAGCTGTCTTCGACTTTACATCTTAGAAGAAGTAACCAATGTAATACTGTGGTCCGATTATACAGCGGCCAAAATAGGACTATAAAAATTGTGTTGATGCTAAAATTAGTCCTGGAACTACATACAATGCTGGAAAAAAGAACAATGAAGTACTTGTTTCCAGGTTAAAACTTTTTACCAAATGACAGCAATTTTGGGGATACAGTCTGCCCTTAAATTGCAATAACGGCTATACACCTCAAAAGGCTACATGTTTATAGCTAAATATAGAGTGACTTTGCACAGAAGGAAGGCAATATAAATAACGTAAATGTTAAAAAACCAGTGAGCTGGCTCAGAACTAGTCATTGGGATAAAAAAAATACCCAGCTTTACAGTATTTTTATGAAAACTTCATTGGAAGAAGTAGTTAAATTGACATAGTCAAAAAAGCCACGACGAGTACGTCCTACCACTATTAACAGTTCCAATGAACTTTGTGTCCCACTTTGGCCAAATGAACAACTACTGTCCATTGAAAAACTTTGTAGTATTTTCTTTTACCCTGAATATCTTAAAAATTGTATAGTATATATGAGCAGTTAACATATTGCGTTTTAAAATTGCAAACGAGAAAATCTACTTAAGAGTCTGTTTACATTTGCCAAATGCCGCTACAAAGATGGTTTCTCCTCGAATTCGCAAAAACTATTCAACCGATCTGGTCCATCTTTTGCACACACAAGACCCTTACAGCCTAAGATCACTACAGGATCACTACGTTTATAACGTAGTCAATCAAACTCATATTTGTGTATACATTTATAATTAGGAGAATACATTGATAACAGGTTGCCAGTCAAAAAGCGGCGGCAAATATTTTTTTTATTTTATTTCGTTCATTTACTTTTTAAATAAAGCGCTGCTCATGACTAATATGATGATATAAGTTTGCCTGAGAAAAATGGTCGAAAATTAGAGTTGTCAGCTGTCATAAACGCAAGATAGAATATAAAAAATTCATAGATTGTAATGAGCTTTTCAAAGCAGTTTATAGGATAGAAAATATGTTATTTAGCACATTTTTTATTTTCTTTTCAAAAACTTGGTCTGTTGGAGCTAGTATAATTTTTCAAAAATGTATTGCAATAAAACATCCGAAATAAATTTACATAAAGAACTTAAAAACTCGAAGATAGAGCTATATAAATAGCACTATAATTGACGATTCGCCAATTTGGCAAACACTGAATTGAGCTAAGTACCATTGCATTAGTTTATGTTATTCAAATACGTTTTTAATGTATTTATCTACACGATATTATGTTGGATTATTTTTATTTATCAGGAACACAGTCAATATTCCAAAAGATTGGCTAGTTTCTGAATTTATTATGTTACCAAAGAAACAGGGAGCGAAAAAGTGCGGAGAATATAGACTAATAAGTCTAATGAGCCATACACTAAAACTTTTTCTTAAAATTATACATCGCAGAATATACAAGCTATGCGAAGAGAGAATACAAGACACACAGTTTGGATTCATGAAAGGCGTAGGTACAAGAGATGCACTGTTTAGTCTACAGATATTATGCCAAAGATGCAGAGTTATCACTTGCGATATCTACACCTGCTTTGTGGACTACCAAAAAGCATTTGACGCAGTTTAACACCGAAAAATGATGGATGTTCTAACAAAAGCCCAAATAGATGATAAAGACCGGCGTATCATACAAAATTTATACTGGAACCAATCAGCCACAATAAGAACAAATCTTGGAGATTAACCGACGGAAGCGATCCAGATTCTGCGAAGCGTTAGACAAGGATGTATACTTTCACCTATATTATTCAACCTATATTCAGAGGAAATATTTAGTGAAGCCTTGGAAAATTGCGAACATGGAATCCTTTTAAATGGAGAACGACTAAACAACATCCGCTATGAAGATAACACCGTTATTTTTGCAGACAGTTTAAACAGTTTACAGCAACTAATACAAGTAAATGAAGTAAGTGAGAGATTTGGACTACAAGTAAACAAATCAAAAACTAAATTTATGGTCATCAGCAAAAATAAAATTAGAGACGTCCAACTGCTTATCAAGAATACACCAGTGGATCGGACCGAGTAAAACAGTTAACTTATCTTGGAACAATAGTAAACGAACAATGGGATCACTCACAAGAAGTAAAATGGCATTCAACAACATGGCCAAGCTCTTTAAAAGCCACAACCTTAATCTTAATCTGGAGATAAAAGGCTCCTACGATGTTATATCTTCTCAATATTACAATACGGAGTTGAATCCTGGACACTCACTGAAGCGATGGAGAAAAAACTTGAAGCCTTCGAGATGTGGCTATACAGAAGAATCCTAAGGATATCATGGACGGACAAGATAACCAACGAGACTACTACGAAGAATGGGGAAAGAAAGAGAAGTGATGTATACGAGTAAAAGAAGAAAGAATATCTCGGGCATATAACAAGAAACTACACTAAATACAGATTACTGAAAATAATCCTTCAAGGTAAAGCATTCGGAAAGCGAGGAATTGGGAGAAGAATATCATGGTTAAAAAACTTGAGGAACTGGTTCTCCACAACAACAACTAATCTATTTAAAGCATCAGTTAATAAAATAATTATAGCCAGAATGATCGCCAATATTCGAAACGAATAGGCACCAACAGAAGAAGTCAGGAACTATAGACCTTTATGTTGTTCGTTTTGGTTTTTTGGTTGTACATTTTATATTAAAGTTATAAATAAAAAATGCTTTTGTTTTTAATTTACATTTTTAAAAATTATAAATGATTTTATATAAAATATGGGCAAATTTTATTTAAAATTAAGGAATATTAATATAAAAAATTAATTGTTTAACTTTCGTTTTTAATCATACACTCAAAGGTCCCAGAATATGTGAACGTTTGAAATAATTCAGAACGTACTTACGTAATGATATTGTCCAAATATCACATCACTCGTAAGTTCCGGATCTTACATACAGATGGCGCCAATAGCAATAAATTATTATAGTTCAGCAAATAAAAAATGTAATGAGTCATGCACGTGATCACTTACGTTTATCGTATCGTTTCGCTGTCACTATGACTTTTACCAACAAGTCAGTCGCAGAGAAAGGAAGCGGATAAGGTCAGTTTATATATTTCGTTTTCTCAGAGTTATAAGTACATTGTGTATTACATATTGTTTCAATAAAAATGGAAGAAGCTAGTATTAGCAGGGAGAGTATAAATGTGAAAACTTCTCGCAAACAATTAGGACTTAAAGCTAAAAGAATAGTGTCTCTGTTTTCTGTCTGCTTGGTTTAAGGGTTCGCCTGCTCAAAATGTTCTGTACATCTTAGTTTTTCTTGCTGTTCTGTCAATATATTATTCCCTTTATCTCTTCACATCTTTTGTTTGAATTATTTTCTGCTTTTGTTCAGTTTCTGGTAAAAATTTTCTCGCCACTGTTGGCTTACTTAGTTCATGTAGTTCTTGAAGTTGTTGGTTCATATTTTCTCTCCTCTTTCTGAGGTGGATTTTTTTTATATTCCTCCTCTGCTTGTCGGGTTCTGTGCCCCTGTTACATTAGTAAATATGCTCTGTTTTTTCTTTCTGGTTATAATATGACATTCTTTGACGCTTGATAATTGCCTTTCGTTTTATTTACTGTCGAATACGTAGGATCAATTGCGGAGAGGATTATATTTGTAACAATATGATTCATGTAATGCATGACTCGATGTAACTTCTTCCAAATTCCACTTTCTGGCATGTTTTAGAATACATTATGTACATACAGACCAAACAATCATTTGCGGTTGGTAGTACTCTTTCTATTGCTAGACTAAATTGTAGTATTTTCATTTCACCCCGTATATAATAAAACACCGAAAAATATTTTTAATCTTTTTGCGTCTCTAAGATTGACAATATAAACATTTTTAGTCTGTTTATAATAACACAAATAGCTTTTTCTTTTGATCTTGGTTTCGCCTAGATATTTACACTGGAAGTAAATGAATCTTTCCACTTAGGTTGGTAAGAAAATGTATGCTGACAAGAGAATGGTGATAAGATGACTGCTCGATGGATCGCCTGCGAGAGAAGTCATGACGAATTTTGTCATCGAGCAAAGATCCTTTTCAGCGATAATTTCAAAAACCGGCAAGTTTTCACTTAATTCGTTGAGTTTTGGTTAATAAAAGGTGATTTAATACTCAAAATGCTATTTGCCTGTCTTTGTAGAGTGAGTTAGTTAATCACCGGTTTGTTGGATGCTGTATTCCGTGCCAAGGGATCTGATAACAGTATTTCTGGAGGCTAAGTGCGGCCTACATAGTTTTAAGTGAAAATTAAGCAGCCGAGTTATCATCCAGGATAACCTAAAGCCCAGTGCGATGTTTGACTTCTCCCAAGATTTGTCCAGCTTCCATTTTGTGTCTCATCGGTCGAATCCAGATCGTTGAAGTTTGTATGGGACAGTGTTTTTTGTATCCAACTCCAAGGTAACAAACTTTTTTAATAATTTTTTAATAATTAATCATTTTTTAATAACTTTTTTGCTTTCATGACAAATTAAAAAGTTTATGAATAAATATAAGTTTTATAGATCAGCTAATTGTCATATTTTAGTTTTCTTTTAAATAAAGTTAACCTTGATAATTAATAATTCAAAAAAGTTTGGTATTTCATTTCGACATATGACAGTCAGTATATCCTTTTCTGTCATTTGGTACATAACCATATTTTTAAAGTCTGTTTTGTAGAAGGTTCAAGTTAGTAACTGTTTATGTGAAATAAAAATAAATATGTAATGTTTCTCTTTGAACCAGGAGTTTAAAATTATTTTTTTTTAAAAGATATTCATCCTTCAAATTTTTTAGGAGAGAAAAACTTTTCATTCTAAACAAAAACAGGATTTTTTTAAACGGCTTCCTATTTAAAATAGTTTAGGAATCTTCTTGTGTGTACTGTTGCCCAGGACATCTCTATCTCTATATCCAGTCTTCCCCAAATAAAGGAATCCTTATCCTCGACTCAGCTCTCCAGCCAAAACACGAGTAGCCGTTCGCAAACGTTTCAATTTATTTGCGTACCCTATCCCCAAGCCCAGCAATTGTTTAGTCCCCCATTGCAACACCCTATAAACAAAATATAAAATTGTTACAAAATAATTGAATATCCTCAAGGAATCCTCAAAGAATAAACTTATAAACGAGATCTAATTATTTATTTTTATTATTATAAGCAGAAATATAATATAATATTGTTACAATGTAAAGTGACCAGCAAGGAAACATATTTTCTTACGCGCCGCCAATGATCAAATTCAAAATTTCCGAGAATTCATGATTGGCGCATGATTTCGGCTATTTTTCACCAGTTACGACGCGAGATTTTGGATGACTAATTTCATGTTTTGTTTGCTAGACTATATACGACCCAGAATGTACCAACTTTCAAATGTTATGTCCAAATTTAAGTTACTTAAGGCTCGGTCTTGCCACTATTGGAATGTTCAGTTATGCTTGTCCTTCATCTGTTGCCACCAACGGAAATTGCTGACACTGACATAGAAACATTGTTGTAAGCGGTTTGTTAAGATTTTAGATTAGTTACGGTGACTGCATAAGTGGACGGATGTGTTTGTGCAGGCACTTAGCAAAGGTATTACGCTTACGCCGTAATTTTTCGCGATCTGCCCAACTAAAAATACTTCACTAGGGTTTTTTCGTCTATTGTGTATTGATTACTGACCTATTTCTTTTAAAAATTATCGAGGAATTCAATAATTACATGACACAAATATTTCTCTCTTATGAAGCAAAAAAACTCTTGAATATTGTAGAAAGATTTGTCGATACATGAACTATTAGTGCATGGGTGTATTTGTTCATATGAAAAACATAAAAAGCATGAGTTTCTAGATTACTGAAAGAAGCAAACTATTACTAGAAATCGACTTAAAAAAAGAGCACTGGATTTTTCTCCCAGATAAACTAAACAACTATTTTAAAGATACAATGGTGGAAATGTACTTTACTATGCAAGAACTTTCTCCAGATGATTCGATGGTTTTCTACGACGAAGCGGATAAATATTTAGAGAGTGCATTAGTCAAGGGAAATAAGGGACATTTTGAAGACTCGCATCAACGGTTCCGGTTCAGTTAAGTGTTCAACCTTAATTAATGGCAAGGACAATAAATAAGTGACAGTGATTCGTCAGTTCAAATACTTGGGGGCACACACCTTCAAGAGTGATGATCCCGTAAGCGATATAGAATTTCCAGATCTCTTTAAAGAAATTAGAAATAGCAGAGGTTTGAAGAAATAAATACTCATAAACAGAGAGTCAATGAAAATATAAAAAAACTATATTAGACCTTTACTCACGTACAAGTCTTGGGGAGTTAGACTGAACGATCTGTATTGATAAAAATACATATCTTAAAAATACAGACTTAATTCCCAACGAACAAAATAGATTTTGATAGGTTAGCCATAGATATTGAATTACATAAAAAGAGTAATAAAACATACCAAATTAGCAATAAAAATAAAATGTTTAGTTATACAAATTGTTCAACTTATTATTATATTCCTGTTAATGGAATAGTGCAAAAATTTGCTGTATACACAGGAATGTTAAGACACTCATGAAGCATTCCCAATAAATGGTGATATTTGTTTCGGGAAAAGCTAACTGTAGGCCACCGAATATACATGAACATGAACAACTATTATAATAGTTTTAAGTTGACCAGAATACTACTTGATCAGAAAACCATTGTATGCGAATGCTGCGAGCTTTAAGAAAATATACACTAGCAGCCGCACATTAGACAAAACTGAAAAAAGGCTAACTGGGGAAAATGTGTATTATACAGCTCAAAGAAAAATCGTCATCAGATATACAAAGTTTTTTCCTCACACGTCGTCAATTCTTATGACCTCTATACAAATATTCCGGAAACATGTCTCTGTATAAGTTCAGACTAAGTGTCTCTTAATCCATAAAATCCTTAGTTCTTAGGGTATGGTCACATTGTAGTGACAGAAACGATGATGACATTGTCGTAAAACGACAGTTACAATCAGGGAAAAATGCGGAAGGTTATAGAAGATACAATAAGCTGAATATAATGAAGCTATCAAGAATGAAGTTTTCCAAACACTAAAAGTCTCTTTGCTCATAGTAATATTCCAAAAATTATTCCTTCTATTAATTTTTCAAAATAGAAGACAAAAAATATTTATATATATATATATATATATATATATATATATATATATATATATATATATATATATATATTATATATATATATAAACAATTTTCATATGATTCAACCAAATATTAAAGACAAGACAAGAAGAAAATAAGAAGCCCAAAGATTTATTGTGTAAGAAACACATCCCAAGGGTATGCGTCTTTCTAAGGGAAGAGGAGTTACGACCCTGGATTATCCAATACGCTTAAGAAGTATAGAGAAGAGTATCGCTGTTTGATTGTATTAAGAGCTTTTTAGTTTATAGTTGTTACTGTATGTGAAAGTGTCCGTTCCGAAAAACAAATTTTATTACAAAACATTTTTTAAAAACCCGGTTTGGCGCGTTTTGTAGTTATAGCAAAGGTAATATAAGAACCATTGGTAAAAAAATTGAAACGAAATAAATAAATCCAAACTTGTTATAAAAAAGACATATCAACTTAATGGTGCTTAGCTCAATTTTATTAATGGTCACCAGAGGGCGTATGTTTATTTTAGAAATCTGAGGACCTGACATATGTTAGGTACTATTACCGTCTAGAATTTTCAAAAAATCATCTTTTTTAGATTCCTTTCACCTTCGAAAATAACTCTCTAAAATATTATATAGAAATTCGAAGCCAACTCTGAGATAAAAGAGCGCACTCTGTCAGTTACCTTTCTCCAAAATACCGGGTATACTTTTACATCTTGTATCGTTAGTCTCTTCATAGATTCTCAGTTCTATTTCTATAGACCGATTTTGAAATAAATATTTACAAAAAAACACTTTTTTCGCGTTATTTTTTTTTCAAAACTACGTTTTTAAAACTGGCGGACAGTTAATCTCCGGATTTAGTGAGTTTATTTTAATAAACCTTGATGCATTTTGCTTGCTTTGGTTTTCCCTATGATAGTTTACCATAATTTGACAACAAAAATAATACAATTTTTGTGACTGAAAGAAGTTTAAAATTTTTTCAAATGTTTTGTTTTTTTACGAATTTTTCACCATTAGCACACCGCAGCATCTTTAAAATACAGGAACAATGAAAAAAAATTGTTTTTAATCCTCAAAAGTTGTATAATATAAAAAAACGTTTACTTGTCACATATAATAAATAAGATACAACAAAAAAAATGTTGAAAATGGTCATTTTTTAGCATTCTAGACCAGCCGTACTCAAACTGTGGTACGCGTACCACTGTTGGTACGCCAAGCACTTAAAGGTGGTACTCTATAAACTAGAAGAAACGAAGAATTTTAATAAAATCGACTGGTCCAACCAAGACTGTAGTAACTCAAATTTTCCACTTTTTGAGTTACGAGCGCAAAACAATAAATCATAATGATATCTTCCCCAGGAAAGAATCGTATCTCAGTAAACGTAGTTATGCAACCAATATTACGTGTAAGAGTTTTATAGTATCTCCGATTTATGAAAAACAACCGTAGAAAATCATCGTATCTTGAGTTACAATAGTCTTCGTTGTTATCTGAGGCGATAGCATAGGTATCGTAACATGAGTTACTACGGTATTCTGCGTTAGTTTAAGGTTATGTTCAAAAGTTTAGTTTTGTTATAATTGCCATAATGTGTTCCAGAAGTGAGTTAATATTGGAATTAGCTGAGAAAGCGTATAAAAACACTGAAACGGATATTTCTTATCGTTCTTTTGAAGTTAAATTTATAATAAACTTTATTTAAAATAATAACTATGTTTTTGGAAACCCTTAACGTTTCAGAAACTTGGATCACTACAGCATTAAGGAAACTGAAAGATGGTGGATCATTAGAGGAAGATAAACGTGGAAAGCACACTAACAGACCACATAAACTATCACCAGAACTTATAGACAACGTAAAAAATCACATAAATCAGTTTCCTGTAGTACCTTCCAATTATACCCGTAAGAATACGATGAAGATGTACCTTGAAGAAGGGCTAACTATCCAGAAAATGTACCGATTGTACAACGAGCATTGCGAAAAAATAACATCACTACAGCTGCCACGTCACGCCAGTATAGAGATATTTTCAATGAACAGTTCAATATTGGGTTCTTTAAACCAAAAAAGGACCAGTGTACTGTTTGTTCTGTTTTTAATATGGCTAGTGATGCTGAAAAAGCAAAATTGCTCGAACAATATGAGTCCCATATGAAAAACAAAGAAGTTATCAGAAACTTAAAAGACATAGACAAACAGCTTGCACTAGATGATAAGAGCTTGTGTGTGGCTTGCTTTGACCTTCAAAAGGTTTTAGCTACCCCTTTGTCTAACGTAAGTGATTTTTACTACAAAAGCAAATACTCTACATATAACTTTACAGTTTATGATGTTGGAAATAATCAGGGTTACTGCTATGTATGGCACGAGCAGGTGGCTAAAAGAGGTCCTAATGAAATTGCCAGTTGTCTCTGGAAATTTTTAGATCTCAAGGCACAACAAAGTGTTAAAACGATAATATTCTACTCAGACAACTGTGGGGGACAAAATAGGAATCGTTTTGTGTTTTCGATGTTTGCTTTTGCTGCTGCTCATTTTCAATTGATATTGTTCACAGATTTCTGGAAAAAGGCCACACTCAGAACGAGGGTGACAGTATGCATGCTGTTATCGAAAATGCAAAGAAAAGGCAATCGGTTGTATATGTGCCAGAACAGTGGGTTACATTAATTAGAATGGCTAAAACTACAGGAAGAGTTTATGATGTTACGGAAATGTCCCAAGATAATTTTTTTAATTTTAAAAAACTGACTGATACCGAGAATTGGAAACTTGACAACGAAAAGAAATCAATAAAAGTTAGCAAAATACGAGAAATAAAATTTTCGCATGAACACCAAAATTCTATAATGTTTAAATACGAATTCGATGATGGTTTTAGAGGTTGTGACATAAAATTAAATCGAAAATGCAGAGGACGGCCTTCCACTACTATCAAATTTCCACCGAAACTGTATGATGCACCATTACCAATTGAAGAAAAAAAGCTAAAAGGATTACTGTGGCTGTGTAATACCGGCAAAATACCTACAATGTACCATGGATTTTATAAAAATCTTAATTCAAAGAGTTATGTACCTCCTAAAGTCGAGCTCGAAGTTGATTCAGTTGAGAGCGAAGAAGAGTCGGATGAGGAAAATTGAATTAAAATATAAAACTGCAAATTATATCAGTAGCTTCTTCAAAATGTAGCATTTTATATAAATAAAGTTAAGAAACAAATAATTCTGGTATTTATTACTTTAAAAATATCTCCATCGAAAACTATAGTAACTCATTCAAAAGTCACTTATGACCATTTCTGTCTTAAATCTGTTTTACCCTTGTAAGATCATTATTAAAAGTATCACTTAATGCTATAAAAACATCCATTTAATAGATTAATGAATTTTGGTAACAGTGTAAATACATTTTTATAATTATCTCAATTACATAAAAAATGAGTTACTACAGTCTTCGTTGGACCAGTCGAAATGTACTAACAAATGTTATCTTTTACGTTGTGCTTGGCAACGCTGTGAGTTTGAAACCACAAGCGCGTAATGTCTTATTCATTGTTGGCAACACTGGAATTACGGCAAATTGTCACCGCCCTTGATTCACGTCCATTCACGTCATCAGTTTCCTCGTGGCCGTCAGTCGTTGTGGTTGGTTTTGTCGAAACGAGTAATTTGCTGTTACTGATTCGTGCTAATTTTTGCATATAAAAAATGGATAAGTGGTTTAAAAGAGATAACAGAACATCTGAAAATTTCGGTTCATCGAGCTCCACTTCAGAGTCGGAGCCGATACAGGGTGATGGCAAAAAGAGTTCTTTCAAAAAACTAAAAGTGGCGGTTAGGAAATATGATCCCGAATATATTAATATGGGATTTACATTCACGAATATAAGTGATGAGCCAAGGCCCAAATGTGTTATCTGTTCGGAAATTCTTTCTAGCCAGTGTATGAAACCTTCGCTATTAAAACGCCACTTCAATACAAAACATTCAGTGTTGGAAAATAAACCTAAGGATTACTTCGTTCGGAAGTTAACGGAGATGAGAGGAACAAAAAAATTAATGTATTTCACCGGCAGCAACCTAAAAGCATTATAGGCATCCTTCCTCGTGAGTTTAAGAATTGCGAAGTGTGGAAAAGCACATACCATCGGTGAAGAACAAGTTCTACCTGCCGCAAAAGATATGGTAACGTGCATTTTTGTTCCTATGACACGTCCACGTGTCGTAGGATTGAAATAATGGCATTAAATGTTAAAGAAAAATTGGTTAGCCCAATAAAAAATAGTATTTTTTTGCAATACAACTTAATGAGAGCACAGATGCTATGCTCAGTTTATGGTTTACGTGTGATATATATTTCAAACCGAAATTGAAGAAGAGTACTCATTTTGTGAAGCGTTAACGGAACGAACTACTGACGATGAAATATTCAAGAAAATCAATGATTTTTTTGGACTAGACTGGAGACAATGCGTTGGTTTCTGTTCGGATGGTGCCCGAGCCATGACAGGAAAATACGAAGGTAGAAAACTGGTTGCAGAAAATTGTACTTTTACCCATTGTAGTATCCACAGAGAAGCTTTGGTAGCAAAGCGAATACCAGATGAATTTAAACATGTTCTCCATGAAGCTGTTCAGATAGTCAATTTCATAAAATCTCGAGCATTAAACTCGCGTTTATTTTCAAAACTATGCTCTGAAATGGGAAGTGATCATATTCAGTTATTGTTACACACAGAGGTAAGATGGTTATCAAAAGGAAAAATGTTGAACAGGTTATTCGAGTTGCGTTCTGAAGTACATGTGTTTTTATTGGAAACCAATTTTGAACTGCGTGATCGGTTACTAGATGAATTGTGGCTCACAACTCTAGCTTAACAGACATATTTAATCGATTAAATGACCTAAACTTAAGCTTACAAGGTAATCACATAATCGATTTTTTGTAAATGACAAAAAAATGCTTTAATCAAGAAATGTTATATGATGGAAAATAGTGTTTCAAACAAAGACTTGAAGTCGTTTACAATTTAGAAAATTTTGTGGTTAAGCATGAAATAAAGATTAAAGATAATTTTATTTTTAACATAAAACAGCATTGTCAAATGCTAATTGATAGTTTTAAAGAATATTTTGACGAAGACTATGCTCAGTTTCTTTGGATACGACAACCATTTATTTTGGATAGCATTCCTGAAACATTAAAATATGATGAAAAAGAGTCTTTAATAGAACTATCTTGTGATGTGGGTTTGAAAATAGAGTTTCCAAAATTACAATTATCCGAATTCTGGCTAAATATTAAGTTTTACTTCCTTTTACGACCACCTACCTGTGTGAAACTGGATTTTCTGCCATGCTACAAGTGAAAAATAAATTTCGCAGTAGGCTTAATCTTGATCCAAATTTACAAATGAAACTAAGCACAATTGATCCTGATATCGATTCACTTGTTGTAGCTATGCAGAACCATCCTTCTGACTGAATTTTTGAACTGGGTTAGACTGTAAGTTTCATTTTGTAATATTTATAATGCCCTTTTTTAAATAAATACATTTTTGCCAAAATTAGTAAATTTTATTATCTAGTGGTATGTGTAAAAAAAGTTTGAGAATCGCTGTTCTAGACGGTAATAGTACCATAAAGGACCTGATGTTTAATTAATGTGTCTTTTAGACTAATTATGTGAGAATTTCTTTCTATTTGAAATATAGCTAAATAAATGAAAAATCTTTATATTCAACTTTGGTCGAGATGCATTAAAAACCCGCTCAACCAAAGTAAGTATAAAGCAATACAAAAAAAAAATTGTAAATTGATATAATCACAAAATCAAGTAGGTACAATAAAATTCCAGGATTTCAGTTGTCAATAAGTACGTACAAATTAAAAAAGCCTGTTCCGTTGTCATTGTTGAATAATTTTTTTCAAGTAAGATCTTCCTAATTAACACTAATACTTTATATAAAAGATTTACTTGTACTAAGATTAACTTTTTCCATTATTGACTTTACATAAGCTTCGTGAATTTGTTTAGTGAAATCGGCGTTGTTTTTTAAAAGATAAATAAGGGCTTGGGCTAATTGTTTTTCTGTGAGTAAATCAATCTGGTCCGCATCGGTTGTTGAGCTGTCCAAATTGTCTTTGGGTTTTGGGGTTGTGAACATCATAGGAGTCATCAGATGGGGTTTCTGTGAATCTACAAACTAAAAAAAAAGAAAATAATGAAAATCTATCTATATAAAAGGCTATGATGACAGTGACAGGTCACACTGTAATTCCGGTCACCTGACGGCGCCATCTAGGAAAGAAATATGAACTACCATATTTCAATCATAGTTTGTTCTTGAAACGATACGTTTCAATAATAATACTGTATTAATGATATATTAATATAATTAATTTTAATAATATTTTTAAGATAGAATTTAGAAAACGTTTTTAATCGACTTAAAGCTGCCCAATTGGTGTTATACCCCAAAAAGTGCCAGTTATTTCAGGGTAAAGTCAATTATCTGGGTCATATAGTCAGTAAAAGAGTGTCCGTTTATAAGGGAAAAATCGATTCCATTAAGGAATGGCCAGAACCAACTTACAAACATCAAGTGAGAAGTTTTCTTGGACTATGTACTTTGAGACCTTGAAAAACCATTTAATCACAGCACCAATTTTAGGGTACAAGATTCATAACAAGATTCCTAGATAACATAGACCAAGATATGAGAAATATGGAAATACGTGCTTGGCGGAGGAAGGCGATGGATAGGGACGACTGGAGAAAAATTCTTGGGGAGGCTAGGACCCACACAGGGTTGTAAAGCCAAAATGATGATGATGAATTTTAGGGTATCCACTGCCGGAAGGAGAGTTCATCTTAGATACAGATGCAAGTAATGTGGGAATTGGAGGAGTGCTATCTCAAATTCAAGGAGGACAGGAACGAGTCTTTGGATATTTTAGTAAAGTTCTTTCAAAACCTGAGCGGAATTATTGCGTCACGACAACTTCTAGCAGTACTGAAATCAGTAGAGCACTTCTATCAATACTTCTATGGAAGGAAGTTTTTAATCCGAACCGACCATGCCGCCCTTAAGTGGTTGATGCAGTTTAAGAATCCAGAGGGTCAGATAGCCAGATGGATCGAACGTCTCCAAGAATACGATTTCAAGATTGAGCACCGGGTCGGAGTTAGCCACAGAAATGCTGATTCTCTTTCCAGAAGGCCATGCCCAGCAGAGTGTTCCCATTGCAAAAAAACGAAATCCAAGGAAGCAGCATTGCTAAGAACAACGATGGTCAACGACGACTAGACGCCTACTAAGATAAGGGAAGAACAAGAGAGAGATCCAGTTGTACAGAAAATTCGAAAATGGAAAGAGGAAAACCGTCAACCACGTTGGCAAGAAATATCAAACCTATGCTCAGTAGTTAAGACGTATTGGGCCCAGTGGGACTCATTTATCATGGAAGATGGCTTGGTCAAACGAGTCCTGGAAAATGATGACGGTTCAGAGAAGAGAAGACAGTTGGTGATCCCAAAGAGCAGAATAGCCGAAGTACTTCGTCAGTTACACGACAGTCCATTAGAAGGGCATTTCGGTGTAAAGAAAACCCTTCAGCGAATTTGGGAACGGTTTTATTGGATGAACAGTTCCGACGACGTAAAAGACTGGTGTAAGAAATGTACTATTTGTGCTAAGAGTAACGGGCCTTACCAAAAAAGGAGAGCTCCTATGAGACAGTATAATGTTGGAAGCCCGTTTGAAAGAATAGCGTTGGACATTGCTGGGCCATGTCCAGAAAGTGAAAATGGAGGCAAGTACATGTTGGTAGTAATGGATTATTTCACTAAGTGGGTACAAATTTACGCACTTCCAGACTAGAAGGCTGCCACCATTTCAGATAAGTTGATCAAAGAATATATCAGCCGATTTGGAGTGCCCTTGGACACCCATAGTGACCAAGGAAGTAACTTCGAAAGCGATCAATTCCAAGGAATATGTGATAAACTAGACATGAAGAAAACAAGAACTACAGCATATCCGCAATCGGATGGTATGGTAGAACGGATGAATAGGACAGTTGGCAAGTATTTGACAAAGATGGTGTCCCATCATCAGCGAGACTGAAACCAATATCTTCCGTTCTTCACAATTGCCTACAGATCTGCTGTTAACGAATCAACAGGCCAGACACCAGCCAGAGTCCTATTCGGACACGAGATGCGACTACCTTGTAATCTAGAGTTTGGGTGTCGACCTGGAGAAGATGTAACAGATGAAGATTATTTGATCGAATTACGAAGAAGAATGGACGATGTACATGAGTTGGTCCGTTCCCATCTTCAGATCACTAGCGACTGAATGAAGAAACGATACGATACGCAAGCCGGAAAGGGGTGCTTTAAGAAGGAATGAATGGAATCGCATAATCACCTAATATCGTGGGACATTGTCAACATTTTCAAAAAAGGTAAGTCTCCAAACCAATTAAAAGCTACACTTTTCCTATGTTAGAAGCTCAAAATAATACTTAAAAAAAACTAAAAGATTTGAAGCGCATCTTTTTAAAAATAATGAAGATTTATTTAACATCGCTTCCATGAATTATTACGTTTTTTGTTAGATCTCTAAATAGTAATATTGGCACTTGACCCTTTAGACTTACAACCCTTTATTTATTTTTGAATAAAATGATGAAAACTAGTTTTTCATTTAATAAAACTCCACACAAATAACCAAACTTTTGATATTATTTACATCAAGAAATTACTGCATTGGCAAGAAGTTATCAAATCTTTTTTATTATGATAATGTTATTTATAGTTATGGAATTTACCATGACATTATATTCATGATTTATTTGCTATTGTAATTTTTATTGTGAATAATCTATATGATAAAAACAGCAAATCATAATGTATTTCTTTTTATAATAATCTAAAATGCAAGGTCACCTAAAATTGTTTAATTATGGAAAATATGTCAAAAAAGTTTTGTTTTTAAAACAAAAATACTTCTTAAAAAGTTGTATTTGTTAACAAAATAGTTGTTTTAATTGCAAAAGGTAACACAGTGTTAAAATATTGATATCAACTAATAGTTATTTAACCAACAAGTATATTAATAAGTGCGATTAACAATTGATATATTTTAACGCGTGAGCGGAGCGAGCAATCTTAAACAGTCTTCTAGGGATGGAATTATTAAGCATGAATGAATTAAGACCAGTAAGTGTACTGCCTACATTATCTAAAATTTTGGAAAAGGTGATTGATATTCAGTTACAAACGCATTTAAAAAATAACAATATAATCCCTATGATGCAGTCCGGTTTTAGGTCCAGATATAGCTGTCTTTCTGCTTTATTAAATATTACAGATGATATTTTTAGAGCTTATGACCAAAACAAAATATCAATTCTAATTCTTCTTGACTACTCAAAAGCTTTTGATACAATTAACCATAATTTGTTATTCTCTATTTTAAAATATATTGGTCTAGAAGCGAGAGCAGTTGATCTAATGAAATCCTATCTTTCTAATAGATGTCAAGCAGTAAAACTTAATCAAAATATTTCTTCATTTCTAGATCTTAATACTGGTGTGCCTCAAGGATCTATATTAGGTCCAATTTTATTCTCTATATACACATCTAATTTTCCTTCTGTGTTTTTGTCCTGTTCACAACATTATTATGCAGACGATACCCAACTCTATATGTCATTTTATCCAAATGAGTGTGATCAAGCGGTAAATGCAATGCAATAAATCATGACCTTCTTCAGCTGCAGATTTTTTCTCAAAATCATTGTTTAAAATTGAATACATCAAAAACTCAGGGTATCATTTTTGGGAGGAATCTCCATAGGAAAATATTTTTAGAGAATTATGCCAATCGAATTATCTTAGGAAATGACAATTTAATTTTTAGCAAAAAGATTAAAAGCCTTGGGATTTGGTTCGACGAAGATTTAAGGTTTACATATCATGTAAGTATTTGTTTACAACGAGCTTACGCCGTTTTAAAATTACTGTATCAAAGCCGCAATTTATTAAGTAGGGCCACAAAGTCATTATTATGTAATGCTCTGGTACTATCAAAATTAAATTATTGTGACGTGCTTTACAATGCGTGTCTCACTGAATTTGATTCATGGAGAATACAGAAATTGCAAAATTCTTGTTTGCGTTTGATTTTTGGCATCAGGAAATTTCAAAGGATAAGTCACGTTTTCACTGTAGTCAAGTGGCTAAATATGAAAAATCGTCGGAAACTCCATGCTTTATGTTTCTACCATAAAATCATTCAAGAGAGAGTTCCACCATACCTGTACAATCGAATAACTTATAGGACGGACGTTCATAATCTTAATCTTAGACACAAGAATACCCTCACTTTACCTAAACATACAACATCCTTTTTTAAACGTTCATTTTCATATTCAATTGCTTGCAATATTAACAGTTTGTCCTACAATATTAAAAATCTGTCTAGAGTCAAGTTCAAGAGATTAATTTATGAGCAGTTGTTAGCTGAACAGTAATTTAAAAATTTAAGAATTAAAAAAGTAAATAGTTTATAATTTATAAATTTAATATGTACTTAATATTTTTATGTTTTATTGTAAATACAATTTCATTATTTAGATATAGTCTATCTATCCTATTTTCGGGGGGTTAGGTGGAAGAGCAGTTGTGTGCCGCTGTTGCACAGTGGTACACAAACTGAATCTCGCCCTACTGATATTATAATATTTCATTGTAAAGAAAATTTAATCTGTTGTTAATAAAGACATTTATTATTATTATTATTATTATTATAAGTAAATAATGTTTTGGAAAATATTAATTATACGAAATAAAAACATGAAACCTATATAAAAAGAGAAAATTATAAAATTACGGCCTTAGCAGTATATGTAGATGATTTTTTTGTGTTTTCAAATGAAAGTGAAACAAGTAGACTAAAAAATGAGAAGAAAGTGAAACAAATAGACTAAAAAGTAAATTTGTTATTAAAGATTTGGGTAGAATTAAGTAATGTTTAGGTATCCAAATAGAGTTTGATCCAAATAAAGGTGTTTTTGCTTAAATCAGAAAAAATATATTATTCAGTTGTTAAAGAAATTAAACATGAGTGATGTCAAAGAAGTTAAAGCTCCAATTGAACCAAAGTTATCTTTAACAATGGATGATAGTAACAATTGTATTAGAGATAAATTTTCTCATCAGAGGCTAATTGGTAGTTTGATGTATTTAAAAAATACTATTACCTATTCTCTGATTTACTCAAAAGATGTTTCAGAATTACTGTTTTGTAGATGCCGATTAGGCAAGCAATACATTAGATCTTAGATCCTTTACTGGATATGTATTTAAACTTTGTGGCTCTGCAATATCTTGGCAAAGTGCAAAACAAAGAACAGTAGCTTTATTTAGCTGCGAGTCATAATATATGGCCTTGTCAGAAACTGCTAGAGGTTGTTTGTCTTAGGGGTTTGCTAAGTGATTTAATTTAAAAAACTGAATGTATTACTTTATTTAACGATAATCAAAGTGCATTAAACTTATCAGCAAATCCAATTTATCATAAAAGAAGTAAGCAATATTGATGTAAGGTATCATTTTTTGAGGGACCTAATATCTGAAAGTCATTAATGTAAAATAGACAGATTATTAAAACTGTTAGGTATAGGTAACCTATAAATTTTGTTTTATTGATAAGTGGGGGTGTTAAAATATTGATATCAACTAAACAAAATTTATATATTAGCGCCATATGTCATTTACTGTAAGTTACGATTAGTACAATATAAACTGTAAACTTTATTTTAGTTAGTTAGTTAGTCTTAACTGTATACTCAACTGGTTCGTTTCATTTACAAGTTTTAACATAGACAACAATTCCATTCATCCAATGGCACTACAGCCCAAATCGGGCCTTGGCCTCCTTCAACAGGCTTCTCCAATCATCTCGATTTACCGCTGTTCTTTTCCATGAACGCGTTCCCAGGCAGTTCCTGGCATCCTCATCGACTTCATCTTCCCATCTCTTTTTAAGTCTTCCAACAGGTCTTTTTCCCTGCATTCTTGCATTTAATAATTTTCTGGGGATTCTATTCTCATGCATGCGGACCACGTGCCCTGTCCACCGTAATCTCTGCAGTTTAGTGTGTTGTGCTAGAGTTGGTTCGCTATATTGCTCATATATTTCTCTATTATACCTAATTTGCCAGTTGTTGTTTTCACTTATTGGGCCCAGGATCCTACGTAATATTTTTCTTTCAAACACATCTAATGCATTGGCAGATTTGTGTCACCACCCATGTTTCACAACAATAGACAACAATTATTAACAATTATTAACAATTAAAATAGAAACCTTAAGGAAATTCATTATGAAAAATATCTAACGAAAACACCTGAGAAACTGGTAACACCATAAACAGTTCAAATATTTAGGTCATACTCAGCAGTGGAAGATATTCACACTGAATGAAACATGATTAACATTATTATATATATATATATATATATATATATATATATATATATATATATATATATATATATATATATATATATATATATATATATATTATTTATACTTATTAATTAGTATGTCAATATTCCTTACCTGACTAAATGGGGAGGAACTCAACAAATCATGAGATTCTTCTTTTTCTGTCTGCCCTAAATTATTTTGTTGCAATAAAAAAGCAAGTGGAGATGTGCTTTGTATCAAAGATTGGCTTTTGAGGGAATTGTGTAGTTGAAAACCATTTTCTGGGCCAATTTTATTGTCAGAACTTGGAAATGAGATAGGTACACTTCTACGATCACCACTAGATATCACTTTTTGCTGCCCAATTAAACTATCTTGAGGGGTTATAGACCTCTGTTGTTTTTCTATATGTTCAACAGAATGTGCAGGATTAGACATTAATCTCTAAAAAAATGAATTACTAGTATAAATTTTAGAGTAGAGAAGAACCACATGAAAGGAAAAATTATTATTATTAGTACAATTTTTTATAGCCATCTAAATGATATATAACTAAAAACAAATACCATTAAACTTTGAACAAGAGTACAATTAACTATATATTATTATTTTTCTAAATCTCATCTCAGCTTATTTTTAGTTTGCATTAAACAAAAAAATTGTGAGGAATTATACAAAACTCCTTTGGAGATGAATGTATGAGCAAAACACATATAAAACAATTATTAATTTGTTTAAACCTTGACCTTCCAGCACAACACCAGAAAATATCGATAGACAGTATCATATTATAAGAAATCATTTTAACTATACTACACTCGCGATCATAAAATCCGGGTCACCTTGAAAATCACCGTTATTTCATTTTTAACGAGCTTTATCGTAAATAATAATACAATTTTAAATGTCTCATTTGTGCTTCGACTTTCTGTTCAAACGCAACAAACAAACGTTTATTATTGCCACCATTAGTGTTTATTAGTGCCATTATTAGTGTTTATTATTGTTTATTTTTTGCCAAAAATGCCTTTGACTGTTGTTGAAACGGCACGCATTGTTGCGCTTGTGGAAGACGGTCACACTCAACGGCAAGTCGCAAGAACTGTTGGCGTAAGCCTTTCTACGGTTCAACGAGTGCTTCAACGCTTTCAGGAGACGGGTTTGCTAACCAGACGACCTGGCTCTGGACGAAGAAGAACGACCACGGCACGAGATGACAGTTTCCTGGTGTTTCAGGCTTTACAAAACCGGTCCACAACTGCAGTTATGCATCGAAATCGTTTACAGGAAGTACGAAATTGCAATGTTAGTGTTGCAACAGTCAGGAGAAGACTTCATTCTTCTGGACTATCTTCTCGAGCAATGACTACAGGACCGCCACTTCGCCGGGCGCATCGAGTTGAACGACTAGCTTTTGCTCGTCAATACGCGCATTGGGGAATTAAAGATTGGAGCAAAGTGTTATTCTCAGATGAATTGCTCATTACTCCAAGAATGCCATTTGGTGGAGGCTCGGTCATGGCTTGGGGAGGCGTATCTTCCGACTTCCGCACAGAATTACTCTTCATCGAAAATGGGTCCTTAACTGCACGAAGGTACATTATGGAGATTCTGGAAGAACATGTTATGCCCACCATGGCAGGGCTTGGAGAAGACGCCGTTTTTATGCAGGACAACGCGCGACCGCACGTTGCCAGGATCAGTATGCAATACTTGGACGAGGTTGGAATTACGAGGTTACCCTGGCCAGCTAGGTCTCCGGACCTGAATCCCATCGAACATCTCTGGCACAATTTGAAAAAACGTATTCAAAGCCATACACCTCCTAACAACGCACAGGAGCTGAAGGATCTGCTAGTGAAAGAGTGGAATAACATACCACAACATGTAATCCAGAGAAAAATTGAGAGTATGCCTCGTCTTCTGCAAGAGGTTATTAGAGCAAGGGGAGGCAATACAAGATATTAGTCATTGAAATTCCACCACTGATGTTTTACCAAGTTCTGTATTTTTCATTTTCGTATGTCTTTTTTACAATTTGGTTTGTTTTTTGCTTTTTCAATAAAAACAATAAAAAACCGTTTTTTTTTCTTTCAAAACAAACATTGATGACAAATAAAAAATACATTAGCCTAAAAAAAGGTTATTACTGCACCAGATGCAAAAATATTCAAGAAATTTGAAATTTTCAAGGTGACCCAGATTTTATGATCACGAGTGTATATAGATTAAATACAAATATAAAAACTCTGATATCTGTTAAAAAGTATCCCATTGCAGATGCAGACACAGACTACTTATAATCCATTAGTAACAATAGTGAGAATTAACTCCCAACAACCAAAAAGAGATGGGCGCATTGGATGATGGAATATATCATTTAATTAATGGAAGAATGACGGATGCATAAAAATATAAACCAAATGAGAAGAGAAAATATACGAGAAATAAAAAACGAATTAAAAAATAAATAAAACCAAATAATAATAAGTGGCTAACGGAGCAATGTAAAGAAATTGAAGAATACAAAACCAAACATTACAATTTCAAAGAACAATAAAGGTAAAAGAAATTACACATAATAAAAGAAAAACGTAACATAAATATACTTAAAATTACAAATGAAAGACTAATCAAGACATAGATACATTCTATTGCGGAACTGTTTGAAGATGATAGAAAAATTATCAATAGAACCGACACAAGCTTATCAGATTTATTCAGGAACAACTAAGATACGAATCAAATCTTTATTGAACTAGGAAACCCTAATATTTTACAATTGCTACAATTAACACATTATTTGGATGTTAAAATCATACATAAAATGGACTAACATTCATATTAAAAATGTAAAAATACATAGAATAATTAATAAAAATTGTACAATACCAGTATAATCCCAAAATTAAAAAAAAAATTAATTTTACATAAAATCTATAAAATCAGTTAATTAACTTAAGATACTCAATGAGTTTTTCTTACAAATAAAATATTTAGAGAATATTTAATTTTATTATATTAATATACATTAATATTATTACGGCCTGGTAGCTTATTAACCCTTCCGGCTCCTTCAGGATAAACATGTCCCACTAAAAGTTAAAAAATTTTACTGGCTCACATGCGTCCTGATTTAAAAATAGTTTTGCTTTAGTGGTATTCTTAGTGCAAAAGCAAGAAAACAAAAAGGAAAATATAATATGGTCTACCCTAACCTACAGCTATCTTCCAAGATTCCAGATTTCTCTAACAAACACCTGTGAGGTAGATAACAAGGTAAAAAGATCTTTTAAACCGATAGATATTTTTAAAAAATGGTTACTCCCAGTTTGTTTATTTTTATTTTTGAATCCACTAATAAGAGATTGACAATTTATGAAAAACAAAAAAAGAAAACAATTGCTAAAACCAATATCAGGGAGATTGCAATAATTTTGGGTTGCTCTTTTGTTATGAAACAGATTGTCAGCACTTCGACACTATTGGTCAACCCATACATCTATTGGTCAACCCATACTTAAAAATAGTATTTCTAGAAATAGATTTTCATTATTACTATCCAAAATGTACATGAATGATCCAGAAAACAAAATTCTTCCAAGACATATTACATAGACGAACTTGTAAATTGTTTGAAGCCTACTTTTCAAAAATGTAGAACTGATTCATCTAGGCAGAGTATTGATGAAAGCATGGTAAAATTTAAAGGGTGTTCTGTGTTAAAACATTACTTATAGATGAAGCCTGTCAAAAGGGGCATTAAAACATGGGTAAGAAGTGACAGTTAAAGTCACTAAAACTTTCAGAAGCAAGAGATTTCATTGAACTATACCTATTGGTTCTATAATTGATCTAGTAAAATGTTCATGTAGATCTGAATTAAAAGAAACAAAGTCGTCAAAATAAGAGCCGGATTATTAAGAATTTTTTGTATAAAAGTGATTGACATGCACTAAAATATACAAAAGCAATCAATATGCTATAAAACCATCTCAGTATAAGATTTTTTTATTTGTATTCACGTCTCTTCAAGTTTTTGCCTTCATCGAAAATATAAGAAGACAGCCACGACAGATAGGCACCTTTTTTCGATTTATAAAAAAAATCAACAAACTTGACCTGCATTTAACCTTATCCAGATCCACTGTTCTTGGGCGATGTGAAGCAGTTTCTTTCACTTGAATAAGAGATGGCATGTATGTGGCAAAAATATCACTCACCTTCCTCTAAAAGCGTTTTTATTGAGAGTTCTACATATTGTTTACCCCTGCCTGATTTCATTTTTCAAGTCAGTTACTTTTAAACTCAGAATAGCTAGTGATTTTATGTATGTATTTAGCTTTCAATGTAGATTTTGATGGCATATATATATATATATATATATATATATATATATATATATATATATATATATATATATATATATATATATATATATATATATATATATATGTACTACATATTTCACATGATATATTAATAACGAAAACATTAGAAGGAATTAAGAAATGTGAAAAACACAATGTAACCAACACCCACATTACAAATTAAATGAAGC
This sequence comes from Diabrotica undecimpunctata, assembly GCF_040954645.1. Classification (NCBI taxonomy): domain Eukaryota; kingdom Metazoa; phylum Arthropoda; class Insecta; order Coleoptera; family Chrysomelidae; genus Diabrotica; species Diabrotica undecimpunctata. The sequence continues at coordinate 134,176,335 of NC_092808.1, forward strand.
TATCCTTTTCTCATGACTCCCTTAGTCTTTTTGCTAGCGAGCATTCTACTGATAATAGAAGTACACCTAATCAGTTAAGTAAACGTTTTGTTAGATAAAAGGACTTGTTTGGTTGACTTCATCAAACTGAATAAAATTGCAAGTATGAAAAAGATCACTCTTTAATGTGGAGCCACACATATAACATTTGACTTGTCTGTTTTATATATACATACATATATATGATATTTTTTTTTGTGTTTTTATTAAATAAAAAAATTTTCTCAAAAACTGACTTGTCTGCTTTGGTCCACTGACTACACAATTAACAATGGCTGTGTGCAAGTGGACTTGGTTGTATGGTAAGTTCCAGTCATTTCTACTTGAAGTAAGAATTTGACCAATGTAGCAAATAATTAATTACTATATTTACTAGACAGTTGGGACTGGGATCAGTGAACATCGTATAACATGTTTATTCTTAATAAAACTAAATGATAACTTACTACAAGTTGCCATATGGGCCATAACATTATAGGCCAACCTTTAAAATTAAAAACAATTGTATTTATTTGAATTACCTGCAATACATTTTCTTCTGTATTAACCGGTTTTTGACCTGTATTTGTACTAGCTTTTGCAAAAAAGTCCATAACACTTTGAGATGTAACATCAGGAACCCTAGGAGTTGAAGAAAATGTTGGAACTGCATCTTGTTTGGTTGGAGTTCTATTAAAATCTTCTTGAGCTTTACTTAACATACTAAATATATCAACATTGTTTCCTTTCTTTTTCGATTTTTCATCACCAGTGTCTTTTAGACCTTTCATGATAGATTCTACTAAAACGGTAATACGAATACACTCCTCTCTATTAAAAAACCAAATTCCGAATATTTTACTTTTTGAATTCCTATACAGTAAAAACGGTGCTTGCATCTGATACTCAAAATCTTTTACAATTGGTTCAATCAAATTGTCAGTGTTTAACCTATTCATAACCATAATACTGTGAAATGGTTCCCCATTTCGGCTGTATATAAACAATGCACCTTCGGTTTCAGTTTTTTCCCACTCGTTAATTGAAGTGTTAAAATTATATAAAGCAACGTGTGTAGCACTTGCAAGAATATCTTTTACATATGGATCTACTCTCTTGATAGATGTTACACTCATACGCAACTCGACGGAATCAGCCATGTTTTTAAATAAAGTACATACTGAATTTGACAAGTATTGATTCGGCTTGCACATATTCAGGATTTTATCCAATTAAAATTAGTGCATGACTGACGTAAATAAATATGCAATATTATTATCCTTATTCTAACAGAAACAAAAACAGTAATGATAATATAAAGCAATAATAAAGAATAAAAAGTAGTCAGAAGCAGTTTTTGACAAATATATTTTTCTTAGGACATGAAAATGTTTTTAAGAATATTTTAATTTTAAATTTAATTTAACATTATTCTGATGACTTATACCACAATTATTAATATCTGAATGTTTATTAAACAGTTAATATTGTATTAATTCCAAAACTCAAACAGATCTATTAGGAATCTAATCACTATATTTTATTAAATTAAATTTTTAAATTCATTATTAAATACTACAGTATTAATAAAAGAGTTAAAAATACAAAAGAAAATTATTTATTGACTGATAATTAAATTACTCATATTCTAGCTTTTTATTTACATGTCTGCTGAATTAGCTCTCGCAGTTAAATAAGCACAGCTGATTGGATAAGTGTGGCCTGTTAGCAACTGTTAACTGTTAGTGTGGCTATCTGAAATCTGAATTTCGATTGTAAAATCGAAATGTTAAAAACAAAATCGATATGAATTGTATATTGTATTGTATAAGTTCAATTTTGGTTGTGCCAATATGGAGGAATAAAATTAATAAGACTTAGTTTTTATCATATTTTTAATAAATAAGAGTATATTGTGTATATATTCGGATATATTAGGTATCAAAGAAAACAAAATGTCCCGATCTATTCGTGCAGAGACTCGTAGCAGAGCGAAAGATGATATTAAAAAAGTTATGAATGTTATAGATCGTGTCCGACATTGGTGAGTTGTGATTTTCTTAATTTGATTTATTTTTCTCCTGATTTGGCTCCCAATTTGCAATTATAAACTTTAAGGGAGAAGAAATGGGTAACAATTGGAGATACTACAATGAAAATATATAAATGGGTGCCAGTGACAGAACCCAAAAAATCCATGAAACACAGAGAAAATAAGGAGAATATGAGGAAAAGTACTGTTTTGGATACCTCCAATTCAAATTCAAATTTTAGTTTAGCCGAAGATTCCAACACTTGTAAGTTTTCTATTACAATCTTATCCAGAAAAAACACTGAAAATTATGTTCTTTTTTATTTTTTACAAAATTGATAAATTAATTATGACTTTTAAACTAGACATTTAAAAGAGTTCAATATCTTGTAGGTATATGTACGTTACATAAACTATTAAGATTATAATTTTTATTCTTGTTCTTCCTCCTAAATTAGGCACTTCTTGTCTCTTGCACTTGGTCTTGAGGCAAGAAGTCAGTAATTTCAGGAAAAACATATTTTTATACAACCCTCATACAAAATTTGATACTGCATACAACATTAGATCTGTTATTTGATATTGCAAAATTCATCAAGTATGTGAAAGCTTTTTTATTAAAAATATTTGATTTTCATTTTAAAAGATATGTTGGGAATTGGGAAATAGCTTTATTTTTTGTGGCAGTTTATTAAATAATACTTGTATAATGGCAAGTAACATTCCATGAGGACTTTAGTTGAGCTGCAGAAAGTTAATGAGTGTCCTCTATTCTCAAGTAATTGGGAGTGAACAAAGGGTGAGTATATTAAGATTAATAAAAGACATCCTCTTGAAATTTTAGCCCTGTAGACTAATTCTTAGAGTCTATCTTTGTAGTCCAAATATGGAATTCTCAGACTTCCATGTGGAATGACCTGAGTGTCCCCAGATTATACTCGGTTCGCTATTCCCAGTCCGAACTGTCTAGTGAATTTAGTAATTACTAGCGGACCAACTCGACATCGAGTTTTTTAAATGAAATTTTTATTTTGCGAGAAAAATTAAGAGATCAATACAAACAATATAAGCAAGAATATACATAACATTCATCAATAATAATGCAAGTAAAAAGTGTATTAAATATCACGAAATATTTCGTCGAAAACAATTTTTTTTTGTTTTTTTTTTTTGAAAACAATCGAAACCGGAAGTCGACCTCAAAACCGGAATGCAATTTTTAGTTCATCAAATGTCGACATGGATATCATTTAGCAGTTAATTTTGCATGCTGATCACGAATCTGGTGTCAGATTTGCTCTATCTTGACGTTTTATGCGCGTTTCGGGTCACTTCCGGTGTCGGATCGCAACCGGAAGTACATATTTAGATTCGTCTCGACGAGACCTTTCGATCCATATATACATTGTGGGGTCTAAAACTTAAAGTAAATTTTAACTTCCGGTCATCTCAAAACCGGAAGTGAATTTTTGTACCAAAAGTATATCTTGACAATCTCATACGTAATACTAATAATATTCCGAAAAAAAATTTTAATTATCTAATATGGTTTTTGAGTAAAGTGGTGGACAAGAAAAGGGCTTAGCGTTTTAGTATATAAGATTTTTTTGCGAAGTTAGTTACTTTTTGACAGACTAAAAGTGGCTGGAAATTACTATACAACCAAGCACATGTACTCATAGCCAATATTAATAGTAAACAAACTAAATAGTAAATAAATTAGAACTTTGCGAATTACCGACAATAAATATTTATTTATCTGCACCATATAATAAATATTTATGTTAAATTATAACAACTAAAATATATTTTTTAAATATATACTACACAAAATTTGATGTGTTTAGTATAAACTTCCACTATTTAGATTAATTCTTCTTTTTTTAAACAAAGTAGTATGCAATAGTAGGATACTTTAACTATTAATACTGAGAAGTAGGAATTGTTGTGTTGTAGGTTTCCGGCAATGAATCTGTCAAAATATGCCCGAGCTAAGCTAATAGAGTTTAACAGTGCATACATAAACACTGAGTGAAAAAGTCAACAATAGGCAGTGTATACAGTGTCTCTGTTCACAATTGTTGATAAATTCCTTAGGATATAGGTTGCTTAGCTCAGTGGTTTTCATATGTTGTTGATATGAGTTTTGAAAGTTAACTTTTATCAATATTGATGCTTAAAAATTTTATTTGTTTCCCCCAACTGATTTTTTAAAGAAAAAAATATTTGTTTGGAACCAATCATATGCTCTGTTAGTATTTTCTGCATATTATGAGTAGCAATGTCTAGGTTATTTGCTTTGATACGAAATCCATTATCTGGTAAGTCTTTGATATAAATTAAAAACAAGAGAGGTCCTAATATTGAACCCTACTTCATCTTTTCTGATTGTATGCCTTCTATTTCTATTACCTACTTTCTGTTGGTCAAGTATATAATATACTTCATCATTTAACCCGTAATAAATCAACTTTTCATGTATCAAATTTCAAGTATATCATGTAAAACACAGTTGAAGACCTTGGAAAGGTCACAAAAGGTGGAGACCTTTTAGAACCACCGATTTTCTTCTAAACAAGTAATAGTCAACATTGATTGTGAAAAGGGCTGTTATATTCCATATTATAAAAATTTTGCTATAAAATATTTGTTAATTAATTTTTTTATATTTTGTTTAAGGTTTTTCAACTGTGAGTGATTCCCAGGGGCCTACAGATTTCTCTTCTTCTCACATGACATTTTCAGAAGATTCTAATTCGCAGGGTAGTGAGATGGTTTCAGTAAAGAGAATGAAAACTGACCGAGACTGAATTTTATAAATTTCTCTTCTGTGGAGATTGTATTTAAATTGTTTTTATATACGGATGTAAATCAAATACTGTAAAAATTACTGAGAAATCTGGGAAATATTGCAGTGGTATAGCTACAGCAAGAAGTTTCAAATGAGATCCACTTTGTTGTATATTGCATCAGTACTGACTTGAGATTTGTTTAAACTGATATTTTGATTAAATCAACAAAACTAATCCGAAAGTAATAAAATTCCTTTATTCAATTTTAAAAATAATATTTAAAATTTAAAAATACAAAAAACTTAGTAAGAAGCTTCACTTCAATGTTATATTTCATTTTAAATATCATATATGTGTTTTTTGTATAATGCAATCTTGTTTTTTGTAGTATTAAAAAAAATCATAAAAAGCACATGGATAATGAACTGTATGTCATTGTGCATAACTCTTTTTATACATAGTTTATATTATTAATATCTTTTTATACTTCATACAGTTATACAAATAAGTCTTGCATCAGCTAAACAGTGCTTGATAACAGACAGTTTGCTGCCTGTGCACACATGTTACCTAGACAATGAAACAATCTTACAAAATCCATTGTCATTTCACTTTTTCCCATTTAGGTCTTCATCTAGAGGACCATTAAGGATTAAGAAGATTTGTTAGAAAACTTTTTCATAAAAAAAAAACAAAACATAGGTACATAATTTTTTATTTAGAATTATTATTTTGAATTAATATTTATTATTTAGAATAGCTTTGTTACATTCTCTATGTTTCTAAAATGTTCTAACAAATCTTCTTAATGAATGTTTAAAATGAGGACTTAAATGTGAAATGACAATGGATTTTGTAAGATCGTTTCATTTTCTAGGTAACACGTGTGTAGAGGCAGCACACTGTCTATCGTCAAGCACTGTTTAGCTGATGCAAGCTTAATTTTTAAAAATATTTAAGTATATTTTTAGCTTTGTGTATTAATTACAAATCTCTAAGTCTACTGTATCTGTATATAAACAAGATAACCAAAAATTTGATTTATATCCTTTAAAAACTGACTCATTTGGATCACCTACTATGTTGGTGAATATTGCTGTATACTTAATTTAGGATTAAAATACTTAGTTTTGTATTATTTGTGTACATAGTCTTAGGATTTTCATTGAAATTAATCATATGTATCTAATAAAAATAAATTAGGTCAATGTTTTTTATTCATACTGTGATATGTAAATCAGTAGTTTTTCTGGTTGGTTCTCTATTAAGACAGTCCTATTTATTCTACCATATACTGAGCTGATATAGACAAGGGAAATATAGAATGTGATATGAACAACATAAGATATGCTGATGATACTGTCATTTTTATCTGGAAGATCTACAGAAGCATGTTAGTCATCAGGATAGCATTTGACATTGAATGTCGATTGCCTCGAAGTTTTATTATTCTAACCTTGAGGATGGGGGATCAATAGTAGTGTAAATTTAAAATCGCGACTGAATCTCGCTGTTGCGTTAGCCGCCATCTTGAAATTAATGGACACATAGTTTTTGCCCAATATCTCTGCCATTTTCAACAAATGGTAAGGCTGAAATTGTTGTAAATACGATTTTCTAAAATTCCTTTTTTTTACATTTTTAGTGGAAGTGGGAGGCATAATTATTTAATTATCTCGTTTATTATTAACTTTATGACATGAATGTACATAAACAAAAATGAAGAGAATATATTTTATACAATTTTGATCTTCATTTTTTTCTAAAATCATTATTTAAGCTCATAGGTTTTTTCCTTTTATGGCTTGCTGCTGATGACGTCAGCGTCTAGGGTTTCTTGTGTCTCGTTAGACGCAAAGAACAGAAATGTGTACTCTGACGTCACCTGCGACGCAACAATACAGGGTACTATACCATCTACTAACCTTGGTACTAAAGCGACGAAATCATATTCCACTTATCAACGTTGGACCAAAATAATATTTTAATTATTTATTTAAACAGTAAAATTTTATTGTTATTATAGAGAACCTAATACAGTACTTCAAAAAACGGAAACCTTTGCAAAATACTTATTTTTTCATTATACTTAACAATCTGAAATTTTAATGTACGATCTCGTTATTACACTTCATTGTCTATTTATAGAATTACTGTGTGCTGTAAACGGTATATTTGTTTTTTTTTAACTTGATTTGAAAGTTTTCTTTGTTTATTTGTTTTATATTCCATATAAATTAAAATAAAGTAAGCTAAACTATTGTCATGTGAATGCATGTGAAAGGAAGATGGCACTAACTACTAAAGAGTTAATAGCTTTGTTAAAAGAAGACAGATTGTGAAAATACTGATTTACTTAGGAGCGTAGGCGCAAAATTTCGGGCCAATGCTTTTTAAATGCATTTATTTTTTCGAATCCTGAGAAAACTAATAAGTATTTTTGAAAAATTTAAACGCAGAATGAAAGATTACATTATTACTGAGGGCCGAAAGTCCCTGAAAACTTCTATAATGTTTATTTTAATAAGTTACAAGGGTGAAAAAGAAGAGAAAATTTAGTGTAATTTTTAATTTCAAATATCTCATTAAAAAAACTTTTTGTTTATTCTAAGGGACTTACTCTATCAGAGTAGGACACCGTCCTTCTTGAGACCCATCTCAATCAATACTTCTGAAAAAACGTTGTTTAATTTATCACAGTGATCTGATTATAATGATGCTGCAAATAATCCTGATATGTATCATCTCTAAATTTTTCTTTTTCAGTAATTTGATAAGGCCATTGTGTCTAACCTTATCGAAGACTTTTTTGTAATCAAAAAAACAGACCGACACTGGCTGATTAATATCCATGCACCTTTGCAAAAGTACATTTACGACAAACAGGGCTTCTCGTTCCCAGTGCATTTTTAAATCCAAAGTCGATAATGTCTTGCTAAAGTTTTTGTATATTTTCCGGTGTATAATGTTTAAAAATATTTTGAGCGCATGACTCATTAAACTTATTGTTCGATGGGTTTGGATTCCTCTACTGTATATTGTATTATATAAGTCGGCCAATTTCCCAATCTGCGAGTGCCTTCTCGCATGGACGTATAAATAAAGAACGTCCATGGCCTTCTCCTATCAAAGATCGGCAACAATTTTGACAAAGTCTTCTCCTTTTTTAATACTTCTCAGCAAATCGTTCGAGCCCTAGCCTATCCAATCTCTTATGTTTTTAAACCAGGAACACTGGTTTTTCTGTGTATCTGTTTTTTCTCATTACATATCTGAGATATGCAGTTTTCCACTTTTTTATGATTTCAATCAGCTCACGTTATCTGTTCATTCTGTGGAGAACTGCCAAGTTGGTGGTGTGGGAAGTCCACCTTCTTCTATTAGCTTTATTATTTCTACCGAAGCAGGACTGGTTCCTCGCTTCCAATCTTTTGTTATGTCTAGACCGTTGTCGATATTTTTTTTATAGTACTACCTCGGTTCTTTTGTCCTCTTCGAAATACTCTTTTACATCTTTTCCATACATATTTTAACCCAACGTCTAGAGTTAGTTTGTAATTTTTATCCAGCAGTATGTTTGATTTTTTCATTATATCCGTACCTTGTCATTTCTCTAATTTTTTTATGAAGGTTTATCATGTTTCTCTACCAGATACTTAATATCTTCGCATCTGTCACTCACTATACCGTCTCTGTCTCTCCGATGTTCCTTCTTATTTCTGTATGTGTAAGGTTATAAATGTTTCTGTCTCTGATTTTATAAAATCTTTCTTCCATGAGATCCAGAATCTTCTCGGTCATCCATTCATTTTTACTGTTAGTTGGCTTAGGTGTTACTGTGGTCTCATATGTGCGTAAAAGAGCATATTTTAACATGTGCCATTTCCTGTACGCATCCTTCTTCTTCTTTGTAAGCAATTCTGCTTGTTCATTGGCGGATTAATACCTCTATGGAAGGTTTTTACTCCATCTTTTGCGCGATCGTCCGGTACTTCTTCTGCCGATTGGTGACTTATCTCTTGCTATCTTGACGACACGGGTCTCCTCCATTCCGCTTATGTGGTTATTCCATTCGTTTTTTCTATTTTGTGTCCATTCATTTATACACTGTACGTTACATTTTCTTCTAATGACTTCACTTCTCTTTCAATCTCTCACCTTATTTCCTGTAATTCTTCTCAGTACTCTCATCTCTGCCGTTTCCAGTAGCCTTTGCGTTGTGGCTGTGTCGGGTCTTATTTCTAAGGCGTATGTCATTATTGGTCTTACACTGGCTTTATAAATTCTTGACTTTATCTCAGTGTCAATGTCTCTGTTTCGCCATAATATACTGTTATTAAGGCATCCTGCCAGTCTATTTGCTTTTTGTACTTGATCTTTCACTTTGTCCAGGATTCCATAACTAGACAGTGTAATTCCCACGTATTTTATTTACATTACTTGTTTAATGCTAATGCCATCAATTTCTATTTTACATCTGGTTGGTTATTTACTGACTACTATTGTTTTAGTTTTCTGAGATAAGATTGTCATGTTAAATCTGTGGACCGGTCTTTGTAGACTATCTTCATCTTGGGCTATCAATATTGTGTCGTCTGCATTTCTTTGTTTCCCATTTTGTAACCTGTTCCTTTGTTAACGGTTTTGATGATTTCGTCCATGATCAAATAGAAAGAGCATGGGGCTCAATGAATCTCCTTGTCTTATTCCGCTGCCTATTACTATAGATTCTGCAAGTGTCCATCTATTCTGACTTCCATTTTGTTGTTTTGGTAGATGTTATCGATAGTTTTTATAATATTTAGGTGAACTTCTCTATTATAGAGAAGATGGATTACATATTTGAGTCTTACTCTGTCAAACGCTTTCTTTAGGTCAATTAGACACAGAAATGCTGGTCTATTATACTCTAGTGATTTTTCAGTAATTTGTTTTATAACGAATATTGCATCTTTACACGATCTTCCACTACGAAAACCCTGTTGGTCATCTGCTAAACTTATCCTCTGATTTATTAGCACTTGTAAAATTTTAGTTGTAAGTTTTAGCGTAGTATTTAACAAAATTATACCTTTTTTGTTTTCTGGCTGTTTTTCATCTCTTTTTTTGAATAGTAGAATTAGCTCGCTCATTCTCCATTCTTCCGGTATTTTATAATTTTATTAATTCATGTTGTTAATTGTTCTGTCATTGCTGTTCCACAATATCTCAGTAATTCGTTTGGTATCCCGTCTTTACCTACTGCTTTTCTGTTCTTCAGGTTTTCAAGTATTTTCCGAACTTCCTGTACATTTATATTAAGTTATTCGTTTGTGGTAATTTCTGGTGTTCTAGCATCGTTTGTTCTTCCTCTGCATATAGCTCTTTTAGGTAGTCAATCCACGTATCCTTTTGTATGTGTTTTGGTTCTATTAGTTCCTTTACCTCTTATGAAGTGCCATATTTCCTTATGCAGTCCGGAGAAATCATGTTCCATTTCTTTCGAAAAACGTTCCCAGTGATTTTTTTTTTTTTACAAGTGCGTGTGTTTCGTTTCTAATTGTCTTGTAATTATGGTATGCCTCTTATGTTTTGGTTGACATGTATTTCCGTTAAGCTTTTATCTTTTCTTTAAATTCTGTGAAGTATCATTAATACGAATAATTTCTATTTTGGTAAGCTCTTCTTTAGTTATCTGTGTGACACACGCTTTTGTTATTGGGTCTCTCAAACGAGATACCTGTTGCTAATGCTATCTAATTTAGTTTTAACTGCCAGGTTGTTTAGTTTAAATCTAAACCTTCCTCCGAGTGGGTTACGGTCTGATATCACGGTAGCTCCAAAGTATATTTTAACTGATTTTATAGAATTTCTGTATCTTTTGCAGATGAGAAAGTAGTTAATTTGCTGTTGTTTGCTGGAGATTGCCATGTGTAGAATCTTCTGGCCGGGAGATCATAATAAGTATTCGCAATAATAAAATCATTCTGTTAGGTGGATCGCATGGGACCTAATAAAAACCGAGGCTTGTACAAATAAAATTTATTGCTTATATTTATAAATTACAAAATCTACTACAACGGATGATACAGGAACAATATTATAAATAAGCAACAATCTAGTTTAAAAATACATTACAATAGTAATTATTGTCGAGTTCATTATTAAATACATAAAAAATAAGTACAAAACTTTACACTATATACAAAAAATGAGTACCTATTGAGCAGTTATTACACAGGGAGATTCGGACCATTGGATACAAATATGGTTTTATCAAATGTGACAATTAATTGCTGTACTCATTTCGAGAAGATTTTATATCAGTATTTTACTTAATTTTATTGGTAAAATTAATAATACACTGTTTTCCAAAAAGATATTTATAAAAATATAAAATTCTGGTTGTCAATAAAACATAATGTATGAGGAAATGCAATTTATTCCAAATATATGTTTTATATTTATACTTATTATATTTATACAGGTTTCTAGCATTCAACAACACCTTCCGGTAGAGATCAATGCATGAGCATCACTGATCCGAGAGACCCTATCTGAAACCTACTAAACTACTGAAGTCAGTATAAAAATGCTTCGCATATATGGCACATTTAAAGCATAAAGAATATACAATCTAGTTATCGAAAAAGCTTATCATAAATAAGCAATAAAACAAAAAAAATTGATCAAAAAAACAATGAATGGGTGAAATTAGAAATCATTAGAAAAAACGACAAATGTTTTGACTTAAAAAATCTTGTAACATGACCAAACATATACGAAACTATCCACTATCCTAATTTTTCGAAAGGATATAAATGGAGACTAGAAATCAGAAGACGGCGTAGAACCTTATAAACTGATTGATTGATTAATTGATCATTAAAGTACAGCATAATAGTGAAATACAGCAGCCAAACATGGTGAAGTTTCTTCAGATTTCAAAGGGACTCTTTCAGCAGTAGAAATCTATGACAATGAAATAATGGCGTGCGCAACTGTGTCTGAATAGCAGATTACATTAATTAATACTTAGCAAGCACCTCGCAGATACGCCACTGAATGAATACAGAGTTTCCGATAATTTCGGCAGTCAGAGGCGTCCGGTAACTCGGGACTAAAATACTTCATTTCACATTTCTCACCTAAAGACATTAAATATAAACTGTCAATTTTTATACACCTTTTTGAAACACACTGTATATATAATCACATTTCTATTCATGGGCTTAATTATTTACAATTGAATTTTATTACTTATTCTATTCATGAAATATTTTAAAAATATTTTCTTATCGAACTACAAAAAACGTTATTTCAGTACAGTAGTAGGTATTTCTAAATATTGTTTAAAGTTTGCTAATAAATCTCTTTATTTAAATAGCAACTGGGGAATTTATATTCACTAGCACTTTCTAAAGACGTTGTAAGTCAATACATAAAAATGCATACCAAAAATCTCAACGTCATTAGAGCATTTAATTAATTCTCGTTCACTACTTTGGCGTATAAAGATATAGATACATTAAAAACAATTATCTAATCAAGTCATTTTTCCTTGGGGTCCTATTCATAATCTGGAACGAAAAGCTGGATAAATCGAAAAACAAACAACAAATTTAGCAGATCACTGACACTAGGATTTATATTTCAATTAATAACTTAGTTGTAGGTAATGATCGTAATGTCAATGTTTTAGTTCATCTTGTCAAGATACCTTCAAAATATTAACTGTCACTATAGCCACAGAATAATAAACAATCAGAATGCCCACTCTGCTTGAAAAAATAAGCACGCGCATCTCGTTCGCGCAGACGGAATCAGCCATGTTTTAGTCGGAACCAGTGCTGTTCAGTGACATTTTATCTGGTGTGCATAGACGAATTAACCCGGTTTAATTTATTTACGGCAACTACAGACATAATATACACTATTTTATTCGTACTTATAGTTGAATAATAGATTAAATTATTTCAAATGTACTAAATTATTATTGTTCTGAAGCTATTTTCTTGTGGCATTTTAAATTAATTACTATTTAAATGGGAATAAGCCACAATTAAAGGTTAAAATACATTTATTTATCTATAAAATATATTTATTAAAATATATTTATACTAAATTATTAATCTCTAAAAATTTAAATTACAGTTCTGTCGTAGCTTGTCACAAATTTCTCAATTCGAGTCTATGTTTTCGTCTAAAACATGGCGTTGGCGTGCTGCATAACTCGATGGCGTGCTGACAAACTTCAAAGGCGGCATCTGAGAGTAGGCATTCTGATTTGTTATTTATTCTGTGCTATAACTAACTATAAAATCTGCCAAGAAAACTAGAACATTAAACACAGAAATATTTAATAAATTTACAAGATTCATATAAAGCAGTTTAAGGTTTATATTGAAATTATAATCTTTCGGGGCAATACAGTATCACATTGTCAAGTTATAATTTCTTAATTAAAATTCAAACTAACTATATGAATATATGTTTTAGATAGGCAATGCAAGTTTTATCTGAACGATATCCTCGACAACATTCAAATGAACAGTGTCTTCTACATGTTAAGTCACCACTCAATGTAAACACTATGCAGTAAGGTCATCGAGCAAAAAGACAAAAGAGGGAATCTAATCGTTATGAAAAGGCGACCAAAAAAGTGGCCTCTGATGGCGGACATATCCGGAAATGCGAATGCGCCAAATTTAAATTTTCCGACCCTTATTAACAGTAGCTATAAAATAGTTTTCAGAATGTGTCTTAGACGAGAAAATTTTAATCAAATATTAACGATAACAGTCTAAAATGTGAAACAATTGTTAAAAAACTTCAATATAAATAATATTTCATGTGACAGTTGGTACAAATAATAACATAACCCAACTAAATTTGATTTCTTAAACAAGGAAAGACTCTCTCTTTTCTTGTTTAATTTGGCCTCTCAAGATGGCACTTCCTGTCTAACAATATTTTTGCCCCCACTACCTTTACATTCCCTCTTTTGTCTTTTTGCTCGATGAGTGAGGTACACAAAACGTTATTGCCACTTTTAACATTTGAAGCAGAAAATGATAATGTATGTCCCGGATATTTTAGACTTGTTTAAATTTTGATGAATATAAGACAATCTGTCAAATGTCAAGATTAATTTCTATGGATGAATCATTGACAGTTATACAGATCACCTTATATAATTTGCATTCAATTGACGTTAATAAATATAAATATTACGATCTCAATATGCTAAATACAGTTCATATTGAAATACGGTATCTAAATAATACGTAGAAAACGAAGTTGATATACGGTGTCTGAATAATATGTAACAAACCGAAGTTGATATGGTTAAGTCCTGAAAAATAACAAAGAGTTTCTGTTATCATAGGCATTCTATTTTTTTTTACTTTGTTTGGGCGTCAGTTACAATTAAAAATAAATAAAAACATGTCTTTTTGTGGTAAACTATAAATTATTCCAATGAGCAAACAACATGTAAAGACAGTACACAATGAACACACTTGTGTTGACGTCTTAAAGGGGCGGTGGAGCACGCACAATGCACGCAGAACACCCTGGGACATTTCACAGCTATTCAAACATGGAAAAAATATTTCGGTTTGACAGTGTTGGCATGTCTTTATAATATATAATGTTGTATGGTTCAAATATAAAGAGAGAAAGCTTTTAAAAAGTACACTTTGATTATATTATTTTATGAATTTTGCAATTTTTAATTTATACAAAACAATAACGAGTAAATATTTGTTTCTTTCGAGATCACTTGCAGTTAATTATCAGAAATTCAATAATCAAAATGTCCTTTTTAAAAGCTTTCTCTCTTTATATTTGAAGCATACAACATATATACATTATAAAAACATGCCAACACTGCCAACCGAAATGTTTTGTTCCATGGCTGATATTTGCGGCTTGTACTTTCGTTAATGTCAACTTCAAACTTTCTTAAAAACTATAATTACTTAGTTATTTTCGTTTTTTTTTGTAATTTATGACAATGTATACCAATATTCTTGTGTCAAAACTGCATACTAGATATTTAGATGAGCGTTATACCAATGTATTTGTGCTTCTTGTGTAAGTTATTGTGTGAGTGTCGGTGTGTCAACGACGTATCAACGAAACAGAAACAGACCCAGTTGAAATTAACACAGTGAAAATAAAATATAAACAAACTATTAGACTATTTATATTTTTTGTTTAATTCCACTACCAAATGCCCGACACACTGTTGGACAACCTGTAGATACATAAATATTGAACGCAATGACCGATTTAGAAGTATCTGGAGAACCGTCAGAATTAGCTAATTGAATACAGAATACAGAAAGGATTTTAATTTTAGTTTGCTGGAGTGTCATGTTGCTATCCAATGTTGTATGGACCTAACATTCCCGTTCTTGTTTTTTGTTGTCTGATTTTGCGCCATTTATAATTTTCCATGTTGCTATCCAATGTTGTATGGACCTAACATTCCCGTTCTTGTTTTTTGTTGTCTGATTTTGCGCCATTTATAATTTTCAAGTTATTTTTTTTTCTCTTTATCTTTTAATTTAAACCGTTAATGTTTTTAATACATTCTTTGACATCATCTTCCTATCTACACTACTGTCTTTTATGACTAAAATCCTCGTTTCCACTTTTCCACGAAATCAAATTTCACAAAAAATTGATCTTTTTATTTTATGCGGTCTATCTGTCTTTCGGTCTGATAATGAATGCAGCTAAAACAGCAATAAACAGCATGACTCATCTAAAACTATGGAACTCGATCAAGTTACAGGCCATACTTATCATAGATGTAGGAGAATTACCGAACAGTTGTCAGCAAAAGGGCGATGGAGCTTAGCATAGTCTAAAAACGGTCCAGCGAACCAGCAGGAACGGAGCAATATCGAAGGATTTAAATACCTGTTAAAGCAATATCCTGTCCCAAAATAGGTTTGACAGTAGGAGCTCAATCCCTATCCCAAAACGACAAACATCTCAGCATACTCAAAAATAGAGCATACTCAAAAAATCTTTGTAACGCTAGTGTAGTTTAAGAATATAGCAAGATGGTCCGCTGTTTTTCTAGAATACTTTATACAAGAATAATATTCTTACTCCACAAAGGATTGTTGAGCCAAAGATGATGATGATGTTTTCGTGGCCTTCTGCTGATTAGTCAGGCACTCTATCGTGTGACCTCTCCCGAAAAAAAGTGTCATACACGACCGGTAATAATTTACTTTCTTTTTCTTCTTCTTCTTCTTTGTATATAGACATGACTCTGTCTGTTTTTCAATGTGTCTCCAGTAAGTTGTCGTTCCATCGTTTTCGTAGTCTTCCTACTGATCGTCTTCCTATTGGGAAACCGTCTCTTGCCGTCTTTACTACTCTATTTGTTGTCATTCGGCTTATATGATCGTTCCATTCTACTCTTCTATTTCTTACCCAGTTCTTTATGTCCTCCACCTTGCATCTACGTCGTATATCTGTACTTCTAGCTCTGTCCCATAGTGTCTTGCGATCAATTTTTCTAAGTGTTTTCATCTCTGCTGTTTCTAACATCCTTTTTGTCCTCTCTGTATCAGGACTTGTTTCTGCCGCGTATGTCATTATTGGTCTGATGACTGTTTTGTAAATTCTGCCTTTCATTTCTTTCCCGATATTTTTATCTCTCCATATTGTTTTATTCAGGCAGCCTACGGCTGTTTGCTCTATGCACTTGATCTTAAACTTCAGTTTCGAGCTTTCCGTAGCTAGGTAATGTGAGGCCTAGATATTTAAACTCCATCACTTGTTCTATTATCTGACCTTCCAGCTTCAATTTACATCTTAGTAAATTTGCTGTTGTAACCATGCATTTTGTCTTTGTTGGGGAAATTAACATGTTAAATTTTCTGGCGGTTATATTAAATTGGTGCAGCATACGTTGTAAATCATCTTCACTTTGATAGAGTAGTATTGCAACGTCTGTATAGCAGATTATTTTCAGTTGTTTTTCTCTCATTTGGTATCCTTTTTTAGATCTTACTTTTTTTATTATTTCATCCATAATCAGGTTGAACAATAGAGGACTCAGGGAATATCCCTGTCTTATCTCATTGCCAGCTTCAATAGGGTCGATTAGTTCTTCTTCTACTTTTACTTTTATTGCGTTGTTTTGGTAGATATTTTCGATCGTTTTGATTATTCCTGGGGTATCTCTCTTGCGTACAGTAAGTGGATATCGTCTTTTAATTTGACCCGGTTAATTTACTTTCAGAAATTATAATTTGTAACCTCTTGTGAAGTATGCACGTGCTTCTCCCTTATCGGGAACAGGGAATTTTAAATAATCCCCCTGTTATAAAATAATTGTTTATGTAAATTATTTATTAACACACTTACGACATATTTCACGGTCACAAAGCCTACCTAATTGATATCTGATAACGCACCAGTCATACAGTTGTATTACCAATAAATGTATCCTATCAACAATGTTTTAAAACTGTCTCCGATAGTACCAACGTCACACTCTGAGAGGAACTTCTTCGAAAATTGGTACTAGTTTCCTGAAAATATTAGTACATTGACTCTCATAAAGTAGCTCTATATTGGTCGGGCTATTTCGATCCATAAAATTTTGTAGGTAATATTATTATTAATACTGCCTTTATAATTTGGTTTTCTCCTTTTCTGTAGATGCATTGGAAACACTACGACCTTATAACTTTTATATTTCGGACGATTTGTTCTTCTTTTAATCGTGCCCGTATCTCGTCATTTGAATAATTCAATTTCTCCTGTAGTAGCTCGGATGGATGCAATATTTTTTACAAACCTATGACAATACAGAAACCCTTATATTACACATTATTTTCACAGCCTTACATTTAACGAATCATACATTTTCGTAAGAGATTATTAAAATAGTATAATTAGAAGAAATCATCTAGATTTTTCATTTGTCTTTATATCATACGTGCTAGCAGTTAAGTTAAATCCAAAAGTAAACCAAATGAAACATAAGCAATAACCGTGTGATTCCATTTAGGCTTACACACTATGGAATAAGTCTTTGATTCTACTAATAAGCAAATCATTCTAGACCTGCCAAATATATTGATTAGTATATTATCACAATAATTCAACAATTACTTAAAAAATTAAAACTAAAATATGATTCGTTAAATCGGTTGAAATGCAATTATTTCTTCGATAGAAAACTTATATATAAGTACAGTGATTTAAAAATCGTCAGTCTTTTTCAAGACAACATAAGAATCTATGTTAAGAATATATTTTCCGCAGAAAACTTCTTTATGCCTGAATTAAAATCTCAGCTGATTTAAGAACGAGGAACGTTTTCTTTCTCTATTTCCAGAATTATGGATTTGCCTGAATCTTCGTAATTCACGAGATTATACCTAAAATAAAAGAAACAAAACATTATTTTTGTGTTTTTTAGTTAAAGGAGTTTGTTTTAAGAAGAAGTAATATGGCAGTTAATTTGTAACTAACAATATTGTGATTATATGTCAAATACTATATCTAAAAAATATCGTTGCCCCCACTTATTAAAATGATGGGTTAAAAAAACATGGAGGGGTAGGAATAAGGATTAATAGTCCTAAGATATAGATAATATTCTATCAATACCCCCGAAAATACTATTATTTCAGGCTAAATAATTAGCATTAGAGATTTGTGTGCTCAAGGGTGCCTAAAAAAGCGCCCCAATTTGATAGTCAATATCACAACTTGTTTGGAAATGCAGACAGTCCCTTAAGCAACTTTTGAAGCACAACGAAACAAATTTGTTATGGATGGCATAGTATAAAGAAATTGGTAACGAGATTGCTTATAATCTTGTTTTAAGAAGGACCTGCTACTGCTATTATTGGAACAGAACCATTTGCGATATCCCAGAAAGACAATATTCCAGCTCAAGTCAATCAAAAGGGTTTTAAAACGTTTTTGAAAAAGTTAAATATTCCCTTCAACGTAATTATTCGAACATTTTCGGTCATTTAATGAAGTTGAAGAATTAAAATTAAAAAACTTATATTATGGAAGAATAACTTGGTAAAAGGCGGTAATACGAATGTCTCGTTGGACTAGTTACTTAAACAAAATGGTCTGAAGTTATTGATTGCATTAACGGCTATTTTCCTAGATCCATAACCATCGTCATCAGATGAAGTCAACAGCATCATCCAAAACATCTTGGAGGACAATTACTTTGTCGTCTACACAAACTGATGGGCTTAACATGGCTACTTTATTCATTAAAACAATTCAATATTATCTGTTAAAACGTATAGTTTGAAACAAGATACAAAATCAAACCTTTTTTTCTTCTCAAATAGGAAAGCACACTCAATTTCTTTATATTATAGAGAATGAAAGCTATATAATTACTATGTATTTCTTTCTCTAACCTCCGGAATTAGTCAGGACAACTAAAGCATCTCGATCGGTAATTCACCAGTTGGATAGTTATTCCAAACTATAACAAAACATCTCTTCCACCATAGTCTTGTAAGGGCAGTGGTTAAGCCTAAACATCCAAGCTATTAACAGCCTCAGAACCACCATTTAAGACTGACTTCGTTCAAGTTTCATATGCCGCCATAAGGCAATAATTGGGTACATAAGTATGAAAAGTTATGAGCAAGAACATAAATATGAGAATAAAACTGGAAGAGATTGGAAACTGAAGACTCAGAGAAAGTTGTGATCCGATGTATAGGTAATATTTGAAGCTATATGAAACACATATTTACCTTGTATGATTAATATTTTTATCTTCACTAGTGCTACACTCGCTTTGAATTAAAGGTTCTCGGAACTGCCCCTTATACTCTTCGGCGTGTGCGCAGTAGAAGTTATGGTGTGGTGGTGCTATATAATCTTTTCGAAGAAGATTGTCGTAAGTTAGATGGAAATTTTCTTGGTTGCCTTTATCTTTGGCGTTCTTTTGTTGAATGGGTTGAACATAGTAAGCTGGCCTAAAAAAAAATATCTCATAAAATATATTTTATTGATTTCTTAATAAAACTACTAAGGTGCGTATTCGTACTAATCAGTACGAATCATTTGTCATTTTTAGCCTTAAAATATTAAGTGATCTATTTTATTGATTATACACTATAATAATACTGTTAATTGTTAATTAATAATATATTTCGGCACGTAATGCAAATAGATTGACATCATTAATTATTGGAATAAAAAATTATAGATCTTATATTATACAAACAAGAGTAACGCATAAAAATATCTCTGACAAGTAATGATGCTTAACCTCTCAATTTTTGATCAAAATAGTACGAAAAACATGGCGGCTGCCGTTGTCACATGATGAAAAGGTTTATGTAGACAAGCGGTTTTGTTTCATGGTTTTAGATTCTGTGAGTAGGAACATATTCTAATATTTATTTTTATTACTTTAGCATTGAAACAGATAATAAACATTATCAAAAAAGTCTTCTTATCCCATAGTGAATATTAATGCAACTATTGGTTTAATAAGAGTTAGAGAAATTATAACGAGCATTGTAACATGGTTGTGTCAAAAATACATAACACAAAGGTTTTACAACTGAACAAAACTACTTACCCTAATTTGTTAATCACAGAATTTTGATGTTCGCTTTTTAAGATTTTAACCGCTAAAGCGATAAGAACAAATAAAATGACGGCTCCACATATGGGAACAGCTATGGTAGCTGCTCTAAACCATACTTCTGAATCAGAATATAAAACAGGTTCTTGTCTCTGAGGATATTTGCTTTCTGTTTCTTCTACTGACTGATCATCTAGAATAAAAAAATATGATATATTGAGAAAAAAATGAGTACAATTCAAAATATTTAAAAATCTTATGATCACAGTAATTATTATGAAATGGGGATTAACCTCAACTATTTGGTTAAGAACAAAACGTTCTTCCTCGCCTAGGACCACGTTTCTAGATGTAGTCTATTCATCTTTAGGATTTCCATTACGTGTCCAAAGTACAAAGTAAATTTTTTCTTTTTGGGCATTCAGAACCTCTCTTTCTTTGTTTAGACGCTGTAAAACTGCTTTATTTCTCACTCTGTTCATCCACAATGTATCTTTAGCATTGGGAGGTACGCCTACATCTCGAAAGCCTCAGTTCTTTTACACATTTCATATCTCATACGTAAGAGTCCATGATTCCATTGCAAACAAAGACTTAATAACCGCATTTTTAAGGAAATTCTTAGAGCTCTGTTAGTTAATACCTTTTGCATCTTCTTCAATGATGTTACGGCTTGCCCTATTCTGCTTTTGATTTCCTAAGATAAGTCCCACTAGTCATTCACCCAAAAGCCCAAAGATTTGTGTCAATGTTCTCTCTCCACTATTTCTCCATCTATCCTGATATCAGTTAGATTTTTTCATTTTGCTGATGACTATCCACTTGGTTTTCTTTTATTTTAACTTTGAAACCCATTTATTTACTATGGCCTGTTAACACTGATAGAAGTATTTGTAAACCAACGGATAACCGTGGCTAGCAAAACTATGTCACCAGCATATCTTGTTGATGACTGCTTCGTTGACAATTATATCTACTGTTTTGTCTTCCACAGCTTCTCCACAAATATTTTCTACATATAAATAAACAAAAGCGGAGAGAGCACACGTACTTGTCGAACTCCTCTCATAATAGAAACTTCTTTGGACGCCTGACCTTTGGTTCTAATCTCATTCAAAATAGCAATTAACTTCTTCGTGTTTAACAGTGTCAAATGCTTTCTCGTAGTCGACAAAGCAGGCATATACATCAATATTACATCTTGAAGTTTCTGTATGAGAACCTGCCAAATGACGCTTATTTTGTACCAATCTTGCTTGTCGGAAACCGAAGGGAGAAAAAATACGAAAGTGTTACGACGGAATACGAAGGGAGAAAATACATGCTAAAGAAAGTATATATAAAGAAAATATTACCTAATAATGTGTTATTGATGATCTTTAACGTTTGAGGGCTTTCTATGTGATTGCACATGTCGTGGTGGCAACACATCAAATGGGATTTTGAGTTTTCTTTTCTTCTTATTGTTGTCCTTTCATTGATGCCGCTCTTTCCGTGACATCTGTATTTTTCGTCCCTGTAAGAAAGAATCGATTTTAATAACTATGTAGAACTTCAAAAAAAAACTCGAATACAACTCTTTTGATTTTTATACCTTTTCACAAGATTATTGATACTGTAAAGCACGATAAAATTCCTGAGGTGTCAAAAAATGTACATAAGATTATCAATGCACAAGATGGTACTATAAAATACTTAACAACAGCCATCATTAATTAAACAAATTAATAGAAGTGTACAAATAATGAGTTGATTGAAGATGAGTGAATCATAATACACTTAATGGCACAATTTATAACAAATGTAATTTTTTAGCTGTTAAATAGCCTTATTTGGATCTGAAGATGGGCAAAATATTGAGCAAAATATCTCGAAACCCGTCATCCAAGTTCGTTGACGTTGTAGTATTACGTAATGCAATTTTTGAAGATTTTTGACCCCACTCCCCTCTATGTAACGCACCGTAACGTTTTACAAGACCCCCCTAACCGCACCTAAACGTTACGTAACACCCAAGTGACCATTTTTACCTAAAAGTAACAATTATATTGCGAAAAGTACCGGAAATTCGGTAAAATAACTTTGTTATTGTTTTAATCGCATTTGAAGTAATAACAAATAAAAGAATAGATTTTTAACTCGCAAATTATATAATATAATAATCTTGGTCTCTTCCGCAGAAACGATAAAGACACAACCGCAGAATTAAAAAAAAATAAAAATATAATTTCATACTCACAAAAATGCTCTAGTCGTCAGAGACGAAAATGCCACTGAATCTCTAAAAATCATAGGAACAAGCTCAATTTTGCTAAACTACATCCGTTTTAAGGCCCGTTTTCACAATACGTCTTATTGTACGTTTTGTGGGTCATATAAAACGTACGACAAAATGTACTTTTTGTCCAGTGTATACACACTACGTTTTTCCTTCCGTTTTCTACCTTATTTCTAATTCAGAGTCTTGAGTTGTGTGAAGTTTGTTTAGTGTTTTTTTATTATGGAGGAAACACGGCTGCCTTCTTTTATTTTTTCAACTATAAAGATACTACGACTGAGGAAAAAGGGGATGAAGAGGGAAAAGACAAGATGTTCAAGAGAGTGGGCTTCTAAAAAGAAGCCAGTATTCCCACGTCTCGTTACCAAAAGAGGCGAACCAGATGACTGGCGCAATTATTTGCGAATGGACACCTCAGCCTATTGTCAATTGCTAGAGTTGGTAACACCATACATATTGAAATAAGACACCTCATGAGAAAAGCCATTACACCCCATTAAAGACTCACAGCAACTCTCAGATATCTTACAACAGGACGCAGCGTCAAGGACTTGGAGTTCACAATCATAATATCCAAACCAGCGTTAAGCCAAATAATTCCTGAAACCTGTAATGCAATCTACTTGGTTTTAAATAATAACTACTTAAAAACTTTTATACAATTCAATAAATTTCCCGAGAAAATCGTGGCTGCATTGCCGCAAATCTGACATTATTAGGCTTTTTTTGGAAAAAATGAAACGAACTGCAGTGGAACTAGTCGTCAAATAAGTCAAGATCGGACGACTTGTCTGAACATGTATTTTCACGTAACGTTTTATCCTATCAGTTCCATATCAGTTCTCGCAAAACTATGCTTCTCCCATCATTTCTACGATCTGACCTTGGATTTGATTGCGATTCGACAAGACGTACGTTTTGCTGTTTACATGCCACGTTTTATTGTATAGGATTTGTCCTATCCAACAAAACGTACAATAAGACGTAGCGTGAAAACCGGCCTTTACATATTCCCATCCGTCAACAAACGCACGTGAAAGCCAAACAAATAAATTTAAAAATATTTACTTATGAAACTATTAGTGTAAGAATTTCTTGAAATTTAATCACCGTGAGCAAAATTTAATGTTCCATTGAAGGAAAATGTGCTAAAATAAAATATTCATTAACTGAGAGATACATAACAAAGTAAACATTTTGAATAAAAAAGCAAAACGCTACAATTTGAATTTAAACAGACTGCAAGTTTGAATCTGTAACATGAGAATCCGGCTTAAGGCAATAAATTATATTTAATAGCCTCTTGACGAATGAGAGGGCGAATATCAATACGTGCTCATGTTTACAGATGGGAATTTGCTAAATGAATAAACATGTTAATTTTGGGACCCCAAAAAAGATGCAAAAAGTTTACCAAGCTTTCCCCTAAAATCGCCCTCGTAGGTGGGGAAAAACGGAAAAAATCGATTTCCCAGGAATCTGTAAGGCCGTAGAAAAAACAAAAATGTTTATTAGCACTTTTTGTGTAGAGAAACCGTTCTCTTAAAAACGAGGCTTGAAGCGACCGGCGATTTTGAATGTCCGGTTTTTATAAAGATCTCTAATAAATAAACGTTGTGCGATTTTTGGATTTTTTATGATTCTCATAAGATCAACAAAATTTATCACTATCATCGACCGGTCACTATGGAATTTCCATTGTTAAAGCCTAATCTTCAAAACCTATAGCATGAAATTTCGATTTTGAGTTTTGGCAACAAATGTGAGGTATTTAAACTATGCCCAAAAAAAAAACGCTGAATTTAAACTTTCCCAATACAAACGATCTAAAACGTTTAAAACTGCCTCTTTTCAATTACACAAATAAGTTTTTACAAGCTACACTATTTTAGCTACAAATTTCACCCAATAACGTCTTCGTGAGGGCATTTACCGTGACGTCCGACTGTTTGTAGTGTAAAAGGCACACAAATGCATGTGGCAAAAAAAAATAAATAAAAATGGCAAAAATCGCGCAAGGTTTATTTATTGAAGATATTTATAAAAACTGACTTTATTTGCGGCAAAGTACAAAAATTGCATACGAAAGCTCCACTTTTCATCTTTAAATTGCTTTTTGATATTTATCGATAGGACACTCTGATCAAAAGATATTGAATATTTACCGTCGAGTTGATACAAATTTTATTTAAAATTGATTTCGCGCACATAACTGACATTCAAAATCGCCGGTCGCTTCAAGCGTAGTTTCTGAGACAACGGTTCATTCTATACAAAATAGATATTTTTGGCCAAAATTATCTCAGCTATATTTTTTATTTGATTATTATTATTATATCGATTTTTCCATTTTTCCCCATCTACGAAGAGGTGGTTTTAGGGGGAAGCCCAGAGGTAAACTCGGTAAACTTTTTTGCATCTTTTTTGGGGTACCAAATTAACATTCTCAGCAAAATTCAGCTTGTTCGTATGATTTTTAGAGGTCAAATCTCTGGTCAAAGACGACTGGACTAAAATGCTTTCTCAATATTGCTTATCTCGAATATTTAAATTAACTTTGGGAAGCATAAAAATAAATAATAGAAAGATAGAAGCATAATAGAAAAAAAATGACAATAACCTCAATATTTACATTTCGTTTTGTGAACACGCACGTTTGTCAGTAATAAAGTAAGTTCTCTCGTCGCCGAGATGATAATTAATAATTTAGTAGCGATAACTGTCAATGACCTCTCATAATTAACATAATTAATTCAATAGTCTGTTAATGATTTTAAAGAATGCAGTCCACATAGTTAACAGCAAAATAAAATCTTAATCGTGTGACCTAGATTCTTTTTATTTTTATTAACAATTAATAGGGTGACGTCGTCGATTTGTGATTAAAATTTGATACGAGATAAAAACAAGAGGCCTTTTGTGTTACAATTTAATAATTGGGGCCTCTTTTACAATGTACGAGGTCGTTCAAAGTACTCAAAACAGTTCCTATCTCTGATCTATATTTAAGAAAAGAAGTGAGGAACTTGAGAATATTGTTACGGCTATCAAACGACTATCAGTACAAATAATCAATTAAAATCTACGATGCTTTATTATTATTCAAAATACATCTGGAAAAGTTCTTAGGTAAATACAATTGCAATACGGCTGCCGTAGCACGCAGGCCGTCCCGTTCCGCACGTTGTCCCAAGAGGCGGGACGGGACAGCGATTTTTGCTACGGGAATGGACGCGGAAATTTTCTAGTAATCGACCCCCGCCACAAATTGGAAGCTTTCGATTTATCGAAATAGGACCGTCCTTGAAACCAAAAACAGCATTTGAATTCTGTTTTGGCAAAAAATTGTGATGTCAAATGTTAAAATTATAAAACTAAAAACAATTAAGGACAATTAGAGACAAACAGAACATAATTAAAAGAACAAAACAGACATAACACTTTTAAAAAGGGGGCTTATTGGCACTACATCACTTGGTAGGAGAGGAACTGGTACAATTTTACCAGTTTATCAAAAATTTGATAATTACAAGTCAAAGAAATTGCACACCCACAAAATAGTACAACTAATTTCATTCATTGTCATATAACTGTCCTCTTACTGTAAAAAATTTCAATAAATTAACACACATTTCTAAAATATATCTCTTGAATAAATATAAATAACTTTAATAATTTAAATAATATAAAACATCACTTTCATTTAACAAACAATCCTTACTCCTATTTCATTAGTTAACATCTCTCCCCTCAAGAAACTGGCTCGTTAAGTGTCAGACAGTTACAACATTAACCGAAGATCACCCATTATGAGCAATACAGGATAGTTTGAACTATGTATCACGAATCATTATCTAAAACTTCTTGTACCGGCATCATTTAATTTATTTTGTACGGTTTGACCTGAAGATGCTTTGCAAAGTGTAGAAAGCGAAACCGGTCGTCTTGGTAGTAAAATTAAATTGATTGTGAGTAAGTCTAATTTTATTTCTTTTACCTATTTGTATGTAATTATATACGTAAACGATACATCACAGCGCCCAATAGCATTTTAAAGTCATCTACTGTATATTGTATATGTCTGAATTGTCAATATGAGTGAGTCAGAATTTTTTACCAAGTAACTTACCAGAATTGTGGCTTATTCACAATAAAAATAGCAAAATATTGTTCCTTTGGTTTTGATTTTATGTATCCCACAAATTATTTTGCGTTAGCTCAACAAGGATTCTGGTTTCTACCTATAACACCTTAAAAATATAACCTCCCAAAGAACATTGTTGTCAAATCGCCCCATGCTAATTATGGTAAGCTCAAGATAAGTGTATAAAAATAATAGAATAATAATGAGTTCATGAAATTTGGTGTGGGAACATATGTGCTCGTGATGGGTTACCATCTGGTGTTATATAGAAATTGCGGTAATTTACACTCTACAGTTACATAAAGATGATAAGTTTAAGTTTACAAAAGAACGTACTCACTACCGCGCCACTGGAATCAGATAAGTTGTATGTTTTGATATAAAAATTACTAATGCACTCTATGAATCTGTTCTAGATTTTATTAAAAAATCATGTACACCGTTAGTTGGTATAACTGGTCTTCATTTTTGTGGTAATTGACAACCAGTTAGATTAATATGATACATAAATACGTGATTTAATTAAAAATTTGTAAATAAATAAAGCAACAAAACAAGTTAGTAGCAATATCACATATTTCCCAAGCAATAAATACAGTAGTTAAAGCGATCTACAAAAACTAAATTGCAGTCAACCTTACATATTATTATAGCTATTAATAGAAATATTCAGTAGCGGTGTTGATACTGAATTCTATGAGGTGATTGGATACAATAATATAACCCTATTCATTTGTAATTAAATTATTTACTCCACTTGTTGCCATTTTCATTCTCCCATATTTTTCGTGATTTTACCTTTCTGGATTCATTCCAGTTAAACATGCAACTAAATGTATTATGGGACTAAATGACAAAATGCAAAGACGGTATGGGAAAGCAAACTAATAAGTATTATTAAAGTAAATGACAACAGTGATTACCAATGTTTTCTACACATAATCTACTTAAAGTACATTTTATTTTTGTCTCTAAGCAAAACGATTCTCTTCGATCAGGCGAAGGTGTCGAGTTTGTTTATTGTTGTAATTTAGTTATTTAACCTTGGACACTTTATTGGTGTTTACTAATTGTTGATATATTTTAAACAATACAAGACCATTAGTGTATTTGGAAATATTTAAATAAATAATATATTAAGAATAATTAATATTATAACTTGACAGAATTAATCTACAAACAAAAAAAAAATGTGCACAACCTATTCAAAGCACTTCAACGCCAAAATATGACGAAAAATGACAATTATACGGTGGAGATATGTTCAAAGATGATCGAAATTGGATTGTCAAATGATCAAACTAGGTCACCGTGGCCTTTTCAATTTTGATGGACCCACCCAAGTTTTTATATGTATTTTGGCTGCTGAGTACGAATTCGAGGGTGGATTTCCATCCGAGTGACCAAACAATTGTTATAAACAATTTAACTGTTCATAGGGCTCTATTTTTCGAACGTAACTCGGCTTCTGCGCGTGCAAATGGGCTGTACAAGGTCTCCTTTTAAAGCTGAATTTATAGACAAAACAAAATTTGTTAAATTACTCTGTCTTTATTTGTCATAAAGTTATACCCGTTTTAAGTTGTAATTTACTTGAAATTTCAACTGGGTTTGTGGGTAATTTTATATGAAATTTTTTTTTATCTTTTAGTTTACGATCTAGAGCCTTATAAACAATTAAACTGTTTATAACAATTGTTTGACCACTCGTATCGAAATCCATCCTCGAAATTCGTAATCAGCAGCCAAAAATACATAAAAAAATTTGAATGGATCCATCAGCATTGAAAAAGCCACGGTGACCTTGCTGGTCACGACTGACCTAATTGGTCCCTAAAGTATAAGAAGAAAAGTTTATTTTGTCTATTTTAATAACGAAATTGCTACTTTAGATAAAATAGTGGGTACAGTGAAAGAAGATATTCCTGAAGAGGTAGGCAATGAAGCATTTTACGGGAATCAAACTTTAAGAAAAATATAATCGCACGTCCAAATTCATCAAAAAAGATGAAATATTGAGATGGAAGCCAATTTATTTACAAAAAATTTAGGATTTCTGTAATCAAAATAACAAATTGTACTACTTGGAAGAAAAGTTTATGATGAAGTTGCAGAAAACGAAGATGATGAGGATCCTAGAGACGTGAGTTCATTTCCTTCAAGGAGAAGGTTATTGAAAACCATAGTTGATGTTCGTCCAGGTATCACTCAGTATGGTAATAGTGCCAATACATTTATAGAAATATTTAATTTATTTATAACAATAGAAATAAAAGACATAATTTGTTGTTACACAAATAAACAAGCAGATAGATATTTTGACGACTGGAATAAAAAAAGCCTACTAATCCAAATTGTGATGTTTTATCGGTATCCTTATCACAGCAGGTGCCCTCAGATGTAAAAAATAATCTACAAGAGAGATGTGGTCTACTGACATATCTAGACGTCGATCATTTTTCACTGCAGCCATGTCCAGGGACAGATTTGAACAAATTTCGGTATTTTTGAAAGAGTACCCGAGAAAAAAGGAAAGAAAAGATAAACTTGCTATATTTAGAGAAATTTGGGATATGTTTGTCAGCAACTGTCAAAAGGCCTTCAAGCCATACGAATGTATTACAATTGATGAACAACAACTAGTTTCTTTTCGAGGAAAATGTCTTCTTCTTCCTTCTTTTATGTAGGCTTTAAAGTCTGTTTTTCTTCAATATCAGCCTCCTGAATTGTTTCAATTATCGCACCATTATTTTCTTGGTCTGTCAATACTCCTGTCCATTTGGTGACTTATCTCGTGCTATTCGTACTATCCTATCCTCTGTCATTCTACTAATGTGTTCATTCCACTCCTGTTTCTGTTTTATCACCCACCCATTATCGTCTTCGATATTGTATGCTCTTCTTTTGTTTTCGCTTCTCTCCCTATCCAACAGACTTTTTCCTGATATTCGTGGGAGTATTTTCATCTCTGTTGTTTCTAGTAGTCGTCTCGTTTTAGATGTGTCAGGTCTTGTCTCCGCCGTATATTTTAATATAGGTCTAATTGCTGCTTTATAGATTCTTGTTTTTGTGTCTTGTCTTAGGTGTTTGTTCTTCCAGATTGTGTCATTAAGAGATCATGCCGCTTTTTGCTTGTAAGCTTTGGAGGAAAATGTCCTTTTCGACAATTCATCAATTTGAAACCAGGACGGTATGGCATTAAAATTTGGGCAGTTGCTGATACCAAGACTTCTTATTTATGCAACATTCAAGTATACACTGGCAAAAATCCTGGAGGTCAATCAGAGAAAAGCCATAATTAACAGCGGGTGATACCACTGATTACCACCGATAAATTTTTCACTAATGTTCCACCAACATAGAGGTCACCAACATAGAGTTACTCCAAAGAATCGGAAAGGAGAAAGAAATCGTGAGCACAATCAAACAAAGAAAGCTTGAATATCTAGGCCACATATTGAGACACGATAAGTACCGTTTACTGCAATTGATTGTCCAGGGGAAAGTAGACAGTAAGCGAGGGCCAGGCAGGAGAAGACACTCGTGGCTCCAAACTCTGTAGAAGTGGTTCGGGCTCACATCGGTCGAACTATTCAGAAGCGCCGCAAACAAGATCAGAATTGCCATGTTGATAGCCAACGTTCGCAACGGACAGGGCACTTGAAGAAGAAGAATGTTCCACCAGCCGATTGACTGACAAAGTGACTCATTTTACTAGGTACCATTCGCAAAAACAAACCAGATATACCATTATTATTATTAAACATTAAATCTAGCCTCCACAATCGTCAAAATTTGCATTTATAAAGGATCTTTCCATGGTGTAATATATTCCAAAGAAAAATAAAATGGTTCACATTTTATCAAGTCAGCACAATGACGGTAGTGTGGAAAAAAATGGACAGAACAAGCCTCTTATGATATTAGATTATAACAGGACCAAAGGTGGGGTAGACAACGCTGACAAACTCATACGAGAATATTCGTGTAGTCGAAAAACTTATAGATGGACCTACAGACTTTTTACAAATAACGATAGATATTTGTACTTTGAATTCATTTGTCGTATGGAATAAAAAACCCAAGCTGGAAAAAACAAATTCTTTCTCGACGATGAATGTTTTTGGTACAACTGGGAGATGAACTGGTTACGACTGAAATGCAGGAATTTCCATTTCATATGTAAAAACAGCTCTGAGTAACTGCGTACTACTTGTAAACATGACGGAGGAGGGACGCGAATTGGCCACCTGTACTAGAAAACAAGCTAGATGTTATCAGTGTCCGAAAAATATTGACAAAAAAGTAAAAACAATTTGTGATCAGTGTAAAAAATTTATGTGTGGTGAGCAACAAAAGCAACAAAAAATCATAATTTGTGGAAACTTTTACAATAACCAATAACGTGAATTTAAAAAAATATATTACCTGCTCCACTTTACTTTATTACTACAAGCCATATACGGGAATAAAATTTTATGTTAATTTTTACTTGTAATTATCTATATTTTTCTGTTTTTTACTAAGCGTTGAGAGATTTAGTAACATCTAGATAAAGTACATTTATGTGAAATAATAATAAAAAGCAAGTTTACTTAACAGTTTGCTAAAGCTAAAGAGTTGAAATTTTACATAAGAATTAGCTGCGGTTCCTAAGGTAACCCGCTTAGGCATGTCCGCTACTTTTAGTTACAGTCCATCTAATTTACAAACGGTTGCACGTCATTATCTACGTCAGAGATCGAAGTTGACATAGTTGCCAAAGTATAAAAAATTCCTAAATCCATTTTAAATCAAATAGGTCACATAATTATTGCAAAAGTGTACAACAACAGTAAGTATACAACAAAATAAATTATTATTTAATGTAAATAAATAGAAACAAAACAAGAGTTACAAAATAATCTTGTTAAAAACAATTTGAGCCGCTTGTTTAAAAAACAACATAGTTTAATTAAAAGTAAATAATAAAAACAAAACTAAAGTGTCAACACCGCAACTGTCAAACAAGTGTTACCAATTTATGCCAAAATGTCACCTTCGTTCGATTACAGTTACAGTGTGTTCCGAACAAATGTTTTTCTAAAAAACGCTTTATAATGCATTTATAAAAATTAAATGAAACATATTATTGTGTATTTCTTTAAGTTAACATTAATAGAAATCTTTAAATATTATTTCTACGCCTATATAATAAAATATGTCTAGTGGCTGTAATGCCAGTGTACTCGGCAAAGTGATTCTGAAAAAGAACACACCTACCCCCTAAATATTTCGTGTTGGTATCATGTGACGTCACGGGCTATGACGCCAATGACGTGCAACGGTATGTAAATTAGATGGACTGTACTTGAGTTTTAGTCACTCAAGGATTAATGTGTTTAAAATATTTTTTCTTGATTTTATGTTTTTTCTCTTAATTTTTTTTAGTCACTTGAAACTTCTTTATAATCCAGTTGTATTTAAAAATATTATTGCCATCCTTTGTATGTTCTTTTTCTATCTGTCACAGTATTTTCTTATTTTCAATTATTCATTTTTGTATTTTTTAGTACCTACCTAGTTAGTTCGCTTACAACTTTTGTAATAATGAAGCCATCTTTTACAAAATGATAACTCAAGTATTATTATCTTTCCAATAATTACGTTGTAATATTCGGCTTCGTGTCTGCCAATATCATAACCATTATCCGCTTTCATTTTACCCCTGGCGCCACTGACAATACCGCAGGCGTCTAGACAGACAAGGAATGATATAAGCATTTACTGGAAACCACTAAAGTAAATTCAATCCGATATAGGAAAAGATTATAAATACCGAATCCGTTATGTTTACTTTCTTTCATAATTTAATTGAAAGGGTTTGCGTTTATCTTATTAAAAATATGACTGTAAAGTAGAATCAGTACAAATATTAGAAGCTGCTAACTTTGGAATAATATATGGAAGTACTAAGAAGCAAGTGGCAGGTTTACAGAATTATTGGTAGTCTAGAAGAGGAGTCACATAGGTATGAAAAATGTCGCCAAGTTTTCATTGTTACTTTAGGATCATTTTAAATAACGATTTATGTGGCAATAACCAACAATCAATGCTATATTTATCAAACATAGTATAATTAATTTCTCCCAAAACTATAATATAAAAACATAAATACCTACCCGGATTATATTAAAGGCAAATGTGCTCGTGATGATTCTGGTGACATTAGGGCCATATTCCTCGTTTATAATTGCATTCTTAATAAAAATAATTAATAAAATTCAAGATTAGCAGATACCAAAAGAAAAAGTGTGATATAAATATGTCAAGAATAAAATTACAATATAATTACAAAACTTTATCGACCATAATAATGGCTTTAGTGGAACGTTTTGTTTAATTATCTTAATAGTTATATTTGAAAAATACATAACATATGATGCATGAACTTGCTTTTTCAATTTACATTAGATAATTTTTACTCGTTAGTCTATTATTATAATTAATGTATACAGACAGCGGTTTCCAGGGTCAACAATGGAAAAAAGTTGTTAATAACGCTAGTGAATAAGCAAATGATGGCGCCAAAATAACAATAAACAATGGTAATTGTGTGAATGCAGTCTGGAGCTGATAAAATTTATTTACAATTTTAAAATTGTCGGTATTTGTTTCTAGAGTTGTTAAATTTATTTCTTGTTATCTCTACACTAACTGCTTCATATTTGGTATTATTATTGGATTGTGTGAAAAATAAAACAGCAGAGTATATACCGTATTCGACAAAATAAACTCTACCAAATGTACACATTAAAGTCAATTATTTATAATTTGTTTAAAATGTGTACTACATAATCTTTTTGTAACGCGTGGTGGATAGCACTATCTTCCCACTATAGAACCAGTCGAAAGATGGCGTTCGAAGGATGCAAATTGGCCAAACTACAGAAGACAACTCAACCAAATCGAGATGAAGAGGGAATTTCAATCTACAGAAGAAGTCGAAATAAAAATTGAAGAGATAACAAGAAAAATTCAACAAGCCATGGAAGACAACATACCAAAATCTATGACGAACAACAAAGGACTCATCATCCCAACCGAACTACAGGACCTAATAAAGGACAAAAATAAGGCCAGAAAAGCATTCCAGAGAATAAGAAGACAGGAATTCAAGGAATACGGAGATACACTATCTGAAGAAATAAGGGTAAGACTGAGAAGTCTTACAGAAAACCAATGGCACAACAACATTAGAAAAGCTGAAGAAAATCAAGGAAATATATGGAAGATGCTGAAAGCCAAGAGAAGAGGAAAACAAAAGATGCCACAAATTATAGACAACGACGGAATACACTTTGAAACCCAAGAAAAAGTGGATGCAATAGCAAGAAAAATGGCAGCTACACATAGGCAGAACCAGGACATGTCAGACGCAAGAACAAGAGAAGAAGTCAACAATGAATACAACAGGATCAAAAGAAGAAATGAATTCCTAATAGAAGAAGAAGACTACACCAGCCCTAACGAAGTTTCCAAAATCATCAGGAAACTTAAAGGAAGCAGAGCACCAGGTCCTGAAGGAATTCACATCAACATCACCCTCAAGGAACTACCAAAGAAGATTATAGGACAACTGTACTATATCTTCAAATTCTGCCTAGAAAAAAGACATTTCCCAAACAACTGGAAACACGCCAAGATTATCCCACTACTAAAACCTAGGAAGGATGGAAGAAGACCAGAAAGTTACAGGTCAATATCTCTCCTCGAAACAATAGAAAAAATACTGGAAAAAAATCATTTACAAAAGACTAACGAAACATGCAGAAAGAAGAAGAATTATACAAGAAGAACAATTCGGATTCAGAAAAGGAAGGAATTGCGAACTTCAGCTAGCAAGAATTATCAGCGATACGAAGATAAGATTCAACAGAAAACAAAGGACAGGATTAGCTATACTGGATATAGAAAAAGCATACGATACGGTTTGGAAAAAGGCATTAATCTTCAAGATGGACAAAGCTGGTCTTCATCATTCTTCTTCTTAAAGTGCCTATCCGTTCCGGACGTTGGCGATCATCACGGCTATCTTCACTTTGCTTATTGCAGCGCGGAACAGTTCAGTGGTAGTCGTGTTATACCACTTTCGCAAATTTTGAAGCCAGGAAATGCGTCTTCTTCCCGGTCCTCTCTTACCATTTACTTTCCCTTGGAGAATCAGCTGGAGAAGGCCGTAACGTTCTTGATTTCTCATTACATGACCTAGATATTCCAACTTTTTAGTTTTGACGGTCATGAGAATTTCACATTCTTTCCCCATTCTACGCAGGACCTCCACATTAGTAACTCTGTCAACCCAGGATATACGTAAGATGCGCCTATAACACCACATTTCGAAAGCTTCGAGCTGATTCATAGATGCAACTTCTTCTTCCTCATTACTTAATCAATATTTGTGATATGTATTTATCTAATAGAACTTTTCAAGTTTCAGCTGACCAAAAGATGTCAACGATACAAGAAATCCAGGAAGGGATGCCTCAGGACAGTATTTTCTCACCCATCTTATACAATATTTTTATTTCAGATCTACCAACTGATCCAAAAACCTCCACAGCACTTTACGCAGACGATACAGCAATGTATGCAACCGGAAAAGATGACAGAAGAATAATCAGAAATATGGAAAACCACCTTGGAAAAATCACGGAGTTCACGGACAAATGAAAGATAAAAATCAACGCAGAGAAGACTCAATTCATCATTTTCACTCAGGAACATAACCCACCAGTACACGAAATCACAGTAAGAGGAAACAGGATCCAAGCAGGAGACGCAGTCAAATACCTAGGAGTTCACCTCGACAGAAAACTCAACTTCCGGTTGCATACACAAAAAACAAAGGTAAAAGCTAATGCTGCTAAAAAACTAATACCTTCCTATATTTTCAGGACCAGTCCACTAACGAAGGCCAAGAAGATCCAGTTGTACCAGGCCTACGATAGATCGGTGATACTAGATGCAGTCCCAGTTTGGAGTTCAATAGCGGAGACCAACTGGAGGAGACTTGAAGCCACAGAGACATCATGCTACCGAATCATAGACGGATCAACATGGGAAGAAAGAATATCCACTGCAACTATCAAAGAAAGGCTCCAGTACACACCACTGAGGGAGGTGGCTGAGAAAAGGACAAGATACTTCTTCCACCAGGCCACAAGAAGACTCCGAAAGACCAGGGACATCCTCGAGAAAAACAGGAACCAGAGGATATACAGAAGCACCCATAAGCTGATCGACCACCTGATCAGGGTCTAGCCGGATGGTTGCCGAAGAACAGCCAACCAGGGAAGTAGGTACGATGCCACAAAAAGTACCTACAGAAGAAGACGGCATGATGCCACCAGCAGAAGTCCAGGACTCTGAGAGGAAAAATGACCAATATCAGGCGGTGAAGAGCGGGACGTCGTGAAGAAGAAAATGAAATATAAACAATTTGAAATGTAGACTAATAATGGCAATAAACGTTTTTATTTTTATTTTTATTTTTATTTTTAATTTTTATTTTTATGGTGGATAGCAGTGGCTACAACCTCATCTAGAGCAGGTATAGTTGAATCATTAATTTGACAAACCCCGTAAGTCACAAAACTAAAACTTTCACAGAAAAAAGAAAACAAGAAAAAACTGTGTGAGGAAAACACGAAGATTTCTACATATTAAAAACTGACCTAATTCATTTATACACTGTTTCTTAACTTTTTCACTCCAATATTTTTTGAAAAAAGGATTGAGAATAAGCTCAAACTTGATTGACTTATGGGGTTTCTTAAATAAATTGTTCAGCGTCACCTGAAACTAAACTTTATAAGGAATTAAAATGAAACAAAATACACATAGGACTGTAATTTATATTAAAAAGTACAAAAAATATTACAACTCAAAAAAAAAAAACGAAAAGTGTGATCATTCATCTTCTTCAGGTATATTATTGGTCGTTGTGGGCCAGTTGAACAATTCATTATAATAATCCTGGATATTTTCTACATCCGGTATATTATAACTTTGTAGTTTTTGTATATCAACAATCTTCTTATAATTATTCGGAATCTTTGCACTGGGATATGCCAATGCTTCAGGTAATATTAGAGTATTTTTTTTATTATTTTTAAGCCTGAAGGTGTGATTGGCTAATCCGTTAATAAACAGGTATGTTAAAAAAAGTTTAAGTTCTCGTAAGAGTGGTGAAAATGCATGAATTGGCTTATTTTTTGTTGAATCTTCTGATTCCTTGGAATATTTTTGCCACTGGATTCTGCGAATAACATGGTTTTTTTTTGTAAATAAAACGAATGAACTTTTCTTTGAATCTATTGTTTCACAGTATCGTCTATATGAATGGGTTTTCTCCCTGTTGACGTTTTAGGTGCTTCTGTAATACATACTTCCACTCTTTCGTTGGTTTAACAGTCTATAAATAGTTGCTTCTCCAACTTCGGTCATACCTGAACACTTAGAAACTATACTCCGAACAGTACTTGTAAAATGTTCATGTACAAGAGCATCATGTACATTTAACACTAAAGTTTCTCAGTAACTGTTTTATGATGTTATACTGGGTTTTATTTCACGTGCAATAAAATTTGCGTGCACGTGCGTCTCACGTGTTATCAATCATTTTATCAATCAACTTTATTGATATCGATTTTTATTATAGAACTAACCATTCTGCGTGTTAGAATCACAGGACTTTACAAACACAACCTGTTAATCTTAACTAAAATGATTCACAATCTGCAAAACACGTTCTGCCACTTGGAAATTGTAATCCTTTCTAAGAAAGTTTGGAGCTTATAAATTGACCCTCTTTTTTTTAGAAACTAAATATTTTGTACCTGCAGAGATTATGTACTTATATCATTTGTTGATTAAAATGACTACAAAATTTAAGACATGAATTGAAATATATTGGTCTGAATATTTTATTTTAGAAAATCTCCGTCACTGTTTTATGATGTTATATTGGGTTTTATCTCACTTGCAATAAAATTTAATTCACGTGCTATTAATCATTTTGAAATGTACTATACACCTAGACTTTTTCTAATAAATTAATTTTAAATTTTATCCTTTTTCGCTCTCACCCCTCTAAGCATTCTTCCTACTATAAAATACGTAATATAATTTAAGAGACTTCCATATGACGGAAGATCCTAAAGATAGGGCATATAAAAAAATATTTTGTTAGTTTTTTTTTTATTTCTGTTTAAAGTTAGTTTTAATATTCAAGGCAACTTAGCTCCTCTGCAATTACTGACAAAGAGTGCATTCACATACATTAACATAAATGTCTGTCGAAATTCTTCGTCCACATTTTTCTTTTCTGTGAAGACATAGTAATCAACCGTTCTTTAGATTTTGGGTGGTCACAAATTTTATAAAACAAATTCCGAGAAACTATTGGCGCAATTTAAAGACGACATTCGTCAAAAAGTCGGTCATAAATTTTCAAATCAGGACGAGTTTAAGTCTTGACAAAAAGTTGAAAAACCGCAGGACACACACGCGTGTCGGTAGGTTCTCTTAATTATGACTTTGTTTCTTTTTTAGAAGCAAGTTGCCATTGTTTTTGAAATTCACCGACTAAGGAATGATCTCGGAACGTAAAGAGACAAGAATGCTACAAAAAAGCCGATAAAATCGTTAAGTGGTATAATTTAAAAACATGTTTTAATCAATTGTAAAAATACACGTCTTGTAAAAATTAATGCAACACAATTCTTCATTATTACTTTTAAATGTTTTACATTTTTTTTACACTTATTAGATATACAGTTTGTTCTTTCTTCGGGGCCTTTCTTGTTGTCAAGTGCTATGCAGTTTATCTTCGAGTACTACTTGATATAGTCTAGGAGCCAATGGGGGGAGGGGGGTCTAGTATGCACTTTTATGTCCACCCGGTACCCTTTTTTTTATTTTTATAAAACTAATACAGAAGTAAAAAACTTCAAAATTTGTATATTGGTATAAAAACATTTAATTAAAACTTGTTAAAAAGTTTGGTTCAAAAATTCTAGATGAATAACGTTTTCGATCTAGCTCAGATCATCATCAGTGCGTTCTTTTGGTACTTGTAGCTAACACTAAAATTGCAGTGGAGACATCATTATATGGTTTACATATTTAAATTTAAATTATAATACGACCCTACGTCGATGACAATGGTTGTAAATGTTAATACTTAAAGAGCAGCATGCTTCCTTGCTCGTCTTGAACACGTGGTTCTTGTCAGTTAAAACGACACAGACCAACTACTGATCAGTTTTTAAAACTAACTAGCACTCATGTCCCTCTCCCTCCTGTCGTATACTATCGTAATAATCAAAGTTCCCCACTTTCTTGTCTACGACGTAGTTTGTGGATGTTCCCCAACTGTTTTCAGTTTTACCTTTCTTTATTTCTGAAGTGCTTGAGCAACTTCCTCGTTTGGTATTTCAGTGGCGATCGCTGTTACTATCTTCATCAGTTAAACTGGTTTTCTATCAAATTCTTCGTTTAATGAAATGTCCAAGTAATCTTTTGATCTCTTTTTATCGCCTTTTTCGTGAACTAATATTTTACTATTTCGTTTCGGATACATCTAATCTGATGTTTGGCATTCGTTGCTGTATGTATTTTTGGCTATTTGGCTATTTTTTAAGAATCTTCTCTGCGCTCTTCATGATATTAACTTCAACTTACTATCCGTTTAAAGTTTAAAGGTACTTTACTAAATGATACAAAGTAGGTGTAGCCAGATACGTATTTTAATTTTGAGTTGTTAACGATTAGTAAATAAAATTTTAAGCGTAATTTTGTGTACCTATTTAAGTTTAATCAGTTAATTGCATTTGTACTTGGAATTCAGAACAAATTTCTAGGTACGTAAAACCAGTGTTTATAAGAGATTAGAAAATTTCTTGGAATTTTATTCAGGTAAAAGGATAATGTTTACTTAATATCAAATTATCACTAGGGCTTCTGTGAGACGAAAGTTTATTTTAAAAGAACTTCATTTTTCTTTTGTCGTTTATATAGAACAGAAGTCAGTGTAATAACTATAAATATGAGTGATATAGAAGTGATTAGTGACGATGTCCTGTACATTCCTGCCGCTATTTCAGGAAGTGAAGACGAGTCTGAACCTGAAACACGTTCTGGTTATATTCATCTCACACGATGCAAAGCAAATAGTGCTTAACGTTTACAACGGTAAGTACTCGTTAAAAATACTCTTTAGTTAACCTTCCTAATACCGGGTGAATTTTAAAACTACCAGTACCAGATGGGGCTCAGTAGTTTGGTTCACTTTTAAGCCCAATGATTCGATGCATCTCATTAATGTTACTATTTTTTAAACACTTTATTGTTTGTATACTTTGTTTAGTACCAATTCAACAAATTAAAAATCAAAGACAGAAGACAGTCACATTCAGAAACTCACCAAATAAACAGATAATTTTAGCAGTTATCAGATATCAGACATACTTAGGGCTAATTTCACTTTACAAATTCTTAGACAGACAATCCCAACTAGAAAGTGATGCTTCGAAGAATCTAGACAAAAATATGTTAAGAGGGGAATTATAAAAGTTCCCACTGTGTAATAGCAAGAAAGGAATTTCAAAGATAAAGGGAACACATTACAGTCAACTGCCAATATGTAAAGAACGCGACTGCACATCATGGCAGGTAATTAGTACAGTCATTAGTAACCATTTTCCAAAACTTTCATCTAAACTGATAAAATCAGATTTAAAGAACGTGAAAACACTCGTGAAAACTTTTACTAATTCTTTGTGCTCTTAATACATCAACTACCAATGTCCTAAACCGTCAAAGCGATTGATTAAACTTAATTACAGATATTAATAAAAACCTTAGACCTGGGGCGAGAATTCGCCCCACCCGGTATTAGAAAGGTTAATCATATTTACCGATTAATTAATTCATAAAAAAATACAGAATTCCGAGCAGAATTACTTAAAAAGTCAAGTTACATATTTTCTCTTAGGTCTTCTTTCGACGATGGTTAAATCAGAAGCGATTAAAAAGTGGGTTTTTTGATACAAGTGCCACGATCCACAATTTTCATTTATCAGCTATAAGGGAAACAATATGTATTCAGTAAATAAAACCGATTCTTACTCCACTCTTCAGTACAAACAACTTATGTTGTTGTTGGTTTACAATCTTAACTGACTATTATCTTTTTTTCTTCATAAAATAGCCTATTAGTCATCTATATAAAGCATATATGTAATATATGACAGCGGCTGTTTAGGTATTAATACATTTCTGTCGCTTACTCAAAACTAATTAGATGCACTAGCTTCAGTTTATTTCCTGCATATTGCAAACGTAAAACATGAAAAACTGTAAATGTTTACAAAAAAGATAAAAAGTTTTGAAGCGTAACAGAAATAACTGCATTAATAAAATGTGAAGTTTACGATGACATACACGGAACGAATACGGATTTTTGTATGTTATTTTCTTAATAAAATAAAAAGTGAGAGGAAGGAGGTCAACAGCATGCCGAGCTGATGAAACAACTAGTTATAGGCTGAGTTCATAGACCAAGCAACAAGTATTAAAAATGAGTCTATCTGCATGACTATTACAAAAATTTTAAGAAATGCACAGAAGTAAGTACGATTTCTTTAACATTAAAACAGAAAATTAAGATTATAAAATAAAATTTACAAAAAAAAGGATAATTAAACAGGATGTCATGAAAAAAATCCTTTTTACACTGATTAATGCATTGTTCAGCTTACGTTCATCAAGCAGTTATTATAAGTAGATGAAACAGATCCAGTTGCGTTTGGGAAATAAGAGATGGGTGAGGTGGAAAGATGGTGGATAGACAAGGACGCTAGGAAGACTAACAACTGGCGAAATAAACTAGGAAAGATTGAAGCTCAATTAGTGCTTTAGTACTACTGATGATCTGAACAACAAAATGGTAAGTGGGGGTCGAAAAGACAATTGTTCAAAAAGTATTATCAAAAGCCAATGCGCAGACATAAAAAAGAAAGATAAAGGAAAGAATTACCTACTAAAATGTAGAACAAAAACTCATCTATGTGAAATAAAAGACTGGCTATATATAATATGTTTATCAGAAACCCATTTAATAAACGTATTCTGAGCAAATAATGGCGGAATAAGAAAGCTTGTAGCTATCCCTCTTAAAGGACTATGGCAAAAGATTGGCCGTTGGAACTTTAAAACTATTTTGTTAGAAGATGTTGTGGGTTTTTTTTAGCAAGTAGCTTCTATCTCGTGAATGGATATTACTATTCTCTTTCGCAGTTTTAAACAAGCGATCACTAAGCAGCGGTAGCTGGCTGTACCGTAAATGAACATAAGCAAGATTTTGATAAATCTAAATGGTTGTGAATCAGCAATCGGCAGAGTGGTAACTGTAGAAAGGCGTTTCCTCATCGTACAGCGATGAAGAATGCAATGAGAAACCAGTTTAAGATTAAAATAAATGCTCTAAATTCTGAAACAGTAATAGACAGACATTTCTATAGATTTCTATAGAAGACATAGATAAACTAATGAAGATGACAAAGAAGGAAGATACTAATATATGTAGTATTGAGCGATTTTAATGTCAAAATAGGCTAAGGACGTTTTTGAGTCTAGTAGTAATTGGAAACGTTTTCACGAGATGATTAGATTATTAGAGTTCTAACAACACTAAGAAATGGTGATAACGAACAAGTGGTCTTCTACACTAGATACACCCACTACAATAATACGCAATCAAATTAATCCTTCTTGCTTAATCATAGATACAGAAATACTACCAAAAGCGCAAAAACATATCCCAGTGCTGATGTTAGTATGGATTATAACATCATAGTAACACACTTCCAGTCCAGACTAAAGATAATAAAAAAAATAAATAAAAAGAACAAAAACTGAAATTAAACCCAATACAGACTATTACAGAGTCTGTTGAAAGATGTAATAGTTAGAGAAAAGATAGCTACAGAGTTGAACAAGAACATCTTAAAAATAAAGTGAGCATATTAGAAGACATAAACAAGAATGGGAACCGCATTCTAGAAAATCTAGAAAAACAGCAAGAAAAAGTAAAAAGGACTGGGTAATGAACAAAAATAAAAATATAGCGGCATATAAATGTGTGACCAGAGAAAAAAGAAAACAGATGAGGATTGTGATATACGAAATTATGCCAATCAACGAAAAGAAAATCAAAAGAATAGTAATTTAGAGAAAACGGAATGTGTCTCTATCATTGATAGTCAATAATAACGTTCTACACTTCATCTAATTTAGTTAACGATGTACGTCATCGGCGTCATAGCCTGTGACGTCACATGATACCAACACGAAATATTTAGGGTGTAGGTGTGTTCTTTTTTAGAATCACTTTACCGAGTACACTGGCATTACAGCCACTAGACATATTTTATTATATACGCGTAGAACTAATATTTAAAAGTTTCTATTAATGTTAACTTAAAGAAATACACAATAATATGTTTCATTTAATTTGTATAAATGCATTATAAAGCGTTTTTATCAAGAACATTTGTTCGGAACACACTGTAACTGTAATTGAACGAAGGTAAAATTTTGGCATAAATTGGTAACACCTATTTGACAGTTGCGGTGTTGACACTTTTTGTACTTTATTATTTTAAATCTTAAAGTGAATA
Organism: Diabrotica undecimpunctata; assembly: GCF_040954645.1. Classification (NCBI taxonomy): domain Eukaryota; kingdom Metazoa; phylum Arthropoda; class Insecta; order Coleoptera; family Chrysomelidae; genus Diabrotica; species Diabrotica undecimpunctata. The sequence goes on from NC_092808.1 coordinate 134,219,921, forward strand.
CCTCTTGTTTTATATTTTTAACTATTTAATAAAATCTGTTCTTTTTAGAACAAAATTAGTGTGTTTTATTTCAAAAATGGCATGTAAGAATTTAAATAGTCGTTGTAAAGAGTATATTAATAATTATGTGACCTATTTGATTTAAAACGGATTCAGGATTTTTTTATACTTTGGCAACTATGTCAACTTCAATCTCTGACGTATATAATGACGTAAATCGTTATCTAAATTAGATGGACTGTAGAACAGGACAATTAATATAAATATTTAGGCTATTGAACAAAAAGCCAACTGAATCCCAAAAAAGAAATAAAAATAAGGTTAACAAGTGACAACAACGTTACATCTGGTGAGTCTTACTGTACAGAGTAAAGGCATATACCTTAAAAACTTAAGGGGACTTTTAAGTAAGTACTTTCTAAATTTTCAAAAAAATCTTCTTAAAAAATCTTTCTTCAAAAATATGTTCTTATAAAGTCTGCATAAAGTAGAAGCCTTTGATATGTGGCTCTATTGAAGAGGTCCTGCAAAGCGTCAACAATAGCAGAGAATTTATCTTAACAAGCTTCCCTAGAGCATCTATTACGTAATCCAAAGTAATATATTCCTCGTTAAAAACAACAGATCAAATAAATGGCAGAAAAAAGCTCTCATGGTTATGTAACATTAAAAACTGTAATTGGTAATGTCTTTTAATGAAGCCGGCAGCTGTAGAAGAAGAACTGAATAGATTACTGCAAATGGTGGTACTGTATTTTGCAAACGAACGATTCGATTAGCATTGAATTTTGAATTCTCAAAAGAAAATTCAATCTTTTAGTGGAAGGAAGAAGTTATAATTCTTACGTACGGCACCAAGGAGATCACGTATTCCTGTTTATTCCCAATGAATGTTAAAATATTTTTTAAAAACTATTTTAATTCCAAAATTTTGTTGACCTACGAGCACAAAAATGTTCTCTAATTCACTGGCCTATTATATGATGGAAAGAATAATTAAAAAAACATGTGAAAAAAGATGAGAACTAAAATATTTACATTTAATTTATTTATAGATAGTTAGTTAGATCTGTTTAGAAACTTATTTGATCTTAGATATCGAGAAAACCAGCTTGATTTTATGAATCTAATGATTTTTAGTTTTTATCATCATCGAAGAAATTAATAAGACGTTTTATATCGTTTAGTTGGGAATATTTCCTACTATTAGACGAGTAGTCTATAATTTTTTACTTAATTAGTACTACTGTTCATAAATTAGAAGAGAAGAGCAATTAAAAAACTTTAAATGAAATGCAATAATAACTGTGTCTTTATACACGGACATAAAAAAAGAGATAAATAGCACAGTACACATTAATGGCTAAGTACTACCTGTTGAACTGGAGAAAATGAATTGTAAAAAAGTTAATTAGCCTTTGTTCTAAGACTTGAATGATGGAACGACCAAAAAAGCTACAAAACATGTCTCTTTTAATTTTAATTATTTTTGAAGGCTTATATAATAAGTGACATAGAAATCCATTCACCCATTATAAATTATTATGTTTTAAAAATATTTTGTACAATAAAAAAGAGTAAAAAAAGAAAACACGATCAAAATAAACATGATTAAAATAACGCACAAGGGTAAATCAATTAATAATGGGTTGATACAAATAATCTTGGACGCGCCTGGGCTCGCTTCGGATTAGGTGGTCAATATTCTCCTGGGGTCTCTCGTTTCATGTCTTAATTAACTGTCAAACTATAAATTTCATCTTTCACTACGTCGTCTTCTGGCCCTGGTCGGCCATCATGCATTCCTAAACAGAATCGAGATTCATCACTAAGACAACCCCATTCCATTCCTGGTCCCAAGCTAGTTGTTCTCTGCATCATTTAAGACGATTACGTGTATGTTAGGGGTAAGAGGTAGCAACCAATGTGGCCGAATTGAAAAAAAGGCCAAAACTGTGAATTCGACGATAAATTATACACATCACAATTCACATCTTCCATGTTCTGCAAACGATCGATTTTCAATAGACCTGGTAGTGAAGAAGAGGTCTCTTAGACCCATGAACCTTAGAGGGTTTTCAGACGAGGATACTGTATGCGAGATACAGAATTTTCGATAGCTGCTGTATCGGATTCACGGGCATGCTCGTCAGTATGAAAATAGTAGCAGTGCAGTGCGGTTATATTTTTGGATTATGGATGTAGAAGAGTGTGTTATGCTGTGGTACATATTAAATAAAAAGAAAAAGAAACTGAAAAGACGACGTAATTTGTGGGTTCATCCTATTGTAGAATTAAGAGAAACCAAGGGAACGTATAGTTTGCTGTATCAAGATTTATTGCAAGATCCATCGAAGTTTTTTAACTATTTTCGAATGTCTGTGAACTCGTTTGAAAAACTTCATAAAATTTTGGAAATTCAATTGAGTAAAAAAGACACAACTGTGCGTAGAAGTATTTCATCAAAAGAACGGCTTTCTATGACTTTAAGTTAAAGTTAAAGTCTATGACTTAAATTTAAAATAAATTTGTGTACTTATCTCCAATTTGTAAATTGTTTACCTCGCCCTAAATAAAAAATGACCATTTTCCTTTCACAATAATGTAGTTTGATATTAGTTAAATAATCAAAATTCCAATTAGCAAACTTTTAAAACTAAACTGTATAAGTATGAAAGAAAATACCTATATATTTATAATAAAAACATGTTTATTTCTTACCATATTCATTTTGCCGTACTGCAGTCATGGCCTCAAAATTTTCGCTTAAAATTTTCGACCCAGCACTGCTGCTTTTTATTTCTATTGCAGTAATCTGGCGATGCCGTATCCCATAGACAGGAATTTGATTGTACCAAACAAATATATTTGTCATTATCAAATACAGCACGCTCCATTATTTAACTATATTCAGAAAACACCTTTCTTTCGTTGCTCATTCACAATTATTCGACAGAAAATCGCGCGTCTATGGAATGTGGTGCAAAAGTATTCGTGTCTGAAAGCGTTCATTTAACGTAATGGTTCTTCTGTATCTGGCATACGCATTCAGTCGTCGGAGACAGGAAGGTTCGAGATACTGAATTCGGTATCTCGCATACTGTATCCCTCGCGTGTCTCGTGTGAAAAGCTCCATTTGAGTCTATGTAATATCTGCGTCTCAGATAAGCGTATCTCGGATACAGTATCCTCGTCTGAAAGGGGGCTTAGGCGACGATCTTGACGCTCTGTTGTTATTTGGCGCAGGCCTGTGTCCTTCGATCTTCGAGACCGTCTTCTTGACGCTATCCCGATAACATATTAACACAGTATTTAATCTTCTATGAACCTTATTCACAATTTCCCGAAAAGATAAAGTCCGGCTTCTCTTAGGCTAGCTATCCGCCCCCTATCAAAATCGCTCAGTTGATACATGTAAATGTTCATGTTAGCTGTAACTATATTATTTGATAGATGCACGAAGAGGATATGAAACACTACTAAATAAGTTAAAAACAAGTTGATTGATTACCGTTGATCAGATTGTTCCTGTTGTACCTGTTCGTCCATGAGAAAATAGCCGCAACTATTTTCTCACTTGGATTGGCAGATATTGAAATTGTCTATCGAACGCGGACTTATGGTCGCGGACGTATAAACGGCTTGCAGGAACAATGGTCACTAGAGAACACAGTTTTCGTCTCTGCCGATTCAGACTCGCACACATTCACACAACACTAACACTAGCATGACGGTGAAAGGGTCATGCTAGTGTGAATGTGTCCTCTTTCTGCTACCTAAGTATCCTCGCCATTGGGGCTCCCGGCCAACAACTGAATCTTATGCCTGTCACATATTCTAGGGTCAGCTGGGGACGTCTAAGTGAATGACAGATCTTAAGTAACATCGAAATGGTAGCGTTTATCATTGTCATGCTATCACAAAACACACTCACACTGGGTAACCTGTCGCAAACCGCCTCTCGAAACACTCTGGAAAGTATATTTCATCCAGACAAGCCTCTCACATCTGATTTAAGTAGCGATTCCATTTTAACAGCCACCAAGATGCTGCACTACACACGCCACTACTACAGTGTGATTTTTGAACAGCTTTACCACAACACATTCAAAGCTAACCTGAACAGGATCGAAAGATCCTAAACGGGGACTCACATGATCATCCTTTCGAAATAAAGAATCCTTTACCTATCCCCCTAAATGAACAATGTAGTAGCAGTAACGTTACTAAGAACTGAGATGAAGTAGGTACAATGTTAAAAGATTTTTTAAATTACTTAATCATTAAAGAATTGAAAGATAGGAAAGAATGTAGAAAGCTTGCCCAGAAGAAGCTAAGTCACATCGAACTGTACAACCAAAAAATACTAATGCGGATTGATCCCCTCGACAACTAACATCACAGTAGACACCGCTAGGAATGATATTGATAGGATTATTATGATGATTAATATATTTTAAAGCACGCTATAGACTTAATGCAAAAAATCTGTAGCTGTCGAGCATCGACAGTGTTAATCGGAAATTAAAATGTGCCCTCATATTACATCATAACATTTTGACCTCCAATATAGCAGGGAAAATAAGTAGATCATAAATTGTGCAGACACACCGGCTGCTTTCAACTTAAGGTGAAAACGGCAGATGTATCTACCGAACCCGTGTCGGATATTTATTGGCGCCTAAGGGCGCCATGAATTCAGGACATACGTAGACACTTTATATGGGTATTTTTATTTAATCCAACAAAAATTTTAAGATTATCAAGAATAAACTAAAGAGGAAGAAATTTTTAAAGTGTAGATGTTTTCAAAGTGATAACTTATACGAAGAATATAATGCAGCATCATCGCGAATACATATTTCATGCGACAGATGTAGCAGGATAAATAAGATATGGAAGAAAATAAAAAAAAGATAAAGCAGACACCAGAGATTGGAATAAGATAAGACAATAAAAACAAGATTTATTTTTAAAGAATATGGGGAGTTTGGATATAACAAATAGCTATATTGGAAATCTAAAAGTAATCCTTAGAAACATTTACAGTAATGAAATTCAAAAACGTTTATTTTTATATGAATGTGAAAGCAGAACACAAAAACATCTATAAAAAATAAGTCAGCAAAAGACTACTCTCAGGGAGGATAAAAAATGTACTACATAAATGGAAAAGATGGACGCAGAATATTGATTAAACATAAAGAGAGTGGAAGGAAATTAACTGTCGTAGCCTTAGCTGCAACTAAACCAGTGTCCCAGCCAATATATCTTGCATCTCTCTGGCCTTCTCCTTCCTTGTATTCTCCCTTTGTAGAAGTAACCTATGTAACACATGTTTTTTTCTTTGTCGGCGTAGACTGTGGCAACACCCCTACGACAGTACTGAACAAAAGTCGACAGAGGAAATGGATAGAAACGTTTGGATGTCTGGACATATATCATAGCAGCAAAATTGCTTAGAACCTAATAAGGAGACTAAATGGCGACCCAAAAGTGTGCAAAGCGCCTTCGAACGTAACTCCCAACCAGATAGCTCACCAATATATATTTCTTAACGACAAACACCACATGCAAATGAATGGTATCAACCGCTCTCCAACAACCGAGAAAAAGTACTTTGATACACCTTTTACCATGAAAGAACATAACAAAGGACTAAATACTTTGAAAAATGTGAAAGTCACAGGTGTCGATGATATATGCTATTCTTCTTCTTTCTTCTTTTTATGTAGACATGACTCTGTCTGATTTTCAATGTGCCTCCAGTAAGTTGTCGTTCCATCGTTTTCGTGATCTTCCTACTGATCGTCTTCCTATTGGGGAACTGTCTCTTGCTGTCTTTACTACTCTATTTGTTGTCATTCGGCTTATATGATCATTCCATTCTACTCTTCTATTTCTTACGAAGTCCCTAATGTTCTCCATCTCCTCATACCATCAATTTTTCTGCTTTAATATCCGCTGCTTCGTCGTGTTTCTACCGCATATGTCATTATTAGTCTAATGACCTTTTTGTACATTCTGCCTTTCAGTTTCGAGTTTTCCATAGCTAGAAAGTGTGATACCTAGATATTTAAACTCCATCACTTGTTCTATTATCTGACCTTCTAGCTCCAATTTACATCTTAGTAAATGTGCTGTCATAACCATGCATTTTGTCTTTTTTGGAGAAATTAACACGTTAAATTTTCTGGCTTTCTGGTTATATTAAATTGGTGCAGCATACGTTGTAAATCATCTTCACTTTGAGAGACTAGTATTGCGTCGTCTACATAGCAGATTATTTTACGTTGTTTTTCTCCCATTTGGTATCCCTTTTTAGTTCTTACTTTTTTATTATTTCATCCATGATCAGGTTGAGCAATAGAGGATTCAATGAATCCTCTATTGCTCAACCATTGGAGTTCTTCTTCTACTTTTACTTTTATTGTGTTTTGTAGATATTTTCGATCGTTTTGATTATTCATAGTTATCTCTCTTGCATATGATAAGTGAATAACGTCCTTTAATTTGCCCCTGTCAAATACCTTTTTAAGATCCACGAAACATAGATACGTCGGTTTGTTGCATTCTAATGATTTCTCCCGCACTTGCCTTATTATAAATATAGCGTCGGTGCATGAACTTTCCGACCTAAAACCTTGTAGCTTTTCTGCTAGCGTTATAATTTCATTCAGTTTATTTGTTATCACTTTGGTTTAGTGTTGTGTTTAATAAATTAATTCCACTGTAATTTTCTAGGTCCGATTTGTCTCCCTTTTTGAAGAAAGGTATTGCTTGATCTCCATTATTGTGGCGTTCTGTTTTATTCTATTTTTATTCAGTATTCTATCCTCTCCTGTTGATTTTTTATTTTTGATTTCCTTAATGCTTCGTTTACTTCTTTCTTCATTATTGTCACCTTTAGCCAATAGGGATCAAAAGGTAGTCTGCCCATGTTTCCTTCTGAATGTGTTTCGTTTTTATTAGTGCGTTAATCTCTTTTCTTTGTCCTTTGATCATGCTCCATATTTCTTTTTGCCTTCCGTAGAAGTCGTGTTCCATCTGCTTTGAGAAACTCTGCCAGTGTTCCCTTTTTATTTGTCTGACTAAAGTATTCGTTTCATTTCTGATTCGTTTATAGCAATTGTATGTCTGTTGTAGCTCTGCAAATGTGATATTGCTTGGCCCGTCATTCGCCTGACGTAGTTGGTTGAATCCTATAAATAATAGAAACTAGCTTTTTCCAAAAGCCGTTGCTAGCTTCAGTTAAATCTGCTTTGGGGTGAGTCGTGTTCATCTTATAACTCAATTCGTTCTACTACAAATCTCCAAACTGGTAGAGCTGGGGTTCTATATTCAGCGACAGGATGTAGCTGATTGGAAGTGTTCATCATAATCGAGCTTTCGGTTTCTTCTGAGACCCTGAGTCACGCACCAGTGGAGTTACTATCCTTTCAGGTTTCGAACTCCTCTAAGACTGCACACCCTTGCAGCTTCCTGGGAGCTTAGGTTTTAGAAGTAGCGTAGTTCCCAAACTTTCAGAGTTAAGTAAGTATTTTTCCCACTCATCCAGCTAATTCTCCTACCATCAATCGAGATGTACATATGACAATTTGGCATCGTGGCAAAAAGCTGGATGCTACTCCTGTTCAATAACTGCCGAATGACATTTCAAATATTAAAACTGTATAGTAAAGCAAAAGTCATAGCTACATGAAAACCTGAAAAAAGGCCCAGAAACGCCAAAGAGTTACCATGCTATATCGCATCTCTGCCACCTATATAAGCGGGTGAAAGACTTATCCTACATCGCATAGAAAAAGCGGTAAACTTGGGAGGAACTGCATCAGCCAAATTCTAGGAACACATCGAAAACGGAATTGAAAAAAAAGATAATAGGTCTAGCCCTCGTCGATTTAAGTCGCTTCGTACGACACCGTGAACCACAGAAACCTGCTGGTTCACGGGTATACGCCACTTTTAAAGACTATCAACTTGCCAAAATAGTGGAATTGCTCAAAACGGAAATCCTCAATTAATGAATCAATTTGGATGGGATAATTCTCGCTTTAGGTGCAAAGGTTCAACTTTTTTTATTTTACTGGAAAATTTTAATTACAATATTTCAAATAATTTAATGAAATTACAAGGATTAATTTATAATTAAGTAACAACTATAAACAAAAACAAAAAAATATATATCAAAACACGTTCATTCTAACATCACTTCTTGAAATTAATTTGTCACTTCTATTCCTTATAGGAATTGCACGCCGTCTTGTAAATTGTGTGGTGCTTCTATATCGGTAGCTTTGTGCATTCATAATGTAGAAAGTTTATCCGTCTTAATTGACAATTTATTTATTAGATCAATTACTTTTAGCGCCAGGGATTAAAATGTATTACATAATCGATTTTATCGGCTAGTTTACGGTGTTGTGCAAACAAAATTTCAGAATGGTGTAATTACTAAAATGTATTTACATGTGCTTATTGGAAATATTTCCCACGAATTGAAATTTATTGTCCAAAGTTAATTAAGCTGTGCATTTCTAAATAACATAAGATAACATAACATAACAATATCTTTATTTTTAGAAAATAATATACATTCCGTGAACATAAAATTATTTAAAAAAAACAGTGTCACAAACGAAAATATTGTTTACTTATTCCTAACCGTTACATATACAAATAGTCCTCCACAGAATATGGCTCAAGAGCTACCAGTAATTTAAATATTTGATGTTTATACAAACTTAATCTTTCCTCCCTTTTAATAGGTTCAGGCAGTTTATTAAACAATTTGATGCAGCAATAAAGAGCGTTTTTTTCGGTTATACCGTTGTTATACTTAACCTGTGTATTGGAATTTTTTAATTATATAACCTGGTATTTACTATACTATTGGGCTCAAAGTTCCTAAAGAGTATTTTATTCTTATATAGAAACAGTAAGCATTCTTACTGTTAAAAAACATAAAATGCCCTCTACATGATTCCCTACTTTTTAAGTCAAACATAACTCTGATTATTTTTTTCTGAACCAGAAATACATTATTTATGTCCCTACTGTGGCCAAAATTTATTAGACCATATCTAAATTTTGCTTCAAAATTAGCATGATACACTGTTTTTAATGAGTTACTATTCATGTATTTTTTTAGAACTCTAAAGCTGTAAATCACTTTACTCAAAGACATACATAACTGGTCAACATGTTTATCCCAACATAAAAAACTGTCAATATATAATCCTAAAAATTTGGTACTGCTGCTAATATTTAAAGTGTCATTATTTACAATAATACTGTTTGGCATATCTGAATGTGCATAATTTGTCTTAAACAAAAGAAGATCTGTTTTATTTTGATTTAAAACCAACCTATTCATAGAAAACCAGTCTTTAGCTTTCTGGAACTCTAAACTAGCATTAACGCTTAGAACAGACATGTCTTTACCACTGACTAAAATGTTTGTATCATCTGCATAATTTGTTATGCTGGAAGTAGCATTAGCCACTAGACCATTAAGATCATTGATATAGATCACAAACAGTAAAGGACCAATCACACTTCCTTGTGGTACTCCAATATTGATAGTGCTTTCAGATGAGATGCCTATTTCAGTGTTTTTATGTATTTTTACTAAATGTCTCCTATTTGCCAAGTAGGACTTAAAAAACCAGTTCAATGCTGGTCCACGTATACCATATTTCTCCAATTTATCAAATAATAGGTCATGCACTAAACAGTCATATGCCTTTGATAGGTCCAAAAAGAGACCCAAAGCCATATGACCAATCTCAGTACATTTCAAAATATCCCAGACAAATTGAAAAATCGCAGTCTTAGTTGATTTTCCCTGTTGATAACCATGCTGATTTACACTAATAATATGACATTTTGTTAAAAATTCTGTTATCCGCCTATACATAGTCATTTCTAAGATTTTTGAAAAGGAACATAGAAGGCTAATTGGTCTATAGTTATTAATTAATTTAGGATCACCCTTTTTGTAAACAGGTGTTACTATGGCAGTTTTCAGGCATTCAGGAAATACACCAGATTTTAGTGAATTTATTTTTAATTATTTAGTGAATATCTGTCAGGATGAAAGTAGGTAATTATTCGCTCACCTAATACAAGATTTCTATAGTTCATTGCAATATTGGTAAGAATTTAATTAAAAATTCTCAAAGGCGGATAAATCTAGCAGATAGCAAAAGCATATTTGATATTCTTACAAAAAGATAATATTTACAAGTATAAAATATGTTATGTTTTGTTTTGAAATTTTTCCCAGGATGTCCTTTCTTCCTATTGTGAGAAAAATTCAGTATAATATCAATAATGAATCAAAATCAATAATGAGTACCCAAATCATATTAAATGTATTTTTTTTTCTATTTCCTCACTTACATGTCGATCCATTATTTCCATATCTATTCAATTATAATCCTTTTCAGGTTTCTCGACAGCAGCTGTTTCCAAACTTCCTGTATATTTATAATAACTTCTTCATTTGTGGTAATCGCTGGTGTTTCTGGTTCTAGCGTCATTTGTTCTTCCTCTGCATATAGCTTCTTTAGGTAGTCAAGTCACATATCCTTTTCTATGTGTTTTGGTTCTATTAGTTCCTTTACCTCTGCTCTTTGACCTCTTATGAAGCGCCATATTTCCTTTTGCAGACCGTAAAAATCATCAGGAACTGATCACTGGGAACGCTTTTCGAAAGAAAAGTGTTCCCAGTGATCAGTTTTTATTTTTCTTATAAGTGCATGTTTCATTTCTAATTGCCTTGTAATTAAAATAAAACTCGAATACCAAAATTTTATTCAGGGCTTAAATAAAATGTATTGATGTCAGATATTTGATACAAATATTGAGAAACACCTATGTAAAAAAGCCATAAAAAAATCAAAAAATATAATTGTTAGTGCTGAAATTTTGTTAAATTTTCAAGCATTTCTTGCGACAAATTCAAAAAAATTGTCGCCACCTCAATGGGATGGTGCAATTTTTTTTTCTGTTTCATATATCACAAGCTACGAAAAAAAAAATGGTTGCAGACGTTTTGGGTCGACTTGGTCGACCTTAAAATTTTTGAAACAGATAATTTCGGCTTTAGGCAAAAAAACGTCTATAAAACTGCTCCCCTTTCAGATCTACAGAAAGGAGGCAGGTTAATTATATGACGATATTCTAAGAAACTGAAGATTTTAGCTTTATAGACTGAAACATTCAAAAATTGTCTATAAAGCTGGTATTTTTTAGCTTTATAGAAAAGAGGGACGGGGACATTGAATTTCATTAGGTTAAGTAAGATCTCTAAGAAACTACGACATTTATATATTATACAATATTACAAATATGAGTCTGCTAACTTAATTTATCATAACACATTTAAATTAATACGGACCAAGGACCATTTTGTTTGAAAAATTGTTTATAAAATTTTATATAAAGATTCAAATGTTTCAAATGCAACTAGTAAAAAGTTATTCAATAATGCCACTAGTAATAAAAAATATAACTTACAGAAACTCCAAACATCCGTGTCGTCCTTTGTCATCATTTCCAGGGACAATTACATCAGAAAAGCAGCCTCCGCCACTTGATTTACACATGTATCCAGTCATAACACATGAAGGTAAGTTGCAAAAACACCGAACGTATTCTGAAACAAAAAAAAAATAAATATACTTAAAACATTATTTTTAATTTTCACAATTTTTTTTTTGTTCTTGGCTTGGACAATTGTCATTCAGCCAGTCGAAAACTGTTTTGAGAGATGGCATTGTAAATCTGATAGGGAATTACTTATCTTCTGATTACTTTTCTTCTTATCGCTCATTATTTTTAAAATTTGATGAACTCTAATTTATGTAAATTTTTGACATTTATCCCTATTTTATTAGTTATCTATTTTTACAGTAGTTGGCGGCATGGTCGTTTGAGATCGTGAATAGTTAAGTATACGTTTTGCTGAAAAATTCGCTTCTTAGAAAAATAATTTTAAAGTATTTTTAGGTTTTTTATCTCCCCTAGCCCTAGCCCCCTAGAGGTGTTGATTAAATTCGGTGGTGCAAAAGTATAAGCACTTATGTGATTGCAGTACTTGCTAAATCTTGCATCCTTGCAATAATTATTTTGTTTTGTACATTAAAAATGGTATGAGCCACTAATTTTGCGACACCGTATAATCAGCCTGAAGATTCGTTCAAAAAATTGCGTAAAAATATAAAAATATGTACGAGAAAAAAGTGTTCAATATTGTACACACATTTTTGACAATTTCTTTATATCGACATCAATTTCTTTATATTAAGTCAGATTTTTTAAAGAAATATATCCTTCTATGATTATATTATTTTCTGTCAATTCTTCAAGAACATAATATGCCATTCAAATCACATTATTTGAATAAACTATCGTATACTCATACTAAAAGTACTTCAAAATGCTGTTCGCCATTAATATTTGTTTAAATTAAATATTAATGACATTTATTGTAATAGACATGACAATAAAGTAACTGTATCTTGTCGAAATCGAATGCCCGTTTAGGATTCCATATTAATACCTTCATATATGGTGATCAGATCACCCACGTCGTCAAAATTGTAAATATTTATTCAAATCCTAAATTAATGGCGTTAACATTCTCAATTTCTAATCACCGTAAATTTTTTAATCCTATTTCATTTCTCACATATTATCTGGCAATCCCGCCGTGAGATACGGTGAGAAAAGTATTATTTGGTTGTAGTAATTATTTATGTTTTACTCTTTAGTATTAGATATTGTTAATATATTTATTACTGTATAGACCTTATCAACGAATTGTTCTTGTTCAAATGAGATCTTTCGTTAAGTAACCCGATCTTTGATTGTTTCCAATATAGTAAAATATCTAATGTGCTTATCCCTCTATTCTAATACAGGGTGTTTCAAAAAAAAGGTAATACCGTCTCTAGGATAGGTAAAAAACTAAAAATTAATTGGGGTTGGTTAGTAAAAATTTTTTGTAACGCCATCAAAAAAAGGGCGTTGAAGACAAAAAATGTAACAGATTTTTTACGATTTTGTCGAAACTACTGGTAACATTGTAATGAAATTTTACACGAATATGTTTAAAGGAACTTAAATATCATACAATTTAACAACAAAAAGGTACTATTTGTAAAACTCGATATAGTAAACCGTTTTCGGAATATTTGGATTTGAAAATTATGAAGTAATAACCAATGCTGGTAGAAAGTAAGTTCTGTTCAGTCGAGTCGATTAGTGTTAACACTACCTAGGTATATCACAGAAGTGGATAACACCGATATTTTTTATGAAAACTTTATAGAAAATGAAACTTTTTGGTAAAATAAAATATTTACTAATACCCACATAATTTGAGGATACGCGACTGTTCCATTTACACTTAAAATCAAATGTTTGCAAAATAATAACTTTTATTTAATTTAAAATTATATATCTAGGCTACTGTTCAGTAAAATATCACAATGATCACTTTAACATTGTTGCCAATTTACTATTGTCTTACTCGCTCTCGTTCCCGTAAATTTTCCAACGAAATTACGTGCCTGTGCCTACTAGTATACACATTATCACTTGTTAAACCGGTGTCGTTGCGCCCTAACCCTATTTTACTTTATCTTTGATACCTCGCGTTTTTAACAGCTGGCAACCCTAATCTGCGACTCATGCAATTTTTTCTCATGCAACCTTTTATTATCATATTAAGAAAAAAATTAGCTTTAATTTGATATAAAAAACATGCATATAACATCATATATATTATAACCGAAATAAAATATTTGTCAAAAACTAATTACTATTAATTGAATTAAAAATATTTGCGGCCACTTTTTTATTGGTAACCTATTATAAATGTATTTTCCTAATTTTAAATGTATGTAAAATGTGAGTTTGATTAGATTATAACTACGTTATGAACGTAGAGATCCTGCAGTGGGATGTGGTACTATTTATTACGTTGTTCTTTTCTTTTATTGCTTTATTTACTTGCTATAAATTTTCGTTAGAAACATCACCATGTACTTCTATTTTAAATTTTTCTATTTGAATCTTGTATAAATTTTTTTATATAAATTATAATCTGATTTTCGGCGAAAAATAATTTGTAAAGAACAGTTTCAATACTTTCATATCCCATATTTGTCTATTGCAGTCTCGTTCTCGGCAATTCTCTTAATGTTTCCACTTCTGATACTTTCTATTATATCTCCGTCTCTGTTAGACATTCAACTATTAGCTCCTCCTCTGTCCTTTATCCTTCGGACGAATGTGGGTATGTTATGGTATTGGACGTGTGGTTATGGAGAGAAAGAAAGAGAGAGAGAAAGAGGGAGAGAGAGATCGGTAATGCTCTTTATTTGGTCTGTCCATCTCGATCTTCCTCGAATTCTTTTACCAACAACAAAAGAGGAACAAGGAATCCATGGAAAGAACCAGTTGATAATAAACCTGCAGAAGTTAAAAAACACTAAACGGATCGCAAACGGAAAAAAAATGGATCGGAAAATTTTTTACGCATGATAAATAAGACGTTTGAGAAAGAGCTGAAAGAAAAAAAATTATCGATAGAATGTCACAATCACAATAATATATTACATCGATATATCAATATCAGTAAGGAAATGGAAAAAAATGAGGGACTCTCTAGGAATTTGCTCTACATCTCCCAGATTGTTCAAAATATTACTAGAGAAAACTCTGAAACCGTGGAAAACACACTGAGAAGCAAAGAAGATGAAGACAACCTCAATTTTATGATTAGAAAATTAGAACAGTAAGAGTTACCAAGATATCGAATGAGGATACAACGGAATATAACCGCATATTGGCACAGATCAAGCTCGAGGTGAATAACATACAGGCCAGCCAATGGCGTAGTGTTACTTCCGGCTTGGACTACCGACCTTAACAGCGGCACATTCTGGAAAAAAATTAAAATCCTAACTAAGCAAAAAACAGATAACCCTTCTCACGTAGTACTGAACAATCAAATAATTAACTCCAATCATCAGCCAATGCACTAAAAACTCATCTTCAGAATATATTCACCATTCCAAACAACCCCAGATTTGACCAAGCCTTCCGTGTGTACGCAGTGTAAGAGATACATAACGACAACTCGCAGTTCCTTTCGACACATAGGTATCCCATTAACATCTGCTCATGGCCTCTGTGAATCAACAAGCAATGTAGAATTTCTGCCAAATAGGCAAGTCCAATTCACCAGGTCCTGACAAAATACTCATGTGAAACAACTTGCACCGAGAGTTACACTCTAACTGACGAATATAGTCGACGCATCATTTAAACTTTGCTATTTTCCACCCTCTTGGAAATTAGCCAACACGATTTTGATTCCTAAAAATGGCAAAGCCCTGACCAACATGAAACCTTATAGGCCGATGTCTGTCCTAAATGTCATGGCTAAAGTCTTCGAGATGATCCTTAAGGAAAGACTCGTAGACTATCACAGAAAGCAATATCATTCCTTTATTTTCAATTCGGCTCTAGTCACAGACAGTTCACGTCTGCCCTCAACACACATAATTAAATAAATAAAAAAAAATCTGAAAAGAATTGTTTTAGAACCCAAGCCCTTACTCCTCTGACCACCATCTGAAGACGACCTCCTCCGCAGGAGGATAAACTCCTCTACCGCACATCACTATCTATGCCGAAATCAGTACCGCCGCCCAAAAATATACACCACGTCCTCAAGAGGTGATAAAGACACCTAAAACAGGACTCATAGACAAACCACCGAAGTGCACCCAAGTCCACAAAACCAAGATACAATGATGATGAATGAAATTTACCTAAATAAAACCAAAAATAACACTATAAGATAACTGGAGAAAGGTAAAGCAAGAAAAATTCGATTCATCGAACAGAGGAACTACTAAGAAAGATATAAATAATCGATTTGATGGAACAGGAGACCTAATGGATTTTTTACACCCATTCAATAGCTTTCGTTTTTTGTGAAAAACATACGGAATGATATGCTGATGTTTGGATTAAGGTTTTAATCGTTTTTATTACAGTTATTGGCTAAATAGGTTTGATATTATGATTCAAAAATGAAAAAGTTTTACATAATCCAACGTACATAACTTTCTGACGAATTATTCGACAACGCCGCGATAAATGTTTCTAGTAATTATATACTTTAGATGAAAATCCTCTCCCTGGAGAATGTAATAGCTCAAAATGTACAGTTATCACGCCAATTAAAACATTAATAAACCCTTCCTCATTTCTCTTCTTCAATTGCATTTAAAAATACTCAATTTAAATTCAAATGTCAAATTAAAATTAAAAAGAATGTCAACAATTCGACCTACATTATTCGTATTCCATGTGTTGCCAGTATTTAACTATTTAACGAGTTTTCTAAGACTTAATTAAGCGAAGGCCGACTTTAACGTGAAAATTTTTTCATTTCACTAAATACATCTGTAAAGCATTAATTGCATAGATTTCTGTCGACTTTGTGTAATTATTTAAACGGTTTTAAAATTAGATGCTGTCTTTATGTTGGGGAAGAAGAATAGAAGTTTTTACGACTTCCAGTTCATATTCGGAGTTCTGTTTAATCAAATCGTATGTTAACAAGAAAATAATTTTAAGATTTAGATAGGTAATTTAAAAAAAAACAGTAAATGCCTTCCAGACTATGTGCATTTTTCAAAAAGAACTTTGTGAAAAATTCGAACAAAAAATGTCTGAATTATAATAAGAAATACAAAATTATAAAAGTAATTTTTTCTCTGGAGAGGTAATGCAACTAACTGAATTAGTGTACGTCGTCCATTAACTATTATATAAGTCTTCTAGACTTCGGCAGTGAACCTTTTATTTAGACCTGGTATACCTGGTTTACCACTTTGTTTTAAGACGACATAGAACCCTACCATAGCAACATTAAGTTCTGCGGAAGCTGCCTTACTCTGCTAAAGAAGTCTGATTAGTCTGAAGGTAGATCGAGGTTGCCTTTACATTTCTATTTGTGGACTTTGAACAATCAATCATTTTTGAGTCCTCTTCTGGGCCATTTATTTTTGTCTCGTGCCTATTTTATTCCCACGAGTTTAAATGATCCGGTTCCGAGGCTGTACATTGTTTCTGTGAGGAGTATTTGCTTTTACGATTGGTAGGTTGCTTACCTTGCCAATCACCCTCCAAATTTTATCCAGATTTAACACCGGCTGTGGTAACCGCAGAGCTCCCCAATTCACCCCGTAATCACCCCAGGCAGTGTCCATGCCTGGACTGATTGCGGAGTGGAAAAAAAAGTAGAAAAAAAATATCAGGAAAGAAATGAAAGGTAGAATTTACAAAACAGTTATCAGATCAATAATGACATACGCGGCAGAAACTCAACTTGACAGGACAAAAAGGATTTTAGAAACAGCAGAGATAAAAACACATAAAAATTGATGGTAAAACACTATGGGACAGAGCTAGAAGTACAGATATACGACGTAGATGGAATGTGTAGAATATAAAGAACTGGGTAAGAAATAGAAGAGTAGAATTGAACGATCTTATAAGCAGAATGACAACAAATATAGCAGTAAAGACGGCAAGAGACGGTTCCCCGATAGGAAGACGATCAGAAGGAAGACCTCGAAGACGATGGAACGACAACTTACTGGAAACACATTGAAAAACAGACATAGTCATGTCTAAATAAAAAGAAGAAGAGTTTAAATGAAATCCTATCAGGCACGTTAGTGCGCGCATATAGCTATAGACTCACTGAGGACTTTGGCTTTTCAGAACATAAATTTGAGGTATTAGTAAATCTGGAAAATATTCTGAAGCCGGTGAAACTTGCTATCGAAATCCTTTGTCAAGATGTCAATCTTATTACAGCTGAAGTTCAAGGGAACCCCCCGTTAAGATAGGCAAAATGCCTTAACTTCCAGAATTCAATGTTTTTAATTTTTTTACGTTCTAAGTGATTAAAAGATAAAACCTCCCTCCCCACCCCTACCCGCAAAAACGTCATTTTTTTTTTTTTTCGACGGGAAAAATTTCAAAAAAAACACACGCATGGTTGAGGCTTCTATAAAACTTGTGTATTTCTTAGAGACCCAGAGGTTAAGTGTACACCTAAAAATGCTTTTTTTCCAAAAAAAAAGCGTATAAATCTTGGTTGGAGATGGCTGCGGGTATAGTTTTTTTTCTATTGTGTGTATTTAATCAAAAACTATATTTCTGATTTTTTTCACATTTTTCCGTCATGTGCGCCACCATCAAAAATCAAAAAAACTGTTGCTTTAGGGTTTTTTGGGGATTTTGTTCAGTTTATAAACCTAAACATGGATCAAATCAGGATTTTTATAGAATATATATAATTTTAAGTAACTTGGTCCTATAGGACATTCAAAAATTGGGCGAAACAAAAAAATTAATTAAAACATTAAAACAAGGGTTTGTGCGGGGTCAATCATATTCTTTTAGATCGATACAACCCGAATACTTAAGCAGATTTAGCCCGCCAACCTCATTCATTACCCCCCCCCCCAAGCGTAATTTGTTGGTTTTTTTTCTGGTGGGTTCAATCAATTTAAAAATTTCAAAGTCTTTTAGTAGATTCAAAAATCGGACAAAACACCTTCAAACCCCCAAAAACCATGTTTTTCGGGGTTTTGCGGGTTTAATTATATTTTTTGAGATTGATACAACCTGAATCGATGCGTTTGTTGAATTCATATTCAAAAAATGTATGGAAAAGAAAATCTTCAGGTTTCAAAGAAGCAAACACAAACATCGTTTATGCGAAAAACAAAGTTTTTAAAAGTGATTTGGGAGTTTTTACCGAATTTACCCAACTTTTTTACCTTTATGACCTACATATAACATGAAACGGGATCTCTGAATATGGGACATAAATCGTTTCGTGTTATCTTATAACTTTTTTGAAAATATGCCATTTAAAGATGTAGAAAGGTAAACAAGTTGGGCAAATCCAGTATAATCCCCCCTAATAACATTTGAAAACCAGGTTTTTCGCATAAACGATGGTTATATCTGCTTCTTTGAGGCCTGAAAATATTATTTATCATATATTTTTTAAATATGAATTGCAGATGTATTGAATCCAGATTGTATCGATTTGAAATAATTTGATTAGGCCCGTAAAAATCCTTTAAGCTTGAAAAAAGATGTTTAAAGTAATTTCGCCTAACTTTTGAATGTCCTAAAGGATACAGTTACTTCAAATTATATATAACCTATAAAAAATCCTTGATTTTTAGGTTATGTGAAATTTTTAAATTTCTAAATTGATTGCCTTCCGAAACAAAAAAAATCAAATCACAAGAATGACTTGCCTATCTTAATGGGGGGGGGGGGGGGTACCCTTTCTGATCATAAGATAATCAATCATTTAGCGTTAGCTTCAGAACTATATTTGTCTTTACGCCGGCGTATTGGTATTTCACAACGATTGATTTCACTTCTGATTCATCGTTCGTCTTCCAGCGAGCTTCGTAATTAGCCTTTCAAATTCATCTAAAACCAATGTCGACAAAGAAGCTGTTCAATGAAGACGCCGATTCCGATCTTACGTTACAACAGGAGTTGGAGTTGATTTTATCGTCAGTATGTAATATTTTGTCCTTCACTATCTCTAACTAATACACTTGAGTATATCACAAACAAGGAAATGATTATTTATAAATCTTGGGAGTCAATGTGGAGTATATAAAATTTACATATACATATACAAATCTATAAAAGGAATACTGTCAACTGGTGTGGAAGCAGAAGGAGCCTTTTATGCTACCTTGGCAGATGACACTTTGGATATATGTATTATGTTTTCTTCGCAAATATTTACAACTGAAGACTGACCAAAGTAACCAAAACTATATAATCTTAGTTAGTTTTTTCTACATTTAGTTAACTAAGTTGAAAGTATTAGTTTTTGTTTCAATTCTAAGTAATTGGGTTTTTGTTTTTTCTAAATTTGATTCTAGTTAACTAATCTCATGCTTGTAGTACAATTTAAAAATATAAGTGAATTTAAGTCACGTTGATTAATTCATTTATTCACAAAGTGGCACTAGTATTTTCGTATTTTTACAAAAACTAATTTCTATTTAACCATTGCCGACTTCGGGTGCCAATGCTCTTAAAATATCTACAAAATCAGGTAAACTACCTTTAAGATCTCCCGTGATTTGTGGTTCTAACTTTTATACAAAACCGTAGGTAACCACTTTACAGTTTACAAAGGATTAGCATTCAAGGAAACTCTTATAACAATGAATATGTACTTGACGAGTGGAAGCCACCCACTTTAAGATCTGTTCTTTTCTATCACTAACAATAGCATTAGACTGTGTATCCTAGACAATTAAATCCATAAAGTAAGATAATTTGTATTTTAAGTAAAGGACTTGATTACACAGGCCAATGATCTTATGTATTTTAGTGTGTCGACTCCGAAAATCATATTAAAAATGCTGTAGCACTCACCATTCTTTCACAATTTAACATTTAAAATTGCATAATTACATTTTATTTGGTTAACGAGCAGAGAAATCTAATGATACTTAGTTGGTAGCACTGTTAATGAACTGTACAACATTCTTTGTTCTTCTTCCTCTTCATTATTAGCTGTATAGTTCTGTATACCTGTATACTTCCTTTATTCTTATAAACATAACCTCACTTTTCAGTGTTTGACTGACACGCTTTTCAGTATGGTTTCACGGTTATAAAAACTGCCCAAATACATTTTGTTACATATGTGGTGATTTTGTTATTAAAAAACATCAGAGAAACATTACCGACTTTGTAAAAAAGGTGTTGTGTGTGCATATTTTGGTGAAAATTGGTGACCAAGACAAAGGTTGGGCTCCTCAAAATATATGCTATATTTGTGTTAAGGATTTAAGGAAGTGGTCAAAGAAAGAAAAAAAGCTTTAAGATTGCAGTGCCTATGGTATGGGGAGAGCAAAAAAATCATTCAAATGATTGTTATTTTTGTATTGTCGATGTTTCTGGACATAACTCCAAAAATAAGAAAGTGATTGTTTATCCTAACCTCCCGTCTGTTATCCGTCCGGTAGAGTATGGACCTAAACTGACAGTCCCTGAGCCTCCTGGACGTATTGATGACATTTTAAATACTGGTGAATCAGAATCTGATGAAAGTGTTCCAGGAAGTGATGGTGAATTTCAGTGTCCTTCAGAAAATTTAGAACCACAGTTGTTTACACAATCTGAGTTAGATGACTTAGTAAGAGATTTGGGTTTAACAAAGGAACAATCAGAATTGCTTGGCTCAAGATTAAAAGAAAAGAATTTTTTGTCGCCTGGTACATGTATTAGCAAGTACAGTACAACGAAAACAATTTTTTTGTTTAGTACGTTTTTGATCGCATGTAAATTACGGCTCGTCGGTGTGTCCGCGTCTACGGCAGTAATTAGCGTCTCGAATATTTCTTTTGCGAATTATATGCAGTGCGTGAGTGATTTTTTATTCCATATACCTACGAACATATACGTAACTTTCGCTCGTGCTCGTTTTGTTGGATTGTTTGTGATGGCTTCATCATCAACATCATCAAGTTTTACACCGGTACTGTTGCGTACAGTCAGTAAGTCTGTCTATTCACCAAGAGAGGAGACTATTGTCCTGAATGTTCACGATGCTCTGGTTTCTCAGAATCCCACAAACACTGTTCGCAACATAGTCGAAAGTTGTGCCAACATGACTGGCGTAGGAGAGTCAACTATATATAGATTCCTATCAGAAAGAAAAAAACACGGTATAGCTAACCCAAACACAAACGAACACTTAAAGAGAGGGAAAAATCCTATTGAAATTGATAAATTTGCCAAAAATGGTATTCGAAGGAAAATTCATGGATTTTTTTTCAAAAAAGAAATACCAAACCTAAACAAAATTTTACAAGAAGTTAGAGACGACCCGGATTTGCCTCATATCGGACGAACTAAATTGTGGCAAGTTTTAAAAGAATTAAATTTCCGGTGGGAGAAATCAGACCGAAAATCACTTTTGATTGACCGGGAGGAGATAATATGTTGGAGAAGAAATTATCTAAGATCCATACGAAAATTCCGGGCTGAAGGAAGGCCCATCTTCTACCAGGATGAAACGTGGGTAAACTCAGGTCATACTCTAAAAAAATTTTGGTCAGATAAAAATATATTAAGCTCCAGGCAAGCCTTCATGGAAGGTTGGTCTACTGGTATCTCCCCACCTTCTGGTAAAGGCAGTAGATTAATAATTTCTCACATTGGCAGTGAAAAAGGATTTGTTAAGCATGGTTTGTTGGAATTTCAGTCCAAAAGCACAAAAGACTATCACGAGGAGATGACAGCTGATGTTTTCGAAGAGTATTTTGAGCAGATGATTGAACACATACCACCAAATTCAATTATAGTATTAGATAATGCACCTTATCATTCACGACTAGTAGAAAGACTTCCAACAACTGCGTGGAAGAAACAGGATATTCTTGACTGGCTGCGGAATAAGTATCTGCCTTACGAAGATGGAATGGTAAAAGCAGAACTTCTAAAAATTGCCCGGCAACACAAATCTAAGTTCAAGGAATACGTAGTTGACAAAATGGAGGAAAGGCGAAACATTACAGTCCTTAGACTTCCACCCTACCACTGCGAAATAAATCCAATTGAACTCATTTGGGCACAAATGAAAAGTTATGTGGCTAGAAAAAATACGTTATATAAAAGTCAAGCTGTACGTGAATTGTTATACGAGGACAGCATATTACAGAACAAAACTGGAAAGATGCAGTAAGGCATGTAATAGAAGAAAAAAAAAATGAAAAATGAATGAATGAAAAAACAGAAAATGAATTTGAATAGTTTTCTAATCGTAATTATATAAGGTAAGTAATAATAGTTGTAATCGTAAGGTATTAAAGGGGAAAGGCGCAAAATGTCGCCTGTCAAAATGTTCAATGTGTTTTAAATGTATTCATTTTTTTTTTTAAATCCTGAGAAAACTAAACAGCATTTTTGAAAAATTTAAAGGCAGAATGAAATATTTTTTAGAATAAATAAAAAGTTTCTTTTGCATGCAATATTTTCAATTAAAAATTATACTATATTTTCTCTTTTATTTTCACCCCTGTTACATAACATATTAAAATAAACATTGTAGAAGTTTTCAGGGACTTTCTGCCCTGAGTAATAATGTAATCTTTTATTCTGCGTTTAAATTTTTTAAAAATATTTATTAGTTTTCTCCGGATTCGAAAATAATGGATACATTTAAAACACATTGGAAATTTTGCCAGGCGACATTTGGCGCCTTTTTCCTTAATTAAATAAATGTATCTTTTACAAATGGCAAGAAACTTTTTATTTTTGAATAAAATAAATAAGTTTTATTAAAAAATACAATTTACATAAGTACAATTTAAAAAATATATTTATTTAGTTCAAATAAATGTTTCAATCATATACTCTACGACACTGGTCGTTCATCTCTAACCATTCAAAATACCCCCGTAATAGGATTATAAGGTATTGTATTCCTTCAGATATAAGGTGGGTTAGTAGCTATCAACAAATTGTGAACCGACCGTATAATATTACAAGATAAGAATTAGATAAAAGGTATTATTGTAATAATGTATCATTTGAATGTATTTTTTCGGTATTTTGTCTTTTTCAAATTATTACAATAAATTAACTTAATTCAGTGTCATATTGTAGGAAAATTGTGGGTGATACGTAAAATCTAATCTTTTTTTATCGCCAAAAAATACAGAGGATTCACATACATTTGTAAGAAAAGTTTTATAAATCTTTTTTTTGTTGGCCTGTGTTCATTGTAAGAAAATTGTTGCGGTAAATATCATTGAATATCTGAAAATCTGACAAAAATATTAATACGTTTATTATATAAATGAAGAGATTACACAGAACTTGAAAAAAGAATATTAGTAAGGAAGTTAGTACACTAAGGTAAATGGTTCAATTAATCTTCAGATTGTGCACGTTTTTATTCTATTACCTAGCATAACGGGAAGTTATTTTTAAGTGCATATAATAAAAATTCCGCTTCACAGAATCTTGACAATAACAGCATGATACACAATTATGATTCAAGGTTAACGACCCTCTGCATCCCATTCTATAGTAAGTACAAGGAGATCCAAACAAATCATTCTCTTTATCCAATACTATTTACGCAAAATACACTGACGATCATACAATTAGAGCCACCCCGTAATTTAAAAATATTTTAGAAATTTTAATATTTTTCGCATTTTTTTTCAGTTGCAACATGACGTTATTTATGTAACATAAGCTTAATTATTGAATGTTTCTGTTGCTCTGTTGCAACAGAAAAAAGTTTCTGTTGCTCAAAGTTTATTGAAAAGGAGCAATTTTACATTGATATGCTAAGTAATGAAAATAAATAATTTTCTGATTTAAAGATGGATAAGATAGGTCGACCTAGAACAGGGGTGATCAGAGAAGGATGGAATAAAAAATGAGATAAATGGAAAAGGTTTAACGACAGAAGGCTGTAAAATCTAAAGTATCCTTAAATATAAATAAAGTTACTGATAACAAATAACAGTAATGCACATACATACAGTGCGTAAAAGCCAAATGGAATAAATTTATTATTTAGGTTACTGTACATATTTATAAAAAATCCCGAAACACGTCAAATTTAAATTATAACTTGACATTCTTTAACGTGAAAATGCAACCCCTACCTTCAACCCCCTTAGAATGACAGGTACAACCCCAAATTTTTAAAATAGGAAGTATAGGCTTGTGATATATCGTTTGAAAGGTCTTTTCATTCTCCATTCAAAAATGTTGTCGCTTTCAAGTTGATTAAGATTAATTAAGATAAAATAAATTAAAATCATGTGGTTACCGAAATTCGCTAAAATATACTCAAAACTTATTTCCCGCTTAGGTCTTGATAATGAGAAAGTGAACAAAAACCATAGCAATGTGGTTTTTAGATGGTAACCATTAAAAAACTTTAAAGAATTTCCGTGGCAACGTTATTTTAACACGCATTAGTAAATTGTTTTATTTAAGTTGTCAGTATTTTAATTTAAGTAAAAAGTTCGTTCAATTCAATTCTGAAAAATGGTTAGATTAACGGAAATGCATAAAATAACAGTTTTACAAATGATTGGTTACGGAGATAACACCCGAACACAACAGGAAGTAACTCGCCTATTTCATGAGAAATTTCCTAATTTACCGCCTATATCCCAAGGAACAATAAGTAAAATAGAGAAGCAGTTTCGCGAGTTTGGTCATGTAAGGCAGATAAAAAAAGCAGCTGCCAATGCACTGAGTGATGAACTCAAATTAGATGTGTTGCTTGAGTTTCAGGAAAATCCACATACATCGAGTAGACAGGCATCCACTACATTCAATGCTAGCCATACATCGATAGTAAACATATTAAAAAAAAATAAATTGCATCCCTATAAGATGATACCTACTCAGGAGCTCATGGAAGACGATATTGATAGGAGAACTTTTTTTTGTGAGCAAATGATGGACATGTTGGATAACAATATTATCCAATTAGAAGACGTTATGTTTTCTGATGAGTGTACTTTTTCACTTAACGGTCATGCTAATCGGCAAAATTGCCGCTACTGGGCCACGGAAAATCCTCACTGGATGAGAGAAGAACACACTCAATACCCTCAAAAGGTTAATGTTTGGGCAAGGATTGTAGGAAACAATATCATTGGTCCCTTTTTCATTGAGGGCAACTTGAATGGCAACAATTATTTGGCACTACTTCAAAATGATGTCATTCCAACGTTGGCAAATTTATATCATGATCCAGGAAACCCTCAAGTTCCAGCGAATACGATATGGTTTCATCAGGATGGAGCACCACCACATTACCAACTTAATGTCCGGCAGTACCTCGATACAATATTTCCCAATCGGTGGATAGGAAGTCGAGGATCAATTGAATGGCCAGCGCGATCACCTGATCGTACATTATTAGATTTCTTTTTATGGGGATATGTAAAGAGCCATGTGTACAAAACTAAACCTTCTGATTTAAATGACTTAAAAGAACGAATAACGCTTGCGATTAGGTCGATCACGCCTGTTATGTTAAATAATGTTAGAAGACAGTTTTATTTGAGATTAGGATGTTGCCAACACGTTCGCGGTGAACATTTTGAACATCTACTTCATTAACATTCATAGTTCTTTTTCGTGTTCTACATTTTATTACGTTTTGCATTACATTTTAGTTTTTGATTGTATTGTAGCGAATTTCGGTAACCACATGATTTTTATTTATTTTATCTTAATTAATCTTAATAAACTTGAAAGCGACAACATTTTTGAATGGAGAATGAAAAGACCTTTCAAACGATATATCACAAGCCTATACTTCCTATTTTAAAAATTGGGGGTTGTACCTGTCATTCTAAGGGGGTTGAAGGTAGGGGTTGCATTTTCACGTTAAAGAATGTCAAGTTATAATTTAAATTTGATGTGTTTCGGGATTTTTTATAAATATGTACAGTAACCTAAATAATGAATTTATTCCATTTGGCTTTTACACACTGTATATACCCCGTATATCTACCAACAACAATGTTGCCCAATCAACAATTTTTATGGCCAAAATCGCAGGACAAACATAAATATTTGATAACTTAATTTCTTATCGCTCGAGCGCTTTGATCAGGAATTAAACAATGCAGAGTACCCTATCATGTCTCATTTTCAATGATTTACATTCGGGCGCCTATTAATAAAAGGAAACAACCAATTTCCTAAATAAACAGACAACGCAGATCGTTTAAATATTTATAAACTTAAAAATAATTTAATCTATGAATACGCTATGTTATGTATTTTATAGTACAGTACGCTGCCGTTTGAATTTTTACAGCAATATTTGATCGCACAGAATAGCTAACTTTACGTAAAATCTAGTTTTCAGATTTTACCTTGAAAATACGAGGGCATCAAGTTTTTTTTAACTTTTCCCGGTAACTATTTGTTGTAATTTTTATAAAAAATATTTGGAGTGATTTTACGTGGGGTAAATCTTGTCCTAACCCCATTCCTACTCAATATCTACCGTATCCTACCAATTTCCCAAACCAAAGGGCCCTTAATCCCCAGATTATAGGAGGCTACTAACAATGACGAACACTGCATGTTTTTTTGTATAACACTTGTACGGTGTTTGTATGCTGATATCAGGTGATGACCTATTTTCTGACCTAACTTAATAAACAGCAAATACTTAAATCTAAGGGCTTACCCTACCGCTTATTACTCAAGAATTTTGCTGATGTTGCATATGGAACTTAGGTATCATTTATTCTAACTGGGAAATTTTCTATTTTTTTATTTGTAAACTTAATGTGTGCAGATTTAGTCTCATTTAATTTTATTCGCCATTTTCTGGTCCAGGTATGTATTGAATTTACTGATTGTTGCAACTTATCAGTCGCTTCTTCACTAGTGTCTCCTATCGCTAGTATGCCTGTATCATCCGCGAATGTGGCAATAGTGTTATGTTCTATAGTGTATTTTTATGTATGAGAGAGTAATAAAACAATAAATTATGTATGCAAATCCCTAAACTGTTGATACGGGTGACTCAATGAAAAACAGATATTTGTCAACAAGTTTACAGAAGTATATAGGAAAACAATTTTAAATTGAGTATGACCACCAGGTATAAAGGTTGGAGCAGAATAGAATACAATAGTTGTGAGGGTTACTAATCCTTAAATAAGGTTGCCAGTGTCGGAGTGATGAAGGTTAACAGGTACTAATGAATTTGCAAGAAATGTAAGATGTTTATTTTATTGGTTATATATAACCAATAAAAGTTTAATAAGTACCTACCTATTTGCAAAATAAAGTTTAATTCTTTAGATAAAATAAAACGTTTTATTTTATCTATTTGCAAAATAAAGTTTAATTCTTTGCCTATTTGCAAAATAAAGTTTAATTCTTTAGATAAAATAAAACGTTTTATTTTATCTGAAATGAGTGCATTCCACGAAGTAAGGGTTTCAACAATCAAACATTTAATTCTTTAATTCCAGGAATCTACGACAGTAATTGACTAGATAATTACCTTCTAAACTTATTCCACAGAAAATGTGATAGTGGGTTTTTCCATTTTGTATATAGGAAGGTCCAAGTGGCGTATTCAAAATTCTTAACAGTTCACTAAAAGTAGGTACTTCAGTTGCAAGGTGCAGTTTATTGTGTATACTAGTGTTATGGAAAATTTGGAAGTGCCGTGTAAACGCCGAAAAATTGGTCCTCTAACAGTTAATGAAAAAACATTAATATTTAATTGTTTTAAATCATTTACAGACAAACGTTTATGTGAAAGTGTTGATGAGACCGTTGAGTTAGTTAGCAGTACACTTGGTGTTGGGAAATCTACGATTTACAGAGTTATTAAAGAAGAGAAATGTGGTAGTTTTCAAATGCCACGTAATGCTCCAGGGAAACCAAAATTTCAAATAGAATATCATTTTAAAGAAGGACTTCGACGGAAAGTGCATGAATTCTTCTTTAGACAAGAATTTCCAACATTGGATAAAGTTCTTGTCTCAGTTCGAGATGATAAGGATTACCCAGAAATGAGTCGAAGTACGTTATGGAAACTTTTAAAAGAAACAGGCTTCCGCTGGAAAAAGAATCCCAGAAGTCTATTTTATTAGAAAGAAGCGATATTGTCATATGGAGAAGACATTTTCTAAGAACCATAAAGGAAATGAGAAACCAAAAAAGAAAAATATTTTATCTTGATGAAACATGGATCAACGAGGGTCATACACCAAATAAATTTTGGCAGGATGAAACTGTTACAAGTCAAAGGCACGCTTTTGTAAATAACTTATCTACTGGTTTAAACCCACCATCAAGAAAGGGACGCAGGCTGATAATAGTACACATTGGCAGTTCAGACGGTTTTGTTGAAGGTGGTTTATTAACTTTTGAATCAACTCGTACCGGTGACTACCATGAAGACATGAACGCTGATGTCTTTCAAGAATGGTTCGAACAAATGATAGATCTTCTTCCTAAGAACTGTGTAATAGTAATGGATAATGCAAGTTATCACTCCAGACTTATAGAAGGACTGCCCACAACTAAGTGGTTAAAAAAAGACTTGCAGAATTGGCTGAGTTCAAAAAATATTACGTACCATCCCGGATCTATAAGAAAGGAACTTTATTCGTTGTGTGCCCTTCATAAAGAAAAATTTAAAAAATACGAAATTGATGAAATTGCCAAAAATCGTGGAATGACAGTACTTAGATCCCCACCATATCATTGTGAATTAAACCCGATTGAACTGGTATGGGCACAGATAAAGAGTGAAGTTTCAAGAAAAAATACCACTTTTAAAATTCATGTTGTTAAACAGTTGTTTTTGGAGGCCGTAAATAATGTAAAACCTGAAAACTGGGAAAAGGCAGTAAATCACAATATTAAAGAAGAGGAAAAAATGTGGAAGCTGGACAATATTACTGATAAAATGATCGAGCCAGTTATTATAAATCTTGGTTCTGAAAGTTCATCTTCTGAATCTGATTTGGATTTGTAACAAGTAGCTGTAAGTTTTATATTAATATTTTTATTCATCTATTTAACATACCTTAGACGGTTTTAAAAACTCTTTTTCTCTTTTGTAATTTTTAAAAATTAAAAAAAATGTGAATTTTTTAAAACCCTTTTTAATGTAGGCCATTCAGTTCTAATATAGTGTGTGATAAAAGAGGTCACTTTTGTTTACATACACACAACACTTTATAACACTGAAATAATTCATTTATTTTTTACAATTATTCAAAGTAATTTTTCAATTAATCTTGAGCACGCCCATGGAGTGGTCGGAGCTACCAGTTAAAATTATGCTAATTACTCTCTCGTTCATAAAAATAAACTATAGCTCTGGAATGTCACACGTATACAATAGATACAGAACCGGACCTAATACACTCCCTTGTGGCACGTCAGCTTTGATCTCCCTTAAATCGGTGTACACTTCTTGTTTTACTCTGAAATATCTATTCTAATGATTCTAATATTTCTGAATACTGTTTATATACGCATGAACGTTCTTTATCAAACGTGCCTCCCTCATGCCAGACTTTATCAAACACCTGTGCTACGTACAAGAAGATTGTAGAGCAGACTTTCTTTTCTTCTAATGTTTTTTTCTATTATATTCGTTATTCTGTGAACTTGATCTATAGTGGAATGTTTATTTCTGAAACCAAATTGATGATATAGTAGATTTTTTCTTTCTATTATTGGTTTTAATCTTTTCAATAGAAGTTCAAATAGTTTTGACATCACCGGAAGGAGTGACCGAATCTTTCTTAGGATTTATATTCCCTTTTACCTCTGTTGATATTTCTCTAAATGATGTCATCGTTATTCTTTATTCGGTTTGGAATGGTCCTCCCCATCTCAGTTCTTCACCATAATTGTCGTTAGATTTGTACGTGCTTTCTAAATGATCTGCAAATCGTTCTGCTTTCTGTTCGTTATTTCTAGCCCATTTAGCAATTTTTTTTGTTCTGGCTAATTGGCTTAGTTCCAGTGCCATAAAACAAAACACACACACACACACACAATTTTAAAATCAGATTCATCCTGTAATTCAATACATTTCTGTTGTTATGGGATGAAATTACTTAATGAAACGCCACTGACAGAGAGCAAAGAATTAAGGATTCGGATAATTTGTGCTGACCTTTTGCTGAATTTTATTTTGCTAAAACACATCGTGAATACTTTTGCTATTATAGCTGGCTCACTGTAAAAGGCTTCATATTATTAAAATGCACAGAAAACTGTTAAAATGTTGTGAACCCAAATTTTGATTTTATTTTTAATAAACGACATATACCATGTACAATTAGTATTAGTAGATTCTGTTATATTTTCGCGTCACCTTCCGCAATTTCTTGTTGTACTATGGATATCTTCATCTAATAGTTCTCAATGAATTCCATCAATATATTGTAAAAAAAAACTCTAGTTTTCCTGGTCGGGTTGTACATTTCAGTCACCTTCATTTTTTTTTATATTTTAAGCGAAGCCTTATACTTTTAAAGATAAAGGTTTTAATAACAGAATAATGAAAAACAGTTTTATTACAAAGACAAAACCGTATTAAAAATGCCTGGTTAGATGCTTTATTCACTGTATTATAAGATCTTCAGAGGCGGTGTTGGAAATAATTTGCATCACAATATGCATAGTAAATGACCTTAAAGGTGAGATTATTGTGCTTTCACTGTTGGTTCATGACATATTGAAATAGAAAAAATAAGTTAGGACGGTTTCAAAGCGTGTATTGGTGAACAGGAAAGAGAATGAATCAAACATTCAGAATAAGAAACAAACATTAGTATTTGAAAGATCAATGTTGGATATTTATACATATATCAACTAAGGTTAAGAAGTTAAAAAGCTGTCTTTATCATAGATAAGAAATACAGTTCTATATTGAGAAAGATATGCTGATTGATATTCCCCCAAAGAAGAGAGTGATAATAAGAGGTGATTTTAATGCACATGTGAGCCAATCCAAAAAAGGATATGAAGCAATACATGCTAGACTAGCCTTTGGAACTAGAAAAAACTGGACAAAATCACTCCCAAAGAAATTATTCGATGATAAAAAAAATATGCGTAATTTCACCCAACAACATAAGTTACTTTTGCTGAGTATCGAAGTAAAAAAGAGAAACTAAACCACAATATCGAAGTAGACCACAAAAAATCAAGTAATGGATGTAAAGATGAGGACGCGGAGGGTAGTATTAATGGAATGGAACCACTGTTAGACATTGTATTTACCAGATCTTCTATACAACACAGAGGCCTTTTCTTTAACAAAATCATCCATAAAAAATTAATAGTAGCATAAACTATCTATATATCTCTCAAGAGTAGTACTGAGAGAAAGAAAAAGAAAGTAACATAACCAAAGAAAGACAAACATAGAAGACCTCATACCTATACTTGACGTTAATGATCACGAGAACAAAGTAGACCTACCAGATATGGCAAGAGTAATTATCGAGTGCTGCAATGATGAACTAACTTGAAAAACAACTTTTTGTTATGAATTTTTTGGATAATTCTGAACAAAATAGATCTCTTGTACAGTTTTTCTGTAAACTTGATCGTTTTCGAGTTATAAATAATTTAAAACTGAGAAAAATGCAAAATTACAATTTTCAAGGCTCAAAAACACAAATAAGAAACATTTTTTTTGAATTGACCAAGGACCTAAACTTAAGTTCAAACATTGTTCTATCATTTCCCGATAAGTATTTTGGGCCTATTTCGTTTTAAAATATTGTTTTTTAATTGTTAATGAAGCGCTTATGACAGGACGCGCGTTCGAAATTCGGCATGTATAAAAGAGAGAAACAAGATCTATAGCACAAATTTTTGCTAGTTTAAATTCTCATTGTACAAATGAGCACCCGCAGTGCCAGACACGCTTCATTATCAATTAAAAACAATGGTTTAAGAGTTATTTATGCACCAAGGGTGTTATTAAGATAATTACGCCCGGAGAGCGACATAATCCAGCCAAAGGGCCTCTGGACCGAGGGATGGATGTTGCTCGATGGCATAATCATCCCGTAACACCAGTGGTACAGTTTAAAAAAGTAATACAACGCTAGTATAGAATCTTCGCTTGAATAAAACCAACTACTACGAATAAAATAGTATTACATGCTATCCATAGAAAAGTCAATCATAAAAGATGCTACAGTGATCAACCATTTTATAATCGGTAATGATAAAATCATCATAAATGGAGTTACAACTCTCGGTGAGTATTTACCTCGTTTACTATTGCCTTCCATATTTGTCAATTCTGTACAACGATTTCCCTTTTTGTCCAGATTCTCTCTGACTGCATCTTTTCCCCTTTTTAGGCCGTCCTACAGATCTTTCGTCTGGTCTTTCCCAAACCACAGTTTTTATAAGGCGATTGTCATTACGGCATTTGCATTCATTACATTACATTACGTACAGCAGAAAAGCTTTGAATTCGTGAGATGCTTTTCGCTAACACATTTCGCGGCAGAGAGTTACGATCATTGCCCGGGCCTTTGATAAAGTCTGCGGCAGTTGCAGTCAAAAACTTCGTGAAAAAATTCTTTGATAATACTGATTATGTTCAGCATATATTCTAAATTTAAAAATTCTTTTAGAACTGTTGACTCCTTTTACTGCAGCCATCGATTCGCCCCTGTTAAAATAGGTTTTAATTCGGTAGCAGTCTAAAAATAGTCTTAATGTGTCAAAACAGGCGCCTATAACTATTTAAAAATTATCCCCAGTCTAGTCTAAAGCTCATTAAAATCGTTTTGACTATGTAGTTACGTCTAAAATTACTTTTACTCTCGGACGTGTTAAAATATTGTATTACGCGAAAAAAAAAAACACGAAATCTTTAGGTAATTAAATAAGAATCAGATTTGAGATATTCCGGATATTTTTTATTGTGAGGTTTGGATTTTGTATAGCATTGCATTATATTTGATATAAGAAACAAAATTGGAACTATTTTTAGCACTATAAAGTGTCAATACAAATATTAATGAATTGATGGACTTTTGTTTGAATATCGGGTAAATAGAGATTTGAATACATATAAAGTGTAATTTCAATTGTAAAATGGATCTAAGCGATTTCATACAAAGGCTGCTATCTATTGGACTTTGAAAACAGATTACAAATAAAAGTATAGAAATGTTCAGTTTAAAATGGATCCAAGTGGAGTTGGTTCCCTTTTATTCTAACTTAAATTCAGTATAGGTACTTCGATTAAGAACTGTATATCATCAACACAGCAAACGTAAGAGTCAACAACATATACCCGATAATTTGAAACTAAAAAACGGTGTTCGTCAAGGATGTATTATCTCTCGCACGTTATTCAATATATACAGCGAACACATCATGCGCATTGTATTCGACGGATGGCAAGGAGGAATATCAGTTGGAGGCCGAAAAATCAGCAATCTCCGCTATGCTGACGACACTTTAATACTAGCATCATCAACAAATGACCTTGAATACATCATGAACAGACTAGATACTATTAGTCGTGAATATGGACTTAAAATTAATGTACAAGGTAATGATAATTAGATCGAATCTGATCGATAATCAGCCGGAAATACGAAACGCGGGGTTTGAAGTGGTAAGCCGTTTCAATTACTTAGGTTCTGTTATCACAAACAATGGTGGATGCGAAGAGAAGATACGTCGACGCCTTACAATGGCCAGATCAGCAACGGTCAAACTTACTAAAATCTGGAAAGATACGGACATAAAGACCCGTTTACACGGGTAGAGTAATGATGCAAGTACTTGGTAGAGTAGAGTAACTCTACCCGTAAACACGCTCAGCGCAGTAGAGTAGCAAGTAGAGTGCATAGTACGTGGTAGAGTAGAGTGACTAGCAACATGTGGCAAAGTAACTCTACTCTACTACCACCACCACCGCCAACATATCCACTCGCCTGCGTACTCTACCCATGGAACGCGGTCAATTCTGGTAGAGTAGAGTAGGTAGGAGAGTGCATAGGGACGCTGTCATTCCGTCTGGAGTTGTGTTTTGTGTAAATGATGTTCACGGAAGATGAACTTCATTTCACTTTCCCTTTAAAACTTGTAGAGATATATGGCGAATACCAGTGTTTATGGAATTTAGGTAGTGTACACTACAGAAATAAAAGTATGAGGCAAGCTGCAGAGGATGAAATCGTCGAAAGAATGGCAAAAGGGGGCTTTGGAGTAAACGAGCTCAAGCAAAAAATTAAGAATATAAGGTGCACTTATAATCAAGAGTGTTTAAAAATTCAAAAATCAAAAAAATGGGGTTCAGGTTCAGCCGATGTATACGTTCCGAACGTGAAATGGTTCACTCCTATGAAAGCAATCATGAAAGGTGCAAAAAGAAACAAGAAAACTGAAGGCTCACGGGCAAGTTACAGGTTTTTATTACTTGTTAATAAAAAATACAATAAGAAATAAAAAATGTATTCTTATCAAGATAAAAAAACTGAGGCCCCGTGTGTATTCCTTCTTTTAAGCCACTTTCTCATCCACTCTTCTCTTACAAATGCATTTGCAACAGTAGCTAAACATTTTGAATCAATTTTCTTTTTCTTGAATTCATTTTGTACTAAACAAACACCTACTCCACAGTATACTAGCATAAGTACTATACTTGTAACTCTCCTCGTGTGAACGGTATCAAGCCATTTTTGGTAGAGTAGCGAGTAGAGTCGACTCTACTCGCTACTCTACTCTCCTCACACTCTACTCGTGTAAACAAGTCTTAACCAAGAACACGAAACTGCGCCTAGTACGAACGCTTATCTTTCCTATTGCTATCTACGCGTCAGAAACTTGAACCATTTAAAAGTACGACTCACGACGTATAATGGCCTTTGAAATGTGGGTATATCGTAGAATGATGCGCATACCCTGGACAGCACATCGCACAAATGTCTCAATATTGACAGAACTCGACATCAATACTAGGCTTACCACAATCATCAACCAAAATATATTGAGGTACTTTGGACACATTACCAGACGAATGGAAGGCATGGAGAGGTTGGTGGTTGAAGGCAAGGTAGATGGTAAAAGAACTCGTGGAAGATCGCCACTCCGATGGTCAGACCAAATAAAGTGCGCTACCGGTTACTCTTTGTCTGAGGCAGCACACCGCGCCCAGGAGAGAGAAGAATGGATAGCAACCATTCGTCAAATACTATAACGTCACCACATCCTTACGAAGGATAAAGGATAGAGGAGGACTTCGATTTATATGAAGTAACGTATATTATCGCCTTCGATATTGTTTGGTTAAATTGTGTGTAAAACGGTGGAAATAGTTAAAAAAAGCATTAATATAAAACGAATTACAGCAGTGACAGTGAAGGTAACTAGGTTTTTATTTACTTAGTTTTAACACGCTAGTTCTATTAGGATTGGGCTATGTTATTTTCTTAAAATTAAATTTATTGTACATTTTTCATTGCGATTGTGGTTTACGGCTGTATCGTGCGTCTTTTCACGATATATAAACAAAATTCAATTTTTTTTACTTTTTGTTATATAATCTAAATATCCTAGTAGTATTACTTTTAAACCGATTTGTTCAGTTTTGTATCTAAATGTAATCAGTATGTTTTTGTTTATAGAAAACGTCGAACAGTTTGAAATAGATGAAGAAAGTGACATCATCATCGGAAGAATTCTTATCGTCAAAAAATGTAAACGTAAAAAAAATACGTAAAAAGAAAAGAAATGAAAACCGATGGAAAATGAACGAAAGAAAAAAGTTACGTAATACTGGAATGGCATGTGGGCTATAAAGGGAAAAAACATGCTACAAGCTCTGTCCAGAAGTACAATTATAACTGCAGGTACAAATGCAATGAAAACATCTCGAAAAAAAAACGAGTTCAGTTGTTCAAAAGCTTTTACAAACTGGCATCTTATGATGCCAGTCTTGCCATATTTATATATTATG
This sequence comes from Diabrotica undecimpunctata, assembly GCF_040954645.1. Lineage (NCBI taxonomy): Eukaryota > Metazoa > Arthropoda > Insecta > Coleoptera > Chrysomelidae > Diabrotica > Diabrotica undecimpunctata. Next base: position 134,256,564 of record NC_092808.1, read on the forward strand.
ATTATACAGAGATAATTCTTTTAAATAAGCGAGTTGGCAAGTTATTCTTTCTTCGAACATTAAACGTAATTAATCAAAGATTTAGAACAGAACTGTTTGTGAGAAAACATAAATCATACAGGAAAGGAACACGGCTTAAATATTAACATTATCAAGACTAAACTTGGCACATGTTCCCATAGAGACGATCAATAAATTTAAAGAGTTGGGAAATTTAAATATTGTGATTCCTGCTGTCGGAATTTATCCATGGTTACTCTTACAATAATTTTTGTTTCTACAAGCGTCTCCCTCTTTTGACTATGTCATAAATACATAAAACAAATCACGGAATCATGAGGAGTCCAAGATGTCTTCCAAAAACGATGGTCTTGTGAATGTTTTGAAAAGTAGGTTTTGCAAATAAGCTTAATGAATGGTGAAGCAGAATAATAGACTCTACAAAAGAAAGAGTGAGCGTTTACAGAAATGTGGTAAGATAAATCGATGGTGATGAATGAGTAGAGTAGAGTATTTATACATAACATATACAAATATTGTTTGTAGCAAGTCAAAAAGAACATACATAGTATTAAAAAAGAAATATAAAATATTGTTTGTAGCAAGTCAAAAAGAACATACATAGTATTAAAAAAGAAATATAAAACGTAACTTAAATAATATATACAAACAAGAACACATATTAAACAGAAAAACAATTATGTCAAAGTTACGGTAAGCAGTTCAGTGGATGTTCTGCAATGAGTCATATCTTCTTCTGAGCAGTAAAAACAATGTTTCGGAAGATATTTTTTATGACTGTATCGAAACTATTACAGCTTAGCTGTTTTATACTTTTTGGTAAAATATTGTAATAGTTTTTTCTGAAAGACTTAATCTACAGCGATTTGTTCGTAGGTAGTGACAGTTTCGCGTATTGTGAACATGGACATCAGACTGCTTTATTAAATGGGCACGATTTCTGTGAATTTCAGTTAGAACTTGAAATATCAACAAAGTAGGTAGCGGCATAATTTTGAATTTGATAAAGAAGGGTCGGCAGTGTTCTAGATAACTAACCCCTGCTAAAATCCTGACAGCTTTCTTTTGCATTCTAAAAATTTGAAGTGCATTTGTTGAATTGCCCCATATTATTACACCATAGTTTCGATGAGAGTGAAATAAGAAAAAATATGTCATCTTTAATGTTTCAAAGTTGACAACCCTTGCTAGTTGACGAATAACAAATAATGAACTTGATAGCTTTTACTTAAGTTGTGAGATATTAGCCGACCAGTTGAGTCGATTATCTATGGTTATTCCCAATAGTTTAACAGTCTCTTTGTTAACTAGATCATTGTGTAAATTACTTGCAGATATAACCAAATTTTGCGTTTTATCAGAGTTAAGTTTTAGTTTGTTTGCAGCAAACCATGAGCTAGATTTAGTAGAAACTTCCTCTTGAGACATTTTTAAATCATCATTATTTTTTCCTGATATAACGTATGTCGTATCATCTGCGAATTGTATGGTTTTGTACGGAGATATGAATTTAGGCAGATTGTTGACATAAATAATAAACAAAAGAGGTCCTAAGACCGAACCTTGTGGGACTCCATGTTTTACGGATAGAAAATCGGAGAGATGACCTTTAGACACTACCGGCTGGTGTCTGCCACATAGATAAGAAGTTATAAGCTTAAGAGGGATACCTCTGATTCCATAGTAATTTAATTTGTGAAGCAAAATGTCGTGTGAAACGGAATCAAAAGCCTTCGACAAGTCGCAAAAAGAAATTGCTATGCGATTGCCGCGTTCAAGTCCCTCAATCACCTCGCTCACAACATTAAATACCGCGTTCGTAGTAGAACGAGCACTTCTGAATCCATATTGTGAGTTGCTAAAGTAATTATTTGACTCAAAATAGGAATAAAATTGTTGTTTGATAACCTTTTCAATCACTTTCCCAAAAGTAGAAACAATGCTTATGGGTCTGAAATTGTCAGTTTTTGAGGAATCACCTTTTTTGTAGATTGGCAGTACTTTTGAGTATTTTAGTACTTCTGGAAATACTCCAGTTGATAGAATTAAATTAATAAGATGAGTGAAAGGTGTTAAAACTATTTGGTAAGTTTCTTTTAAAGTTTTACTATTAATTTCGTGAACGTCCCTACAATTAGAATTACTAAGAGACTTTATTATTTGAGAGACCTCTTCTTCCAGAACGGGACGAAAAAAAAGGACTTGCTCGGAGAAGGATAATTTCTATAATTGACGAGGACATCGACGTTAATATTGGGAAGAGATGTAATTATATTCTCTGCAACTGTAGTAAAAAATTGATTCATTTCGTCTGGAGGTAGATCAGGTTGTGAACTGGATCTTGTGTAGTTTCTTTCGAAATTTATTATTTTCCAGCAGTCTTTAGGTTTATTATTGGAATTAGTAATAAAATGACAGTAAGCTGACTTTTTAGCAATTTTTAATTGCCGATTATATTCAACTTTTTGTTGTTTATATACTTTAAACAAATCTGGATCCTTAGTGGCATCTGCAATGTGTTTAACAAGAGAAAGATTGGATCTGTTCGATCCTTAATTCCTTAAGACCTTAATTCATTATTAAACCATTGCACAGGTGTTTTTTCAGCCATTTTTCGTATTTTTTTTTGTGGAAAATGCTTTAATATTAAATTGTTATAAGTTTCGGTAAGAAAGACTGTTAAAAAATCAGGATCATTATTAATATCGTAGAAAAAGTCCATATTTGTACTAGCTAGCGCACGTTTAAGCTTCTGTAAACCAGAAGAAGTAATAAACCGTTGAAATGTTTGATAGGTGTCAACAACTTTATGCTCAGAGTCAATAAATAAAAACTGAGCTGGATGGTCAGAAAAACAAGGTTCAAATACGCCCACTCTGTAGATAGTTTCAGAAAAATTTGTCATAATGTTGTCGATGCAACTACTGGACTGGGATGTGATTCTAGTATAATCGTTTATAGTTGTTTTTAGACCAAAATATGTTAATAGATTTTGAATATCAAAAAAGGTTCAGATTCAAGTTTAAAATTTATATTAAAATCACCAAGTATGATAAGTTTGTCTGCTTTACTAAGCAAGAATGTTATGACATTTTCAAAATTCACCAAAAATAAGTCAAAGTCACCCTTACCCGATCTGTATACATTGGTTTTTATTGAAGGTACATAAATTGCACAAAACTCAGAACTTTGCTCTACATGAAGGAAAAAATAGAGGAAAATAATTAGATGATATTAAGAAACCGCCATAAACAGCACTGCACAAGCTGTATTATTGCGTTATTATCGATGTGTTACCTATAGATTTTTTATGTAATAATGCAGTAACTTGTTTATGAGACTTTACTAATAATGTAACTTTCTTGTCGTATTTTAGCATTATTGTTTTTCTAATAAACAGAAATCACCAGCTAACAACTATTTCCAACACACGAAAATGAGAGACAATAACAATTAGATCAAAACGAGCAAGAAACCTGTTTGGTTACCTTAAATGGCCAAACATCATTACCAAGATAAACACTCACGACTATTAGTACTCGAGAAAGAAATAACTAACACTTCAACTAAGGAAAATATTATGATATCAATCAGACGTACATTAGAGACTATTACAAATAAAGTGCATTTGGATCTAAAGGTAAATTAACACCAAGACTCTAAATATTTTCACATTATTTTTAAGTACCTTAGGTGGGCTTGAAGATTTAATATTGGTCTTTTAGATCTAATCTGTTCTTACGCAAGTTGAATGTACTAAGTACCGTAAAGGAGTGTGAATGAAAAATATGGACGACTGGATTATTTCTTAATAGCATTTAAACACGACACTTTTTATCCTTTGGTTATTAAGTATAGCGTTAAAAATATGACTGTAATGTCGTAAATCAGCATTTGTTAATTAGAAATTTTGAAATATTCTCAGTAGGATTTTAAAAATATATGCTGCTATAAATCGCCACTGATTTTAATGTTTTAAAAGAAAAACAATGTATTAAAACACCGTGAGAGTGAAATTTAAATATAAAGAAAATTAATTGCTACATTCATCGAATAGTACGAGGCTTTTTCAATAAATGATCATTTGAACAGAATAAAAAGACAAAATGATTGGTGATTCTTTTATATTTACTTATAGGTGAATTGTGACATAAACTTACGTTGAAATATACATTAAATGCATTTATATTTGTTCCTTATTTAATATTTGTTAGAACAGAGATGGGGACAATGAAATCATAAAAATCCAAAGAGGAATTCGACAAGGTGGTAAACTCACCCCATTATTACTCAATCTATATTCAGAGGAGATGTTTGCACGAGCTCTACATGAGGCACCAGAAGTTACTTAAGTCAAGAATTGTTAATAACATCCGATATGCCGACGGACGTGCATTAACTCGTCCCCGGGATTAAAATTACCAGATTGGTTAACTCCTACCTGAAGAAACATACATCAATTCGTCCCCGAGAATACCAGGTAAATAATAGTATATTACTTTATGAGGCGGAGAAGCATGACTTTTCTTGACGCGCCCGCTATTACGCGCCGAACGAAGTGAGGCGCGTAATAGAGGGCAAGTCAAGAAAAGTCGCTTCTTTGCCGAATAAAGTATACTATTTTTTCTTCAAACGTAGCAATTTTCAACCATAAATAGTACAATTCATACGCTATTTTTACTCGAAATTAACTGTGACAACTATCAAAGTCGTCTAGATGTTAGAAATTAAAATAATTAAGTCGTCGGTGGGATTTGCGTCTACCTGGTTACAGTTGTTTGACAGTTGTTTGCAATTATTAAAGACACCTTATTGTTGTTGCAACCGCAAGCGCAAATTTAGTGCGAAAATGGAAAACCTAAACGAAATTGAGTTCGCGGCTAATGATGCAGTAGCACGTTGGAATGATTGCTGAAAGTTGTTCTCGACCATCAGTATCATCAACAATTACCAATGCGTATCAAGAGTCGGGAACATTTTTGCACGGTTTCAATTTTGAAAATGCCTCATTAACTAATTGTACTTTTAATATTACTATAAATAAAAATAATGTTTAATTGTTGTTAATGACATTTGTATTGTTGCTTTGGGACATGTTTCATATTGTTGCCGTGACATTTTTCCCTCCGCCGTAAAGAAATGGGAAAAAAAACTGCTGCCGGCGGAGACATCAAACTTTGACAGGATCAAGTTAGATAAGTAATGTCATCATTATTTGACGTTTGAAGAAAAAAATATATTCATGAACTCGTTCCCGTAAAATTATGAATCAGTATTTAAGTATCATGTCACGGTTGGGATTTTTAATACAGAAATAAAATTAAAATATTGTTTCTCTTATGTGGTATTGCTACGAGTTCTTTTGGTTATAAAAATTAAAATGTGTATACAAAAGTATACAGTATACAAAATATACTCAACAGTTTACAAAAAATATTAACTATATTACTAATAATATACATACAACGAGTATTATAACGTTTATAAAAATATGGTATACATTTTACAAAATGAAATCTTGAAATAAATCCATTTTTTATATTCGTCTATTTTTTTTAACTATACGCTGCTTACGTCTTCGCACAGTTGGGTCACGTATTTTTGAATTTTCATACAAATAACTTTGCGTTTTTATATAGTGTATGTTTGAAATTGTTTTAAAACTTGACGGATGTGCCGAATAGAAACTGGTACTAAATGTAGCATACACACATCATCTTTTCATTGACTTTGAGAGTGCCTATGATAGCATCCATCGAGAATTTCTGATTCATGCACTGAAAGACTTTAATATTCCAACTCAACTCATTGATATCATAAAAGAAACACTTAAAGTACAAAGCAAAATTCGAATTCAAAACGAACTAACAGATACAATTCATGTGAGAACGGGCCTACGACAGGGAGATGCCCTATCCTGTATTCTATTCAACATCACATTAGAGAAAATAATTAGGGAGTCAAAAGTCAACACCAGAGGAACAATAATAACAAAAAGTGTACAAATATTGGCATTTGCAGATGATGTTGATATCATAGCCAGAAGCGGAAGAGAGATGATAGAAGCATTTAATGAGATAGAAAGAGCGGCACAAAACAGTGGCCTAAACATTAATGAAATAAAAACCAAATACATGAAGGTCAGTAAATCGACAGGCCAAAGAAACCTACAGAATCTGACAATAGGAGACTATAACATCGAAAGCGTGAAAAATTTTACATACCTAAGTTCACTAGTTACCGCAGATAACAATGTCAGTGAAGAAGTTAAGAGAAGAATACATATCGCTAATAAAACATATAATGGACTAATTAAACATCTAAGATCTAACAACATCACAAGAAGTACCAATATTAGGCACATTTGAACAAAAAATCCTTAGACACATATATAAGGGGGTAAAGGAAAATGACATATGGCGCAGAAGATATAACTTTGAACTGTACACAGCATACAACGAACCCGAGATCATAACATCCATAAAGATCGGACGTCTGAAACACCAAAACATATTATGAGACAAACACCAGTAGGAAGAAGGTCAAAGGGAAGACCCAAACTTAGATACATGGAACAAGTGGAGCAAGATCTGAAAACACTTAAGATTACCAACTGGAAAAACAAAGCAAGGAACAGAACAGAATGGCGGAAAATCCTAGAACAAGCCAGGACCCAGAAAGGGTTGTCGAGCTACTGATGATGATGATGATGACTAAATGTAGCATGGAAAGATTCACATTCATTTGTGCTCCTTTCTATACTATTGCTGAGTTCAGCCCATAAACAAGGCGGAAATGTGGCAAATTCGGAAATATAATTGTCCACCAAATAGTCAACAAATAATTAATAAGCAATAATAAATAATTAACAATTTCTTAGAAAGAATGAAAATTTCCGAGCGGCAGAACTTGTTTTGCAGATTGTGAATCATTTTAGTTAAGATTAACAGATTGTGTTTGTAAAGTCCTGTGAATGTAACATAAAAAATAGGCACTTATAATACGAATAGGGTTAGTCATCAGTCCACATGGAAAGATTACCACAAGAAGAGATGACTGAAGAAACCCTAAGATATCGAAAAATATCTGAAGAAGCTGGGAATCAGAATATATACTCAGGATTGATCTGCTTAGACGCAAATACACTGCACGTCATTAAAAAGAGGCCACCTAGAATTTTATAAAAAATTTTCAATAAGTTTACGTTTATGCAATTTATTTTATTGTAAATAAACTCCCACAATGCAGAAACACTTTTAGGCACCGTCAATGGTTGCCGACAGGTCAATTAAGGGTAATAAGTTCGCAAAATTAATATCAGTACTACGACTTCAGAGAATGAACGTGTTGTTTGTACTTGTTTTTCTTGGAATATGGCTGTTCTGTTTTTCAAAAATCTTCCATTAGTGTACAGTTGTTCAAAGAGTGAACTTTTCGTAGAGACTGGATCTCACGAATGATGACCAGGATCAGGTGCGAGAAGAATCACGACGGCCAGAGAAGACCGTTCTTTACAACGCACTTCCTTTGCAAAATCGGTTCTTTACAGCTAGAGTAATCCAAAACAGTTTTCAAAATGCTCACGGGTAGACATTAAATAAGCACTTCTAGAGTGAGAAGAAGGTTGAGGGAATCTGGTCTAAGGGCTCGTTGCCCAGTAACAGGACCTTTGTTAGCAGCAGCCCATCGACAACGACGACTTGAGTTTGCTACAGACCACGAGCATTGGACGATAGCATATTGGAAAAATGTTTTGTGTAGTGATGAGTTCAGGATGGTTCTTTATGGCTCAGACGGTTGCATCAAAATGCACAGAAAACGTGAGGAACGATATGCTGCTTGTGCTCGACGAGCTCGTCTTGCATTTGGAGTAGGCTCTGTAATGTTTTGGCAGGCATTTCATTAGAAGGCCGTACTGATCTTGTGTTTATTAATAGAGGAGCGTTGAATGATCACTGATACATTACCAAAATTCTAGACGAGCATGCCATACCTTTTAGTGGGTTTGTGGGTGAAGACTTTATTTTCATGCAAGACAACGCGCGGTCATACGTAACCAGGATGATAAGGCAACACCTGAAAACCGTCAATGTGCCAAAAATGAATTAGCAGGCTCAAAGCCAAGATTTGAAACCGATTGAGCATGTTTGGAACCAGCTCAAACGAAGAGTAAGAAACAGAATAACTGCTCCAATAAATCGTTAGCATTGGCGCTCATGGTTCGATTGGTGCTCATGGAAGAATGGGAAGCTTTTCCTCAAGACAACATCCAGAATTTGATCAATTCAATGCCAAGTCGAATGAGGAGTGTAATTTAAAATAGAGGTGGTAATACAGAATATTAAAAATCACTTTATTGTAATTGATGAAGAAAACAGAAAAAAATTACAATATTAATTTCTAAAATTTTCCAGTAAAATCATCATTTTGGGAGAAGTTTTTTAATGACAATCAATTTCTTCTAGGGTTCTTAAAAATTAAAAAATTTCAAAAGTTTTAGGTGGCTTCTTTTTAATGATGGGCAGTGTAGTTGGTCAGGTAGAAAAATAGCTGGAAACAGAAAAGATTAGGAGATCATCATCATCATCAATGGCGCTACAACTCTTCGTGAGTCTTTGCCGCGTTTATTATTGCCTTCCATGTTTCTCGGTCCTGTGCCAGTAATTCCCATTGTCGCACTCCCATTTTCTCTAGATCTTCTTTGACTGCATCTTTCCACCTTTTTCTAGGCCGCCCTACAGACCTTCTTCCCTCTGGCGTTTCCCAGAACACATTATTTATAAGGCGATTGTCGTTACTGCGTATCACATGCCCTGCCCATCTGAGTCTATTGGCCTTTATATATCTGACTAGATTTTCTTTTCCGAATAGGGACTCTTTATTGTATCTGCGCCTCCATTCGTTTGTCACGATGTCTCTGTAAGGGCCATATATCATTCGAAGAAGTTTACGTTCCCACACCAGCAATTTATTTATTTCTCTTTTTGTTAACGTCCATGTTTCGCTTCCATACGCGACTGCTGGTCGTATTAGGAGATACGATTAGGAGATACGAAAGGCTTATTGATTATATTATAATGATATGGCAGCTACGAGTAAATTTATCAAACGCTTTAATATTAATCTCCTCTATTAATAATTTTTTCTGTAATTTTTAAAAAATCTGTCGTAATGAATCCCATATATGTATGTAAGGTGATATTTTACATATTTACAACTTACTTATACTATTGATTTAGTTTAACGTTTTTCTAAGAAGTAATTGGCAAAGGTTAAATATTGAGGCTTTTTCTAGAAGTCTAATACATTTTGCTTACCTTGTATCTATTTAATTTGATATCACGCCATACATTCTTACAATAATGTTTTAAAATAGTTAAAATATATTATGCTCTTTTGGAGAAACAACATAATAACATCGTTTAAAAAAGAAACAAAAAGCTTTTTTAAACAATGATAATAAATAATACCTTTGGCTTCCAAATTTCAATTTACAAGTATCATCCACCATTATTAATAAAATTATAAATCTACTTTTATAGAAGCATAAAAAGTTCTCGACTAAAACATTTTAAGTACTCTACTCTTAATGACTTTTTTATAAATTCCGAATATCTACATTATGTCTCCAAAGCTTTTAGTCCTCTCGTTTTTTTATTAAACGTCTTGCTCTATTTTTAGATGTAGCAGACATGGTTTTAGTCTTTTAATCAGTTTCTGTGTTCAATTATGTACTTGAATAAGACAAAATGCTCTTTCGCTTGCTGGTGGCCTCGTCAAACGAAATAAAAAACAGAAATGCCGTTGGCATTTTGTTTTATTAGAAATATAAGATTGGAATAACGTTCATTTAATATAATAAGTTTATATATTTAGGAACAAAGTAAATAAAATATTAAGTGTTAACAAATTATGAGTGACGAGGTACAAAGGTGAATTTCTTTATTTGTGGCATAATAGGAAAAGTGATATAATTGAAATAATTGTTATTTACGATATAGCTTATAAAAAGGGGGAAATATTAAAAATTGTATGATGGATGCACATTACTAGATTTTGGAACTTTTATTCAACCAACGATCTTCTAAAACACGGAGAAGAAAGTATAACCCTAGAGATGACAAAACTTATTTATACAAAAACTAATATTGCACTGCAAGATACCAGACGCATGGAGAAACAGCATAATGATATCAATGTTTAAGAAAGGAGATAAAGAAGACCTCAACAATTATAGAGGTATAAATCTACTGAACACCGCACTTAAGCTTACCACAAAAGTCCTAACCAACAAAATTAATAAACTACCAACTTTATCAGATGAACAACAAGGATTCAGATCCGTAAGATCCTGCGTAGACGCCGTGTTTGTACTAAGACAAATCACAAAAAAGGCCATCGAGTACAATAAACCAGCATATCTATGTTTTATAGACCTGACAAAGGCTTTCGATCGCATTCAAGTCGAAGATGTCTTACAACTACTGTATAAAAGAAACATACCAATCAATAGTATACAAACCATCGAAAACATCTACTTACATAATCGAATACGAGCAAAGATAAATGGAAAACTAACACAATGTATACCAGTACAAAGCGGAGTCAGGCAGGGTGACTCGTTAAGCCCACTTCTCCTTGATATAATAATTGACGAAATAATACAAGAAGTACGTAAAGGTCATGGTTACAGAATGGGGAACAAAGAAATCCAAATATTATGTTATTCAGACGCCGAGGCAGAAGACGAGCTCTAAAGATTAACACATATCTTTAATACAACAACCAAGAAATACAATATGATAATATCAGCACAAAAAACCAAATGTATGACAACATCTAAGTACCCACGACGATGTAAAATCGAAATTGAAGGAAAAATAATAAAGCAGGAAGCAAGGCAATAGATATAACTAGTTACGGAGATATTGAAGAAAAAGTACGACAACAGCATAAAAGCAAGTAAAGCGGCGGGATCTCTTAATGACACAATCTGGAAGAACAAGCACCTAAGACAAGACACAAAAACAAGAATCTATAAAGCAACAATTAGACCTATATTAACATACACGGCGGACACAAGACCTGACTGATCTAAAACGAGACGACTACTAGAAACAACAGAGATGAAAACACTCCGACGAATATCAGGGAAAAGTCTGTTGGATAGGGAGAGAAGCATAAACATAAGAAGAGCATGGAATATAGAAGACATAAATGGATGGGTGACAAAACAGGAGTGGAACGAACACATTAGTAGAATGGCAGAGGATATGATTGTACGAATAGCACAAGATAAGTCACCAAATGGACGAAGAAGTACTGGCAGACCAAGAAAAAGATGGTGCGATAATTTAAACAATTTAGGGGGCTAATATTGAAGAAGAAACATGCTTTAAAGCCTACCTACAAGAAGGAATAAGAAGAAGTAACTTTCATTCAATTTTTGTTAATAAATTACCAGCACTCTAACAATTTTGTTTAATATTTATAAATTCATTTAGAGGCCACTTAAGTCAGATTTTACTCGACATAATTGTATAAACGGGTTTGATAGTTAAATGTGTAGTATGAGATATTACAAAAAGACTTTCATCTAGGGATTCAAAGTGGAACTATTTTTAAATAAATAATCAACACTTTAAACTCATTATTATGCTCATAACTTAAAAACTTGTCTATTTAGAGATCTGCCGTCAATAGACAACTGTTTCAGAAAAAAAAAAGATGCACAAAATCAGATATGCTAAATGAAAATCGGATAATAATCAAAAAAGTTATTGCAAAATGAAAAACAAAATCGCTAATTTCCGTTGAATTATAATTTTCTACAGTCAACAATTTTGGTCGAATAATATATGCATACAATTATTTTCTATACAATTTTTAGTGAGATTACCCATTTTTCTTCGCAGTAGAAAACGCTGTATTCATATTCAAATGAATAAATTCAAATATTATTTTGATAAAGATATCCCATTGTCGAAAATATCTAAAATTAAACCCGAAACCACACAATAAATTAATTTGGCATTGGCGCTTGGCCACAATTCTTAAAAGAAGTCAGTCGAATTGATGATAACCGGATCGGTTGGAGTTAAAAGGCATATCCGAAATAACTCCACGTTGACATGATGATAATAGGAATTTCCCATTGTGAGCGCTTCTGCTATCTCGCTTCTTTATTTACAATGTTTATCTATTTTTATTCTTGGCGATGCTTACCTCCCAAAACGTAGTCAGTGTATTCAATACATTGATTGCATTAAATAGTTTTCGATTGGCGTTTTATGTTTCGTTTCATATACTACCTCTTTTGAGATAATTAATTATTAACAATAATTTTTTCTTTACATGGCATGGATGATTGTAATGTACCTGAATAACCTTTGCATTGTTTTACTCAATATGCGTAAATAACAATTCTAATCTTTATTAAATTACAACAATCATTTTCCGTATTGACGTACTAAAAGTATGAAAGTTTAAATTATAATCAATTCAAAAAAGTGTTTTTCCCACATTTTGCTTTGGGTCTAAAAAAATAACTTTAATCTAGTTTATTATTTACTGTAAATTATTTAAAATCAATTATTAAATACAGTACATTCAGCCAACTTACACCTCTAAACGATTAATGGAATTCGCAGAAAACCTTTCGTTGCAGTAAAAGGCACGGTAAACTGCACTGGAGTTCTCCATAATCTTTTTAATTACTTACTTTGTTTAGAATACTTTTGCCTGTATTATCAGTTAGAGTTAATTTGTATAAAATGAGAAGCAAAAATTCAAATGCCGTTTCTCGAGTACATTTGATCTACTCCCCACATGAGTTTCCTTATATTCAGATAAAATTTCCCTCCAGGCCTTTTTCATTGGAGCAAATAATGCAACATCTAGCGGTTGTGTAACGTGGTTGCTATTCGGAGGCAAACATATAAAATGAATGTCGTGTTTTCGACACAAATCCAGGACTTCAACATTAATATGAGAAGACAAATTGTCTCCTAAAACGACCTTCTTTCCCTGAATTTTTTTAAGCCTGGGCAATAGAATAGTGTTAAACCAATTTGCAAATGTCTGTGATTCGAACCAACCAGATGCAGTATTTGCATAACGCGTACCAGAGGGGCCATTATCAGTCCAGATGTCCCACAAATGCTTGGATTTGTACACCACATAAGGAGGTAGTAGCTCACCAGCTGCATTTCCACACATCATAAGAGAAGTGCTACTTTTTGAAGAGTTACAAATTCGTTCAGGATATTTAATCCTTTGTCCGGGATCATCTATAAAGTTCGTCTCGTCATAATTAAAAATAGCATGTGGCTCCATACCAGTTAATGTTTGTTTTAAATTTTGTATGTATTCAGCCATTTGGTCTGCATTGAGTGCTGCTCTACTTCTTTTTATGTTTGAGGCTATCCTTGCAGTAAGGTCTTTATGAGGACTTGAAAATGATTTGACCTAATCCATACCAGAAGTATTATTTTTAAAGCAAGTTATTTTTTTTCCTTTGCGATTTAAATGAGTCTTGATTATTTGTCGTAATTCCATTCCAGTAACAGTAAATCCAGCATCACTAAGGCTATGAATGCATTGTACGAAGCACCTTTCCTCTTTATAAGAGAATATTGATGGGCATCCAGGTTTTCCAGCGTGTACTCCTTTTAATTTGTAAAAAATAGTTCTCCTTGGAATGTTAAACGATTCAGCGGCTACTCTTGTACTTATGCCATCTTTTATTACTGAGAGACATGCTTTCAAATCTTCTTCTGAGTAGTCTGCATATTTGCGAGATCCCAGTTTCCTTTTATAACTCTGGGCATTTCCTAAAAACCATTCTCCTATTAACCTTTTACTCTCGGTGATACTTTGCACCACTTGCAAATTGGCGGTGCAAAGTATACCCAATTTCACGTGTTAAGTGCACATGTAAACATTGTTTTTTTGTTATTGATAACCTGGTTTAAAACCGTTATTTTAACGCAACTAAAAATCGAAATCGATTGTGGTTTATGCCATTAGACGTATGCTCACCAATTTGTGTCCGCTGGGACTATCTGCACAGTATGATTTTGCAAAGTTAGAAAATAATAGATTTTCGAGGTTAATATTCTAACCGTTGCTGATAAATAACTGGCGACCGCGGAGACAATCTTACAGACAAAGTTGCCCTGCTCAGTGCAAAGTAACCCCGTTTTACGGTAACTCAATGCTCCTAGAATGTTTACGAGTTTTTTTCTTGTCTTCGTGATACTCAGTCACAGTAAGATCTTCTTGGCAATCTCTGACAGTCTTCATTACAGTGTTTAGCTTACTTTCACTTATCCCGAGTGCGTCACAAACGCGTTGATTTAAACATAATAATGACTTTAAAGATCCACCATTGTCTCTTTCCATGGTAAAGTATTTATACACATTTGCAATTAATTCATCAATATCCAATTTACGTCTAGGCATGATGGTCACTTGAAACTACACGTTTGAATTACAATATACTGAGTTTAGATCAATATGACATTAACGTACATAAACAAATTAAAATGTTTCCCACAATTTTTTTATTTTTAGTACAAGTATTTTCATTTGAAAATAAAAAGTTAAATATATTTACCAAAACCCTAACCTTGTATAACTACTTTGAATATAAATTATCCTTAGCACTTAGTATTTAATTCAGAAAAAAATTATTAAACAAGTAGGTGAAAGAAATTTACGTTAAATAACATTATGCAAGAATACTATTTATTAAAAAAAATGTAACAAAATATGCAAAACTATGAACAACGGGTTAATGACACATATATTTATTTTATACTTAAAATTTAGCAAAGTGTTAAACAATATGGAGAACACCAGTGCAGTTTACCGTGCCTTTGAATATCAGTTCATCACGTCAGTTTATAAGATCAACTTAGATACAATACGCATACTCTGTATTATTATTATTTGATATTTAATTACTGGTTAGTTATATTTAGTGCTGCTTATAGTTGTATTTTTGTACAATTATTCGATATTTATATAATATATTAAAATATTAAATTGTCGAGTGTTTCTCCCTTCGACAAGAACCTATTACAATAATTATATCGTTTGCATACCTAATTAGTTGTATGGCCTTATCTCACCCGTATCCAAACTTCAGACATTAATTATGTCAAATTTCTCTAAAATGTCTAAATGGATTTCTGAAAGAATCATCCTGTATATTACTGAAGTATCTTTTTAGAAGACGCACTCAGTAGTGTTTTCTTGATCAGACTCAAACATCAGAATAAGAAAACTGAACAGTATAAGTATAGTAATACCTCCACTTACGCTACGCCGACTTACGCGAACCCGGAGTTACGCGATTTTTAGATCTCGTCGATTTAAACTTAACATAATTGATTTTGATACAAAAATAAAATTGAATCGACGGCAACAGTTTGTAAAGGGTAAAGAAAAAATTCTCGAAGCTGTGAAAAGTGCACAATCTTTAAATAAAACCATCGGTTCTAAAGTTCACGCTTTTATTGCCGAGATGGAAACAATGTTAAAATTATGAAGTGATAATCAGATAAATGTAAAAAATGGTCCTATTGATTAAACACAGTGTGCTCCCAAACCAAGCTGATTTGTGAAACATTGAAAGAAGATCTTGGAGATATCACTAAAGATGAAAAGTTTAAAGCTAGTAACGGATGGTTCAACCGATTCAAAAGTCGCTGTACTTGGCCTAGTTGTTCAGAGAGATTAAAAGTTATGACAAATGAATACGAATACGGCAACACCAGCCAAATCATATTCAATGTAGATGCGCTAAATCTGGCTTGCCTGTGATTTGGAAGTCTAATCGTAAAGATTGGGTGAGAGATTCCCTTTTTGAGGATTGGTTTAGTCATCATTTCATACCTGAAGTCAAACGTTATTGTGAATCTAAACCAATTCCATTTAAAGTAAACACAACAAGTGACAACGCATCTGCTCATCATCCTGTAACTTTTTTTGAACTTTTACCACCTAATACAACCAGCTCACTTCAACCGATGGATCAGGGAGTCATTAAAACATTCAAAGCATATTACTCCAGACGATCATTTGCACATCTGTATGAAGTTATAACAAAAACAACTCTCTAAAAGACTTTTGGAAACAATTCAACGTTTTAGATGCAGTGAAAATTGTTGGACAATCTTGCAACGAAATGTCACAAAAAAACGATAAATGGCGTCAGGAAAAAAACTGTCTTTTTTCACAACTGACACTAAAGTGAATTTGACGCCACAGCTTCAAACTGAGGATCAAATGACGGTTGGAAACTTGGCTAAAGACATCAGTCTAATTGAAAAGGGATTACAAATTTTAGAAAATGTCGACTACAAGGAAGAGCGCATTTCTTCTTCAAAACAAAGAATAAAAAAATACTAGCGTGATTTTAAAAACATTTTTTGTGTAAATTGTTATTTTTTTGCTTCCGGTCCCAATTAGAAATAATTTATATACGTACATATATGAAATTATACCCTGACTTACGCGAATTCGTCTTGCTCAGTCCCACCTATCGCGTAAGTTCGGGGTATTATTGTATATGAAAAACAGAGCATTCAATCATTTTTAATAGTATGTAAAACAGAGTATAAACTTTAACTAAATGTGAACGAACTTTATTTATATATCAAAGCACTTTAGACTTTATGAATGGTGAATTAATTCTTGATCTCGAACAACTTTTAATAACATACAAAAAAATTATTGACTGCCGGACTTGGCTGTCAATGCTGTCATCACCGTAAATAAATCTCATTATTATCATGAGACATAGAGAGACACCGATCCTTTTTGGTTACTAATACCCCCCTAAAAGTACAATAAGTCAAAAAGATATAAATTCGGCTAGGGCTTTTAGTCTCGAAACAGAAGGGGATAAGATTGGCGCCACGCCTGTCTCGCTCGAAAGTACTTCTTCGTGTTGGTTAAGTGACTCTTATCTCGGAAACTTTTATGGCACATCCTGTCTAATGCACTGTTCTTCATTGAATCACTCACTTTATAATTGGTCTTTGACTTTTCGGTTTTTAGATTTTAAGTGAAATTATGGACATTCTTGGAAGGGAACGGTACGGATACCTACCACAAAAATTCTGTTTTAAAATTTTTATCGACAGGTATAATACTGATTTCTTGTCAATGATAAGCTTGAATTGTTAGCGGTAATAAAGTTCCTTGAATTTATTTCAGGTTACAGGTACTTCAAGAAGGATAATGGTAAACAAAAAATATTTTAGTTAATATTAATAAATATAAATCAAACTGATAGGGTTTCTCTCTACCTTTCCTTTTGATTTTTTAATTAATGCTCTCTGACTCTGTAGCTTTTTTTATGGTATACCCATTTTCCCTTAGAAGTATTCATACCTTAATATCCTAGTTAATTCTCTAGTATTTCCTACTTTTCCAGCTGTATTTGTTACATTGGCTATATTTTCGTCTAGTTCATTTTTATACCCGATATTTGATTTTGTTTTATAGAAATGTGTGCGGTTTATACGTACACCAAAAATAAAGAAATGAATGGAAATCACAAATATGTTTTTTCAGTTTCAAAAATCATTTTTCATCTTAACGATATTAAATACTTTATAAATCTCCCCTTACGTGGTAAGTTTTCTATTCTACAGCCTATGTAAGCTTTTTATTTATAGATAAAACCGTTAACTTTCTGTAGCGGTAATATGTAACTATGTTAACATTTTATAAATATAATTCAAAATTCACATTCTTCAATAATTTTCCAATTCCCGGAAATACGGTAGACAGTAACACCCACTGATATTATCCCAACCGCACTTACTTCCGCTCATTTGCCCGCTATATCCTTTTAAAACATTCCCATGTACTCGCCCAACCATCTACGAAGGTCCACTAACAATTTTTTTTTCGAAAATGAAAATAATACGGTCAGAGAGAAGATCATCTTGAATGAATGGGTAAGAAATCCGTAGCGGTGCTGTACCCTATAATTTCGCGGCTGGAAGGTTTTCACTCTTTAGTCATTTGTTCTCGTTATGTGCTATTATTTACCTGTTCTCGAGGAACGAAACGCAAGTTTCAACTAGTCGGTATGGCCAGTGGCGCCACAGACATTTCTCATTTCTTCATCTTAATCTTAAACATACGTGTTATATATAAGTTAACAACGGAATAAAAAATATAGTGAATAAGAAAGAATACAAACAAAATAAATAACAGCGTAGGACAAGCTAAGAAAATGATACTATGTCCTCACTGGATATTTGGACTAAAAAATAATCAAAAGATAAAAATTTATTACGATAGATGAAAAGTGGATTAAAAATTTGTTTTACTGAGTTTTAACCCCACTTCTTGGGGTTAAAACACAGTAAAGAAAACAAGTAGAAATAATTAAAACATTATATGTTCTAAAAATATCTATATGTATTTCGGAATATGATATTATTGCACAATATTTTAATCTGATTTAGTAGCACTTATGTGCTCAGGAGTACCTGAAAAATTAGCTTAATTTGGCCAAAATATGAATTGCCTCCAATACCTGCCTTTGCCTCTCCTGAACAGCCAAGCTGCACTGGAGATTCTGAAATCTATAAATGGTGAGTCAAGCTTGGAACGGCAAACAGTTCCTTAAGCAATTGGCGAAGCACAACAAAGAAACTTTGATATATGTTGGTAACTAGTCTTGCTAAAGAAGGAGCCAGTACTACCAGAACTATTCTACTGTAAACCAAAAAAGCATAATCGTGGATGAAGTTTGAAAATGGGAAAAGGAACTTGCAGTCTACTGAGAAAGTGTTCGAGGCCAAAGGCAAGAAAAAGTATTACAACTTTCTGCTCACTACCGAAAAATACCTTTGGAGTTTCAGAAAAATGAACTCAATAGTAACCACACAATCATAAGAAACAACATCAAACAATACCAGACAACCCAGTATCAAAAAAATATATTCAAACCACAAACGTAGTTGTAGAAGACTAAACAGGACTTTTTTAGCTATGTATTGTCCACCGAAACATTCAACTTTTTTGATACATTTGGACCTATAGGTTTATTTGTGGCAGAGACTAGAATTCAAAACATCTAATGTGGGGCTCTAGACTTAATAATGTCAAAAGCCGTGGACTGCAAAAAGAAATACTAATAGATACCCTAAACATAATATATACAAGGAAGTCAACATACTAGCCTGAAAACCCTGCGATTGTGATGAAATGAAATCATGAAATCTTCGTCACGAATCATAATTAGCAGGGAAAATTTGCTGAGTATTTTGTAATTTGTAGCAATGGTACTTGTTCCTTTTTAAAATATTTAGTACAGTTCTAGCACTAATACCAGTTTCTCTTGAAATTAAGGTGCTGTTACAAGGAAAATTGATTTCAGCTAGACTAAATACGGCAGTTCTTCATTAACTGTATGAGCTGGTTGATTTTCATCTTCATCACTATCCGTTTATATTCTACAATTCTTGACACAACCAGTTTATTTAAATTTAAAAATAATGTTGTGAATTGTAGATTTTGTTGGTACAGGGTCTTCGAATGAAGACGAAAACCTACCGATTATATCGTCAGCACTACTTCCAGAATAATGCCATTTAATAATTTGAATTTTATTTTTAGTTGTAAAGGTTAATATTTTCCTAACTTGAAATAACAATTTCTTTATTCTGTTTTTTTTAATAAACGTATATTTTTTGATGTTGCCGTTATCAAAACTGAATGCCACTTTGACAAAACTAGAATTCAATCTAATAGGTGTTAAAAACAAGCTCGTATGTCGGTACTAATTTGATACTATATTCGGTCTGTCTCTGTTAACAGAACAACCTCATACTGTTCTTTTCGCGCTAAATATGCGTGCAGTTTTCAGATTACCACAACTGTATATATAACCACTAAAAAATAAAAAATATTATAGAAATGGCTGTATATAAAAAATATAAACATACTTATCCGTGACAAGATTTCAAGTGGAATTAATGTAAATTATTTAAATACAAAGGTACAATGTTACAGAAAATATTCCTTAGATAACATAAAACATAAAAATAATCGAAACTTTAGAGTACGAAAACGATTTTTCGCACGCCTATGAAATATAATTATTTCTGAAAAGTAATTAGAGCACCATAGAAGAACCATCACAATGTATAATAATTACTTAATAAGCACGTACCGCACTGCCTTTGGTATTCGAATGCGTTTTAAAGTTATATTTGAAAATTTCTTTCTTGAAGAAAGAAAAAGGGCACTAACTACCTACTATAATCAAGGGAGGTTTGGAGTATAATTTTTTCCTAAATTATATACGTCTGTTCTTCTGGGCTTTTGTTTCTATAATTTAAAAAAATATATATAACTGGTTGTTACGGTCTACAAAATTGTTGTCCCTAGTGGTTTCTATCATTTGATTAGAATATCTTTTAACTTAGAGCTACAAAAAATGATATGATTAGTATCTTGGGAGGCAAACAAATATTCGGAATATTTTTGAGACTGCAAAATTTGAAAAGGTTCTGAAACTGCTTTCTTGTGGCATGTCTACTTTAAATATTATGTTTATAAGGGATTAAGCCACAATCGACTGAAATTAAAATTACATTATTAACTAACTAAAATAAAAATTTGATACAAGAAAATTTCAAATGATGTTGAAATATTTGTAACTGGTTTAGCACCACGTATTTTTCTTGAATGATACTCATTAATGACATGATTTATTGAACTATAAATGTATTATTGCATTTTGCTTTTTTAATTTTTTTCAATTTTTCGGTTTTCTTCGATATCCAAGTCACATCTATACTGTAGTTCTTAATGCTTGATAGCACAGTCTTCAATATACATTCAAAAAGAAAAATATCACTTATAGCGTGATGATCATAACTTTAAAAGTGATTATACTTAATATATCAGTAAGATAAAACTTACTGATTTACTTATAAATTATGGATTTCCATCTATTTCTCTTCTTCTGTGTCAGATTCGTTGTCAAGATACGTAGGTTCCCCGGACTAGACCAGATACCGCCCGAAGCGGTAAAGGGTCTAGGACGCGCGGAACCTGAATGGCTTTTGGAGCACATGAATGCATTGGTTGAAGCACAGATATTTCCTGAGGCTTTAAGGACATCAAGGTAGGTACTGCTTCTCAAAACCGGGGAGAAATATCTCCCCATATGCCTCCTCACATACACCGGAAAGTTGTACGAGAGGATGCTGCGAGGGCGGATCGACGACACGATTGAGAAATCACGAGGCTTATCCCCGAGACAATTCGTATTCTGCAACGGGAAGAGCACAAAAGAAGCAATTTTGAGTGTAATCGAGGCATTGCACAACATTGGGGACACTGGCAATAGCACTGGGAGGCTCTGCTTGTCTTGGATGTTAGAAATGCATTCAACATTCTGCAGTGGAAAGAGGTGATGGAGTGGGAGTGTCCTAACTATCTGATGAATGCGATGAAGGAATATCTTTCCGAGAGAAAGATTATAGTTGAGAATGGCACGCTCGTGGACGTAGCGGCTGGAGTCCTAAAGGAATCCGTCTTGGGTTCGGCGCCATGAAACCTGGCATATGACGGGGTCACGAACTGTGAATATGGTGAATGATTAACCCCCTTCGCTTTTGCGGATGATCTCGTGCTGATAGTAGCGCGGAACGAGCCGGATCTCCGATTTCGGGTACGACATACGGGCTAAGTCGTGAAGGACTGGATAACAGATCACGGACTAGAACTCGCAGCAGAGAAGACCGAAGCCATCATTCTAAAGGGTAAACGGAAAAGACAAGGGATGGAACGCCAAGGGATGTCAAGTGGTACAGTTAACATAAAAAAAATGCGTCAAATATCTGGGAGTAAGGCTACACCAATATGGCAGATGGCGGGAGCATATACGGGTGGTATCCCAGAAGGTAGCGAACATTGGGGGACCTAAATCAGAAACGATGAGGGCCTTACACGGTGTTGTGCTGTCAATCATCATTTACGCGGCACCAGTCTGGAGTGGGGCGGTAAAGATACCGACCTGCAAGGGTCCATGATACGAGTAGACGGAACGAGTCTGTTGCGAGTAGCATGCGTCTACATGAATGTATCTGTGACGGCCTTGTGGATTATCACGGGTTGTGTGCCTCTGCATGTCTTAGCAGTAGAAAGGAGACATATCTATGAGAGAAGAGACCATTAGACATCAGCCATAAAAAAAGAAGAAATGGAACGATAAATGGAAAGTTGGCAAGAAACGGAAATGTTGCTCAGTGGACTAAGATGCCGATCCCGAGACTAAGGGACTGGATGGACTGAGGCGACTATCTTCATAGGTTCAGAAAGACAGATACACATAAATGCTTATACTGCAAATTCTCCGACACTGTTACTCACAAAATGCTGGAGTGTCATAGATAAACAGTGGAGAGAAACAGAATGTATAGAGAAATAGGTATGCACCTTGTGATTGTGAGAGACGTAATCTTGAAGATAACGGGAAGTAAGGAGGGATGAAATAGTGTACACAATTACATCGTAGCAGCCATTAAAAAGAAAGAAGAAGAGAAACACCAGCCGGACCAACGACAGAGATAAAATCTAGATCAGAATCAAAAGAATCTATGAAAAGCACTATTGCTTATACGGTTTCTTTTATGAGGTTATCTAAAACCAACACCTTTCCTCCTTAAGTTACCTACCATAAGTATCCAAGTTTTTAAAATTTAACTTACGGCTGAAGCTACCTTTAAAAGTTCCTTTTTTAAAATGTCATCTCCAAATGATATATTTAAATTTTTGAATTAAATTTTATACTGTTTAATTTTTAATAATAAGTGGCGTTGTCCATCACGATTACCGTATTTTCTAGAATCAACTAAATCAATTGTATGAAATATTCCTCAAAGACATCTACATTCATCTTTTCATGGTAGTCTGGTTGATGTCGACTGAAATTCCAGGAAATCACCTTCAACCAATCCTTCACAGTATCCAATATGTGTTATTATTAGCCAGTGGTCTTTGCCGACAGGGATGTTAACCACGTAGATAAGATTTCTATGAAAGCTTGCCGACTGGTTTGAATACTTTTGCCCTGCCATAGTTTTTAAATTGAATGTTCTTCATTAAGCCAGGTTTTATCCAGATAATGGATTTTTCTTCCTTCCGTCTGCATTTTTTAATATACCTTAAATATTTTAAAGTAACTTTTGTTTCTTATCGATTAGTACTGACTTACGATTTTGCTTATATCGGGAAAAATTTAAGTACTATTTTTCACAAGCTTTTTTGTCCTATGTGGAATAAATTTTTGTCTTCCTGTGCAATCCTAAGAATGCTGTGTGTAAGTGTTGGGATCTCTTTGTTAAAATAAAAGCCATGCACTATTAGACTTATTACAGTATATTTTGCACATGTTAATTAATGCTAAGTGGTTTTCTTCCTGTTGATTTTTTTGGAAGGTGCTACATTTCAATTTTTCCTCTTCTTAAGAACTCCTATCATATTGGCAAATGTTGATACTGCAGTTCTAAGAGTAGCAAGCGGCATTTGATGTACAGCACCACCGTCTTTGTAAATTACACTTTACTGGGGTAAACGTTGACGAGATTTTTGACGAGATGATGCGTTAATGGCTTGAAGCAATTTGTATTTAGGTAGATTGTAATATTTGTGGAAAATAGGACTGACCTTATATTTGGTTCGTGAACGAGTAGTTTTCATAAGAAAAGTGATTTTATTACATATGGGATTTATGGCTTATACTAAACTGCTAATGATTTGAAATTAGTCAGAAAATAAACATATTATGCGAGTCTAACTCGCTTGATGTCCTAATATTGTTGTTCGCACAAAATCCTCTTGTTTCCACTTATTATCTTCCAATCATACATAAAAATAATGTTGATATTTATGAACATTGCCAAATTAACGCTTTTTGCAATGGAAAACAGACAATGATTCAGATTCTCCAGTCGACAACCCAAAAATATAATGGCTAGGTACAGTTAAAGAATGATGGATGTTCTAACAAAAGCCCAAATAGATGATAAAGACCGTATAATACAAAACTTATACTGGAATCAATCAGCCACAATAAGAACAAATCTTGGAGAACCGACGGAAGCGATAAAGATTCTGCGAGGCGTTAGACAAGGATGAATACTTTACCCTTTATTATTCAACATATATTCAGACGAAATATTTATTGAGGCCTTGGAAAATTGCGACCATAGAATCCTTTTAAATGGAGCAGGCCTAAACACCATGCGCTATGCAGATGACACCGTTGTTTTGCAGACAGTTTAAACAGTTTACAGCAGTTAATTTAATTAATGAATTAAGTGAAAGATTTGAACTATAAGTAAAAATACCAAAAACTAAATTTATGGTCATCCGCAAAAATATAATTAGAGACTTCCAACTGCTTATCAAGAATACACCAGTGGACCGAGTAAAACAGTTTACCTATCATGGAACAATAGTAAACGAGCAATGGGATCACTCGCAGGAAGTAAAATGTAGAATAGAGAAGGTTAGGAGTGCATTCAGCAACATGGCCAAACTCTTTAAAAGCCACAACCTTAATCTGGAGATAAAAGTAAGGCTCCTACGATGTTGTATCTTCTCGATATTGTACTACGGAATTGAATCCTGGACACTCACTGAAGCGATGGAGAAAAAGCTTGAAGCCTTCGAGATGTAACTATACAGAAGAATCCTAAGGATATCATGGACGGACAAGATAACTAACGAGACTGTACTACGAAGAATGGGGAAAGAAAAAGAAGTGATGTATATGATTAAAAGGAGAAAGTTAAGGACATATAACGAGAAACGGCACTAAATACTGATTACTGAAAATAATCCTTCAAAGCAAAGTATTCGGAAAGCGAGGAATTATGAGAAGAAGAATATCATGGTTAAAAAACCCGAGGAAATGGTTCACAACAACAACTAATCTATTTAAAGCATCAATTAATAAAATAATTATAGCCAGAATGATCGCCAATATTCGAACCGAATATGCACCAAAAGAAGATGAAGACAGTTAAAGAAATATACAGAAATAACAGAATATAACAGGTATAGATAAAAATATACATTATATTTCTAAAACTAGTATTTTTTAGAATCTACGTATAATTAAATACACCTCTTCACTATTAAATAGATCTTGTAGTTTTCTTTTATCCGCAAATTATTCATCTTGTGGTATAAGTTATGTTAAACAGAGACATATTGAATTGATTTTAATACCTTTGAACAGGTTTCACAAATAAGTAGTTGAAATACCAGATTATATGAGGAAATCCATAAAACCAGATAGATATTTTTATAAAGCGACATTATCAGATCATTATAATTTAATACCGTTGAGAATCTGCAAAGAAGCTGAAGAATATTCGCCGTGGCACTCTTGTTATGACTAATTTGATGTTGGAATCCGGTCCATCCCGTTTTAAAACAACATTTTACATCAAATTATTAACTGTAATTGCTATATTTTCCCGTGCACTCACGGAGGTACAACGAGAATGCGGTTGATCATTATCGCATGGATGTATTTTATTTACTGACAAGGAAGCAGATCGTTATTATGGATTATGGATACGTGCACGAGTTTGCAGACAATATTTTTTCCACGAATGTGCCATTTATATGAAATTATTGCTTTTACGAGTAGAATTCTCCCTTTTGAGATTATGCGCGTGTGTTATACTCAGTCATACATTTTCTATTTGTTTGAATTGCTTATGACGAAATTATACACTAAACGCACAACAAATCATGTTGTTTTAGCTCATATTTCACTTTTCATATTCCGAATTTGCATGAATCAAATCAATTATGAAAGTTGCTGCAAACAATAACAATAAAAATATAAATAAAAAGTGAAAACCATAGTTTGCTGGCAAACATGGAAGAGAATTAGATAACAGAACCTGAATACGGTTGATGATGCTAATCGCGAAGTCTAAACGAAACCAATGATAAATACAGTGAGTAAAAGAAAGTAACGAAAAGGTATTAAGAGAAACAAAGCAAAATTATAAGTTTTTGAGAGATAGAAAATAATTATATAAATAAATATATTAATAATTTATACCAAGGTCTAAAAAAAGAACATTGAGACTTGTTCTTGAATAAACAATGTTATTTGAATTGGTTCAAATAAAAAAACACATGGTGAATTTTTCCTTATACGAGGGTGGATTGATATAAAACTAGCCTTTGATAGAAAAAACAAGTTTTTTGGAATTAAATCGATTTATTTCTCAACATAGTCCCCTTTTAGCTCGATACACTTAGTAAGACGATGTTCCAATCTTTTTATCCCATCCGAATAGTACTTTTGCTCAAGCTCTTCTAAATAGGCCGAAGTCTCAGTGACGACTTCATCCTTTGTTGCGAAACGGCGTCCTCCGAGCCATTTTTTTAGGTTTGGAAACAGAAAAAAATCGCTGGCGGCAAGATCTGGGGGATATGGTGGGTGTTCAACCAATTCATAGCTCAATTCGTGTAATTTAGCCATGGCGACGGCCGATCTTTGCCGAAGGAGTTTATCTTTGCTATCTGGCATCATTTTGGTAAATGATGTATTTATTATGTGCATTTATTCTGCACAAAAAGTGCCATTTTTGTTCAATGTTATCTCAGCTACATTTCTTAGTTGAAACATTTTTTCTACGGCGAGCATACAGATTTTTGGTAAATTGATGTTTTCCGTCTTCCCCTACGATTGGGGCTTTAGGGGAAAGCCCGTGGGCAAGGGTGCCAAACTCTTTTGCATCTTTTTGGAGTTCTAAAATTGATATTTCGACAGCTGAAAAATTTAGCTGACAACTGGACTATATATGTATGTTAGTAACGCGTTTTTACGTCGTATCGCTATAACCTCGTCGCTGCATTATCATTCTACCCTTAGACAGATAGATGGACACTATAATTTGAACAGCTCCTAAATCAACAACAGAAGAGGTGTCCACAGACAAAAAAGAAGCCAGTAGAAGAAATATAAATCTGCAAATAGACTATTCGAAAATCAATAAAAATTATAGAGAATTTAAAGGACAATAAAAGCTCGAGAAACGATATTTTAACTGGACAGATAATTGTTCAATTCAAAAAAAGGAAAGCTAAATGGATTCCAAAATTAACACAACAGAGCATTCAAAAACCTAGGATAGAAAATATTGGATAGAGAAAATATTTATGCTATCACAAAACAGGCTGAGTAAGGATAACAATATAAAAACCGAAGATGGTTCTATATTTCCATTTCAAGTAATTATTTGACAGGATAAGAAGAAAGAAATACAAATAATAAAAAAGAAAACTATACAAAGCAATGGAAGATTCGGGAATCTGCAGAATCATTAATATAATGATAAAATAGATCCTCCAAAGTAAAAAAAAAATCGGGTGAAAGGAAAGAATCAAATGTCAAAAATATTTATAAGATATGAGGAAGTAAGATAAAAAGATCCATTGTCATCCATTCTCATCAGTTTTGTTTTGTAAATGTTTTATGGGATGCGGATATAAAGATAAACAACACGGCTATATACTCTAGGAGGTGCCAATGCGTTTGCAGATGACGAGCAATAATAGCAAGAAGTTAACAGGAAAGCTTCTTCTCCTTGAATAGGAAGAATAGACAAGAAGAGATTTTACAGAAGAAAATCGTATTATAATAAAAAGTGTAAAAGAAAAAAAATGTATATAAGTTTGAAGAAAAATTCTATTTGAATACCTTCGAATTTTCATAACTCAGTGAAAGAGAATTCAAACAGTGAATATAAGAATTCAAAACAGTAAAGAAATTCGAAAAAAAAAGAGCGTGTTACTTAAACAGTGCCGACAATAGTGAATACTTCTTATATCGTGGTATTACTATAATGTAGATTAATGAAATTTCATATCTGCTTGTATTTATGCTTTATTATTTCATTTTGATTATCATTATATTCTAAAAAGAATTATGAATAATGGGAGGGTATATTAATTAATATGCATCAAAAACTTTCCATTTGTAAATACTGATCCATAACCGACTATAAAATTTTTAAAATAATATTTTGTTTATATTAATTAATTTTATTTAATTTCTATAATTTTTTATATTAAGTAATTTTATTTAATTTTTTATAATTTTATTTATTTTTATAACTTTTTATGATTTTTTATAATTATTTATGCTAAAGTCTAGATAACGTTCCGAATACAAATAGCTACAAATGAAGGAAATTTTGTATATGGCAGTGTTGCCATGTCCTTAGAATGAATTACGAAAGAACGTGCGATATAATATTAATTTAATTAAATATGGAAAACATTAAATAATAAAATAACGAGAAAAATAATATATATTTTATTTCACTATAAATTCTAAAGTTAGAAAGTGAATAAGATAAATTCTGCTGTAAAGATTTGAATATATATTTTTACTTTGTTATTATCTATATAAAAATAAGCCACAATCCTTCACAAAATTATTCAGTGTAACGTTTCAAACACTTGAACGGCAGCTACCACGAAAATAAATATAAGATTTACAACTTTGCAACTAATAAAGTTAAAACTAATATCGACAAATATTAATTCGTTCGTGTTTTATATAAATAAAAAAAAATTAAAAAGGACCAGATTCCATAAAATAATATAATAAAAATGTACTGTTTCTAACCTTTCTCGGTATATGTTTGAGGCATAAAACATATACATAATAAGGACATGGCAATACCGCAAACGCAAATTTGTGTTTTACTGAAGCTTCTTTGTAGCTAACTTCATTCGGAACGTTTCTAGACTTTTTATTATTTTTTTATAACTTTATTTAATTATTATTGAATTTTATTGATTTTTATTTAATATTACTTAATTAATTTAAATAAATTTTATTTAATTATACCTATTTAATTCAATTTAATTTATTTTATTTTATTTCATACAAATACCTAGTTATAAAAAATATATTATATAAAATTATAATAAGTGTATATGTGTGTATATTACATATATTATGGTATACCGCAAGGTTACTACACCCGTCTCGATTTTTTCGAGTCACGCGTAATAGATTTACATAACAAAAAACAAAATTAAGAAGCGCAAAAGAAGTGGTGGACGTTGAACCAAAATGAACAAGATATATTGAAAATATGGGGAAGGAAAGTATTAAAGAAGAAGAAACCTTCTTTATGTACTTACTTTTCAATAAGGAAGGTCGAATACAGAATTAATTATGGATGAGAAAAATAAATATGGTCTGAAAAGATTACGGTCGTCGGGACATATAAAAAATGGACAGATTAACTGAAATGACGATAATACCAATAAGGTTAATTTGATAATCTGTTTGGGATCCAGAGATAAAATACCGCGGTTAGCAACTTGTGACACAAGTAGAAAATTGCGGAAGAGTAGTTTATGATAAAACTTCGAAAATCGTATTGTCAGTAGAAGTTCACATAAAACTAAGGTACCTATAAGAAGATCTGTAAGAATTGATCCAATCAATTAAAATAGTTTGTTAGGTTCAAAAATAAAAACAAAAATTGGATATAACTAACGAACTTGAAAGAAAGGGCTTTTTAAAACTTATCTACATGCAAAAGTTTTGCGTCAACGTTCTCACATTCTTCAAAAAGTTAATCTTGTACAACATTCCTCCTTACATTTTGATTAATTGTGTTTCTGGCGCCGACTGTTCAACAGGCTTAAAATAGCAAATTTCCAATAACAATAAAATAGACAGAACCTACGCTCACCGATGTAACCCAATATGTGCGTCTTAAGAGGATTGGTCAGGGAAATGGTGAATGTCAGTAAGATTGGCACCGATAGGAAGTATGTGCAGTATATTCACATAAAACGAATTTTGTACCCACATAATTAATACTTTTAGAACATCTATTCTGAGATAAGTATAAAAATACTTAACAACCAATTTTAATTATATTAAAAGAAAAATATTAAAAAAAAAGTTTTTTAATAATAAATATATTTGATAAATCTTAACAGATTTATCAAATCTCGGTCTTAATAAAAGTACTTTATTATTGATATTTAGCGAATTATGATTAATTACCCCAAAAGGTATGCTGTCAAGTAAACTATCTTCTTCTTGCGGTATCGATCCGTTCCGGATATTGGGGATCATTATGAAAATTTTAAAAATACTTTTTCTTCAATAACGAAAGTAAACCATACCTATCATTATTTCTCATATGACCAAAGAACTCCAATTTCAGTGATTATGATGAGCAGCACATTATTTATCCATTGAGCAATGATATAATGTCAAAATAAAAGAGCACAGATAAGATTGAGGATTCTCCCAATGCGAAGAAATACTGATATGTAAGTTCCTGGAGGCAGTAGAAGAGAAAGGCCAAAGAAGACCTAAAAGATGGTATGTACATATGTCGATATAATGTCGATGTAATAAGGGAAGCGGACCTCGCATCGTAAGGATAAAGGCAATGATCATGATGACAGATAGGCAGATTAGGGGAGTGATGGGCAATCTCCGTAACAGATGTTAGATCTTATAGAGGCGCAAATTGCTATTCGAATCATATCTTGGTCATATCGAAGATAAAACAAAGAGTATCAATGGTAAGAGAAGAGAAAGGTGCCAAACAAAGAAAACGGAACACATATATGTATAAAAATCAATACCAGCAGAAAATAAAGTTAATACTAAATGAAAGAAAAGAAGAAAATAACACTGAAGACGAATAGAATATAATCCAAACGACAACTACCAAGACAGCAAGGGAAACATTACGTGAAACCTCAAGCAAAAGAAACGAAGAATGGTTTGACCAAGATTGCTAGCAAGTAATAAATAGCAAAATACAGCTAGGCAGAAATGTCTACAAAGGAATTCTCGATTGAATAGAAGGGCATACGAAGAACTAAGAAGGGATGCAAGAAGAATATGTACAAAGAAAAAGAGAGAAGAGTGCTTAAATTCAGAAAAAGGACAAAACCAAGAAGAAGAAATAATTCATCACACAGCAGAGCAACTATTTAGGAACTAATATTGAAAGAAACTATATGGTGCAGATGGAATAACTGCAAAACTGATAAAGAATGGTGGACATGTGCTATGGAAGCATATCCATAAACTAATCTGCAGCATATGACACTAGAAGTCATCCAAGAGGATTGGAAAGTAGGAATCATATTTTCTATGTACAAGGGGGGAGACAAACAATTCTGCGAAAATTATAGAGGCATAACAGTGTTAAATATCGCCTACAAGGTATTATCAGGAATTATATACAGCCGCCTTGAATCATTTTCGGAAGGAATATTATAATACTTATAGACTTACGTATAGAAGGCAAAAAAAAGAAGGCTATAGAATTTGAGATGTCAAAAACTGTAGAATTTCAAAAATAAAAAAAAAATCCCTCTCTAACGCTGAATAATATACCCAATATCCAGTGTAACTTAACTACATTTAGAAACGTATCTCCTTATCCTCTTAATAGTCATTGTTTCATTCCAATCATGCCTAGTATGTGTCTGTAATGTTCGGTGCATATACGATACACACGTTGTGAAATGAATATAAAGTTTATTTGTATTTTACGGGAGATAATAAAGGAACACCTACTGCAAAACACAATATTCTTAAAGGTGATTTTAAATAAAGACTATAAAACCCAATTTAGGATTTGTCAACTTCAGGAAGTCTGGAGTTAAATTACTAGTTAGAAAATATTCTAAAAATTTGAGGAAACCTAATAAATATATAAAAAATTAAAACGAGAACATTTTAATAACTATTATTTAGTAATTAAAAAGACAAAATAAATTACATATTAGTAAATGTAGATGAAAAATTAGTGCAAATTAAAATGAATGTGTCAGAAGAAAACACTTCATAATACAAAACTAGTAAAAAAATTTTAAGGGACAGGGAATGTATCTGATAAACATCCAGAAATTAAAAAGTCTAGATGTAATGAAGATAGCAGTGTTGGACGCGATACGTAAAATAATAAGATTCACGACGGGTCACACGTGACCTATCGTGAACGTGAGCGTGACTCACGATAATTCACGATTGGACGCTCCTCCGAGCATTTCATCAGTTGTGACGGCTTACATTACGATATTAATCTCAGTAATCGAGGGCGGTAGCAGTATTACGTACATTTACGGTTTGAAACTTCGATAGGTTTGAATTTCGTGATTTAGTGTATCTTTTTCAGAATGAAATCGAAAAATTATAAATTTGTTAAACATTATTTCTGAAACAAAACATTCTGAATTGATATAGTTTGAAGGAGTTATTCAACCACATATTCACATAGATCCTATGTTAAGTAAAAGGGAATTGGCATCCGGGATCAATCGAATTAGCGTCCAAATCGTCTTGAAGAACGAACGAATTCCATCTGAATTATATATAACACACTTATTGCTAGAGAGTCATGGAAAATATCGATATTTTCGTTTAAGGGCCGAATTTAAGGATGATTCACAATAGGGCAGCACAATATTGTTCTCCAATAGAATAACAACGTAATAAATGCGTCTCAATGAAGAAAGCATTAAAATAACCATCTTATTTTACAAAAATCTAAGGTATTGCATAGTTCTTACCAGTTAAATTGTCTGTAGATACGTAGTTAAATTTTGGCGTGGAACATTTGATCACTTACCTGCAAAAAAAATATGTTTGATTTTAAAATTATAATCAAAATTATATATAAACTGCATACATTTGTCATATAATGAAACCTAACCAATAGATACAGTACTAGTTCCTTAAACTCATAATATAAGGAAGGTGAAAGCGGATTAGGATATATTAGATATTATATATATATATATATATATATATATATATATATATATATATATATATATATATATATATATCGGAACAGTTTCTGATGGAATTGATTTTTCAAAATCAGAACAGAAATTAACCAAACCCACATAATCAGTGAGATGACAGTAATAGAAACATTACTGCAGATAATTGGTTTTCTTCTCTTCAGCTAGTGAAAGAGTTACAGTCCAGAGGCCTTACCTATGGGATCCATGGGAAAATCAAAAAGAGAAATACCTCCAGAATTTAAGGCAAAAAAACAAAAACAAGTTGGTTCTGTTTTATATGGATTTTTAAAACATGAAACGCTAGTTTCATATATTCCTAAGAGAAACAAGACGGTAATCCTCATTTCCTCTATGCATCACTGTCGTGCTACGACAGTTGTAACTTATTTCAGTGAAATTTTTTCAAATACCTAAATCTTTTTTTATTTTTTAAAGGTTATAACGGTTCATAACAGGTTTCAGAGTCCTGGCAGAGTCATAACAGGTTTCCTTCCTGGTTATGCGCCAGTCAAATCCCTTCTTCTTCTTAACATGCCATACACCGAAGTGCGTAGGAAACTATCTCATTACTAGAATTCTGTTCTTGGCGGCGTGACACAGCTCGCCTGTATTGTGTATTCCTGTCCATTCTTTAATATTCCTTAACCAGGATAATTGTTTGCGGCCGGCTCCCCTCCTACCTTCGATCTTCCCTTGTAGGATTAACTGTGGTATTTCAAGTCAAATCCCAGCTGCATATAATGTGGTTTTTTCATGGAGACTTAAGCTGCTGATTCTCAAATTCTGAGTCAATAAAATCTTGAATGAGTTAGGTGCACTAGATGTCAGGTGGCAAACATGTTTTGGAGACTAAGAAGTGACTCCAAAGACATTTGGTACTTATCTAGTATGCTTGTACAAGTTGGTATAGAGTTCCATAATTCTGGAATGGATATCATGAATAAATGGAAGGTATACAATAAGCTAATTGGCTATACGCCCGATTCATAACAGACGCCTTCTAATAAATAAGTAATATCATGTCTTTCAATTGTTATGGATGCTTGCCTATATGCCGACGATTTAGTGGTGTACATTAAAGGAGCACAAAAAAAGATCTATGTGCAGAATCGTACAGACATTTTTAACCCAACTAGATAAATAGACAGCTAGTAAAGGCTTCGAATTCTCCGTTACAAAGACAACTGGTATGGTGTTTACGAAAGAATCATCTATTACACCAGTCCTTTATCTTCACAACCCCATCATTTCCTTCCAAAACTTCGTGAAATTCCTTGGTATGTGGTACAACACCTGGCGCTAACATGCAACAAAAGACTCAATTTGCTTAAAACCGTATCAAATCGTTTCTGGGATTCCGACTTCTCTACACTACTCCTTCTTTATAAAACACTAATTAGATCCAAACTCGATTACGGTTCAATTGTTTATGCCTCCGCAACCAAGAGTACCCTAAAACCGTCAGATACAATTCCACAATGTCGCACTTCGGATCGTTCTCGGAGCTTTTCACATTTCACC
Organism: Diabrotica undecimpunctata; assembly: GCF_040954645.1. Lineage (NCBI taxonomy): Eukaryota > Metazoa > Arthropoda > Insecta > Coleoptera > Chrysomelidae > Diabrotica > Diabrotica undecimpunctata. Next base: position 134,290,992 of record NC_092808.1, read on the forward strand.
CATAGAAAGCTTATATTCCGAAACTGGAGAATCATCATTGCAGTATAGGGGGGCAGTTTTAACACTTTCACACGCTCCTTCTGTAGCTGCTAATAAGGATCATCCACTCTTCGAAAATACTTTTTCTAAAAATAATCTTGACTTTCTCTTTAATAAACCTCGTACTGGAAAACCTTATTACACACGAGTAAGATCAATTCTGAATAATTTTAACCCAACAATCCCAGATATATTTCACTGTAACATCCAACATCCGACTCCATGGTTAATGAGCATCCCAAATTGCAACACCTCCGAGACTACCTTAACTGCACAAACATCTTTACCGATGCCTCTAAATCTATTGATGGCATTGGTTGTGCATTTGTTATTCCAATGTCTACTTTCAAATTTAAACTACCGCCTAGCTCAAGTGTTTTCACCGCAGAACTGTTTGCTTTGTACCGTGCCCTAAAACATGCAAACTTCTTAAGAATTTCAAAACCTCTGTTTCTCACCGACTCGCTCAGCTCAGCAATACAGCATCTGTATCCTAAACAGTCCTTGCAGCAACTAATAAAAACTGAACTACAAATCGCCCAAGAGAACCACAAAACTCCTGAATTTATATGGATCCCATTGCATATAGGAATTATCGGCAATGAAGAGGTAGACAGTAGTGCTCGTGATGCAGCAACAAGTGTGGAATCTGAGTTAGTGCGTGAGAGTGTATGTAAAGACCTCAAAACGTTTTTCTACCGCAATCTAAATTAAGATCGCTAAAACCAGATACAACACAGTGGAAAACTAGTGCTAGTACACGGTTTATTCAAACGGTTCTAACGGGCCTACGTGTAGGACACACTAAGATCACACACTCTTATTTACTTTCGGCCAGTGAACGCCCCCTGTGCGACCTATGTGCTACGCCTCTTACCGTCGTCCATTTGTTAATGGAGTGTCCAAAATACCATAGAGAACGTTCAATAAACAATATACCAAATATTCTACCAGATTTATTAAAGAGAAAGCTGTCACGTAAAAAACTTACTAAATTCCCTAAGGCCAATCAATATTTTGTGTCAGATTTAAAGTTTTGTTTACTGAGTAACGCCGTTAATAACCTGTTGGTGGATGGGGCAATGTTTTTTTTTAATAAAAAAAATTATGGGTTTTTATATCTCTTTTAATGCGCGGTTGTGTACAAATTTATCTATAACTGTGTCTTTATAGATAAATTTGTTGATAGTTTTAAATGTTATAATTCGTTACGTTCAAATTATATTTAATACTTTAGTGAGAGAAGTGACTGACACGGCTTCCAAAAATTGTGTTATTTAGTAGTTGGGTTTCAAACTCAGCTAAAATAAATTACGGTAGTTATCAAACTCACGACGTCAATAAAAAAATAAGAAAAGAATTGTTTACACAACAGTCATTCTCTATCTATAAATTAATCCGTAAAGCTATTTCATTGTATCCGCTGAACACCAGGCATTTCAAGAATCCCAAACCACATCGACTTGAGACCATCCACCGAATAAAAAAAGAAACCAAGAAAAAAGAAGAGAAGAAAAACAATTAACCAGAATGAGCTCTATATAAGTGCAAAACCCGATCTTGCCGGTGCTGTCGAAGATAAAATAAACTTGGCCGGCTGCCCGAGCAGAACCGGATTCATGTGACATAATATATGCATGGGCATTTTCACAATTATTATTGTAGTAATATTTAAAGACAGTAGTGACATACGAACTATTTATGTTAAATTAAAGCAAAATAGTTTAATTTTTCCCTAGTAAATGATAATATGATGCTAAATTTTTTTGTGACGGTAATATAAAAAGTTAGTGATTGATTATTAATTGAACCAAAATTTTAATTCTTTGTTCCCTTTGACAAGTACTGTATTTAATAAGTATTTAACTGTAAGTAACTCACTTTACTGGCCTTATTTTCAATCAACTACAAAGACGTTATTTTATTGCACAAACCAGAGACACGCCGATAAGAATCATACCAACAACCATTTTTAATGCATTTAATGATATTCTAAAAACTACTGCAATTAGGCACAAGTAAATTTAAAATATTCACAAAAATAAAAGAATATGGATTCAAAAAATAAAAGAATTCGAACAGTTATTGGCCTACTATGAAAAGAATTTTTGAAGTAGTAAAAAATGAAGAAGGGTAAACTTTGTTGGCAAAATAGGCTTATTTTTAGAAGATTGGCTAAAAGAATTGGATTTAGATCGAGAAAAATTAAAGATGAGAATTACATCACACTCGCTGAGGCCGCTGTCACGGGCAGTTGGTTTCAGGTTAGTCCAAATTTTTGCGTCAAATTTGTAATGTTTTTTTGTTTTCCGTCCCTTCTCATGGAAAATGTGTTGTGGAAGTTGACTGTGTACTGTGTAGTTACAGTAAGGTTGGGGAGAACGAACCTTTAAAAAGAGAACACGCTGTGGGTGTCGGCGTCCAGAAGCCGGCAAATTTGTTGAAAATAGTGAATTATACTCAATGTAATGTGTCAGTTTTGAAAGTGTGTCATTTTTTTCCATAAACCATTTTGTTTATTTATTTTAAAAAAGTTTCTAACCTCTTTTGTGTTTTTCGGAAGGAAGAACCTTTTCTTTCATCCAGCAGGAAGATTCTTCAAAGCGGCGTCCATTTTAAATAGCTTTGAGAACCTGTGTTTGTGTTTTTGTTTGTCCGGGAGACTCATGTAAGTACCCCTTTTGTTTCATTTTTGTAGTTACCTCATTTCAGTCCCCTTGTCATTCACTTATCCACGACCCAGTCCTCCAAATAACCTCTGAGTAGCCGTTCGCCAAAGTTTCGGTTTATTTTGCTTGCCCTATCTCCATCCCAATAAATTTTGTCCCCAATTTTCAACCCCCTATAGTAATACCCTATGTGGTAAGCAAAATAATCGTTACATATGTAGTTTTTATCTTTTTTATATCTTTTGGTTGGTATTCATTGGTAGTACCCCCCCCCCAGGCAAATGTCTAGATCCGCCACTGGGAGAAACACAATATTAAAGATTTAAGAAAGTTGAAATACTGCAAAGAAGTTGTGGCGAAACCTATATTCATAGTTCATGTATTATTTCTCATTTTCCTATTCCAGTGTCATTATTTACACTGTCACGCATTGCTGATATTAGTATCGTAGCGTTATTGTTTTGCATTACATGAGATACCATTGCGCTCTCTTCTCTAAATTCAAAAACTCTTAACGAATTCGTAAAACAAAGTTAAGGCTGAAAAGAGATTAATTTCAACACATCAGTTTGAATTTAGAGAGAGACATTCAACGATACACCAAGTATATAGAATTACTGACATCATTGCATTGAAAAGCCACTAGAGGACAAATAGGTCTGTTCAGCGATCTTCTTGGATATGAGCCAAGCTGTCGATAAAGTATGACATAAAGACCTTATCCATAAATTGAAGACAGCAAAATGGAAAGAAGAAGAACAAAATGAAACAATCACAACTTTTGCGGATGGCAGAGCTATTCTGGCAGTGGGAAATAATCACGAAGAAGCTGGAAGAAATTTACAATCTTGGACGAAAGAATGGAGGACAAAATTGAATGAGACCAAATCAGCGCATGTGAATTTCATTGATAAGAGAAAGCAATGTGTGCCAATTGAAATAAATGACACTCAGATCCCTATTGCAGATACTGCGAGAGACCTGGCGACCTGGGTATGGATCTTGATGAGAGACTGTGTTGGAAAGTCCATATAAAGAAAAACATGAAGAATTTGAACTAAAATACAAAAAATTATACTGGTTGCTTGGAAGAAACTGAAAGCTCTCCATAGATAATAAACTTTTGATCTACAAACAAGTACTCAGACCAGTATGCTCAGACAGTGCTAAGCTCTGAGGATGTACCAGCAAGAACAATATTTTAAAGACACAACGCTTTCAGAACAAAGTAGTAAGTAGGCGCGTCGATGGCTATTGGTACGTTAAAACAGTTGCAGTCACCGAAATTTGAAGATGGAGAGTATTAAAGAAATAATAATTAAATGTGCCAACAACCATGAGCAAAGATTGCACCAATATGTGAATATCGAAGCTCTATCACAGAGTTAGTAAGAAGATTGAAGTGGATGAACCCCTTCGTGTTGGTGCAGTGACTAGTTTAAAAGCAGATAATAATGTGGATAAGTGTACACGAATGCGAATCGGATTGCAGTGTTAAGACACTTCTAGAGACGTGTTTTACTAATAAAAAAATATTAAAGAAACTCATACAAATTTGAAAGATAAAGTTTATAATACATGTACTTCGAAGATTTGTGGCTATGGATCTGGAAACCCCACCAATTATTACATACTATACGAGACGAGAAGACGTGAACATCATCATAGATATCAATGGATAGAACGAAAAATCGTAGATGTAGATGAGAGACAAACAAAAAAAAATAGAAAAAGATTAGTAGTTATCATATTCGCAATAGAGCAGAATAGCATATGAGCGAGAGAAATTGTAGAATTAGTTTGGACACCAGCAATGGATAAATAGCCCGAAAAAGAAGCATAAAACTGTCGTTTATATCTTTGTGTAATACAGATTTAACGTAACGGGAAGTTTTCTTTTTAATACGGTACTGGCTGCGGAGGATGCTGAGACGCTGCAGGGCAGATAAGGCAAAAAACGTCGCTATCTCGTCTACAAGGTAAAGCACTCACCGATCTCCGTATCGACCGTCCAGGTCCAGGTATACTCATTTAATGGATGCGCTTTTAGACAGAAAGGACCGAAGATAACGAATATGTAAACGTAAAAAATTTATGGACAAAAGATAATGGGCCTTAAAGATAGTGGTTATTCTAATTGAATCGGGTTGATTACTAATTATGTTGATGGATTTTATTATTGGCGTTGGATAATTGGAAAATACAAACATTAATAAATTAAACAAATTTTGTTTTTTGTTACTTGGTGAAAAATTCTTCTAATAATTTAATTCTATCTGAATCATTTATATTGACAATTTAGACATATATTATACATTTTATAATAGACACTTTAAAATGATATAGACACTTTTTTGTGAGGAAAAACTTTTCCATTTCTTCCTTGTTTACCGGTTTCCAGAACGACCTCCAGAATTATTGGCAATAAGTTGTTGTTTTCTGGAATGTTTTCAGTATATATAAAATTTTCTGAATTACTAAAAATTTAAGGATATAACGGCTGAATGTCATAATTCAATCCATTTTTCTCATCATGTTCTTTCATTTGACGCTCGGTAGTTGGTATTGTACCAGTTTTTGGAGCTGTATTTATTTCAATATATCTGTTGTCGTCAGAATAGGAATCAGGTGATGAGGTTATTTGAAATTATTGTCATTAGAGTTGTCGGGAGATATACACATACAAGACGTAGCCGGATGAGATGTCTCTATACTTTCAAAAAAATCATCATCCGTATGTTGTTCAATCAAATACTGAACGTTGATATTTTCATTCATTATCTGATTATCTCGTAGACTTGAACGGTTAGGTGACAAATCGTCAGGAATAAAATCGGGATCTGCTACACTATCATCATCATGAAAATCAGGCATATTACTACGGTCCTCGGTTACATTTTCTTCATCCGACGAATTTGACTGACTATATTGTTCGTAATCACTCTCTTCTAGTATTCTTTGCAACTCTTTCTTCGTATAGCCTCGTTTCTTACTCATATTTCCGCACCAACTTCAGTTCTACAAAAAAATGTTAAATCCTAAGAAAACAAAATTATGTTTTTATGTATATTCATTATACTTAATACTCTTGGGTAAAATACCTCATATCATATATGTCTTTAGACACAGTTAATAATTTTCATTGAAGTTTAAACTATAAAGAATGTTTACAATCATTGCTCAATATTAAATGGATAAATTCATAGCAATATTATAAAAGAATATAGGTCCCTAGGTAATTTCCTAAAATTATATCTGATACTGGTGGTTCCCCCTAAAATAGGACACTGTAAGCACTCCACATTTTCACTACAGACACAGCTGACGATACTTTCAACGATTTTCAACTTTAGCGATTCAACGCGCCTAATTCTCTAGTGCCGCGCGCAGCGGACCGATCATGTTTGAGTGGGAGAGAGACGCAAGGCATTCGCCGGTCCGGCGGGCCTCTCTCTCGTTCGGTGACTCACTGTAACAGACGTGAGCGGGCGTTACACTTTTTCTTAAATGACTCCGAGCCACAACCTAATTTAAGACGTTGTCACGTCAAAAGCACAATAAATAGAAACGTCTGTTTTGTTTTGATTTTCGATTAATGTCATAAACGTCATTTGACAATCAAGTAGCTAGTTTCACGTATGTTGTCATCTCATAATATAAAGAAGACCTAAGGTTATCATAATTGATGATTTGTCTATGACATTTCTTATTTGATACAGATAAAAAATGAACTACTACTACTACTTGTCGGTTTATAACGTTCTCCGCCGTTTTCCGACTTCCAATCGCCACTTAGTCCGGTTGTTCCAAAGGTCTTCTTCTATGGTCCTCTCTCTCTCAGTTCTTTATTTATTCCTTCGCTCCAACTTATTCTCGGTCTACCTCGTTTTCTCTTTCCTTCTGGTTGCCATGTTAATATTTCTTTTGGTATTCGTTGTTCATCCATTCTTTGTATGTGTCCGAACCAGATAAGTTGTTTTGTTGTTAGGTCATCTGTGATTGTTCGTTTGGTTTCCATTATTTCTCTAATGTGTTTATTGGTAATCCTTTCTCTTCTAGATCTTCCTGCAGCTCTTTTCCAAAAATCCATTTCCATTGCCAGTGTTCTTTCTTTCAGTGGCCATACCTCACAGTTGTACAAAGTGATACTTTTTACTATAGTCTCATATATCCTCTTTTTATTTTCTTTGCTGATGGATTGGTCCCATAAAATGCTGTTTAACATTGTGATGGCTTTTCTTCCTGATGTATTTCTCTCTCTTATGGCTTTGGCTAATGTTTCATCTTGTGAAATAGTGATACCTAGATATTTGTAGTCACAGCAGTGCTTTATCGTGGTGTTATCGTCCAATATGAGATCTTTTTGTTCTACTCCAATGCACAGGTATTCGGTTTTCTTTTTATTTACTTCTAGACCCCGTATATCATACTCTTCAATTAATTTTCGTGCCATATAGTTTAAATCGTCATAATCTTGAGCCATTATTACTTGATCGTCTGCAAAGTTGAGCATAAATACCATAGTGTTGGTGAGCGGTATAAAAAATGAATAAAATGAGAAAAATACGCACATACCATATATGTTCTGTGGACTCACGAGACAACTTTTGACCATTTTTGTTCTAGATTCCACAGACCATATATGTGGTATGCTTTAAAGCAAATATTCTTTAATTACATATTTATATGTGTTAGAACATTATTTATTTATAGCCATAAGATATCAATTTTCACATAAACATAACTGGACTTATGGGCAATTTCCATTTTAAAACCTGGACAGTGAACCTGTTAAAAAAACCGTATTAATTCAACACATATACTTTTACAGGTTAACACAACTATTTGATGAGGACCATTTCATGATATTTAATCTTCGTTAAAAAAACATTCGAAAAATTAAGAACAAAAAAGTTATGAAGAAACAATTAGTATTGGAATATCAATTCAAATAATAAAATACAACAATAAATTGTTGTAGAGTGAGATAAAGTTACCAACTTTTAATAGACAAAGTTAAAAATTTAGCAACTTCGCCAATACTTTGCCTATTAAAAGATGTGTATTAAGTTAATCGTTCTGTCTCTGTTGGCATTTGGTACACTTGCCGTATATAACCTGTTTGAACGTTTCTGCTTTGGTATTTTTATTGAGATGTCGTAAGGCATTACGTAAATTTATGTACTTAATTAAATTCCTATAGAGATACCGTTCGGTTTTCGACAATATTCTTCATTATAAACAAACTATTCGTTTCTACATGGTTTATTGCGCGATGTGCTATTGTGAGAGTTTTAACTACTTTAAAACCTGAATAATTATGGTAATTATGAGAAAGATTTCGAATTTCCCATGCATTTGGAGTTGTCGAGTAGAATATTAGGCAATGATTCATTAATAATGACATTACTGTCATTATTACACGATAAGTCTGTGTCCATTTTTCATATTATAAATGAGCTCGAAGAGTAAAATTTAGTAGAATTAAACTAAAGAAACCGATAATATTTTAGTTTAAAAGAAATACAATAACTTAACTGCTCATTACTCAAGTTGAGTACTCAATTGCACCAAAATAATACAAATATTAAGGTTATTATAAAGTTACACTATGCCGTTTTCTTTCTAGGTTATATATTTTAATACAAAACAATATTCAATATAAAGTACATCCCTCCTAGTAGCTCAAACATTGGTTTATAGGGCATACTTACAGTAGAAATCTTAGCAGGGACACGAATGCAGCCAGTACCTGAATAAATGCAATGGAAATGAGGTTTTGGAGAAGAAGCTGCAGATTAACACTAATGGACAAAGTGGGAAATTAACAAATTAGAGAACTAACGAATGTGAAGGAGACACTAAATAACGAAATAAAAAAAACGAAAATTACTAGATATTTTTTGTGTTTTGTGTTTCTAATTACAAACCTTAATATCTTAAAAACCTTATTAGTAATGCTGTGATAATGTTCATTGAAATGCAAGTTTTGTTAAAAATTCACACCAAGATCTTTACACACTGATTTTCTTGGCAATTAGTCATTTTTATAAAGCTCCTGTTACGTGTGAAGGTCATCACTGAACACTTCTCAACATTTAGACCCATTCCATTTATTTGAAACCAATTGGACAATGCATTTAAGTCTAGTTGTAATAGTTGGCAATCACATTGATTTTCTACAACTCTAAACATCTTAAAATCATCTGCAAACATTAAGCAAGACGAAAATTTGAGACATCTAGAAAGATCATTTATAAAGCAGACAAATAAGAGTTGTCCTAGGTTGCTGCCCTGAGGAACTCCTAACGTTACCAAATATTCTCTGAGAAAAAATTGCCAACTCTAACTAGTTGGCTTCTATCTGTTTAATTCAGAAACATTATTGCATTATTTGAAGGGCCGAATGTGCCCAGTTTTTCTAATAATAAACCATGACCAACCATATCAAATACTCTTGAACAATCAATGAAGCCTTTTAGTTTTTATGGCATCTGCAACAGATTGGGTGAATATACATAAGTTTGTAATTGTTGATCTATCTGGTAGAAATCCATGTTGATATTGATTGAAAGAATTGCTAAAATGTTTAATAAGTTGTTATATAAGATAGATTCACGATACACAAATACCGGTATGCTACTCAAGGAATAGAAATGTGTACTCCGACGCGCATGACGTCACCTGCGAAGCAACAGTACAGGATACTACGGTGTTCGAGATGTAGAATTCTCTGTCCCGATAGATGAATTGTTTTTACAAATTAATCACCCCTGTGATAAGTCTTTAAATATTTTTGTTTTTGCGGATCCTTCACATTTGATTAAACTTGCCCGAAACCATGTAATTGATCATGGTTTTATTATTGACATTAAAATAATCAACAAGGATTAATTTGAAGCGCTACTAAATATATCAACTTCAGAATTGACAATTGCTCATTAATTGACACTACATCATCTCTGTTTAAAAGGCTCTATGATGCAAAGAGTGAGACTTACAGTTCAATTATTGCCAAATTATGTGGCAAAAGCTATTAGTTATACTGGAGAAAAAATACATACAAAATACATACATACAAAAAATACATACAAAAATACATGCCAAAAGATGCTGGAAAGAAGCTGCTGTAATTGTTCAGCTATTTAATGATTGGTCTATTCTATTAAATTCTCGATGTAAGTTCATTGCCAATTCTCCAACAAGAAATGTATATGGTACAGATATGGATAAACAGTCACGTCTACTGGATGAAATGTCAGAAATGGTCAATTCAATGCGGGTTGGTAACCATAAAGGATTTATTCCATTTCAAAAGGGGATATTGCTTACTAATAGATCTCTGAAAGAGTACCTACAAGCAAAATACAACGTTGACATATTTTAACTTCGAGATTGAATCAAGACGTGCTAGAGAACTTTTTTTCTTATATTCGAGAAATACTTTGGGAAAACATTCGGCGGCGATCTTTACAGAATGTCGCAATACTATTGAAACTAGTGAATCCTGCGTAAGTAACAGCTCAATAGAAAGTCCTCAATTGCCAAGCGATATTTCGGCATCAGAAGATATTTGCTTGACACAAAAGATGCTGTCTAATTTGATAGAAAAAACTGAAGGTTCGAAATAATCTCAGTCTAAAGAGGACAAAATACTTCAAAATACATTTATAGAAGCTCACTACTTGGAGGAGGATCATATAATTGACGATGACGTTTTGAAAGTCGCAGACAATTATAAGGTGAAAAAATTCCTCGGGACTCTTTGAAGTATGTTGCTGGTTTTTGTTGCAAACAAATTCAAACATAAATATAGTTTAGGAAACCCTATAAAAACTTATGAGACATATATGGAACCAGATACAGACAGTCTCCAAACCAGAGGTTCTCTTTTGTACCCAAACGAAGAATTGTGGGAAACTACACTAAAAATGGAATCATTGTTTTGTACAATCCATGAAAGCAATTTATCAAAAAAACCTAAAATCTTTCAACAGCTGGCACAGAAAACTTTAGCTCAGCTTGAGAATAACACGATACTATTTGTGGTACTCCTGTATCTCAGTAGGAGACGCACATATATAAGATTAAAAGAAATGAACAGACAGATTAGTTTCAGTAACTGTTAAAGAAAACTAGACAAAAATATGTTAAAGTTTGTTAGCTTTAAGAAATAAATTTTAATAATGTAGTTTAAAGTATTCAATAAATCTTTATTATGAATTGTCAGCCGGATTCATTACTGAAACATTGTAAATTAAGCTAATGTTGGAAAACTCAAGTCAAAACTCTAAGATATTTTGTAACATATTAATTTAAAACAATTTTCTCTAATTTTAAATGTTAAATAAGTGATTCAGAAAGTGTTTTTTAATATTCTATATAATTTGTTCACAATACACGATTTTGGAAATATTCCAGTAATGAATCCGACCATCAAAATATGTATAAAATAGAATTAATTTTTATACTCATTAATTGAAAAGACACTATTATATTCCTACATTAATATGAATATACACACTATGTAGCGAAACATCGAAAAAAGTTTTGTTGTTTTTCAATAATCAGAAAACCTATACCCAAGAAAAAATAAGAACATTGTAAACTACACATATTATAATATAAAGGGCCAAATAAGCATGCTTATATATTATTTGATTGCCTATATATTTGATATTAACCGACTAATAGGGCAAGTGTTAGTGTTCTAATAGAAACTTTGCTTCGCACATGACGTCACACAGTGCGAGTTCACTATGTCAAGGTATTTGTGTATCGTCGATAGATTCAAATATTTTTGCAAGAGAATTTAAAATGCTAAGTAATAGGTCTGTAATTTTTTACATCATTTATATTACCAGATTTAAAAATAGGAACTGTAATCAGGGCCGCCGCTAAGGTATTGGCCGCCCGTGTGCAACTTAATATTTGCCGCCCCCCTTCCAACACTTTAGACATACATACTATTATTTAAAGAAATGTGCAGAAGATGCATAATATAACAATAATAATTTGTAAATAGATAAATACTTACTTGAACATTTAGACTAATCTCTATGATCCAACGTCCATATATTATCCTAATGTATATCCTAATATCCTAATATCCCATCCTAATATTCTAATTTAAACGTCCATTATCCTAATTTAATAACCATGATCCAACGTCCAGAATATGTATATCCTAATATCCTAATTTAAACGTCCATTTAATTAAAATAAACCGTGAATACAAACATAAACACATAAAAAAGCTAAAAACGCACTTTTCGGGCTTTCGTCTCGGAAAACTTTTTGACAATATCTTTAATGTTCAATGTCGCACACACTTCATCTTCTATAGATAACATTGCAGAAAGCAGAAACACATCTTACTACAATTGTTATTTGTTCTACATGCGCCCCAATGTTTTTTCTCCATTTCATATAATTTTTGAAGAGCAGAGTCAACTGTTAATCCTTTTTTTAATGTGGTAGATAGTTTAAACAGTTTTTGAGAATATTTTATACGAGCTGCACCGGATTCATGTCTTTTTAAAATAATAGCTAAATGTTGCCAGTCACTTACCCCATTAATTCCACTAAGTAATTGTCGGCTGCTTTCATCACAACAAAACAGTTTACAAGGTGCACAAAAAACATTATTTAGTGATAATGAGTAAAGTAACGACGGGCGATGAATTTGGTCTTGATTAGGTAATGTGCGATAATAATAAGTTTCTGAAAATTTCCTATTATTTGTATCTCTGGGGAAGTTAATTTTTGTAATTTGCTGGGGAAAATTTTCAACAACAAATTGAACTTCACTTGGATTCATATTTGCAGGCCATTTTCCGGGATCATCTGAAACCAAGTATATGCTGGAGCTTCCTACACTGCAATCCAGATTAACTGGAACATTAATTGTTCTGTCTTGGTTGGTGGTTTCAGGTTCAGGCGTTTCAGCATCAGCACTCGCACTATCGCTATTATTGTCATCAAATCATCCGTCTCTATTCGCAGGAATATTCAATTGTTTGGTACTTTTTTCTATGATTTGGACTTCGCTTGAAGTTGAAGGTCCTAATTTTATATCCGAGTCTTCTATATTTTCATGTATGTTTTTCATCAAAAATGATTCCAGTGCACCGCTAAGTTTTTTTTTCTCCTTAGTTTTTGCCTCTTTTATTTTTCTATATTAAAAACCTGAAAGTCGTTTTCTTTTTCTTTCGGACATTTTGAAATTATCACTTAAGAACGAAGCCGGGCGAATTTAACAAAATAAATCCAAAAACACTGTAGATAAGTTGTCCAAATAATGTTTATCCAAATAATATGTAGCCGTAACGCGTATACGAATAAAATTGCTCTGATCTCGACGTTACTTCGAAATACAGTACCTTCTGTGCAAAAGAAACGGGTACACTACTATATTTTACAAACAAAATCTTTTATCAAAAGGGTGTCTAAATTCATTGAATTCTCAACTAAGACATAAGAACATAATACATAATAACCCATCCATAAACATAACCATAGGAACAATATTATAACAAAAAGTTTACAACCACTTGCCTAAATTCTTGTAAAGTATCTACGTGTGAAATCTCAATTAACTGAAGTCCGAAAGCCGCCAGCCTCTTTGAATTAAAAAGTATTCCCGAAACTGCTTTATGACTGTACCTGCAAAAGGGCGGCAGTTCATACAATAAATAATATTTTCTGACATTTTTTTGATGAAAAAAAGAAGTATACATGATAAATGAAACGCATTTAAGTATTATCACGTACTGAATAATTATCATTAATTGGAATATTAGAGTTCATAGAATTATCTGAATCATTAATATTTCATTATTTTCGTTTTAAAAAAGTATTATCATCAGTGGACTGCTTTTGGCCGCCCCTATTGTTGGCCGCCCGTGTGCGATGCACACTTGGCACACATGGTAGCGGCGGCCCTGACTGTAATGGTATTTTTTATTTTGTAGGAAAGGTATTAGTTTTTAAAGCTAGATTAAATACAGCCTTTAATGGTTCCACAAGATAGTCGATACACCCCTTATAGGTGTAAGCAGGTAGATTATCTTTTCCTGTACATTTCTTGGGTTTTAATCTCTTTACAGTAGCTCTAATAGCTTCTTCAGTTATCTCAACAAACTCTAAAATTCCGTGAAACTTAGGTATCTTCATATCAGATGATATGTTATCAACTGACTTGAAGTATAGTGCAAAAGCATTAGCAATATTGTGCTCATTAGATATTGATTTGATACAATAGAAATAAAAATAATCAAAAAACACCGTTTTTGCACCTTAACAATGCCATAAAATAATTATAACCAACAATTTCTAGATGCAAATACTTGAAGGTTACTCCAGTCATTGCCCTTCATAACACTGTGCTGTTTTCAAAAATTCACTAATTAATGCATGTTTTTTTCTCTAGAGCTTGGACTAAACTCTCACCCAAACCCAATACCCTCGAAACCCAAATTGTGACAAATTTGCATTATCTCGCATCAATTTTTTCCCATCGATTATGTATTCCTCTACAATATAAACCACACACCCAGTTTTAATTAAATTTGAATAAACCACTTTTTCGTTGTTTGTATAAGGTATTCTTCTTAAATATGGGTCTCCGCGGTCTGATGGGTCGGCTTGCGTGCGTTTTTGAGGGGTAATTGCACATCTGACTGACCGCCTCTAATTGTACTTAATAGCCCTATGGCGCCAGGACCGTCTGCAAAGCCTAGGGCAGATTTACATGAACGCACTACTAACCAGACGCTGACGACAATATGCAATAGTATGGGTGCTTTATCAAACAACATAAAAAAATGAACGGTTACATATTTACATAAGGAATAAAGAATTTCACAATTGAGGATAATAATATTGAAAAAGGTTACTATCTTAAAATCGACAGAAGAAGTCAAAGCATCAAAGAAGATTTGTATGTTAAGCATGTTACCAAGCGTACAGAAAATATACAATGTAAAACAAAAATGAATGAAACGAAAAAGAAGTATGAAAAATATAAACATCGATATTACAAAACTGTAAAAAAGTGTCGTAATGGTTTTTTTAATTTGCGGCGTATTCGCAAAAATTAGTAGACCGACTAAGTTCATCAATAAAAGTTAAATAAAAAGTATAACGGGAAACTTTCTTTCCATAATCAGTTTTGTTGAAGTGATTAGCCATCATGAATTGTTAAGTTGAAGCTTTTTTGAATCGTGTAAACGTAAGTAATCAACTTTTGCCGACTGTGTACTTGTGTAGGGATGTTTCAAAGCTTCATGAACCTTGGAAATACGCATACCCGAAAACAAAAACAAATCCGCCTACAGAAAGAAGGGTATACAGCCCTACAAGAGACGAAGAAAAAAGGAAAGGCTCAAATTATGCTGGATGACTTTCTGATTATTTACCATGGTGTTGCGAAAGAAACCAGAGCCAAAGAAGGAGTCTCCCTGTTATTGCAGAGAAAATTTTTACATTAAGTACAATATCTTTGAAAATATAGTTAGTGTAAAAGTCAAACTGGATGTCAAACCCCTAAATGTGATAACAATCTACGCATCTGACATGCCATCACAAGAGAAAACTTCTATGAACACTTTCTGGCTGTAATAAACGAGACTCCAAGTGACAAATATATTATAATTATTATGGGTGATTTTAACGCCTATGTTTTCAATGATATATCTAGTTCCAGGAATAAAACAACGATATAATGAAAATATCAGAAATAAAAACGGAGTCCTTCTGACGGACCTCTGGAGCGTAACCGAAATATCTTTCCTTCGCAAAGAACAATACAAATACACTTTTGAAAACACTAGAGGACAAATATTTACGACAGCTTATATTTTGTCGAATTTTTTACAAGAGTAAAAAAATTTAATATGACAATCTCAATTCAGAAACTCAAACAATAGTAATCAGGTAAGAACCAAGCAGATGTATAATAGAATTCCATGGCATCAGTATTAAATAAGTAATGGAAATAAAATACCTTGGAATTAGAGTGTCTAGCTATGTAGACCTGGACAAAGAAGTGAGAGACCAAGTACAAAAAGGAAACCGACATATTAACGCCGAGACGAAGTCAAGAATTTATAAAACCCGTGTAAGACCAAAAACGGGTTGTGGCACTCTGAGAGTGGTCTAGGAGAGGAAGCAAAGCATTCTTATAGTCTTAGCAAGGAGCAATAGTCTATTGTATTGGATTCGATAATCGATTCGATCCGATAATCGATTCGATATTTGATTCAATAATTAGATTCAATTCAATCAGGATCGATAAACGATTCGATTCGAAATTTGACTTCTTCTTCTCATGGCGCCGTCTCCTTTCGAAGGTTAGCGATCCAAATGGCAATTGTAGTTTTGGAAACTGCTGCGCGAAAGATTTCTGCGGATAAGCGATCGAACCATCTCCTCAGGTCTTTCAGCCACGAGTTCTGGTGTCTTCCTACTGATCTTTTGCCCTGTACTTTTCCTTCCAGTATAACTTTTATATATTTGACTATACTCGATATTAGATTTGATTCGATTCCGATTCGATGATCGATTTGATAATTGATTCGATTCGGTTCCATAATCTATTCGATTCAATTCGTTAATCGATTCGATATGATTAGATTGTATTTTATTTTATAAAAATAACCTTATTTTAAATTTAAATTGTGACGTATTCCCATCAAAAATAGTAAATTTTATTTTATATTATTAATAAACACGCATGGCACTGCCTTTACTACTCCATGCAGTTTATGGTCGCGCGATGTGTCGTTACAGTTTTAATTTTTTCTCACATCAGTGAGATCCACGCTACGTCCATAGAAGCTATGCTTCCAATCATGGCATATGCATCAGAAACAATACCCGACACAGCCACAACACAAAGTCTACTGAAAACGGTAGAGATGAGAGTAATAAGAAGAATGACACGAAATACGCTGAGAGATCGAAGAAGATATTAGAAGAAAATGTAACGTATAGTGTATAAAGGAACAAACAGAAAAAGGAACAGAAAAAATGTAGTGACAACATTACATAGAGGTATCAATGAAGAAAAAGAAGAAGTACATTAAAAATAGGAAATACAAATCAATCGGAATAATTATAACTGATTTATAAGGAATGGAAGCAATGCAATAAAAAAGACCAAAACCAGCATTCCTGTTCTGTGTCAAGTTTTTTTATAGTTTAGACACATCTATAAAAAGGAAATATATATGTTAATCTTAAAATTATACAAAAAATTGATGGTTACACCTTATAAAACGATCAATATTTCTAAATAAATAAAAACTATAACTTTGTATTTTTGTTTGCTTGCCTATGAAGAACAATAAACATAACAATCGCCTGAACTAAAAGACATTACTAGAGCAGACACATTTCCGACTGTCAATGGTTAGCAGGTAGGTAAAAAAATCAGGAGGCATTCATTTGTCTTGCTTATCGACATTTTTATTTACTTTAGAGTGCAAAAATTGACTTTTAGAAAGATAAAGGAATTTTGGGCCATAAGAAATTTCAGTGGTAGGTAAATTAATATTTGTAAAAACATTTTATTCCTTTATATTCCTATTGTGTAACTATTTTTAGAAAATGTTTGATAACTATATATCTGTGGCACATCAATTATTACAAATTTTACATAAATTATTACAAAATGTTTGGTTTGCTGCGTTACTAAATTTATATATTAAAAAAAAAGGAAAATAGAATGGAAACATAATAAAAGGTATTGTTAGTCTTACTACTTTTAGGGTAGAAATTACACCTATTAAGATGTATTGTGTCCCCCTTGCCTTATCTGGTAGTTTCTCATTGTTTGGCACAGCTTCTATTCCTCTCATGAGTTTTAGTATATTTAGAAAACTTTATGTTGAGTAAATATACGAAAATTCGTAATTTGAAATCGAATTGTTAACAATATAAAATATATTGAAATAACCTAATAAAGAGAAAGATATATAAATTCTATATTTTCCGTGTCTGCTTTCAGTTTAAAAGCCATACCACTAAGCTGCTCTGAAGTTCAATTGTAAGACAGAGACACCAAGAAGAGCTAAACTAAGAGCTAAAAAGAACGGACCATAAAACGGAGACTGGGGAGATCGCAGTTTCCTTTTGAAGTTTGAATTGGGTTCTGACATAATTATACAAGCTAGGACTTGTTCAATTATCATGATTAGGTAAGTAAAGATAACGTAGGTGTTATCAAAATTTATGCGGATTCCCTTATGCGAACTCTACTAGATCTTGAAAATTCTTATCTAATCAGGATTTTCTATTTTATGATGAAAACATCTGTAATATATCGCAACTTTTTGAAATGGTAGGTAAATCAAAACATTTGGTTATAAGGTTATTTACCTAATATTCTGCAATAACGTATTTTATGCAATTGTAATCGATACGCCAATCGAACAAAAATAGCAATTATGATAAGAATTGACCAGAAAGATATCAATTGAATTTATAATACTTAATCATAAACATTGAAAGTCTCCTGTACTTTTAAATCCACTATAAAGACGTCACAATTGGCAGTCTGGCGAAAGTCCATTACCTATTATAAAAATAATATAATCAGAAAATAATACTCAGAAAATCCAAACAAACAGAAAATCTTTAAAATGGACTCGCTGTACAATTTGAACAATAGAGGAGACGATATGCAGTTCTTAAGAACCCCTCGAATAATTTCTATTTTTTGGGTCATTTGATTTTTGATCGTAACCATTGCTGTCTGATTCCAGTGTAGATTTAAGAGATTATTCTTATGTCTACTGTCTACATCCTTTGTATTTAGAATTTATAATATATTATGGAGTTGCACTTTATCGAAAGCGTTTTCGAAATCTATGAATCAAACATATACTTTTAGATTCATATCAAGGCATCTTTGTGCACCCTTTACTCCTTGCAAATAATTAATTTTATCATGAGTTGAAAATATTGAAAAAGACTGACCAGACTTGAAAAAAACATGCATATTGGTACAGTTAAAACTATTTCACGATACAAAGTAAAGTATCTATATTAAAAAGGAAGAATAACAAAGTTGGTATTTTTGGGGAAATAACGAGCAGTGGTCAAATTAAAATGGAGGAGGAAGGGCATACTTATGGCTAGGATGGCCATTGATAGATGGACAAAAAATACAAGCGAATGGAAATCATGGACTGGAAAAAAGAACTGGACTGTCTTTAATACAATGGTATCAGGATATCAAAAAATTAGCAGGGAAAATAGAGAGATTACAGAAGTCCAGAATAGAAATATATGGATAGAATTGGAGGAGGCATATATCCAAATTTAGACCGAAAATTCTTATTGTACTGGAGAGGGAGAGAGCTTGAAATAAAGTCTTCTTCTTCACGTGCCATCTCCGCGACGGAGGTTGGCAATCATCATGGCTATTCTGATCTTAGATGCTGCTGCTCTGAATAGTTCAATTGATGTGCATCCGTACCATTCCCTCAAGTTATGCAACCATGAGATTCTTCTTCTTCCTACACTTCTCTTGCCCTGGATTTTCCCTTGTATAATCAATTGAAGTAGGTTGTATCTCTCATTACGCATAACATGCCCCAGGTATTGCAGCTTTCGTGTCTTGATGGTTTCCAATACTTCCATTCTTTTGTTGATTCTTCTCATATAAAGTCATAAATGTATAATTATAAACTAAACACTGGCAATACATGGAACATTGAGGCACCCAGAGCAAGTAGAGAAAGCAGGAAAGATTTTAATATGTAGTTAAGATGGCTTGGCACTTCATTTGACCAACACAAATTGATAAAAAGAAAAGAGGCATACCAGAAACTAGATGGAAAACAAGTTGAACAGAACCTCAGCCAGCTAAAATTTGTAGAAACAGGTAAACGTTTTAACAGGTTAAACATAGTGTTAAACTTTGTATTTAATAATAAATATAATATTTACATAAACTTTTGTAGTGCATAATATTGATATATTACCGTTATATTTTGTTATTATAAGTGACAGTTTATATTAAAATAGTTTATTGAAGTTTCAATAACTTTAATATATCTATCGAATGAGATTATTGAACACTATACAATTAATATCAACTTAAATTTCATAAACGCACAATACGTTTTAGCAATAAAAATATTAAGATAACTCACCTGCAGAAAAATGCCAAGACTTGACAGATTTAACTATGGGTTTATTTACACTAACAACGTCTTCGTTGGCCATGACCAAAGATGCCAAAAACCATATATAATAACAAATTGAATAGTACACGCAAAATCCAAAACTTGCCATTGTAAAACACTTGTTTATTAACCCTAAACTGAGCTATATTTGCTTTTTTATATATTAATTTTGTTTAAGTCCGACTAAAACGTCAACAATTCATATAATCGTAAAGTATTTAAAATAAAGTTCATCCGCACTTTTGTCTACTGTTTGGCATTTTCGATTAATATCCGCGAAGAGTTTTTAAACGAAGAGAAACGAATTTTAACTTCCCAAGTCGACCGCTCAAGTACACCGACTTCGTCGTTCGCTGAACCTTTGACTAAACTGAACTGAATGTATTTCGTGGTGCGCTGGCTTTGCTTTGCTCACTTCACTTGGCTTATTAGAAGAGGCCCCACTTAGCTACTCTTGAGTAGAGATTTCTGTAGTGTTGCAGTGCTGTTGCATAGGCTCTTGAGGACTCTAAAGGTGTCCATGCATGTATCAGTGTAACAAAGTTAAATAATTATTTTTTTGATATCTGCAATTAGAGGATAAAGGATAAGGAAACGAAAAAGATATTTTTAATGAAAACTTGTACCGTGCATTAATCTCTTCAAATACACAGCTTTCAAAATTATCCAATGAAAACTTAATTTCTTTAAAAAAAATATACTGTAAATTGTATATTCCAGAAAAAATATATTGTAAATTGAATATTCCAAGTGAAAGGACTCTAAAGAGAAACCAACTCGTCATACTTGTCAGTAATAAATAATATAAAAACTAATATTAGTGACAATTACTTCTACGTCCGAGGCGAGACCACATATTCGTCAGGAAGATATATCGCTCATTTAATCCTCATCTAAGCGATCAGATCTTACCAAAATCCTATTTAATGTACCAATGCAAGCAATTGGAAAAAACCAACTCTGCAACGATATCACGTTTTGAACAAGAAGAAATATCAAAATTTGTTCTTCCTGCAGCTGTTCCTATCCATAAATTATTGCTTTTTTATCCAAGGCTGCACCATATATGGTCAAGGCAGGACAAAATTTAAAAATATTTTATACCAACTTAATACACGTTATTTTGTTTAACATATGGAATGAACAGAGTTGCTGAAGAAAATAGAAAAAAGATTGCTTTAGTAAACTCATGCCCTGATATCAAACATAAAAGTGTTTCTCAAATCTCAGAATCTAAAAAATTCAACTTTATAAAGAACTGCTTCTAAATATTTCACTTTCCATTCCAACACCATGGGGAAAATGGCCACCAAAAGTTTTCGGGAAACCGTCTTATTATATATACCTATATACCTATAATTTTAATTCCGAACAAGAGGCTCGAGTTACAGCGTCAAAATCTAATTTATTACGGGAACGTCGAGTATACCCATTCTGGGGAAATATCCCGAGACCACACCAAAGCGGCCTTCTCTAGGTACGGGGGTTTGTCCCTATGCCAAGAACCAAGCAGAAGTTACTGCCAAGCATTTTTTGATGACACATCTACGGTATAACGTCGAAGATGTCACTTTTTCTCAGTGATGTCGTCATCCATTCCTTTTCACTGCTCCATATTGACAATAATTTATGATTTTTGCCAAATGATATTTTTATTTACAATAATACAAGTATGTATTTTACTATACATTTTATATGTATCGTATTTCGGACATATTTTTTTTTATAAATATGGTATAACCTCGAAATGATACAGAAGAAAAGATTATTCTTTTGAGAATTCTTTTAATACCAAAATTATATTCAAAGTTAACGTTAAATTATAAAAATTGTAGAAAATGTTGTCCATTTAGGTCTAAATATTTCGTGTAGGATTTTTAGTAAGGTGTGTAAGGTGTAGATCTTTCATACTGTTCTGTTTTCATGTGATTTCTGAGTTTTTTGAATTATTATGGAAATTATGAATCTAAAGATCTAGATGGAAATGGAATTTCAGTATTCTTGATGTACCATTGTAACTACTGAACACACATAACAAACCAATTGTAAGAGTAAAAAATATAATTATTTCAGTACTATTTTTAATGATAATGTTGACAGTTCTCATGAAATAAACATCACAATTTTAAACAAAAAAAAAACTAAAAATATGCTTACGAGATGGTATGTTCTGTCAGTGCTACGGCATGGAATATGGAATCATGGACAGTAAAGAAGAACTATCTGTCGATTATCTCTGTTTTATCGACATGCGGTTGCCGACTATTATTTTCTTTTGTGTCTTTTTTGCACTAGTCTTTCCGAAATGTTACATATACTAGTAGTGATTGGAAATTGTTGTTTTATAATAACACTTTTCGCCGCCAAATTCTACTCAATATGTTATTTTATATATAGAAATATCTATAGATTTAAAAACTGTATTCAAATTTATAAAGTCCTTTGATGGATAAACAATAAAACACTGAAAACTTTGTTTTCAAAACACCCACAAAATTTATTATAATATCTTATCACTATAGCTGTTTCGACAGAGTGCCTTTCTCAAGTAATCTATTTTTAGTATGTGTTTACACTTTCTAGTCTTTACTTGAATACATAGGTTGAGGATGGGAGAACTGTTTTTCTCAAGTTGGTCAGTCAGAATTATGTCTTTATTTTTTAATTTGCTAATTTCCATAGATTCTAATAAAAATAGCTTAAGCTCCTTATTTAAGATGTGAATATGAAGAATGATTATGGTCTAAAAGGTGAAGTACGTTCGTAGAATCTGTTTTTCTATTATTGAAAGCCCTTTTATGTTCTGCTATACCTTTGTTTAAAGTTCTATCGGTTTGACCGATGTAAGTTTTTGGGCAGTCGCTACATTTAAGTTTTTGTACACTACTGTAAGTGTAAGTGCTTTTATTGTCTCTTGTTGTTTTTGATATATTTGCATAAATTGTTGTAAAAGAAAGGAATAACACCAGCTTTTAGAACTTATTTGCCTAAGTTGTTAACAACAAATTAGGCAAATATATTAAAAACAACAAGAGCAAAAAGAAAAAGCACTTACACAGTGACGTACACAAACTTAAATGTGGCGACTGCCCAAAAACTATCGACTTTTATCTAAATTGTTTTATCTACGTTATTGTTTCTATTTTTTATTCTTTCGTTTATTATATTTTTCCTAAACAACAAATTAGAAAGAAAATACAGTAAATTCTTGTAGTGATAATAATAGGGATTGCGATTTATCAGCGGAACTTTACAATTACTCTAAAAAATTAAAGGAAACCGCAAACATAACTTGACAAAAATAATGGAAATAATATATCTAAATAAATATTAAATTTAAATAAGTTATGTAAGTTTTATATTAATTTCTTAAAATTTTTTGTATTGGTATACGCCATTTTCAAATAATGCTTTTTATATCAACTTCATGTTGCACAAAGAATAAATTGTTTTAGCGTGTATGGATGACTTTAGCAGTAATATGAAAGGAGGCCCATCGAGATTAGTTGATAGCCGACAGCGACGCACTTGTGAGATCGAAAAGTTCCGAATGCGTTGCTTGTGGTATGCTGCCGAGCGTGGCCGAGCTATAGAAGCTGTTTGTGTTATTCACGTTAACAAAAGTTAAGCGCCGTGCGCTAGTCAAATATTGTATACCGCTATTTGTCATTCAAATCCAGATAACATAAATAAATAAATCTTTTGTGTTTCAGTTCAGGCCCTTCTGTCGTCATTTATTGCATTAAGTAAACTAATCAAATAATTTATTATTATTATCTCTGTTTAAGACCTTTTAAGAGAATTAATTGTAGGAGAAATTTAAGTAAGTGAACTTCAATTTACTTTTCGCTCAAATTTTAATTCAATCGAGCATTGGAGTTCATTAAGGGCCGAGACAATAAACAAAGAGAAATTTGAGAATTGATTTATTAGATTGGATTAAAAACACATAAATTAAGACTAATTTAGAACCAAAAAGAATTTTTTTTTCTCATGAAAGGAAAAACAGGTGGGTGCGTATACGCACCTTTGGCCGAATACGCATACAATTTTTAAAAAAGGAACATATTGTATCTTAACTGTAAATTAAATTTTAAGATGAAAATTTTCGAAACATTCGGGGTGTAGATGCACTGTACACTTTAACATAAATAAATAGTATTACTTTTACACATCCGACATTTTCTTCTTGCACTATTATCGTCTCTTTTTATAATGTGGCCAATATTGTCGAATCTAGTTTCATCTGGTAAAGCAAATTTAGATGGACGTCCATATACTGAGTTTGACAATGATGTAGCGGTTTCTTCACTATTCTCTGCATGTCCACTATATTTTAGTAAGTTAAGAACCAATCTCGAACGAAACTCCAGTTGGGAAATTGTAGAATCATTTGCAATTTTAAAAATTTTTCAACTATTGACCACCATACTGTCAATCATGTTAGTAAACAACGGCCACCACCACTTTTTTCCTCTTATTTTAATACGGTAATTCGCAATGCCATTATCATGCAGATCCACTCCACCCATGTATTGGTTATATTGGTGAATTACATTAGGCTGAGGGATAAGAATTTCTTTGTGTTCTTTACGGTTATAACGTTTAGTTTGCATAAGGGGTAAAACGTCACATGTATTTGTCATTACAGTCACTACTGAATTATCGTTCCATCTTGTCACCAAAACTTCTAAATTGGAATCGAATGGACATGTATATGAACCTCTTTCCTTTTTTTTTTCATAATTTTGTTTTCTTCTAGAGGACACTTAGCAGTGCGATTTTCCCTTACTGTTCCTGTTGCAAAGAATCCTTTTTCTTTCAATAGTCCAAAAAGAGCATATGACGTAAAGAAGTTGTCGAAAAAAACCTTATGTTGCTGTGGGTTTTTAACTATCGAAAGTAAATTCAAAACAACTGCCATTCCTAAGCTAAAACTATTATCTGTTTTCTCAGTTTTTCCGCCATATGGAATAAATTTGAACAAATAACCAGTATCAGAACATAAACACCATAGTTTAAAACCAAATCTAACAGGTTTTCCACGGATGAACATTTTGCACGAATGTCGCCCGAAATATGGAACCATTTCCTCGTCAATGGAAAGATTTTTTGCAAAGACTCCAAATTGTGCAAACTTTCGGTTAATTATTTCAAAAATTGGTGACAATTTTGCAAATTTATCATTTTTATTCAGTAAGGTGTTATCTGACAAATGTATGTTCTGTTTGATTGAACGAAATCTATGTCGGCTCATGCTTTCTCTTACAATGTGCACTTCTTTATCCCCATCCTTCGACCAATACATATCAACTTGAGGCAGAGTGTGATAACCAGATAATATACATATGCCAATAAATTTTTTTAAATCTGTATTATTCATTTCAAAATCGTGACGGTTATTCTGCGATGCATAAATATTTGTAAAATATCGAATGCTCTCACTTACTTCTTTATCAAAAAAGAGTGAAAAAACTTCAATAGGTGACTTGCCTCCATGGTTGGCTTTTATATTTTCTAAATATCGATCAGACTGATGTTGTATTACTGCCGAGTACGAAGGAGTATCTGTTTTTACCCACATGGGACAAATTTGGATTTATTATTTTTGCCTGGTTCTTTCTTTGGATGTTTTGATCTGTGGTTCAGAGGAATATCATCATCAGAATCGTCAGAATTCCCATTCACTTGTATTTCATATGTACCTGCAATATCTGTTTTTATTCCTTCTGTACCAATAATACTATCATCAATGTCTTCTACATCGGAAATTTCATCTGTTTCCGGCGGCACATAAACCACATCAAGTGAGTCAGCATTTTCACATTCTGAGTCTTCTTCTAACAAAGCCATTAACTCTTTAGTAGTTAGTGCCCTCTTCATTTCATATTTCGAGAATTTACTAAAATAAACAAAAAAATGCACTACTACTACTATATACACGCATTCATATGATAATAATTTAGCTTACCTCATTTCAACTTATATGGAATACAAAAAAAAAACACAAGGAAACTTTCAAACTGATTTAAGTCAAGAAAAAAGCAAATATAACGTTTACAGCACACAGCAATTTTATAAATAGGGAATGAAGTGTATTGACTATTGACGAAATCGTAATTTCAGATTGTTTAGTCTACGAAAAAAATATAATATGGTTTCAGCCAAAGGTGCGTATACGAATCCATCGTATAAACATGCAATTATAGACCTTATTTTTAAAGGATGAATGAATAAGTTTTTAGAATAATAAAAATTTCAACATATTTTTATAATAATAGAATACAAAATATGAATTAAGTTTATAATTAGTATCGGAAAAATTTTTTGTATGAAGATGTGCATAAATCATTAAATTATGCAAAATTATAATAATCTTAAAATATTTAAAAAGTAATATTTTTGTCAAAAGAAAAATGATACTATATACCTCAATCTATTGAGATGTTACTTCAATAAAAAGAAAACATTAAAAAAATTATTTTCGGGCCAAAAAAATTTTCGGGTTGCGTTTACGCACCTTTGGCCGTAAATGGGTTAAAACAATGTTCACATTGTTCATTGCCTTGCAAAATTAACTGGAGATAAGTCAATTTTAAGTAAAATTAAAAAATATTACAAAATCTTACATTTCAATATTTTTTATTGTCTATGTTCAATTACTACAAACTACAAACCATAATTGTAACTTAGGTTCATAGATTCAACATTTGTGACAATATTTGGTCGGTATTATTCAAGGATAGGGTAGAGTGCTTCAAGAATGTGCACTTAAGGTTTAATCAAATGTAAAATCCAAACCAATTGCGTTGAAAGTATATTTATTTGCCATAATAAATCAATTATAATTTGCCAACTAAACATTATTACTTTAATAGAAAAAGTGAAACTAAAAAAAAGTGCTTTTGCGCACTCTTATAAACCCGCCTTTTAAAAGTAAGCATTTAGGATTGTAAGACGTAATGTTATGAACTTAGGCCACATTTATAAAATCCAAAACTTGCGTAGGCGCTGCACTTTTCATGCCACCATTCAGCACATGATATGCACTTAATCCAGTCTTCTGTGATAGGTCTTCTTTAAATGTTTCGTTGCACCCTGGACCGCTCCAAATTTTCTTATAGGCGTTGTTTTTGGCTTTGTGAAAACAGCTTTTTCATTTTTTTGTATCTTCTCTGCCGGTCTAAGGTTCACATCTGATTTCCTTTTTAAACTTCCTCCCAGAAGCGCTTGCGGTGGTGGTAGGTTATCGCCAACATCCAGTTTGAGTTTGTATTGCGGCTTTTTTTTCTCATTTTCTTCAATTAGTTGGTCCTTATATGGAGAGCTGGTGATAATTTCCGACTTTTTGCTTCTGCGATTCTGGATCTAACCACAATTGATTTAGGTAACGGAGAAATGCTTGTTAATTTAATATAACTTGATGATGTTCCAGGATTATTTGATAAATCAAATGTTTGTGTTTTTGGAGCTATATCAACTGTTTCTTCCAAAGTTATTGCAGATGTGTTGGAAACCAGATCTGTAAGCTGAGGGGTATTGTATTTGATCTGTAAAATCCTTATCGTACAATCGGGTTCAGGCATCTTATTATGGCATCTCTTTCATTAACATGAATATTTTCCTTAGTAGTGGAATTCTCAAGAACAATAGTTGGACTGTCAAGAACATTGGGAGTATTTTCATAGGCTGATTCAGATATTTGATGTGGTTGAATATCGATTTCAGACGTAGAGTTTTTAGCGACTCCCAATTGTACGTTAACCGCTTCTAGTTCCGTAGTTACAGCAGCTGCAGCAGGTTCTTCTCGTTCTGTAATAAAAGTAGCCATGAAGTTAGCGTCAGTAAATATGTCATTATTAAAGGGACATATCCCCGTCACTTTAAAACCTTCAATTGCATTAGTTATAGTAGCAACTTTAAAGTATGCAGGAACAAATATTGAAGCAATTTGGTAAACAGTAATTACCCGCCCTGGATGGTTTGTCAGCCATTTTTCACATTCGTTGGAATAAAACTTTTTTAGCGGGCTAAAAAAACATCTGTCAATTGGCTGCATACGGTGACTACTATGAGGAGGAAGTGTTAATGCGATAATGTTATATTGTCGAAAAAAATCAATTGCTGCAATGGAAAATGGAACAAAGGGAAGTGTGATTATCCATTATTAATAGGACTGGTTGTTCCTTTGTCGGCTTAGCGTGATCTCTAAAATGTGTAGCATAATCAACAAACAGGTCCTGATTGATGAAACTACTGTCGGATACCATTCCAATTGATGATGGTGGAGCTCCATCCAAAAGTTCTGTCTTCATTCTTTTACGTGGATATAATAACTGCGGGAGGAATATATTGCCCACAAGCACTCATTGTGCATACAACAGTAACATTGGTTCCCTGTTCTTCGCTAGATATTTTATTGACACACCTTTTTCCTTTTGTAGAGAAAACTTTAGGAGGCCTGTTTGAGACAGTGGAAAATCCCGATTCATCCATATTGTAAATTGCATGTGGCGGGAATTTGTATGTATTCATTAACTTCGAGAGATTTTCATACAACCGCTTACACTGTGGTTCATTAAACCCAATAGCCCTGGCGAAGCTAGTAGCGGTGGGTTGCTTAAAACTAACATCTTTGAGTCGTTTCAAAAATCCACTTAGCCAGCCCTTGCCTGCCATTTTTCAAGTTCTATCTAAACGATGTTCTAATTTATTTATTTCAGCAAACTCAAATGCTAGACTTCTTAGAGCTCTAGAAGTTAACCCATAAAACTTGTTGTCTATTGTTTTTATAAAGTTGTAATAATAACTATTCTTCGATTTCTGCTGTTAAAGTAATGTAGTATCTTCCCAGATTTGTAGCTAAAGTTGGTTGTTTTTAGCCTTTTTCTTAACGTACTTTCCGCCATTCCTATAGATTTTGCCACGCTTCTCTTACTTTCTCCATTTTCAACCCTTTTTTTGCTGCCTCCATAACCACCGGTGAGCATAAAGCACGCTGAGAAGTTTGTTTTCTGCCAGACATGCTTAACCAAAAGAAAAAATACGGTTAATCAGTTATAAAAAAACCTGGTTTATAAAACGTACTCTTTCAATATTATTCTTTTTTTATTTAATAAAACTCCAACAGGAATCTTTCTATTATCCTCCTCTGTTATCCAGCGATCCGGAAGCGGAATGGTCGCTGGAAGGCCGGCATCACTTCCGAAGCACTACTTTCATTCATTCATTCTCCATTCATACACATCCACGCTCCATTCATCAGCAAGGAGGCTCCCTGTCTCGTTTCAGGTAGCGCGTAGAAGACCCTCATCGCTCCTAGTACGGCATCATTCCCAGACGGGCATTTCCTCCTTCCCCACAGTCTGACTCACGTCTATCTAACTCATACAGTGTGACCTACTTCTCTAGCTTCAACTTCCAGCATCTTTCACTCTTACCTTTGCCGTTGGTCCAGCTGTCTTTCTTCCTCTTCCTTTTTCTTGATCACTGCACGGATATATGTTATGCACGGATGTATGTTAGTCCAACCTGATTTATTTTCATTCATCCTCTCAACAATTTCTCTCACTGTAACAAAATTCACACCTGCCTCTCTCTCCATTCTGTTCCTTTCTACTATCCATCTGCTGCAATCTGACATCATATGTGTCACAGTGTCCGAGTATCCACAGTATAGGCATTCATCTGTGTCAGCCTTTCCGAACCTAGAGAGGTAGGCCCTAAAACACCCGTGTCCTGTGAGCACCTGCGTCAGGAAATAATCGAGTCGCCTGTGGCCACAGTCCACCACAATCTCTTATGTTCGGGATTAGCATTTTCGTCCACTGTGCCACATCCTCCGTGTTGTTCCATTCTTCTTGCCATCTTTCAATTGACCTTTTTCTTTCCTGTCTTTTCTCGGCCACAGTAAGGTTTGGGCCTCTTCTCTCATAAAGCTCTTTTCTTTCCACCGCCAAAACATGCAACGGAACACATCCAGTGATGGTCCACAAGGCTGTTATTAAAGTTACCAAATAACGTTATTATTGGTGTTTATTTGCCTAAAATGCTCAAAACACATACAAACACTTCGCTTAATCGGTACGAACTAAAACTTTGTTCCTGTCGACGACACACACTTCGAAAATCGACGAGTGTGCACTCTTATTGACCGCGCACTCTTAAAGCACTCTACCCTACTTAAATTAGTTTCTTATTTGTTTCTTCATTAATTTTCATTTTTTTTTTATAATTAAAAATGTATAAGGGTTTTTACAAGATAATCAAATGATAAATTGTCTGCGTTAGTTTTTTTAGATTTTTACCGACCATTCCATTTCAGAGCATGACTGGCAAGTATTGAAAAACTTATTTACTTAACGACCTGATGAAATATTTGTTTGTCACGGGGGCTGTTCTCTTGGCATATACGTATTCAACAACCGCTACTACAAAAACTACTAAAAAATAATTGCAGTATAATTATTATTTTCATTTACTTTAATAATGTGTACTAAGCAATGTTAAAAAAAAATATTCAATATTTCATCCATTTAATTTTATAATCATTCGTTCAATATTATTTTGATTGGTTTATTAGATGCTTTTAAAACACCTCGTTGACGAAGTTACAGCAGTAGATTAATAATATAATTTGTATAACTACATAAGCACGATATGCATATCTATATATCGTGAACCTTAAGAAGGTATTTGATCGAGTCAAATGAAAGGATGTTATCCAATTATTGTCTGTAGAGATATCTCTAGGAATAATTAAAACGTTCGAAAATGTCTACCAAAATAACACAATAAATGTAAAAGTAGTAGAAGAACTAAGTGACCCTATTGAAGCTGGCAATGGGATAAGACGGGGTGTTTCCCTGAGTCCTCTATTGTTCAACCTGATTATGGATGAAATGATAAACAAAGTAAAAACTAAAAAAGGATGCCAAATGGAAGAAAAACTGCTTAAAATATTTTGCTATGGAGACGACGCAATACTACTCTCTCAGAGTGAAGATGATTTACTACGTATGCTGCCAATTTAATATAAGTGCATGGTTATAACAGTAAATTTATTAAGATGTAAATTGAAGCTGGAAGGTCAGATAATAGAACAAGTGATGGAGTTTAAATATCTAGCCATATATTATCTAGCTACGGAAAGCTCGAAACAGAAGTGGAAGATCAAGTGAATAAAGCAAACAGAGACGCAGGCTGTCTGGATAAAACAATATGAAGAAATAAAAATATCGGAAAGAAATGAAACGCAGGATTTACAAAACAGTCATTAGATCAATAATGACATACGCGGCAGAAACAAGACCTGCCACAGAGAAGACAAAACGGATGTTAGAAACAGCAGAGAAACACTTGAAAACAGCAAAATTTCTGGTAAGACACTATAGGACAGAGCTAGAAGTACAGATATACGACGTAGATGCAAGGTGGAGAACATCAAGAACTGGGTAAGAAATGAAAGAGTAGAATGGAACGATCATATAAACCGAATGACAACAAATAGAGTAGTAAAGAAGGCAAGAGACGGTTCCCCAATAGGAAGACGATCAGTAGGAAGACCACGAAAACGATGGAACGACAACTTACTGGAGACACTTTGAAAAACAGACAGAGTCATGTTTATATAAAAAGATATTTACAATTTTGGCATTAAAATCACCCCTTAACTAAGTTCAGGTTGTGGTTTTCTGTTTTTTCAATTACATTTCCAGATCCTTATATATTTCTTCATCGGATTTATCTTGTAACGAAATATTTTGCCTACCACATAGCGTATTGTTATAAGGGGTTGAAAATTGGGGACAGAAACTATTGGGGTGGAGATAGGGCAAGCAAAATAAACGAAACTTATGCGAACGGCACTCAGGGTTTATTTGGAGTAGCTGAGTCATGGATAAGTTGAATGGCAAGGGGGTTGGATTGGGGCAACTACAAAAAAAGAAACAAAGGGGTGCTTATATAAGTCTCTTGGAACAATCAAAACAAAACACAAGAAAGACCTCAAGCAATTTAAAATGGACACCGGTTCGAGGTGCCAAATTATAACTATTACAACAACTAGTTGTAACTATTGAAATAATTATTAGAAATGAAAAATATAACTTTTTAAATGAAACTTAAAAAAGGGGTTAGAGAGTTAGTTGAGAGAAGTAAACAAAATGGTTTAGAAAAAATACTAAACATTTATTGTTTTCTAACCACAAACAGTTACAAAAATAGACAATACAAAAATACTCAAAAATAAACAATACAAAAATACTCAAAAATAAACAATACAAAACTACTATATTCATAGTCACAAAAGTAAATACAAAAATAACAAACAGAAACACTTACTATTGTTACTGGGCTATAAACTGTAGCAGAAATAAATTATTGCAAATAAAAATTTATCTTTCCAAACTACCATGAAAGCAATTATTATTATTAAAAAAAAATGTCTATCTTTACTTTAAAATTAAACACAAAAAAGTTACCTTGATTTTCACTAAATTACACTTGAGTTGTAAACTGGACTTATTAAAAACTCAACAATGGCTGGGAATCTCTGACACACGAACAAAATGAAGTTGGGGCGCTGGAACACAAACCTTGGAAAAACTCGTCTCCTTAAAAGACTGGAACAGGTACAACTGAACACAATGGCAACTAATGTGGTTATCTTCAAAATTTCACTTAGACTGCAACTACGTATTGAACTGCTACAAAATTACTTATTTTCCATAACAAAGAAACAATAAAAAAGACATTTACGAATCTGAAGAAAATTTGGATTAAACGCTGAAGCCTACCTCTCAAAAACTCGCTTAGTGAAGGATGCCGAAAATGGGAGTAGAAAGTTACTTTACCTACTGAGAACATATTCCAGGCCAAAGGCAAACACAAATGATGCAGCTTCACAAGACCGAACTCAGAGTAATCACGGGTGTTCTCACTGAACATTGCTCACTCAGATATCACATAAAATAGCAAAATACACAGAGCAACAAGTAGATTCTGCGAAAATACAGAGGAAACTTCCGAACATATTGCCCGAAACTACAGGATAATCGTTTGTCAATGTTATAACTACCTGGATCAGGTCGTTTTAGAGCCTGAACAGGTAGCAAATATCTCCTAAACGAATAATGGGCTTTCTTAGAAGCCTAGATCTGTTAAACTGAATATATATGTAGGGCGTAGGGCATACATAAAAGATTTTACAGGTCGCATCCTGACGTTATCTCTCCATCTGTCTGGTATATATTTTATTATATATATATTTCGTAACATGTAAACAATTTAGAGAACTTAATATAAACATAATTAAACCTATTCCCAATGAAGTTGTTTGATACGACTTCCATTAGTCGGACTGGTCAAAGATACTTAATATAATCTACTGACACTGAACATGAATCTGGCTTTTTAGTGCCGAAGTATTTTGAATTAGGGTAAGTATTAAAACAATATTAATAATATTTAAAGCGGTGGTCATCGAGAAATAATTAATTACATGTTGGCTATACCCAGATGGGCGGAATGGTTCCTGTAGAGATCAACTCGTTTCATATTAAACAGAACCGGCTTTGGATGGTTAATTTATAAAAGAAATAATCACTACGAGTTCTGTTCCGCTAAAATAGAAGTGGGAGAATAAAAGAAAGCAGATTAGCTACTTCATAATTTTATTGAAGAAGTTTCGTGTATTAATTCATACACATCATCTACAAAATTATTTAAATAAGCAAACATCCATAGATACAAAAAATTTGCACATGGTTTATCTTACAAAAGATATGCAGCACAATAAGTTGGAAGTGAAAAAAATTTATAAACCATACAGTTTAAAAATATATAAAAAGTTCAGTTTAAGTTACCAAAAACAGAACTAAGTCAGTTTTGTACAAGTTAAAAAAAATTGTTAAAATGTGTAAAAATTGAACATTTTTTTTAACTTGTACAAAACTGACTTAGTTCTGTTTTTCATAACTTAAACTAAACGTTTTGTAAAATGAAAAGACAGTTAAGATTTGATTTCACGTATAGTGCGTCTGTGTATCCGCTTATACGTATTTCACCCTAAAAGGGATCTTCGGAGTGGCTATTCACAAACACTCTGAACGTGAAAATACTCTTTCCTGTCATATTAAAAGCAACTATAAAATGGCTTCGATCTGGACGCAATAGCGACATCTGACATCCGTAAACTAATTTTCGAAACCAATTCATATTTCTGCTTTAATCTGTGCCCTCTAAAAATTGCAAGGCAAAACAGACGTTGATAAAGATGTTATTAGAGACATGGGGAATCTAAAATTGCATTTCACAACATATCTCCCCAACTAAGCAAAAATCCTTAGCGAATTGGTTTCTCGTACTCATAAAGAGTAAATCGGAATAAAAAGAAAAGACAGTTAAGATTTGATTTCACGTATAGTGGGTCGGTGTATCCGCTTATACGTATTTTACCCTAAAAGGGATCTTTGGAGCGGCTATTCACAAACGCTCTGAACGTGAAAATAATCTTTCCTGTCATATTATCAACGTCTATTTTGCCTTGCAATTCTTAGAAGGCACAGATTAAAGCAGAAATCTGAATTGGTTTCGAAAATTAGTTTACGGATGTCAGATGTCGCTATTGCGTCCAGATCGAAGCCATTTTATAGTTGCTTCTAATATGACAGGAAATATTATTTGTTAATATTATTTATTCAAATCTTAACTGTCTTTTCTTTTTATTCCGATTTACTCTTTATGAGTACGAGAAACCAATTCGCTAAGGATTTTTGCTTAGTTGAGGAGGTATGTTGTGGAATGCAATTTTAGATTCCTCGTGTCTCTAATAACATCTTTATCAACGTCTGTTTTGCCTTGCAATTTTTAGAGGGCACAGATTAAAGCAGAAATATGAATTGGTTTCGAAAATTAGTTTACGGATTTAAACGTTTTGTATTTTTTAAATCTGTTCGAGCAGATTCCGATTCAAACCAAAATGTCTAACTAATGTCTCCAAAATCTGAAATTGGGAAGATTTTAATTAGTGACACACCAAGTTAGTGCTTTCTGTATAGCAGCAGTCTCGGCTGTAAAAACAGAACAACATTCAGGAATTCTATATTTCTCAACATAATTGTTATTTGAAACAAAAAATGCGAAACCAGCACTTTCATTAGTTTTGGATCCATCTTTATAAATTATTGTTGAATCTTTCCCTGATTTGTTTAGTATGGATTTAAATATCAGATTAGTTAAAATTGGCAAGTTTGAATAAGAGGGCAATATAATGGTTGGTTTGTCTATCAGAACTTCAAGATCTTGTTCGTAAAAAGGGAATTTTGGTAGCTGTAATATATAAGATTGAAATGAATTCGTATCAATAGATTTTGTAAGAGGAGGAGAATTTTTATTCTCAAATAAGCATTTCTTAAATTTTCTATCAAAAGAAAACCTCTTTTGTGAACCATAGTGGTATTAAATGATCTGTATGTTATTAGACGTTTGTTCGCTAACATTTGCCTACGTATGTGTAAAGGTGGTTCTTGGGCTTCTGCTAGAATTGCTTGGTTTGGTGAAGACATCATAGCTCCTAGAGTAATTTTTATTGATTTAAATTGTATTTTGTCAAGTGTTAAAAGTTTTGTTTTGCATGTTGAACCGTAAAAAATACAACCATAATCCAGAATGGATCATATGTAGGATCTATAAAACATTAAAGAGATATGTTGATCTGCATCTTTTTTTTTTCAAACGAAACGCAGAAGGTTAATTCCACGCTCGTACTTTTGTTTTACAAACTTTATATGACTGGACCACAAGAGTTTTTTATCTAGAATCATGCCTAAATATTTATACTCTTCTGCTAAGTAGAATTTATAATTACCTATCTGGCATTTGCCTGTAACTTTTCGTCTACGTCTAGAGAAACATACAATCGAAGATTTTTCTTGTGATATACTAAAACCCATTTATTTTACCCACTTATCTTATCTTATCCTTGTTACTAAACCTAAGTTTTAGATTCAACATACAATCTTCATATAATTTGTAGCTGGTATATAAATATATGTCTTCTGCAAATTGAATTATTTTGCATTTTTCATCCATCAAACTATGCAGATCTGCAAGATAAACACTATATAATAAAAGACTTTAAAGGACCAAAGGAGCCATATGGGAGACCTTTGTATACCGTGTAATACATTTCTATGGTCCCGTAAGTATATTTTTCTGTTCACATACAAATTTATTATATTTACAGATAATCTTTTATCAATACCACACCCCACCATTTTTGAATATAATATATCCAAATCAACCACGTAATATGCACCCTTTAAATCCAGAAACAAACAGCATATAAATTTGTTTTTTTTTTAGAAACAGAGTTGAATATCAGTAACTAAATATATGAGAGCATCAATGGTACCTCGACCTCTACGAAATCCATACTGTGAGTAGGGAAAAACTGAACTACTTTCAATAAAATGTTCTAATCTAAATTTTATTAGCTTTTCAAAGGATTTTGTCACACATGATAATACAATTTTGTCAACAATAAAGAAATGAGTCTATATTATAATGGAAGTTCTGGGTTTAAGTTAAATTTGAGTAAAGGACTTATCATAATATTTTTTAAAGTATCGCAATATTCTTAACTACCAACTATTAAAGATTTGTAAGAGAACGTCTTTGGCATTTGACGGCAATTTGTCCAATATCTTATAAGTAAAACCGTCTAAACCGGGGGCTGTATTTCTGCTTTTTTTAGTGCAAAATCTAGTTCTGAAGAAGTAAAATGTTTTGACATGGAATCTATACTAGTATTAAAACGAAAAATTTCTTTATTCCTACCAACAACCTTACCAGAGGTAGATGAAGGAGCAAGTTGTTCTAGTATCTGTTTAATGAGATCTTCCGAAACTTGAGGTTTTTTGTTATACTAATTGATTATACTGGTTGAGTTACTGGAAATTGATCTTAAGGTTGTCCATATTTTTGAGAGAAGTGTGCTTTTGTTCAGACTATTTAAAAAAATTATCCAACTACTTTTTTTCTTTATTTTAAATAACCGTCTGGTTTGGGCTGCTATTTTTTATAGTTTATGTAATTATTATGGTTACTTTGCATTCGATACACTTTCAAGGCTTCTGATCGTTTTTTTATTTCATATGTACATTCCTCATCCCACCAATAAGGCCTTGGCGTTGAAGAAGTAAAAGGTTTTTTTACGGGCATGGATTTGGAAGCAGCTAGAGAGATAGTCTGAAAGAGTAGGGCTGTCTTCTTATCATTAGAAAGACTATCAGCTGATAAAAATGTAGATAATTGTTTTTCTAAATCTGTCTGAGTTGTTTACATTTTGTTTTATTCTTAAATACCAGAGTATTTTCTTTCCTAGGCGACAAAAACCGTTCCCACCTTCTCGGACAGTTAATGAAGTCTTGGAACATTTATTGCTTTGGGAAGACGTATTCCACAATGACACAAGAAATAATAGCCACATTAGCACAATTGACCAATGCTTTAAATGACTAGGGCAATGTCTCAACATTTTATAAAAACTTGACAATGAGCGTGCCTCGCAGATATATTGCTAAAATTATTATTTCGTAAAATTTCGTATTGTATGTTGATTTAAATAACAATCTTTTAATTAATATTTGTTAAAACATTTAAGATCATTTCTATGATTATTTCAATCGACGTTCACTCGTGCGTGTATTTAATTTTATAGTGTTGCTTTTACAATACCCGACTTTAAGCCGTCCCTGGTACATAGTTTATTTGCCCAGGTTGTGAGATGAGTCCTCATCTCAGTACAAGTTCTCAGCATGGGGTCTGCTATAACCAAACACAACATTATTTTAGTTCTTTCTTTTTAAAATTCTTTTGTTTTATTGCCATCTCAAAACGATGCTTGCTTGATGAGAACGAAATACTACTCAATTTATGTTTATTTGTTCGGAAACAATTATCTATATTTTTTAACGAATAAAATTAAAATATCGCTTCTAGAAGTAATACTTCTATCCTAGAATAACTGTTGACGTTTTTTTTTATATGGAAAGGATATTAATTTTATACAGATAACAAATATTCGCAGTAAATCTTGTAAAAATTTATTTAAAATTTACAGATTTGTTTTTTTGAACTAATCCATTATTTTGTATTTGTACACCGTATTAGGAAAAAGTTTATATACAGGGTACTCCAAGTAAAAATTTTTACTTGGAGAAAAAAAGTTAATTATAACACAAATTACGATTAGGATGGTGGAATATTAGATTGTGGATGAAAAGAGAACAAGTAACAGTGATAAAAATGACCACATTCAGAATCTATATACCTATGCATTATCTTATAAACTATGATTTTAAGATTTCTGAGTACTGTTTAAGTAAGAATGTTCTTAATTTGTAGTTTAAACCTTGACAACATACTTCATCAAAAGCTTTGGCTGTATTTCGAAGGATAGGATTTCTCTATTAAGTATATTGGTTATTCTTTATCAGGGGTTCCCAAACTTTTTTGTACCACGCCAACTTTTGTTGAAATGAAAGTTTCTCGCGCCCCCCACCCCTTAACAATAAATTATATGGGCCTAGGAACAAAACAAAAACAAATAAGTATTACATAAAAAACAAAACATTTATTGATACTGCCATAAGATAAAATAATTTCAGTTTTTATAAAATACAAAAATTATTAATAAAAGAAATATAAATTAGGTTGATTAGTGAGATGGATGTGCTTGCATTTTCTTTACTAGAATGCCTGTTCGTGGCTGAGTTTTAGTAAGTGCACAACGCAAGCCACTAGCAGCATCAAGTTTATTCTGATACTTTGTTTTAATTGTCACAAGTGTTGAAAATGCTTTTTCGCACAAATGGTGCTTGAAAAAGGCAAATATAAACGAAGAGCTTTCCGTGATACACTAGGATTCACTTTGAAATAGTTTAAACAAAATGAAGGTTTGTCCATGATATCACAGTTGTATTTGGCAGAGTAGTCATGTTTTATTTGCAAAGCATCTGTGTTTGGGAAGTATTTCTGGAACTATTCAATTAGGCTCTCCAAATCGTTTGATATTTGGATTTTCAAATTTGACCCTTCATCAATGTCCTTGAAGCGCGTTTCTTCTGAGATTGACTCTACTTTAGGGAAACTCGAATAATTGCAGGGGTTTGCTGATATTTTACGCCTCTAAAGTTGCAATTTCTCAATATGTATCTTGATCGCATCACGATGAGTTATATTTGAGTCTCCACAATGAAGTTTTAGGTTAAGGCTGTTCAACGGGTCAAAGATGTTTGACAAATAAGTCAATATTACTTGGGTACAATGTTTTTTGAAGGCCACGCTTCGTTCATTTTGCTTTTGCACTTCCAAGAAGGTGATTACTTCATCTCAAAGGTCAAATAATCGTGCCAACATATTTCCTTTTGAGAGCCATCGTACTTCTGTATGAAATAGCAGTGTTTTGTGATTACTCCCTAAATCTTCACAAAGAGTTTTAAACAGTTGAGTATTCAACGCACTTTTTTTATGTAATTCACTAATTTAATACACAACTTTAAGACATCATTCAGTTGGGTTTTTGCTGCCAAGGCTTGTCGATGTATAACACAATATATACCAGTCCCATCAGTATTTTCTGTCTTACTAATTGTACAAATCCTGAGCGAGAACCAATCATTGAAGGCGCGTCATCCGTACATACACCGAAGAGTTTTTGACAAGAGAGTTCATGTTTGTAAAAAAAGTTTGACACTGCTTTCATAACATCAATAGCTTTGGTCGTGGTCTGTAATTCTACAGAAAAGATTAGCTCGTCTTTGATTCTTTCGTTTTCAATATATCGAACATAAACGATTAACTGAGAATATTGTGCTATGTCTGTATTCTGGTCTAGCTGAATAGCAAAAAATTGCGATTGTTTTACTGCATCAACTACCTGGTTTTGTATGTCTTCAGTCATATCATCAATGCAAAGTTCCACAGTATTGTCAGAAAGAGGTATTTGAGATAACTTTTGCTTACTCTGCTTTCCAAGAATAATATCAGCTGCCTTTAACAAACACGGTTTAACAAGCGTCTCTCCAATAATATGGCTCCTCTTTTCTTTAAAAATCAAAAGTGATAGCTCATATGCAGCTTCAAGCACTTTTTCAGATGATTGAGCCACAGAACCACTTGAACAAGGTTATTCTTTGTTCCAATCTTCGGTATTAATATAGTCAATGTCGTCAGCTTCATCATCTTCGTATGATGTCGAATCTTCATCTTCGCTTGAAGATTGTAGTACTTTTCTATATACAGATTTATTTTTCTTTTTTAAAAATTTTTGTTTTTCGATTTCCTTTTCCATTTTTTGTTTGCAAAGGCAACATACCTCTGAATGAAACTTTTTTTATCTTCACATATCTGGTTTTCCTTGGAAGCTCCTGATTGGGATTAGAATAATTCTGCTTGAATAGTTAATGAAAGACCTTCCTGATTATTATTTTGCTGAGTTTGATTATAGTTTGAAGTATAAAAGTGTTCTTCATTAAATGTATTTCGGTTGAATGAAAAAATTCCGGTCTTCTCAAAACCATTTGCAGCTTTGTCTATGCTTGCAACTCTAGTATACTCCTTTGAGAATAAAGTGCTTATGTGGCACATTTCAATTTTCTCATAATTCCGTTCCTTTGCAAACATTATAAATTGCAATAGAGTAATGACTGGAGTGATTATCAAACAGCAGTAAAATGGGTTTATCTCTTGTAGGTTTATTGATTTTCGCAAAATGTTGAATCCAAAAAAGAAACAGTTCCTCTTATATTTAACAGCTTTTTGAACAGGAGTACAAGGAACCTAGAGGCACATCCTTTTCTACAGCAGGATTTCTTTCCAGTCTTGGATAAATGAATAGTGGAGCGTAAAAGATCCGCTGTCACTCATACAACAACATACCGTCACATTCTTGCCTCTTTCTTCACACTTGTAACGGCCTTAACTTATTTTTGGCCTTTAGAACCAATAATCCGATTGTGTGGATTTATGTTTGTAATGTCAGTCTCATCGACATTAAATACTCGAGTAAGTAAAAGCTTACTCATCAATCGTACAGCTTACTCAAATTTTTATAAAACCTTGAAACTTGATCCTTATTAAAAACTAGAATGCAATGAACTACCTAAGCTGTGACGTCACACTGAGCGGGTGTTTTGAAAACCTTTCCAAACATTTCAATTTGTGTGTATTTGTCCCATAAGAAGTTGGAAACATTGGTTTTTTAATTGTTTGAAGAATAAATAAGGACTTTTGGTCATAAACATTCATTCTGTGCGATTAGTATTATTTGTTGTTCGTGAATTTGTGAAGTAAGAATATTAGATAGAACAAAGTATTAAGATATTTACTGTGAATGTTCATATTTTAAGGTTATGTTATTGTTTAATTAAAACTTTAATTATTTTTTACTGTTACATTCATTTACGAAGTTGAAAAATACTTAAATTATTGTTTTATTCTTCTTTAAGTGCTAGTGATTTTATACCTAAAAAGACTAAATACATTTATTTTCTCACAGTTTAAATAGTTAATAGTAATTTTATTTTCATTACTGAAAAATTCAGTAATACTGGATATCTTCAACACATGTTTACTAGCCGTTAAATCCAAGATCTAAA
Source organism: Diabrotica undecimpunctata (assembly GCF_040954645.1). Classification (NCBI taxonomy): domain Eukaryota; kingdom Metazoa; phylum Arthropoda; class Insecta; order Coleoptera; family Chrysomelidae; genus Diabrotica; species Diabrotica undecimpunctata. The sequence goes on from NC_092808.1 coordinate 134,332,557, forward strand.
AAAATAAACTCAAAAACTATTACAACATTCAAAAAACATTTTTTTTAAATACTCATTCCCAAACAGCACAGTACGTTTTGAGTACGTAACAATTTTTGTACTTTACATGATGTAAAATGTACGTTTTAAGTACGTACACTGGGGTACATACCAGTACGTACTATTACGTTTTAAGTATGTACCGTTCGCGTCATAAAAAACTGGTACAACCCTTATAACCGAAAATCGTGTTTTTCAAGTTGTGTAAGTTGAGCTTTTCACATGTGTCATTCTAATTTCGAAGGCGGCGTTGCCAGTTCAACGAAAATATTATATCAAACCAGCTAAAATCAGGGCTGTGCGATAGGTCGCTAGTTTTTAATACATTAAAAACTAAAACAATATCGAGCATTCTCTATCAGTCAGTCACATTTATATTTAAACATTTATTTAAGCATACATATTAAAAAATTCTATTAATTTTGAAATTTTCCATTATCTCAGTACCCATACATTGATTCGTGTTTTATTATAGTTTATGAAAATATTTCAATTCAAAAATAATGATAGATAATAAATCTAGACATGACTTTAAATTATTGTTTAATTTCAAATCGAGAGGTGTGATTGGTTTCTCGTAAAGTGTAGCACAAAACTGTATTGCGTTGTGGAATACTACAGTAAATAAAACCCACTGGAAAAATTTAATATTTAATTTGAGATTAATAAAAAATTAATAATTTTTGCAGTGAACAAGTGTGGAATTTAAATTAAAGTTAATATTTTGTCATAGCTCCATTATTATTAATAACTTCTTGTAATCTTCTGGGAACTGAGTTTATTAAATTTAGTGACAAATTTTCATCCTCTGCCAAGCTTTCCCAGGTTTCTTCAATGATGGTCCATAAATGATCCCTGTTTTGGGGAACTACATTTAATTTTTGTATTTTTTTGATCATAAGTCCCCAAACGTTCTCTATTGGATTAATATCTGGACTTTTAGAGGGCCATGGAAGAGCTTCAATGCTATTTTCCATAAGGTGATCCCGTACACGGTGGGCTGTGTGGGTAGAACAGTTGTCATGCTGGAAAATAAAATTATTGTTGGGGAAAATTTCCCTAACCGATGGCAACATCACATTATCTAATATTATATGTAAATAGGTTTCAGTATTGAATCGTCCTTCAATTCTCCAACACATTCCTAAACCTCCTCTATACATCCAAGCCCAAACATTTACAGAGAACCGTCCGGACTTATCACTTGATAAAATATAGTTTTCGTTAAACCTATTTCGAGGCCGTCTATAAACCCTAATATGGCCATCATAATGAGACTGGAATACTTTTTCATCAGTAAAAATTACACGGTCCCAAAAATTGACTGGATCATTTAAAACGTAATTTAAAGCAAATAGGAGTCTACTTTGTTTATGTTCCTCGCTAAATTTGTATTTTCGGGCAGCTGTACAATTTTTTAAATCTGTTCTTCTAATTCTCCTTAAATCTGTAGTTATAGAAGCATTAAAGTTTGTATTAACTTTTGCTTGCCTTGCCGTATGGAAGGGATACGCTCTTAAATGATTAGTTAATGTTTCATCTTGTTGGGCTGTAGTAATAGCTGGTCTACCGCTCCCTCTCCTTCTATCCAAAGTCTGCTCATTTTCCCATTTTTTTTTAATGTTGTGGATTGTGATTTTGCTTCTATTTAACTCTTGAGCCAGTTGTCGAATAGACCAGCCATCTTCTATTTTTGTAATTATTCTAGTTTTATCAAACTGACTTAACTGACGTGGCATCTTTAAAAATTCACTTTGACAAACTTGTCAAATATGACTGATGGCAAGCAATATTTTTTATGTTTAATTTTTATGTTTAATCGTTCGGATATGTTCGGGAAGTTTTCACCCACTGATAACATCTGTAGATACTAAACCAACATTTTTCAGTTATAAGAGGATTTTTTAAGACAGACGATGATATCTTACACCGCTAAATTTTATTCTAATTATCATTTATACACAGTAAATCATTTAATTTTGAAAAAAATATGCATCTCAATGGGTACGTAAACGTTTTTTGTACATAATAATGTAAAAAAGTAATAGTCTATTTATAGATAAAAACGGATTACAATTAGGGTGCAGATTCAACCTCCATAAGGAACATTATAGTGAGATATTGGATTGTAATGTAATACTGTCACGTTTTAAAAAGCATTTTTCGCCCCGGATATTTTATAGTTTATAATCTACGTAGGATAAAGTATAATGTTAGTTTTTCATATTTATCGTTTATGTAATAAATAATAAATTAATTTAGGTAGTTTGCCTGTTACTAAACTTATTGACATAACATACAGTCAACAGTTTGTGTTCTGTAAGTAATTGAAGTATAAAATTACAGTAGATGCATTCCTATGTTCCCTGTGCCAATACCCTAGGTTTAAATATCGTTCAACATTTTGGACATTAACTCAATCCTCTCTCTGGTTATTAAATTTATTAGATACGGTTTTTGTTGTTAATAATAAAAATAATACCTATCTAAAAACTTTGGAACACATTGGGAAAAAAAAGTGTACCAGTTTTATATGACGGGAAGTGTACCATGAGAAAGAAGAGCTAAGGAAAATTTATTATGTTAGCACAGTATAATTAACAATTGTCGTTGTTGTCTATACTGTGATGTTAGTTTATGTTAACCTAACCTATTTTATTTGGTTAGGAATTTTCTACCTAGAGTACAGTTTTGATGTGATAATTCATTGCAAGACAGTTTCATTTAGACTTTTTTCACTTATTTTTGGTGTTGGTGCTTATAGTGTGGTTTCCCATGGTACAATGAATACACATGTACCATGGTGGTTTCCTGTTATCTTATTCAGTCGAGTGTTTTTTAACTTATATAGTCATACTGAAAAATGTACTTTGTGGGTGAGAAAGTTAGATAAATAAATTATTAAATAAAAAATAAGTATATTTAAAACCATGGTACAATGAATACACAAGGTATGATACATAATGTTCCAAAATCGGTTCGCTTTCGCGCATGACGTAGTCAAGATCGCTTATTCCCGCAACATTTGAATGTAGTTGTATAGGAAAGACTTTTCATTTTAAGTTTTTTTATATAATTTGGCTAATTTAATTATAGTAATTATAAAGAGATGATAAAATTATGTTATTATAATATTTATCCTTTATAAAACATAGATATCCTTTATAAGACGACAAGTTTTATTTATCTTTTATTACACGTATGTACAGGTTAATTAACTTATACTCCAGAGTTCGATATTTCAGATGTTTAAAAAGATACAGAAAAGTGGTAATGGAGGTACACAAAATTTGTACGTATATATACCTACTGAACTAAACACAAAGTCAAAATAAATAATGACAAAGTCAACTTTATTTATATGGAATGAGCTAGCTGGCCATCGAATATGAGTGTAGTGAGGGCACACAATATTGCACAACATTTAAAATGACATTTTTGTAATATTCACACATAAAATTATCTTGGTATTGTTTATAATAATGATAACATTGTATATTTTAATAATGATAACATGATTTAACAAAGAAAAATATGTTATTTTGGAAGATGCTAAATTGATTTCCTCCGAAACAGTTCTTATTGCAAATTGCATAGCAGGCTGAGGCTAATTTCTTACTTAACAAATCGATATGAAAAAACCATTAAGGTTTCATGACTAATAATTAATAAAAATAAAGATTTAGACTTACATCGTTGACCTAGAAGTAGTAAGAAGCTGCTCAACATACTTTTTGGACTCTCTGTGTTCGCCTCCTTGTACGCGTTTCTTTTGGTTGGTTAAAAGGGTAGCCGATGTTGATTTAGGCAAATAAAGACTAGGTACTGCCTCAGCTTTGAGTTTTAGACCCTTTTTAGAAACGTAATTTAAAAGTTCCTGTTGTAGATTTCTTTGGTAATCTTCAGTTTTAAAATGTGTATAACAAATTCTTGCAGTATTACAATTAAAATTATCCTATCTACAACAAGATATAATCCACAGTTTTCTGGTCACGCTATCTTTAGGAAATGTATGAAACCTAAAGATTTTATCTTCATTGTCACTATTGCAACAAGCAATTGCACAGCGTACTTTGAAAAAGGTACAAAACCAGATATACAATGGCAAATAACTACTATATACTATATACTATACAGTATAAATAAATAGTAACTAAACACCATTTGTATAAAGACACATATATAAGCATATATCAAAATTATTTTTCCATTATAAAATAGATGACTCAGTCAGTATTAAGATACTTTAAAATATATTTATTATCTCATAACTTGCAATTTGCAATAGTCACCATTGATAACCGATATTATTGTTGAACTTTTGTTTTTATACAAGCTTTCTGTCTTGCCGGTGTAAAGTCGTCTGAAGTCGATATTTATTGTGTTTTGCGTTTGAACTAATTTGTGTCTTATTTTCATATATATATTTGTTTGATAAGTAAATTTTGCATATAATAATCGGTAGGTTATAGTAATGTGTATATTTTTTATTTTACTAAATTTCATTATAACTCATCTAAAAAACCATATTGAATAGTAAAACAGATTTTTCTCTATTGTACTCTATTTTGTTTTTATTTCAGTAAAACTGCTTGGAAGTGAGTGACAGTGAATCAGAATAAGCAAATCTACTACTATTTACCTATTCACAGTATTTCCTCTGCAGAAAATTTTTAAATTTCAAGGGATTTGCATACAAAAAGAGTACTTATATTATTACTATATGTATGAAAACGAAAATAAATATTTTGCCTGAATCTCTAAGAGAAGTAAAGGTTTTACGCTACTGAAAATATATTTTTTATTCAATTATAACCAAAACAAAACATTTAAAAAAAAATTAGATCACTTTTTAACCATAATTTCAAAATTAATGTGTACGTTAAGCTGTAATAATGGGTTCGAGGTGGTTCAGGCGATCTTAATCTACTAACCTTGGATCTTAACTACGTCACACTCCTGGCCCAGCTGTCAAATGTCATGCGCAATATCATACCTTGTGTATTCAATGTACCATGATTTAAAACAAAACCATTTGTAAACTTTAAGATTGATGTTTTGCTTGTTTTTGTACTTCAAATATGAAATATTTATTTAAAAAAAAAAATAATAAAGATATATCTATATTTACTTTTATTGACATAAATCATCATAAGTGTGTATAGTATATACATAATACGTATATATAGTATGTACTATTTACATACCTTCAATATGTACTAGGTACGTACCTTCAGTACGTACTAGGTATGTACTATCAATTGGAAAATGTACGTCTTATGTACGTACTTCGTACAGAAAAGTACGTACATTGTACATACTTTATGTCCCATCAGTACGTACTTAGTTTGTCTTATGTACGTACTTGTGCTTACTGGGTTATGCCAATTTGATAGAAATATTTCCACAGAATGTTGTATTACAACTTAAACTACGAGAAAACCAATATCTTTAGTCTTTTACAGGATAAAATCAATGGCAACGAAAACAGAATAAAACATTAATTCAAATATTTTTCAACTTCGTAAATGAATTCAACAGTAAAAAAGTAATTAAAGTTTTAATCAAACAATAACATAACCTTAAAATATAAACATTCAAGGTAAATTAAATATCTTAATACTTTGATATTCTTACCTCACAAGTTCATGAACAACACAAATAATACCAATCGCACAGAATGAATGTTCATAACCAAAAGTCCTTATTTTTTCTTCAAACAAATAAAAAACTAATATTTCCAACTTCTTATGAAAAATACACATACATTAGAAATGTTTTTAAAATCCCCGCCCATGGTGACGTCAGAGCTTAGGTAGTCCATTACGACTTGTTGCTTCAGGATTACAGAAATTTAGCTCAAGATGCCTGGACATGAATCCATATATCCAGCCAGTGCTTGTTGTTTTTTCTCTAAAAATATAAAATTTCGATTTTGAGTTTTGGCAACAAATATGAGGCATTTGAGATATGCCTAAAAATCGCTGAATTTAACTTTCACATTACAAACGATCTCACGTCACGGGAAATGCTGTCACAAAGACGGCATTGGGTGGAATTTGTAGCTGAAGCTGCGTAGTTTCGAAAAACGTTTGAAAATTAACTTGGTTTGCAGCTGTAGTAGAATGTATATTCACGTCTATTCTCATATTTTCCAGTATGTTCACGCCTGAGACCCTATATTGTCGTAGAATTAGCTGAAGTATTTGGAACGCTCCGGTTGTTTTTTGGTCCATATTCTCGCTAAGTAATCGTCGTAGGTTCTGTCCGGAAAAAATTCCTTAAACTTCGGTAACGGTTAGTTTTTTAAAGGGTGGGGTTATTAGCCCCACGCCTAACCCCCAACCTGGAGTGACAGGGACACTTCGGTTACGGTTAACATACCTTTAGCCAAGGGGTTCCAGATTTGAGGAGACCCACCTTCACCCATCCCATGGCGGGTAGGATTTGTTAGTGCCATTCTTCTTCTTAGTTTGATCCTTGGTTTCATTGATCAAAGTTTTCAAGTACTGATATTTTTCTACGTGTTACCATTGATTGTCAATTAGTGCCATTGACGTATGTCAATTACTTGGTATTTAATCGCAGGAGCCACTTAAAATTGCTACTGGCACCAATACCCATCAACTGATCATTAACCCTCCTACTTTCTCAATAGAGCTTGATTTTTAAGATTTTTTGAAGATGTATTAAAAAACTAATGACAATTTTATAAATTTATTATAACTCATTTGAACAATAAACCCAAACCATATTATTCTAAAACTTAATAGTTACAAATAACATTTTATAATCTACAATTATTGTAAAAAATACATCTATGCATTTTTAGTTAATCCCAATGATTCTAAAAATGTGCAACAATCGTAGGTACGTTTAATAATGATGTACCTACTGCCAACAATGAAAATGTGTAAAGTTTTACAAATGTTCTCAACACTACATTACACACATATAAAGTTATTTCAAAATTTTAAAAAAGAAGCAGAATACATGCTCTGAAATAAAATCTTTCGTGAGTCAGGAGACTGTCTCCTTGATATAATTCTTTCCCTCCTTCAAACCTAACGTAACCATTTTCAGTGCTCACGTTATAGGGCATTTCTGGAACGGAAATATTATTCACAAAATAATTTTTTGCATGTTTTTTGTTGGGATAATTTATATTTTTCTGTTGCTTACAATATTAGAATATTTATGTTATTTATGATTAAGCAGTATATAGCTAAATGTAACATTATATATCCTAAAATAAAAACTAAAATAACTACTCATTTACCTCAACCCTTTCGCCACTTGTTTTAGTTGCAATTTGCCGTTTCCAAATGCTTTGTACATGCACAAATAGATTTGGATAAAGTTAGCCATACGTTTATAATGTACCTTCGAGGTAGGCAACGCAAAATACAACGTTGGGTAACAGCTTGACAAATCTTTACGTGAAGTACACTTGTTTCTTTATGTGCGTGGGAAAGTTAATTTGCCAGGTATGATGTTTCAGTGAAGTACGTAATAATGCGGAATAAATATGTTTAAAAATAATGGACATCTATTTTTGAAAATAAATGTTTACACTTTTTTAACACGTTAGCTTATTCCGGACGTCTATCTTATGTAAAATATTAAGTGTAACTGGTTACAATAAATAAAATATATGTATACTCATACGGCATTTACCTCACATACTTGATGAACATGAATATTAAAAATAATAAAGATATAAGAACTAACTAGTGATTTTAGGAACAGAAGACAAGAAAAATCAAAGAAAACAGTCGGATGTGTCGGATTATAACAAAACAAAAAATATTGAAGTAAAAACAAATGTGGTATAAGCAGTAACAACAGAATAGAAAGAGGTAGACCCCTACATATTGTGCCAATGTGATATTAGTATAGTATATGGGGTTTATGACAATGACCGATTATGGCTTTAAAATTTTAGATACGCTGAATAGTATTGGAGTTATCCAGAAATTATAAAATAAAAATGTATAGTATATTAAAACCACAAAAAATGCCACATAATGAAGAGGAACTAAAGCTTTATTGACAATCATAACGCACAGGAAGATTCAAAGAAAAAGACTCAGGGTAAAAGAATGCGTTTTCTCTTTTGTTCTTCTTTTTCCTATATTGTTTTCACTAATTTGCAAATACTTTACAATTATCTGCACTATACCTACTATTTTTTTAATTACTAGTTTACCGTATAAATAATAAAAAAAGTTTTTAATAACAAACTAGATACTATTGTAGACAAACTCGGCAATTTGTCACTGTTAGGTAAACAAGATGTGATAGGTACGTCACCTTCTGCCTTGTCGCTCCTATATGGCACCTAACGGGGGTTTTATTCAACAGAACAGTTATTCTTGGATATATCATTGAAATGGATTTATTTTTACCCAGATTTCATATACTAAATTAGTTTTTAATGATATTTTTGCCACATCGACTCCTTTTTCCTTAAAATCAACCTTCGATGATCTCCTATAACTTTCTCCTAACTAGTTTCACACCACGAACCTTTGCTTATAAATTTACAGGTAAATAAAGATACTTTTAAACAGTGCTCTGCAAGTAATGTGAGTCGTACAGTATCATATTTATCCCAGTTACAGTCATTCTATTAATATTAGTACGAGAGTGAATTTATACAATCTCTACTCTCCAATTAAACACTAACGAATACGTAGATTCGTAGTTTCTTATAAAACCTATATGAAATGCCACGACTACTACCTTAACCTAATGCCCTTTTATCATCAATCTCATAAAAACAATACTATATTTACTAAGTTTCGATATAAGGACACTTTACTGCACTTTATTTATATACTTGTAATTTTCGCTCAACTACCCACAAACAAAAGCTCCTTAAACCTGAACTCGGAATTAAACAGGGCCTTACCAAGGACCAGTCTTATACTTTGTACTCTTAACATTTTAAGAAATGTATTACTTTTTAAAGCAAATTTATCCATTAATAAAAACTAACTGACAAAATACTAAAACTAAAAATTTTATTTGTACAATAACTTTCTAAAATCCGATGCAATCTCGACTGGCAGGTTCATACCTGTAAAATTCTAGCTTAAACAGATTTTTTCACTTGAGAATTTGTTGTGTGAAATGCCTTTGTGCCTTTTTACTACCTCGTTACGAAAAACAATGCATTTTCTCTATAACGTTCAGCATAAGGTCACTATTGCACTTTATTTATAATGAAAACCTAGTGCAAGGTAGACTAATACATAAAGAACTAATCTTATTATTAGTCCTCATAAAATACTCAAGAGATATTTCAACACAATCTCTTATTAAACGAGGTACTTCGCCATCAACCTGGCACTATCTTCCAGAAATAATTAATGTAGCAGTTATTTATATTACAAATACAACAAAAATTAAAAATTATAAAAAAAGGTTCGCTCACCCAAAAAATGTTTTGCTAATCATTATTTTTGAAAACACGTTTAATCAAAGTTTTGCATTAAATTATTGTAATTGAAATAACTATTAGGCACTCGTTTCTTAAAATTAGAATATTGTTGGATGTTGGGTAAGAGTAGAAGGGAGAAGATCAGTAAAAGAGGTTGAAAAAAACTGAGAAGATGGATGGAGGCAGAGGAGCCTTTGGTGACAGAAGACTTGAGAGAGAAGTTTAAATGAAGAAAGTGATAAATAGAGATGAAGGGCGAATGAGTAAGGAACAGCGACCCCTAGAAGGAAGAAGAATAAAAGAAGTAGTCATATAGATTGGAATGTAACCAAAGTCAGCAAGATTCACCAACGAGTCTTCTAGAACAGATATTACGTAATGGAAAGTAGTACACAGAACGGAAAAACATTTATTCACACTGGTGAATTTGGCTGGTGGCCATATTGCTATATTCTAGAAAAACCTTCGAAAAACTGCAGCTTCATTTAAAAAAAAAATGAAACTAGAAAATAATAGTATTGGGACGCTGACTTGAGAATATATTTGCCAACTAAATTATGCTTAAAGAAAAGGAGAAACGGCAACAGATGATTTAGAAATAGTTGAGTGTAAGGTAATATTTAGTGGAAGAGTACCATGAAATATAAAACATATACTTAGGTGATAGATCTGAGGTAACTAATAGTTTTTCTTTCATGTTTTTCAGTTATGTTGCGACAGATGCGATGTTGTTGAGACCTATTTAGAATATTGACCGAACAGATGTGTACCCACAATCGATTCACTTATTCTACCGATAGTGCAGATGTAAGCTACGCGTTGTCAACTTGTAACGCATTATATAATATTGTGAACATAATGTAGTGGCTTTTTGATCTGACCGACATCGACATCCTGATTATCCACAAATGTACTTGTTTACTTTTATTCATTTCACATAGATATCTAGAAAACTTAAGTTGTTTTGGTGTTATAGCCAACCGAAACAATTTCAAAGTTTAGTAAATATGATTATAATTTACAAACTGATTAATTAGATTCAGGTGAGCGAACGGTACTTATACTAAAACACTTACTAATACATCAATAATAAAAAAAGAACAATATTTTTAATCTGAATCGGATTTGCTAGAATCGGAGGAGCTTGCTTTGCCCTTTGAGGACTTTTTGAAGTTGTCGGACTTTCTTTGATCGTTGTTCTTTCCACGCGGAGCTGTCTTGTTTTTATGTATACCTCCTCTTCCTCTGTTAGGATATTCTCTACCTGTAATCATAATTATGAATATCAGTATTTTTGAAAACGCCTGATAATAGTAAGAAATGTAAAAGTGGAAATATATACAGTTTTGAAAGTCGAAGAACTGAACATATACTATTTAACACTGAATTGCATGTTATGATTTTAAACTGGAGAGGGAAAGAGACATACAGATATATAGATAGAGAGAGATACAGAAAGGGAGATAGAGAGAGAAAAAGAGAGAATATTTTACATCAGCAACTAGCCAATGGAACGTCATTTACGAAGCGTACATGTAAAATCCAGTGAAAAGTTACATTGAGATTACATTTTTGAGAGGGCGCAATTTAATTTTTTTGATATCTGGGTGTGGTTAGTATAAGCTTAAGCTCAAGTTTGTGGGGTCGCCATCTTGGAAAAGGGGGGCAAAAAGTTTTCGAGCTGTATCTCGTAAATTAGCTATACTACAGTAAAATTTATGAAACATTATTTATAGCAAATTAAATTTTCTACACCTTTATTATTATTCCATACTTTTAATCGTAAAATGGAAAATAAAAAAGTAACAAAAATAACTAAAAATGTTTGAACAAATTTTCTTTTGCGTCTTTTGATGTCTTCACATTTCATTAATTTCTCTGGGTTTTCCAGTACGCAGAAGTTGACCGAGTTCTTGAATACTCATAAGAATACAATAAAAACGAACCGAGTCTGGAGGCGTGCTTTTTTAAGTGCTATCTCCATTAGGCCTAATTCACTGACAATTTCACAGTGTAGCAGTTTTGATTCTTCGTAATTTTCAACTAATCCCACCATTTTTTACTCTTTTCTTTTCCTTTTATTAATTATTTTATATTCTTCTTCATTCAATTTTACATTATATTTATTAAACTAATTAATTGAGAACTGTTTGTAAACGATTTGGGGAAATTGTATGAAATAATACACTTGGGTTATTTAGATGCGTTTTTAGTATAGATATGTAAGCTAAAATTATATACCTTTATCTTGTTGATTTCTTGGTCCTTGTCTGTTTTGCCTGTTAACTCCATGATGATAATTATGCTGGTTCCAGTTCGGCGCAGGTTGGTTCCAATTTGGTGAAGGCTGTGAATTCCAATTCATTGGAGGTTGTTGGTTCCAATTGGGTGGATACGGGTTGTTTGCGCCGTATTGATTGGGGAATTGAGGAGGAAACCATTGCTGATTATACGATGGGTTATTCGCAGGATAATTTACACCTTTGGGCCCAGATGCAGGACCATCGGTATTTTTAACAGAAATCTTTATATCGTATTCCGGTGCGCCATTATTAGAGTCTGTAAATAGAGAGTTTTTATTAATAACCACAAAAATGTATGGGAAATCAGGCATCCTCCATACTCTTCCATAATTAATTAATTTAATTTTTGTCTAATATTCTGTTGTTATAGCTTTTAATATAAATTAGTACATAATATTAGTGATGAACACAAGTTTACCTGATTGATTCCCCATTTGCCATTGGGAAGGACCAGCATTTCCTCCTTGCGGCCCATATCCATATCCGCCTTGTGGAGGACCGTATGGTTGTGGAAAAGGACCATATGCACCTTGTGGAGCGGGACCGAATGGATTCGGAGGTAATAAAGGCGGTATATATGGTTGATTAACATTTTGTGGTCTAGCTCTATTAGTAGCTTCATTGTAATTTGGTGGAGGACTACGATTTCTGCCTTCGTTTCTATTTCTATTGTCTGCAAAGTAAAGTGGGTTGTTTGAAATAATTTGTTATACAAATTTTACAAGACAAATATGTTTTATAGGTGAACCAATTCTATATTCAAGCATATTTTTTAGATACAAAAAAGACATAATGTTTACTCAAATCTAGTTTACTTATAAAAATGCTGATTCCTTACTGTACCTTTTATACAATTTTAAGTAAAAAGTGCAGAGGGATCAAGAATGAGTAAGAATATAGTGTATCCACTGTATGTCCAGCAAACAGAAGTAGAGGATTACAAGATGAAGTTAACAATAATTATCTGAATATAATGACACAAACATATGCAAAAAAGTTTTGTTTTCAATAAAGATGAAACAAACCAATATACTTCAGTCTTTCCTCTCAATTAGATTACATATTATAAATATTTACTTCTTATATACCAATGCATTCAAAAGTTCAGATAGCTTAGGAGCTGCGGTTATATATTCTGTTCAGTAGCACAAATTTAAATTAGCACCATTCAATACTGCTCACACGGCCAAGATTTATGTATGTCATCCTAACAAGCACTGATAATTATAAAGAAGAACATATATAACATACCGACAGAAGTATTCACTTCTGTCGGTACTCCGGAAGTGCCACGTTCTTTTTTTAATTTAAAAATAAATACCTTTATTGGGTTTCCTGGTCTGACTTCTATCTCTACCTTTGTTCTTCTTTTCTTTATCACTATCCTTACCATCTCTTTCAGATTTTTGTTTCTGGTCCTTCTTTTTCTTGTCTTCGTTGGGCTAAAACAGAGATCTTTTGATTAATACAATATCTTAAATGATATGTACGAAATAAACGAACAGTGTTTTTAATATTCCGTTTAGAAAAAATAAAAAATGCAAAGACACAGGTTAAGTGTGGTAGCAGTCTAAAATAGCCCCCGAAAAAGTTAATTCTATAGTGGTTTAATAACTTAATATCTTAAGCAAATTTAATAGCTTAGTGAATAAATAAATTTAATAACCTAGTGTTATATTCGGACCTACCCAACCTTTACCGGCTAACCCACATAAACCAAATTATCACAATATAGAAAATAAAAACCAATTAACAAAAAGTGTATACTCGGTTCGCTACTCCCAGTTCGAACTGTCTAATGAATTTAGTAATTATTTTTTTGCGAAGTTAGTTACTTTTTGACAGACTAAAAGTGGCTGGAAATTACTATACAACCAAGCACACGTACTCATAGCCAATATTAATAGTAAACAAACTAAATAGTAAATATAATTTAATTTAATTTAATTTTAACAACTTTTAAAATTAATATTTAAAAAAATATTCGTTTAATAGAAGATATAAAAATGTTAGACGATACGACAATAATCACTGGTTTGGAACACGTTTTAGAAACAATAAACAATACTAGCTCCTAATGACCGTACAGCATGTTTTAAAAATAAGTCAGTGGAACGCTAGATTTATTATGTCAAATAAATGAAGTTTAATGCAATATTTAAACAATAAAACAATCGATATTGTGCTCATTAGTGAAACGTGGTTAAAAAAGGACTCCATATTCTTTTAATGGTTATAATCTTAATAGCAATACAATTACCTTCAGTGAACTAAAACTAAATTATAATTTTAATACCGAAATAAAAGCTTGTGACATCAAAATTAAATTTGAAACAATTGAACTATCGATCCAAAATTTTCTATCTATATACAAATCTCCTAAATCTAAAATCACAGTAAATGATCTCAATGCTCATCATACAATTTGGGGATCTAGTTATATATATATTAATACAATTGGAACACAACTTATTAAAACTGCAGATGATCTCAATTTTAGATTAATTAATAATGGAGAACCTACTATTTTAACCCAATCAGATCAAAATACGTCAGCTATTGATGTTACATTTGTTACGGCAGATCTGGTCAATAAAATTAATAGGTCTATATATCCGGATATTCTGGGATCAAATCATTTTATGATCTGTATAGAGATTAAAAACATTAATTTACCTGAAGAAATTATCCCGAAAAGTAAATGGAATATCAGGAAGGAATTATAAGGTCCGTGTTCGAAATCCCAGAGGAGCAATTTTTCAATACGTCAGAGAAATGTAATTTGAGCTCAATTGTCAATTCCACAGTATAAAGCTTTTAAAAGCAAAATTCGAAATTCTCCGCCTTGGTGGAATGATGATGATATTATCAAAGAGAGAAAAGAAGCACTTTCAAATTATAAACAAAACATTAACTTTTGTTAAAATTTTGTCTCCGACTTAAAATACTCCTTCAGCATTATGGAATCAAGCCAGAAAGATAAATAGAAAACCTATCTTTAATACAACAGGTCTGGACGATACATTAGTCGATGAAATTTTTGATCAAATTGCTTCTCCATCAGTCTAACCACCTAACGGTTACACCGGTGTTTCAAATGAGCAAAACCATTTTCTGCTAGAACCCTTTAATTGTAAATGCTATTAAAAACCAAAATAATGCAAGTACAGGATTGGATAATATTAACTATCCTATGATACAATACATCCCAAAAATAAACTCTACTATTGGAAATGTTTAATGAAGTAGTCAACAATAAAAGCCTAGTTCCTCAATCTCAAGATGATTATCATACCAATACTTAAACTAGATAAAAATTGAAAGTTTGAATCGTGGTTAGAAAAAAAGAACTTATTTTCTGATCATCAATTTGGATACAAAAAGGAAGAAGTACTTTAGATGTCCTTTCAACTTTAGGGATAGATATTCAGAACACGTTCACGGATAACACTTACCTGCAATATGTATCGATATAGAGAGAGCATACGATAGCGTATGTCTTGTTTTTAACTTCTACTAATAAAATAATTTAGGACTGCACCAAGGATCAGTCTTGAGTCCTTTAAGAGACACATTGAAAACTGTACTTTGAAGATAATAACATATGCTCTATGATTTTCTTATTTACCCATTTTACATTCATTATACTCATTACAAAAGGAAAGATAGAGAGAAAGGGAAAGAGGAAGAGGGAAAGAGAGAGAAAGAAAGAGGAAGAGGGAAAGAGAAAGAAAAAGAGAGAGAGAAAGAGAGAGATAAAGATAAAGAGAGAGAGAGAGAGGGGGGGGGGAGAGAAAGAAAGAAAAAGAAAGAGAGAGAAAGAAAGAGACAGAAAGAGGAAGAAAAAGAAAGAGAGAAAGAGAGAGAAAGAGAGAGAGAAACTACAGGAGATAGTATGATAGTATGTTTCAAGTAGAATTAAAAGAAGAGAATCATAGAAACTCGAAATAGTAAAAAGATTAATGTATCTGAAAGCAGTAATTCCACGTAAATTGAAGATTAAAAAGAAATAAAATCTAGAATATTGGTGGGCAATAAAAGTGCAAAAGCGTTTAATGGAATGTTGAAAAGCAAGTATACAACTAACAGGAACACTAGAGTGGGACATCAACAATGACAAAAATTCAACCAAATTTTCTGGAGATATGGGAAAAAAAAGTTCTAAGGATAATATATGGGGGAATAATAAACAACAGCTTATGAATTGGGTGAAAGATCAAACGATGAGTTAAAAGCAATTATACGATCAACCAAATACGGGGACTCAAAAAGCCAGGCCACTTAGGAAAGATACCTAGTATGAGACCCCGAAAAAGTGTCCTAAACTATATTATAGCCTCAAAAAAGAAACTCACAAGAGACGGAGAAATAAATGGAAGCAAGAGACAGGGAAATATATGGAGCAAGAGACCGAGAAATATATGGAAGCAAGAGACAAATATATAGAAATAATGGAGTTACAGTCGAAAAATAATTAATAGAAAGGAAGGAGTGCAGAAACATTACATCAATCCAAGGAAAAGCTCAGTACAAAAGAAAAAATTCAGCAAGTTGAGAGAAATAGTGAAAAGAAGGAAGAATAATGTTTATAAAGCATGGACATTTAAAGCCTTAAGTGCTATTCAGTAGTATTACCGTAAGTATAATATAAAAATAGCTGAATATTGAACTCTATATGCGCACATTATACACGTATGTAGCTACACCGTTCTTTCTTACCCTCTCTCTTTCTTTCTCTCTTACTCCCTTTCTCCCACTCGCTCTCACCATCTCTGCCTCTCTCTCTCACTGCCTTTCTGTTTCTCTCGATCTTTCTCTATGGCTCTGTCTTTATTTTTGCCCTCTTTCTCCCTTTCTCTCTCTCCATCTAATTGTTTTTAAAATTAAGACTTAAGAAAAAAATACTAACCTTGCTCGACATTTTGTGAATATATTCCGTGTTTTTGAACTCCTTAGTTCTTGAATTTTTCTGGCAAGTGTATAGTTCTTTAATTTTTTTGCCATTATGTTTTAAACTATACAACTTATTAATAGCTTCACTGACATCCTGAGCAGTAATGACAGCATCTTTGCCGATGGCTTTGTTACTCTTAAGAGCTTCATCAAAACGTTTTTTGATTTCGACGTACTGAAGTAAAAGCCCTTCAAGATGTTTGACAGTTTCTTTATTACAATCTCTTCCCAATGACCTTTCTCTACAAAAAAAAGCATTTAAAATGTGATTTTACTTGAATCGAAAACAGCACACGTCTTCAAATATATAGCATGCGATATTTACAAGCGTAGAGTAGTAAAAAAATCAAAAGAACAACGTTTGATTGCAGTGTATGTTGGTGGAGAGATAAGTTTATAAAAATTGGCAACTAGCCTTCAAATCAAATTCGATTATAGGAGATTACCATCTCGACATGAATTTTAAAATTAGAAAACATGGTTGGTAGAAAAGTTAATTCCTAACCTCCGAAATGACAGAAAAGATAAAACAGATGAGTTGTTGAGAGCAAAAAATATTTACTTCGAGGATGTTTAAATTCTACAAATCAGATTAACGTAAGAATGGTTGTTACTCTGTAACACCCGGATTAAAACCTGACAAAAGTGGAGTTAAATTATGTGTTGTAGAAAATGAAAAACTTGCAACAATTCTGTGCGGGTTTTTTTACGGAAAAAAAGATAAAGAACGATTTGACTACATCTGTATAACGAAAATCTACACTAAAATCAGACTAATATAAAGCTTAGTTTTCCTATATGCTGCCAAAGAGTATACGTATACGTATGCTAAGATCAACAATAACGTAGAAGGAACTGATAATAAAAAAAGTAATAATGGTGAGAGACACAGACGGGAAGTAATACAATCGAGAAAGTGTCAACTGACAGTGATTTTATGCCAAATCAAGAAGTAGAAATCAAAGAATTAAAAAGATCAGAAAGAGTCCCAAAACCTAAAGAGTTTGATGACTTTGTTACATTACAATTGCTGAGTAAAAGTAGGTTTTCAAAAGCAAATGTGACAGTGAAAACAAAGAGCGATATCGTGCGCGTTTAGTGGCTAAAGGTTTTACGAAAAAGGCTAATGTTGATTTTGATGAAACTTTTTCACCTGTAGTTAGGCATTCTAGTTTAAGATTGTTAATTGCATTGTCCGTTAAACTAGATTTAAAGTACATTCGTTCAGCAAATTCCCAACTGTCAACAGACGCACGTTTTGATATTCGCCCTCTCATTCGTCAAGAGGCTATTAAATATAATTTATTGCCTTAAGCCAGACGGATTCTCATTTTACAGGTCCAAACTTGCCAGTCTGTTTAAATTCAAATGATAGCGTGTTGGTTTTTAAGTTAATATATTGTGTTATACGTTATAGTTATTGTTAAGTTACTTACTGGTCGTGTTATTTTTTAGAGTTTATTGTAAGTGTTAGTTTTATAGTGTGTATGTAGTGAAATTTTAGTATCCATAAACAAAGTATTTGTTAATCAAAAGTAAAAATAGCTTGCGGTAATCACTTTAATAAAGGTAAGAGAAACAAATATTTTAATTTATTGACGTTTCGAAAGGTTTATTTCCTTTTTAGTCCATTTATTCACGGTTTTTGCTGTAAATATTAATTAACTGCTTGGATTAACATGAAATTTGTCACATACGGCAAAGAAAAAAAGTGATATTGTGTCGAAGTAAATACTTATCGAGTTATTTGCGAGTGAATATGATCATTTTTTAATAAAAAACCACGTTTTTAGACGGATTTCCGCAAATAGCTCAAAAAGTAAGTATTTTATCGAAAAACATATTCTTAGCAAAAATCTAGCTTATAAAAAAGTTACAAAATTAATTAATAAAATTATAAAACACAATAAAATACCGGAAGAATGGAGAACGAACGAACTAATAATTCTACTGTTCAAAAAAAGGAGATAAAAAATAGCCAGAAAACTACAATAGCCAGGTATAAACTTGTTAAATACTACGCTAAAACTTACACCTAAAATTTTGTAAGTGCTAATAAATCAGAGGATAAGTTTAGCAGGTGAACAACAGGGTTTTCGTAGTGGAAGATCGTGTACAGATGCAATATTCGTTATAAAGCAAATTACTGAGAAATTACTAGAGTATAATAGACCATCATTTCTGTGTCTGATTGACCTAAAGAAAGGGTTTGACAGAGTAAGACTCAAAGATGTAATCCATCTTCTGTATCCTAGAGAAGTTCACCTAAATATTATAAAAACTATCGATAACATCTACCAAAACAACAAAATGGAAGTCAGAATAGATAAACAACTTACAGAACCTATAGAAATAGGCAGCGGAATAAGACAATGAGATTCATTGAGCCCCATGTTCTTCAATTTGATCATGGATGAAATTATCAAAACCGTTAACAAAGGAAGAGGTTACAAAATGGGAAACAAAGAAATCAAAATACTCTGTTACCCAGACGACGCAATATTGATAGCCCAAGATGAAGATAGTTTGCAAAGACTGGTCCACAGATTTTACATAAGAGCAAAAGAATTTAATATGATAATCTCATCTCAGAAAATTAAAACAATAGTAGTCAGCAAAGAACCAACCAGATGTAAAATTGAAATTGATGGCATCATTATTGAACAAGTAATGGAAATAATATACCTGGGAATTACACTGTTTAGTTATGGAGACCTGGACAAAGAAGTGAGAGACCAAGTACAAAAAGCAAATAGACTGACAGGATGCCTTAATAACACTATATGACGAAACAGAAACATTAACACTGAGATGAAGTCAAGAATTTTTAAAGCCAGTGTAAGACCAATAATGACATACGCCTCAGAAACAAGACCCGACCCAGCCACAACGCAAAGGCTACTGGAAACGGCAGATATGAGAGTACTGAGAAGAATTACAGGAAATACGCTGAGAAATCGAAAGAGAAGTGAAGACATTAGAAGAAAATGTAACGTACAGTGTATAAATGAATGGACACAAAATAGAAAAAAAGAATGGAATAACCACATAAGCAGAATGGAGGAGACTCGTGTCGTCAAAATAGCAAGAGATAAGTCACCAATCGGCAGAAGTATCGGACGACCGCACAAAAGATGGAGTGACAACCTTCCATAGAGGTATTAATCCGCCAATGAACAAGCAGAATTGCTTATAAAGAGGAAGAAGAAGAAGATAAAAAAGTTAAAAAAATGATTTACTTATACCTATATGAAGTCTGTAGACTCGGTAAAAGCAGAGTTGTTGCTAATGAAAAGTAATTCAAATTTCAAATCGAATTTTTCAACGAGAAATATCAAACAAATGAAGCACTTTTCGGGGAAAACTAGCTGTCCGGGAAAGTGCTTGTTTTTTTTTATTCTTTCACGTTGAAATATTCGATTTGGAATTTGACGAATAAAAACCTACGTTTCATTAGCTACAAATGTGCTTCTGGCTTTATACGTACACCATTTTTTTTTGATATTTTATAAGCTATATTTTTGCTAAGAACATTTCTTTGATAAAATAATTACTTTTTGAGTTATTTGCAAAAACCGTCTAAAAACCTTGTTTTTTTTTTGTTCTTGAAAAATGAACATATTCACTCGCAAATAACTTAAAAAGTATTGATTCAGTGAAAAAACTCTATAGAACAAAGGTTGCTTAGAATTAGTCAGTTTATCCAATTCCTGACTTATTTTGAAAGTATGTTTTTTCACCCCTGAGAATGGGTGAAACTCACCCCTAGGGCAAAAATACACATCGGCACAATATAACTTTTTTTATTTAACATGTTAGCTATGTGTATGCCAAATGTCATGTCAATCCAAGCTGTTCTTTGGGGGAGGTTTTATCGTGAGTGAGTTGAATATTTCTGGACTTGAAAACTTGGATTCGGGACTTGGAAAAAGTATACAGAATGGAGTTTCATAACTTTACCGATATTTTCGATGATGCTGGTTTTATTACAATACATATTATTTTTCCCTAGTCTATTTTGAAATTCTCTAAATCAACTAAGTACATCAAGTTATTGAATATAAATAGAATAACAAAAATGTCAAGCACTAATACAGCCGATGAACTCCTTGATATTGATTTAACCCTTAGTCCACCTAAAAAAAAGACCAATAAAGGGACATTTTGACGTTAAAACGAAAAAGATGATTATAAATGTATTTAAAACTTATGACAATGCTACTTTACTCAAAATGTTCACTTTGTTATGTACCTCTCAGTTAATGAATATTTTATTTTAGCACATTTTTTTTCAATTGAACATTAAATTTTGCTCACAATAATTCAAGAAATTCTTACACTAATAGTTTCAAAAAATATTTTAAAAAATCATCACACCTCAGTACGACCCTGTTAGGCTTTCAGGTGAGTTTGTTGACAGTTGCGAATATGTAAAATGAATGTAGTTTAGATGTACAATAGCTTTTTTAAAAGGTTTTTTGAAAGAAAATATTTTTATGATGTTACTGAAAGGTTTTATTCATCAACATGAAAATAAAGTCATTAAGTTAAAAAGGACAATTTACTTGTTTAAACAGTCATCTAGAGCCTGGTATGAAAGAGTTGATATTTTGGAGACGGTCAAGTCAAAGAAACTGAACAAGTCTTTAAAACTACCAAGATTCAATACACTACAATAAACACTTAACACATCTCGACTGGGTTAGTAGATTTTAAAAAAGTACATGCAGGATCAGGCTTATCCTACTATCTCTTAACAAAAATGAAGATGCTGACGTTAACATTTTGTACTTTACCTGTTAATAAGATACTCAATATACTCCTTGTAGGAATCATTGAACGGAGTGATAGCGTTGTTTTGTAAGAAGTGAGCGAATTTAGCACAAGCTTCTACAACAACTTGATGTTCACTGTGTAACTCACTATGTTTTACTTCTATATTTTTTATTATTTTTTGTTTACTTTTTATCAAATCCTCCCTGTTTGTTATGTTTCTTTGAATATTTTCATCAACTTCTTCTTTTTCTACAGTTTTTGTTAGGTAATACACGTGCATGTGCACTTTAAAGTCACACATGCACTCGGTACAAGTTGAGGTTCCGTTCATCTTCGCACAGTTTATTAGTTCTGCTGCACCAATAATTTCTTTAGGAACTTGTCGTAAGTAGCACGGATCGTGACATCTCTGTTTATAATGAAAAACATTTTTTCCTCCTACCTAAAATAAGAAAACCGGTTAATTTTTGCTCTTTTTGAAAATAGATTTATGATTTAGTATAGAAATCACATAGCAAATGCCTCCCTATTGTGGTATACAAGCAACAATACACTAGCAGAAAGATGAAGTAGGAATCCTGGCAAGAACACAATGTAACCGGGTGTGTGGGTAATACTGCACTCGTAAGACTCCATTGGTTATGTTGTTACCAGTATATATTTGGTAGATAGACTTGAGAAGAATACACATTGATTTAAATATAAGAAATTATAATTTGATTCACACTTTGATGTAGCTGGTAGAGGGCGCCACATATGCTACATATGTGGTATAAATTTGCACTTTTTGCTCTTCAAGTTACCTGTAATTGTGATAAAAAATATTAAAGATTTTAACAAAAAAAGGTATACCTGTTAATAGCTTCAAAACTCAACAGTTTTCGAGATAATCGCATTTTACAAATCAGCTGCATAATTCTGATTTAACGCAATTACTCCAGGCAACGAAGAAAAAATAGACAAAAACATCAATACCTACTTCTGAATTTTGGTATAAAATACATATATATATATATATATATATAAGGTTCTTGAACTCCTAAGTGGAGCATAGAGCTTCAGTGAAAACGCGCCATCGGGTTCTATTTTGCGCTAAGGCCTTCACCTCATTCCAAGACTTTCCTTGGCCTCTTATCTCGTCCATGATGGATCTTCTCCAAGTTTGTACTGGGCGACCTCTTTTTCTTTTCCTTTGGGGATTCCACTCTAGGGCAGTCTTTGCGATACTGCAACTATTTTTTCGGAGTGTGTGACCGACCCAACCCCACTTTCTGGACTTAATTTCATTTTGTACCCTCTTTTGTTCGGTCAGGTGTAGCAGATCGTCGTTTCTGATGGTGTTAGGCCAGAATATACGAACAATTCTTCGTAGACATTTGTTAACAAAGACCTGCAGTTTGTCTGTGAGGGTGTTTGTCACTTTCCAGGTTTCACATCCGTAGAGTAGAACAGACATTTGATCGGAATATTCGGATCTTTGTCCTTGTAGTATACTCGCCAGATCTCCAAACAGGGTTGAGCGTGCTGAAAGCTTGTTCCTTGCATTTATTCTCATGGACTTGGTTTTACTAATATTGATTTTCAAACCTATTTTATTGGCTTCAGTGGAAAGTGTTTCCAATTGGTAAGCCAGATCTTGGAACCTTTGACCTAATAGACAGATATCGTCCGCGTATTCTAGATCGCTTAGGCGTGTGGTTAACGTCCATTGTATCCCTCTTGTCCATTGTATAAAATACATATAACTAAAGTTAATAGTTAACGAAATATTAAATCAAATAAATATATCAACAGGATAATTAATAATAGGATATGACAAAATAACAGAATAATTGGATTTTACACCAAACATTTTACGTTTTATATTAAATTAGTCATAATCAACACATTTTATTTACAAACCAAATTAGGAAATAGTTAAACTAAATAACACAACTTTTTGTTAAAGTAAGTGTTCGATAAGTCCACCATTTTCTTTAATTCATTTGCCAATATTCCACAAAAGATCGTCTCATATTAAATAGCATCATTGGTTCAAAATAAACTGCTGCAGTATTTATTTATTTTCATAGTTTGTTGCAAATGTTTATGGGATTCTTAAAAAACATGTTGATTTAATGCGCCCCATACACCAAAATCAACCGGATTAAATTTTGGGCTACGTGGTGGCTATAATATGTAATGGATGAATATATTCTTTTGGATACATATCCAAATCTTATGGTATATTATGGAACTACATCTTATTTGTCGCAAATGTTGATTTATGTATTAAACTGTGATTTATCTCTTTTTATTGGTTACTTGTATACACACGAAATAACGTATCGATGACATTACTTATTTATTTGATTACGTTACAGCTTACGAGTAACTATAATTACATCTCGAACAGATGGACTATTATGATTTACTAACGAACTAATATTATGATGAACTGAATTGCCTGTGAGTTTACTATATTTATAGCAATATCGATTATTAGGCCAACGATGATGTTATTGTAAAAATGCTGTGTCTTTAACGTTATATTTGTAGCAAAAGTATTATGAAACAAGACACATATGTGTTATTCAATACCTCTGCTCTAGCTTCTAATTGTCCTATTAAAAATGGGTAAACAATTTACTTAATTAATAATAAGTATTCTCTTGAGATTTTTTATGTATAAAATAATTATATTAATATCTATAATATCTAATATAACATTGTTTCCAAAAAAGTTTCAACGTTCAGTTGTATTTAAATATGTTCTCACTGTCCTCTCTCTAATATGTGTTGGTGTACCATCTTGCATAAATCACATATTTTGAGTTCTCGGCATTTTACAATAAAGAAAAGGCAATACAACGCCAGTATAGAAACTTAAGCGATAGAAAAAGGGAATTGTAAATATAATGACGGCCAACGTCTGAATACGGACACGGCACCTAAAGAAGAAGATAAAAACTTTTCTCCAATAAGAGATTTAGCAGTCATAACAAAGCATTTTGTGATATTACATTATCATCTTTGAATTGTTTTAATAAGAATAAACTATTAATTATGCTTATCCACAGGTATTCAGTGCTTTACCGCACAAATATCACAACTAAGAATTATTATGCAGCTGATTTATAAATTCGATTATCTCGAAAACGGTTGAATTTTGAAGTTATTGACCAATATTGGTATGAACGATTTTGGTAAGACTCCGCCTAGATATATAATAACCAACGCACAAAATAAACAAGACATGAATATTCTAAATAGGCGGAAGATATCTTCAAACCGGATTGCTAATGTTAACGAGAATGCGCAGAAGCCAAAACCGGACCAAGTCGAAGAAACTGTTAATACCGAAAAAAATTCTGTAAGGTGAATAATTAGCCGCAAAGATATACACACATAAATTAAATTACTTCTACTTACGGTATAAACTTCACAACACTTTCTTGCTGCACAAACTGTTACCGGTTGGCTTAAGGTAGTACTTTCCAAAGCAATAACTGGTACATAAAGCTTGTTTTTCATTTCTTCTAAAGAAGCATTAGCATTTTGTAATATTTCGTTGTGTCTATAAAGTGTAAAATTGAAGTTATTAAATTATCTATAATTAATTATTTATTATTCAAAATACCATCAACATTTTTCACATACTAACACTTCGAAAGGCACATCTAAAAATCACAAATTCACCTAATAGAAATACCAGTTGTCACCGAACCAGGAACAGCAAATGTACCGGTAGAACCATATGCAGCATCAGGTGATAACCTATCTCATACGATATAATAATATATCCATGAAGAGGATTAATTTTAGATTAACTTAAAACGGCTTACACACGTTCTGACCGTGCCATGCGACACGACTGAACCCGCCGACCATCCTTGTTGGGGTGAGCTCTACACACGTACCGACCATGCTATCCACGTTCCGAACATTACTAAGGTTACACCTCTAAGAATCTCAGTTTACTTTTCAAAATTGCCAACATTGCATCTGGGAAAACGTTTAAAGATTTCCAGAAGAGAATTGTATGCTTTTCATTCCTCCCATCTCGCTTTCAATATGGACCACACTGAACATCTCACAAACATCAGAAAGTTTTGTAGTAGCTTTCCAGTAATTTTTCAATCATGGTTTTCTAATCCGCCAAAAACAAAATAATTACGAATAATAAGGAAAGATGAAGTAAATGTCGATAGCGATTAAACTGTATACTCAATATTAATCAAGCCATTTAGAGCGATTCTAGGAATATTTATATTCCAGTATGCATCAACAACTTACCCATATAAATCACCATCATTTTTGTACTCTTCTCGTCGAGTCAAAAGGATAAAAAAAATTTTTTTGTTTAGTAAATAGTAGGTTAAAAACTATTACTCTATGCATCTGATAAAAGCTAAATAATTGATATTTACCTACCTTTCTAAAACACTCATGTTGTGATGTATTAACTGCGTTATCTCTGCCAGAGGTTGTGACAGTTGAGTGATCATTCTTCTTGCTTCGTTGATAGCGTTTGTACTTTTTACATAGTGAGGCCTTAGTGGCTTATTTTTGCTATCTCCAGTTATATATTTAATTAATCTAAAACATAAAAAATCATAAGAGATGGCAACTAATTACATGATCGCTGAAAACAACACTGAAGAGACTTTGTCAAAGAAAAAACCGAGAAAATCACGTGTGCAGTTACAAAAACCTTAAAATATTACTCCCCATTCGCTGGGGAGTAAATTTAAAACTACTCTAAATTGCCAAACAAAGAAAAAAAATTTTAAATTCACAAGCACACAACTATACTCAGATTCATGAGCTTCATAACCAATATAGAGAACAGATCCACAGAACAGATCCACAGAACAGATGACTGGATACAAATTGATGAAAATAAAATTATTGAAGAGCAAAGTTCTGTTAAACATTATGACAAAGTATGGTTTCTAAAAGATACAGTGGATACACACGAAACAGATATGCTGTTTAATAACTGTAACTAAAAATACAAGTGTGTACACAAGATGTGTAAATAAATTTCAAGTCTATGTTTATAATTAGGAAGTTGCCGCAAACGAAATGTTTTGTCTACCCTAGACAATCGCTGAAAAATAAAATTACACAGATCCCAGGCGGGAGTTTTTGTTGAGGAAATGATGATCGATGTGTAAAAGAATGGCCTAGTCACAATATATTGCTTAATATAGAATTCTTAAGGATTCAACTGTGGCCTAGCCTTTGGCTAGTCTTCATCTGGCATCTCGCCACTCAAGTGATGCTTGGTGCTTGGTTGTCTTAGTACTTCGGTCCTTCTACGATGCATGGGTGCAGAGTGCACCGTTGCCTGATATGCTTGTGAAGGATAGCGAAAGATTCGCAATTTAATCATCTCAAAAAAAAAACACCGCTTGGCAATGTAGTTGTTGGCAGTTTTTAATTATGAAAAATCTGTTATGGTGTTCATCAATTTGGTCCTACTTTGGTCCAGAACCAGTTCTGGGATACAGTTCATCCACTTCTTCCTTATTGAAAAAACCCGCACATGTTGCTGTCAAAAGAGTATAATAAGAAGGAATCCCAAAGTTCACACTTTATTTTATTCTGGTATTTCTGCTTAAGAAAATTACAAACAATTGCAACAGCTGAAATTTTCTTAATGTGCTGTTTTTTTAATATTCAGTGGTCAGTGAAGTGCTTAAGGGATATATAACATTGTAACACGGTTGGACAAATTCGAATGTAATTATAATTTCAAATTGTTACTAATGCCATGTGTCCGTTTCTTCTCGATCGATGATGATAAATAAAATGTTGAAGTAGTGGAGTAAAATATAGTTTTATTGACAGCTACTGAATTACACTATAGTTGTTGTTGAGGTAAAAATCTATAATAGACTGCATGCCAAACTAGTCCCGAACCTATATTTATAATCTCACTAAAATGCTATGATCAATCAAATAAGTGTATTGCCCTCTGCATAGAACAAAAACCTTTGACTTTTGAAAGCTGTCAAATATAACTTGAACCAAGGAAATGATTGCAAGCATTTCCTCAATATCTATTAAGCAATCTATAGTTTGCAGGAAGTTGAACAAACTGTAATTAAGCTACTAATAGATATGTTTCACAATTATACGCGGTGAAACTATAAAAATTCAGGAAATTAAGATTAATGTGAGATTACAAGTTAACGGACTAGTTTGTGATTGAACAAGGGGTATTTTTTTTTTGTATGTCTTCTAATGTTAAAATAAAAGCGCTTAATTAATCTACAGATCGTTACGATAAATGTGACTCCTACCCTAAGCTGTAAACACGGGCCCCCTCTTATACCTGCGATTGGAACTTTTCAGATGAGGATCGAATAATATCGTTGGCGTTTCGACCGAAGGTCAAAGAAGCGGGCAAAAATTTATAGATAAACAAATCAGGTATAAAACGGACGATTTGAGATTTAAAAGGACAGTCAAAACAAGTGTCGATTAAGAAATTGTTCGCGCGGCTATTTAAATTGCAACCGGTGTGAATTTTTAAATAAATTATATAAGTTTAAATAAATTAATATTTAAGTGCTTCTATGTAGATTAAATAAATAAATGTATGTAAATAAACTCATAAAGTGTTGTCAAGTGTAGAACATTTTATAATAAATACATCTAATAAATTAGATTTACAAAAACAGTTCAATATGAACAAGGTAAATTATTTTTCCATTATTTTAAAATAACATTTATTATGAAAAGCTTTGTGAAAAATAATATTTCACTAGGTTAATGAGAGATATAAAATTTAAGTGTTTTAAGAGTATTAATTTGTGTTTGTAACTTATTATGTCCAGTTAAATTTATGTTACTGGTAGTAATAAATAACGCTGGTTATTAACAAATTTGTATTGTTTAAATTACCTTATAATCTTCCTTTCTTTTGGAAAAAAATTGTTACAGGAAAGTAGAACTGTCAAATAAGGTAAGTGTGATATATTTCTCGTTTTTTTTACTCTGTATGTATATTGGTTTCAAAGAGAAGTTTAGCCTATTTGTTATTTTTTTGTATCTTTCTTAAACCAATCTATACTCGATATGTAAAATATCGAGTTTCTTTTGTCCCTCGAAAAAAGAAGCCTTTTATTTTTTCTGTTCATTTAGTAATAAATTCTGTCTACTTCCTTTTCAGTTGGTACCTTTTAATTTTCAATCCTTTTTGATCTCAATATTCCCCATGCTGGATTTACAGACCCACCATGTCCCTAAGCCATGATGTCCTTCAAAACATATGAGTGCCGGTTTGGAAAGGGAACATACTTGGACCTCGAATTCTTTTTTTCTCTTTTAGTTGCAAGTCTAAACGTCCCCTTGGTCAATTTTTATGTTACCCAAAGTTATACACATATTCTGGGCATCCACACCTTCCCATCCAGGTCCATTTATTGTTACAATATTTAATTTTTTCATATGCTTACTCTCGGTCCCCTTTTATGCACGCGTTTTTCGTCGTCTGTCGAGTGGCGACAAAACGCAGCGTTTTATAAAGAAATTGTGCCCTTTTATGCATCAACGTTTTTGAGTAGCTCGATGCTGGTCGTGGTTTAAATCCGGTCGCCTGGAATTAGAGTACGCGTCGTCATAGGCGTTTTATAAGTATGTTGAATAAAATTGTTGCTTTTATGCAACGCGTTATTGTCGCTGATACTTTGATGGAAACTTATTTTGCTAGTCTGCAGACGTGTATCGATGTGCGAAGACATGTGTTGTTGTCATGGAACACTTTGATGGTGAAATATTTTTCGACGAAATTGGAAAACGACCATATTTTAGGTTTGATCATCAGATGATAACAAAAACGAGTGTCTTAATTCTTCATGTAGTGTATATGCGCCTGAGGATTCTTGCAATGTTTATTGGGTGAACAATTATATATTCGTATACCAAGTAAATAATACATGGATCCATTGTTTATCAACACCACAACTTATTGCACGGTACGGTGGTCAGCGATCTATTTAACAAATTTTATCTGAAAGCGACAGGCGGCAAAAAACACTGAATAAAAGTTCCATTTTGTGTTATCTACAAAAAGCGCGTTTTTTGTCGCCATACGACAGGCGACAAAAAACGCGTGCATAAAAGCGGCGCCATTTGACAGTTTTTCTCAGCTTACTAAACTTTTGGATACATATTCTGCCTTTTTGTTTTCATAGATCAGAAGCTAACTTTGCTGCGGTACCAATTAACCTTTTTTAAAGTGTAAATACACACAATAGCCTTTTTATATTTTTTTCCTGCTTTTTGACGTCCTAATTCCATGTCTTGTCTAAATAAAAATTTATGCCATACTAGTTTTATTAATAAAAGAAAAGTTCTATAAGTAAAAAGGTTCATAGTTTCTTCTACAGTTAAACTAGTTCGATTTTTTATACCTGCTTTAAAAATACTTACCTCCAACTCTGTTGTGCAGATTTTTCCCAGCTCTCTTTATTTCTTTGTTTAATATTCGAGTCAAAACGAATACCTTGCTGAACGGCTGTGAGATATTTAAACGGTTCGTTATCAAAATAAAAAATATTTCTCTTCATACTAATTTTAGCATAAGGAGGACGGCTGGCAATTTCGTTTATTGCTTTTTCCAATATTTTAATGGATTCTCCAGCTCCATAATCCGATCTGTTAAAATAAAAAAGGTTTATTTTCTATATTAAGAATTATATATCTTAAAAACTTAAACTAACTTTCAATATAAGTAATATGTGATAAAATAAACATAGTTTAGGAAATTATAATCAATACAGACATTACAAATGATAGTCATACACAGTAAAAAAACTTTATTTGAAATTTCAGTTTCTATGTCTTCAAGTTCTTGCCAAAACATAGAAACAAAAAAATATTAATATTTGTAATAAGGTCAAATTCTGGAATATAGAATAGTAACCTCATTTAATCACCAAGTACAATAAACCAGCATATGTATGTTTTATAGACCTGACAAAGGCTTTCGATGGCATCCAAGTCGAAGACGTCTTACACCTACTGTATAAAAGAAACATACCAATCAATATTATACAAACCATCGAAAATAAATGGAAAACTAACACAGTGTATACCGGTACAAAGCGGAATCAGACAGGGTGACTCGTTAAGCCCACTTCTCTTTAATATAACGGACGAAGTAATACAAGCAATACGTAAAGGTCATGGTTACAGAATGGGGAACAAAGAAATCAAAATATTATGTTATGCATTAATCGCCGAGACAGAAGACGAGCTCCAAAGATTAACACACATCTCCAATACAACTGCCAAGAAATACAGTATGATAATATGAGCAGAAAAAACCAAATGTATGACAATATCTAAAACCCACTACGATGTAAAATCGAAATTGATGGGAAAATAATAAAGCAGAAAGCAAGGTTTAGATATCTGGGAATAGATGTAACTAGTTACAGAGATGTTGAAGAAGAAGGTACTGGGGTATCGAAGGAGACAGAAAACACCGAGGTTGACCTTGTATTCGCTGGACCGACGGTGTTGTAGGAGATTTAAAGAATTTGAAAAAAGAAGATAGACAACAGGAACCCACGATTGAGTTGCTTGGAGACATATATTTTATCCGAGCCAGGCTCATCACAGTAGAGTAAGTAAGTTGCAGTTTTGGCTGCACTAATTTCCGGATGGATCTCGCAAAGCTGAAAGATCGATTTTTTAAAAATTGTTATTTAGATTAAATAGCAAAACATTTTTTGATAGAAGAGAAGAGTATTTTTGATACCTGAAGTGCTCGTGAGTTTGTTTATAAATCTTCTGAATATTTTGGAAAAATAGTTTTTATAATTTCTCAGAAATAAAATTAATTTCCATCGGGTTTGATGAAAATCCAAGTGAAATTGTTCCTGTTTTGTGATCAATGATAAAACATAGTTTATTCTAATACTTATTTAAAAAAAAAACA
The DNA here is from genome assembly GCF_040954645.1 of Diabrotica undecimpunctata. Taxonomy (NCBI): domain Eukaryota; kingdom Metazoa; phylum Arthropoda; class Insecta; order Coleoptera; family Chrysomelidae; genus Diabrotica; species Diabrotica undecimpunctata. The sequence goes on from NC_092808.1 coordinate 134,364,010, forward strand.
GCTAAATATACTTACCCTCTCGTATGTGTAAAACAAAAAATGATGTTATCGCAAGCAGTCTTATCCAAGCGTGAAAAAATTTGATTCATACAATACTGGAAAAAGACTGTGTATCTAGCTTCGTTAGGTTTTAAAAGAAAACAAATAGCATGAAGTTCATGTAAGTTGGCAATATATCTTAAGATATTTTCGGCATTTATATCATCCTAAAAAAGATACAATATTTTCATGATGCAATGACATGGTTTGTAGACCTTAAAAAGGTCTTTTCCTAAGTTAGTATAGTTAGTATAGTAGTAAGATCTTTTAAAGTCTAATAAACAAATAAATGAAATTAGTCATCCAAAATCATGCTGGTAACTGCACAAATGTGCCCGGAATCACGTGCCGATCAGACAAAGGTTGCTGCAAGAAACAATACCGGGATAATCAATGACATGAAAGAAAAAATGTTTGTTGTTGGTCATTTAGCCCTTTAGAAATAGAATATTATATTTCTACTTAAATTAAAATATAATGCTTGTAGATTGAAATCCATCTTTGGTGAGGTTAGAGTGAAAGACTGATAAGCCGTGACCAGAAAGACTTAATTAGAGAAAACCGTCGAATTTAAATCAAAACAATTTCAGAAAATATTGGTATAAGTATAAGATCTTCCATTGTGTAAAGGATTGTAATGGTGTAATGGCAATATCATGGCAACATCTCACGGAATACACGAATAATTAATGGCGATGAATCTTCATGTAAATATTTTGAACCATCTAGTTGTAACGAAATTATTTTGCCTACCATAGGGTAAGATTATGGGGTATAAATAGGGGACAGAAACTATGGGGGCGAAGATAGGGCAAGCAAAACAATCGTTACGTATGCGAACGACACTCAGTTGGTTGTTGGAGAGCTGGGGTCGTGGATAAGTTGAAATAAATGGGTCGGATTGGGGTATCTACACAATAAATGAAATAAAGGGGTCCTTATGGACACTTGGCAAATAGGGACAACAAGAAAAAGAACTTCTAGCTATTTGAAAGGAAAGGACGCCGCTTCGAAGAATCCTAAACTTGCCGGATTTAGGAAAAATATCCCTAAAATAAAAACACATAAAAGGGTTAGGAGATTATTCTAAAATAAAGCAAACAAAGTAGTTCAGAGAAATGGAATAAACATTTATTTCTGTCTCAAACAAACAGTTATCAAACATATAAGTGGCATAAAAATATATTATATAAATAGTTGCCAAATACAGAATAAAAAAAACTTACATGTGTCCGTTTACAAACTCTGTTTACAAATAGATTGGAGATACTACAAAACTTACAAATGTTATCGCACAGAGATTAACCTTTTTTTAAACAAACAAAACAAATGAATATCGAAAAGAACAAAGCTGGCTGTCATATGTTAACATTATATTAAAAAAAAAAACAATTAAAATGACAGTTGTTAAACCATAACATTTACAATTTATTATTTATTACAAATCCTTTTAATTTTTAATGAAAGCAAATATTAATAATTATCAAAAAAATTGTCCGTCTTTACTTTAAAAATTAAAATGTTAATTGTTACCTGGATTCACAGTTTAGCACTTAACTTTCAAAAAAAACTTGTTAACATCTATGGGACTGGAGCTGCAAAGGACATAACTCTCAACTTGAATAAAAATAAACCATTTCCATACGTAGGCAGGAACGATTGGAATAGAAACTTGATGGAGGAAATCAAGCTGTCGACGGGGACATTATATATAAACATTTTCCAAATTTCATCAGTGCCGGTATACTGCACAAATCTTATGGGTGGTTACTCTGATCTAAACTGCCACATTGCATAGAGTATCATCACCTTAACCGGTCTTAAGATATTACCAAAAAAAATTGAATCGACTCGCGATTCAAAATCTCTTCTGTCTGCTTTGCTTGGGGCTTAAATGTCGACTCCTCGATGCCTTACATTTTACAAATTTCAACGCAAAATAAATTTCCCTTTACGTCTTACAGCTAGTTTTTGCCTACAAACTTAAAACAAACAATCTACCCTTTTTTGACCTCGTTCTTAGCAACGAACCGACAAAAAACTTCTTGAGTATTTACTTTTAAATTGGTTAACTGGAAATTTTTTACCTCACAATACATGCAGAGAATAGGGGAATATTAATGTAAACAAAGACAAAAAAATATTCTCAGTTAAATACGTCTTAGGAAAACCGTATACCTGACTTGCAATATTATATTAGGGGACTCAAAACAACTTTTAAATATTCCAGTTTGTTGGGTTTTAACGACAAAAGATAAAAACAGCTGAATACCAAAACTTGATATTTAGAATCTCAACTTAAAATGCCATAATATATTGATCGTTTTAAAATTCATTTGCAAACAGAAAAACGAAAATATTCCACCAAATTTAAAACGCTACATAGTAAGCTGTCATGCATACAATGAAAGCACGCACATTTTTCGCCACCAAAGTTTAAAGCTTAATCTTCTACAGGCACGACCATGTTAACATTTTTTTTCCACTAAAGGCACACTCACTCATAGAGTTTACAGAAATTATAACGCAAATCTGTCATGAAATCTTGAACAAACTCCATAAATAAATATGACGAAAACGTCCAGATAAGCTCTCACGAGGTATCATTATGTTACACGACAATGCTCGGTCTCATAATATCAAACTAGTGAAAGAAAATCCAGAACGAAAGAAATGGTGGATATTAGAGCATCTACCATATATAGTCCCGATTTATCGCCTTGCGATTTTCACATCTTTGTGAAACTGAAAAAAGCATTAAAAGATAGTCTAAACTATACCTAATGCTACTTAGATACTATGAGTTATTATTCTTTACTATGAATATGATAATGATAATAATATATTGAAAATAGGATGAAACCTATTAGCATAAAATATTAGCAAGCTATTTTTTTTCTATTCGCTGTCTCACTTTTGTAAATGAAAAACTAATTTAAATCAAATTATCTTTTTGAGACGAAATTTAAAGATAACAGTTTACAAATAAAAGTAAAAACTGTGGAACTCATAAATAAAGTAATTAAGTTATCAAAAGAGTAATGATCACACTTTTCCAAGTAATATTTTTATCCATTGTTTTGTCATTGGTAATATGACATAGACTATTTAAGTAAATGATAATATACTTTGGTAATCGCCTTTTGATATCTTACGCAAAAATAAAAATTAATGATTAATTGATATTTAAAAACCTAGTAATTACCTGATCTATTCCTCTGTTATCAATCATTCCTGGAGTATCAATGAGACGTATTTTTATTGTCCCATCCCAAATAGGAAAAACATAAGTTTTCACGTCCTGGGTAGCAGATTCCCCAGGTTGTATAAATTCGTTTTTATCTGGCTTTCCTGCAGTAACATCATGTAATTCCCCCTCTTTATCAATCACAATGAACTGGCCAGGAATGAGTACCATTGGTGGATTTTTTTTCGCTTCCTTAAGATCGGTAAAAGTAAGATAGTTGGCAAATGCATTGATTAGAGTTGATTTGCCCACTCCTGATGCTCCTAATAAGAGTATGTTGATATCAGAGTTAAAGTTTAAAGTTTTCATCTTATCTTCTATATTGGACTCTGCCATATTGAAGGACTATATCTAAAAAAAGGCTGTAGGGTTTTATCTATTTTAATTTTTCATTTTATTATTATTAAATGTAATCTCACAAATATTAGTTTAATAAATATATATATATATATATATATACATATATATATATATATATATATATATATATATATATATATATATATATATATATAATTCCCACGGAATCTCGAGATTCTAGACTTTGACTTGTTTTGGTTTATTCGCTATACTACTATCGCTTATTAGGTGAAATAAATAAAATTATCAGAAACAATAAGATCGAAGATAAGTTAAGATTTTTAGTTATCAGCTCTACTGGATAACTTTATGTCGATAGAATAGATACTTATATAGAAGAAATCCCTATAAACTTCTTTGTCTGATAATCTTGGAATGTTTGATTTTTAATATCAGCCACCACAGATAGAAATCTCGTATTTCACTGATTTCCATATCGACAGCTGATCTAAATAACATTATAACTACTTACAATGTTTTTCAACTATGGATTAAATAACATTTATAAAGGATAACCTTTATTTTGGTCCAATAACTTTAAACCTATCTTATGTAAATATAAAGTTATTTAACAAAACAACCTCATTATAAGTGCAAATATTAAATGATTTGGTGGAAAAAACGCTGTAACCAATGTTACAATATTCTTATAACCAGACTCTTCTAATCATGAAGATGACATACACAGTGCATAAAATACTTAAGATACAGCGGAAACTTCTACATGCACCAAAGGTAGAAATTGCTCATTAAATACGTCTGTTAAGAAAAAACAATATCCAAAGAAGAAAAATCTGGGAAGGGAGAGACAAAGTGGGGAAGGGAGAGACAAAGTGAGCCAAGTGTTTGGAAAATGATATCTCTGGCCAAGAATATACTAGTAAAACTGGAAAATTAACGAAAATGAGAGATTTGTTTCCTAGATGTGATGATAAATGAAACAGAAAATATAAATCGAAACTATCTGAATAGGATAGATTCAATTTATTTAATAATTTTTGGGAAATGACTGATCATGATAAACAGAGCAAATATTTATGTAGATTGTTCTCAGACAAGAGAAAAAGGTTGCAAAGTTAAAAGAGTCTAGAAGAAACTGGACATATGAATATAATTTGTAGTTAGCAGAACATCGAAGTTTGTAAAAAAATCGATAGTCAGGAAGGTGGAGGATTTATACCTGGAGATATGTGGTGTCGATATTATTTTAATTTTATTTATTATTCAGATTTAAACTATACAGTTCTCACTCCATCTAAGAGGAAAATTCACTCATCCCAGGTATCGTTATATTATTGAGAGTAGTACAGCTTTCACAGATCGTTCTGAGTCAAAGCCTTGTCTCTGGCAACTCTTCTCCATGCTCTAACTACAATAGATTTTAAATCGTCTTTATAGTAGACAAGGCGAAAAACTAGGAAGAATATTCTTATTAAGATTTTTTTGCATGATCACTTTCCTGAGATACCCCAAAATAAAGTTAGGTCGCCTTTTTTCGGCTCGGATAATTGTTTTTTGGATCTTTATGAACAAAAAAGATCTTTTGCAAGTGTTCTCTAAAGTTGATCGTTTTCGAGTTATGTATAAAATAATTTAAAACTTAAAAAAAACACAAAATGACGATTTTCAAGATTCAAAAACACGAGTAAAGATTATTATTTTTGAAATCATTAAGTCCCTAATTTAAATTAAAGCCTTCTTCTATCAGCTCCCGATAAAAAATCTGGGCCTTTTTATTTTAAAACATTGGTTTTTAATTATTAATGAAGCGCGTATGGCAGGGCGGGCGCTCATTTATACAATGAGAATTCAAACGCTATAATGTCATTATAGATCTTGTTTCTCTCTCTTATACACGCCGCATCCTACGCGCCCGTCCTGTTATCCAAGATTTACATTAACAGTCAACAAACATTTTTTTAAAATGAAATAAGCCCAAAATACTTATCGGGAACTGATAGAAAAAGATTTGAACTTGAATTTAGGTACTTGGTGAATTCAAAAATAATAGTTTTGACGTGTGTTTTTGACCTTGAAAATCGTAATTTTGCACTTTTTTCAGTTTTCAATTGTTTATAACTCGAAAACAATTAAGTTTACAGCAAAATTACGGGAGACCTATTTTCTTCAGAATGATGCAGAAAATTTTAAAAAAGTTTGACCTTGCCGAAAAAATAATTGTTAACATTTGTTTTAAAAAAATTTGAACATGTTTTCGCCTGGGCGACCTCTTAAACCTTATTTTATCTCATAAAAGTGATTATGCAAAAAAAATCTCAAGGGAATATTTTTCCGAACGAACCTGAGCTTTACGCCTTGTGTATAGAGATGTTTACTAAGACCCAAATATTTTATGTTCTCTAGGTAGAGACATGGTACAATGAATACACATTGTGTATTCATTGTACCATGGGTAGAGAGAACTATAGGTATTATTTGGCTACTTTCCATTATCCCTTGTCTACTTATTTGTATCTATCTAACGATCTCTGTACTTGACGATCTTTTCGTTGGATTTAACACGCAGATTATGTATTGTATTCTTTCTGTTAAAATACATAAATACACATATATTTCTGTATATATCTAAGATAATTAATTGACCAACAAACTTGTTTTTAAATTGTTAACATTTTACTTCTGTGTCAGTAATACAGTAAAACCTCGATATAACGGACCTCTATTTAACAGGCTTCGGATATAACGGACAAAAAATCCGATTAAATGTAAAAAAAAATAAAAACGTACTGTTAATATTATACACGCTCAACTCGTCCCATACCACTGTATTTTACAAAGAATTTCAATAAAATTTAGCATAAGAGGACACATTTCTAATATAAAGCATTTGTAAGAGAAACATAATATTTTATCATAAACATAATAATATAATGTATCTACACACATGAGATATAAATTTCCACATTTGTAGGCAAGAGACAGAAAGTGAGAACATTACATATTATTAGGGGATTCCCTGATATATTAATGCGTAGGTTTCAAGTGTTTACCACGCTGGTCGGGTATTCACACAACTCTACAGTAGTAGTTGAGTAGTTTGACTTGTTTTGACGTGACAACGTCTTAAATTAGTTTGTGGCTCGGAGTCATTCATGAAAAAGTGTAACGCCCGCTCACGTCTGTTACAGTGAGTCACCGAACGAGAGAGAGGCCCGCCGGACCGGCGAATGCCTTGCGTCTCTCTCCCACTCAAACATGATCGGTCCGCTGCGCGCGCAGCACTAGAGAATTAGGCGCGTTGAATCGGTGCGTGCGAGATCGTCCTATCCTCAACAAAATCACTCAAATAGAAATTAGTTAAGTTTAAGTTTACATGTACAATGTTTTAGTAAACAAAATATATTTCTATAGTTAAAATTTGTGCAATTCTTATTTTCATTCAATTCCTTGTTCCTATTGTGCAATTTAATAATATTCATATCAATAAATATTCTACCGAGAAAAAGACGTTGTCACGTAAAATCTTCGCCCGTAAAACCGACTTTACAGGCAACCGATTTTTTTGTTTATTCGTTGTGAATGAAGACATTTAGTGTACACCAGTAAATAAGTTAAAATTTTTGCAATCCTAACCTTTAAATATGGACAAACGGAAAAGAATCAATCTAACAATCAATCAAAAACTAGAGATTATACAAAAGTTGGAGTCTAGAATGTCAATATGACATAAAAAACAAACTGTTTTGGATATAAAAAACAAAAGCAAAATATGATGTATGAGAGAAAAGCAATCTCAGAAAACGAATGAAATTGGCTCGTGAAACTTCACTGGAAGAAGCAATCTTAAAAATGTACGGGTACGGCCAACAACGTTCTAGTGGGGTCTCGGTCCGAACAGTTGAATTGAAATCTGCTGCGATTAAATTAGCAAATTATATGGACATACCATTCTTAGCAAGTGATGGATGGCTCTGGCGCTTTCGCAAAAGGCACGGAATCATGAATAGAAGAATTTACGACGAAGCTTTAAGTGCGCCAAAAGAAGAAATAGAACCTTTTAGTTAGACAAAAATTAGTAGAACATATAGGTAAAGAATGCTATAAGAATGCTGATGAAACTGGTTTGTTATGGTGTCCTTTGCCTGAAAGCACACAAGCCTCCAAATATGAAAAATGGAATCCTGGAAGAAAAATCAGCAAGGACAGGATCTCGGCACTGCTTTGTGCTAATGCCGATGGATCGCATAGATTGACTTCTGTAATGTTTGGCAAATCAAAAAAACCTAGAGTTTTAAAAGATATAATGCGTCATCTGCCCGTTTCATATTACAGCTCTAAGAAGATATGGTTCACCTCGGATATTTTCAAAAATTGGTTTTTCAAATAATTTGTACCTTCAGTGAGAAAATTTCAAGAGAAGAAATTAGCAGGAGGAGGTGAAAAAGCAAACATTAAAAAATGGTTGGGAGAATTTGTTTAATGGCAAAGATGCAGACATAGATTTAGAATGGTTGGAAACTTCGGATTTCTGTAGGATAATACATAATGTCGGAGAAGATGTAGCTGAAAAAGATGTTTTACAATGGCTAAAAGTAGATGAAGATGACCCTGGGTATAGCATATAACATCATGACATCATGACTGAAAGTGAAATAGCAGATAAAGTTATGAACCTAAAAACTGAGGATGGAAGTAAAGAGCGAAGGAGACGATAAAACAACACTGCCAAAAATGAAGTTATCAGAGGTAAGATAGCATCTCGACGAACTAATAACATTTATTGATTAATCAGATAACGAAGTTCAAGTGTGTTCTACGCATTTTTGTAATTTTAGAGAGTTGATAAAAAACAGGAAATATTCGAAAGTGCAAACGAAACTTGATTCCTTTTTCAAAACAGAATTACCGACAGCAAGCACGTCGATATCAACAGCAATGTCACTTCACGACGAATGTCTAATATTTTAACCACTTTAAAATCGAAATAAATCAAAACCCCCTGTATCTAGATATAGTAAATCCTTACAGAGAATGTACAGCATATTGTTAAGCACAATTTAAATATATCGTCAAATATATGGTGTGTCCCATAAGAAAAAATTAAAAATTTGATGTCCCACTGTTTTTTTTTTGCAGCACTCTGTATAATTCACATTATTTTAAATTGTAGTGTTAATGATCCTATTTATGTTTGTATAAAGAAAAAAATATGAATACCACTTTGAATATTAAGTGGTTTTAAGTATTAAGGGCCACTCTGTATATAATCTAAGCAACAAAGCAACATTATATTGATAAGTACACGTATGCTGTATGTATGCTGCAGTTAGAAAAGGTGTGATGAAAATATATCACAGAAGATAAATAATTCTAGGCAATATTATAAATAATATGAAATAAAAAAGCAATATATTAAAATCAGAAATAGTAGGTACATTTTAAATACGTATGTATACGCACAAAGAAACATTTTTATAATAGTGTAGGATTTAGGGTTACCTACTAGAAAAATTCAGTAGGTGAAATTGACCCTAGTAAAAATATATTATTTAGAATAGTATTAACTCATTAGACATAAATTACTTAAAGATTTATTGTGGTACTATTATTTTTTAAGTGAATCTAATTCGAGTTAAAAATAAAAATGGTAAACATAAATCATTTTAGTACGCTACTGATAAATAAAAATTGTTTGACAAAAAACTTACTGTTTGTTGATACCAACGAATGTTTGTATACTCACGTAGATGAAGTCGTGCATAAATTATAAATATTGGAGGTAAAAACTAGATACGACTAGAAAAAAAACTTTTAACTAGACAGTTAATTACACAACTTAGTACACAATGGATTTTACAGGCGCCATTATGACTTTTCTCTTATATATAAAAATAGCAACAGCAACAGGAACTAATACATATGACATTTGTCAAATACTGATAAAATATTGTATCCCCATAAAGATAGGAGGTCGAGTCGATCAAAATATTTATCATAAAATATATCTTATCTTACATGCATAAACTAAACTATTGTTTTAAGTCGTCAGAACATTTTTTATTGTAGTTACTAGGGCACTAGGCTGGAGGTCACGCCTATGTACTCGTAACACCTGCATAATACCTACATTAACATTATACTTGAAATTAAAAAGTCACTATACTTACTTGAAATCAAAATAAGAAATATATTATTGGTTCAGCTTGTCTTCTACAGTTCGTAATTTGATAAAACACTATAATCAATGATAATATAGTTACACAGAGTTTTCACACACTTAAAATATTTCTAAGTAACCTTGATCAACTTTTCCAGTTCCTCCAACTACAAACTGTAATCACAAAATGTCAATCCGTTTCATACGAATCAGTATATATACTTATGATTAGGGGAATCACTCAATAACGTTGAGTAAATTTTATTGAAATATCACATTGGATTCATAATTTGTGCTAATTTAAAATAATCTTCATAAATATTATTATATTAAGAGTACGTGGATATTAAATTTGAGTGTTATTTGTATTACGCTATTGCGTGCATTATTATGGAATAATCGATTATGCAGCAATTAAGCTTGAGACTAATGTTTAAAAAAATGTGTTAGACGGACAATAATTAATCTACCAATACAAGGAAATAGAAACATAAATATTGTTTTACAGGTTTTGATCTTATTATTGCTAAATAATATATTAATAGATATATTATCAAAAGAAGTTAATAACGTCGATCGATGTTAGCGAATGATTCTAGTTTCTCGATTAAAATTGAACTAAATGGAATATTGACATATATGTTTAGAAGATAAGTTGAATTATCTAATGTCTAGTTGGCATTATTTAATTCTTTTACAAGCATATTTATAATAATTTAAATACTGGATAATTATGTAGTAACCAAATAGAAATCTAGAGCGTTAAATAAATTTTGATATAACTGAAATTTTTAATATATAGGCAACACATAATACGAACTGAAACTCTCAATATTGTGCCAATGTAAAGTTGCTTCCATCTATCTATCGTCCGTCGGCAAACTAAAGCAAATACCACCTTTAGTCCAGACAAATTAAGATATTTGTTTAAATAAGTATATAATAAAAAATTAAGATGTTTTAACCAAATAATGCTTCAAATATAATGAGCAGAATAATTTTGATAAATAATAATTTTGAATTCGGTTCCGCTAATGAACTTGTTTTTTTTTGTCCTTAAAAGTAGAAAAAAGTTTAATTTCTCTTGCATAATACTTATCTTCCAATAATTTGAATTGTACTAATATGTATTTACTTTTAGTTCTAAAATGACTAATTTACAATGAATAATGCGATTGTTAAAATATCGGCAACTGCTTATCTCTAATTAAAGGGACTGGAATTACAAATTCTTCGTTTATCATCTGTGCAACGACGAGGTTATTTATTAATGTGCATTGTTTTAATTTTAAAATGTGTTGAAATTTCGTTGTTTTGTGTTGGTCGTTATAATTGTAGTATTTTTTGATGTTTGTTATTTGAAACTGTCTATCTACGTATAAAGAAAATGTTCAGACCCTGGGAAAAATCACCTATAGTTTGTTTTTTGTCCATAGGAGCAAGAGAACTTAAGTAATAGTAGAGAAAGTGTAATAGTCGACAATCATTTAACTGAGAGACATGATATGACACGTATGATACCGCTAGCGGGGGTTGGACTGATGATTCACTTAAGTGCGAGATAAAAGGCGTACCTCACAATAAAGGTTCTCGAATGATTATTGTGCACTGTGGATAACTGTGTAGTGTAGATTATCATCAAAATATGAGTTCGAATATATTCGAAGAGTGGCTTAAGAATGCATTACTCCCTAACCCAGGAGGATGATAATTATGGACAATACCAACTAGCACTATTCAAAACAGGAACTAGAAGATTTGCTCTCAGATAATGATTTGTATTTTGAAGAGAATAAAAAACAATTACTTGAAGTGCTTCGTACTAAAAATTATGACAAACAATATATACTGGAGACGATTACAACAGAACATGAACATACTGTTTCGCCACCGTATTTTTGCATTTTCAATCTCATAGAACTTATTTCTGGACAAGTAAAAATAAAACGAATTCGGAGGAAAAATATTTTTCCAAAATTTGACGTGTAAGTGATTGATTTCATTTAATATGAACTATCAGAGATTACAAGTGCCGACAAAAAAGCAGTAAACCAAGTAGTTAATGTAGAAAATGAATACAGAAGATTAGATTTTTAACATTGGACAATTTATTATTGATCTGTTGTATGGTGGGGATCATGAGATCTCCTCTGCAGAAGAAATAATTTAGACAAGGTACGAATGTGGTGACTATTTGAGTTAAAACCATTCAGATTTTCATTATAAATTGTTAACTTTTGTTTAAAACCATATTATTTAGTCCAGTCGTCAGAAAGTTGACTCCTAAAAATCATACGAACAAGCTGAATTTTGCAGAAAATATTATTTTTGGGACCCCAAAAATGATGCAAAAAAGTTTACCACTTTTACCTCCGGGCTTTGCCCTAAACCCCCACCCCTCGTAGGAGGCTAAAAACGCAAAAAAATCGATTTACCAACAATCTGTATGTATCAAAAAATGTTTCACATAAAAAATATAGCTGAGATAATTTTAAACAAAATGTTTATAAGCACTTTTTGTGTAGAATGAAACGTTCTCTTAGAACCGTTAAATAAATAAACGTGGCGCTATACGATTCTCGTAAGATGAATAAAATTGATCACTTTCATTGACCAATCTTAGTAAAATTTCAATTTTTAGAAATCAATCTTTAAAATCTATGACATGAAATTTCAATTTTGAGTTGTGGCAACAAATATGAGGCATTTGAAATATGAATAATAAACGCAGAATTTAATGTTTTATATTTCAAACGATCACATGTCATGGAAAATGCATTCACGAAGACGGTTTTGAGTGTAGTTTATAGCAGAAGTTTCGTTCTTTTGAAAAACGTATTAGTGTAATTGAAAAAAAAAAGTTTTAAATGTTTCAGATCGTTTGGTATGTGGAAGTTTAAATCTAGCGTTTTTTAAGCATATTTTTGAATGCCTCACATTTATTACCAAAACTCAAAATTAAAATTTCATGCTATAGGTTTTAAAGGTTAGGCTCTAGTAATCGAAACTTCATAGTGGCCAGTCAATGAAAGGGATAGATTATATTGATCTCATGAGAATCATAAAAAATGGCAAAAATTGCGGCACGTTTATTTATTTAACACTTTTATAAAATCTGAGTTTATTTGCGACAAAATACAAGAATTTCATACGAAAGCTGAACTCTTTACCTTTAAAACGCATCTTGAGTTTTTTCGATAGGACACTTAAATCAAAAGATATCGAATTTTTACCGTTGAGCTGATACAAATTTTATTGAACATTGATTTCGCGCAGCGTAACTCACATTCAAAATCGACGGTCGCTTCAAGCGTTATTTGTGAGAGAACGGTTCAATCTACACAAAAAGTGCTAATAAACATGTTTATTTAAAATTATCTCAGCTACATTTTTTATTTAAAACATTTTTTTCTACGGCGTACAGATTCTTGGTAAATCGATTTTTTTGCGCCCCCCCCGGGCAAAAATTTCTCGGCAAAATTCAGCTTGTTCTTATGATTTTTAGAGGTTCAGTGGCATTTTCGTCTCTGTCGACTGGAGTATATTTTCTTAAATCTAAAATACTTTTCGGCAGTTTTATTTATGTGACGTCATCGTTAAACGTTAAAGAAAATGCCGATGGATCACCAAGTATTTTTTCCGACGGGGTGGCAGATTGATAATTTTTTGTCATTTCACTTTTAACCGTTTAAAAAACAAAAATATAACGTTTTGTTTTTTTTTTCAAAATCAGATTTCTCTGCTCTTTGACTATAACATATTACACTTGTTATTTTATGATTTAATACATACATCAATAAATTTGTGTCGGCGAAACAACCAATATCGTGATAAGTCGCTGGACGGCGGCTACTCGAATTTCCGCCGCTTCTTTCGATGGGCGATAAAAGTATGGAGGTAACTATAATCTAATGAAACAAGGATATCGCGATACAGCCATCAAGTTAGTAGAGCCGTACAGCACAGTCAACACAGCATATCAAAAAGATACCCATTAATCGATGTGTAAACATAGCAAACGATAGCAAACAATCAAGGCGTTGTTTATGTTCATTTAACCGTGAGGTACAAGGTCCATGGGTACAAGTCATTCATATAATATAATAATAATTTTTTTTATTTAAAAAGAAAACCCGTATCAACCACTAGGAGTTTTTAACAGGGAGAACAAATAGTTTTGTTATGTGATACAAGAAATATGTAGTTAGATTTTTTAAACAAATCAGTTTTTAAGATAAAGGGGTAGTTTTGTTTACAGCATTCTATCCGTCTAGAGCACTTTTTAGGGTGTCGGCTATATTGTTTTTTATCTTTCATTAGTGAGTGGCACTTGTTCCATCATTACAGTGATGAAAATCCATCAAAAAAACTTGATTGATTTTAGATCAGTCAGTAGGACAGGTAGAAACTGTTCTAGACCCAGTGTCAAAATGAATATTTTTACTTTCAATTCTTTTTCTTTTCTAACGAGAAGCAGCAGATGATTGTGACATTGCAGTTGTTCTAATGCGGTTATTGAACTTAAGGAGCCAGAGATTATTGGATATTTATCTTTGTTTCAGTCTTGAATTAACGATAACGCTGTTAGAATGACCATCAACTCAGCTCGTTTCCAGATGATTTTGTTTGTAGATAAATATTGGTTTTGCTTTTGACATTATAATCAATTAATTGACATGTATTATAATCATTAAAAAATTCATTATATATATTTCATCACAACCTTGGTTCATTTCTTTTGTTGCTCCTAGTTCTACTGTGTATTAAGATAGTATTACGGATTTTCTAATATTGAGGATTTTGCAGCTAAATTTATACAACGGTAAGTATTTCTAAGTATTTCTGGAACCAATTACAAACAAAAATAATAAAAAATTATATTAAACAATTAGGTAACAGTATTCCCCTATATATTGCAAAATAAAATGACTAAACATTGTGAGTAAATCACAGAGTGGAGTTGAGTGAATCACTCAGTTGATTTAAGTAAATCACACGTTGGGCTTGAGTAAATCCCGTGGTAAACCAAAGAAAGCCAATTTATAAATAGTGATGAAGATTATACAGTGATGTTAAAAAGCAAGTATTGGCAATATTTATATTTTAAATTGCTCCTCTTATCTAATATTTCGTATTTTTATAGAAGTTATTTTTATATGAATAGGTATAAAGAAATTTCGATTGCTCAATAATACATAGGAGCTAAACACTATTAAAGCTACAATAATTGATTTCAATCTAAACTTTTGATTATTGTAATATACATACATACTGTTTTGATAACAGATAACATACTTATCAGAATACATTAATAGTATCTAAAATAAACAGTTTTAATACCCACTAGTATAGATACTAATATTCGTAATGTTCTAATTATACATACATCAATTATTATATATAAATACATTATTGAAAAAAAAAATTTTTATTTGGCTAATTTACAGTTTACATCGCAAATGATGTGTCAAATGTAGGCAACTTACACTTATCAGAATAGTTGCAGGTTGCAGAGTTGCCTAAGATTCAATATTTTCTTAAAATATAAATAATTATCATCGAGTTTAGATTCCAACTCGATTATAATTATGTTTATGTATCCTCGATATGTCATTGAACCATGGAACACAATGAATACAACAAGGGAACCAGTAAACATGACTCTTGTGATATGCATAAAAAGAGTTTGAGTATTTCTATGATACAGAAGATGTTAACAGATTCAAATTTAACTCCTAAAGGAGCCTGTGATAATATTTTAAATTTGGCGAGAAGATGAGCTTTGTCCCAATTGCAAATAAATCATATTCTTTGCCTGGTAGTAAGAATTCGTCATATACAAGTAATCATTCTGAAAATTATGCTATCATCTGAAAGACCATATTCAGTAGAAGAAGTTAAAAGATTTGAGTACTTAGGAAATGTCTTCACAAGAGAACCATGAGGAAGAAATACAGAAAAGAATGATGTCTGGCAACCGCGCTGTATATGTATATGCTCTCAGTGGGTTGTTAAGAAGCAAAAATATATGTCGAAGAGCAAAACTAAGGACATATAAGGCCAATAGTGATGTATGCTTCTGAAAAATGGGTCACAACAAAAAAACACGAGGAGTTTTTATTAGTTTGGGAGCGCAAAATCTTGTAGCAACATATTAGCGGTAATTAAGGTTCAAAGACTTAGATGTTTGGGCCATGTGCAGAGTATGATTGCATCTAAAATTCCCAGAATGGTACTACGTAGTGAATTGGCAGCAAAAGGCGAAAAGGAAGACCGAGGTCAAGATGGAGCAACGAAGTTTACTATGATGTCCTCGATTCCCGAAAACCGTTGTGACTCCCAAACCAAAATTTTGTTAAGTTCACGAAAATCAACACAGAGTCCAGATCGTCTTCCTTCTTCTTTCTTATGCGCCAAGGTGACTGGTGCAGCAAAAGGAGATTCAGATTCCTCTATCAGTCCTACTTCAAGTAACATGGTTATTTGACTTCCAATTGCACGTTCATCGGAAAGAAACATCGATAAGCCTCTTGATTTTATACTTCTCCGACATTGTACTTGTGTTCAGCAAATATGGATAAATTTTCATCTGATATTTTAGAAATTTGTCTTATTTTAATGTCGTCTAGATTTTTTACTTTATTTAAATAGTCACAACAATTTTCTTCAAAATGTTTTACCTGTACTTTATTGTTTTCGAAAGTCTCAGTTTTGCTATTATAATTATATCTTATATTTTCATTTAATGTCTATATTTTATTTTCACCCACTTTTTGGAGAATAATTCAGTTTTCATTTTGCAGCAAACGAAACTGTTTAATAGCATCTAATCCTAGCGATACGTCATATAAAAACTTATTTTTACTCACGCGGTCTTTTTTTTTCTTTTTTATGGATTTTCATTGGTAACTTTATTTATTATGACTTTTTTGCACACCACTTCTTCTTCTTCTTCTTCTAATGGCGCTACAACCCTTTGTGAGTCTTGGCCTGCTTAACAATGTTCTTCCATTCTGCCCTGTCGGATACTTTCCTTCGCCACTGCCTGATATTCATGGTTTTAAGATCCCTCTCTACGTCGTCTATCCATCTTCCTCTTGTTCTGTTTCCTTGGGGCTTCCATCTCTGGACTACTTTTACAGCTCGCTTATCTGGCATTCTTTCTAGGTGACCAAGCCAGTTTAGTCTTTGTGATTTTACAAATCTGACTTGCACACCACTAATTATTCTAAATGTTTGTTTCACTTTCCAACTTTCCATTATGTTTAACATCTTCAATAATCTTTGAGTTTATATAAGTGTTATATTAGATCCAATATCATAAATTCCGGTGACCTTATTATTGTTGATTGTAACAGTTAATTTAATTAGTAGCCATATAATCTAGTTTTTTTGTTGTTCTTCCTCTTGAGCATTAACAGCAACTTCTCCAACCTCCGTTAGATTTGCCCTTCTCGCATCAGCGCTACGGGTCTTGTATCTGTAAAATTCCAGTTGATGAAAACGTCCCGGGCATCCACGAGCCTCATAGTTACTACATGGTCGTCTTTCTATCGATTTCTGGTTTTTATTTTCATTCAAACGAGTATCAGTCTTATTTGTAGGACTTAAAATTTTTTCTTCACTTTTTTTTCTCTATGAAATGTAAATGTATATCTACGTAGCTAATTCATAAACTGTTCAGTAGTATTTCTGCTCTCTTTGTCCAAACGATCTTGTATGTTCAATAGTAGACCCACCACAATGTGATTTATGCCTAATTGATCTGACATGGAAGGCTCAGTTTTGAACAGCATTCTTTCTTTTTTGGGTACGCAGTCAAGAAAAGTACCGTTTATATACTTATAAGTGTAAGCTAAATACACTGTTCGCCAACTTTTATTGCCATAAGTTTATAAAAAGGAATTTTCCCATTCTGACCATGCTCCAGGCACAGTTAACTTACTTACAGTTGAGCCATACCTTTCTATAGCATTATGTTGTATTTTAGCTTCATCTGTTGTTATCTCATGTCTCTGGCACAAAAGTATTCATCCATTCTATAGCATTTTCTTTGTCTTGAAATTTATTTAAAACAAGCTGGCTTTGAAAGCAGGAGGTATCCAATTTTTTGTTCTGGTTTGTCTCCAGTTTAGCGGTTAACCTATCAATTAGTCTAATTAAGTTGCGTTGAGTTTTCTCTGTTTGTTCTAACAAAACCTGAGTATTTATCGGTGTATTATTCTCTACTAATTCCTCTAAATAACAGTTTTTAAAAACAAAATTAAATCTTCATCTAAATACAACTTAAAAAGCATAAATACTAAATAGCAAAATAAATTGCCTTTTTGACAATACTAGTGTCAAATAACTCTTTATGATGATGTAAATTTCGTAGGATTGTTGGTAACAAATAAGTAATCTCATGTAATAATATTCTAATTGTTGTTAATTTAACTATGTCTAAGTTGTTTTCTTCACCAAGTTCCAAATGGATCCGTACCTGCTTTGTTGACATCTTCACGTCTTCAAAGTGACCAAAAATCAATTTATAATGTTGAAATTCCGGATTTATTAAGTAATTTTGTTATACAATAAAAATAATTAGTTATATTAACATACCTTAAAAAAAAACGGGTGTGGCAGTCCAGTGGGACTGCCGGTGGAAGTTAC
The DNA here is from genome assembly GCF_040954645.1 of Diabrotica undecimpunctata. Taxonomy (NCBI): domain Eukaryota; kingdom Metazoa; phylum Arthropoda; class Insecta; order Coleoptera; family Chrysomelidae; genus Diabrotica; species Diabrotica undecimpunctata. The sequence continues at coordinate 134,382,426 of NC_092808.1, forward strand.
ACTTCTATACACGCATTCGCCGTTACAAATTTATTTGGGAGTCAATCTGAACAATCATTACATATGTAATTTTATAGGTAAGACATAGCAGAAAGAGAAACAGAATTAATAACAACTTACTAACAATGAAGGATTGAATCAATATTTTGATGAAAATGTATATTTTTATTTTCATATATGTATCAAAAGAGTTGAATGCAAAATTTTTTTACACATACTCTGCAGTAAAATTCATTGTTTATTTTGTTATTAATATAATAATACAATACAAATTAAACTGCAATATTCATAAGTATTTAAAAATGACAATAATATACATAAAAAAATACACTACAATACAGTGCAACATAATTCCATATATAATAATACAATACAAATTAAAATGCAATATCCATAAGTATTTAAAAATGACAATAATGTAATAACATTAATAAAAAAGTCCTCCCCGACTGGGAATCGAACCCCGGTCTCCCGCGTGACGGGCGGGGATACTGACTACTACACTACCGAGGACATAACACAAATATATTTGAAAATTGACAGTTCTGGATCAATATAATTATGAACATTTAATAAATAATACAAAACATATCACATAAATAATAATATTAATAAATATTTTATTAATATTATATGTATATATATCTTTATATAATATGTATAATATTAAATTATATATACAAAAGGAACATTTTTATATTCGAGAGAGGAAGAGAGAGAAAATATATCTTCTGTCTCTCTCTTACTCATTATCTTACATATGTAATGGTTTCACAGATTCACTCCCATACAAATTTCCAACGTGGAGCGCGCGTATAGAAGTATAACTTCAAAAATGGATTTTTATAAATCATTTTTTTTATAAAGAAATTTTTATAAACAATAACAATAGCAAGAACAAAAAATATTAAATTAGGAAGTATTAAATTAGGTTTTAGTAAAATATATGAAACAATTGTCAATTTAAATTTCTATGTGACAATTTATTCTTCTTCTAAAGAGCGCATATTTTTGGCTACCTCTCTAAGGTCTTCCTTATATATAGTTTTGTTGTCTCCCCACGTTAGATGTATGCTTTATTTTAACTATGGTAGGAATATGATATAATCCACATATTCCCGGACATGCTCTGACCGTTTGGACTGATGATATTCAGCGTACATTAGTTGAGATTTAGTCAATTTAGTTTCTCGAGTCTCCAGTACTTTTCCAGGAATAGAGTCTGCATACTCTCTGTAGTACTCACATCAGGTGTTGATGATAGAGTATTTGTTGGAAATAGCGAATTCAATTAAGCAGTCTCCTCTTTCGTAATAGGAAAATTTAAATACTTATTAAAAATTTGTTATAAACAAAGAAACTGGTACGCTGTAAAACTGGAAATTCCCAGTATGCCTTTCGTCATACTGCTGTCTCTGTTTGATGTATTCTTTTGTAGACGAGTGGAAGGGGATTAAATATTTAAAATTTATTAAACATAATTCGTGAATAATACACGTGCAAATAATTTTAAAAATTTATTATTAACAAAAAATACGTATAACAGTAATAATGAACACAATTTAATAACAAACCATAAAAATACTAAGATAATATTAGTGATATATTCGTACTTGATATATTTCTTCTAATTAAACTTAAATACCAGTATTTTGACACATTTTATTTATTGACTAAATCCAGGTCTATTTGTCCTACTTGCTCATCTGTTCCCTAAAACATATTTATTATAAATTTTGACACAATGCATTAACTAATTTCTGTGGTACACAAAATTATTGCAAAGAAAATGGAGAGACAACAAAGAGGAATAGCATCCTACAAAGTGAATTAGAAATATTTTTTTCAATTACTATAATTAGTAGCAATCTGATTCTCGAAACGTGAACATGTACCGTCATTCAAAGCGCTAGAGAACTTCCTTATCGTAAAACTACCTAATTAACTAGTAATTATCTTATCAGCATCAAAAAATTGTTAAAGTGAAAAGTAACAAAAACTAAGTGATTAGTCAAACAAACAAAAGAAATATGCTCCCTTTGGGGAACTTATTAGGATTTGATAATAATGGCCAACCAATTTATCAACAAATGAATACTATACAGGATGTCCCATCAATAAATAACCAGAACCAGTCAAACCAAACAGCAGTAAAACCGCAAGTACCATTTTTGTATTTTAATCAAACATCATCTAACCAGACAACAAATCAAATGTCATGCCTAAACCAAATACCTATTCCAACCCAAATAGCTATACCAAACCAAGTACAATTTCCTAGTCAATCAACTGCACAAAATATTCAAAACACTCAAAACCCTATTCAGTCCGAATACACAACAGTATCCACAAACCCTCAATGCTCACTCTCATCATCACAAACCACCAATAACTACACGGATAGCGATAGCGACGTAGAACTTAACGAAACAGAAAACGAAAATAAACATCCTTGGCAAGAAGTTGGCAATAAGAGAAAAAGGGTGAAAAGACAAACAACTTCAGAAATTCCCAACCAAATCCAAACACAAAACAAATTTGATTCCCTCTCAAAAGATAATCTAGATGAACAAACAGACAATTTATCAAATACACCAAACACAAATATAACCAAAAAAGATCCCTCACCGTCACCAATCTATATTTATGGAGTTACTGACTATAGTGCTATGATAGCAAAGCTTTCAACTGCAACTGCAGCCGAACCCTATTACACCAAAACCATTTCAAATAATACAGGCCATGCTGGTTCAGTTGTAATAATCCGTACAGCTATAAAACACTACGAACTTGCTCCATATATCACCAACAAAATTCAGAGTACTATCATAAAATTACAAGCGCTCTCCTTCCCATTAACAATAGCTTCTATCTACAGCCCACCACGCCATACCATCAATTTGGAGGAATACAGAGAGTTTTTTGAACAACTTGGCTCACATTTCCTAGTGGCAGGGGACTGGAATGCAAAACATACAACCTGGGGAGCAAGACTGATATCTCCAAAAGGCAGAAATCTATTAAAGATCATACAAGATAATAACCTGAAATACCTAACAACTAGTACCCCCACATACTGGCCCACTGATAACAACAAAATTCCTGATCTGCTAGACTTTGCTATAACTAAGGGAATACCTGAAATACACAGCGACATCACCCCCAGTTTTGATCTACATTCGGACCACAGTCCCATCTTGATTACTTTAAGTACCAATATAATTTGCAAAACTCTTGCACCAAGGCTATGTTCCAGTAACACGAATTGGGTTCAATTCAAAGAAGAAATCAATGAAAAAATATCTCTTGACATTCGACTCAAACACAAAAACGATATTGAAGAAGCTGTAAAATATCCCACGGAACAAATACAACAGGCCGCTTGGAAAGCTACTCATGAAAAGGAAAAAACCATTGATGAAAGGTATAGTATACCCCTCCACACTGGAACACCAGTAGAAGAGAGAAGAAGAGCCCGTCGCAAATGGCAAAGAACAAGAAACGCGATAGATAAAACAAATCTAAACAGTTTACTTCCTTCCTTAATGCACCCTATCAGCTATCATTACCACTAAAATACTTCTCACCAAACGAAGTCCGTAACGAAATCAACCTGCTTAACCCTCATAAAGCTCCAGGATTTGACCTTATAACTTATCTTAACTTATAACGAAATCTTAAAAAAACTCCCAAGAAAAGGTATCGTCTTAATAACTATTGTTTTTAATAGCCTCCTGAGACTATGCTATTTTCCAGTGCAATGGAAGTATGCACAAATTATAATGATACCTAAACCTGGTAAACCTCTAACTGAAGCCAGTTCGTACAGACCAATAAGTCTCCTTCCGACTTTATCAAAAGTCTTTGAAAGGTTAATCCTTAACAGAATAGAAACAATAATACCTATAGAAAACCTTATCCCAGATCATCAGTTTGGTTTTCGGTCAAATCACTCAACCATACAACAGTGCCATAGATTAGTCAACAAAATAAAAGAGAGCCTAGAAGGGAAACAAATCTGTATATCAGCATTCCTCGATATACAGCAAGCATTTGATATAGTGTGGCACGAGGGTCTTCTCTTTAAAAAAGCTCAGCTAACTGACCAAATCTACCTCCTCCTTAAATCATACTTGTCCGACAGATACTTCCAAGTTAAATTCGAAGGTGCTCTATCCAACTACCACCAAATAAAATCCGGAGTACCTCAAGGCAGTGTACTTGGCCCATTCCTTTATCAACTCTTCACTGCTGATATTACTATTAGCGAAAATACACTAATAGCAACATTTGCGGATGACACTGGTATACTAGCATCAGACATCAACGAAATATTAGCATTTAACAAATTGCAAAATCATCTCAATGAACTAGAAGACTGGCTTAAATTCTGGAAAATAAACGTCAACACAAACAAGTCTTGTCAAGTAAATTTCACAAATCGAAGAATTAGATGTCCACAACTACACCTAAATAATTCACCTATACCTATAAAAACAGAAGTAAAGTACCTGGGCCTTCATCTAGACGAAAAACTTACTTGGAAATCACATATTGCAGCCAAACGACGACACCTCGACCTAAAAGTTAAAAATATGAGCTGGCTAATCAACAGAAGATCGCAACTTTCATTAGAGAACAAACTGACCATCTATAAAACATACTCAAACCAGTGTGGACATACGGAATTGAGCTGTGGGGCTGTAGCAAACCATCCAACACGAAAATACTACAGACATTCCAGTCAAAAACTATTCGTATGTTAGCTAAAGCTCCATGGTATGTGTCAAACCAAATTCTTCATGCAGACCTCAACATCCCCTTCATCAATGATGTGATTGCCGACCACTCCAGAAGATACATGAATCGCAGCGCAGACCATCCAAACCATCTCATAGACGAATTATTCAACCCCTCACTGGTTGACAGACGTCTAAAAAGACTTTGGCCAGAAGATCTAGCTGCTAGGTAAATTCCAGAGAGTTGTCAATGGACGACACCTGCCACAAGCCAAGAACATACATCATATTTACTTATTACTGTATTGAAGTAGATTGAACATTAGCAATAAATAAATAAATAAAAAAAAATTACTATAATTGGGATAAATATAAAAGAATCTAATAGAGAAGAGACTAGCAATCGAAATGCAACTTCACACCCTTTTATAGATATTGAGAATACATTAGGTACTCCATTATCTGTCAGAAATTATGTATCGCATTCAAAGAAACAGTTACAAGTAGCGTATACAAAATCTTTAATCCATACAATAGAGAAATTTAAGCGGCGGTTAAAGGCAGAAATAAAATTTCTGAGGCCTTCTGGAAGACTTGATAGCAACAAGTCCTCACAGACACTTCGTCTAAGGACTAGCAACCTCCAGTGGAGTCTTACGTTGTCATGTAATCTCTTTCTGTTGTAACTTAAACATCATATTTTATAATTTTAAAAAATGTAACTCGAAAGTTAATCTACCGACATATAAAGGGTTTTTACCCATATATTTTTTTGGCTTCAAACATGTACATCCAGATAGCACTGATAATATAATATTAATTCCTAAAACATTATGTGATGTAGCCCGATAGGGTTTTTATTATTTTACCTTTTATAAAGGAATTTTTTAAATAGAATTTTTGTGATAAAAAATAAACTGATTGAAATTATAACACTGGCAGAAGAACAACAAGGTTTGAAATTGAGAAGATCATGTACCGACGCTACATTTATAATCAAGCAAGTACACTGATCAATAATTGCTTCAGAGGCAAGTAGGAGCAAGAGAAATCGCTAGAATAGTGGAGATTTATGCGACACTGAAGCTACTGACATATCAGAAAATTACTTAGATACCAGACTTTTGTGGGACTGCATCGGAGAACTAAATAAACCGAGAGACCAAGGTTAAGCTTGTCTGGGTACCAGGTCATCGAAGGCAAGTAGAAAGCAGATCAACTTGCTAAAAGAGGATGTAACAAACCAAACGGACCAGCTGTGACCCTGGGAGCATCAAAGGCTGCAGTCCGAAGGGCTCCTAAGGACTGGATTCGAGAAAGTAAGATAATTCCTAAATAAAATGGGCATTTACAACGAGATCTTAACTGAAAACTCTGCGATAAGGAAGATAAAAACGATATGGGCAACAAACTAGAGACCCTGCTATATGTAGAAAAAGCTAAATAAACGACCCCTACAAACTTGTACAGGGTACAAAAAATCCAGAGATTTGTAGGAAACAACAATGAGCAGTAAACACAATGAGCTTCAGCTTTAGTGATAATGGTGATCTTTCTAATCAGACAAGTCCAGGGAAAAAACCTTCCTTCCAATACTTCGACGGTAAAAATATTTTTCTAGTAACTTACCCAAAATATCGGACTGCCTTCATCTTAAACGCCGTTGAGTTTTCTTTGCACTTATATGCTAACACTTGTTTTATCCTACTTATTTCTACCATTGGAAATCTATTGGCTACATACGCTACAAATTAAAAAAAATCAATATATCAAAATGTCACTAAATCCAAACGACATATATCATTTTCTTTTGTTTTGTAATCTTTTACAGAACACTGGCAGGTACATGTACTTATTATATTATTGCATGCCAAAATATCCTTCTTTATAATCTAAAATCTGGTCTAGAATGCTAGACTAACTGTCTCTAGCGTATTTATTTTTTTATCGTATGGCATACAATAAGAACACATAATTAAAAATCAATATAAAACGTTACATCTAGTAACGAGTATTACAAACGAACATATAATGTAAACCTTTGATAAAGTGCGGCATGATCACCTAATCAGACTCCTGACAGAAAAGAATTTAGATAAACGAGACATCCGACTAATAGCAAATATGTACTACAATCAGAAAGCAGTAGTAAGAGTAGAGAATAATACCACTAAAGAAATTGAAATAAAGCGAGGTGTGAGACAAGGGTGTATACTGTCACCAACCCTGTTTAATCTCTATTCTGAAGACGTAATGAGTAGAACACTCTCTGAGCAATCCGTAGGTATTAAAATAAATGGTGTTAGATTAAACAATCTGAGATTTGCCAACGACACCGTTCTGATCGCAGAAACACTTGAAGAGCTACAGACATTGGTGAATAAGATAGCAGACTGCAGCGAAGAATATGGACTATCTTTGAACATAAAGAAAACTAAATTTATGGTAATATCGAAATCAACACAAAATGTCCAAAATTTATATTTACACAATGAAATTATCGATCGAGTTAGCAAATACAAATATTTAGGCACTTTTATAAATGAAGACAACGATAGCTCAGCAGAAATCAAAATACGAATAGAAAAAGCCAGATCCATATTCACTAAAATGAAGGGAGTGTTCTGCGGAAGAGATTTGAGCCTTGAAATGAAACTTCGCCTGATGAGATGTTACGTACTTTCTGTGCTGTTCTACGGAATGGAGTCATGGACGTTGAAAAAGATTGATACCAAAAAATTAGAGGCATTTGAACTGTGGATGTATCGCAGAATCCTGAGAATATCATGGACCGAGAGAGTCACAAATGTCGAGATCTTGAGAAGAATGAATAAAGAAAAGGAAGTCATATTTACGATCGAAAAACGAAAACTGCAATACTTGGGACACATTACAAGAGGCGAAATATATGAACTGATTCGAATAATTATGCAAGGGAAAATAGCAGGAAAAAGGTCCATAGGAAGAAGACGAAACTCCTGGCTAAAGAATCTGCGAGAGTGGTATAGCTGTAGCAACAACGAATTGTTTCGGTCAGCAGTTTCGAAAATACGTATAGCCCTGATGATCGCTAACCTTCGGAACGAAGATGGCACTTGAAGAAGAAGAATATAATGTAAAACATTTTCGGTCACATTCAGGAACTCATCGAAAACTCCAGGAAATCGCCTTCGGGGGCATTTCCCCATCTATATAAGCTGTCAGCACATCTACCGCTGCTTGTTTTTATTCTGTTTAGCGTTGTCCATCTAATGCGGTTCAAAGCCCAGCGGTTTTTGATCGATACAGACTATTTGGTGTGCTTCCTGTGGTGAGTCGCTCTCCCATTGTCTTCTCCAAGCGTTGGTGAGGTTAAAATGTTCCTGATGTAAGGAGTTGGCTTTTAACAATGGAGGATATCTGGAGCGTAGTCTATTTATTTCGATATCAAGCTTATCATGGTGAATGGGTAGTTGATGGTTAGCCTCGATTTTTCGATATTCTCTAAGAAGATAATGACTTCTTCGCAGTTTCGGCGGTGGAATGTCACTATAATGGGAACCTAATAGTTCGGTGTGGGTCTTATTGTACCTGAGATCATTAGCATTGTCTGGTTTAATTGGGTGTCAATAATCTTCGTGTGTTTGCTATTGAGCCATACCGGGGAAGCATATTCAGCCTCCGAGTATACAAGTCCGAGGGCGGATGATCTGAGTACGAAGACTGAGGACCCCCATGTGGTGCCACATAGCTTTTGGACTATATTATTTCGCGTTTTCAGTTTTGGTGTTCTTTGTTCTTTGTAGGTGTTCTTTAAAACGTAATGTTCTGTCCAGAGTCACTCCAAGATATTTTGGTGTTGAGTTATGAGTGAGCAGTCTGTTTTCAAAGTGAACGGAAAGTTTTTTGTTGGCTTGGGCATTATTCAGATGGAAACAGCATACTTCAGTTTTCGTTGCATTGGGCCGTAGCCTCCATTTGCGAAAGTATTCTCCCATAACGGCAGTCATCCGTTAGTATTGTTTCTGTAATATACATGATATTATGTCTTGCTGCAATGGCCCAGTCGTCAGTGTGGCCAAAGTTCTGCGAAGTTGTCCCAGTTAGGCCCGCGATGTATAAATTAAACAGAAAGGGTGCTAAAATAGATCCCTGTGGCAGTCCATTGCTGAGCTTAATTTGGACACTTTAAAAGTTGCCCATTTTGACTTGAAAAAATCTGTCATTGAGCATGCTATCAATGAGTTTAGTTACTTTTTGACACGGAATGGTACGGATTCATTTGCAGATTAGTCTTTGCCCCCAGAGAGTTTCGTATGCAGCTGATAGGTCAATGAAAGTAACGTATGTTTTTTGCTTGCTTTGAAAACATGTTTTATGTGTTGTTAGGGATAGGATCTGATCTGTGCAGCTGCGGTTAGGTCTGAACCCTGCTTGTTCAATAGGTATCAATTTAAATATGTTTCTAGTAATTCTGTTGTAGATTAAGCGTTGCAACAGTTTATAGACACAGCTCAGCAGTGCAATCGGTCGGTAGTTTTGTTATGGTTATAATGGAGGCATTTTTTAGTGAAAGGGGGATTTCTCCTGATTTTAACAAATCTGTATAAAAATCAGCCAGCCACTTCCTAGCATATTTGCCACAGTGGAGTAAAAATTCTGGATGGATTTTATCGGCGCCGGGTGCCTTTTCTGAGTAAAGACCATGCTTTTCTGCTTGATTTACTAAAGTCTAATTTTTCCACAGTTTTCATCCATTTTTGTCGTCTAGCTGCATCCAAACTATGTAGTAGTTCTGGGACGTACTCTTTACCATATCCTCTGGGTATATTTATCTTCACTGTAGAGATAACAGCGCCAACAAATCTCATGTAGTTTGCACGTGTTGGGGTTATCCACTCTAGACATTTGTCCAATCTCTCAGTAAAAATTGTCCATTCTACTTTTTGAAAGTTCCACCTAGGTCGAGGAAAAGATGATATTATTGGTATTTTGATGCCAACTTCTATTACAATTGATCTATGTTGGTTATGTGCAAAATCTGCCAGTGGTTGATTGTTTTCATTTGTGGAAACAAAACATAGGTCTGTGTTGTATCCTCGCCTCCAGGCTGCAGATCGAAAAGTTCAGAGTTTAGCGTCAAAGACTAAATAAGTGACAGCCTTTTCCCTCAAGTTTAGCAGAGCCTCGCCGTTTGAACACTGTACCAATACTTCCAGAGTTCATGATAACTGTTGAAGTCTCCAATATAAATTGAGGGGTGTGGGTGGGTCTGAATAACATGCGGAGGCCACAGGACTGCCGGGGGTTTACAAATATTGCTGACAGTAATTTCGCCAATTTGTATAGTAACCGTATGAATGTTATTTATGTCTGATGTAGAACATATGTGTGCATTTTATATTTTGTTTCGAACATAAGTTGTGATAAGCCACTACATTTTTTTAGAGTTTTTTATGACACATTCAATACTTGTTTATAAACTACAAATTTCAAGATCATTATCACTCGTTTTTACAACTTCCACCCCGTTATCTTTCATTTCTCTATCAGCAATTCATCTTTCATTTCTCTATCAGCAATTATACCAACACCATTTTCTAATGTTAGTTTTCCCTACTGATCTACCAACTCCTTGCTCTTACTTGAAACACTTCCAAGATTCTAACCTGATTTTTTATGACGTTCCTCCTGCGATAGTCCTCAACTGGAAATACGAACGAAAGATCTGCTTGCTTCCGGAACATTTTGCGTCAGGAGACGCCCTCATTTCAGTATAATTTTTGTCACATTGAAGAAGGTCTTTTCATTATGATAGCCTGAAAAGATTTTTGGGCATTTGAGGCTTGAATGTATTAATGCAAACAAAATGCAGTTTTTCTCCACACCTGCTTACATTTCTCCCACCACTAGGAGGCACGTACTTTATATGGTATATTATATAAAATATTGTAGAATATCAGGTGTAATAATAGAATAGCATCCTTCCCCACTCAACAACTAAATTGTTTGGAAGGAATTAAAACTGATTAGCTTAAAACTGAATTGAGATTTACTCATACATGGATTTCACCATTATTTGAGAGAGTGCCGTCACCATCATACAAGAGTGTCGAGATTGGCTTTTTTATACTACTATTCCAACTTTTACAAATTAATAAAATACTTACATATTATTGCTTGTACTTTCGCGCGGTCTAAAGCTGGTTTCACAGGTCGTTCTCCACTGCCAGCTCGACTCCATCTTTGGCCGGTTACGGAGCACGTCGCTAACTCTGCTGGGCTGAATAGAATCGTTGCTAAACCTCTGGTCAACTTTCTATAATCACTCCATTTAACACTACGTAATTGGTCTTCGTACACTTCAATTCCTTCCCCAAGTTTTATCTGAAATAATACTAACATACGGAATATGCGAAATTAACTTAACAATGGATTTATTAATATTTTATAAGTGAACACAAGTGTGACAAGTTTTATCCGATATAAATGTTGATTTTGAAACGTGTTAAAACGCTTTCACGTTTTAATATTTTTATTTTCGTGTGACATCCTGTATATATTCGACCATTTCTTTGTAGCCTATTTACCACCCTATTTTATACGCCTAATTTGCAAAATTTTAAATCCAATGAAAGGTTCAGTTACTTCTAAATATTTTGTTTGAAAAGTATTTTAAATGTTAATTCGATTTATGACACGGCCTTTTTATAAAAAGCCGTACAAAAGCTAGTAATCTTGGTCCAAAAGTGCCTTTAGGTTCCGCTCCCGGCAAATTCAACCTTTATTGAATGTAATTCTGGTTACGGTCAACAAAAAAGGTACTTTTTCGCTACTATAAATAACCCTTATACTACCTTTGCAAACCAGTTATGAAATGTTTGATAAATCAGTTGTGGACTCTATTCTAAGACAGTTGGGTCAAACTATAAGCAGATACATTTCATCCTTTCATTTATTTTAAAACAGTCAAACTGCCGACTACATCTAAAGGGACTGCACTTAATTACGACGATTCTAAAGTTACGAAGAACTTATTCTTCTGAAGCTATTTTCTTGTGGCATCTTAATGTAATCAAGTGGGAAAATGTAGTTGTCATTCTCAAGCATACTCTCAGGAACGTATTGATAATATGGTAGATGGTTGGTTAGGAGAAGTCTCAGTTTATTAGCTATCTCTTGATGATGGATCTTTCCGAGTCATGCCGTTCCGTATATTGAGATGCAGCAAATTCGTGGCAGCCCCGCGGTAGATTTAGATTACATTAGCATACAAGCTGCTGCTACCTGCTACACGGATGGCTCAAAAACATCGGAGGGTGTGGGAGCCGGCATAGTAGGGACAAATCAAGGGATACATTTCACGGTAAGTCTATCTGAGGATGTGACAGGTTTCCAGGCGGAAATAACTGCAACCCATCACTGCGTGGAAGAAATAGAAAGGCAGGAAAGAACGTTCTGTTCAGCTGCCATCTTCACAGATAGTCAGGCAGCGCTTAAGGCACTCGATTCTGTAGAGGTCAATTCTAAGCTAGTATGGGATTGCATGTGTGCCCTAAATAAACTAGGAGACCGTAGCAAGGTTACGGTAGCCTGGGTACCGGGGCACGAGGGTCATAAGGGCAATGAAAAAGCAGATGAAATGGCGAAACAAGGCTTATCAATGCCATTAATTGGACCGGAACCCTTCTGCGGCGTTGCAAAATCAGTAACAAGAACGGCTACAAGGAAGTGGGTAGCTCACAAATCTCTGGAATCATGGAGGAATTCACCAGGACAAAGACAGGCGAAACAGTTCATTACAGAACATTTGCCAAAATTTACGGCAGACCTAATAAGCAAAGACAGGAAAACAGTCAAAGCCATAGTAGGTCTTCTAACAGGGCACTATAAGCTGAATAGGCACTTGAAGCTGATGGAATTATCAGATGATGACCTGTGCAGATTCTGTCGCCTCGAAGAAGAAACAGCAGAGCACATTTTATGTCAGTGTGACAGTCTGGCAAATGTGCGGTTCTTTGCATTAGGAGAAGAAAATCCACCGGCAAATAGCTACATGGAAGGTAGTAAGATCTGAAAAGGTCGCAGTGGAATAGGCCGAAAGGCCATCTCCCTTAATCTAATCTAAGCCCCGCGGTAAGATGTTTAATGGTTTCTTGGGCTTGACATCCATATCGGCATTCATCTTTTTGGACCTGAGGGTCTTTCATGATATATTTCTGGTAATTTTTGGATAACTTGATACTGAATGGCGAGCAAGAAACCTTCTGCTTCACGGAACATCTCTCCTGATGTCAATCAATCGTTCGACGCTGCATTGTCGAAATAGTTTTGGTTGACTAGTCATTGGAATGTCGCCCATGCAAAGTTTTACCCATCCAGGTGTGCATTTTTTCGGCCCTAGAAAGGTGGTTTATGTTTCTAATTCCTGTTTTTCTAATCGCTTACATATATCCATAAATCCCCTTCCCCCTAAATACCGCTGAAATGTCATTCGTTCTGCCACACTACAAGGATGATATTTTTGTGCCTTTCTGAGATGTGTTCGTACTTTTTTCTGAAGATTTTCTTATACCAAATGAGTAACTAAGAGTGGAACATCATTATTATTATTCAGTATCATGTTCCTTTGATGACGCTTTTGATAAATTCATCCATCATTAAATTAAAGAGCATAGAGGTTAATAAGTACTCTTGTCGTATTCCGGTGCCTGTGTCTATGGTTTCCATAAGTTGTCCACCTATTCTGACTTCCACCTTGTTGTTTTGGTAAATGTTTTCAATAGTTTTTCTGATATCCAAGGGAACTTTGCTAATTTACAAAAGGTGAATTACATATTTGAGTGTTACTGTCAAAATCTTACTGTCAAAAGCTTTTTTCAAGTGGATGAGATATAGAAATAGTGGTTTATAAATCTCTAACGATTGTTCATCATAACAAAAACCTTGTTCGCCTGCCAGAATGGGGTACCAAACAATATAAAAATTATTATAAACAATGATTAATGGCAAAAAATCGAATAATTCAGATTCGCTATACATACCAGTCTATTCCTTCTTTCACTTTCGTGCCTACTGTGAAGACTAGGAGTTATATCAGAATCTTCATATAGATTTATTGGCTGATCATTATTATTCGAAAACCAATTATCCATCGACTTCCTCCTCCTATACCTAAAACCTATCATCAATATTAATTTATTAGAAGAAATCAAAATATAAAATATTTTACATTTTAACGAAACTATAAAATATTTTTTAAACAGATATACTTCGATAATCATTTTTAACAATTTTCTTCCCTCCGACAGTCAATTGCAGTCTATTACAATTTCAAAAAAATATCACCAACCCTGATTTTATCATACTCTTCTCTTAGCATAACTCTTCAGAGATCAAATTAACTTCCATTCCGATTAGACAGTATACTATACAGACGCATCTAAAACTGAAAATGGAGTCTGAGTGGTAATAATCAATAACACAGAGATTCTCAAACATAGAATTCCAGATACTGCAACTATATTAACAGGAAAACTCTATGTACGCACTGCACGCAAATGCAAATAAGATGTACAAAATATTAATCGTGACTGATTCTATGTCATCACTACACATAATTAGGAAAATATACATATTTAGCAAGAAAAGGATAACAGAAGGTCAACTCTACGTCAACCAATCTTCTGTAGAAATAGTGATGCACTACAACTACCTCGGCACCATAATGAGGATAAAGAATGGACCAACAACCAGGAGATTAGAGCACGGATCGGAAAAGCTAGATCCACCTTCAATCGGATGGGGGCCTTCTTCAAGAGTAAGAACCTCTCTATTGATACAAAAGTAAGAATGCTGCGATGCTACGCCTTCTCTGTCCTTTTTTATGGTGTTGAATCGTGTACCTTGAACGAAGATATGTACAGAAAACTGGAAGCATTTGAGATGTGGCTTTATCGGAGAATGCTTAAATCCCGTGGACTGACCGAGTCACAAATGAGAAGGTCCGCGGAAGAATGAATAAGAACCGAGAGGTACCATCAAATCTCGAAAATTACAGTTCTTCGGACATATTATGCGAAATGAATCCAGATATGCTCTCCTTCAAGCCATCCTGCAAGGAAAGATATTTGGAAAACGAGGTCCAGGAAGAAGAAGAACATCTTGGTTAAAGAACCTCAGAATCTGGTTCAATACAACATCTGTGAAGCTTTTCCGCGCTGCTGCAGATAAGATAAAGATTGCCATAATGATCGCCAACATTCGCAACGGATAGACACATCAAGAAGAAGATACACAGCATCCATTAGCTTCACTAATAAAGGAAGAACTAAATAAATTACATTCTGAAGATACAAATATCAAGTTTTTCTGGGCCCCATCACATGTTGGAATAGCAGGTAATGAAGCAGGCGACAAAGAAGTAAGCCACCAGTTACGGTAAAACATGTGCTAGTGGAAAAGTGCGAAAGTTCAATAGTCACAGAATGGACTACCAAGTCTGACGTCACAATGGGCGGGGGCACAGAATGAATGTTCATAACCAAAAGTCCTTATTTATTCATCAAACAATTAAAAAAACCAATAGTTTAAACTTCTTTTGGGACAAATACACACAAATTAGAAATGTTTGATCATATTGCTAGACACCATACAAAAAATTACAGAAATATTCAAATATAGGGGCAAATCATGACAGGAATGTTTTGTATTATTTTATTGTCTAATCTAAAACTTTAAATTACAATAAATAAAAAATATCAATTACAATATACACACTTTCATCTGGATCAAAACATACTTATTTTTAATTTTATGGCATAAAAGATCATGAGAATTTGAACATTTTTTACCATGACCAAAATTATTTATAATTGTCGACTAGAAATGGAACAATACAATTTACAATATTTGCACATTTTTGGTCAATCATTCATGGATACTCGACTGTAAAATAACAATCTAAAAACTTTACAAAATTTCCACGTTTCCATGATACTAATTTTTACAAATAAGAGTATAAAATTAATAATAAGAAAGAAAGAAATTTTCGACACGAAAAGTAATATGCCCTGGAAATTTGAATAAACATTTTAAATTATGTCCCGAAGTAGAACTTTTATAACATTACATTTGAAATAAAAAAAAAGTTTAAATCGATTACCAACTTCAAGTTTAAGTGTATACACTGTATACAGAGTGTTGGAAACGCCTAATTATCTCTTAAATGGATGATTCGAATTGTACAAAAACGGGCATACCAAGGCCCATTCTGCAATATGGCGATTTCAAATTTGATGCTTGCAATGTTGCCAGATTTACCATTTTTCTGATATTGGCCACTTTTGGTTTTTAAATACAATATTCTGTATCTGTATATTGTATTGTATATTGGTATTTTATTTAGTCATGAAGGTCTTAAATAAATAAAACTTCTCAGTGCCAAATAGTTTTGAGGTAATTCATTGTATTTATAGCAATAATGTAAATGATGTATAGAAAAAACTCACTAATAAGGAAGAGCAGCTACAATACCTCTTGTAAGTAGTTGCAGAGCATCGAAAAAAGTTTCCGGGCTCTATAAAAACCGAAATCTTGAAAACAAAACAACATTAGAAGTAACAGCTATATTGCACTTTTCAGTGTGTTTTAAGATCATCGAAATTTGAAGGTAAAAATTATGTAAAATTCTTTATTTTGTAAAATATGATTTAGAACAAATTCCCCTCATTAGTGAAGTAAATAAATATCTCATATCTATCAAATATTTTATATGTACCAATACCAAAATTATTTATTGTATCCCATTATTTTATAATGGCATCATACTAACTTGAATAATGAATATATGAAATTTCCAGACCTGGGAGCCACCTCTAAATATTCACCGATTTTCATGAAATTTCGCACCTTTAAGTTTTATATACAGATAACAACATTGTTTTGTTGACCATAGAAATTAAGATTTATTGCAATCCCATCTCTAGAGTATATTTATTATAATGCTCTAAAACTAATTTTTTGTTTTTTTTTTTTTAGCCTTAACAGCAATACAAATACATAAGTAAGTAAATAAGTAATATGCTTGGTCACTGAAAATTGTACAAATTTTGTGGACAAAGCTTATAACAATAAGATAAGAAAGAAGAAAAAAATCAGAATAAGAATCGTTTGTACTTTTAAATAAAAAAAAACAATAAAATTCTTCCAAACTTAAACATAAAAAATACTACCTAATTACGAACCTACAAACTTCGTAAAATGTACCTAACCAAAAAAAAATTAGGAAAGCAGATTAATGAATTAAGGGCTCAAATATTCCACCTCCTTGTGCTAAACAGTAACCAAATCTGTCATCTGTATAGATTTCTCCTCATATTTTGGAGTAAGGCTGGTGTAATGCTTGCAGAGAAATGAAGTATTTTTGCCATTAATTCGACTATATTTGTGGCCCTAGAAAAGAAATCGTTAGGCGCTAAGTCACAGGATCTACCGGGCCATTTAATTGTACCACGTGTACTTATCAGTCGATCAGGAAACGTTTGATTGAGGAAGTCAATAGTTGCTCTAGAGTTGTGAGCCGAACACCCATCCTGTTGGAAATAAACCTCCTGAAAGGGGGAAGGCGTCGAACTGCCGGAATGATCTCATTCTGTAAAAGTTGTAAATATTTGGGCCAATTTAGGTTTCCATCGATAAAAAATGGACCGACAATATGGTCGCCTAACATCCCAGTCCAAACATTTAACTTTTGCGGATGTTTTGTGTTTTTTATGTAATGAAAATGAAGATTCGTCATAAAATAAAATATTTTTTAAAAAGTGTACATTTTCATTCTGTTTATCTAACATTATTTCACAAAACTCCATCCGCCTAAAATTATCTTCCGAAAACAGTTCTTGTGTTGGTTGTATCTCAAAACAGTGATACCCATTCCTTTTGAGAACTCGCTGGACAGTTCGAGAATTCACGTTAACTTCCCTAGCAATTTGTACACTATTGGAGGGTTCACTAGCTTTCACAAAAGCACAAATATCAATATCCTTCTTTTGACGCTCCTCATCGATAGGTCTAACACGTGGTTCATTACCTTCATGACACTTTTTACAACTGTTTGCACATCCCGAAGTTTGAAAATGTTTAATGGTATTTTTAACTATTGTAACACTTGGTGGGGATCCTTTTTCGAAGGCAACAATAAATAAATCGATTACTTCTCGTATCGAATGACTCTGAAAGTACCATGTTACAAGTTGCACTTTTTCTTGGACGGTATACAACGTAATAGGCATTTTATGAATTATTTGTTTATTCTTTCAGAACTTCGTTTGAAATTTTTAATGTCAAAGTGACAATTACGACAATTCGTACCTACTGTGAAATGAATATAGAGGTGGAAACGTGTAACATGTTACAGCGATTGCCATTGTGTTGTATGGTCAATAAAACAATGTCGTGATCTGTATAATGAAACACAAGTCTAGAGTATACTCATCATCAGGAACACTTGTGGAAGTTCTAACAAGTGTTCCTGATGATGAGTTGAATAACTCGAAACACGTGTAGAGCAATGGTGGAGTTCCAATTGAAACAAAATGCAATCTTTTACTTTCATTTAAACGTCTTTTCTCTACGCAAAGAGCGAAATAGATAGTATTTTTCAAGGGTGAATCGTAGATGCATGTCGAAGTAAAAGGATACTTCTAGCGTCGTTCAAAAGCCTCTAGTACGGGGCTTTGAATTTGAGGTTCACCTAATTTGCTATCAAAGAGAGGTCTCTCGACTTCTTGTTACTTCGTATAGATGCCGCTGCTAGCGTACCAGGCTGATATTTTAATTATAATGGCCAAATACTAGACTGCATTTCATTTCAGTTTGAACTTCCACAAGTGTTCCTGATGATGAGTTGAATAACTCGAAACACGTGTAGAGCAAAGGTGGAGTTCCAATTGAAATGAAATGCAATCTTTTACTTTCATATTATATATTACGATAAATTACCAAAAATGTGCATTTATTCTATTTAATTTCGCAACTGTCCTGCTAACAGTAATTAATGCTTCTTAAACTCCAAGTACAAAATAGTTGCCACGGACATTATATTCAACAAATGATTTTTTCAAATCAGGTAGTTTACCGTCTATATGAGACAATACGATCAACACGGACATTAAATTACCAAGTATATAAGTTATCTTAAAGTAACACCTGGTATACCAATTGGATTGAAAATTATTATAAATCAATGTGTAAACCAATTGTAAGAGTGTAGATAAAAAATATAATTTGACGAATATTTCATGAGTTCACGATTTTAAAAACTACATAGCAACAACAGATAGCTCTTCTTTTTCTCGCATTCATTATGCCCCATAAGAGCGTTGGATTGAAACTCATAAAATTATTTAATATTCACTTTTTCATTTTTTTCAATAAGGGGTGGTTTTCACCTCTTAAAAATAAAGATCTTACCTAGCGCATATATAACTTTTGAAGAAAATGATGAGATAAACAGAATTTGAAATTTTTACCAAATCGATTCACTTAAAAAATGTAGAGGTATTGACCTGTTTTTTTCCATAGTGACTCGATTACGAGCCCCTTCCCATATGAGTTGGCCCAACGTTAGATTGATAAGAAAATTAAATTTTAGAGAACAAAAATAAAAGCGCAACGCAAATTTTAGAAGTTTTAATGAATCGAACAACATTTTTGAATTTCCTTATTATAGAAAATATTTAATTTATAACGTAATGAAAACTATTGATTAAACAGAATATTAATGAATTAAAAAAAAAGCATAGAATATGTAATACAGTAGACTCCCTCTATAACGAGAACTGAAATGACAGACTAATTACCTCGTTATAAGCCGATCTCGTTATATCAGACAATAATAATACTGTGCATACATATGAATCTGTAGTTTTCTAAACTATTAACTTCCTATAGTGAAGCCATTAGGAGCAATATAAGATGCTAATAAATATTGTTTGAATGGCGTTTTTGAAAAAAAGTTATTTACTTTTATTGTCAATGAAATGTATTAAAACATAAAAGAGTTGTTTACTTTTATTATCAATGATAAACGTTAAAACAAAAAATCTGTACTTATATTTTTTTCCAACTACATAATGTATAAAGCGTATTTTCAAGGATAATGTAAACTATTGCTTCTGCAATTTTAAGAACTCTGTCATTTTTAACTGCTTTAAATGGTCCAGTATCATTCTATCATATTTTCTAAAGATGTGAAACAGTTGTATTTATTCATTGTAAAGAAGTTTATTGCGGGCTGCAGTTAAGTTTATTGAGGGGCTGTATGAAAAGGTATTTATTTATAGCCACGACCGGACCAAAAACGTAAAAAACACGTTTTTTGATCTTATTTTCTCTCGTTATAACCAAATTTGCCTCGCTATAGACGGTTATAGTTCAATAGACATTTCACGGGACATCTAAAGTATCTCTTTATAAGCGAAACCTCGTAATAACCGTGTTCGTTATAGAGGGAGTATACTGTATTAACAAACAAAAATGTGCAAGTTTACCACTAAGTTACATCCCCTTTATTTTTAATGACATCCACAATTCTTCAAGGGATAGTTTTTACCAAGTTCTGACAAAAGTTATAATGTAAACGAATTCCATATTTCTTGTAATTTTTCCTTCAATTCGTTGACGGACATGGCAGGATGTTTTCTCAAAGCTTTTTTTATTTCGCGCCTCAAAGTCTCTATCGGGGACAAGTCGGGACTGTTAGAAACCCATTCCAGAAGTGGTACGTCATGGACTTCAATCCATTTTAAACTCTTTTTTGAGTTATGACAACCTGCGCCGTCCTGTTGGAAGACAAAATCTTCCACCGATGTTAACGGTGTTCCATAATCGGTAAAAGAGATTCTTCTAAAATATTCAATAATTTGTCCGTGTTTACAATCCCATCGACAAAATGTAACTTTCCCATACCTTTAGACGACATGCTGCCCCAGATCATGACAGATGCAGGAAATTTTACTTTTCTCTTCAGACAGTCGGGATGGAAAGCTTTATTTTTCCTGCGAATGACGCGACTCCTACTGTCTCTAACACACACTTCAAATCTGGACTCATGACTCCATTGTATTGAATCCCATTGCGACTGAGTCCAACCTTTATGCTCCTTTGACCATCTTAGTCTATTTTTCTTTTGTTGTAATGTTAAAAGTGGCTTTTCCTTAGCCCAAAAGAAAATGAAATTTATTAAAAACAATTCGTACTAATTTTTTCAACTATAAAACTTACTTTGTAAGCACCAAATCCTAATTTGTGGACCACTCGGTGACATGTTGATCTAGAAAGGTATCTTCCAATATCGTCACTCCATAAAACGCTTAACCACACATAATTTGCTCGTCGATTTTTCACTATAATGCGTCTTAATGCCCTTCGATCTGCTTCGCTTATTTTACTTTTTCGTGCATTTCTAGGTTTTGTGACGACCAAACTTGTAAAGAACATCCCAGAGGTACTTTTCAGTGCGTCACAGTTTTTCGATTTCTTTCTAATGCATTAAGTTGAGTGTGACGGAAAAAGCGGTAGTTCCGTGATTAAACAGAACTATATTGCAGCGTTAGAATAAGCTTACATACATAAGCGGTTCTTTCCTAACCTACGTTTGATTCGTTGATGTTTAGATGCGCGCTTTCTCTAGCCAATCAAATACGCCTATTACTAACAGTTGTCGTAAAACTTCGTCTATGCTGGCCATTCTTTCCAAGTGTTGAACAGCAAGCGACGGCTGTCGTTCAGGTCAGTATTGGGTGTTTATTTGTATTTGTGTAGGGCCAAGATGGGAAGATATACGGAAAAAGAACAAGTACTAATATTAAAATTACTTAGATATTTTCAATTGGAAAAGGAAGCTGGACAAACATTATTACCAATTTTTGCTGTTCGTGAAGTATTTAATTATTAATCAAGTATTTTATTACCCTGAAAATAAAATTGTTTTATTTACTGTTTATTTCAGCGTGTTGCTGAAGCGTTAGAAATTTCTTCTCTAATTAATGTTTTGCTAGGTTATGGTCTAAGGATATATCTTTAAGGAAACTCTCCACTTACAGTATTTTTCTATAATTTTCTATTACACTGATATTCAAATTCTACTTTTCAGTGTTTTCAATAAACTATTATTATTACGCATTAGTGAATAAATAGTTTTTATGTTTAAAATTATATTTTATTTATGTAATTAATTTTTTATAAGTTACCTAATAAATTTTTGAAACCAATCTTTTTTATGTAACTTATACATATCAAAATGGCCAAAAATCAGTAGTGAGAATAGAAGACATGACATCAGTAGAAATAGAAGTACAAAGAGTTGTTCGACAAGGGTGTATACATTCACCAGTATTATTTAATATATACTCGGAAGACATATTAAGTAAGGCAATGGATTAACAAAATGTAGGCATTAGAATTAATGACATGATCATAAATACCCTGAAATACGCTGATGATACAGTTCTTTTAGCCGAATTACATGAAGACCTACAGATACTCCTTAATTAGGTGACCGCAGTAAGCGAAGAAGAATATGGACCATCACTTAACAAAGCAAGAAA
Organism: Diabrotica undecimpunctata; assembly: GCF_040954645.1. Lineage (NCBI taxonomy): Eukaryota > Metazoa > Arthropoda > Insecta > Coleoptera > Chrysomelidae > Diabrotica > Diabrotica undecimpunctata. The sequence goes on from NC_092808.1 coordinate 134,404,753, forward strand.
TATATGATAATAACAAAGACAACTCAGGACATTCGTGAGATATATGTACAGAATCAGCCTATTGAAATAGTAAGAGAATTCAAATACCTATATACAACTATTAATGAAAACAATGACAGCTCTCAAGAAATACGAATCAGAATCGAACAGGCCAGAAGTGCATTTACAAGAATACAGAGGCTTCTCTGCTGTAGAAACTTAAACCTTAAGTTAAAAATACGACTGCTGAGGTGCTATATGCTATCCGTATTATAATACGGGATGGAAGCGTGGACACTGAAGAAAATGGACGTGAGGAGACTGAAGGCATTCGAGATGCGGATGTACCGAAGAGTACTAGAGATCTCATGGGTAGATGGAATAACCAACGTTGGGGTAATGTGACGTATGCATAAGGACAGAGAAGTACTAACAATTAAGAGGAGTAAAGTGGGATATATGGGTCATGTGATGAGAGGAGATAAATATCTAATACTCCAGGTCATTATGCAAGGAAAATCCGGAGAAAAAAATCCATAGGAAGGAGACGTAACTCATGTAATAACGAATTATTTAGAGCCGCAGTCTTAAAATTAAAAATCGCTGTGATAATTGCCAACTTTCGACGCGCAGACAGCCCCTTGAGAAGAAGAAGATACAAAAATTCAATAAGTGAATCATTTTGTCGTCAATTTTAAATGTTTCCATATTTATAAATTTAATAAACAATATTGTTTACTTTTTATTTTTATTAATATACGGGATTACCCCCATTACAAAAAAAATATATCTTAACATATATTATAATAATCAAATCTACTCAGAATAAAAATACTAGTAATTCCACAAGCTTTTCACCTGTGGCTAAGTACGATCCTGGCATCTGTCAGATTCTTCAATAATTACATGAAATAATTCTCGACACACCTAATTCATTATATGACGTCATAATTAATGACGCACTGAAAAGTACCTCTGGGATGTTCTTTAGTTTTGTATCTTCTGACTATATTTCTTACACTATAGCATGACTATAGCGATTTCCGAATTGGATTTTCCAGAATTAAAAATTCTAATAATAATTGAACAAATTTTCTCATCGATAACTTTACCTCGACCCATTGTACAATCCACAAACGACAAAAAGCTTTACAATACTACAAAATACATTTGACATTAACTGACAATATTATTGTTTTGATGTCATTTTTCCATAGGATTTACTTCTGGATTTAACGTAATTATGAAAAAATCAACGTATTTGATATAAGTGAATGCATAGCCAGGGTTTAGTGAAATTTTTTTTATTGTTGAAAATAAATAAAAAACCATAAGGGTAATGTTGTTAATAAATGTTAATAAAAATGCCATATTAATTAATATGGGAACTTATAAAAACATGCAGAGTATAATTTGTTTATGGTAATCGACTAAACTGCAAATTCCATAGGTGGGCCAACTGATATGGGAAGGGGGTCATAATTATGTTTACATTTATTTCAAAATTCGTGTGTGGGGCGAAGGATGGAAAAGAAGGAAGACATATTCCACTTCCCTGACAACTATTTGGCAACTTTGACTAGAGTAACTGGAAAATCTACATTAACATTTTTAAATTCTAATACTGTGTTTTAAATAATCCAGTTTTTAGGTAAATGTCATTTTTATTATCCTGCCCATCAACATATTTGGAATTGGCAATTTTGTCACTTTGTAGGCCGGGTCTATAGTACGTTCCATTAACGTTGTTATGAGCACTAATGACATGTCTTCTGAGATAAAGGTCTGTCTTGAACTGTTTCTGGCAAAAGACGCACTGCACGTATGTGGGATAATGTATTAGTCTCATATGTTGTCGCAAATTAGAAAGATTACTGTATACTTTGCCGCATTCGTCGCACGGTCTGGGATCCAGCGAGTGAAGTTTTCTCATGTCGTTGCCTGCAACAAACCAATTTTTACATTAAAAAATAAGATCGTTGCAAACAAGACATTTCACTAGCTTATCCACAATGTCAAATTTGAACAAACAATAACATTTTTTGGTATAGAAATATTACAATCTGCTATCTTTCTTTTGCAATAGAGTGATTATTTAGTTAGATCATAAACAGCAAGGAAGTTGTTCTACACAAATTATAATACTGCTACCGTTACACTTTTAATAATTTTTTTATTCCGAGCCTGAATTATAATCCCATTCCTGAAATATGACCGACAGGCGATCTTATTTGGATACTCACTTTTTTGAATTAAATTTAAGTTACTCTACTAAAACAATTTTCAATTAAAGGCGACTCATCTACAAAAGGAACTGAGAGCTAACGGCAACAATGTTAAATGTCAGAAATAAATTCTTACCGGTACTTATCGGGGTCATTTTTATTAGAAGTGAAAAGTAAGTAAGTAAACAGGTTCATTGAATACTTTGAAACATCCATAAACTTCATCATAAAATATCAACACTTAGCTGGTTTATATATTTACATCCTTGGAAAGAATGGGAATGAGATAAATAGTTTATTCGTTCCACATTATATATCTGCATAGGCGTGCCGATGTGAAGGTGATGCCGTATTGGGTCCAAGTAATGTAGAAAGAAAGCCGAAGTTTATGTCGGTAGAAGAAAAGCAGATTGTATGTAGAGTATATGAAAATTTAAAAAATACACTTCGTACAGTGGAAGCTGTAGTTCAGTGTTTATTTTTAACGAGAATATCCGTATCGACAATTGAACGCATTGTACGTGAAAAAAAAAGGTGACTGGGATTTGCAAGATCCAAAAGTATATTGTTGTGGTAGAAAAAAATTGAATTGGACGAGCAGCAGAAAAATTTTGTACGCACTACTATTAATTCTTTCTTTTTTGAGAATAAAGTGCCAACCCTCGAATCCATTAAGACAAAGGTAATGGAGAATGATCTCATTCCAAAAATAAGCAAAGAGACGTTAAGGATAATAAAAGAAGATTTAAAATTTATACAGGGTGGTCCTTAAGTAATTGTACAAACGAAAACCGTAAATTCTACACTTTAAAATATTACGATTTAAGCCAACTTGCTTTAATCAAATGTTGATATTAAGAAAGATACAGGGTGTTAAAGTGGAAATTTAAAATTCTATTTTTCGCTATAACTTTTACGTTTGTAAATATTTTTGGACAAAAATTTATAATTGGATGCTTTAAAGTGGGATAAATTATAATTTTATACAAACTTTAATGTAACTGATAGAGGGCGCCACATATGTGACATATATTTGCGCTTAACTTTTTTGCTCTTAAAGTTAGCTCTATTTGTGTTAAAAAATATTAAAGATACATTATTTTTACAAGGAAAAGGTATACTTGTTGATAACCTCAAAATTTAACCGTTTTCGAGATATTCGCATTTTATAAGTCAGCTGCATAATAATTCTTAGTTGTAATATTTGTGCGGTGAAGCACTGAATACCTGTAGATAAGCATAATTCACAGTTTATTCTTATTACAACAACTCAAAGATGATAATGTAACATTACAAAATTTTTGTTATGACTGCTAAATGTCTTATTGAAGAAAATATTCTTCATCTTCTTCTTTAGGTGCCGTGTCCGTATTCAGACGTTGGCCGTCATCATGTTTACAATTTCCCTTTTCTATCACTTCTTAAGTTTCTATACCTACTGGAGTTGTATTACTTTTTCCCTATTGTAAAATGCTGAAAACACAAAATATGTGGTTTATGTAAGATGGTACACCACCACATTCTAGAGAGAAGGCAGTGAGAACATACTTAAATATAACTGTTCTGAACGTTGGAATGATCGTGGCACTCATATTCCTTTGCAATGTGGTGAGATATTGATATAATTATTTAATTTATAAAAAATTCCAAAAGAATACTTATTATTCATTACGTAAATTATTTAACCATTTTTATTAGGACAATTAGAAACTAAAGCCAGGGATTTAATAACACATATGTGTCTTGTTTGATAATACTTTTTCTACCAATCTAACCTTAAAGACTCGAGATGTAATTATAGTTACTCGTAAGCTGTAACGTAATCATATAAATAAGTAATGACATCGATAGGTTATTCCGTGTTTATATAGGTAACCCATGAATCAAATACATCACAGTTTAACACATTATTTAACCTCTGCCACAAATAAGATGTAGTTCCATAATATACCATAAGGTTTGGATATGTATCCAAAAGAATATATTCATCCATTATAGGATATAGCCACCACGTAGCCCAGAATTTAATCCCCTTGATTTTGGTGTATGGGGCGTATTAAAATAACGTGTCTATAAGAATCCCATAAACATTCTCAACCAACTATGGGAAGAAATAAATACTGCAGCAGTTTCTTTAGAACCAATGATGCTATTTAACATGAGACGATCTTTTATGTAATATATTGACAAATGAATTAAAGAAAATGGTGGACATATGGAACACTTACTTTGACAAAAAGTTATGTTATTTAGTTTAACTATTTCTTAATTTGGTTTGTAAACAAAATGTTTTAATTATGACTTTAATTTAACATAAAACGTAAAATGTTTGATGTAAAATCCTATTATTCTATTTTTGTCAAATGCTATTATTAATTATCCTGCTGATATATTTATTTTATTTAATATTTCGTTAACTATTAACTTTAGTTAAAAGTATTTTATACCAAAATTTAGATTTATTAATGTTTTTGTCTATTTTTCCTTCGTTGCCTGGAGTATTTGCCTTAAATAAGAATTATGCAGCTAATTTGTAAAATGCGATTATCACGAAAACTGTTAAGTTTTGAAGTTATTAAGACGTATACCTTTTTTTGTTAAAATAATGTATCTTTAAGATTTTTTATCAAAAATACAGGTAACTCAAACAGCAAAAAAGTTAAGTGCAAATTTATGCCACATATATGACATATGTGGCGCCCTCTATCAGCTACATCAAAGTGTGCATCAAATTATAATTTCTCATATTTAAAAGTACCCAGTTGTAAATTTTTATGCATAAACCTTTACAAACATGAAAGTTATAGCGAAAAATAGAATTTTAAATTTACACTTTAACACCCTGTATCTTTCTTAATATCAACATTTTATTAAAGCAATTTGGCTTAAATCGTAATATTTTAAAGTGTAGAATTTACGGTTTTCGTTTGTACAATTACTTAAGGACCACCCTGTATATGCCAAACGATCCCGTAAATCTATCTTAATAGAACGAGAAGGTTTGGTCTCATAGCGACGAAGATATTTTCGCTCTATTAGGGTAAATGCTGGTCACACAGTATCTAAGATCTCGCATGATACTACTGTAACGAGTTATCGTCAAGCATTTGTGGACGGTTTATCAACAGGGTTACGAGGACCAACGGGTAAAGGACAACGATTGATTGTCGCCTATATAGGTGGTGAGAGTGGCTTTTTAGACGATAGTGCACAAATTTTTTATCGCTGCGAAAATGGTTTGAATCCCTTCTTTCATGAGTCGAGCTAAATTCGGTAATAGTGATGGACAACGTTTCTCATTACAGCCGATTAGTAGAACATCTGCCAACTATGGCCACCAGAAAAGCAGCCATACAGAGCTGGTTAGGATAAAAAGGAATTCCATTTTCTGGGGACATGGTTAAGGCTGAGTTTATAAGTGACATATGAAACATATGTCCAACGTTTGTTAGAACTTGCAATGTAACGGATCCGGTAAGAAGATTGGACGGGATGGTAGACACTGTTTTCGACAAAATAATGATAGATTTAAGTGTGATGTAAGTGTTCCTCTTCCGATGAGTCGCTGGATTCCGAAACTTCATAAGCATAATTTAGGTAATTATTTCTTTGCTTTGTAGTTCTCCTTCTATATAAATGGATTATAATAATTATTTTGCAAAATATTCTGTTTTTTGTAAAATTTTACTCTATTTTGTTAGACAACTAGAAGATACTTATTAATATATAATTACTTATGTGTTTAAATGAATATTAAATATTAAAAATATTATTTTGGTACGCCTCTGCAAAGTTGATAAGGGGAATATAGTTTGGTCTCTTTAAGTGCGATGTTGCCGATTAATCACGTTCAATTGAAAATTGTTCTAGTATATTTTTTTTTCGTCGTATTTGTAACGTTATAAAAACGTCAACTTGTTCGTATGATTTTTAGAGGTTCAGTGGCATTTTCGTCTCTGACGACTGGAGTATTAAGTACATTTTACATTTTTATTTTATTGTAATGCTTAGGCAAGATTAAATATGATTGGTTAATATAATCCTTTATTCGCCACTCCCAAATTTCTCCTTGTAAAATTTGCATTAAGATAAGACGAACCTACACCTGAGAAAGTGCATTGAGGTGTTGATTTATAATTAAACAATTGACACCCAACGAACTATGTGGTTGCTTTATTGTTACACATTGGCGCCCAACGTGGGCGCGGATTATGGATAATGTGTCTTTGACCTGGTGTTTACTCATTAGAATTATTATATTCTAAGTGGTAACTTCTTCTTTCAGTATCGATAACTGCATCCTGCTGCATTCTATTGATGCGTTTAACATACAATTTGCTTCATTCTTTTATCTTTTTGCTATCTGTTTCTTTCACAATTATTAATGCATTTTTGTCTGTGTTCATTGTCACAAACATGTTTGCATATCTGATATCTATCAAACTCTCTATTTGCAATCTAAAATTCATCCTCTTTTACCCTAACACTTAGCGGTCTTGAAATTTGAAAACTTAACACTATAAAACAGTTTTGACATTGTGAATAAAAAACTAGAACCCAGACAGAAGAAATATATTTAAAAAATGTGGATTATATTTAAGTTATAGACTGTCAGCAAATTCTGTAACTTTTTGCAGCTTTAAAAAATAAATATACAACACATACATCTTGCAACGCCGCAAAATATTAATTTTATATTTCTACCACAGTTTATAGTTAGACCACAATAAAGAAAAATTTTTGTAAGTATTTGAATAATATGAAAAACTTGTGTAAAATACGGCTTTAACAATGTCTGAACACAAATCTCACAAATTGAATATGGCTGAAAGGCAGAGATACTTTATCAACACCTGATTTCTTTAAATTCCAGTTTTTTTTCAAAAAAAAAATATTCGAGCATTTTGAAATACAGATTCTACATTAGGAAAACTGAGCCAGTGTTAGGTAAGTTTATTGCTAAGCTGGGAAAAGGCCGAGTCAAAATATTAATATAATTAAAAACCGTGTAAACTAATTTTCGAAACCAAATTCAGATTTTTGCTTTAATCTATGCCTTCTAAGAATTGCAAGGCAAAACAGACGTTGATAAAGACGTTATTAGAGACATGGGGAATCTAAAAATTGCATTCTACAACATATCTCCTCAACTAAGCAAAAATCTTTAGCGAATTGGTTTCTAGTACTCGTACAGAGTATATCGGAATAAAAGGAAAAAGGCAGATAAGATTTGATTTCACGTCCGTGCGTCCATACGAAGCCATGTTAGAGTTGCTTCCTAAGACAGAAAAGATTTATTTTCACGTTCAGAGCGACTGTGAATAGCCGTTCTGAAGAGCCCTTTTAGGGCGAAATACGTATAAGCGGATACACAGACGCACTGTACGTGAAATCAAATCTTAACTGTCCTTTTCCTATTAATATAATTCTTCCAAGAAGAAAATTTCGTCATAATGAACAATTGGTTTAAGCTTCCAGCCCTCAGACTTTCAAGTGTTTTCAAGTCTCATAACTTTTAAAACCAAAAAATATTTGAATGATTTTATTCTATCTCTATTGTAAATTTAATATGACTAGGGAGGGACTTTCCACCACCAGAGAAAAAACCCAACAGCTTTTGCTATACAGGCAAGATATCTACAAAAATAGCAAACCACATAAAAAGAATTGAATAACACCAGCTCCAGAACAAACAGTAACTTACGTAAATATATTAAGAACAAAAGGCAAAAGAAAAAACATTTACATAGTGGTGTGTACAAACTTACGTGAGATGACTGCTCAAAAACTTACATCGGTCAAACTGGTAGAACCTTTAACAAACGTAGAGCATAACACAAAAGGGCTTTTATAAATTAATAAATTAAACATTACAAATATAATTCTGAATGACCGACTTGAGATAAACAGCTCTCTCCACCTCTACTTGTTCAGTTAAAGACGCATAGTAAAAATATATCACTTGAGAAAGGCACTCTGCCGAATCAGCTATAGTAAGAGTATAGAAACCAAAAGTTTTCAATGTTTTTTTATTAGATAAAATAAACTTAATGAATCAATCCATCACTTAAATGGTGTATATTTGATTATATTCTATGGATATTAAAGAACACTGTTGCGTTTTAAAGTTTTTTTTCCATATTGAATGTTAGTTTTTGGAATATCTTTCATGCAGTGCTACTTTTGCTTGAGAACAGCTCCGATAATAATAAAGCGATAAACTAGGAATTTAACTTTTATCTTAATTAATTTCGGAATTATGTAAAAAATATAGATACGTCTTTCACATATTAAATCAGGTGCAAAGACCTTGTAATCAAATATGAAGTACTCAATCAAAAATCATAAAGTTATATTGCAATCACGATCTAAACATAAAAACAAAAGTCAAAATATAAATAGTATGTGTTCACAAAACATGAACATTTTCAAAAATGTACAAAAATTTCTACATCCCTTACATATTTCAGCGATTAGACAACGCAGTAAGATCTTAATATTCGCGTGACATAAGTAAACAGTTGATCAATGATATGTAAGCAGGAAAAACAATATATCTTACCTGGTCCTAAAAATTCCTGTTTACAATCCTTATCTAGGAACCCCGAAGATTGGGGTATAATTTCCATTCCGCCTAAAATATGTTTTTAATTAGGTTATTTGTTTTTTACTTAACTAATATCAATAGAGGAAAACATCAAATTTAAGACTCGATTTAAATTTAACATTAAGAAATATTCTACTTCGGAAAATTAAGAAGAAAAAAAAATCGTTTTTACAAGAAAGAAGTTTCTTTAATTACTATTTAAATGGGAATAAGCCACAATTAAAGGTTAAAGTACGTTTATTCAAATTTCAATTTCCACTTCGGAAATTTCACTTGTTACTAGGTTTTAGGTTACTCTTCTAATAATTTAATTTTATCTGACTCATTTATATTGACAATTCAGACATACATTATACTGACAGACATTATTGCCAATATTGTTGAGTTGCGTTCCTGGGACGACTTAAGCTCATTCGATTACATGAAATCAACTTTCAACTTGATAATATCCGTCAGAAAAAATCATACCATGTAATTCGTCTTTAAAAAGACAAACACATGCAATGATGACAGTAAAAATCCCCTGTTAGTAATTCCATAGTAAATTATGAGAAAACCAAACCTAACAATGAACAAGAAAGAACAAAGAATTTAACGTCTACTTTAAAATGTATAATGTATGTCTGAATTGTCAATATAAATGAGTCAGATAAAATTAAATTATTAGAAGAATTTTTCACCAAGAAATAAAAAAACAAAATTTGTTTAATTTACTCCAAATCGAAGTATTTTGTAAGTGATCCGCTTCTAGCAAGCTCATCACCTCTTTCGTTGCCGTGTATTCCCCAATGACTTTACACCCATACCAGTGTGCTTCTTTAAATTATTGAGTGTCAGTGCTGGGCATTCCCCCATGTTTGCATAACTTACTGCCTAGAATACCGAGCTATTTTCTCATAGTGAAATAGAAATGTATCATTATTACTGTGATCCAGACCTTCTGTAGTTTTAGATCCGTCTGTGTACGAGATTTAATCCTAAGCCTGAGTTGCGTGTTTCCTCTGTCACATCCCCCTCTTGGGAGGATGTCGACCTGGAAAGGTAATTTAGGGATGAATCTGGGTACCATATGGTCAGAAATCATCATCAATATGATATACCTAATTTAATTTAGACCGTTTTCTCGCAGCTATAATATTCCAGTCTCGCCTCTATAGCTGCTGTTGGTTTTGCCCTTCAGAGCCCTGTTATTTCAATGCAAGCAAGTTTTTGGGCCTTTCTTAGTTTGAAGATGGCACCATTTCCGCTGCACCTTTCGTCACCATACCATTGATACATATGTTATGGTTGGTTTTACCACCACGTTATATATTGAATATAACTACACTAGTCACAGTTTTCCACTGCTTCCATCGTGTTCTGACCAATACCTGGTATAACTGGAAGTGGCAGAAGGCTCTAAATGTTTTAGACTAATTGGGCATATCTAATAACCCCAAATAATAAATTTTAACATATTAAGTCGTTTCTCTACAACGTCTAATTGGAACTCTCAAAGAATCACCCTGTATATCCCTAAGATTGTTATACAATCAATATTATGGTTTGATCTGAAACACCCCATAACAAATAAATAACTGTAGTCAAATGTTACCTGCAATAAACAAAAAACACATGTTACCTGACAATTCCTTAATATCCGTGGACGGATATAATCTGGTTGCCAGCCCTTCGATATCGTTATCATCTCTGGCATCGTCCGCATCGTCACTTAAATAATCGGGTAACTCAAGTTTAGGTTCGAAATTTTTGGCAAGCTCTTTTGTCTTCTCTTCGCTCACGATATCCTTTATTCCGTAAGAATTCACAGCCTCTTCTTGCCTTTCAGAATTTAATTCCGTATCGTCTTTACAATGCTTTTTTGCTAAAATAAAATATAAATGAAGGGAAAAAAACGAAAGTAAATAAACACAGTAAGTGATACATCAAAGAAAATTCAAATAAAAACAGAACAAATAGAGGGTTTGGAAAGAATATTGTGAAAAAAAAATGATACCGAAGTAATAAAGGAAGACAATGTAATAAATGAAGGAGAAGAAAACATAGAGCTAGAGCAAATAAGTAGAGAATAAGTAATAGAATGATTATGTAACATACAAATAGGCAAGGCAGGTGGAGATGATGAAATTTAACCGGATATGGTAAAATACATGGGGGAAGAAGGAATAAACTGGCTATGGAAATTATATAAAGAGGCGTGGAAAAACAAACAATCCCTAAAGACTGGCAAAACAACATAATTGTGCTAATATACAAAAAAGGAGATCATATAAACTGCGACAACTATAGAGCAATATGTCTGTCATCAGTGTGCTTTAAAACATTATACGAAAGACAGACAAATGGCAAATATATATATATATATATATATATATATATATATATATATATATATATATATATATATATATATATATATATATTTATCATTAGGAACCTAGGAGAAAGAAGCATAGACACGGGGAAAACTAGTATTAGCATTCATATACCTAAAAGCAGTATTTGACAGGATAGAGAGACAAATTATAAGGAAATACGTGAGAAAAATAAATGTACTGTTACGATAAATTCTGACCCAAAACCGTAAATATATTTATTACTAATATTTTCATTCATTCATGTATTTTTTAGGTAATGCCTACCTGACACACGATGGGTACCCCTTTGTAATAAAAACAACAATTCGAACCTTCTGGAGACAAGCCGATTTAACCATACCGGTTCTGAGAACAATTCGCCGCTCTGTCTAGAAGGCCGTAGACGTTTCTAGTCTAACAGTAGTGAATATATAACAGGACTTTTTGGAGAATAGAAAAGAGTTAATTCTGAAGACGCGCTCGCGATAAAATGTTACGTTCGTTTTTTAATAAATTATGTATATTTAGTGATAAATAAATTAATATCAGTTATTGTGCTTTTTAATGAATTAAGATAAGAACAAGACATTATAAATTAAATAGACATTGAAATAAAATCATCACAGTACCAAATACATTAATAAAATTATAGAAAGTACTTACAAAAAGGTAACAGGAAGAGTAGAAATAACACGGAAAACATCGGAAGAATTTAATTAGAAAAGAGGTATTAAATAAGAAGATAGTCTCAGCCCTTTACTATTCATAATAGTAATGAACGAATTAATAAGAAATACTAGAGTAAGAAACAAATAGCCGCAGATATTAATAAGATACCACGGATTACAAACGGTCACAATGGAGTCTTTAATATATGCGGACGTCATACTACTAATAGCAGATTCCGAGAATAAAATGAAAAACTAATGGATATATGGGTAGAACAAATAGAAGAATTAAAAATGAAAATAAACGGGGAAAAATCTAAGATAATGATAATCAGCGGCAAAGAAGATAAGAAAGATAATAAAATAAAGATAAAATGTAAAAACTCAGAATTGGAAATAGTTACGAAAAACTTACGAATACCTGAGAAGTATAATTATTAAGGACTGGAGAATAAACTAGGAAATAAGAAATAGAGCAAAGAAATCAAACAAGTTATACCACGGCTTCCCAAACTATGCGTCGCGACGTCCTGTGGCGTCGCTGCGTTGTCCCAGGTGCGTCGCGTGTCAGCGCGGACTTTTAATACAGAAAATATATTTATTATAACATATTAGAAAATAAGCGTTACTAAATTGAATGTAGAACTTCCACAATTTGCTGGCTGCTGAAAGTATGCTTCCTAATAACTAAAACGACATTTGGAATCAACTCACAGTCATTTACAAGGTAAGCCAAGAGACTTTTTTGTAAGAAAATTGCGAGAGCTAAAACATCAGACCACGGTTTTAGTTTCAAAAGCATCAAGCTCTTACATGGTAGCTTACCTTCTTCTTCTTAACGTGCCCTATCAATTCCCCTTGACGTTGGCGATTAACATGGCGAAACCGTCTCTGTCTTGAGCTATTCTAAAGAGTTGCTCAGCTTTCCTCATTCCTGTCCACTCCCTGATATTCTTCAACCAAGAGGCCTGCTTTCTACCAATTCCTCTGCGTCCTTCGATTTTACCCATCATAATAAGTTGAAGAATATTATATCGATCTCCCCTTACTACGTGTCCAAAATAGGCCATCCTTCTACATTTGATGTTATCAAGCAGCTCGCGAACAGCATTTGCTCTCTCAAGGACTGCCACATTGTCAGCATAGCCGTCCATGGAATTTTTAGTATACGTCTGTGCAGCCACATTTCAAAGGCCTCCAGACGATTAATGGTGGATATTTTTAATGTCCATGCTTCGACACCGTATAAGAGGACTGACCAAATGTAGCATTTAACCATGCGCTTTCGAAGTTGAAGTTGCAAGTTATCATTACAGAAGAATGACTTCATTTTTAAAAATGTCGTGCGGGCTATCTCGACTCTACGTTTTATCTACGTTTTACGTTTTAGAGTTTTACGGTAGCTTACCGTGTTACCAAATGTGAAAAACCACATACGATCGCTGAGGAAGTGATCTTACCTGCAGCGGTTGATATGGTAACAGTGATGATTGGAGAATCGGCGGCTAAAGAAATAAAAAATGTACCTCTTTCAAACAATACGGTTACTCGCCGTATTCATGACACGGCAGAAGATATTAGTGAGCAAATTGTGGGGAAACTTTCAGGTTTATTTGTCATTCGACTGGATGAGGCGACTGATAGTAATAATGATGCTCAATTGATATGTTATATACGGTACATACAAGAAACAAATAAATGTGAGGATTTGTTATTTTGCAGAAAAATATGTGAAAGTTGTAAAGCTAGTGATTTATTCGAGATTTTAAACTCATATATGACTAAAAATAATATTAACTGGGATAACTGTGTAGGCGTATGTACGGATGGTGCCTGAGCGATGTCTGAACAGGATGGAGGACTACAAGCTCCCATCAAAATCAAGGTTTCAAGTGTAAAATGGACACATTGTGTCATACATAGAGACGCCTTAGCAGCAAAGAACGTTACACCTGAATTAAGTGTTGTGATAGATAGCATTATTAAAGTGGTGAACTACATTAAATGACGACCCGTGAAATCAAGACTTTTCCATAAACTTTGTGAAGAAATGGGGGCCGAGCACACCTCTTTAATTTATTATTGCAACTCTCGTTGGCTGTCCAAAGTCAACGTACTCGCATACACGTATCTACGTATAGAATCACATGATGATGTGCAAAACTTTATTAATTCAGAGTTTATATTAAAATTAGCATACCTTTGTGACATATTTAACAAAATATGTCAAGTATATATGTCTTAGTCTTCGCATGGAAACAATACTCATATTCTGCAGTTGGCAGATAAAATTACTGGGTTTCAGAAGTTGCTCTTATGGAAAAGAAAATTAGAAGATCAAGAAATTGACTTTTTCCCTGCTTTACAAGGTATTCTACAAGAAAAATCGATAGAAATCATTGATCCCCCTTTAAAAAATATGTTTACACAACACATGTTATCATTGAGCGAACACTTTAAGAAATATTTTCCTGGAGATATGGAGCAATATGACTGGGTCAGAAACCCTTTTCTGTTCATCCACGCCTTCGAGACTTTCAACAGAGGAAGAAGAACAATTGACAGAATTGTCCTGTGATTCCAGCATAAAGCTTCAATATGACAAGGACAAACTGTTTGAATTTTGGAGCTCACTTTCTCATGAATATCATGCCATCAGCACTGCTGCATTAAAGGTTTTATTACCATTTGCGACTTTGTACTTGTGCGAAATGGGCTTTTCTGCAGTTGCAGTAATTAAAAACAAGTACATGTCAAACACAAACTTAGAAAAAGAAATGAAAGTGGCAATTTCCAAACTGTAGCCCCGGTTTCATAAGCTTTGCTCAAAAAAGCAAGCACATCCTTCACATTAACCAACCAGTTACATAAATAAATATCCCTTTTCATTTTTGTGCCTGTTTTGATTTCATTCTTAATTTCTAATAAAAAATATAAATGTTCAAATAGTGTTTTTGTTATAACTATAACCTGTTACTAGGCTAGTACTAAAATTGGTAAGTATTATTGGGGGTTGGGTTGAGAACACGTCCCAAAAAAATAGCAAAGTCCCAAAGGCGCCACAGTACGAATAAGTTTGGGAAGCCCTGAGTTATACTATGCGTTAGCCCCAATACTGCGAAAAAGAGAACTTACACGAGAGCCAAGGATAAAAATATATAAAACAATAGGGATACCGACTGTGCTCTATGCAAGTGAAATCTGCACAATTCTGAAAAAACTATGAGCAGAATGAATGCAATGGAGATGAGACGGAAAGACAAAATGGGGTAGATTAAGCAACGAAACTATTAGGAGAATAGCCAACCAAGAACCAATAATGAATAAAATAGCAAAGAGACAAATGAACTGGTATGGGCATCTGATAAGAATTACAAGAAAAGTCCATGAAGCAAAGATCATCGTAAAAAGAAAAAGAGGCAGACTAAGAAAAAAATAGATACAGCAAGTCGTAGAGGCTAAAAAAGCTAAACAAAAATCACTCGAGGAATTGAAAATAATGGCAGGAAATAGAAAAGAATGGAAGAGATAGGTGAATGGAAATTAAAATATCTAGCCCAAACCCGACACCCTGATAGGGTAAAATAAAAGAGAGAAAGAAAGAAAGATTTATATTCGACAAATCATTTTAGCCTTTTTAGTCTCGTGAATCCTAAACGTAAGAAACTATTTCTCCAGAAAGATAGTATGTAAGTTTGAATTTTTATTCTAAATTATTTGTAAGAATGTTTCATATATAATGTTTACTAATGTCTTCACTGAATAAACTGTATTTAATTATTGATGTGCTAACTTACCTGGAGGACTAGAAACTAAAGGCAAAGCCTCGGGAACATCTTGACTAGAAGTAACAGTACTATTTGGATTTGGAGACCTATCTAACTTATGTTTTGCAC
Source organism: Diabrotica undecimpunctata (assembly GCF_040954645.1). Taxonomy (NCBI): domain Eukaryota; kingdom Metazoa; phylum Arthropoda; class Insecta; order Coleoptera; family Chrysomelidae; genus Diabrotica; species Diabrotica undecimpunctata. Next base: position 134,420,485 of record NC_092808.1, read on the forward strand.
TTTTCTGAGAATATACAGTATCTTGAGTATCTTCTTCTTTGGCGAGATCAGATGAGGTATCAGTTAGACCTCTGATTTTTAATGATTCTGCTGTTTTAAGAAATGTCGAAAGATGAGTTTGAGCTACGTTTACTTCTCCAGCATACATAAATTCCATCAAAGCTGTGATATGCCGGGCTTCTACATCTCTCATAAATATGATTGGATGGGGACAAGGGTTGCTCTAAAATAGTTCCAAAAAATTTAGTTTTTATAATTATATAATTTAAATATGATTTGAATTAAATTAAATGACTAATTCTGAGAGCAAAATTAAATTTTAACTAAAGGAAATACAAAAATTCCTTGCTTTACGTAGGAGATTAAACAAAAATGTAACCAAAAAGAAAGCTTTTCTAAAATATAAAACAGAAAAAACAAATGAATCATACTAAGAATATGAGAATAAAAACTGAAACTCATTGATTTGTAGCGATAACAAAAAGATACTGCTGAGATAGATTCATAAAAGGTCTAGAGATGGATGAAATGAAAGAACGCTTTCATTTCTATTTAAAAAAATGAGAAAATTTTGTATTTGAAAAGAGTTATCACATGGTATAGTGTATGACTCGATTTTAAAGATATTAAATTATGTAAAAATAACACTACACTAGAAACGCTTTAACATATATCATCTACATTTTCATTATCTTGAAAACCTAATCCACAACCCTTTAAATATTACTGTTGTACTCAATAAAAGTGTAAATATTTAAAAAATAATAACTTGAGGCATATAAAACCTTATACAAACTCTTCATATTTAAAAAAAAATATTCAAATCAAAAATGCATTATTACACATATTTTAAATATCCATTTAAGAAAACACAACTTTGAATAATTCCGTTGTTCTGACTGACCTTGTATAATCGAAAATAATTTTAAATTATAGTTTTTTTAAAACATTTTTTATACACTTCATAGTTTAGCCATAATCAAAGAAAGTCAGAGGTTTGGCGCACCCTATATAGATCGCCAGATGTCTCTTGCTATATAACCATTCTATCTTAACAATTTTTTTAATGTTTCAGTTCTTCTCCCAATTATAGGGTTCAGATATTAGCTTAGTAAGGTACGTTTTATGAATTATTCTTTGCCATTTTAGGACTTTTTATTTAGGATAATGATTTGAGTACTTCAAATTCAGTTTGCGCGTATTGGTTTTCAGTTTAATCTGCGTTTCAGTTCTCCATTGGATTTTCGTTCTACTACAACATTTACAAATGTAATATGTTGGTTGATCTCTAGTTGGATGTTAAACAGTATCTAGGATATATGAAATTTTTCAAATTCAAGAAATTTCTCAATTCAACTTTCTTATGGCTCTACATCACAAACATCCTTCCCACATAGCGAATGACAAATGAATTTTTATCCCTTAGTTGTAGGGTTCGTTATTAGAATTTTTCAATGCAAAAGCATCAGAATTGGAAATCTGTTAAGATCAGTTGCACCAACTGGTCTTAACAGATTTCCAATTGCGGTCTGTTAGTAAAATCCACTATTTCACTAGAAATATATTGTGATAGTGGCAGAAGAAGACAGTGGCAGAAAAGGATCATATCTTCTGTGGACTAATAACACTATAATAGACAGTGGAAGTGTATAAAACAAAAAGGAAAGTATATTAAGAAGATCTAGAATATTGTTTAGGTAGAGTTAAAGGAACTCCATCATGAATTCCAACAGAAAAGTGCCTGGGTCCTTGCAAATCAAAGAACAGAAGTCAAACGAAAATTTATTCTCACCAAAAGATCAGGTGAGTGAGATGATTATCTCAAAGCTCTGATTGAATATAATAAAGCATTGAGAAGAGCAAAAAAGAAGACATTGTGTGGAGATAGAACAGACAAGGATATATCTCCAAGGATCTTCAGATAAGTGTACCCTCACCCATCAAAAGAATGGTGAAGAGAACTTTTCTGGTTGCACTTTCCTGAGTCTTCAACAAAACTGATACCACTTGATACACATCAGCACAGTAGACTGGAGACCATTAATTATGGTTCTGGATCAAACTGACCTCTAGCAAAAAAGTTGAGCTATATAAATCACCGGACCAGGTTTTGACAGGATAAGGAATGACCTTTTCTACAAAAAAATTAGTATGATACTGCAGGTTAGCATAACTTTTACACACAAACCTCGAAAAATTTCACAGGAAAAAGCTTTGTGACTGAGGCCAATAGGTCTGATGTCATTTATACTGAGAACGCTAGAAAAACTGCTCAATAAGCTTATTAGGGATGGTGTATTAGATGAAAATCTGATACATCAGGGACAGTATGCATATGGAGGTGGATCATCCTTGGTATTCTTTGACGACTTTGTTTTCATATTTCATTAATATTTTGCTATTAAAGTTTGCAAGTATTTTATACACTACTTCTAATAGTACGATAACTCCATAGTTTTCTCACTCAGTGTTGTTGCTTTTTTAATAGATTGGACAAACAAGTAAGTACCTCTATTTTGAATCAATGAAGTTGGAATTCCAGACTATTCTTATGTGGGATGATCAGATAAAAGTGAGATGATCATCTTAAATTGTAAGGATGAGCAATATCTGGCTCAGAGTAAAGAGTTCTATCTAGATTTTGTTTTATTACTAGGATAAATGAAAATTTTAAACCAAAAATATAAAAACAACGATTTTCTGTATACACAGAACTTCTTACAATAAATACAATATAAGCATTGTATATAAAAAAGCCACTACTAGTTATACATCTTCAGCATTTATTAAGTGTTAAGTTTTTGAAACCCTTTTTATAAAATGTAGATGTGAACACTATCAGATCTATCTTATATAGAATCCATTCAACTGTATACAAAAACATTCGGGCAACATATGCAGGTAATTAGGAAGTACTATAGAAAATTGAAGAGATATTAGAAGAACTACTTAACATAAAACCACAGAAAATTTATTATAAAGCTAAGACACCTCTGAAAAATTAAGGAAAAAAGTATCTACAAGTAATTTAAATGTATGTATTAAAAGGAGGACTACAAATAAGAGTATATACCTAAACCTGATTTGTGGACAATTAAGAATGTTTCTTTATTTGGTCTTATCTATTCTGATGTCATCCAATGATTTATTGGATACAGCACATTTGAAACAATAAAAACATGATATTTACACAGATTTTGATATAGTTCACAACAATAAAAAAAAATTGAAAACAGAAAAGAATAGATTACACAAATAATAAGTAACAGACATTAGGTAGGAACATTAAGGGACAGCATTATTTTATCTTTTGTGTCGATTATGACAAAAACCAAAGCAAACTACATAATTACAGAAGGATTAGTTGTTTCAAACCATTTTAACTGGATGAACTTTGTAGAGATTCTAAGTATTAAGCCTAATCAATCCATTTAAAATAAACTGATGGTATTTTTTTAACCAGTTATAATTTTATAAATATTACAAAAATTAATTTGAAATAAAATGGCTTAAGATAATTAAACTTACCTTAAAGAGTTCTTTAAAAAATGGACTACAAGCTGATAAAACAACCTTATGTGCCTGTAGCTTTTGCCCTTCACAGGCAATTGTAACATCAGTAAAATCTTCATCATCTCGTAAAGTCTCAAATTGCGAAGTTATATTTGCCTGAAAATTATTCCATTTCAAACAAAATTGTTGATCATCTGTTACAGCCATTACTTTTTCTAAAATAACAAGATTAATTTAATAATATACAAAGGTAGTTACAAAGTAATTCGCCGCAAAAAGACATTTCAGACATAAAAATAAACTACTGTCTTGCCTTTTAATTTTAATCAATATTAGTATTTCTTTTGACCAACCAAGAAAAAGGGCTTTTCCCTGTTTTGTCTGGGAAATTTGGAAGTTTTTCTTCGAATTTTTTAAAACTCCTGATCATTTTATGTTCACATGATACCAGCAAATAATATATTTTTGACATTTTACATTTTACAATAACAAAAATTATTTTAGTAAATTTTGATTTTAATAACATTACATGTGACATTCATTTCAAAATTATTCTTTTTGTGATATAGAAACCCACTATTGAAGCAATATGTTATTTTCATAATAAAAATTGTATATCTTTTAAGTTAAATAAATTTAAACAACAATAAAATATTAATTCAAAATATACAATCATTGTACTGCAATTTAAATCTAGTTATTTATTCTGAGCAAGGGATCGGTTGGCAATTTGTTTCACACAATTCACTGTCAAATATTCTGTTTCTACGCCCAATTGTAGGCAACTACTCATTCAGGCAAATAAAAATAAAGTTCTATTAATAAAAATTTATATTTTTTTATTGTCAACTTGACACATTTCTTTATTCTTATTATTATCCTTATATTTTTGATTATAGCTTATAAAAAATAAAATAAATATGTCTCGAAAACAAAAAGGTAATTAAAATTGAAAACACTAATTTAAAATGATTGATCGATATTTATGTTTCATTTAGATTTACCAAGCTCTAAAAGGAGACGGAGAAAGAGTGAAATTTCTAGTTCAATGGAAAATGAATTTATCGAACTAGAAATCAGAAAATTTTGTCCTAAGCGAATATTTGACGTCATTCTTATAAATGGAAACGATGAAGTGTCTACGAATACTCTAAAGAACATTATAGAAACGGCAAAAAGTTTCGAAATGATGATTTCTTTAACTTTTATACCATATGCAGATGTTTTAAATGTATTACAGAATTTTGATGATAGTGTTTTACCAGACAACACGAAGAGTCTCATAAATGAGTTAATAGATGATATCAATAAAACTTTTAACTATTTAAAACCAGAAAATTATCCAGCTTCCAGGTAACTATAATAATAATTAGAGTAAACTGACTTTCTTCCGTTCTCTTGGCATCTTATAAGGAAGGTTGGTGACTGTTTTTTTGAAAGTTTGTCTAGCAAAAACAAGGTAGAAACTTTTTTAATATTTTTACTTTTCTTTGAGAATGCTCAACATTAAGTTCAGCGATCGCATTTCCAATGAAAAAAGAATACGATAAAAAGTAACAGATGTAAATAATTAAAAAGATTGCCAAGTTAAAATGGAACTGAGCAAGATACATAGAAAGAATGCAAGACAACCGTCTTGGATAGAGCAAATTATTAAATAGCGAGAGAAAATAAGAGAAGTGGAGGCAAACCTCAAACCAGATGGACTAATGACATCAAGCGAATGGCTGGTCACGAATGGATGCATAATAATAAACTTGACAACGCAATTCAAGAATCGAAAAGAATGAAAATACACATACTGGGAATCAGCGAAATGAGATGGCCAGAGTCAGGATCATGGAAAAAGGACGAAAGTGTAATAACTTATTCCGGTAACAGCACAAAAGACCCACATCACAAAAATGGTGTAGGTATATTCATAACATCAGAACTGAGTAAATATGTGACCAATTTCGTACCAGTCTCGGATAGAATAATATTACTCCAAATAAATACTCAACCATCTAACATACTTCAAATCTATGCCCCGACTGCAGATAGAAAATATGACGATGAAGTCGAGAAGTTGTATGATCAGATCCAAGACGTCTTACACAAACTTAATAAACACGAAATTTTATATATTATAGGCGACTGCAATGCAAAAATTGGGTAAGGTCGACAAGGCCAAACTGTAGGTCGACAGCTACCCAAGCGAACGACTATACACTTGAAAAGCCCCATTTGATGATGGCAATAACTCTGAGATAACTTTGAACTGCAGAATATCTACAAGCATACGTTTGGTGGTAAAGATATTACCACTATAATTAAGCAAAACCGCCTGCAGTGGGCAGGACATGTAGCCCGGGCCCCTGAGTCAAACATGATAAAAAAGATTCTAACAGCGCAACCCGTGGAAATGAGAAGACGGGGTAGACCAAAGCTGAGGTGGACGGAAGGGGTAACACAAGATGCCGAGAAGATCGGAGTCGGCAACTGGAAAATGCAAGCGAGGGACAGAATAGAATGGCGTAGAAAGCTTGAGAAAGTCGAGGCCCTCTAAGGGCTGTAGCACCAAGATGATGATGATGATGATGATGAATAACTAGATGAAATAGACTATATACTTGTAAATGAGCGTTTCCGAAATGCCGCCAAAATAGTCACTACATTCCCTGGGGCAGATATTGGATCTGATCATCAACCACTTGTAGCAGATATTAAACTAAGGTTAAAACGAATTCAGCGACAAAAACCAAAAACCGATGTACTTTACTTTGACGATATAAACATAAAACATAATATTAAAAAAGAATTTAACAATAGATTAAAAAACATCGGAGAACAACTAGAAGATACAAAAAAACTATGGAGTGAATTTAAAAACCAAGTTAACGAAATATCCACAAACAATGATTATAGAAAAAACTTAATCAAGAAAAATAAATGGATGACAGACGACATTTTGAAATTAATCGAACAACGTCGACTGATAAAATCTAATGAAACAGAATATAGACACCTGCAGAGAAGAATAAAAAAGGAGATCAAATTAGCCAAAGAAAAATGGATGAGAGAAAGATGCGACGAAATGGAGGATGTAATATCTAAACACGACTTATTTAATATGCACAAAAAATTAAAAGAAATAAGTAAAATATTTAAAAAACGAGTTCTCTCTGTAGTCGTTGGCAATAATAACAAAATTATTGTAAATGAGCACGAGATAAGAAAAGAATGGCAGATGTATATATCAGAGTTGTTTGAAGATGACAGGAATAATATTGCCGAATTCGACCAAAACTGTACTGACGGTCCAGAAATTATGAAATGCGAGGTAGAACATACTATAAATAATGCTAAAATTAGAAAAACTTGTGGTCCAGATGATACACCAACTGAGTTGCTGAAACTAATAGAGGATGATAACATAAAAGTAGTAGTTAGACTTTTTAATTCAATATATAACACCGGAGTGACTCCCACAGATTGGCCCAAATTCATCTTGTCGCAATACCTAAAAAACACAATGCGAGAAAATGCTCAAAATATCGATTAATTAGCCTAATAAGCCACACTCCTAAAATTTTCCTAAGAATGCTTCACAACAGAATTAGACGCAAATGCGAAGAAGATCTCGAAGATACCCAATTTGGTTTTAGAAATGCTATGGGAATCATGGAGGCACTTTTTGCGCTTAACATCCTATTATAAAAATGACGTGACCAAAGAAAAGATGTATTTGCATGTTTCGTGGACTTCGAAAAGGCATTCGATAAAGTACAGCATGTAAAATTAATGCAAATACTGACAAATATCGGAATAGATGACAAGGATATTCTTGTCATTAAAAATTTGTACTGGAATCAAACTGCTATTGTAAAAATTGGAGATAACTACACCGATGAAATCTCTATACAACCAGGAGTCAGACAATTCTGCATTTTGTCGCCAACATTGTTCAATGTTTACTCGGACCAGTTATTTAAAAAGGAGCTTGAGAGACAACCATATGGAATAAAAATCAACGGGGAACTACTTAATGTGATTAGATATGCAGACGATACAGTAATTCTGTCAGATAATATTGAAGGTCTCCAAATTCTGCTTGATCTTATTCACAAGGTAGGAGAGCAAATGGGCATTAAAATAAACTCAAACAAAACCAAATTTTTAGTGTTTAGTCGTGACCCACATCCCGATGCAAAGTTTCAATTAAACGGAGTCCAAGGTGAGAAAGTTCCCAAAATGACATATTTGGGAACTGTCATAACGGACCAACTAGATCCAGACATAGAAATAAAACGTAGAATAGAAATGATTAACACTACTTTTATGAAAATGAAGTCATTTCTTTGCAATAATCATCTCAGTTTAGAACTAACACAAAGAATGGTTAAGTGCTATATTTGGTCCGTACTTTTGTATGGTGTAGAAGTGTGGACGCTAAAAGTATCGATTATGAACAAAATTGAAGCATTGGAAATGTGGGTTTATAGACGAATGCTGAAGATACCTTGGACAGCAAGGAAAACTACTGAAGAAGTACTAAGGAGCGTCAACAAAGATAGAGAACTGCTAAAGACTGTTAAACATCGAAAAATGTCTTATCTGGGGCATATAGTAAGTGGAAGTCGATATAAAATATTACAACTGATCCTTAAACGTAAAATAGAGGGCCGTAGAGGTGTAGGAAGAAAACAAGTTTCTTGGTTAAAAAACATTCATGACAGATATCAAATGCAGGACAATTATTCCATATTGCAGAAGATCAAGAAGCCTTAGCAATGGAGATCGCCAACGTCGGATAATTCTGATATGACACGCGAAGAAGAAGAAGCGGCTTTTACTGACACGTTCACATTTTTGTTACAAAAACTGAGGTTTACGTTTTAGAGGATGGAAGACTAATGATCACTTAAGATATAGCACTGTGGTTATCTTAAGCTTTCTGTCCTCCACGCCAACCTACATCCAAACCACGTCACCATCGACGGTATAAATGAACCGTCCGCTGTTGTCACAGTAGCAGTAGTACATCAATTAGTGATCAGTGTATTAGTGTCTGGGGGCTCGGGTGACAGACCTCAGAAGCCATAAAGAAGACATCAGAGAGGATGTCGAAAGCAGTAACAATCAACGCGGTTCAACCCGGAAGCCTGTTGAGTTTATTATTAATTCTTGTAACAGTATTAATTTTAGCTTGAAGTTTAATTGTACTAACCGCGGAAATATTTCGGAACACTATATATATATATATATATATATATATATATATATATATATATATATACATATATATATATATATATATATATATATATATATATATATATATATATATATATCCCGGTGGTTAATGTAATTATTTTTTATTATTTCTCAGGTTAGCAATGTTAATGAAAATTAAATTAATTGAGGTAATGTGTCGTCATCGAAAGAAAGAACTGGAGAAGTTAGAACAAAGATCTAATTTAAATAAGGCATTAGAAATATTGACAAAGGAATGCAGAAAAGGAACTAAAGATAACCATTTGGAGGTTAGAGATAAAAAAAGCTTAAAAGATGTTCAAACTTCAAGCGGTTTCTTAAATACAGAAAGTGAGGTTGTTTTTGACGACGATATATTCAACCATGTATCTTTTTATGTATTTGAAGGAGTTTTTAATGTTAAGGTAATGATTTCATTTTATATTATACAGGGCGCGCTACTATTTCCAACCACGATATCTCTGTTATTGCAAAAGATACCTATCAAAAAGACTTAACAAACATGTAACATCCATTTTTTTTAGACAATGAGACATAGCTGATTCGGCAGCTATCACTCGACGGTGTTAGACGAATAGGCTTTTTCTTCTTCTTCTTCGTATGCCTCATTATTACTAGATAGGTATTGAAGATATTAACACGTACCAATATTTATACCAAATTAATAATATATGCGTCTATATTCTTTGTTAATACCTTCAATATAATTCAGGACGATGCTTTAGTATTATTCAAAACAACTTATACCTTCTGAAATTCTGAAAATTGGCAAAAGGGTTATATTATTTAAAACGTAAAGCATTAGTTATATTAGTAATAGTATTAGTACTTATAAATTAAATAGATTAATAAGAAAATAATTTTTGCAAGAAAAGTAACATTTTTTAAATCTGTGGTACAATTTGCCAAACTTTTAATTTATAGTTAGATTTGATTTTTGAATTAAAAATAAAGTAATCGTGAAAGGATAAAATAAATATGTCATTTTAATTGTCCATTTGTCTTATTTTTAATATTTTTATTGTAGTTCTTAGAGACCATTTACAGGTTGAAAGTTTTTCTCTAAAAAAAAGCGAACTAATTTTTTAATACCGGACCTGATTTTTTCTAGTTCGAATCAGGTCCGGTTTGTTTATTAAAATTAAATTTAATTTAATTTAATTTTTGTAAGAAAAGTTACATTTTTTTACATCGATGGTTTACTTTGCTTAACCTTTCATTCATAGTAAAATTTCTTTTTCTGCAACCGTCCCGAAAATAAAACTTTCGGTATGATTTATTAAATCGAAAGTACCATTTTACACATCTCGTACCCACAGACCACTAATGACTTGTGCTCGTACCAAAAGTACCTACTTTCGGGACTAATTTTTTCACTTTCGGTACTAATTTTTTCACTTTCGGGACGATTTTGGATAGCTAGATAACGGCTTTGACAGTAAGATTAACTTTGTATTTTATTATGACAACGCTTGTCATTTAAGATTCGTGTGTTTTCGCTCAGTTTTTCGTTTTTCAATTCCAAGAAATGGAAATCAGCAGTGAAAGTGAAGCTGAAATGATTTCAGATGAGATTAGGGAAACTGATAAAGCCGTTAGTTATGAATTATTGCCGGTAAAGTCAAGAAAGATGTATGAATTGGTCTACGATTTATTTAAAAAATGGAGCAATGATAAAAATGTTGGAGCAATTACTCGATGCTTACGTCCACACTTAACATTAAAAATAATATAGATATAAGCTGCTATCCAAAAGTTATTGCTTTCCTTAAAAGAAAATCCATCGGCTACAAACCTAAAAATCGAAAGCATTGAATAAAGAAGAAATAGAAAATTTTTTATCAGTCAGTGGTGGTACTATAACCAACTTGAAAAGACACGGAGGATGGGAATCAACTAATGTAGAAGAGGGATACGTAGAAAATTCTTTAAGAAATAAAATTCATATAGCTTCACAGATTGAAAATGGCCGCAACCAAGTTAATATCTCAAAAAATAGTAAAAGTACTGACACGTCTAACACTAATTTCAATACTGCCACTTCTATTAATATTTCCTAACAATACCAATGTAAATAATTTCCTAATAATATTTCTAACAATATCAATGTAAATAATTCTTAAAATTGTGTTATTAATATTTATAAGTAGATTTTTCCAATGTTGAATTCACGAGAGTAACTTTAAAATGTTTAATAAAAGTTCATAAGTAAAGTTTATCCATATATTCTTTTTAACATACAAAACGGCTGCAAAAAAATATTGTACGTAACACGATCCAAAAGTAATTTTACAATACTCGCCTACGGTTCGCCCTGGAAACTTCCTACTCGTCTCGTAAAATATCACTTTCGGAACTTGTTACATAAATTTCTATTTTCTTCCTCTTTATAAGCAATTTTGCGTATTGATTGGCGTATTATTACCTCTATGAAAGGTTGTCACTCCTTCTTTTGCGCGGTCATCCGATACTTCTTCTGCCGATTGGTGACTATATCTTGCTATTTTGACGACACGGTTTTCCTCCATTCTGCTTATGTGGTTATTCCATTTCTTTTTGAAGTTATACTTCTATACGCGCGCTCCACGTTGGAAATTTGTATGGGAGTGAATCTGTGAAATCATTACATATGTAAGATAATGAGTAAGAGAGAGACAGAAGATATATTTTCTCTCTCTTCCTCTCTCGAATATAAAAATGTTCCTTTTGTATATATAATTTAATATTATATATATTATATAAAGATATATATACATATAATATTATACATATAATAAAATATTTATTAATATTATTATTTATGTGATATGTTTTGTATTATTTATTAAATGTTCATAATTATATTAGTCTTTTGTATTTCAAAATAATAATCTCAATAAATCACTGTATGATCCAGAACTGTTAATTTTGAAATACGTTTGTGTCATGTTCTCGGTAGTATAGTACTCAGTATCCCCGCCTGTCACGCGGGAGACCAGGGTTCGATTCCCAGTCGGGGAGGACTTTTTTATTAATATTATTACATTATTGTCATTTTTAAATACTTATGAATATTGCAGTTTAATTTGTATTGTATTATTATATTAATAACAAAATAAACAATGAATTTTACTGCAGAGTATGTGTAAAAAAATTTTGCATTCAACTCCTTTCATAAATATATGAAAATAAAAATATACATTTTCATCAAAATATTGATTCAATCCTTCATTGTTAGTAAGTTGTTATTAATTCTGTTTCTCTTTCTGCTATGTCTTACCTATAGAATTACATATGTAATGATTGTGCAGATTGACTTCCAAATAAATTTGTAACGGCGAATGCGTGTATAGAAGTGTAACTTCCACCGGCAGTTCCACTGGACTGCCACACCCGTTTTTTTCTATTTTGTGTCCATTCATTTATACACTGTACGTTACATTTTCTTCTAATGTCTTTACTTCTCTTTCGATCTCAGCGAATTTCCTGTAATTCTTCTCAGTACTCTCATCTCTGCCGTTTCCAGTAGCTTTTGTGTTGTGGCGGTGTCGGGTCTTGTTTCTGAGGCATATGTCATTATTGGTCTTTCACGGGCTTTATAAATTCTTGACTTCATATCAGTGTTAATTTGTTTGTTTGGCCATGAGTCTATTTGCTTTTTGTACTCGATATTTCACTTCTTTGTCCAGTCTCCATAGCTAGACAGTGTAATTCTTGGTTCTTTGCTGACTACTATTGTTTTAGTTTTCTGAGATGAGATTGTCATATTAAATTCTTTTGCTCTTATGTTAAATCTGTGGACCAGTCTTTGTAAACTATCTTCATCTTGGGCTATCAATATTGCTTCGTATGCGTAAAAGAGTATTTTTATTTCTTTGTATCCCAGTCTATATCCTCTTCCTTTGTTAACGGTTTTTATGATTTCATCCATGATCAAATGGAAGATAATGGGGCTCAATGAATTCCCTTGTCTTATTCCGCTGCCTATTTCTATAGGTTCTGTAAGTTGTCCATCTATTCTGACTTCAATTTTGTTGTTTTTATTAGATGTTTTCGATAGTGTTTATAATATTTAGGGGAACTTTTCTATTATATAGAAGATGGATTACATCTTTGAGTCTTACTCTGTCAAACGCTTTCTTTAGGCCAATCAGACACAGATATGCTGGTCTGATCTAGTGATTAGAGAATAGTAGATCTAGTAGATCTTCCACTACGAAAACCCTGTTGTTCATCTACTAAACTTATTCTTTGATTTATTAACACTTGCAAAATTTTAGCTGTAAGTTTTAGCGTAGTATTTAACAAGTTTATACCTCTGTAGTTTTCTAGCTATTTTTTATCTGCTCTTTTGAATAGTAGAATTAGTTCGTTCGTTCTCCATTCTTCCGGTATTTTAGTGTGTTTTATAATTTTATTAATTAATGTTGTTAATTGTTCTGTCATTGCTGCTCCACAATATTTCAGTAATTCGTTTGGTATCCCGTCTTTACCTGCTGCTTTTCTGTTCTTCAGATTTTCAAATATAGTAAAATTTAATTTTTTAAATTAAACATTAAGTAATCGTGCGAGGAAAATAATAAATATGACAGTTTAATTGTATATATGTCTAATTTACAAAATTCTTATTAGAGTTTTCAAAAAGCGTATACAGGCTGAATTTTTTTATTTGAACAAAACGAACTACCAACAGACCTATTTTTTTTTAGTCCGTATAAATCAGTTGATTAGGTGGTAGTAGTGTAACGTTTGACCAACATTATGGGACATCTCGAACTTACCATTTAAAAGTTATGACGAACAGAAATTTCAGTCAAAATTCACCACTCACTCTGTATATTATTAAACAATGGGAGCAGACTCTTTTAAGAGTCATTTGTTATTCACCATTCCATACGAGGTAGGAGAATGTACAGTTCCTTATGACACCCTGTATAAACTCAGCATATTAGTAGTTATGTTCTTCCACTTTATTGTTTGTAATTCCTTAGCGTGTAATTTTTTATCGATCGTCCTTCTGTCTCAGGGTATTTTAATATTCCGTTCTAAGAAATCTATGTATGTATTGTATTTTTTTGTTTACCTGCCTATATTTTTTAGACTCTTATAAACTTTGTGAATTTTACAAGACAATCGATAACAGCCGTAATAAAATTTAAAGATGATACCAAACCCCAGATTGATAATTCACAAGCGTATTCGCATAGAAGGTTTTGGGCAGATCTAGACGACTTCCTCTACGGCCACGTTCGTTCGGAACCACTAGAAAATACAATGTTAATGGCTTATAACGTGGACGAAGATAATGATACTGCAATCTTTGAAGATCTGTGGCATATGATCAAAACTGTATCTGATATAAAGCTACAGCACTTACATTATATCAGACACTTAAAAATGTATAAAGCGAAGGAATATGATTATTTGCCATTGCAATGTTTAAACACTTATAATAAAATTATGCATAATATTCCTTTGGATTTATCTAATGAAGTAGTTGTTTTAAGTAGTATATTGGAAGAAGTTTGTGTAAGAGCAGATGATAGTAATATAAATGACAGATACAGTCTCAAAGATATTACGTCTAAAATTTCAATTCCATATTCAGCTAGAACTTGTGTTGATCTTCGCAATGTTGAAGATCATTATACAAAATCTATAGGTAAGTCATTCCTTTAACTCATCAATTGTTTTTGGTGTAAATATACGAGCCCCTTCCCATATCAGTTGGCCCAACGTTAGATTTATAAGAAAATTAAATTTTAGAGAACAAAAATAAAAGCGCAGCGTAAATTTTAGAAGATTCAAGTTGAATTTATTAATTACAGAAAACACTTTATAACGTAATGAAAACTATTGATCAAACAGAATAATAATACATAAAAAAAACGCATAGAATATGTAATATTAACAAAAAAAAATGTGAAAGTTTACCACTGAGTTCCTTTATTTTTAATGACATCCACAATTCTTCGAGGCATAGTTTTTACCAAGTTGTGACAAAATTCTAATGTAAACGAATCCCATATTTCTTGCAATTTTTCCTTCAATTCGTTGACGGACCTGGTAGGATGTTTTCTCAAAGATTTCATTTTGCGCCATAAAGTCTCTATTGGGGACAAGTCCGGACTGTTAGAAACCCATTCTAGAAGTGGTATCCCATGGTCTTCAATCCATTTTAAACTCTTTTTTGCGGTATGACAACCTGCGCTGTCCTGTTGGAACACAAAATCTTCCACTGATGTTAACGGCGTTCCTTAATTATAAAAAGAGATTATAAAATATTCAAATATTTGTCCGTGTTTACAATCCCATCCATAAAATGTAACTTTCTCACACCTTTAGACGACATGCTGCCCTAGATCACGGCAGATGCAGGAAATTTGACTTTGTTCTTCAGAGAGTTGGGATGGAGAGTTTGATTTTTCCTGTTAATGACGCGAGCCCTACTGTCTCCAACACACACTTCAAATCGGGACTCATCACTCCATTGTGTTGAATCCCATTGCGACTGAGTCCAATTTTATGCTCTTTTGACCATCTTACTCTATTTTTCTTTTGTTGTAATGTTAAAAGTAGCTTTTCCTTAGCCTGCATCATCATCATCCAGCCTCAAGAGTCCACTGCTGAACATAGGCCCCTTCCTCATGTTTCCAACCCCGTCTATCTTGCGCCGCTCTCATCCAGTTTTTATTGAGTCTTCTTAAATCGTCAGTCCATCTTGTAGGTGGTCGACCGACGCTTCTCTTGTCTTCCCTTGGCCTCCATTCCAATAACCTCTTTGTCCATCGCCCATCTGTCATTCTGGCTATGTGTCCTGCCCATCTCCATTTTAGTCTGGCTATCTTCTCGATGATGTCAGTCACTCCGGTTCTTCTCTCGATGTCTTCGTTGGTTATTCTGTCTCGCAGAGTTATTCCTAACATGGACCGCTCCATTCTTCTCTGCGTGACTCTCAGTTTGGTAGCTGCTGCTTTTGTTAAGGTAAGTGTTTCTGCTCCGTACGTCAAGACTGGGAGGACGCACTGATCAAATACCTTTCTCTTTAGGCATGTGGGCAGCTCACTTTTAAAAGTTTCTCTCAGTTTTCCAAATGCTGCCCACCCAAGGCTGATTCTTCTCTTCAGTTCATGAGTCTGGTTATCCCTGCCAATCATAATTTCATGTCCCAGGTATTTATATCTATCTACGAGTTCTATTTCTTTTCCACCAATACTGATGTTCTGGTTGGGTACCAAATTGGTCATGATTTTTGTTTTCGAGATATTTATATTTAAACCTACACTTTCTGTAGCCACAACGAGTTCCTGTACCATCTCTCTTGCCATACCTAGATCTTCAGCTATTATTATTCCTTAGCCTACGTCACTCCATAAAACGCCTAACTCCATATAATTTGCTCGACGATTTTTCACTATAATGCGTCTTAATACCCTTCGATCTGCTTCGATAATTTTACTTTTTCGTACATTTTTAGTTTTTGTGACGGCCGAACCTGTAGTTTTGTATCTTTTGACTATATTTCTTACACTATAGTGTAACAATTGCAACATTGGACATATTTTCTCATCGATAACTTTACCTCGACCCATTGTACAATCCACAAATGGCAAAAAGCTTTACAATACTACAAAATACACTTGACATTAACTGACAATATTATTGTTTTGAGATCATTTTTTCATAGCTACCTCTGGATTTAACGTAATTATGAAAAAATCAACGTATGTTGTTATAAGTGAATGCGTAGCCAGGGTTTAGTGAAATTTTTTTTATTGTTGAAAATAAATAAAAAACCATAAGAGTAATGATTTTAATAAATATTAATAAAAATGCCATATTAATTAATATGGGAACTTATAAAAGCATGCAGAGTATAATTTGTTTATGGTAGGTAATCGACTTAAACTCCAAATTGCATAGGTGGGCCAACTGATATGGGAAGGGGCTCGTATTTAATTGTTTTTATATTCTAGTTTAGAAACCTAGTTCTTCTTCTTCCTCTAGCGCTACAACCATCCCTGATTTTTTGGCCTGTTCAACAATTGCATTTCATTCCCTTCTGTCATTGACAACTCTTTTCCAATTTCGAACTCCCATAATTCTTAGATCAAACTCGTCACTCTCTAGCCAACGTTTTCTAGGGCGGCCGCGTGGTCTATTTTTGCCCTGTCTCCACTCATTTTTTAAATGTTTTGTTTCTTTCGTTACTTATTCGAAGCAAGTGACCAAGTCAACGAATTCTATGGGATTTAACAAACTTTAGAAATCAGACAAGGGAGAAACGTTATATCCCAAACTGTTTACAGCAGTTCTGGAACATGTTTTTAAAAAATTGGAGTGCGACACCAAAGGAATTAATGTTGATGGCGAAATGCTGTCCCTTCCACGATTTGGGGACGACATAGATTTGATAACAAATAACTTAAAATAGATTGGAACTATGCTTACTGAGTTAGACGCCGCCTGCAAAGGAGTTGTTTTGAACATAAATTGACAAAACATGACAAAAAAACATGATTGTCAAATTTTCAGACCTTAATATTCAAATTGGCGGCCGTGGCGCGCTATTGAAGTTTTACGCTTTTTATCAATTTTTTTTCGTGTTTCGCTGATTTTTTTAGTACAGCAAGCTAAATATGCTTAAACAAATATCCACTATATGTTTTCCAATGTAAAATTTCCCGCTGAACACGATCCCGGTGTCAGAATTGCCATATGACGTCATGTAAAGCCACAAAATGCGAAACAAAGCGCTTTTTTTGAAAAATTCATATCTCAAAAACACCCTTTTTAATTTTTTTCAAATTTTCACAAAAGACGCCTTAATACAAGTACTTTCGAATAAAAGTTGTCTCAGAAATCCTTTTTATATGTTTGAAGCCACTGCGCCCTATAAAAGTCCAAAAAACGCGATTTTCCCGCCTTTTTTTAGCGCTTTTCCTTCGTTTTCCAGCTTCCAAATAACTTTTAGAGGTTTTCTGACAACGAATTCGAATTCTACGGAAAATTTTACACAAAAAATTACTATTTTTAATTTATTTACCACCGATTTTACCGTTTTATAGGAGGCGACACAATATTAAACGCAGAATTGCGCGCTGTAATCAATACATTTTTTGCGCTAGGATTTTATTATTATACATATTATAATATTTGTTCTATATACACAAGTTTACAAAAATTTAATGTAATTGCAGGGAATGGAATAACTAGAAAAGAAGCCTTTAATTTTTATGATAAAGATTATCTAAACATGACTTTACATATGTATAAACCCTCTGGAAAAGTTGTTCAAGAGCTTGCACTAAATGTTCTGAAGATATTGAAACCTTTTTGTCTCCTGAATTATGAATATCCAAATGAAGAAATAATTCATAAGCACGACTTGGCCCCGTCAGTTCGAACATTAACATCCAAAGATTATAATGCCGTAGAGCAGTTTCTGAAATTGATGATAATTGCTGGTAAGGCCAATTAATTTATAACTACACTTGTAATAGGCAACATATTCTATTGTTATGTGTAGAACAATTAATTTTTTTTACAAGTTATACTATTCGAACGCAATTTTATTTGTTCTGACGAACTTTTCAGATCCGTTTGCCATGTTGGATCAGTCCACTGGTTCTTCTATTCGGTATATTTGCTTACATACCCGAGAATTTTTGGCATTGTTCTTGCACTTGCACCCAAGCTGCTCTATGCTATCTATGTCCTTTATTTCCAGTGTTCTTAAATATTTTTTAACTTTATAAAGGTAATATCTATCGTATCTTTGGTCTCTCTTTTTGGTTTTTCTGCTTCTGGTTTCGACTCTGTTAACCTTCTTTAAGCAGCGTTTTTTGTTTTCCTATGTACAATGTAGTATATGTCCGTAACACCTAATCCTCTGTTTTCTCTCTTCAGTATATTATCTATTTCAAATCTTATTCTCTGATCAAATATGATCGAATATATTCAAATCTATAATCTTGTTTCATTTTGGTTGATATGAATTTGGTTCTTATAAATTTTGTTTCAAAGATCTATAACATTTCTTCTTTGTTATAAGTCAGATTTGTTCCTGCTGAATATTTTACTCTTGGTCTTATTATTATTACTGTTTTTAATATAATCTCAGTTTGGTGTTTATTATCCTTGCTGCAAAATAGCAATAAATACAAAAAGAGAGGTAAACAAGTCTTTTATTATTGAATATTCGGAAGATCACAGTTTAATGCTAAGAATTTTTTAGCAATATACTAAAAGTTAAATAACGAGCAGCGGTTCCTGAGGTACAACCGGTCAACCTTGACCGGGATTTGCAACGAAGTTATAAACAATAGGTTGATAATCGTTATGCCATTACCTTCTTCTTTCAAAGCTCTTTCTCGATTAAAATTGTCATATCTTTAAGATATTTATAACATAGGTACTAGTAATTTTGCCCGTCGAATGCGACGGAAATTTCAACCAATGACAATCTGCAGTCACTCGTTAAATTTTTAAAACAATAAACTTCTTTCACGTAAACCAAGCAAATATAAAGTATGATCTGATACTCTTCTGACGCTTCTGATTATTTGTTTACTATATCCTGTATATATATTTTTTGATGGCACGCTATATACATTATATCTACTACATGTCTCATGTCGTTTTATTTGTTGAGTCATATGCTAGGATTCGGCTAGTTGTTTATTTTGTACTCAGCCAGAGGCCTTCTTTAGGTCAATAAAGCAAATTTTACCTCATAGTGTGTCTATTATCATCCATAGTGTAATGTGATATCTCGTATATCGCTATATGTTCATAAATAACGAAATGCTGTGTAACGCCCTTTTGGTAGTCGCTTTGTTTGTTTTTTATATCTTAATGTATTCGTTATATCCTCACCCTTCATTTGCTATGTCGCATGTTAGGATTCCGTCAGTTGCTTATTTTGTACTCAGCCAGAGGCCTTCTTTAAGACAATAAATCAATCATATCTTTTATGTCGCTATACGTTCATTAATATTGAAGATACTGTGTACTGTCCTTTTGGTAGCTGTCTTATTTGTTTTTTCTATCTTAATATATTCGTTATATCCTACCCTTCATTTAACATATTACACGCTCCAATCGGGCCAATAACAACGGAAATATGATATAATACCCTTTTGACATTACCGCCATGCGCGTTTTTTCTATCTTAACATATTCGCTACCCCTTCTCTTTTCCAATGATGTATCATACGTAACGATCCAACGATCTATTCTATATCCACCACAAAGAAACAAAAAAAAACTATTTAAATCATCAATACGACTTTTTATCGCACAATAGTGTCAGCTATTCTTTCCGTACAGTTGTTTGTAAACAAATATGTTAGGTTAGGTTAATAATATCAATAACAATAAAGTACATGTGAACACATACCTTAATAGGATAAAAAGACCAAAGAAAGTCTATTTATTGACAAAAAAATTCTAAAATAAATAAAAAAGTGGTTAAATTAGCATATCAATTTGATACAAAGAAGCAATGTCATCACGAAATATGTAGAAGTGATATACACGCTCTAAATCAATTATAGGAAATATATATTATTTTATAAATTTTCTAGAGCCTTGATTTCTTTATAAACAATGTTATTTCTTTATTAAATAAATATATTTAATATAATAAATATTTCTTTAAATATTTATAAACTGATGACGTATGAGGTATAATATATATTATACGTCGTTCATCAAAATTGTTAGCAATAAATCAATAGTATCGTTTCAAAACAAAATATGATTGAAATGTCAGATTTATTCAAATATTTTAAAATCAAAATTACCTAAGTCGATTCGGTATTTCTCGAGTTGTTATATAAAAAAGTTTTAAAATAATTAAATGACGTCTTATGAAATCGATCTATGTACAAAACCAGCATGTACCTGATTGCATATAAACGTTGATTGAATAACCCAATGTTGATTATTCAATCAACGATATAAACCAAATAAATATAAACTAACATATAAATTAATTTGCAAAATAAATCTTACCTTTAAATTAGAGCAACCAAGATTTTTGTCAACTTTGCGAAAAAAATAATAAATATTCGTATTATTAATTACCCATGTAATTAATATGTGTTAATATATGTAATTAATATTGTTAGTAATTTTAATTGAACCTATAATTTCAAGAACAAAATACGAATGAAATGTCAGATTTAAGTAGTTCAGATTTTCTTTCCTAGATGGTGCTAGTTAAGAAGGTTTTAAATAAATTAAAACATTTTTAACTCACCGTATCTTATATTAAATTCAATTGCCGCTCTTTTATTTCATTACAACTTTGCTCCAAATGAATTGTTTTAAAGGTATAAGCAAGAAAGTAGAAAAAAAACGATGTTTTTAGTAATTTTTAAATATTTTAATTTTTTTAATAATGTTTCCGACCTATTTGAAAGGGAGGATAAGTCAATTATTATTACTGAACTTCTCACACAACTTTTTCTTAAAAAATCCGAATGCCACTTCTCACATCCAACTGTAGTAGTTTTTTCACAGATCCGCCCCAATTTAATAATGAATCACGTGACTTATTTGCGTCCAATGGACTAACTGGATTTAAGACATAATAAATAAAAATAGCGAGAATTTAAAATAATTTGAAATTAAACTTGTTTTCCGATAATAACGCGATCCAAATAATAAAGTTTTTTAATAACGCGGGATGTAGACACTTACTGCTACTATTCGCTCCGTGCGTGACCATGGTAGGGGTACCTTGAAACGATGCCAGCGTGCGTAGCGGCGAATAATGACAAAATTGGAATCTTTTTACGCATAAATTTGATCAAAAATGTATGCAAATACACGTTGCGTATTTAATTGTGCTAATAATAGCAAAAATAGTAAGTGTAGTTTTTATAGGTTCCCAAAGATTACATATAAATTAGAGAAAAGAAAAAGATGGATCGGTGCTATTAATATGAAAAAGTAAATATCACATAACCTCATTTTTATGAGATTGAAATAGGAAATATTTAAATAATTTACCTTAAATGATATTTTATAAGGCTTCAAGCTAACTGCAGAGTACCTGATGACTTTAGCTTTTATATCATAACTTTTACTATTACTGTTTTTAATTATATGCTCTTTTACGTGAAAAACTTGATTTGCCAGTACTAGATTTTTTCCCTTCCTTTTCCGTTTGGGGTTAAAAAGATATAGGTATTATGATGAATTTTGAGAAACCCAGTTTTTAATACTACATTTATTTTGTACATAAACTGAAAAAATATAATTAAAAAGTTAATTATTAATAATTGTCAATTTCGCCTGTATTTAACAATGTCAAACATATGTCATATGTTTAACCTGAAAATTCGTAGGTCCAAAACTGTCAGATGAAGGCGGTAGATGTCGCGTCAGTCACGCACGGAGCGAATAAACACGTCTGAGAAAAATGCTCTTCGATAAGATGTAGCATATATAAAAATTGTATATTTATTTTACAGCCATTAAACGCAAACCGGAACAACCAATAGAAGAAAAAAAAATAAATCAAACTGACTTGATCTGTTACGATAGTAAAGCTTATCAAAACAGTATGAGAATTCTGCCTTATGATGGAACCAGTACAACAAAATTTCCCATCGATGTTACCTTTCGACCAAGTCCGATGGACTATTATTGGAAAGAAAAATATCCTCCAAGTGTAATGATTCAAACATTTTATGAAGTTCAGCAACAATTTGCGTATATGGATGCAGTATATTGCTCGGAAATTGATCGGTTGCTGTTGTCATTTCACGATGACTTAGATGATTTTGGCATAAACACAAAAGTTTACGATGAAACTATTTGTACTCCTGTATGTCTTCGGGATTTTTGCAGATATATTGTTAAGAGTGAAGCTAAATGGTTCGTATGAATTTTATTAAAATACTCTTAAGACACTAGGTAGGGAAACTTGGGTTACAGTAAACCATGTTACATAGTGACCAACAGCCCCACCCTTTGCCTATTCACTTTATCTTCCAACTCTGATCTTCAAATTCCTTCCAGTTTCACGCAACACCTTATTGTTTTAGTTCGCATCAAGCTAACATAGTGTGTGAATGTGTATTTCGATAACTGTTGAAAGGTTATCAATTCAATGGCAAATTCAGATCAATTATAATTTCAAGCTACTTAATAGGTCTTTGTACATACTGTTTGTGTTGTGTTTCAAATCAATGTAGTTTATTTTTGGACCTCATATCGAGGGAAAATCAAAGCATAAGAAGTGTGGCAAAACTTAAATGGATTCCGTATCCAACTTTTAGAAGATATTGGAAAAAATTTAAAAGTACAGATGAACCCATACGGCTGACTTCTATTTATGAAGTGAATAAAATTTTCACAGCCAACCAGGCAGAAGCACCAGCCAATTATATTGTAAAATGTAGCCAAATGTTTTACGGGCTAACATTGCTGGAATGCCGTCAGCTGGCCTGCAAAATGGCAATAGTCAACAATGTCAAAATTCCTGAAAAATGCCATGATCGACAGCTGGCTGGCATAGAATGGTTATACAGTTTTAGAAAGCGACATTCCTGGTTAAGCCTTAGGACACCTGACATAACCGACATAATGTGAACACATTTTATGATAAGTTATAAGAAGTCATATTACGTTAGCCTAAATTTGCTGATGGGATTAGGATATATAATCTTCTAAAAATAAACTAATTCGCTGACAATGCAAAAATATCAAAAGGTGCTCGCAGCGAAAGGATAAAAACAGGTCAGCATAGTCACTAGTGGTGAAAAGGGAACATTAGTAACTACCTGTTGTATCATCAATACTTCCGGCAATATTTTACCTTCTTCTTCTTCTTATGGTGCCCTATCCAATTAGTGGATGTTGGCGACGATTCTGGCATACTCCTCTCGGTCTTGTGTGGCTTTAAAGAGTGCATGGGCATCGAGGTTTGTCCAATCCTTTTTGTTTTTAATCCATAAGTATTTCTTCCGATGCCCCGTTTTCTTTCTATATTCCATTCCATAATAAGCTTTAAGAACTGGTACTTGGAATTTCGAAATATATGACCCAGATAAGCAGTTTTTCTTCTATTTATTATTGGGAGCAATTCTCGTTCTCTGCTTATCCGATTTAATACTTCGACATTTGTTGTGTGATCTGTCCAGGGAATTTTAAGTAGTCTTCTAAATATCTACATTTCAAAGGCCTCCAATCGGTTCATCACATTGGCCTTTATGGTCCAGGTTTCTACACCATATAGCAGTATGGAGTAAATGTAACATTTTACAAAGCGATATCGAATCGTTAAGTTAACTGTTGCTTAGCAAGGTTCTCATATTAGTAAATGCTGTTTTGGCTTGCTCTTGGAATTTCGAAATATATGACCCAGATAAGCAGTTTTTCCTCTTTTTATTATTGGGAGCAATTCTCGTTCTCTGCTTATCCGATTTAATACTTCGACATTTGTTGTGTGATCTATCCAGGGAATTTTAAGTAGTAAATATCTACATTTCAAAGGCCTCCAATCGGTTCATCACATTGGCCTTTATGGTCCAGGTTTCTACAACATATAGCAGTATGGAGTAAATGTAACATTTTACAAAGCGATATCGAAGCGTTAAGTTAAGGCTGCTGTTGCTTAGCAAGGTTCTCTTAGTAAATGCTGTTCTGGCTTGCTCAATCCTGCTACGTATCTTTATGTCTGGATCTAGATCTTCAGTTATCCAACTACCGAGATATCTGAACTTGGGGACCTTTTGCACGTTCTTATTGTTTACTCTTATATTTATGTAATTGCATATTTCGTGTTCTGCTAACCACCATTACCTTCGTCTTTTCTATATTAATCTTCAAGCCCAGTCGTTCCCGTTCAGTGTTTATTCTATCTATTAGTCGTTGTAGCGCTTCTTGGCGATCAGCTATTATGACTGTATCATCAGCATAGCGAAGATTACTAATAGTCTGTCCGTTGATTTTGATTCCATCTTCAGTGTCACTTAAGGCTCTATCGAAAATTGTTTCAGAGTAAAAATTAAAAAGGAGGGGTGACAGAACACAACCCTGTCGTACACTGTTGTCTTCACTCAACATTGTTAGAACCTCTATGTATATGTCGTCTGGGCCTGGTGCTTTTGCCCATTTGCTCTATTTGATTGCCCTTAAAACTTCTGACTTCAATATTTTAGGGGAGGGTTCACTTTTATATTCACTTTCAGAGTTTCTTCTAGTGTTGTCTGAGTATAGTTGCTGTGTGTAGTTTCTCCAATGTTGAAGTAGATCCTTGGGATCAGTAATTAATTTATTGTCCTTTACAATACTGTTAAAACTGCAAGGTTTTGTATGACCTGTCACTTCTTTAACGAGTTTATGTATGTTAAAGTGGTCATGTTTTTCTTCAATTTCCTCCATTTCTGCACACCTGTCTAGCAGCCACTGTTCTTTAGCTTTGCGACACTCTTTTCGTATTTGTCGGTTAATCTGCTGATGTTTTGTTCGGTCTTTGTTTTTAAATGATTTGCGGTCGTTCATCATTGATATTATTTCATTAGTCATCCAATTCTTCTTTTTGTACTTTTGGTAAGCGATCATAGACTTGGTGGTGGTTACGATAGCTTTTTTAATACAATTCCATTTGTCTTCTATACTGGCCGGTTGTTTAGATCTTGCCGTGATATCCGCTATTGTCTTATTTAATTTTTCTGTGACTTTTAGTTAAACGTTAGTTTGTTTTAAGCTGTTTATATCAATTTTCTTTATGAATTTCTTAAGCTTAATTTTCAATTTTCCTACTACGGGATTGTGATCAGATCTGATATAATATTAATATTAATAAAAAATTAATTTGATTTCTTATGATGTTGTCATGCGTATGTTGTGGAGATTGCCAGGTGTAGAGTCTCCGAGGTGGCAGTTTGTACCAGGTTTTTTACCACCCAGTCATGATTTTTCCTTGTGTCTATTTAAAGCATCACATGACAAATAGAGCTTCCACTGGCACGTTAGGATTGGTGACAGAGTCTGGGTGGATGAACAGCACACTATTTGTAGACACGATAGAACACTTCTCAAATACTAGCAAAGAAAACCCCAACTTACTGATAATGGACAAGTTTGAAGCTAATATTTCCATAAAAGCTATTGAAATGGCGAAGGAACATTGTGTGACAATATTAACAGTTCCTCCTCATTCTTCCGGAAAGATGCAACCCTTAGACGTTTGCATTTATAAACCTTTCAAAACTGTCTACAGCTGTGTTGTTTTGAAAAACTGCCTACAATACAGCTGTAGACAGTTGGATGATGCAGAATCCAGGAAAACCTTTAAATATTTATGAGGCAGCTGCTTGCATTGGGCATACACATATGAAGACAATGACTGCATCAAATATTTGTAGTGAGTTTAAAAGAACCATTAGAAAGATTACCCAGTGAAAGGGACTATATGTTGGTTGAATTCAACTGGAAAAATCGTAAAGTCTATTACGTTGCCAAGGTATTACAACAAGCCAAGGAACAAGAAGTAGATGTTAGTTTTTTAAGGAATAATTATAAAATGCAACACACATTCATTGTCAGACATTTTAGAGGTGCCTCCGATTGCACTGTCAGATGTAAAATTGATATTACCACACTATCTGTGGGAATATGAAACAACATTCATTCTATTCATTCAAATTAAATTTTACTCAAATAGACATACGCTAGTTTGTAGTAGTAGTATGTTATTAAAGGTTTTGCTATATCATGCGTTTTCTTTTTTTTCAAGAAACCTGCGGATTCTCTGTACCCCCATTTGGTCCATTTTTGCCCATAGCCTGGTTCACAAGGACAGGAGCACACTAAACCACATGACGCTTTGAAAAATTTTTATTTTAACTAGTACCAAACATCTGGTTAGATCCTGTTTCACTTAAACAGTAGAAGTTCGCACCTTATGGCATTTATCATCCAAATTTCAGAAATACATGCATATTCTTTCCTGAAATATACCACTCCAAATAAAAAGTGTGTTTTAAAAAGTTAAACCGTGATTTATGACTTTGCTTTGTTCTATATTATAGAGATATTATAAGAGATAAACATTATTTTTTATGTTCTAATCAAATATAAAATGACAATGATATTCATCTTTTAACATCTGTATCATCATATAGATATCTGCCATTTGTTAACCCCCTTCCAGTACCACAAACCCTTAATTTTAAATAGGGAATAGACTATGTGTGGCACATTATTAGATAGATATTTCGTACTAGAGTTCAGACATCTTTAAATTTTCTTTTCATTTTAACTCCAAACCAGGTACTACCTGTACTACCACTTAAAGTGATGCGTTTTTGAGAAAGTGGTGAATTAGTCCCTATATACTAAAGTGTATTTGGATGAATTCTATGCACTTTTCATTCATATACATCTACAAAAAAATTGTTAAGAATTAAATTTTCTATTGTTTAGTAATATGGGGCGCTATCAGCTGAACTAACGTTGCAAAAGTATTCGGACTCATTCGGTAACAGTTTTGAAACTGTGTGGGATGCGTCTTTAATTCTTGAGCACCTATACTGGTTCCATGTTCACTCAACGCCTCAAATGCTGAATGAATCCAATATCGTCTCATTTTTTCCTTCTCAAAATTTACCACAATTTGTCTTCATCATCAGATGACATTTTGAAGAACTGACTTTTTATTGCTTTGGCAATCGAAGTACAGCAAAATTTGTTGCCTGTTGCTTTATTACATTTTGCGAGTTGCTTATTGCTCGGTGTGTGATCCGCCTAAGGCGATACCTTAATGAACGGTTTTCTACGAAGAGGTTTTATTGAATAGCCAACAAGAGCTCTCGATTTATCTCTCCTGCACTTCTGCCTATACAATTATTTAAAATGTAAAACCTATAATAGTTACACTTCCTGCTTCATTTTCGAGCAACTAAGACCATGAATAGTGCATGAATTTAGTTTGGTAACCCTTGAAGTGCTTCAAAATGTTCGTCGTAATTTTGAACAGCGATTTACAATTTTAGTTAATTTTATTTACGTTACATTTAATAGTTTCTCATTTAATGATATAAATTTTGTTTTAATGTAGTTGTTGACGTGACGGGAAAAAATATAATTGACACACGGATTTACTCAACACACACACACACACACACACACACACACACACACACACACACACACACACACACACACACACACACACACACACACACATACACACACACACACATACACACACATACACACACACACACACTCACACACACACATACATACACACAGGCGCGTGTACGCAATACAAATTTACCTGATTATATCAAATGTGACAGGCTGTATAATCAAAGGTCAAAGCCATAAAATAACAAAAAATTAACTGTAAATTGTTTTAAATGGTTTGTTTTAATTTTAAATATATTCTGTCAAGGTTAAAACATAACGAACATCCTACCTATGTTAGAAAAATTGATGAATATGAAGAATGCCCGGGAGTAACGAAAATCCGAAAGTTAAACATCTTTCCAGAATACAGCGATCTTCTTGAAACCGCTCAAGAATCCAATGAGTGTCTCATCAAGAAAACTCACAGTTATGGCATGCCTCCAGAAATCGACAAATCTGTACACGACATAGTCTTGGAAGAAAACAATGTAAGTGATAGTGGCATATGTATTGCAAAGAAAAAAAAGCGTGATATCGAAGTAACCTTTGATGAAATGTTAAGTGAATTGGAAAATTATCCCAATAATCGAAATTTGGTTGCAGAATGTTCAAAATCTAATTTTTCTAAAGAATTTTTAGCTTATGATATTTCTGGAACAACATACTTTGCTGTTAGCGGAGCTAGGTTTGTATATGATTGTTTTATGTTAAACTGATTTAAGTCTTTTCGTTTTGGATAGTTCTATAAATTTTTATCATTTTTGTTAGTATTTTTCATAAACCTATTTGTATAAACGCATAAACCTATTACTGTTCATGGTTTCTGCAGTTCTTCATTTACATCAAACACAAGAATAAACACAATGTTTAAATATCCTCCGCGAATGCTACCAACATAGATTTTATGTGGAAAAAAGATGCAAAAATCAAATTGATTATGTATTCACTAAACTGTTTGGAGCTCAGTAATCAATGTTACATTAAGAATAGGAACTTATTTTCCTGGACTAATGGTTAATCTGATTAATGCCATTTTAAAATGATCCTGAGGCCAGACACTCTTAACCCGTTTTCTGCTAGCGTAACCGTATGGTTACACTAAATAGCCCCTCTTAAATATACTTTTAAGACACATATGCAACTAGTAATACGACCACGTAGACTAGACATATCTACTTAACAAATGACATACTCAGTACCTGATCTATTCGCTGGCAAGATCGTGTTATAGATATTATTTGGTGGTGTTACAAAAGGAAAGGATCAAAATGGAAGTTCGCTTTGAGTAAGTAATATTTTTTATTTTTATTTTTGAAGATATTAAACATACTTTTGAAAAAATAGTATCTAGAGGAATTTGTTTAAGACATATTTATACAATTTATCACAAAAGTATAGTATTAAATGTGGCAGAGCTGCCAATATTTGTTTGTGATCATACCGTAACATAGGGATAATATGTGATACATAATAGGTTTTACGTTAGAAGAAGCACTATCCTATGCTATATGATGGTGAAGATATAGAAAATGATGGAACATCGGTGTTTATTTGTCCTCTAGATGTTCATGAGGACACGGATGAAGATTCCGACGACAAAGATGGTGGTTGGTTAGTTGACAATTTGTCTTATAGAGAATTATTAGCGTCAGTTAAAATTCGAACAAGTTGTAATGAAAATATGAAACAAGGAGAGGAAACCTCAGTGAAACAAATAACGACAAAAGAACCTGATGAAAGGGATGGATAGAGGGAGATTTAATACATAATAAAAAAATTAAAAACGTGAATGAATCAGAAAGTTATGAATTTTACGACATCAGTCCATTACAACTCTTCTATCTATTTTTTGACAAAGACATGTTTGAACATATTTTACAAGAAACAAAAAAATATGCTGCGTTCAAGAATTTTTCAGATCCAAATCTATCTGTTGACGAATTAAAATGTTTTTTTTTGGAATGTTAATTTTATCCAGCTACCATTCCTTACCGGGCAGAACATATTTTTGGAATCAACAGGATGGCATGACACTGCACATGGTGAAAAATTCTATGCGCAGGCTATTTGATCAAATCATGAAATGTATACATTTTGCCGATAACAGTAGAATTGACGTGACTGATAAAATGTGGAAACTACGCCCTATTATAGAAAAGGTGCAAATGAAATGTCTTGAGTACTTTTAATCAAGTGAGCACATGAATTATAATGAATCAATGACCAATTATTTTGTAAAACATAGTTGTAAACAATCTATAAAAAGTAAGCCAATATGCTTTGGTTATAAAGCTTGGTGTTTGAATCTGAAGACAGTTATTTGATTATTTTCAGTTATTCAAGGCAAGCAGATTTCAACTGGTTACAGTTATGTAAAAAAATTTGCAAGTGCAGCAGCTCTTTTAATGCAAATGATTATTGATATTTCAAATAAGATGCTAAATTACCATATTTATATCGATAATTTATTTACGAGTTCTAATTTGCTTGCAGAATTAAAACTAAGGGGATATGAATATACTGGAACAATAAGACAAAATAGAGTTCATAACTATTGCCCCTTTCATCATCATAAGTGGCTCGACAATCCGTTGTGGATCTTGGCCTGCTCACAAAGAAGTCGCCACTCCTGTCGATTCCTGGCAACTTTCCTACATCTTCTAACCCTTAGAATCTGTAGGTCTTCTTCCACATCATAAATCCATCTCATTCGTGGTCGTCCTCTGCTTCTTGTGCCCTCTGTTTTTGAAAACGTTAGTCTCTTCGTGTATTCGTGATCTGACATCCTAGCAAGGTGTCCAGCCCATCTAAGTCCTGTACCCTTACCGGACAACAAAATAATAGCTACCTAGAGTTTCTGTTGATTATGTTATATCTAAAGATGACGGACTTATCTTGGTCAAGTGGATGGATAATGCTGTAGTTACGGCTGCATCAACTGGCTACAGCAACTGTCCTCAAAGTTAAGTCAAGAGGTACTCTAAGCAATAGAAGAAAATTATTCAAGTACAAAGATCTTTGATTATTGCAAAATGTAATAGATTCATGGGTGGCAAGGATAGAATGGATCCAGATGTGGCACGATACACAATTGGCATCAGAAGTAAAAAGTGGTATTGGCCTCTTTTTACTTGACTTGTAGACGTATGCCTACATAACGCGTGGGTATTTTATAAGAAATACCCACACATGGGTCCTCAAAGGAAAAAAAACAGTTTATGGTTTTCCGCCGAGAAATAACACAGATGTATAATGCGAAAATATGGAGTTCCACCTAGTCGTCCTGGTAAGTCTGCAGTAAGTAGGAATAGTCTGTCCATGAATAGAGTGTCCGACAATATACGATATGACAAAATTGATCATATTGTTGTTCCAATTTCTAACAGTAAAAGACGCAGGTGCGCTGGTGAAGGGTGTTCATCCATGATACGTACACAGTGTAAAAAATGTGATTTAGGACTTTGATTTGACATTTTTCATACCCAGAGGTAAATATTATAATCTATATATAGGTAAGCTATATACCGTATATGACCATATGGTCACAGCGTTTTTTTTTATGTTTATAAAAAAAATAAAAACATATTTTTACGTTTATTTAGATTCATTTTATTATCATCTGTAGTTATATATATGAAAATATATATATATATATATATATATATATATATATATATATATATATATATATATATATATATATATATATATATATATATCGATATTCTGGTACAAAATTTGTTAAACGCTTGTCCTATGTAGTTAAATTCTGAGGTAAACATTCGTTTCTTTCCAGGCTTTTTCACTTTATTGATGATTCTATGTCATTATTGAATTGTAGAGTAGGTTTTTCGAAACGTGCATTGGTGGAATGGGAGAATATTCAAGTCACTCCGAATCTGTAGATTTGTCAAAATTTAAATATGTCCCAATAACTTTTATAGATATCGAAAAATCTGTTTTAACTTTAAAAATAAATTAATAAAATTCGGAAACATAACTTCTTACATGAATATTTTGAATAACATGGTATTGTTAACTGTTTTTGTGCTGATTGCCCAAAATAATAAAGAAAATCTTGGAAGATATAATAAGGGTATTGGGTATAAAATTACCTCTCTTAAAATATTTACCAAATAAAAAAATATGTTAATATATTAATATGTTATGTGTTTTTTTTTTTCAGATTAATATCGATATTTACTTATAATCCGGTCTTTAATCACAACCATCGTTTAATTTCCCATAAATTCTTCGAGAGATGGATTAGATTAACTAGGCCAAATCTTTTTTAGAACAATATTTGCAAGCCATGACGGAGTAAAAGTTACTGTAGACAATACCAAATTGATTGATGAAAATAGTAAATGCACAATCAATTTGCAATATTTGGAAAACAATCTAATCTTACATTCGCACGAAATGTTCAAGAACTTTTATACTTTTCATTGGCTCATTGAAGATGGTACGAAAATTATGTTTGAAATATCCAAATCTAAGAAGAAAGCCGTGAAAGTAAGTTTCTGTTTCAACAAGAATCTTGTTTGTATAAAAATATTTGTACTTTAATCTTGTATATATTTTTAATATATTTTATATTAAAATATATATATTATTTTTCAGATATATATATTTTATAATATTTTTAACTCCGCCTCCGGTAAGTGCTTGGTGGATTGAGTAGCTCAGTAAATGCCGGTGCCGGTCCCAAGCCCGGATAAAGGAGGAGGGTTGAGGCGATGGGCTAGCAACTCATTCCTGGTCAAAAGAAATAAATGCTAAAAAATTTCGACTAAAAGCCTCGGAATACAAAGGATGGATCAAAGACGACTAATGCAACGGAAAAGGAAAATGATATTGCTACATGGAATGTACAAGGACTTATAACCAAACAAGCAGAAGTATTTAAAGAAGCGGATTAGCGGAAAGAAAAATAGATATATGTATTCTCACCGAGACCAAGAAAAAGGGAAAAGGAAATGAACAGATAGGAGAATATATACATATCTACAGTGGAGTGAGTAAAGATAACAGAGCTAAGAGAGGAGTCTCTATTGCCATTCGAAAAAATCTTAAAAACAATATTAAATCGTGGACTGAAGTGAATGAACAACTGCTAATATTGGAAATGAAAAAGAATGGGCACAACATCGTAATTGTCGGAGTGTATGCCCCAAATGAAGATGCAGATCCAGAAAGTAGAGACGATTTCTACAACAAGATGAATAAAATACTCTCTGAAGTTAAAGAAAACTGTGAAATCTTTATACTAAGAGATTTAAACAGCAGAGTAGAAAGAGAAGAAAATAACAGAGTCGTAGAACAAATAACCAAAGAAAATTGAATGCGTCTTAGAGATTTTTGTGAAACAATGTCTCTCAAAATTATGAATGGATTTTTCAACATAGAGACATCCACAAATTTACATGGATACAACCTACTAGGAATCTGCGCTCGATAATCGACTATGTAATCCAACGTCAAACTTCCCAGCTGAAAACAACTCACTAAAGGGTATACAGTGGATCAGAATGTGAAACCGACCATCGTTTACTTATGGCCAACACGATAGTTAACTATCGCAAAAACAATAACACTCAGGTACAGAATATAGAAACGGGACAATAAGGAACATCCCCTAAATATAACTTAGAAAGCTTAAAAAATATTCAACGAAATTTCTTTACAAATTACGACTGGCCACACAATTACAAAATGTGGATCGAGACAATATATTAGCGGAAGAATTATACCAGAAACTTAAAAAATGCATTCATGAGGCTGCAAGTGAAGATTTGGGGTATAAAGATAAACATGAAACAAAAAATCAAGAATGGTGGTCGGAGAATATGCAAACATTAGTAAACAAGAAGAAAAATTACAAGATATATAAAAAATTAAATCGAAATGTAAAAAGAGAAGTAGTGAAAAGTAAAAATGAGATGTGGGATAGAAGATGTGCAGAGGTGGATAGGTATATGGGTGGAACAAGAGTTGGGCAAGTGTGTAAGGTGATAAAGTCTCTCCAAAGGAAAGGAAAAATCTAACTTACAGTTAATAGATCTGAAATAGTGGAAACACCATTATAAAGTCTTATTGACAGAGGATAGATGTAAATTCCAAGAGATCGAAATGGAAGAAATATCCGAACATACACCAATAATTGAGATAACAACTGGAGAGTTAAGCGATGCCCTCAAAAGATCGGAAAACGCTAAAGCAGCAGGACCTGGAGACATCCCAATTGAGTTGGTAAAGTATGGACCAAAAATATTACATGAGATGTTGGTTCAACTATTTAACAAATGCCTAAAAGGACAAAATATCCCTGATGATTGGAATGTTGGATACATCAGCTCAATATTCAAAAAAGAGGATAAACGCAAATGCTCTAATTATAATGGAATAACTGTTATCAGCACAGTGGGGAGGTTGTACGGTCGAATAATAAAAGAAAGAATAGAATCAGAATACGAAGACATAAAAGAATAAAATGGATTTCGTGACGGAAAATCGTGCACTGATGGTATATTCATTCTGCAGCAGGTAATCGAAAAACGGAAGGCAAGAAATCTATCTACCCACCTATTATTTGTAGATTTAAAAAAGTCATACGATACGGTACATTTGAAAAAACTGTTTCAAATATTAATGAAAGTAGGTCTCAGTAGAGAGTATGTGAATGCTATCGCAAATATATACAACAATGCAAGAAGTGTCGTTAAAGAAGGAAACTTTATATCTGAATCATTTCCAATAACAAAAGGGGCTTAAACAAGGATGTTGTCTATCTCCGACCTTATTTAAAATATATATTCAATCATCGTTAGAGCAGTGGAGGAAACAAGTATCCGGAATGGGAATAGACATAGGCAGTGGTAAATGTCTAACAACTTCATTTTTCGCAGATGATCAGGTAGTCGTAACGAATGATGGGGAAGACATGGACTACATGTTTAGAAAACTAAAGAAAGCATATGAAAAATGGGGCCTCAATATGAATATGTCAAAGACACAGTATCTTAAAATAGGAGATGATGAAGAAGATCCAGAGTTAGAAATTAGAATCGCAAAAACATGCAATGAATATAAATATCTCGGATCTATAATATCTAAAGATGGCACTACCAACAGAGACATCGAAAACAGAATGCATGCAGCAGAAAAAAAGCGGAAAACATTCTAAACTCTCTACTATGGTCTAAATATATTAGACAAGAAACGAAATTGACAATCTATCGAACCTTGGTAGAGCCTATTATGATTTATGGGGCAGAAGTTTGGCAGATCACGAAAAAAAATAGAAAAAGAATAGAAGTCGTAGAAATGGATTTTCTAAGGAGAGCGTGTGGTGTATCCAAAAAAGTTCATAGGAATGAAGATATTAGAAGGAGGACAAATGCTGTATATTCCAGTGTAGACAGAATTGAAACGAGACAACTAGTGTGGTATGGTCACGTGAAGCGAATGAATGAAGATAGATGGCCAAATAAAGCTTTAAATTACATACCACAACAAAGAAGAAGAAGAAGAAGGCCCTCAGTTGACTGGGAAGAAAATGTACGGCACATAATGATTACTATTTGTTTACTTTCATTCTTGTTAATTTTGAATTTTTTGGCTTTTGAATAAATTTTGTATCAAAAACAGTGCTTAATTAATTGTATGTCAATGTTACTCGACCATTAGTAAATATTGGCTTATAACACAGTTGATATGGTGTGTCAATGTTTTCTTAACTATATTTTTTATAACTATATTATTTCTATAATAATATATCCAAACGTTAATAATACTTTGTTTCAGATATCTGAAAGTGAGATCTACGATGCAAACTCAACAGACACAGTACAAAAAGAATCAGAAACATCTAAAGAATTAGATATTGGTAAGATGAAAGTTAAAACTTTGGACGAAGAACATTTTAGAAGTAAACTTTTCGAAGATTTCTTAAAACATCGCGAAGCATCAAATAGAGATAGCAAAACTGAAGAAAAATATATCAGACAAGCCTTGGATAAGTCTAGAGAAAGTGTAACCGCTGATATTTTTGAGGTACTTATACTATTTATTTTAATTGTAGTTATTCAGAGTAGTTATGATTAATATAGGGCAATCGTATGATATAACCTTCACAGAGACGAAGGTGAGTATTCATTATGAAGGAGTTTCAGGAAGGAGTAGGATAAAACCGGGAGAGATAGCCATGTATCTAAAAGTAACTAAACTAATCTAACTAAAAATCTAGATTTTAATTTACATATAAAAACTAATTACATACCTTATCGTGAACAAAAATATTTTTAGGGGCTTAACGAAGCAGTGACAAAAAATCTTCCAGTTTATAAAGTTCATAAAGATTACGAAACGCTTGTTTTAAAGAAACCAATTGTACACATTCCTATGGTTAATATTCTTCGAAGAGTTCTACATGATTCTAATAAAAAAGAGATATGTCAAACTACTATTTCAAAGGGAAAATCAAAAAAATATACACCGACTCAGTCCTCTGAACAAACGACTGTAATTGAAGACGCTATGTCGTTTCGAATAACGCTCCCAAATGGTCTATATGTGACTTGCTATTTATCTCAGATCAGAGAGAAGTTGGTAGAGATTAAGCAGGAACAGTTATCGACCGATATTAAGGCTTTACGACTAGAAGAATTTAGACTTTTTACTAGAGAAGGGTAAGTATATTGAGCAAAAGAGCTATACTAAAATCACAATCAAGATACACTAGAAATAAACAAACCAAGACACTTGAATCTTCTGAGGAACACACCCGAATCATGATTTACAATGTATAAACTTTGTAAATCATGGTTTGGGATTTATACGATGTATCTTCTTCTTTGGGTGCCGTCTTCTTAGCGAAGGTTGGCGATGGCCTCTGCAAACTCTTCCCTATTTTGGACTTTCCTTATTAAACTTTAAAAGTCTAATCCTGTCCAATCTTTGATGTTGCGCAGCCAGGTCATTTGTCATCTACCCGGGCCGCGTCTGCCTTTTATTTTCCCTTCTATAATAATAATACGATGTATATAAATTGTAAATCATTATTTGAAAGTGCTTCTTGTAACATTTAACGTGTCTTGGTTTATTTCTAGTGCATCTTGATTGTGATTTTAGTATAGTATCTTTTATATCAAAAATTGAACTATTCTGAATAAATAGTCCATGTTAGTTGAGCTTGATCATTTGCACTGCTCACTATTTTGTAGCCGAAAGTACTTTGAAGACAGATTTGCTGGTGAAGTTAGGCATAGATGATCTGGACAGCAGAGTGGTTCTTATAAATCCGTCTCGAGATTCAGCTCCACAAACTTTTCCCGAGGCTTCCGTGACGAGTTTTACACAACGTTTAACAGCCGGCGTGTGAACTGGGAATTCCTTGAACATAATGTTTCAGTCAGGGATTAAGTCACTGTCGATGTACGATTTAATGTCGTTGTCACTGATTTCTGTCGACAATGGAGTAGAGGATAATTCACAGTCCATCCAGTATAATTTGATAATATTTTTGTGCATAGAAGTTGATTTTTGGCGGCGTGAATATTCTTACTCTGTTTCTTCTTGCATCTTTTTATCTTGCCTTCTGAATTCTTCATAGTCCGAGCCCTCTTATGTGTTTCTTGCAATCTTGAGTCATGGCTAACAGCACGTGTTCTGAGTGAGCGAAAAAAACCACTCGATCCATTCGATCACAGGGTTGATAATATCAAGCAAATGTTTTGGCAAATACTTGGTAGATTTTATTGCTCGGTAAAAAAGTTTAGAATCGTCTGTAAAGTGTTGACTTGTTTTGACACTAAACCACATTGTATGATGATTTCATACATAAAACTAGTTTTTTAAGGTCAGATGAGGGATTTTCTTCACCTATGTACAATCTGAGAGTCCTATTTGCTTTTGTCAACCACCTCAAATATGATAAGGGCCCAGGATCGTGTAGAGCCAAATCTTCTTTACAAAATCCTGATTTTATTGTCTTTGAAATATCAAGTAGGTATTGCTGATCTTTGCTAAGCATGTTTCTGGGCTGACAATTAATTCTCTCAAAGTTAACAACCGGTAGTTTTTGGCAGTAAACTAACTTTTTATTTATTGGCCCTGTGGAAGTATTAGATCCCGTTGTCTTACCATCCACGTACTGAAACATTTTGCGGAATGGCAAATCGTTTAAAAGGAAAAAGAAAATTGCCCATTTTAGAGGTTTCCTTAAGTAAAGTTCAACTCGGAAAATGGAGTTACGGAGATGTTGAAGAAGAAGTACGACAACAAAGCTTAAAAGCAAGTAAAGCGGCGGGATCTCTTAATGAAACAATTTGGAAGAACAAACACTTAAGACAAGACACAAAAACAAGAATCTATAAAGCCGCAATTAGACCTATATTAACATACACAGCGGAGACAAGACCTGACACATCTAAAACGAGACGACTACTAGAAACAACAGAGATGAAAATACTTCGTCGAATATCAGGTAAAAGTCTGTTGGATAGAGATGGGAGAGAAGCGAAAACATAAGAACAGCATGCAATATAAAAGACATAAATGGATGGGTGACAAAACGGAAACAGGAGTGGAACGAACACATTAGTAGAATGGCAGAGGATAGGATAGTACGAATAGCACGAGATAAGTCACCAAATGGAAGATCAAGAAAAAGATGGTGCGATAATATAAACAATTTAGGAGGCTAATATTGAAGAAGAAACAGGCTTTAAAGCTTACATACAAGAAGGAAGAAGAAGAAGACGGAAAATTAGATCATTTTTCCAACCTTTATTGACAGCAATACCATCAGATTCTATGACAATTAGATTTTCAAGAGAAATACTACGCTTAGGCAAGTAAGAAATTACAGACTTGACAACATCTACAGAACTTCTAGAATTTGGAGTAAAGTGGCCAATTATTCTGAAGGGTGTTTTTTTAGACGTATAGAAATTTATTTTGAAAATTGTGGTTCTGTTTGAAACACGTATAGCGCACTACGTCCATTTTATGGTCAACATAATAGTCCATCAGGCAAGTAATTCGATTAACCATGGAACGTTTTGGCACCACGTTTACTCCAAATGATAATATGCATCCACAGTCTATCTGCCATCGTGCACAGCAGTTGAAGATGTGTCCATCCACCTTCTGGAAGATTTTGCGAAAAGATCTTGCTTTGCGTGCTTATAAAATCCAACTTATTCAATCACACAATATTCGGTGTCGAATATTGTGTGATTGGGTGAGTCGGTCAAAAGCGAATTTTGTTTAGCGATAAAGCTCACTTTTGATTGAATGGCCAGGTCAATAGACAAAACTGCCCTATTTGGAGTTAAGATAATCGTCAAATGTATGTTGTGAAACCGTTACATCCAGAAAAATTGACTGTTTGTTGTGCTTTATGATCTGGTGGAAACATTGGACTGTACTTCTTCAAGAACGATGCTGAACAGAACGTTACAGTTAATGGTGACCGCTATAGAGCCATGATAACTGCCTTTTTCATTCCCCAATTGAACAGCCATGATGTGCAGGAGCTGTCGTTTCAATTAAGACGGCGCAACATGTCACACGGCTCGTGCCACAATTGATCTAGTGAAGGAAACGTTTGTTAACCGCATAGTTTCACATTTCGGACCGTGAATTGGTCTCCAAGATCGTGCGATTTAACACTGCTAGACTATTTTATGTGGTGATATGTGAAAGTGCTAGTCTACGCCGAGAAGCGTGAAATGATTGACTACATTCGCCGCGTTATTGCGATATACGGCGACAAATAATGGAAAAACTGATCGAAAATTGGACCGGAAATTGATTAGCCTTCGTCAGAGCCAGCCATGACGGTCATATGCTAGAAATCATATTTAAATTATAATGCCAAAAGATTATCTTTGGATAAAGTAAATTTCATGTCAATTTAAAAAAAAAACATCTTTGTTTTATTCCATTTCAAAGTTCTATATCTCTAAAAAAACATCCTTTACTTATTCATGGGAAAAATACTACAGATAGTACATTTAAATACTAATTATTTATCAAATAACAAAATTGCGTAAAAATAAGAAATTTTTAAAAATTTTGAGGCTTATGCGTAATTGGAAGTTGTGAACTGATCTAATTAAATTAAAGCACAAAGTTTATAGGCTCTATTTGACGACATTAAAAACTATTACATTACGAAAACATCTAATTCAACAATTTTAAAAGATAATAACAAAAATGACGTTTTTTCAAAAATTAAGATTTTGATAATTTTTTTTTCTTTTTGTTTGTCTATATAATTCGCAACTTTTCCGCACTATTATTGTAACGATTATTTTGCCTACCACATAGGGTCTTACTAAAGGAGGTTAAAAGTTGGGGACAAAAATTATTGGAGTGGAGATAAGGAAAGCAAAACAAACCGAAACGTTGCGAACGGCCACTCAGAGTTTATTTGGAGAACTGGGTCGTGGATAAGTGAACGACAAAGGGACTGAAATGGAGTAACTACCAAAATCAAACAAAAAGGGGGTACTTACATGAATCTTCTGGACAAACAAAACACAGAAGATTCCTAAGCTATTTAAAATAAAGACGAAAGAAAAGGTTCTTCTTTCCTAAAAACACAAAAAAGGATTTAGAGAGTTAGTCAAAAGAAATAAACAAAATGGTTTAGGGAAAAATTAAATATATATTACTGTCTCACCACAATATACACACTAAATAGTACAAAAATACTATATTAATAGTTACAAAAGTAAATACAAAATAACAAAGGAAAAACACTTACTATGTCTTATCCGTTTACAAACTCTAGAAGTTTTAGATACTACAAAACTTCAATTGTTAATGGGCGACAATTTGTAGCAGAAGTAAATTATTACAAATGAAAAAATATCTTTTTAAGTGAAACTATGCATAGAGGTTAACTTTTTCTAAAAACAAAACAACAACAAGATCTGTTATGATTAGGTATTTACCAAATGTCAAAACAATAAAGCCAGCTGTCAGACGTCAATATTAAATATAACAGAACAAATAATATGACAGCTAGACCTAGACCACACCCTAAGATCTATAATTTTAATTATTACAATTTCTTAAATTGTTATGAAAGTAATTATTATTAGAAAATGTTTATTTTTCCTTTAAAAAATCAACACAAAAGAATTACCTGGATTCCACTAAATGTTATCTTTACTTTAAATTTCTGAGGTTGGAACTGGAGAATCACTGCCACGCAAAAAACTGCATCTATAGTCTGGAACGAGGACCAT
Organism: Diabrotica undecimpunctata; assembly: GCF_040954645.1. Taxonomy (NCBI): domain Eukaryota; kingdom Metazoa; phylum Arthropoda; class Insecta; order Coleoptera; family Chrysomelidae; genus Diabrotica; species Diabrotica undecimpunctata. Next base: position 134,461,650 of record NC_092808.1, read on the forward strand.
GAACAAACAAAATGAGGCTGGAAGCCAACACTGTTACGCAAACTTTGGCAATTCGTCTCCTTAAAAACTCAACAATGGAACATGTGGGTATCTTTCAAATTTGTTGAAAACGCCGCAAATCTTTTAGATACAAATCTCTTAAGTGAGAGACGACATAAAACAAAAACAGTGATTACTCCTATCAGAACTGACACATTACATTGAGTATAAATCAGTTTTTTTTCAACAAATTTGCCGGTTTTTTCCGACTAAACACACTGCGCCTGTTCTCAATGACTTCTCTTCCAAACCTCATAACTGCACTATTAACTGCTCACCAAACTACATATTTTCCGTAAGATAAGACGAAAAACAAAAACATTACAAATTTGACGAAAAATTTAGACTAACCTGAGACCAACTGCCCCTGACAGCGGCCTCAGCGAGAGTAATGTAATTCTCTTTAAAATTCATTCGCCCAACTTGATACAAACAAAACACATAAACGGGAATATTTATTTAACGCGCAATATTAGGCGGCTTAACGATCAAAGAATATCGAGGAAATATGCATCTGTGATATATAAACAAACTTTAAAAATGTGTTTTTTATCAACTCGACGCAAAAAGGATTGAAAGAATATTTCGGTGTTTTAATAACGTACGATAGGAAACAGAAATACATTGAAAATATTCTTCGGCGTTTTAACATATACGAGGGGATTTCAATATATACCAAAGAATTTAAAAATTACTATATTTTGATTCACTCTTCAATGTATCTTCTCTAGTTTTAGTCTAAAAAAATTGTTTTGCAATTTTAATAAGATTTTTAAACCTGTTTATTTTAGATATATCCTTATTAAAAAAATCGATGGTACAATTACCCTACTAATGTCAAATGGAAATCAAATAAATTTTGACAAACCAGACACCAACATCGAAGAAATACGGCAATCCACGTTTAAACAATATCATTGCAAAACTTTAAACGACTATAGAAAAAAACTTAATAAGAGCATGAAAACTAATGGCGTTGCTAGTGCTTACTATATTAGTAGACGAGCTGCTTTAGAAACAAGAAAAGGTTACGTCACTGACAAAGATCTTAAAAAAGTTCTGGAAAGTTCTAGACTGCCATATTTAAAAAAATCTTTGCTGCGTTTTGACGGGAGCAGAACCGTCTTATCGCATAACAAAATAAGACAAAAGAAGCTGTATCACATTGTGTCTGAAGAAGATTTCGTCGAAGAAGAAATCTATTTTGAGAGAGAAGATGGCTTTAAAAGTCTTTTAGAAAAGTCCGGCAATCGAGTTGTTGAATTTTCGGATGGTACCAGAATACATACATCGGTAGACGTGGCTCCGGAGTTGGTTGATGGTTACGTGTATATAAATCTCTACTACAAGTATGAACATCCTTATTACGTCACTGTCGAATATGAAGAGGGCGACTTAATGCGAATCGTTATGAATAATGATGTGGTCTTAGAAAAAAAGGCTAATGATGATATTACGTTAAGTATCGGCAAAGAAGCTTCAACTTCTGTAAGTACTATATAGATTATATTGCAATTACTTACATGTCATGTATGAATGATACGTATTAGTTACTATAATAGTGTCTATTTAGGTTTTATCGTAAGAAAATAATTTGGCGTATACGTTTTTGATTTGATTTTATATGCTATCTATTTAATTATTTTGATTTAGTTATTAACACAATATCAACAAAAATGTATTTTAAAAGTTGTTTATTCATTAGATAAAAACAAGGTTAATAGTTCTTCTCCTTCTGCCGTACGCTATGCAGCGTGTTGTCTTTCATGCTGGTTGGATTGTGCGTAGGGATCCTTCTGCTTTTTTTTATTATTCTTATTTATTTGTGTCTCTTATTTATTTGTCGATGATTCAATCATGCTTTAGTTGAAACAATAATGATAGTCTTTTATACAGCCGTAAGCAATTGTTGTGTGCGCGTATATTACAGTGCTATGATTCTTAAATCTACTGTTCTTCGATTATTTGAACTACATTTGGAATAAGAATGTTTCCGTTTTTTTTTATAATTTTTTTAAGCCACCTCTTATAATAACAACTGTTTTATTGCCTGTGCTAATTATTTTTTCAAGTGATTTGTATAAATCCATTGTTATGTTTCTTTTACCTTCCTCTTAAGCCCAAACGCCAATAATAAACGTAAATTTGTGTAAAATAAAATTATTTGGTATATTTTTATTATAGATTACCTCAGAGGAAGTAAAATTCATAAAAAAATGTAGTGACTGCAAGTCTCAGTACACCTGTTCATTCAATATAGCTCCGTTTCACACAAACACCTTGAATTTTTATGCCGAATTTGCTCATGCCGAAGATAGTTACCAAAAGCATTTCTATATAGATTATGCAGGTCACTGCAAAAATAATGCTTCGTTTACGAGTGGACCAATAAACGCCTTTAATTGTAACCACGGCGTTAGAAATACTTATAAAAAGTTATTCTCTCTAAAGAAAACCTTTTCTGGGGAACAGTTTTTAACCGATAGTATGGTAGACTTATTAAAAAGTCAAGAGAAATGTAAAGAAAATACCGTTATAGATGAAAAGAAGGGGGATGGGAACCATATTAATAATTTAACTTTGCAGTTTAGTACAAAGCACTACGAGAGTTTTTCTGAGAGGTACTTATCCAAATCTGTAGTAAGGTCTGAAGTGAACTTAACAAAGTATAAACAGGTAATGTAACTTTATATATTTATCGAACAAAGTTATATTTATAATATTATTGTTCATTGTCATTATCATCATTGTGAGCTCTATGATGATAATGTCGGATTCTTGCTCTTATGATCCGTTTTTCGTGGGGATCACTCCGCCTTGTCTTTGTTTTCTTGTTCTCTGTCCTCTTCCTTTACAGGTTGTTATGCGATTTCGCCTGATTGGTGATTAAGCTCCATTCCTTCTGTTCTACTTCTATTTTGCTGTATTTTCTATTTTTGTTCTCAAGTTAGGTATCTTCAATCTCTTGATATCTCCTCTGACCTAATCTTCCCATCTGCACTTTAGTCTCCCTCTAGGTTTTGTATTTGTAGGTTTCGAATTTAACATTTTCTTTATTAAAGTACCTTCTCCTAATCTTAGTACATGTTCGAGCCATTTCGACCTTAGAGCGTTAATATGTTTGACTGCATCTTCTCCATTTTTCTGATTATTTATCTCGTTGGTAAATAATCGTCTTGGATTTTTTTGGTCCAAGAATTCTTCTAAGGATTTTTCTTTTTATTATTGTTAGCTTCTCTTCGTATCTATTAGTCAGGTGCACATTATCTCTACTGCGTGGATTATGACAGGTCTAATTGGCGTTTTATGTATTTTGATGTTTTTGCTGATATTTCTGTCTTTTAATAGTTTCTGGTATTTCTAATATGCCCCATTGCCCGCTTTTACTCTTTTAATTATATCATTGTTGTTTAAGCTGTCTTTTGTTACACCTAGATACTTAAATCAGATACTTAAATCTTAAGGTGTGAAGTTGGAGAACTGGGTCGTGGATAAGTGAATGAATGGATTTGGATTGGGGCAACTACAAAAATGAAACCAAAAGGTACTTACATGAGTCTCCTGGACAAACAAAACACAAGAAGGTTCTCAAGCTATTTAAAATAAGGACGCCGCTTTGAAGAATCTTCAATCTTCCTGCTGGATGAAAGAAAAGGCTCTTCCTTCCTAAAAAATATAAAAAGAGCCTAGAAACTTTTTTAAAAGAAATAAACAAATTGGTTTAGGGAAAAAAATTAAATATTTATTGCTGCCTCACCACAAACAGTTACAAAAGTAAATAGTACAAAAATACTATATTAATAGTTACAAAAGTAAATACAAAATAACAAAGAAAAAACACTTACTATGTCCTATCCGTTTACAAACTCTAGAAGTTTAAGATACTACAAGAACTTACAATTGTTACTGGGCGATAATTTGTAGCAGAAATAAATTATTACAAATGATTAAAAATATCTTTTTAAGTGAAACTATGCATAGAGGTTAACCTTTTTCTAAAAAAAGCAAAACAAGATCTGTTATGATTAGATATTCACCAAATGTCAAAAAAATGAAGCTAGCTGTTAGATGTCAATATTAAATTTTAAAACTGAGAACAATTAATATGACAGCTAGGTCACACCTTAAGATCTACAATTTTAATTATTACAATTTCTTAAACTGTTATGAAAGCAATTATTAGAAAATGTTTATTTTTCCTTTAAAAGTTCAACAAAAAAACTTACCTGGATTTCACTAAAATTTCTTTAAAATTTCTGGGTTAGGAACTGGACTTACACTGCACAAATGGACAACACAAACAAATGCACCTCCAAACTGCGGAAATATTCTGAAACGGCATTAGGACAAACTAAATGAGGCTGGAAGTTAGGCACTGGACGCAAAATTTGAAACTCCGCTTCTTAAAAACTAAAATAGGTACAAATGGACACAATGGCAACATGTGGTTTTTCTTCAAAGTTGTTGTAGACGACACAAATCTCTTAGATACTTAGAAACATAGAAACAGTGATTTCTCTTTCAAAACTGACATATTACATTGAGTATAATTCACTATTTTCAACAAATTTGTTGGCTTCTTGACGCCGAGACCCACAGCGGGTTCTCTTTTCAAATATGCTCCCAAACCTGCTTCACTTCACAATAACTAATATGCAACTTTCTTTTCAACTGCTCACTACTTAATTCCCGATAAAAAACGAATAACGAAAAAACATTTGCGAATTTGAAGAAAATTCGGACTAACACGAACACCAACTGCCTATGACAGTGGCTCCAGCGAAAGTGATGTAATTCTCTTCCCCGCAAAACCTTCTTAGCGATCCAAGTGGATGTTTATTTCAGGAGCAATATTAAGCGGAAACGATAAAAGAAAATACCAAAGAATACGCGTCTGTGAGATATAAACAAACTTTAAAATGTTTTTATTATCAACTCCAGCCATACAAAAGGATTGAAAATACTTTTTTGGTGTTTTAATACATACGGGGTGATTTCAATACATACGAAAGAAAATAAAAATGCTACACTTTTAGTCCTCTAAGTTTCGCTTCTTTTTCAGGGCCATCAGTGAGTATTCTAAGCTTTTTTTGTCTCTTGTGGCTATTACCATATCGTCAGTGTATCCTATAATTTGTGCAAAGCTTTGTATGATCATCTTGATTGCTGATTCCAGTTTTTTTAATCGCTCCATCCAGTGCTAGGTTGAAAGGTGTTGTAGACAGGTGTAACCTTGTCGAACTCCTGCTTGTGTATTGATAGTTTCTGTATTTCCCTCGTTTGTTAGCTTCAGCTACAGAGTTGGCCATTGCCATTTTGGCTAATCTAATCAGTTTGGCTGGTATATTAATATTTTGTAGAGTTGGTGTCCATTTACAGAGTCGCAAGCTTGTTGAAAGTCATGTATCCATATATATGTTTAAGTTATTATGATTCTTTTTTTTTTTCTTTTTTCCTACTGGTTTCTGCCTTATTGTTTTTTTGGTATTCTACTATACTGCGTTCAAAATGACCCTTCTCTCACCTCGATATAAAGCCAATCAATATAAATGTATGATTTTCATTTTCGATCTTGGTAGCCTGATACGGTAAGGTTCTATATCACGGAGTATGAATCATCCCATTACTTCCGCGATATGATACAAATAATATTAATCATTTTGTAAATTTCAGATAAACTTTAATCAAATGAAGGCAGACATCAAGCACAGTTTATTTATTAAATCTTGTCCAAGTACTTTCGCTCCTAGAGTATCTTCAGGGGCAATTCGTCAAATTTGGCCTATCCAACAATATATTTAGAATGTCATAAACATTAAAAATTATACATTATCAAAACACGACACAAGGACAAACAGGTTAAAATAAATGACGAAGCTACATATTAGTTGGCATCAGGAGAGAGAATGATGCCTCTCTGGATTATATTCTCTCTTCTGATGCCAACTAATATGTAGCTTCGTCATTTTTTAAAAATTTTTTAAACTGTTTGTCCTTGTGTCGTGTTTTGTTAATGTATAAATTTTAATGTTTATGACATTCTCAATATATTATTGGATAGGTCAAATTTTACGAAATGCCCCTGAAGATGCTCTAGGGAGCGAAAGTACTTGGGCAAGATTTAATTAATAAAACTGTGCTCGATATCTGCCTTCATTTGATTAAAGTTCATTTATTCCAGCATTCAACCTTATATCACTTAATTTCAGATAACTTGTGGACCCCTTCATTACCTTACAAAAAAATGTTTAATTCGAATGCTTACCACAGAAACATTAGTAGCTTTACTAACAGAAATGCAAAAACATTTCATAGAGAACAAAATAAATCACAATGTAAAAGATTATATAGATTCGTTTGCCAACGAAAAACAAGGTAAAGTTTCATTAAAATCTAAGGAGTCTTTAGAAAGACACGCAAAACTTTTGGTTGAAGAAGAGAAAAAGAGTAAATCGAAAAAACATAGAGCTATCTTTGCTGAAAAGATTTTGAAATGGAAGGATGAATGTAATAAATATAGAAAGTTAATCAGAATGAAACGTTGTCCATTATATTTTGATTCAGAGTTTTATGCAACTAATAAATAAAAAAGATTAATAAGACTGCTTTATTATATTTTATTTGTTGTGCTCTGTTACTTTTCTTAAGCTCCAGCTCGAGGAATTAGGAAATGCAGAAATGTCTTATTCTCGACTAAAGAAAAATTCAAATCTGCACCTACAAATTACGCAGTAAAAGACGGGCATCATCTGATTGAGTGGACAATGCACATTAGCATCACTACCGGTATTCATACTGCTAAAGAAGTTGCGCCATATACAGATTGAACCAATTTAAAACGGAACATACAATTTAATATATGTCTGTTTGAACTGCATTTGAAATAGTGGACCAATATAAAACTTGGACAAAAATAAATACATACCCGGTGATAGACATTGTATAAAATATCGTTCAACTATCTGTCTCCTTTAAAGGAAAGAGGAGTTTGCCTAATAGTCGGAGAGATAGAGCCGAAATTTTGAACTGATCAGTAATATGACATTTCTCTATTGGAATATATTCATTGTATCTGGGTTAAGACTTTGCCTTACAGGCGGACGTCCCTCGTGGTACAGGGGGTGGCTATACAGGGATGAAGTTGAAATTTTTTTCGGAAAAATTAACGATCGATAATATGGCTGAAAATTTGCCCAGAGTAAGATCTTGGTATAACTAGACGAAATTCCAAAGGGCGGACGCGAGAGTAGATACATAAGGGGTGGCGGACAGGGGTGAAGTTGCAATTTTTTGGGGAAAAATTAACGATAAGTAATATGTCCGCCATTTTCATGGCTTATTATTTAGCCCCTAAAAACTCTAAATCCAAAAGGGCGGACAGCTGGGTTGGTACAGAGAGCCACAAAACGGGGTCAAATGTACCACTTGCCTGCGCATTTTAGGTCTCGGTAACAATTTTCAAACTGATTTTATTATGATATTTTTATACCGATTGATTTGAAAATTTGTATGCTCACTGCTGTTACTATTCTGAGAAGCGTCAAGTAGAGTTTTCCTCAAAATTTTCCAAAAAAATTTCCGTAAATGAAAATTTTCGTAATTTTTTGAGGTAAAATCTAATTTGTAGAATCCTTTCAATTTTCTGTAAGTTATACCATGATTTTTTTCCAAAAATTTTCAAACGATTTTTCCGATAAGAAAAAAAAAATTTAGAAAAACTTCGTCATTTTTCTCACTCTCATTGATGTTATCACATTCATAATCTTCGTCACTTTTACTTTCAATAATATCACATTCATTATCTGCTTCATTTTCAATCACTACTTCTCGAACTGATTCTGGCATCTGAGGTCCACTAAACCATTTGAATTTATATGTTTCATCTTCAAACTCCCAACCATGTTCTTCAACAATCAATTCTGTTGGTACTTTTTTATGAGCATTTGTCCAAATATTTGAAATATAATGAGCTCGCAGTAGATGTTGGTGTAATTCATCTTGACATGGTGGTAAGCTTGAAGCATCGAAATTTTTTAGTTTTTTTTTAAGGCTCGTTCACATCATGCAACTTATACTGCCGGTTAAATAGTAAAAATCTGACATCGTTTACTTTTCTTTTTGGAATTGTTCTCGTCAGTCCTGTTCCATATAAGTGACTAAGGTTTCAAAAACTTCATTACAATCGAAGTCAGTCAAATCGAAGTTGAATAAAAGCATCTTGATACTTATTACATTTAGCGCATGCGTCTAGAATTACTGATCTAAATGAACGCGCATCATTATTATTTTAATATTTTAAAATAATAATGATGCAAAATTAATGTCCAAACAGAATTTGTAAAATTATAATTAACTAATGAAAAAAAATTCAATCAACTTGAAAGTTAAAAAAAAATCGGTTGCCTGTAAAGTCGGTTTTACGGGCGAAGATTTTACGTGACAACGTCTTTTTCTCGGTAGAATATTTATTGATATGAATATTATTAAATTGCACAATAGGAACAAGGAATTGAATGAAAATAAGAATTGCACAAATTTTAACTATAGAAATATATTTTGTTTACTAAAACATTGTACATGTAAACTTAAACTTAACTAATTTCTATTTGAGTGATTTTGTTGAGGATAGGACGACGATAGGAGAAATATGAAATGAAAGGAAGTGTTTCTGCTGTAATGTGTCTTGAACGCCAAGAACGCTCGAGAAAGACAGAGACACAAGCACGGAAGCACGCACCGATTCAACGCGCCTAATTCTCTAGTGCTGCGCGCGCAGCGGACCGATCATGTTTGAGTGGGAGAGAGACGCAAGGCATTCGCCGGTCCGGCGGGCCTCTCTCTCGTTCGGTGACTCACTGTAACAGACGTGAGCGGGCGTTACACTTTTTCATGAATGACTCCGAGCCACAACCTAATTTAAGACGTTGTCACGTCAAAAAAATATTGAAAATATCTACAAAGTAAATTTCAAAACTTAAAAAATTGATAATTCCACTATTAAATTGATTTTTATTAATAATTATTTATAAAATGTTAAAGGAATTCTACAATTTGAATTTTACCTATTGATAAATAGAAATAATATATTTTGTATTTGATTATTAATGTAATAATAAATCAAATTTTTCTTATATCTGAACAATCATTATTTATGCAATGTAAATTTAAAAACCTTTTTATTGTAATAAAAAATAAGTAAAATTACTATTTGTTATACCAAAAATATTTAATAGTTAACATTATAAATTCGGCCCTATCTCTTGGACTATAAGGAAGCGATAAGTGGATTGACAGCATAATAACTGCTTTTTAAGTCTAGTTTTTCAGTGATTCTAGGCAACCTATTTGGGTGGAGTTTTGACTTGTTCTTGAATGAGTTCCGAATCCAGTAGCCCGCTGAAGTATTGGATTTTTATAATATAATTATTTGACAACCTTTTGTTGGCCAACCACCTAGAGCGGAGTTGAGCCGAAATACATTGATTTCGTATGTTCCGTTTTAAATTCGTTCAATCTGTACATATAGGTTATTATATCATCATATAAGATATACACCTTTGAAAACCTTTATAAATCTGCAGTAATAAAATAAAAAATTTGTAATTAAACGTAAATATCGTCTGTATAGTAATTATTTATATATATAAAGTTTTTGTAGTATTTATGTATTACTATTATCCCCATCCATAAAAAGGGAGACAAAATAAATTGCTCTAATTATAGAGGCATCTTCCTACTTAATACGGCATATAAAATCTTATCAAGCATCCTATTAAGTAGACAGACACCCATTTTATGGGGGAATACCAAGCCGGCTTCAGGAAACATAGATCGACCATAGATCAGATCTTTACTCTAAGACAGCTGCTTGAAAAAGGATGGGAATTCAATAGAACCATCCATAATCTCTATATAGATTTCCGGCAAGCGTACGAAAGTATTAAAAGGGATCAGATGTGGAATGCAATAGCAGAACTTTCAGTTCCAAAAAAACTTATCCAGCTTGTTAAGTTATGCGTGAATAGCTATAGATCCAGAGTACGGATAGGTAACAAACTCTCAAAATCTTTCGAAATAAGCAGTGGCCTGAAACAAGAAGATGCGCTGTCACCTCTCCTCTTTAATATAATCCTGGAGGAACTAGTAAGAGCAGCACAACTTAAAACAGAATTACTGACAGTAAATGGACCAAAATTACTACTAGCATACGCAGATGACATTGACATTGTGGGAAACACAGTCACCAATGTGAAGAAGACTTTTAATAAATTGAAGGTAGAGGCAAAGAAATGGTGTGGGAGGAAGTCCCAACTGGAAGGAGACCACGCGGACGCCCTCGTCTCCGGTGGCGAGACCTAAGCACTATGGGCGTGGAGAATTGGATGGAGGTTGCTCAAGACAGAAAACAGTGGAGGCATGTTGTCGAGTCGGCTAAAACCCACGAAGGGTTGTAACGCCACAGAGGAAGAGTAAGAGTCAAAGAAAGCTGGTTTAAGTGTAAACGAAGAGAAAACCAAATACATGTGCGTCAACAAACAAAAGGGACGAGATAGAATAGGGCAAAATGTTACAATAGACCTATATAACTTTGAAAGAGTGGAGAGTTTTAAATATCTCACACAAGAGATATGGAGCAACAATCACTGCAGATAACGATATCGCGGAAGAGATTAAATGAAGGATTCAGGCAGCCTCCACAATACTCTTAAATCTGAAAGCCTAACACCAACATCAAAGATAAGAATATATAAAACGGTGATTAGACCGGTGCTCATGTATAGGTGTAAGACGTGGACCCTGACCAAAGAAACTTAAAGAAAACTTAATTGTTTTGAGAGGAAAATCCTCAGAAGAATCTTTCGGTTTTACCACGATATTAATAGCAACCAATAGCGAATGAGAACAAATGCTGAGGTTAAGCAGATGTATAAAGCGAGCGATATAGTCCAAGAGATTAAATCCCAACATCTAAGATGGGCTGTCCATGTCCATAGACTCCCTATTAACTACCTTGTCAAGTTATTATGGGAGGAAGCCCCCACAGGAAGAAGGCCCTTAGGACGTCCACAAATGCCATGGAGAGACAATATATGGTCAGATCTAAGAACAATGGGGCTACCCACTGACCCAACTATTATGGACGACCGTTCAAGATGGAAGCAAGTTGTGCAGTTAGCCAAAACCCACCCCGGGTTGTAGTGCTACGAGAAGAAGAAGAAGTATTTATGTATTACAAATAGATTTGTTGGCCGTCAAAACTTGGATATTTGTACAAACACATAAGTGAATTTATAGGCCAGTAAATGGATGGAAAAATTTGGATTTAGGTTTGATTTGTGAGAAAGCTCGTGTTTTTCAACGCCAGATTATAAACTCCAATATCGAGTTTAATGATAGCTGGGAATGATTAGCCGTTATCGGACCGTTCCAACTAAAGTTAAAGAAAGTTATTAGAGAAAAAAAAATTAACAGCGGAACAAGCGTACAATGCTGGCGAATTTGGTTTATACTGGCGATTATTGCTCAATCATTCTTTATCCTCTGCCAATGAGAAGTCGGCTTCCGCAAGGAAAATTATAAAGATGAGAGTGACATACATAACTTGTGCAAATGCGGCTGGAACCCATAAACTTTTTGTGCTTGTTGTTGGAAAATCAAAAAACCCACGGGCATTTAAATCAATAAGTCTTCCTCTTGGTTATCGTGCACAAAAAATTCTTGGGTTACGAAAGACTTGCTTCTTGAATTTGTTCCCTTTAATAGGTTGAGGGGACACAATGATCCTCAAATAAGTGAGGCAGAAGCTCAAGAATAGGCTGCTGGTGGTACCGAAAGTGAGATACAAAGATATGAAGTATTAGCTGATAAGGAGAATGTGCGAGCGGCTATCTGTGAAAAGAGAAAGTTCTCGCCTCCGAAAAAGTTGGTAGTTCAGAGAGTAGGAGCTTTCAACACAGCTTTAAAATGCACCGAAGAAGACGAATTTGATAGCCACGAAGTTATGCTTCTCCGTTGGCTTAGAGATCGGGCTTTTGAAATAAAGTACGAAAATTATAAACAGTAGAACAGTATTACAGACTTTTTCAAGACAAATTAACTAATGTTTTATTTGAACTCACTATTTTTCTTTTTTTCTTTTTTAGACCAAATTTTGCCCTAATATAGACCAAATAAATTTATCATAATTTGATAATTACAAGTTAGAGTTATTGCTCACCCACAAATTATACATCTACCTTCATTTATTATCATAGATCTGCTCTATATAAATAATTCAATAAATTAACACACATTTCCAAAATATACCTAGTGAATAAAAGTAAATAACTTTTAAATAATATAACACATCACATTCATTTCAACAAACAATCTACACAATACCTACTTCCTAGTTTATTTGCTAGTATCTCTCCCCTCAAGAACTTTCCCCCTAATTGTTAAATAGTTACAATAAAACCAATGATCATCGGTCACCAGTTTACCAGGACAGTTCGAACTATGTTTTCTAAAACACTAAATAATAATCCTTGTATCGGCATGTAAGTAGTATTTATTAGTTATTCATTTATTTAATTTCAATTTACTAGATTGTATTGTGTCACTTACTTTCACTTTGTCTGTTTTAATCAATTTTTAAGTCATATTTAATAATCACAGACATATAATATTGGCATAATTGCTGTAATTTTGTTACCAGACAGCACCCTTATACGGGTTTTTATAATTTTAGGAAATTAGTTTACCATGTACCTTAAGACCTGAAGATGCATAGCAAATTATAGTATGTGAAACCGGTCGTTAATTGTACAATAAATTGATTGTGAGTAAGTCTTATTCTGATTTCTTTTACCATTAAGTAGACTGGTTTATTGTATTTTATAGATTTCTCTGCTATTTGCCCTACTACAAAGATAGCATCGTTACATGGTTTTCCGCTATGAAAGCCTTGTTGTTTGTCTGATATACGAAGTTTTTCCTTAGCTAATCTATTAATATTTCCGTGAAAAATTTGAAAGTGGTGCTTTATATCTTATTATATAAATACTATTTGATGCTTTGCCTGCTGGTACATGCTTCAAATTTTCCACGTATCTATTCTTTTAACTTATAAGACATTATTGGCTGACCGGGGGATTCTTAGCACCCTCTCCCAAGGTGTGCCCGGGACTGAGGGCCGTTTGTTTTGGATTTTTAGCCATTGTGATGTCTTGGAAATATCCTTACGGACCTTTAATGTGATAGTCATCCACGTGGCTTTCCACATCTCAATGCCGTTGGTTAATTTAGCTCTTCCGCCTTTGGGGTCAATTTCTCAGTTCCAGGGCAATGAAGTGCCCTTCCACATGTCAGTTCTCACACCTGTAGCTGTTGATCAGCAAATGAGGGATTACTCTTTCCGGTAATCGTTCGGTTACTTCGCAATTTCACAACCGGTTAAATTGTAATTACCGCCTGTGATTATTCAGTATCAGACCGGTAAAGAGATTTTTCTCTACCGCTCCGAACCTGTAATGACATAGCTGCATCCCTGGGCCATGCTCTCAGTTGATCTGCGGGTGTTTATTTGGCAAAGCATTATTCACACCTGTCCCATATATCTGTAGGACGTTCCCTATCAGCCATTAGAACGCGTCGTTCTTCCCTCCTCTGTTCTTCTTGAAAACTACACCTTCACAGCGTTATAGAGTTAAGTAATTAAATAATTAAATAAGTAAATAATTAAATAATTAAAAAAAAACAGGACTGCCATAAAATTTAATTAAATAATTTTACCCGAAACACGTTTTAAAAGCAATATTCACTTTGAGATTCATACGATAATCTAGCACTTTCCGGCTGTAAATTTTTTAGAAATTTTTGAAAAGCTACCGAACTGCTGACTATTTTTCTCGGAATCCTTATATCACTTAAAGATTCCTGCGAAGAATACTCATCTGCTTCACTCTCTCCTTTATCCCTTAAATTATCAATTAGTCGTACTTTCTCGTTAACTTTATTAGCAATGGTCTGAATCTAAAAAAAAGTAATTTGTTATGAGTTAGTAGTCGTGGAAAGCTTGCAGCAGAGATAAATACTTTAGAATGGCAAAGCTAATCACATGTTACTATTTGTGATGGAAAAACCAAAGAAGATAATGCAAAAACTCTAACTATTCACCATCTTCTTCTTCTTCTCTACCACAGAAGATACCAGACCACAAATATTACGAGAAGAAGTTATCTATACCATCAAAAACACAAAAGATGGCAAAGCTACTGGACCAGATGATGTGCACATCGAATTATTAAAACTCATTGATAAAGATGTTATTGATGTAATGGTCGAACTCTTTAATGTAATATATTAGACTACCACAATCCCTAGAGAACTGCTGCAATCAACCTTTGTAGATATTCACAAAATCAAGTGCAACAACCTGTTCAGATTAAAGAACAATAGCTTTAATAAGTCACAAACTGTTTAGGAAATAATACACAGCAGAATTCTTTAAACTCTTGAATAAAAAATTCTTCTTCTTCATGTGCCTATCCGTTACAAATGTTGGCGATCATCATGGCAATATTTATCTTATCTGCAGTAGCGCGGAAAAGCTGCACAGATGTTGTATTGAACCAGATTCTGAGGTTCTTTAACCAAGATGTTCTTCTTCTTCCTGGACCTCGTTTTCCAAATGTTTTTCCTTACAGGATGGCTTGAAGAAGAGCATATCTGGATTCATGTCGCATAATATGTCCGAAGAATTGTAACTTTCGAGATTTGATGGTGGTCAGTACCTCTTGGTTCTTATTCATTCTTCTGAGGACCTCCACATTTGTGACTTGGTCAGTCCACGGGATCTTAAGTATACTTCGATATAGCCACATCTCAAATGCTTCCAGTTTTCTGCACATATCTTCGTTCAAGGTCCACGATTCAACACCATAAAAAAGGACAGAGAAGAGGTAGCATCGCAGCATTCTTACTTTTGTATCAAGAGAGAGGTTGTGACTCTTGAAGAAGGCCCCCATCCGATTGAAGGTGGATATAGCTTTTCTCCTAGAATAGAGAATTTTCTCCTAGCTAGACTCTCCTGGTTGTTGGTCCATTCTTCAGTTATTATGGTGCCGAGGTAGTTGTACTGCGTCACTCTTTCTACAGGGGATTGGTTGACGTAGAGTTGACCTTCTGTTATTCTTTTCTTGCTAATCATCATAAGCTTTGTCTTCTTAACGTTTATATTGAGTCCATATTGTTGACTGTAATACGTGATTTTGTTCATAAGAACTTGTAGGTCTTCTAAGTTGTATGTCACTAATAAAAAATTAGTGACATACAATTTGACTTTAGAAATGATATGGCCAAAAGAGATGCTTTGTTCAACTAGAATATGCTGGTCCAGAGATGCAAGGACATAAATCAGGACATGTACTTATGTTTCGTAGGCTTTGAAAAGGCATTTGTTAAGATTCAATATAAAAAGCTTTGAGATATATTAAAAAACAAAAATATTTACAGTGATATAAAAATTATATCTAATCTATATTGAAATCAAACTGCCAAAGTAAGAAATGATAACCAGAATACTTAAGATATCAAAATGCGTCCTGTCAACAATGAAACAGTATTTAAACAAGCGCTCTCAGATTATTAGCGGGTGTATCTATCAATGGAAAACATTTGTATAACCTATGTTTGCAGACGATACAGTAATAATGAATGCTGTCATGAATATGAGGTGAAGATGAATTTGAAGAAAACTAAAAGCATAATCATGATTACATCAGCGGATGCAAACATCCAATTTAATTATTGAAGATACTGTAATTGAGTGTGTGGATATTTACAAATAATACTTAGAAATATAGATAAAGTCAACTGCTACGAATCTCGTGGATTGAAAGACTGCGAAACGTGGAAATACTAGAAATGAAGCGGAATTTATATTAACTACCAAACAAAGACGAAAACTTGAGTACTTAGGACATGATGTGATGAGAGGGCAAAAATACTCATTATAACAACTCATTACGCATTCGAGGAAATCGAAATGTGATACCTTCCATAGAAGATGGAACTTAAAGAAGAAGCACGTCTTAAAACTCAATTTATTGCGAGCAGTATAATTATGGAAATAAATAAATGGTTTAAGAAATCTTTTGAATACATGGATACTTACCACGCTAACTTGTGAATTTACATCGACTGGAAGAAATGGTGGCCTGAAACTAACTACATCTCCTGCTCGTCCAGAACAATACCGGAGTCTTGGGGTCATATATGGAAAAAAATAGTCATAAGCTTCCATGTCGTCGTCTAGAATTACTTTGGATTCCGTAATATTTAAATTCAGTTCGGACTAAAATTAGTAGATATTGTTTTAATTTATAAAAAATTAATCGTTCTGAAAACTCGTTAAAAATAATTCAAATACTCAAAAAAGCAAAACTTACGCCTCCTTGATCTCCTCCTTGCAAAGTATAGTCGGATTTTTGATTATTAAAATTTTCAAGGTTTTTTTCCAGTTGCTTAATTTTTACTTGAATATTTTTCATATCCAATTCTGCTTGGGACAAAGGTTGTTCAGTCTTGAAAAAGTTAAAAAAAAATGTATACATTGTTACAAAGGTAGTGAACGAATAGTGGATTTTGGGAGAAGATGTATTTGGGGAAAAAATAAAAGAAAAATAAGCTAAAACATTAAACGATAATATATAGATATAGCCCGAAAAAGGGCTATAAAAAAAATACTTAATCATAGGAAGTGGTCGATGAAGAAGTTACAGTTAAGAAGAAGTAGATATCAGTAGCATAGTCAAATAGTTATGAGTCAAATAACGTTAGCTATCCCGTTTTTTCCAACTCTCCCCTACTTTGTGGTCTTTTGTGTTTTAGTTTAGCTTTATTTTGCATGATCTTGTCTTTTTTCAGCTTGTCCTGCAATTTGACCAAACTGCAGAACAGAAGAAATATTATAAGGTCATTAATATGAGAAGATCAATTGAGATCATTTGAGAGAAAAATGCAAAAGAACAATGGTTGGCAATTAGGTTTGTAGAGGTGGAGGAACTAGAACAAAGACGATTATTTCGCTATAATCTATAATGTTTCCAAATTTTAACTAATAGATGCAAAAATAATTTACAATACAAATCTGAACTCTATATTATGTAACAACAGCTGAATTTGGTTTCGAACACTTAGAAATCTTCGGTTTTTAAGATTTTGTTTTTATTGTCAGATGACGCCTGTCCGTAAGAAGTTATTTGCGGAAAAGATTTGATTTCATGTTTAGAGCTTCGACACCAGTCGCTCTGATGTATCTTGTAAAAAAGCGAATAGTAGGGGCACTATACGTGAAATCAAATCTAACTGTCGTTTCTATACATTATGTCTATAAAAGTGATAACAATTACACCGAATTGACGAAGATTCGAAGTTATTTTTACAACAAAATAAATACACTTAAGTAATTAATCAATATAATCATATTAACTTCTTACCCTTTGATTATTTTGCTGCACATCAATCTTATCACATTTACCCTTCATTTCTATACTTTGAGCATTACCATTATTCGTGTCCCTTTCTGGCATATTGACATGGTAGTCTTCACAAAAGTTAAACTCGGCTGGAAGGATGATACGCTCTTGCAGTTTCTCGTATTCTCCTTGTAAAACTTTTAATTTATTTTCAAGGATAGCCTTGTCTCGGGTTACTTGTTCTAGTTCCTGTTTCAGTTTTTCATAACCTACAGACATTTCCTCCAGTTTTGTCAGAGCTGCCTTTTTAGATTTGGTGTTTGACTTAATGTCCTTGGTGGCAGATTCCAATTTTTTAAATAGCATACTCTATAATAAAATAATATCTGTAATATTTATATTTATCTTAAAGGAAACCTACAGAACAAATTAAAATAGTTCTGAAGCTATTTTCTTGTGGCATTTTAAAGTAATTACCATTTAAATGGGAATAAACCACAATTAAAGGTTAAAGTACGTTTATTGACGTTTCAATTTCCACTTCGGAAATCGTTCTCAAAATACAAACATTAGTAAATTAAACAAATTTTGTTTTTTTGTTACTTAGTGAAAAATTCTTCTAATAATTTAATTTTATCTGACTCATCTATATTGACAATTCAGACATACATTATACATTTTAAAGTAGACGACTTTAAAATGATATTGCCAATATTGTTGAGTTGCGTTCCTGGGACGACTTTACTTATAAGATAGTTCATTCGATTACATGAAATCAACTTTAACTTGAGAATATCCGTCAGAAAAGATCATAACATGTAATTCGTCTTTAAAAAGACAAATACATGCCATGATGACAGTAAAATTCTCCTGTTAGTGATTCCATAGTAAATTACGAGGGAAAAACCAGGAAAAAACCTCATAATACTATCCCGATATGGTAAGTATTTGATCGTGCATTTAGTTTACCTTCAATAAACACCAAATTCCGATTTTATATGTTTGTTATTTAAAAAATATAAATGATGTATCCTCTATATGTTACTGACTGGTATTTTCCTTTTAATAACTTCCTCTTTCAATATGGGTAACCAGATCCTACTACATTCTGCCGAGGAATTCGCGACACAATTGGTCTCATTTAGCATAATTAGAGCCGTTTCTTTGATTTTCCTCTAAAATTTTTAAACACGCATGGGATAATGAACATAGGGTTCAATAGAATGATTCAAATATAGTCCTAAAAGAACCGGATGGTAAACAGAGAAAAATCAAAGAAGCGGCTCTAATTATGCTAAATGAGACCAATTGTGTCGCGAATTTCTCGGCAGAATGTAGTAGGATCTTTTTACCCATATTGAAAGAGGAAGTTATTAAAAGGAAAATACCAGTATTGGTAAGTCAGTAACATATAGAGGATACATCATTTATGTTTTTTAAATAACAAACATATAAAATCGGAATTTGGTGTTTATTGAAGGTAAACTAAATGCACGATCAAATACTTACCATATCGGGATAGTATTATGAGGTTTTTTCCTGGTTTTTCCCTCATAATTTACTATGGAATCACTAACAGGAGAATTTTACTGTCATCATGGCATGTATTTGTCTTTTTAAAGACGAATTACATGTTATGATCTTTTCTGACGGATATTCTCAAGTTAAAGTTGATTTCATGTAATCGAATGAACTATCTTATAAGTAAAGTCGTCCCAAGAACGCAACTCAACAATATTGGCAATATCATTTTAAAGTCGTCTACTTTAGATGAGTCAAATAAAATTAAATTATTAGAAGAATTTTTCACTAAGTAACAATAAAACAAAATTTGTTTAATTTACTAATGTTTGTATTTTGAGAACGATTTCCGAAGTGGAAATTGAAACGTCAATAAACGTACTTTAACCTGAAATTGTGGCTTATTCCCATTTAAATAGTAATTAAATTAAAATAGAACACTAAAAAATAAGTTTTCATACGTTAATAGAAAAATCAAAATTCTGATCAAATATATTGAGTTAAAAATGCGGAATAATGCCAAAATTAATACAATTTACTATAGACCCGGGCGGATCTGTGAAGAAACGACTAAATTTGGATGTGAGAGGTGTCATTAGGTGTCAAATAGTTAGGTGACAATTTCAGTAATAATAATTGACTTACCCCCCTCTCAAATAGGTCAGGAACATTAATAAAAAAAAATTAAAATATTTAGAATTACTAAAAACATCAATGTTTTCTACTTTCCTTGCATATAACTTTTGATTTTGGAGCAAAGTCGTAATAAACAATTGATTTTGGAGCAAAATCGTAATAAGATAAAATAGCGGCAACTTAAGTTTCTATAAGATACGGCTTTATACATCGTTCTATGCATTTAATGCATCAGCAATTAATATGTATTTTCCATGTCAATTTCCTATCAAGTACCATACTAAGATATTTGACGGAATCTTTAAGGGGAAAATTATAAGAACTTAGAATAATGTGACTCAATTTAGGTATGTTATGTGACCCAACTTAATGAAGAAAAATGTGTAGCAAACTCATCAGCAGAATGTAGCAAGTTGTCAATGTCAAATTGTTTTGTAAGTTTTTGTGATGCAGCCGTTTATATTAAAATGAAATATCTCAAAATTTGAAACGAATGTTGGTTACAACATACTTATACCAACCCTTCTAGATATTGTAGTATACAAAATCAAATACCGAATACAACGTGGTTTCACCCATATATTTATTCAAGAAAATATATTACAACTGTAACACGTCTTTGATTTGTTATCTAGCTACGCCTGTTATCTCACACATCTACATAAAATTCATGTTCTCAATATTTATCATTGTCAAAATTGTGACAAAAAAGGTGATTTAGATCATATTGTTTTCAAATGCCAAAAACATAAGGATGAAACAGATCACTTTGTTCTACAATTACATGATCGTAATATACAGGTTCCGTTTAATACTCTTAGTCTCTTAGCTAATGGAAATGAGAGAATTTATAATGTACTAGTAAAGTTTCTGGCAAGTACCAAAATAGTCTTGTAGTGTCAACTATTAATATATATATATATATATATATATATATATATATATATATATATATATATATATATATATATATATATATATATATATATATATATATATATACAGATAACGACATTGTTCTGTTGACCATAGGAATTAAGATTTATTAAAATCCCATCTCTAGAGTAGGTATATTTATTATAATGCTCTAAAACTAATTTTTTGTTTATTATTTAGCCTTAATAGCAATACAAATAAATAAGTAAGTAAATATGTAACATGCTTTATTGTCACTGAAAATTGTACACATTTTATGGACAAAGCTTATAACAATAAGACAAGAAAGAAGAAAAAAAATCAGAATAAGAATCGTTTGTACTTTTAAATAAAATACAACAATTAAATTCTTCCAAACTTAAACATAAAAAATACTACCTAATTAAGAACCTAACTTCGTAAAATGTACCTAACAAAAAATAAAAATTAGGAAAGCAGATTAATGAATTAAGAGCTCAAATATTCCACCTCCTTGTACTAAACAGTAACCAAATCTGTCATACAGATTTGTCCTCATATTTTAGAGTAGGGCTGGTGTAATGCTTGCAGAGAAATGAAGTATTTTTGCCCTTAATTCGACTAGGTTTGTGGCCCTTTCAAACTGATGCCTTTTTTTGATTTTTTTTTCTTTTAGAAAACCCAAAAAAAAGAAATCATTAGGCGCTAAGTCACAGGATCTAGCGGGCAATTTAATTGTACCACGTGTACTTTATCAGTCGATCAGGAAACGTTTGATTAAGGAAGTCAATAGTTGCTCTAGAGTTGTGAGCCGAACACCCATCCTGTCGGAAATAAACCTCCTGAAAATTAACGGGAAGGCGTCGAACTGCCGGAATGATCTCATTCTGTAAAAGTTGTAAATATTTTGGCCCGTTTAGTTTCCATCGATAAAAAATGGACCGACAATATGGTCGCCTAACATCCCAATTAAAACATTTAACTTTTGCGGATGCTGCGTTCGCACCGCAACACTAAGGTGCTTATTTTTCCGAGAATAATACCTTGCAACGGAGGGATTGTGTTTTTTATGTAATGAAAATGAAGATTCGTCAGAAAATAAAATATTTTTTAAAAAGTGTACATTTTCATTCTGTTTATCTAACATAATTTCACAAAACTCCATCCGCCTAAAGTTATCTTCAGGAAACAGTTCTTGTGTTGGTTGTATCTTAAAACAGTGATACCCATTCCTTTTGATAACTCGCTGGACAGTTCAAGTATTCACGTTAACTTCCCTAGCAATTTTTACACTATTGCAGGATTCACTAGCTTCCACAAAAGCACAAATATCAATATCCCTGTTTTGACGCTCGTCATCAACAGGTCTAACACGTGGTTCATTACCTTCATGCCACTTTTTACAACTGTTTACACATCCCGAAGTTTGAAAATATTTAATGGTATTTTAACTGTTGTAACACTTGATGGGGGTCTATTGGGAGGATGTGAAAATAAGCAAGCAACCACAAATACTATGACCAATTGTTATAGAAAACGACGTCATCGAAGCAGTGAACGAATTTGTATACCTGGGAGCGCTTCTTAACACTGAAAATAACAGATGCTATACTTAACACTAAACAGATGCTATTTTGGGCTCAATCTCCTCCTTAAATTAACAATTATATCGAGAAATACAAAAATAATACTCTACAAAACAATAATACGCCCAGTCCTAACATATGGTTCAGAGAACTGAAATCTAACAAAAAATATTGAAAACATGTTAGGAGTTTCGAAAGAAAAGTACTAAGGCGAATTTATGGAGCATTGAATGACAATGGAGTATGGAGAAGACGATACAACTTCGAACTTTATAGAATATACCAGGAACCTGATATCGAAAAACATATTAAGATAGGACGTCTGAGGTGGATAGGGCATGTAATGCGGATGGAACAAAATGATCCAGCTAGAAAAACGCTCCTTGATAGATCCATTGGTCAGAGAAGAAGAGGAAGACCTAGAACAAGGTTCCTTGATAACATCGATGAAGACATGAGCAATATGTGAATACGTGCTTGGCAGAGAAAGCCTATGGATAGGAACGACTGGAGAGAAATTTTTGAGGAGGCTAGGACCCTCGTAGGATTGTAAGCCAGAATGATGATGATGATGATACATCTTTCATGATTATTTTGAAGCATCTTTCCATTGTACTTTGTGTTCGTTGTAACAGGCATATTTGCATATCTGAGTTTTGTCGGAGTCTCTGTTTATTAGGAAAAAGTCCTCTCTTAGCGTAGGTCTTGCATAGTTATAGACTTACATTAGAAAATAATAAACAGAAAAATAGAAATGATGAATAAATGAGAACTGTGAAAAACAACTTCTAAATAGAAAAGAGAAAAAAATAAAGTGTTTTGTATTACTTTATAGATGTTTTAAGTCAACTTTGTGTTTAATTTTAAATCTAAAGTATTGTCGCAAAGTATATAAATTACACAATTTGTCATACTTCCCCTACAACATATGCTACATTATGTTTTTCATTGAAAAATAACAATAACTACTAGAAACTAACTATCTGGGACTTCTGTGTATGATAATTATATATGTATCTATTTAAATGATTTCCTCATTAATCATGACACAAGGAAATACAAAAAGAGATAAATCTTTAAATTACTTTGTCCCAGAAAAATATAAAATATTCATTATGTTTGGCTATTGTATTTTGTCTAATATCTACTAATTAAAGTGAAAAAGTCTCTCAAAAATAAAACAACAAAAAGAATAAAAATGTGAAATTATTAAATTGCAAGCGTTGGTGCTATTTGTAAGTTTAAATTGTGAAAGTTAAATTTTTATATCAGATAAATTTAATTATAGAGTAAATATATATTTGACTTTTTATATCATAATGGTTCGTTATTATTTTTTATTGCTTGGTTATAAAGTAGTGCAATTTATGCAAAGCAAAAATCAAAGAGGTGATCCTGGAAATAATATGTTAAGGAGACTTGACTTTAACGATATAGTAGGGATAATGCGGATTGATGGAAGGAATACGTTCGGAATTTACTAAATATTGAAAGTGAGATGGAGGATGCAGATATTGCATTCCATTTTGCAGATGTTAAAAACCAACACTTCAAGAAGTAAATAATGCGATAGCATCTCTTAAAGATCATAAAGCACCATGGTATAAATAGAGAATTGATATAAAAGAAGGAATAGTTTTACACTAAAAATTGTATGACATTTTTCTGAGAGTACGGCAACAACAGAAAATGCCTAGAGAATGGTAGGAAAGTAGCAAAATGCCAGGCTGGTTTCAAAGGTAGTAAATCGACAATTCATCAGATTGCAACTCTGAACAAATTTTAGAAAAACATTTAAATATGGCATTGATACTCATCACATATTTATATACTACAAAGAAGCCTACGACTCTGTGAATAGAAGAAAAATGTTCAAAGCAGTGAAAGAGCTAGGAATACCAAATCAGTTGGTAAATTTAACAAAACTAACTCTTAAAAAGTTGAATGTAGAGTACGAATTCATTGGGAACTGTCTAAACCTATTAAAACAAATAACGAACTGCGCCAGGAAGACCCTCTCTCCTGTATACTGTTCAATCTTGCTCTGGAAAAAGTAATACGTATGTCACAAATCACTACCACTGGTTCAATGTATAATAAATCACTGCAAATCTTCGCGTATGTTGATGATATCAATATTGTTGGGAAAACGGAAAACGCTGTACGAGAGGCGTATATGGTATTAAAAGAATCAGCTACAAAGATGGGTTTAATAATAAACACTAACAAAACAAAGTATATGAAAATAAGAACGCAACCTCAAATTCTACGACCACTGGTTATAGAAAACGACGTCATCGAATTTGTATACCTGGAAGCGCTCCTTAACATTGAAAATAATACCACCGTAGAGATAAAC
Organism: Diabrotica undecimpunctata; assembly: GCF_040954645.1. NCBI lineage: Eukaryota > Metazoa > Arthropoda > Insecta > Coleoptera > Chrysomelidae > Diabrotica > Diabrotica undecimpunctata. The sequence goes on from NC_092808.1 coordinate 134,486,144, forward strand.
CGCAGAATTTGCACAGCCAACAGATACTATTTTGGACTTAATATCCTCCTTAAATCCACAATTATATCGAGAAATACAAAAATAAAATTCTACAAGACAATAATCCGCTCAGTCCTAACATATGGTTCAGAGACCTAGGCTCTAACAAAAAATAATGAAAACATGTTAAGACGTTTCGAAAGAAAATGCAAATCTATGGAGCAGTGAATGACAATGGAGTGCGGAGAAGACGATACAACTTCGAACTTTATGGAATATACCAGGAATCTGATATCGTAAAACATGTTAAGATAGGATGTCTGAGGTGGATAGGGCATGTAATGCGGATGGAACAAAATGACCCACCTAGAAAAATGCTCTTCGATAGTTTCATTGGCCAGAGAAGAAGAGGAAGACCCAGAACAAGGTTCCTTGATAACATCGATGAAGACATGAGAAATATACGTGCTTGGCAGAGGAAGGCGATTGATAGAGATGACTGGAGAGAAATTCTTGAGAAGGTTAGGACCCACGCAGGGTTGAATAGCAAGAATGATGATGATGGTATGGAAGCGTTATAATATCCATACATAAGAAGGGAGATAAAGAACAATTTCGAACCTATAGAAGCATATCGCGTATTAGCACAGCCTATTGTATCAATTATCTTGCTAAAAACCCTCATTCCCTATTCAGAAGATATTCTAGGCGACTACCAATGCGGCTTTAATGCTGGTAGGCCAACAATAGATTAAATATTTACGATCCGAAAGGTATTAGAAAAAAATTGGGAGTTTAACCGAGATATACACGAAATTTTCGTAGATTTTCAGCAAGCATATGATTCGATAAAAGGAAGCAGACTATGACTAGCAATGCTAGAAATGGGAATATCAAGAAAATTAGTGGAGCTTATTCAAATGTGCCTGACATACGCATATGCAAGGGTAAAGATAGGAAACAGAGCATCGATGCCATTTAGTACAACATCAGGACTTAGACAAAAAGACCCCTTATCACCGTTGTTATTCAATTTGGCTCTAGAATAAGCAATAAGTAAATATATCGTCTGGCAGGGGATTTGATCGAGAATCAAAACTATTGTTGGCCTTTGCTGATGATCTAGACGCAGTCGCTTATTCTACAACAGAAGTAAGAGAGGTGTTTTCACAACTCGACGAGAAAACAGGTAGTCTGGGTCTTCAAATAAATGAAGAGAAGACGAAATACATGCTAGTAACCAAAAATCCAAGACCAAGAGTTAGATAGAATATAACTATTAATGACCACAACTTCGAAGTAGTCAAAGAGTTTAAATATCTGTGGGCGGAAATCACAGATGACAACCTCATAAAAAAAGAGGTCTCAAGCAATAACAGCTGCGGGGAATAGGGCCCTATCATCATTATTTAGATCTAAGCTGCTAAAAAGAAAATCTAAATTAAGACTATGCATGTCAATTATTAGAGTCAGAATTGAAAAAGCACGTGCCAACTTCGTAAAAATGAAAAAGGTTTTATGCAGCAAAGATCTGACATTGGCCCTCAGAATAAGGCTAATTAAATGCTATGTACACAGTGTACTCTACTATGGAGCTGAATCATGGGCATTAAACCGGAATACAATAAATCGACTTAACGCGTTTGAAATGTGGACATTTAGAAGATTGTTAAGAATTCCATGGGTAGATAGAATCACGAATACAGAAGTGCTAAGGAGAATAGGCAGAGAGAGGGAAATGGAAAATACAATAAAAGAAAGGAAACTGCAATATCTCGGACATGTGATGAGAGGCGAAGGATACAACATCATGAGACTCATAATTCAAGGAAAAGTAGAGGGTAGGAGAAGCGTAGGAAGAAGACGCGTTTCCTGGTTGAAGAACCTGAGAGAGTGGTTTGGTTGTAGCTCAAGGCAATTGTTTAGAGCAGCTGCCTCGAAGGTCAGAATAGCCATGATGATTGCCAACCTTCGTTGCGGAGATGGCACTTAAAGAAGATGTCAATTATTCTCCCAATTGTTACATATGGAAGTAAAATATAGACTCTACATCAGAGGGAAATAAATAAGCTGCTGGTATTTGAAAGGAAGGTTCTCAGAATGATATTTGGCTCTCAAAGAGATGAATTGACAGGGGGAGAAGGCACCGCAATGCTGAATTGATGATTCTTTATGGTACTGAAAACATCGTCAGACATATCAAACCTAGCCGGTTAAAACGGGCAGGTCATGTGGTAAGATCAGAGGAAGACAGAGTGCTAAATACAGTGTTTTTGAGAGACCAGACGGTAGAAGATTATTAGGATGTCCCAGAAAAAGATGGTAGGATGTTAAAACCGATTTATCTAGGATTGGGGGTATTGGGATTGGGGTACAACAATGGGCAATGGAAGCGCAAGATCATAGACGATGCAGTGCTATAGTGGATGTGGCGAAGACTCACCCCGAGTTGTAGCCAGTCAATAATAAATAAGTAATCTTAAGTGTAGTCTTAAATTCACGACATCTTTACTGGCAAACTCTAAATACATATTTCGTTTGAGCCGCCCGAGCTGTAAATTTCCTTAAAATTTTTATTTATTACTCCGCCTCGATTTGCGAAATGATAATAGTAGTGTAATCTTAATTTTAAAATATAAAATAATACAAACCTTTTCTTGTACAAGTTCTTCTATTTGTTGCTTGGCTACCCTATTTTCCTTTTGAATCATTGTCAATTGTCTTACTAGCTCTTTCTTTTCCTTATTAATAATATCAATTTTTCTTGAAAGCTCTAACTGTTCTTTTTGGAATTTTGTCTGCAAACTTATTATTTCTGCTCGTAGTTTGCTGACTTGTCGTGTGTCCATCAGCAATTGATAAGGATCCTAATAAAAACATGTAATATTGTTTAAATTACAGTAGTAACGAGAAGTAAAGCCTAATGATGTGGACGTGTATGCGGACGAGTAATCATCCGTATAAAGAATTTTACTAAGTTTGGACTTAATGAGTTTAGATGATAACATATAACATAGCAGTGTTGGGTTTCCAATAAGGCTATGGTACTAAAATGAGAAAAAGATTTCATTGTAAGGATGATTTCCAAATAACCAAGACTTCCCCTTATACCTTATGTCTACTATTACTATGCCAATATGTTTCATAGTTACGTTGAAGTATTGTTACGATAAATTCTGACCCTAAACTGTAAAAATTGAATATGACTAATTCTGTTTTGTTGTAGAAATTTCGGCGTTTGTTTACCAGAAGCCTCTAGACCCGAATTATGATGAGTCATCCATCTCGAGGGTTTCAAGCAGTTGAAAAACTAGTTTTAGCCGTTGACCGCCTTCTAGTTTACTCGATGGCATTACCGTTATTCTTGTCACCACCACCAACAGTGTTCGAGTAAATTCGAGTCTGCTATAAGGAATTCCGGAACTAACGGAGGTTTATATAAAAGAGAAAGTTTATATGAAGGGTCAGTTAAATCTGAAGACTCGCGCCCGCGATTTAATTGTCACGTTCGCCTTTAAATAAATTATGTATTATTGAGTAGTTAAATAAATTAATATAAGTTATCGTGCTTTTTAATAAATTAAAATAAGAACCTTTTAATAAAGACATTATAAATTGAATAAAGACAAAAGACAGCAGTTAAATAAATATCATTTCAGTATGAAAGATTTATGTGCCAGAAAATGTCTTCTTCTTCTTGCTCTTTTTAAGCAATTATGCTTGGTGATTGACGGATTAATACCTCTATGGAAGGTTGTCACTCCATCTTTTGCGCGGTCGTCCGATACTTCTTTTGCCGAGTGGTGTTGCTATTTTGACGACACGGGTCTCCCTCGTTCTGCTTATGTTGTTATTTCATTCCTTGTTTCCATTTAATGTCTATTCGTTTTTACACTGTACGTTACATTTTCTTTCAGTTACCAGTTACTGCAGTTACCAGCTGATGTCCGTTTGAAGAGGTTTACTCTCCGGACCCTGGAACTCACGTGAGGCATGGTTATGTGTTGCCTGAAGTTAAATCTAATAAAGTATTAAACATCACTCACTTTTAAACAACAACATGTACACTTTTTGGTAACTTCATTTTTTGTAAAGGGTTGTACCCTAATATTTTGGTGGCTCAGGCATGTTAACCTGCTTTTTAACCTGATGATGAAATTATTATTCCGAAAACGTTTGTGTTTTTTGATGTAGCCCTTTTAAGGGTTTTTAAATATACCTACATACAAAGATTAAAGCTCTTTTTGTGATACATGGTATACAGGCAGCTACAGGAATTTATTTTCCTTGTGGATTTTATTTATATTAAGTTCTTTATTTGTGGTAATTTCTGATGTTTCTGGTTCTAGCGTCGTCTGTTCTCCCTCTAAAGAAAGATTTTTTAGGTAATCAATCCATGTATCCTTTTCTATGTATTTTGGTTCTATTAGTTCCTTTACCTCCTTACTTTGACCTCTTATACAGCGCTATATGTCCTTTTGCAGACCATAAAAACCATGTTCCATTTCATTTGAAAAGCGTTCCCAGTGATCATTTTTTATTTTTCTTACAAGTGCACGTGTTTCGTTTCATATTGTCTTGCAATTATGGTATGCCTCTTGTATTTTTGTTGACATATATTATCAGGTAAGATTTTTTCGCCTTGGGAACGATTTATTTTTATTTATATTTCTTTCATCAAGAACTTTCTGTATTGTATTATTAAAAATATAGAGCAATTTTTATTTTTCCTCATATTGCGGTTAACTGCGATTAACTTACCTCTTTAGTAGGAATACACATTAAACTGTTTTTACAAAGTGTATTACATTTGGGAGAACTTTTTATCGTAATTGCTGATATACTACTGCAGGTCCTCTCGCTTAAAAAGTTGGGACAGCTGTTGTCGCATTTAAGAGCCAGTCTTTTCTTTAAATCTAACCTTTGAAGGGTTGTTAGCGGTAAAGCTTTTATTTTTATGGGAATTTTACTGTGTAGGGAGCTGGTACTACTGATACTACGTGTAGAGGAAACGCAAGTATCGAGTCGTAAATTTGACCAGAAGTTCTTTTTAAACCTAGAAGTAATCATTAGAATTAATATTTTAAACTACAAAATAAAAATCTATATTAGTGAGAATTTGAAAACTGTCCTTAAATCAATGTATATATATATATATATATATATATATATATATATATATATATATATATATATATATTGTTATGATATGTAAAATCGAGAAAAATATTGGTTTGTTTAAAAATATTTCAAAATTCAATAACATCAAAATAATTCAGATAAGTAGGATAATATCCAACAAACATTTCGAAGAAGGAGAGTTATTAATTTCTTGAATTACCTGTACTAAACAAAATGTAAGCTTTACATCAATCATTTCTTTGTTATACTTGAGTGACCCGCATAAGTTTAAGTGAAAGCCAAAGAATTGAACGGGGTTTTTCAAAATCCATTAATGCAGTGATTAAAGACAATAGAAGGGATTATAGAAAGAGGTTTTTGTTAGTTTTTAAGATTTATAGAAAAATATTATTTGTAAATAAGTTTTAGGAAATTTATAATTATAGGTAAAAATTTGTTTGTTATCGAAATGAAAAAATGGGGGAATTGTGACGAGTTTTGATTGGCGGAGATTGAAAAAGGTGGGATAAGTATGTAGGAGGGAGTTTAGCGAGATTGGGGAGAGAGAAAAGATATGATGAGTTGATTTTCCAAGTCTGTAAGAGGAACAGTGATTGTTCTCTGGTGGTTCCAAAGAAGTAGCAAGCAGTAGTGTTGAATGTTAGTGAGTTTTTGTGGAGTTAGTGTATCTGACAGAAGCTGAAGCAGCAAAATATTGTAAGTCATATTTTCCTACTTATATTCCAAGAGTCACTGTTCAGGCCAACGAGAGATTCAGTTTATCGTAAAGAGAAGATATTCCAAGAGTCATTTTTCACTCGGGCCAACGAGAGATTCAGTTTATCGAGAGGAGAAAGGCTATCATAATTTGAATGATTTTTGCTTTTGAAGGAGATCATTAAGGACGATATACTTGCAACAATCTGTTGTAAGATTGCTGATTACATAGGGAGCGGTTGAGAGGAGATAATACAGTCTACAAGGAACAAGGATTTGGACCACTCATCATCAGAGAGAGATATTTTTGTTTTCTGCAGTTTTTTTTTTCTTTTATTGATAACACAATTTTTACTCGTAATTTAGAAAGGATATAAATATTTTGATTAGGAGAGTTAGAATAGTTTGGGATTTTGAGTTTTCAATTAATATTGTTTGTACCATTAATTTTGATTGTTCACGTACGTAGAACAAAATTTTTGAGAATCATTATATGAGATTTGTTTATTGAAAACTTTTGAGTGTGAATTATTTCATCATTTTTATTTCAATATATAGTGTTAGATCATATGTGTTTTTTATTATTCCGGTATTCTCTGGACCTTATCTTTCACATGTAATAGCATAGATATTGAAGCACGAATTTAACCCTGAGATAAAAGAATTAAAAATTATAGAGTCATAATCATATCATTTAAATAATTTTAATTAATCAAAAAAATTAATTAGCTAATTATTGCTTGGCGCACCAAGACTTTAAATATCGCAATAACATATATATATATATATATATATATATATATATATATATATATATATATATATATATATATATATATATATATATATATATATATTTAATTAATGGCTTTGGATACCTTGATCCATTCAGCCACGATAATGTATTTGACTACTTGAATTTGTTAATGATGTATTGACCTATTGCATTTGTTAACAAAATAGTACTTCGCATAGAGGTAGATTAAAAATAAAATGTAATTGTCAGTATCACAAGAATCAGTAGATTGATAAAAAACCATACATTTATTCGTTTTATTCAATGCCCTAACCAACTTAAAGTGAATATTTAGAACCAACAAGGGATTACATAATGTAGGGATACTTTTCACGTTAAGGTGCCTTTCATAGCGACTTTATTACAACATAAGACAGGCAACGGCTAGGAGGTAACTATATAACATAAGGATAGACAGAGGGAACAAAGCTAGATTTATACATTCACATTACACATTCCATCCTAATTTTTTCTTTTAGTCCGTTTTAAATATTCCCAAAAAATTTGGTTAAACCTAATATTATGACGAGAGATATATAAAATGGAAGATTGACACTGAGGAAGAGGTATTTGTTCTTTTACTTAATAGCACCATCATTATATATGCACCCGAACATCCAATGATTGATATCGTCAGTGTTACCATTACAATCACAAAGTTCGGTTTCACTTAAATTAAATCTATGAAGATAGGCTTTCACAGTAGCATGATTAACAAGGCATCTAACAAACATTGAATATACTCTTCTACTGGGATGACTTCTTGCAGCAAAAGGCACAGTAGGTAAGGGTGAATTTTTGTATAAAGGTTGTTACTTCTGTTACAAAAAGTATTCCATTCAATTTCCCAGTTTTCTTTTAATTCTTGTTTACGCAGCGAGACTAAATCACTTCTATTCAGCCAGCTAATTTCTAATCCTTTTGAAGCCGCTTCTTTAGCAAAATAATCTGCTTTGGTGTTACCCGAGATACCAGCATGTCCTTTTATCCAAATGAAAGAGACTGAATTATTTCTTTCAAGTAGCTTTAGTTGATTTTCTAAAATTTTGACGATAATACTGTTTTTGTATAAATGCTTATGCGAATTATCTAAAGCAGACAACGCAGATTTTGAATCCGACATGATTACTATTTGTTGATAAGACATTCTTTTCTCAATAGTCCATTACAGAGCTTGATATATTGCAAACAGTTCTGAGGAGTAAATGGAACATTGTTGGTTTAATTTAAACGTAATATGTTCTTGATTGTTTTGGATATATACCGCACAACCAACTCCCAAAATGGAGTTTGACCCATCTGTGAAAATCCTATATGGCTTATCAAATTTGGCAAGTTGAATGGCGTTGTTATTATCAAAAGTAGGGAAATAAACTTTGGTTTGGGAATAAAGAATATTGAAATTAGATTGAAAGAAATTAGTTTCAGCTGGGATTTCTAAATAGGAAGAAACATTAGGAAATGCTATAGCTAAAGTTGGAGAATTTTTGTTATGCTACCATTTGTCAACTAAGTTAGACACAGATATGTCGGATATTTTTTGCAATAGGTAGGATTGGTTATTACTTTGACATTTAAGATATATATATATATATATATATATATATATATATAGTCTTAGTTAGTTAGTTACTAATTACTAAGACATCGTCGAATAATAATAAGAACATAGAATAACATTGAAATAAGGGAGGCTGCACCGTAATTGGAAACGGTTGATAAAGCTGCACATGATGATATATATAAGTAAAAGATATCGGCATAGCTCGCAACAAAGAAGAAAAAAATATAATAAAATATGTATAACGTATATACGTATTTCTGACTACTGGTCGTCTTCAGTGCGGTGCAGCCAAGTTAGAAAAGGAGCATATTAACTTGGAAAAGGATCAGTACAGGAGCAATGCGACCAATTTGTGGCAATAATGTTAGAAGACTCCGAGGTTTCCAGAGCAACAACCAACACATCCACGGAAGAAGCTAAGCTACCTGAGGAAAGGAATGCCAAACGTTTAGAACGTTTCAAACAACAAGAAAAAGGTTAATGCGAGTTAATAGTATGTTAAATAAAAAAATAAAAAACTCATATGGTTTACAAAACTAATTATTTTTTTTATATGGTATGAATTATACAATATTTACAGCATTTGAAGTAATACGCCTATGCCAAATAATTACTGGTATGAAACGGCGGAGACACCACCACAGTTAAACAAAGAAAAGAAGGTAATGATCTTTTGTTTGCAATTGATTTATTGTTAACATAAAGTCTTTTAACACTAAAGTTAAACAGCGAGATTTTTATTAGTAGCTATAAACTGCGACGGTCGTAAAATATGAGTTTATAGAGGTTTTATTTAAAAATTAATAATCACAGTTACAATCTTCTTTGTTACTACTTCTCTTCAGGTTTGGATGTGCCAATGTGAGAATGCAAGAACTAATAAGCGCAAAGTTAAAAATACAATCATGGAAAATATATTTGGGTTTCGTTGACGCTGGAATTTAAATTTGAATTATTGAAGTAAATTCATATACGGGGTGAGTTTTTAGTGCAACATTGGTTGATAATTAAATTATGGTAGAGAATATCCAAAGAGATCCAAAAATGTAGGCAATGATATTCTCCAGGATTGGAAAATACGCCGAATTCTACGGTGTTATTAATAACCACGTGGTAAAGCAAATATACAATTTTTTAAATGGGATACCCTATATAATTTTTTATATTTAAATTCCTCTCACAATCCCTGTTCTTATAATATGAAAGTTCTCACTAGGTATTTAACGAGTTATGACCATTTTTATTTCGATATCTCTATGAAATAACCACCCTGTATATAAAGAATGAATACATAAATAAGTATTTACTTATTTTATATAATATAAATAATATACTAAATAAGGTAAACAATATGTTCTAGTTTTCAAATTAAATTTAACAGAAATCATTCATGAATATTCATATACAGGATGTACTATAAAGAAAAATTACGATTTTCTCATATTTTTTAAGTATGATTATCATCATCAGTGGCTCGACAATCCGTTGTGGATCTTGGCCTGCTCACAAAGAAGTCGCCAGTTCTGTCGATTCCTGGCAACTTCATTCGTGGTCGTCCTCTACATCTTGTGCCCTCTGGTTCTGAAAATGTTAATCTCTTCGTGTATTCGTGATCTGACATCCTAGCAATGTGTCCAGCACATCTAAGTCTTTGCACTTTAACGAATTTTACAATATTTGGATCGGTGTATAAGTGATATCGTCCAAAGTTGTTTCTTCGATACCGTAGCCCATTTTCATTTACGGTCCCAAAAATCTTTCTAAGAATTTTTCTCTCAAAAATATTAAGAAGTCTTTCATCATTTTGAGAAAAGGTCCACGTTTCAGCTTCTTATATCAAAACCGGTCTTATTAAGGTTGTGTATATATTGAGCTTTGCTGCATGTTTTATATTTTTATTTTTTAAATGTTTCTGGAGACCGTTAACAGTTCTGTTTGCTATTGCTATGTGTCTTTTTATTTCGTCGCTTGACGTGGTGGTTGCATTTACTAGCGATCCAAGATAAGTGAATTTTATGACTGTATCAAAGGTATGGTTGTTAATTTGAATTCTCTGTTGGATATTTCGGAGGTTTTTAGAAACCACCATATATTTGGTTTTTTCCTAGTTTACCACAAGTCCCAATTCACTTGTCGCGTCCGCAAGAATTGTAAAACACTGCACCATGTCTCTCATCTCTCGAAAGTAGTTCGTTCCAATAATAAAATGACCATTATTAATGTCAAAAACTAACTTAGGTGAGATTTAATGTAAAATCTCTGAAAAACAAGAGCACGAAAATCTTCTACCAAAGATGAATAAAGGAAAAGACAGCGTTAAAGAATCTTGGGCAAACCTAAAAGCTAATATTAGAAGTAGTCCCATAGAGACAATTGAACCACAAAAGACCAAAAAACAATAAACCGTGGTTTACACATGAAGTAAATCTAGCAGCTAAGGAAAAAGGAGATACTTACAAAATATAAATGAGCAACAAACAACTGGAGACATACAAAATTACAAACATAGTGAACTGTGATACAAGGAAACTAAAGCAAGTATACTGAAAAAGATTTTTAATAGAAATGGAGCATGACATGTATGGATGTCAAAAGAAGGTATGAGGAGAATCATACAAACTATATAAAATCTTAAACCCGGACAGAACACTTCAATATTCTGTACAATATCAATATATACACTGAAGAACAAGACCAAAGTAACGGAGATATTGAAGAAAATATTGACATTGATGAAGATATTAGTAGTGAAGAGGTACAAATAGCAATCAAGAAAATGAGAAACAGACAATTGGAAGGAACTGATGGTATCAATAATGAGCTTATTAAGTATGCTAGCCTAGAAATCGTCACAGAATTGACCAAGATATTTGAAAAACTGATAACATAATAGTACCATACCAGAGGAATGGCAAACAAGCATAAAAACACTCATATACAACAAAGGACTAAAATCTGACCCACATAATTACAGAGGAATAACCCTGCTAAAGTCTACATCAAAATTGTTAACCAAAGTCTTGTCAAAGAAGTTAATTAACACCGTGGGCATTTCAAAAGAACATCAAGGATTCAGGAGTAATATATCTACAACTGACGCGGTCTTTATACTACGGCAACTAGTAGAGAAGTCCATAGACTTCACATAGTAACTTTTCTAGAATCTGCCTATGTACTTGAATTTGATGAAGTTGACTTTCCAGCAGTAAATCCGCCTTGATATTGACAAACACTATCCTTTGTAAAATGTCTTTCAAACAATACATTGCCGAAGATTTTATACGCAGATCCTAACAGAGTAATGCCTCTATAGTTCTTACACTCCAGTTGATCACCCTTTTTATAAAACGGACATATTTTTCCCTTAAGCCACTCTTCTGGTACTAATTTATTCTGCCATATAAGCACTATTAGTTGATGGATTGCTGCAAAAAGTTGATCACCATCTTTTTTATACATTTCCGAACAGATTTCATCGATTCCTGGGGCTTTATTGTCTTTGGAGTTTTAGAATGGCATTTTACACTTGGGCGTTGTGCCCATCTGTTAAGAACTGAGTTTTTATCATGTAGAATTTCACTGTTAGTGTCTTTACACTATTACATTTTTTTAAATATATAACTCTAAAATATTTAAATTATGATACTCCTTCATTTTTCCAAAGCATTATCTATACCTAAACTCATCACTTTTCGAAATATTTTTAGTTTTCTTCAAATTTCGAGAATATAGAGAAAAGGTCCAAGTTCTAAGATTTATTGGATTGGCCACCATTTAGTGCGGATTTAAATCGAATAGAGCACATTTGGGACCAGCTAAAACGCCGTATACGACAAAGGAATTTCGTTCTAAATACGATAGAGCAGCTTCGGCTTGCTACACAGGATGAGTGGAATGCAGTTCTCCAAGGATATGTCCAAAATTTACTTACAAGCATGCCGAGAAGGATGCAAGCATTAATATAGAGCTAGAAGGGAACACTCGTTACTAAACATGCACTTTTTTCAGTTAAAAAGAATTGTTTAAGCAATTTGAATAGCATTCAATTTATATTAAAATAATCTTATTTATCTAACATTAAGCATTATTTTTTCGCAATTTTCTCGGCATTTATTTAAAAAAAAAATTAGAAAATTTCAAAATATTGAATATTTTTGTCCAAGAGAGTAGTTTTAATGTACCAAATTAAATTTTTTTTAATATAAATGCAATAATAAACGCATTTCCTATTATAGCTAATTTTTCACCGAACCACTATATCAAAGTGTTATAAATGGAAAATTCAGATACGATCAACGCCATATGAATCCAAATGATTTTTGAAAAAGCTATCAACAATTAATTTTTCTTGTACCGTTTTCCATAACATAATTTTTTCAACAATATTTATTAAAAGAAAAAAAGAATTGGGAAATAGTTAAAATTTTTAAGTCAATATTATCAAAAGCTTCTCTTATGCTATTCTATCATCTTTTGTTGTTGGAGGCGTCTGGTACACAAGGTGTTTTATATAGCACCATATAAAAAAATCAATTTTTGACAATTCCCATGATCCCCAATAGTCGAATATTAAGTGAAACATTTACAGTATTAATGGCAAATGATTATTCATTTACATTTACAGTAGTAATGGCAAATGGTTATTCAGAAAATCCAGATACACAGCACCATTCACACGGCCCTCAAAACAATGTGGGCCAATCAATCAAACAATATCACCCCAAACATTTATAATAGACCACCTAGGTTAACTGTGACTGTTAATAAAGTTGGGATTGCTTGATACATAGTAATGAAAATGATGCCGATTCACCGTTCCAGTTTTTTTGAAATGTAGCCTCATCTCCAATAAACATATAATCGAAAAAAAATGCTTACTATGCACTTGCTCCTGAGACCATTGACAAAAGCTAATCTGCGACGATAATCATCAACTGTCAATTCTTTGTATGCCTCTTTGTATGCATGCGGTAGGAATACATTGTATTTTTATGAAGAATTTTTGCAGCCGAAGTTTTTTATCATATTTTACTAATAAAGCTACAATAAAATGTTCAAAATTCCAAATTCTTGGATATTCAAGAATATTTAGAAAATAATCATATAAAAATATTTCTAAAAATGTGTAGTCCTGGCATTATCAAACAATTTCTTAATTTTGTATATAATATTAAAAAACAAATACCGTAAAAGCATTACTACATCCCAACATTAAGTAAATAAATTAAATTTTGCTGGTAAAAGCAACTTAATGAATAAATTATTTTAAATTACATACTTAGCATTAAATACTAGCCACCAGCCAAATTTCACTAACTGGCACAAGATAATTGAACACACAAACGTTATTAAATTCCACAATACCAGTAATCCTCCAAAATTTTTTAGTTTTATTATTACATCGTTAGTTTTTTCTAATCTTTCCATGAAGAGTGTTTCGTAAAGTAGATCATAATCTAAAAAAAAGAATAATTTATTCAAACAGTAAAAAACCGTTTTTGTTTAAGAAAGAAAAGTTTTTAATTTGTTTATGGTTCTCATATTATTCTCGAAATGAATATAAAATAATCCAAAAAACTTTCAGTATTTTTTGACCATAGCTTTATATTTTTTTTGTTATTTAGAATATGTCAAAAAAATTTTGGTAATAAACGTTTTTCATTGAGATATTTCAACACGATATCTTTGTACTCTCTTTATGGACAGAGTGGAGGTTACCCAGAAAACGGCACTAGTTTCAGGCTTTAGTCGGATAGAGGTATCTTAGTCGGGGTTCTTTGCAGCTCAAATACAAGAGATAGAAGAGTGAGGTCCGGAAGAGAAAGAGAAGAGAATTTTGGGGACCACCCTATCTGTGGATAGGGAATAGAGAAAGGTAACAGACACGAGGGAAATAAGAAAAGACAACGAGAATAATACGAAAAAGATAAGGTATACTGTAGCAAAACAAATATAGAGAGGAGAGTATTTATATTTCGCGGTAATCACCAATTATTACAACACATATACATGCATAAAGATAAAATAATAAAATAGGTACCTGAAACAGATATTACTTACAATCGAAATGATTAATTTGAAAATTTGGTGAAAGAAAAAATAAGCAAATATCTGATTTTAAAAAAGTTATATTAATAAGATTGATATAAGGTTGAATGCTCGAATAAATGAATTTTGATAAAATAAAAGGCAGATATCGAGCACAGTTTAATAATTAAATCTTGCCCAAGTACTTTCGCTTCCTAGAGCATCTTCAAGGGCATTTCGTCCTATCCAACAATCTGTTGAGAATGTCATAAACATAAAATTGTACATTACACTACACCACACAAGGACAAACAGTTTAAAATTTAAAAAATAGGCGAAGCTACATGGTGGTTGGTATCAGGAGAGAGAAATTCTCATCATTCTATCTCCTACACTAAGTTGATTTGTTCAAACCATAATAAAATATTGGTAGATTGGTACAGAAAATATATGGCCTCTGGGAGCAATTTAAACTATATAGCTTACCATAAACATAAAATATCAAATTTAAAACTTGGTTAAGCAAATGAAATGTAGCGTCGTAAACATTGAAAAATATATAGCACTATACAAAACCATTCTTCTATTAATACTACTGCTGTGAATCAGGAAAGTAATACTGCAGTCATCACACACATTTCTCATAAATACTACACATTGCCATATATTATAAAGGATATCTCACCAAAACTGACATGGACATTTAACTCTGTTGGTGACTTTAAGTTTCCAAATATAACAGTTCTAGCAATTAATTTAGTTTTAAATCCGTAAAATAGTTTCGAAACACAATTCAGATAACTGCCTTAATCTGAACCTTCTATAAATGCAAGGTATAACAGACGCTGATAAAGATGTTAATATTAATATTCTTTATTAAAGCGAAATACGTATCAACAGATACATAGACTATTTTTGCGTGAAAGGAAATCTTGACTGTCTTTAATTTTATTTTTAATTTAGTTTTCTTTAAACTCAAAGACAAATCCTTAAAGAACAATATACCAAATAAAGTCTACAGTATCACTAGCACAAATTGTAAACTGCAACACATTGACAACTCATCAAGACGATTAAGAGTATAAACATTGCATCTGGGCTACATAATTCGAAACGATAAATACTCTCTTCTGTACGTCATCATGCAAGGAAGAGTAGAGGGAAAAAAAGGCTTGGGAAGAAAAAAGAAATATTGGCTGAGGAATATCAGAGATTGGACTAACCTCGGTGTTAAACAGATATTTCACGTTACAAAAAATAGAGAAGCGTTTAAAGAAGTAATCGCCAACCTTCGTTAGAAGACGGTACAATGAGAAGAAGATTATGTCTGACAGGAGTGATTCGAGGAAATATCCAGTTAGGTGTACTTTAGCTATCTACGTAAACCAAAACAATCACAGGGTTGTACAAAAGCCACGGTTTTAGCAATAAAAAACAATTACTTTCAGATATTGTATCTTGACATGACTTTTGTCTCCTAAACAGTGAAAATAATATATAAAATAATATATTTAAGGCGCCTTAAAACATATAGTTTCAGTGATGAAACAATACAAAGTGAATATCCTTTAAACAAGTAAGTACAAAAGTAATGAGAAAATAACAATTAAAGAATACACTTAATAGTAGGTATTTAAGGTGCTTCAAATATATCAATAGGCTTTGAAAAGTTTTATCTTAGCCTACCTTCTGAAGTTACAATCTCAAAACTTTTATTGTTGTGAAACGCCGTTTTCGTCAGTTTTAAATTGAGTTTTCTCATAAATGGTTGCTTTAAAGCACATCTCTTCTACTTTACTTTCTTCGGGAAATATGTTTTGAGCAACACAAGCGTAATATCTATATGTTACAGTTTTTCTTTTACCCACACGAAACTTAACAAGTAAATAGTCTCCTACAGCAACTGCACCAACAGCATATATTGCAGTTTCTTCTTGCATATTGATTTGTATGTCATATAAACTATCACCACTTTCTATCCAGTTTTCAGAATTTTTAGAATCAGATGTTATTTGTTCTATTCTTAATTTGATCTAATTTCTTTTTCTCTTAGAAAATTTCTATTTTCTTTTTCTTTAAGTTTTTTAGTCTTCTTATCTTGTTTTTTCTTATGATAGTTTTGCCATGCTTCTAAAGTAACAACTGATGGTAGTTTCTACTTACTTTTGTTTTTTTTTTGCTGTTTTTGGGAGTCAGATTTGGCCAGAATTACGCTCTTCTAGGGGCGATGGTGCATCTAAAGGAAAGGTACTGTTTGAAACAGTTTCTCCAGCCTTAATTTCAGTGGTTATTAGTTTTTTCGGACTACACAACTGATAATCAGGATTTCTTGAAGTTTCTGGTTTGCGTAATCTGTTTTACTGAATATGTTTATAGGTCGGTTTTCAGAATTTCATGAATGACTTCTAAAAAGTTCTAGCATCCATTGTACCAAAATGTTTTTTTCCTCATTTGTTGAGGTTGGAGAAGGATTCACAGTAAAAATCTCAGAATATTTTTCTTTTACTTTATACAGCAAAATTATACGAGGTATTTTAAATTCTTTTGAAGCAGCAGCATATGAGCTTCCTCCTCGAACAGTTAGAAGCGCTGCAGCCATTTGATCCTGAGTATTTTTTTGGAACCATTGTCAGTTAGTAAATACTGTAATGAAAAGAAATCCAGTTATGAACATGTAGTATTCTATGATTGACACCTTCTGTCAATGACTGAAACAATTTGTTTGTAAGAAATAAATATCATAGCGTCAGCATCGCATTTGCATGGCAAATTATATGAAAGTTTTCCTCTAAAGTCATAGTTGGACTAAGGTGTCAGTAATTGGACAGACAAAGTAATTGACAGGCCTCCATTCAGCTCTTGTATCAAATTTAACATTTCCTATTTTGATTATTTTATTCTACAACATTTTGTGATCTCAAGAACATCAAAAAAAGATTTACAATTTTAAATATTAAGACAGCTATAAAATATTTTTTAATACAATTAACTTAATACGTTATGGTATTCAAACTTTGTGCAGTGTTGTCACATTCATCAATAAACTTGGTAATAAAGTAAATTAACGAAATCTTTAAAGTGTCGAACAATCATAGATGACTTATCAACAAAATAACATATGTGATTCGGACATATACAAAGAATAGGTGGACAACAAATACCAAAGGAAATAGCAACCAGAAGGTAAGAGAAAATAAAGTAGACCGAGAACAAGTTGGAGAGAGGGAATAGACATAGAGACAAGAGAAAGAAACTTGGAAGAGGACCTAAGAAACGACCGGACGAAGTGGCGATTGGAAGTTAGAAAATGACGGAGAAGGAAGATTGAGATGTAGTAGTAGAAAAAAATTAACAAAAAATAAACAGAATTTCAGGGAAAACATAAGATATGTCTGTGACATATCTTATGTGGTCATGGTTGATCTGCTGTTATCAGACTTTTATATTATGTTCTTTATAATGATAATATAAATAAATATGATTTTTAAATATCTTACCTTCGACATTGTAGAGATATCCACGTGAATTTCCTCCTAGTATATCTGTTGTACATAACAAAAACCAAAACAATAGACCAAATGCAATGAGCGATTTCCAATGGATGAAAGTTGTATATCTCTTCATTTTAGTCCTTTGTTTTAACGACATTAAGAAGTAATGAGTTGATGGAAATTTCTGAGAGTTCTTGTGAAAAAATTCCCTCCATACAAAATTGGTCACAAAAATTCTTCTGACATTTTTGACATTTATTTAAAGTCACAGACTTGATTAGGTACAATACAGTCATTATAATTTTTGATAACGTGTCAATATAATTAGGATTTATAGACCAGGGCGGATCTGTTTTGAGATGGATGGAAGGCAGTAGTTCGGTAATTTCAGTAATAATAATTGACCTATCCTCCTTCTCAAATAGGTCGAGAACATCAATAAAAAATTAAAATATTTAAATATTATTAGAAACTACTAAATACTGCTGGTTAATAATGTTTTCATTGCAATAAATACAAAAAAGAGGACGAAAAAAGCCTTTTTTTTATTCATTGTTTTACATTGCACTTAAGACCCTCATAATTCGTCTGCAAAATTTTTATATATAATAAAATAGCCCTCCAAATTTCAGTGCAATCGATTTAGTAGATTTCGCTTAACCACTTAACGTACTCACCCGAGTTAACTCGGTATTAAACTAAGTTTCTATTTTCGCAAACCGAGTTAACTCGTGCTTAAAATATTTGTACGATATATAATGCGCCTACGCATTTTAACTCGTCTAGCGCTAAAAACGGTTCCCCCTACTTGTTTTCTCGTTTCTAATTTTAAACTTCCTACGATCGACCGCCGGCTGTAATGTTTTTCAGTTTTTAATATTTTTATAGTTTTTAAATTTTGTTATCCACTACAAAATGAGTAGTGATGAGTATTTATTAAGTTCAGATGTACCTGATGTCGAAGCTAATATGGACGAAAGTGGTTCAGATACAAGTATCGAACTTGCTTCAAAAAATTCTTTAACTTCAGATGACACTGTGAGCATGACTATGATACGAACATGGTGCAAGTTACAACCAAATACTCCTGTTCCTAAATCACGTTGGATGTAGTGGATACACTGACGATGCACTTAGGGAAATGTGACAAGAAGCTCTTAAAACTGCAAGTCCAGAAATATGGGCTAAAACTGTAAATAAATGTGAAAAATTAATAGAAGAGTGGTGGATCAAATATATAAATACAAATATTTCATACTTACAGCATTTTCTTTCAAATTTGAGGACAAATACCTGAGAATATCTTGGTCTCCCAAAAACTCGGACATACCAAAGTAACATAAACTGGGCGTATATATTTCGTCGGTGTCGGCTTCAGACTTTATCGAAGTATCTACTTTTTTTTCTCCTTCCTGTAATTAGTTTGGAAGGCATTTATTTTTTTAACAACTGCATCACGATCTGCTTTTGGATCGATTTCCTTCACTTTTTGTATCAGTTTTCTATATGCCGTCTCTCTTTTTCCCCTATCGTGGTACCGTAAAACGGGGTCAATAGAAACAGTTTTGAGATTTTCAGGCTTTGTAGTTAAGTTGCTATTTATCTAATCAGCCACGAAAAATATACAAAATGACTGTCACGGCTAATAGATTTAAAGGCCTAATGAGCACATTTGAAAAAGTATTCCAATTAAAAAAAAATTAAAAAAAAGTAGTGTTTTTCTATTCACCTTCCAAACGGGGTGAAAGGAAACGATGCTTTGTTTTGCATTAGTTTGGCTTATATACCATTTCGGAGGTCAATAGAGATCTTTAAAAATATATTAGTAATATGTGCAATTAATTTTCTTAGTAAAAAAAAATAAACATACAAATTTGGAATTTATATCGTTTATTAAGTATGAAAATATAAAAAAATATACAACTTTCTTACTTTAGGGAACACAAAAGACCCTGTTGCGTTGCATTAATTCTCTCAGCATAACTTTTGTATTGCATTAGTTAAGATCATTTTGGTTGATGGGAAATTTAAGAATCTCCCTATTTGAACTGCTTGGCAGCTCAGAGTTATCAGATGGATGAATTTGATCAACAACTTGGTGAAAAGAGAAATAGCAAACGACTGGTTTCGTGGGAAATCCATAAATAAACCCTGGGGCTTGCTTGGTTTGGCGATGCCTCAAAAAAGTTCCGTAAATGTCATCGTTTTCAACAATGATTTTCAACACTTTTCCAATATAATACTTTAATCTTCCGTTTTTCCTAAAACCGGTTGAAAACGCAACCAGCAGCCAATCTGATAGTTGAATAGATTCTTTCGAAACGGCATAACCCTGTTTAAAAATTCTACCTTTGTAGGAAATACTAGGAACAGGGATACTTGTCTGTCTACGTTTTTGTCTCCTCATCATCTGATTCGACCTCCCCTTCACTTCTGTTAACGACCTCTTCATCTTCACTCGATTCATTATCTTCTATATGTTTGTCGTTATGCGTATCTGAATCAGCTGTTTGTCTTCACTTCCTTCTTCTCTAAAGTCTGTTCCAGTTACACTTTTACCAGCTACTACGGCGACTTTTCTCTTTCGTCGTTGTGTAGGAATATCAGAATATCTCATGGATTTCAGCATATTAACCACTACATTGCTAACATGTTCTTCAATTTTTTGAACATTTGTAGTGTTGGCACTAGGGAGTCGGTTTATGACTTGATCACGGTCTAACGGGTATATCCCCCATTTTCTAAAACCAGACTTAATGCTTCCTTGGTTTGGTCTGATGCTGTCCATCAGCTCTCTAACAAAATGAGGAAAGCGAGCTTTGGGTATGGTAACTGCCCCTCTTCCTTCACCCATTTTCCACTTTTCAAGAATTTTTCGCCATGCTTCTTTTAAAGGGCAAAAAAAAGCCACATCAAGGGGCACATAGCTTCTAGTTCTGCACTCAGGTGATCAAAATACACATTTAAAGTCTGGGGTGAAACCGCTGCTTATGATGGTTTAATTTTTTTTTGAAAAAGCCGTGTTCGTAGTCGTGTCTTATGTCGCTTCAAAAACCCATGTACAAAATCTTTTCCCGGTAAGTTGTTGTTAAACTTAGGTACATTTTTACCCCGGCTATCTAGGTATGTTTTTACCATTACTCTAAGATCGTGTTTATCTAAGGGATAGCTCCAATCAGCACAGGTTATCAATTGTTTCAGTATAACTTCCTCTTCCAACTTTGTTAGTGTAGTTTGTCCTCCAGGTGTTTTTAAGTTAGCGTTTTTGTGGTGCCTATGGATTACTATATAGCACTGAATAGTTAATTTCATGTACTTTGCTTGCCTCCCTATAGGACATTCCATTTCTTATGTCGTTTAAGGCCCTTTCAAAAGCCCCACGATAGGTTTTTTTGTAAAACTTGGACCTTGGATTATGTACATAGTCTCGTGGCATGGTTAATCTGAAAGTAAAATAAAAATTACTGGAGAAAAAAAGAAGCAAAATAAAAAATACTGGGAAAAAAAAAAGAAAGCTGGTGAGTGGAAACACAACAGTGGGAGAAAAGAAATGGCGGGTGATTAGAAACTGCGGGTCAATAGTCAGAATTTAGGTTAGATGTTTACAAAACAACATTCAAATTAAATTACTGGTAAGTTATGATAAATTTGTCAAGTATTTATGTTAAGTATACACCCTAAGCTATATTATGAGTAATTATCTATTTATTTAATTGATTTTTTCTTACCTTGTTACAAAAAGTTAATAAGCTCTTTGAAACGTGGCAAAATCAGCTGTTTCACTAAAATTTCTGTTGTCCAATGTTGCCATCTGTTAAAATGCAAAATCCACTAAATTGGCGTTTTTTTATCTTTTTTATCATTTGGTGTACCATTTGGTCATTCACCCTCCAGTTTTTTTTTCACCCCCTTTTACGGTACTCTTTGCTTTTTACGGATCACAGACATGGCTCCTCTTCGTAAATCGAAATAAATTCTTCGAGACATTCTCGATGTCTATTTTTCATGTGACTCGTCATAACCAAGCTCGTATTGCACCATTCTAGCGGAAACAACAATATCATCTATCTACACGAATGGTCAAAACTCATCTGTTTCAAACTTGTACAAATCTTTCGCTCACAAGCTCAATTACACTTGCGCAAGTGTGACACAAGCACAAGCAAAAATTCCAAAATTTCCGCAGGTCTCATGTCGCTTGTACAGTTAACATACTTGTACAAGGAACACACGTTTCACTATACTTTTGCAATAAACTTGTGCATGTATAATGTTCAAGTATACATAAATGTGTATGGGAGCTTTTACATGTTCGTTTAATAAAAATGCTTAGTGTTACTTGTTATGTAACAGATTGTATTTTAAAACAAATAAAAAAATCTCCAAGTACTAAAAAAATTTTTCTTTATTAAACAAAAAGGATACAAATAGTAATATTTATAAGGAATACAAATTAGGTGGAGTAGACATCCAGTCTTCTTTTAAAAATCGTAAAATACAATTGTGTAAAATTTAACGGCAATGTGATTAACCTCAGCGAAAAATTCAGAAAAGTCCGTCAGTTCCCGGTCCAATTTAAAGTTTTTTTTTTCATTACATGACTCGACACGCATGTTGAACCTTTAAGCACGACACCAGTGTTGCCAGATCGTATTTTTATTATACTTTGAAGACTATCATTAGAATTATGAATATGTATTAATATTATATATGAATAGTATTAAAAAATTGACAGTTAATGAGTTTAACAAGCCAACGCGTCGTGAAATTTTAAAAACAATTTACATATTTTTATACCCAGAATTTGGTAACAGTTACAATAATTATTCAATAATATATATATTGTCCATACTGACAAAGAAAATAATAATTTGACAGTAATTTTAAATAAAATTTTGAAACGGCACTAGAAAACTTATACAAAAATGTTTAAAATAAAAAGAATAAACTCATAATTTATTATTTAAGTTAAAAATTGAGATTTCCAAAAAGTTGTTTAAAAATTTGAAAAAATTATAATATACTATATAATATACTATATAATAAAGTTAAATATTAAGCTGAATACAGGGATTTTATTGTTCATATTTTCAGTTAAATAAACATAAATATTTTATTAATATTTTTTAATTGTTTAATTTAATTTCTTAATGTATTAAATTTTAATAATACATTAAAATTAAAATTGAGAATTTTTTAATATAATTTTTCTCCAACTTCACCTTTAACCTCCACTCGCGAATTAAATGTATTTCAATGCATGCACGTAATTTTTCACGGTAGGTAGTAATCTACCTGAAAAGTTCATCGAACCGGCAACACCGGTATCGTTCTCAACAGGTATGGGATTAAAGTTTCAACCGGAGCTTGAAGTGGTTTTGATCAGAGTGCATAATAGTGGTGTACTAGTGTAGCTTTTGAGCTTTGTAAGTGCAGTTGAAAGGTGCGACCGGCGCGAACAAACTGAAATTTAGAAGTACGTTAAATTAGTTTGTAATATAATAAACTTGTCAGGTGGAAACAATTGAAGTTAAAACAGTGAGTTAGTTGTGTGGAATTGTGTGTATGTTTTTGTTTAAAATTGTTTTGATTCGAGAAATAGGAAAAGTAAGTGAATGTAATTTAGTTATAGATACTTTTCACTATTTTCCAAATTAAAAAAACCAAATTAGCATTGCAGAATTGACATTATGATTAAGGGATAGCAGGACTCATTACAAATTCAATTTCTTACAAGGGTTTACATAAAGTAGACATCAATTTAAAAAAGTGTTGTTGCTATTTTTGTAAATAATTAAAGCATGTTAAAGTAAATATATTAATAAGGGTTAAAAGGGTTTCAAATTAACTGTTATTTAATAATACATATACTTACAGCAAATCTAATATCCTACTGTAAGCTAGTTAATATTATGTTTATCATAATCCATGTGAGCTTTTATTATGGATTAAAACTCTTATTGTCATCTTGATTTGTCAACATTGTTTTGTTTACCTTGTACATATTAGCGTATGTTAAATAATCTTTTGTTTATTCACCTGACATTTCCTGAACAAATATTTACATTGTTTTTGTTTTGATTGATACTGCTACGTATGGAAACTACCTACAAATTAAAGGCCGATTTCCTTTTAAAAATTATCGTTTCGTAGCTGATTACCAACAATCGTAGGCATATATTGCTAATAATTATAATAATCTTAACTAGAAATTAATAAAATAGTACAGATAGAATTTAAGAAGCTTATTTTAGTTCTAGCCCAAATATGTACTTATTGGTTAATTTAATACTTTCAAAAGATGTACCTATGCATTTATTTGCATTGAATGTGGAACAAAATAAAAAAATAATGAGATTTGGCAATATGGGGGAAACTATGAGATAGCTATTACAGTTTTACACCACAGAAATGAGGAAATAAAAAGCCATTTTCGTAACATTCTTTGATACAGATATTTAACAACTGCTTTTGATTTTGGCTATAACAATATGTAGTAAACAAAATATGCAAAAGATTAAACGTCAAAAAATATATAAACAATGTAAGATCGTTGTTTGATTTTAAATATTAATGATGGGACCTTTAAATTATATGGCAAAGTGACACAATTTTTCTGAAAAAGCATAGAAAATCCTTTAAAATGAGTGTTTGTAAAGTTAGTTTTGTTGATTTGTTGCTGAATTATTGCAAAAATATCTTCAAAAGACTATTTTTTAAAAAGTATTATTAACTTTTCTAAAAATGCACAAAAACTTTTAATTTCACTTAATAATAGAAATAATATCACATTATATTCAGCTATACAAATTTCAAGAAATTTTACTTAACAGTTATTGCAAAATTTAAATTGTTTATTCCAGAAAGCCTTTATCTACAACATTATTATTATGCATTACCTATTAGGTCTACATGATTTCTGATAGCACAAAATTGAAGAGAAAGGCATATTTTATTAAATTAAATCATTTATTATTTAAAAAAATGTTAAATATTGTAAAATAGCTTTACAAAAGCACTGTGATTTTAAGCTTCTAAACATTTACAATAACTCAGACGCATCAACATAAAGAAAGTTACTTTGTTTTATTCGAAATGTTGGCATTTTACACGATATAAAAAAATACAATGTCATAGAAAACTGAATTTATAAATTCAACTTTATAAAAATCGCAATATGTATTCTATGTAAATTTTACTTTTTTCTTGTTATTATTAGTAGAAAAGATTATGAAATCTTGGATTTTGTGAGATTATAAATTGGGGTTGAGATTATAATTTAAAAACCGAGTGAATAAGTCAAGTGTTATAATTATTTTATTATCCAGATTTAGCCATACGGCTCACACTCCCTCTAAGAGGAAAATTCACTCATCCCAGATACCTACGGGATCAAAACGATTGAGCTCTGGTGGGACTCTTTCCGTGTTATCGAGCCCTAGGTGACTTGGTATGCTGGAGTATCTCCCAAAAATTTTCGTACACATCTGGACGTTGAGAGTAGTACAGCTTTCTGCATGGTCTTGTAGAGATGTTCATTCAGACCTAGCTTTTTTATGTTTTCTAGGAGGTTCTTTGGAATGACTCCAGTAGTAGAGAGAATAACAGGTATTGTCTGGGTACTTTCCATTCTCCACTGTCTTCGTATTTGAATTTCCAGATCCCTGTACTTGGCGATTTTATAGTTCTGTTTATCCCGTTTCTCATATCGGCATTTGTCATTTTAGACCTGAGGATCTTTGACGATATATTTCAGGTAATTTTTGGTTGGTATAACCTGATCCTGAATGGCCAGTAGTGAACCTTCTGTTTTAGAGAACATCTTTTCTGATGCCAGGCAATAGTTCGACGCTATATTGTCGACATGGTCTTGACTGACCTCATTGGGATGTCGCCCGTGCAGATGTTTACCCATCCAGGTGTGCATTTTTTCGTCCTTAGTAAGATGGTTTATGCGCATTTCTGGTTCCCTCGGTTTGATCGGTGTTGTATCATCTACTGCACAAATCGCTCGATGTACAGTAGATGTCTCAGTCTGCACCTGAAAATAAGTTCTTAAATTAGTAATTTGTTTTTCTAGTTGCTCGATTATATCCATGTCCTCGTGCTCCTAAATAACGCGGTAATATCGTTATTTCTACTGCACTTCGATTATGGCGTTTTCGTTCCTTTGTGAGGTGTGTTCGTACTTTTCGCTGAATATGTTCTATGTCCGTTTTTGTCCACTTACTTAACAATACCAAATGAGTAGCTAAGCGCGGAACATGCGTAGGTGTTTAGTGCCTTAAAAATTTTTACTGTTAAGGTATGAACGAAGTAGCTGTTTTACCCTTCGTATAAACTCATTAGTTATCTCAGTTTTCATTTGCTTGTGGTCAATCTTCCGCGCTTGCTTTATTCCGAGGTATTTATACATATCATTTTCACCCATGGCCTCGATGTTTTGGCCGTTTTGCATATCGAATCCGCCGGGTTGAACCTTTCCTTCGATTATATTTAAGACACGGCATTTTTCAAGACCGAAGTGCATACTAATATCATTAGAGAAATTTTTTTACTGTTTTTAGCATCTGATCCAGGTGGCTTCGAGTGGAAGCCAATAGTTTTAAATCATCCATATACAATAGATGATTAAGCTTTGCAACAACAGTAGTGTTATTTTTGATGCTAAAACCTGTGTCAGTTGAGTTCAGTATCTGGGATAGGGGGTTCATCGCTAGACAAAACCACAGTGGGCTCAACGAACTTTCATTTGAAATAGGCCCCGGTTGATTGCAATGTTTTCAGTTTCGATATTGTTTTCACCAGGTATTTTGAGGTGAATTTTTGTCTTCCAATTTGACATTATATGTTTTAAAAAGGTCACTATGTTATCATCAACTTTATAAATTTTTAATATATCTAAGCAATTCATGCGGCACTGAATCAAACGCTTTCTTGTAGTCGATGAAAGCAGTAAAGAGATTCCGTTTTTTGCTATATGCTTAGTTAGAAATGACAGATTCGATGATAAGTTGTTCTTTGCAGCCCATGGAACCCTTAGCGCATCCTTTCTGTTGAGGCTCTATGATATTGTTTTGAACACAATGTTGGTTGATACGCCGGGCTACACGGGTTGATACATTAGAGTTTCTGTTGTTACTGAGCATTAATTTCTCCAATTTAATTGTTCAATGGAACCAAATGTAGAAGCTGTAAGCTAGTCGAGCCCTATTCTAAAACTATATTTATTTCAATAAATGACATTGATGCAACTACTATTATCATAGCTATATTTCAGCAATGAGAAGGGCTACAGGACCCATCTTGGCGGCATATTTTATTGCTCTAAAGTTTTATGTCAAGAAACAATTTATTACTGCAACAGTTTGCGAAAAATAATGATTGCTGAACTTATCTTAGATATTGTAGTGTTAATTAAATTTTCTTTAATAATGTTTAACGTAAAGGTAGTTCAAACACTCCTGACCATGGAGCTGCGCGAAGGAGGAGTCAAATTCACGTAAAGGCAGAAAGGTTCTATTGTAAGTAGAATTATACAGTACATAGTACAATGCGTTTCGCATGGAAGTGGGGACTAAACCAAATTTCGTCTACTGCGCCGTGGTCAGGAGTGCTTGCACTATCTCTACTTGTTTATCTTTTACTGTAAATCTTAACCCCGTCAAAATAGTGCTGATACAGTTTATAGAAAATAATATTTCATTTGACCCTCCTTTTAGCGTGGTTGAAAATACACTGAGATCTGTCCAGATATTCCCGGAATTTCGGATTATAGCGGAATCTATCTACCGAGAATAAATCTGGCGAAAAACCTGGTTTTAGTATCTATATTCTTTGTATAGATTAGACAATATTTCTCTTAAGCTACAATATCCATATGATAATAGCAGCTACGAGATATAGTTCATGTTTTATTGCTAAATTTTTGCTAAGTTACAAGTACCAAGATTTCATTTAAATGTCTGTCTCGTACGCTTTGTATTCTACTTTACTGTTTTACCAGTTCATTTTCTCCTTGTGTTTGGATGTAATCAAACATTTGAAGCTTTAAATCCCGATTGATGTCTCCTTCGTTCTGTTCCAATGACATCCTTCAAATTGGTTAATTTTACTAATTAATGTATTTTTAGCATAAATATTTACCGCACTTTTATTTTAAAATACTATTACCAAATATAGAATTATACAAAATAAATAATTTGGCTAACAACTGAGTAATTTGAATAGCATTTAGTATTTATGCGTATAATTATAGGATTTGATGTAATTTTGCGGGTATTTAACCTTGTGGAGCGCATTCGACTATGATAGTGGCTTCTAAAATAAATATTCATTAGCATTCAGAAAAATTATAATTCTTTATAAACCGGTAAATGGCATTACCTTCATCAGGTTTTTATTACAACATTGTTTTTTTTTGTTTTGTTTTGGGAACTATGTTTATTTAGTCCAGGGAAATAAGCATTTTTCAGAACTTCTCAATCGCAATAGACAGGTATTTGACGAGTATTTGACGAGTTTTTCTGTATAATGTAATATATACCTATAATAAGATACGTTTTCTGCAGAAATTTCGGCATTGTCTTTTAATTATTAACAATAATTTTTGCTCATCACTAGAAATCTATCTATTGATACTTACATAAAAAGATTTTTCTGAGATAGAAAAAGCTTTTCAAAATGGCGTATTCTAAAATTTTTGCAATTAATTTGTTGGACCAAAAACAGCAAAATAAGGCAAAATTGTTAATTATTTATAACTTACACTTATACTTCTGTGATTAAAAGTTATAATATATAGTTGTAATAAATTAGTTGCAATAATATAAGACGTAAAATAACTAAGATGCTACGGGTACCATATGAAATCTGAAGACTTTTAGTTTTAGTATGCACCAAAAGAAATTAAAAAACAATTTTTATGACCAAAAATCATTTTGCAAAGTTGATTTAAAACATTATGTGACTGTAGTGGTAAAATATTGTCTGATACCTTTTAGAAAAGGAATTATAGGTATATATTGCCCTCATTGCCTGAATAATGGGCACCAAATTATTCACACTACCCTATGTTGGACACCCCTATATTGGGCATATATAAAATGTAATTTAAGGTAAAAATTATCTTATATTTTAACAATACCAAGCAAAATAAAGTATTAAAACAGAAGTATGTATAGCTTAATCGAAAAACAATGATTTATTTTTAACTACTTCTTCACTAATTTTTTTTTAAACGGTAAATCAAATGTCTATCTTTATTATTAATGTCAGGAGCAGAGATTACTCTAATAAATTGTTTAATATTAATTGAGGAAATGTTTTTCTCCACATTATTAAACAGTTTTTTGGTTTCGTCTACAGACCTTAAGCCTTGAACAAAAACATTTTCCAGGTTCAAGCCCTTATTGCTGTATTATGCACAAGTACTGATCAAGTACTGATTTACATTTGCCCCCTCTTACCCCCTAAAAACTGACCAATTACAAAGTCTTCTTTCTTAATTCAACTCTGGCTGACTAATTCACCATTTTCGTCCCCACTACTTTCTGAAGCAAACGATTACATTCCCTACTCTTCATACATGATTGATACAGAAGAAGAACTAGAGGGAGATGGAGGTACTACAACCTCTTGTTTTAATCTTAGCTTTTCTTGTGCTTCTTTCTTTTTTGGTTACTCGTACTACTTTTCTCCCATGCTTCTCATCCTCTAATCGCTATTTAGATTCATCCTTTTTTGTAAAATATGCAAGGTAACTACCACTGACAGTTTTTCTCTTTTTGCTCGTTTTCTTTTAAATTTCGGAAGTCTCACCAGGCCAAAGCAGACTTCTTTTGAATGGAGACGGTACTAACGGGTCTACTTTGGATCCACATGAGTGACCAATGAGTGAAGGAGTTGACAGAATTATATAGCATTTTCAAAGTATCTGGTTCCATAGAAGAGCCCGCTAATTGATCATTTTGAGCTGAGAATGGCATACAAAGAATAATCTCTTATTTCCCCTCGCCAGTCTCCTACATTTTTTGCAAATTCTTGCACTTTAGGTGGTCCTATTTTATTCTTAAGTATATTAAAAAATATATCATGAGGTCTACCAACACCTGCAGCTGTTGAACTGGATGCTGGACATTGTGTTGTGACACTTCTGGTATTTTAACTACGTTGGGTCCCATGGTACTAGACCGCATGCCTTAAAACCGTTTTGAATGGTTCTTGGTTCAAGTTTGACTAATATTTGATTTAAAATAGACGAGAAATTATGTTTTTCTTGTCCACCTTTATGTGCCATGCACCACTTAGCAACTTCGTGCCTTCATCTGAGCTTAAGGGAATGGAAAACAGCCACATCCATAGGTTGGAGTATATAAGTGGCATTTGATAAAAGTGATATCATTTCAATCTTATTGGCTGCACAAAAGGTAGCCAATGGCATCGAAATGTGAGAGGTGTGGCGATCCATGATAAATAAAACTGGGCGTTCGATATTGTTATTCGTCAACCAATGATGAAAAAAATTTTGCTATATATTCGTAGAATGTTTCATGCGTCATCCATCTGTTTTCTGACCTACCAATGGACCTACCATGGCATGGCTGAAACGATCAATTGTGTTAATGTTGTTTATATATACACAATCATCGGCGAAGCAAGTTCTCCAGCGGCGTTGACTGTAAGCCCCCTTTCAGACGAGGATACTGTATCCGAGATACGCGTATCCGAGATGCAGATATTACATAGACTCAAATGGAGCTTTTCACACGAGACGCGCGAGAGATACAGTATGCGAGATACCGAATTCAGTATCTCGGACTTTCCTGTCGCCGACGACTGAATGCGTATCCCAGATACAGAAGAAACATTACGTTAAATGAACGCTTTCAGACACGAATACTTTTGCACCACATTCCATAGACGCGCGATTTTCTGTCGAATAATTGTGAATGAGCAAGGAAAGAAAGACGGTGTTTTCTGAATATAGTTAAATAATGGAGCGTACTGTATTTGATAGTGACAAATTTATTTGTTTGGTACAATCAAATCCCTGTCTATGGGATACAGCATCGCCAGATTACTGCAATAGAAATAAAAAGCAGCAGTGCTGGGTCGAAAATTCTAAGCGACAATTTTGAGGCCATGACTGCAGTACAGCAAAATGAATATGGTAAGAAATAAACGTGTTTTTATTATAAATACATAGTAGAATATTTTAATATTTTGTTTCATACGTATACAGTTTAGTTTTAAAAGTTTGCTAATTGGAATTTTGATTATTTAACGAATATCAAACTACATTATTGTGAAAGGAATACGGTCATTTTTTATTTAGGGCGAGGTAAACAATTTACAAATTTTTAGATAAGTACACATATTTATTTTAAATTTAAGTCATAGACTTTAACTTTAAAAAGTCATAGAAAGCCGTTTTTTGATGAAATAATTCTACGCATAGTTGTGTCTTTTTTACTCAATTGAATTTCCAAAATTTTATGAAGTTCTTCAAACGACTTCACAGACATTCGAAAATAATTAAAAAACTTTGATGGATCTTGCAATAAATCTTGATACAGCAAACTATACGTTCCCTTGGTTTCTCTTAATTCTATAATAGGATGAACCCACAAATTACGTCGTCTTTTCAGTTTCTTTTTCTTTTTATTTAATATGTACTACAGCATAACACACTCTTCTACATCCATAATCCAAAAATATAACCGCACTGCACTGCTACTATTTTCATACTGACGAGCATGCCCGTGAATCCGATACAGCCGCCATCGAAAATTCTGTATCTCGCATACAGTATCTCGGATACAGTATCCTTGTCTGAAAGGGGGCTAAGGAGCACAGTTAAATTTAATTTTTCATCCCCACTCGGTGCCGTATATACAGATTTAGATACCTTTTCCGCCGGAACCTTTCAAGGCTTCGGATTGGGAAAAAGGCTCTCCACTCGTTACAGTTGAAAACTCTTTTCGAATATTCCAATGCTCCTTCACAAGACCAAGTCTCAAGCCATATTTGATAAGTAGTAAGATGAATTCTGAGCAAGTAATATAATAACGCTTTACTGGGTTGTGATTTGTCAAAACAGTGTATAATATATTTCTGAGATTTATTTTATTTATTACGTTATTTCATACCAATATTTATTGCGTGTAATAAGTGTTTTCGATACTACAATATGGACTTGAAAGCTGGACAATAAGGCAAGAACACATAAATAAGTTACAGTCCTTTGAAATGTGATGGTACAGGAGGATGCTTAGAATAGCATGGACACAGAAAAAAACTACCACGGAAGTATTGCGAGAAATGGGCAAAGAATGCGAAATAATAAACACAATAAAAATAAAAGAAAGTTACAATATCTGGGACACGTAATGAGGGAACAGCGATATGAACTGCTAAGGCTGATAATACAGGAAAAGATAAGAGGAGGAAGGAGAGTGTCATGGTTAAAGAATTTAAGGGACTGGTTTAAATGCAGTTCTATAGAACTCTTCAGAGCAGCAGTAGATAGAGTAAAGATAGTGATGATGATATCCAACCCCCGATCGGGAGATGGTACTTAAACAAGAAGAATACCAATATTAAGCTTCGTCATAGATGTGTCTTGTCAAAGCGTCTATCATCAGATCCTCTTTGGTCAATATCTCTTACTCTCTTCAAACTTACAACTCAGCGATTCTCTGTATTGGGTCATTATCATATTATCATTTTTGTCACTCCACTTACCTATTTAAATATTCTGATCTTCAAACATATTCTTTGTTCTTTTCTTTTTAGTCTCTAATAGTTCGTGCCATATCCCTTGCGGCAGTTTTGTACAATTTGCCTTTCAGTATCCTTCTTTTGTGATCTAAAATTAATAATAATAATGTAAGTACTAAATCTTAATGTAATCGTGCTTTCACACAAAATGCATCTCTTTCCTCATCTTTCCTAATACATTACATGCTAGTCTATCATACGTATTTCTCAGAATCTTTACGTATTCACCAAGAACCTTTTTTTATTGGATACTGCTGAACATAGCCTTGAGCTTTCTCAAGTTTAATGAATACCTATAAGTATTTGTTTATTTATTTCTGTTTTTTCATATTATGTTGTTATAAATCGATACTTTGTTGATATTAGTAATATCAAATCATAATCTGATTTAACTTAAATGTTGGATGTTCAAATAATCTTACCTTTCGCAAAGAGTTTCACAGATTTATATCTACGTATTTTTAAACGCAATTTAAACTGATATTATCAAATTGGTATCCCGTTGAGATCGATATTTTAGATAACAATTTTATTAAATATGTTTTTATGGGATTGTGCCACAATTATTGGTTGGGATTGTGATGAAAATCACATTTTTAATTAACTAATATTTGGCGTTTCGATTTCCACTCCGGAAATCGTTCTCAAAAAAGGATTTTGTACAAATTATGTAAAAATGTGCATAACCAAAGATTTTGTTATTGATTATACCATTTCAAAGTTGACATTTTTGATGTAGATCTTGTAGGCCAACAGCCCATACTGGCTACAACACATTTAGAGGATGGTGTTTTTACCCTAGAAATATCAAATTCTCACTGTTTTTATGTGTTCCATGTTATATGTTTGTATCTAAAACGCCACCCTCACAATGTGTTGTAGCCAACATTGGCTGCTGGCCTACAAGATCTAGACCAAGCAACTCAACTTTGAACTGACAACCAATAAAAAAATCTTTGGTGATACACATTTTTACATAATTTGTACAAAAAACCTTTTTTGAGAACGGTTTCTGGAGTGGAAATCGAAATGTCAAATATTATTTAATTAAAAATGTGGTTTTCATAACAATCATAACCAATAATTGTGGTCTAATCCCAAAAAACAATTTTATTGTCTTATTGTAAAAGAAAACAATAAATAGTAGTTTAATTTTTTTACCTGTTGATAAATACGTATACATAAAAAAGGCAACTCCATTAATTAATCTTTCAGATTTGGATGCATCAATTTATCGAGGTATACGAAGAATTAAGCGTTTATTCAACAGAATGCCACAGTTACGTGACTAACAGACTTTTTACGGTTATTATGTCTCTCGTTTCAGAAACTATTTACTAGTAGTGTTACACTGCCTTATTTTCCTTGTCTGTTTTTATCAACGGTTAAACAACGTTTATGCCTATTATTCGCCGTGTGATTTTTGTTATATCATTAACGGAGTAACCTTCGGTGACTTTAAAAACTCGCATTTGGTATATTTTTATTGGTATCACTGCAATAACTATTGAAGTTAATCTTATATAATTTTCGTATTCGGTTTACGTTTATACGTAATTCATTATTTGTAAATATTGTTATAGGATAGGATAAAGGACGTTTACTCTTACCTCTAAGTAAGTCGAGCTCACATTCCTTACTAAGATTTCACAGGTACTCCAGTCGTCATAGACGAAAATTCCACTGGACCTCTAAAAATCATATGAACAAGCTAAATTTTGCCGAGAATAAATATGAGATATGACAAATATATTACAACCTATTCTCAGACCTACCTAATGTACATAAAATTTCATAAAAATCGATTCAGCCGTTTCAGAGAAGTATGACAACTAAAAATTTCATCAAAAATCCTTTATAAAAGGTATATAATTTAAAAAACCCAATCGAGCTATATCACAAAAGGTTTTCGGAATCCATATTCCATCATCAGTGCACATAAAAAGTATATAACCACTTAATTAAAAAGAACGTGAGATTTAAATTTTGACCAAGGCTAATACAAAATGTGGTTAATACTTACTAGGTACACGTATTGAGCCACAAAATATGTGGATACAGTAAAACCTCCCTTAACCGAAACCTTTTTAACCGAAACCTCGTTTAACCGAAACGGCCGAGTTTCAATAATTTCGTCAATAAAAAGTAAATTTTTATCGCAAACCGTAAACAGTTCCATTAATTTCACCCACCGATTGATGCCTATGTGTTGGGAAATCAAAAAAACCAAGAGCTCTAAAAGATATTTCCGAAAAAGCACTTCCAGCTTTTTATAGAGGCCAAAAAAGCTCATGAATGTCGACCACTTTATTTTCAGAATGGTTCGAACATGAATTCGTCCCAAGTGTAAAATCCTTTTTAAAATCAAAAAACCTTCCCATCAAAGCATTGTTGCTTGTTGATAATGCGCCAACTCACCCTCAAAATCTACAAAATGGTCAGATTTTTGCCACCGAATGTCACGAGCTTAATTCAGCCGTTAGACCAGGGAGTAATAGAGACATTCAACAGATATCATAGAGGAACATCCTTAAGACATATGTTATTACAGAAGACAAATGAATCCCAAAGTGTTGATTCTCAATCTTTAACAATGAAACATGTTGTTTATTGGTGTGCTGAGTCGTGGGCCAAGATCAAATCTTCAAATGCTGGAACAACCTTTTTGATTGGATTTTGATTGACGATCCTGAAGAAGAAAATGATAAAGAAACGACAGAAAAAATTAAAACTTTAATAAAAAATTTTGCCGGGATGTGAAGAAATTAACCAAGAAGAGATACGTGAGTGGTTAGCAGCCGATGACTCAGAAAGTGAATTCATCGACCAGGACATCATTGATATGGTTCTTCATTCAGACAACCTGAGCGTATTAGATGACGAAGATAACAACCCAACAGACAACAGGCAGCACGAGACCGCCGACTCGCGCTGCCTTCAATGATTTTCAATGCCGTAGAGGTAAGAACTTTATACAGTAGGCCTAATTAGTTAGGGACACGATTAGGTTCTTAATTTTTGTTGTCTTTGCATAAAGTTTTGTCCTTTTCAGATTGCTTTATGTTTCGTCGAACAATCGAATGAGGCAAACTCATGACGTTCTGCAAATGACCGATGAAGAGATATAGCTGCAAAACATCGTTGTCAAACAAAAACGCAAAAGAAAATAGAAGATTTCTTTAAAAAAGCATGTTAAACTTGTTCATTTTCCTTAATTTTATTACTTTATTCTGTATTTACTTATTAGAAAACATTACGAAATCAGCTCATAGTATTTTTTTAATACTTATACTTTGACCAAGAATACTATAAAAAACAATTTTATTTTTAACCGAAATTCTTGTTATCCGAAACGGCCTCCCCCCAATTATTTCGGTTAACGGAGGTTTTACTATATAACCAAACCCTGAGGGAGATGTGTTCCCATCTCCCTCAGGGTTTGGTTTCGGATCTCTGGAGACCCCAGCCTTCTGTAGTTTTATCTTTTAAAAACATCATAAATATATTCCTTTTTTACTTAAATTTAACAGAGCCACCCACAACCATTTCATTTTTACAGTTCTTGTAAAGATATACCAATAGTCTATTAAGATCATGAACTTATAACGTATCTTTTTATATTTCTCATGTACCTAGTGTTGCTTCATAACAGATAGGGTCTTTTCTTCTTAAGTTATAAGTTGAGTACTATACGATCATCGTATTACAAAAACCACGTCCCAACCATCAATTCTTGTTCATCTCATATATTTGTGAACACACACAAAACAACAAACCAACTTCTTCCGTGAACACCTAATCAGTTATTTACGTTCATGAACTTGTAACTTAAAAAGTTTTACATTTACCAGGTACCAAATGTTGCTTTTTAACATACAGGGCCTTCTATGCTTAAGTTATAAGTTAAATATTACATGAACATTAGATTACATAAGCTTTTATTTTATTTACTCTACACCATCTCCAAATATAAAATATATCAATTCCTATTTCACCCATCAACAATAAATTTTCAAGAATCCAGCTTCCCACACATGTCTATTTTCCATTTTCCAGGTACCAAATGTTGAGAAAACATAAGGGGTCTTATATTAAAATCTCTAATTCACACTACTTTAAGACCTATGTATAGTTGGTTGCCTAACAATACCCACACACTTTTCTCACCACATACTTACATTAATTAATAAAACAATTTCCACCATGTTCTTAAAAATAAATTCAGGACAAATTAACAACTTAAAACAACAACATTGATGGTTGCTACTGTTACATTAATTTAACTTTTTCAATTTTTAAATAGCGTTGGCTTCTGTCTTCTTACATAAAGTTACACTGACTGCTTTGTTCGGACTTCCGTCCTAACTTGTCAAGATTGTCAAGCGTCTAACTGAATGTTTGCGATTTTGAGATCGTATTTTAATGTTAAATGACTTACCGCTTCGGCATGGTCAGCTACAAAATTATCAGGTATTTCAGTAGTTGCGTCAAGGAACTTGATACTTCCATCACTTATCACTTGATTATAATATGTCTAAAGGCACTTTCTTCTCAATTATTATCCTAATTAAATCACTTTTATTTAATTTATTCAATTCTTTCTTGACTTCTTCAATTGCTGCCATGTTGCCGAAACTCGATGCCGAAATACGTGCAGTATGTGGAATAAATCGTTTTCGCGCTCGGATAACTTGTCCCGACATATGAAAACATGTAAATACAGAAATGTGAATGGTCATAATGAGCATAATGAGGATTATTATATTCCCAAAAAAAGATTAAGACCGCTTAATTTGGAAATGATAAATGCTACTGTTTCAAAATTGACACATGCGTTTAAAACCAGAATTGCATTTTATCGTTTTAATAGTGATAAAAAACTGGATTATCATAGATTTTTAAAAGATGTTAAACCAAAAGTTTTGAGCATCTTGAGTGAATATTTACATCAGCACAATACGATTAAAGTAAGTTTTTAAATATTTGCTAGGTATTTATCTAAAACTTGACACCAATCTACCAGATATCAAGTCCATGAACACATGCAATAAAATTATATCTATCAGCATTGAACTGGATGAAGCATTTGCTGATTTGATTTTAAGGAAGCACTGATGACACAAGCCTCAGAATTTCAAGAGAAAGATGAATTTTGTGTGAATTTTTTAGAGAAATGAATAGATATTCTTTATTTCTTTAGTAAAATGTGTTTAAATAACGTATGTTTACATGTTTGGCAATTTTTTTATGATCGTGTATAGCTAATATTTCATGGAACCTCTTCTTTTTTATCAAATTTATTATATATTTGATATTTTAATAACAATATTCCGAAATTGTGGTTAGTGTAATTATTTATAAAATATCTTCATATTACCCTTAAATTTATTTTAATTAAAACGGAAGCTTACTTCGACTTCCTTAATATAACGTGTAATAATTTATAAAGGGTATTGAGATCGATCAACCATACATTTTCTCCTTTCTCTGCATTTTTTAAATACCATTACTATCTAATAATGATTATATTTAATTAAATTTATATTACGTTCATTTCGGTTATAATATTATAATTACTTATTTAGAAAATCAAAAATAACAACTAATTTTCCAGTTTTATATCAATAACAATTTCTTTGTTTGTATTTATAGTCCAAGGAAATAAGATTTTTCTCGTGACACTGACCTCGCCAGACAAATGGCAGTTCTAGTGAGTAGTATAATAGGCCTCTATAACAAGAACCTATATGTTTCCTGCAGTCGATTTTTTGGAGTTATATATTTGGACTAAAAAATACTATAGCCTAAGGATTTCACCTATACGAAACATATTTACTTTTTCCCTGTTCGAAGGGGGGACTACTTTGTCCACAGTTTAAGTTCCCACTCTTTTTGAGCAGGAAAAAAGTATGTTTCCTATAGGTGAAATCCTATAACATCGGCCTCGTGTTATTAGTTTAATAAATGTAACCATGATTGTCATCTAATGTAATGGTTTTAAACCTAGTTCAGCAGCTAGTTTTAACTACTTTTAAAATTTTTCACTGATGCTGATCCGATCGAAAAACTATTTGACTGATCGATTCTAAATTTTGATATTTCAGGCACCACAAGTCTCAATATGCCGTTTAATATCAAGGTTTTAGGTTTATGTTTTTAAACCGACTAATTTTGCAACTTTCTAAACAACAAATATGGATAGAAACATT
Source organism: Diabrotica undecimpunctata (assembly GCF_040954645.1). Lineage (NCBI taxonomy): Eukaryota > Metazoa > Arthropoda > Insecta > Coleoptera > Chrysomelidae > Diabrotica > Diabrotica undecimpunctata. The sequence continues at coordinate 134,524,829 of NC_092808.1, forward strand.
TTACAGAACGCCATTTTGAAGAATTTATATGACTTAAAAGATTCTTACTCTTAAATTTGTGTCAAATGCTTTACTTTTTGCTTATAGATAATCAAAAATTTTATCGATTTTTTACCTTAATATGTTAATAACTAATGAACTCCAAAAAATCGAGTACAGAAAACAGTAGGTTCTTGTTATAAAGGTCCATACTACTCAAAACAACTGTCGTCTGCCTGGCGAGGTCAGAGTGACAGAGTACTTTTTTGCTTATTTTCCTGAACGCATAAGTTTGAATACTTTTGTATAATACTTTTACTATGCTTACGGCATTTAATTTCAAATTAAAAAAGTATTTTTCTTATAATTCGCGTTTCTCAGAAGCATTTATCCAAAGGTTTTCTAATGTATGATAATTTGTAAGACGTAATTACTGATAACTATATATACTTATAGACATAAGTATATATAGTTGACATTAATAATAAATTTAACACGTATAGTAGTTATATTTATTATCTTTGGTCATTTCAAATTTCTTTTTTCCTAGAATTTTAGATCTGTTGAACTAAACATAGAAGTAAAGTATTCATAAGAGATTTTTCAGGTAGCAATTTATTCTCATAAGAATAATTAACGTTGTCACTCATAATTTTCCATTTTCTTTTGAACAATATTTTAAAATTTTATGGTAGGCAATTATGAGTAAAAATTAAACATCCCTGTAAAATAAATTCATAAAAAATGTTTAACTTTTATTGTATTCATGAGTATTAAAGTATCTTCAAACAGGAAAATAAAACAAAACCATAATCGTAAATAATAAAACTATAATGATATTCTTTTGTTGGTCGCCACCATTTTCTTATATTTCATCTACAACTAAATTAGATTTTTTCAAATTACAAAATTTAAATTACAATTTTTTGGCAAATTTTCCATAAGAATAAGTATATTGAAACGAAGCTTGTTGTACTTTTTCTCTATAGTAAAATTCTTAGGCGAGCGTCACGGAAATAGCGCCACGACAAAGCGTCACGATTCGAACGAAATTGCTTTATATTATATATACAGATTGAACGAATTTAAAACGGAACATACAATTTAATATATGTCTGTTTGAACTGCATTTGAAATAGTGGACCAATATAAAACTTGGACAAAAATAAATCCATACCCGGTGATAGACATTGTATAAAATATCGTTCAACTATCTGTCTCCTTTAAAGGAAAGAGGAGCTTGCCTAATAGTCGGAGAGATAGAGCCGAAATTTTGAACTGATCAGTAATAAGACATTTCTCTATTGGAATATATTCATTGTAACTGGGTTAAGACTTTGCCTTACAGGCGGACGCCCCTCGTGGTACAGGGGGTGGCTATTACAGGGATGAAGTTATCATTTTTTTCGGAAAAATTAACGATCGATAATATGGCTGAAAATTTGCCCAGAGTAAGATCTTGGTATAACTAGACGAAATCTCAAAGGGCGGACGCGAGAGTGGATACATAAGGGGTGGCGGACAGGGGTGAAATTGCAATTTTTTGGGGAAAAATTAACGATAAGTAATATGTCCGCCATTTTCATGGCTCATTATTTAGCCCCTAAAAACTCTAAATCGAAAAGAGCGGACAGCTGGGTTGTTACAGGGAGCCATAAAACGGGATCAAATGTACCACTTGCCTGCGCATTTTAGGTCTCGGTAACAATTTTCAAACTGATTTTATTATGATATTTTTATACCGATTGATTTGAAAATTTGTATGCTCACTTCTGTTACTATTCTGAAAAGCGTCAAGTAGAGTTTTCCTCAAAATTTTCCAAAAAAATTTCCGTAAATGAACATTTTCGTAATTTTTTGAGGTAAAATCTAATTTGTAGAATCCTTTCGATTTTCTGTCAGTTATACCATGATTTTTTTCCAAAAATTTTCAAACGATTTTTGCGATAAGAAAAAAAAATTAGAAAAACTTTTCTGAAACATTTGATAAAACTCTACGTCATCGTCTGAATCTTTTATAGAATATTTTGTAGTTTTAAAATGATATTATGATAATGTTTTTTTTTTCAAACTAAAGTCATATTTACTTTACAAATCACATTTTTTTCTTAAATATACCTCTGGGCAAATTTTCAGCCATATTATCGATCGTTAATTTTTCCGAGAAAAATGACAACTTCATCCCTGTATAGCCACCCCCTGTACCACGAGGGGCGTCCGCCTGTAAGGCAAAGTCTTAACCCAGTTACAATGAATATATTCCAATAGAGAAATGTCATATTACTGATCAGTTCAAAATTTCGGCTCTATCTCTTGGACTATAAGGAAGCGATAAGTGGTTTGACAGCATAATAACTGCTTGTGTAGTCTAGTTTTTTCAGTGATTCTAGGCAACCTATTTGGGTGAAGTTTTGACTTGTTCTTGAACGAATTCAGAATCCAGCAGCCCGCTGAAGTATTGGATTTTTATAATATAATTATTTGACAACCTTTTGTTGGCCAACCACCTAGAGCGGAGTTGAGCCGAAATACATTGATTTCGTATGTTCCGTTTTAAATTCGTTCAATCTGTATATATATATATATATATATATATATATATATAAATATATATAATTCTCGTGTCACAGTGATTTTTATAAAATTTAACCCTTTCTTTCAGTAAAGATGGTTCACCCCTAATATACTTTTTAATTTTTTTAACAAAATATTTATTTTTATGTTTTTATGATATGGCAACAAAACATACCTACCGCCCTTAATTTCCACCCCTGAATTACTAATCCTTTTTTTTTAGCTATATTAGTGTCATACTCTACCGAAATGGCTTGACTGAGTTTTATGAAATTTTATACTTGTATTTGGTAGGTCCAAGAATAGGTCCTAATCTATTTTTCATACCCCTTAGGGGTTTGGCTGGTTCACTCCGAATAAATTTTGTATTCATTTTTTAAACAAAATTTTTTATTTTATGTTTTTATGATGTGACATTGAAAAATATATACAGCCCTTAATTTTCACCCTATAATTACTAACCCCTTTTTCTCCGTAAATTATTTATAAATTTTAATTTAAAAAACGGGAATATAAAAATATTCTTGATATAAAAAAATGATATAAATATTGTTTATGTAAAATATATGGGAAAAAACTTATTGACAAAAAATCAAATTGTGACCATAAATTATTTTTTAAAAAAACGCAAGGTAAAAATAGGAGTACTTTTTCATCTATTCGTCGTCTAGTAACCCCCACCTATGTCTTAAAAGCTTTAGATAGCAGTTTCACTTGCAGTTACAGATTTCCTTAAAGTATGTTATCTTTCAGCTGAAGAAGCCGAATGTCTATTTAACCTTAACATTAAACTAATGTAACATTCCTTGTAGATTCTCTATCAAAATTGTGTCATCTGCAGAGTACGTGCATCTTTATTTGATTGCTTCCAATTTCATAGCTTTTTTGTATATTATTTCGAACATTTTACGCTGCATTTCCGCACCTATTGAATATTTGGATATGTATTGGTAGTATAGATCACACGTTTTATGCCTTGTTTTATGACGAAAATAATTAAATATGTTTTCCACAAACATCCATTAAATTAGGCAATTATTTAAAATCACATATTTGTGTTCTATCAAATCCGGAATGAAAAAAGGTCAAGCCTCCAATTAAACGGAATAATTATCTATTATAAACAATTATTAATTCATATAAATGTTGATTCCAATTATTACGTAGTATTTTTATGGCAATGAAAGTTAAAAGGTGATATCCATATATCGAGGATTTGAATGCCAAAAATGTCGGATAGAACAGTAACCTAATCTCGCATCTACGCCTCAAGCGCAAGAAACAGACAGACAACGTATCTGTTAACACTTTCTAACATCAAACGAATGTTGTATGTGAATATACACAAAGTAGGTAAACTATTATACTGTTATTTATATACTTGCTTAACAAATGTTCAACAAAAAAGTGCTGTTTTCTTTTGTGCAATCGTTTGCGTTTTACATTTAAAATATTTTCATTACACAACATAATAAAAAGCAGTTTTAAGTCATATTTTTATTATCGCTCCGGTTTTGATAAAAAAACTTTGTTTGTAAAAGAATTTAATATGTTTATAAATGTATGAAAGAGTATATTTATAACGGAATTGTTATATCGAAAAGTAGACAGAGATTAGTATGAATAAAACGTAGGTATTAATGATTAAATGGTATAATTAAGTTGACATTAATGGCCAACCATTGAAATAATTGGTAATTATGCAAATAAAGTTTGTTTTATGTCTTATAAAAATAGATCTAGAATCTAAGACTATTATCTTACATAAAAATAGGTATTATAATAACAGCAACGTACCTAAAATTAATGTTTCGTTAATAGTACTTATTCGTAAAATATAAAATTTTTACTGTCTAACCTATTTAGTTGGTGTGAAGTAATGGATTCGACTGTTACTTGATGGAAATTCATTTTATGTAACAATAAAACACTGAAAACTTTTGTTTTTAAAACTTCCACAAAATTTATTATAAATTCTTATTACTACAGCTTTTTCAGCAGCGTGCCTTTCTTAAGCGATCTATTTCCTATATCCATGTCCTCTTCAGGACGTGGTTTGTTTTGTTTTGGGTGTCGGCATTGCGTCGCTGGGTTATGTTTCACTGGTGGTTCGCATCGGTGGCTGTGGTCGGAGGTGAAATTGTTTGAGCTAAAACGGTCCTTTTCAGAAAAATATTAGTAAATTATATAGTTATGAATGTATGAGTGAATTTTAATTAATAAATTTATAAAATGATGTGAATCGCGGAGATTACAGCTGTGGCTGTATCCTCACTATAGACAGGTATAATTGTGCAATGGGATCGGGAAACCACAGAAAACCGATCCCTCCCTGTCCATAACAGACCTCTAAGTGAGCTATTTATCTATTGCGGTGGTAAAAAAGTGGAGTTTCCTCCAGGATATTCATGTATTTACCAGAGAGATCATTTCTGGCTATGGTCAGCAATTTAGTGGGTAGGAAGGGGAGTTTTCGTTTGGGACATCTGATGAATACATTGCCAAAGAATGAGCAGGTAGTTTTAATGATGCTTTGGGCTCTGAAGTTTTGGACTCGGATAGTTTTGATTGTATTACTCCTGCTGAGAGAGGAGAGCCTCTCATTAATGGGTTAGATGTTCGATAGTTGATGTATGAGAGCAGAGTGGTAATCGGGGCGTTTGTAGTTTACTCTACGCAGAATTCCTTGTTCCAATCCCAGCAGTGTAAGGCAGTGATTGAACATGCCATATATATTTGCCCGGTCAGATAGCCAAGCGGGTCAGGCGACCGACTCTCATTCGCTTAAAAATATTAATAATATTATTTATTTATTTTATCAATATGTAATTAATATTTTTTGTATTATTAATTACACGTATCGTTTCAAAAACACAATATGATTGAATTATAGGTTGAAATGTCAGTAGTTCATATTTCTTTGTTCAGATGACGTTAGGATTTTAAATCTAAACTAATATAAAACTTTTAATTATTTTGTATTCAATTCTACCTTAAAAATATTTTTAAAATTAATTATTAATTATATTAATATGTAATTAATATAGTATTATTAATTATTAAACGTATCGCCCCAAGAACAAAATATGATTGAAATGTCAAATGGAGATAGTTCAGATTTCTTTTCTAGATGGCATCGTTAGTTTACTGGACCAACGGTATGACTCGTCATCATAGCCTTTTATATAGATATATAAATATTAATACCTCTTAAACACTTCAGGCCGCACTCGTTTCCCCTAATAATCCCAATTTCAATGAAAGAAATGTAAGATATATTCTATTACCCTCAGGCATATTTGGGGCTTCATCCTCACCCGATGATGGCCCTTGTGACTGAGGATACCGTCAGGCAGATGTGTAACATTGGGAAAACACATCTTCTGGCCCTGATGGCATCCATAGAAGATGCCTTAAAAATCTCCCAGAGAATATTATCCTGTTGCTCACCAACATAATGAATGCATCTCTTACGCTGAGCTATTTTCCAATTCAATGGAAAGTGGCCAGCACAGTTATGATTACCAAACAAGGGAAACCCCTTACCCACCCTGAATCGTATAGACCCATTTCTCTACTGAGCACCCTAGGTAAAGTATACGAGAGGATCCTTAAAGAAAGACTCGTAGAATTCCTAGACGCTCACCTCGCCATTCCAGATTACCAATTCGGATTCAGGGCTGGACATTCCACGCATAATGCATTGGTTGAAGCAACAACTTTCATTTCACAATCACTTAACGAAAGGAAACACGTCATAGGCATATTCCTAGATGCCCAGAACACATTCGATCAGGTCTGGCACACAGGCTTGATAAAAAAACTTCACCTTGCTGGACTGCCCAAAATTCATATCTCTCCAATCGGACGATCAGGATCAAAGTTGGCGACGTCCTATCCACACCCTTTACTCCACAAGCTGGAGTACCCCAGGACGCAATTCTTGCTCCAATATTATACACAGTCTACAATAATGACATCCCCCGCCCACAGCATAGATCAGAAACACTTCTTTTGTAGGCTGATAATACTGCACTCTTCACGTCAGGATCACACAGAGAAGGTGGACAATTGTCTGTATTCGAAAGAGCGCAAAATCACTTAGACTGTGTTGTTAGGTGGTGCAATAAATGGAGAGCGACCATAAATCCCTCCAAAACACAACTAATCTTATTCAAATTCTCCAATTGTCGCGATGTTCATGGCCGAATAGAAGACCTTATTCTCAGAAACTCGATTTCCTATTTGGGATTTCATTTTAGCAAGACTCTCAACTGGAAAACCGACATTCAAGATATCCTAGATAGGATGAGAAAGAGGTTTAAACTCCTGGCAGGGCTAGCCGGTAAAATGGGCAGGACGTTATCTAAAACATTATTGTTCTATAGAATGCATAGAAAAATGAAAATTTTGTTCAAATAAACTTAATTCTTGTCTCTTAAACTTCAGTGTAATTTTTTTTCAAAGCGTTCGTGGCATACGCAGTCTATATTTCACGTCGGTTTAGGCACCAGTTGCACTAATAACTATAATCGAACTTGCGTTGGAGGCAGAACCTTTTGGCTACGAGATTATTGCAAATTAATTATTATCATAATTAATATTAAATTATGGGACTGCGATCAAAACAATATAATTACGATTATTGCCTACGCATCGACTGCATATAGATGGGACATAAATATTCATGAATGCTATCTCTAATTTTCAGTATCACCAATTACAGGTGAGGTAATAAAAAATGGAGACATGTGTTGTAAATTTTAATGTAACGAGTTATGTATATACGTTTAACGGTTGCTTAATACTCATATTAATTTTAAATCCTCAGGGTTAAACCTCCACAAAATATAATTTAACGCTACTATTTATGGATTAGCGAAAATGTTTTCTTGTTATGATTTACGACAATCGTTCTAATGCCAGTCTTGAAACTGTATCGAGATTAGTGCGCTTAATATCCTCTATTCTAGTTTTATTGGTAACAATATCTCTGAAACGAATATCATCTATTTATTTATTTATGTATCAACGGGCAATCGTCCAGTTAAAATACAATGTAAACATTATTGATAAATTACAGAAGATTCTTAACGTAACCTACTTAAATTAAATTTAAAAATTTTAATCATACAAAGAATAAAAGTAGGAACAGTAAATAACAAACATTAACAAAGAATGTACAAAACACAATAGCCCAGTCTGGTTAAAAAAAAAGGTGGAAAAATGTTTCGCAGATATCTGAAGCTTTTAAGACATAGGTGGGGGATACTAGATGATGAATAGATGAAAAGATACTCCTAGTTTTACCTTGCGTTTTTTTAAGCAATAATTTATGGTCACAATTTGATTTTTTGTTTATACATTTTTTCCCTTATATTTTAAATAAACAATATTTATGTCATTTTTTTATGTTAAGAATATCTGTATTTTCCCGTTTTTTTAATTAAAATTGATAAATAATTTACAGAGATATTTGTAAAAAGGCAGTTTTTTTGCACTAATTTATAAATTTTATTAATTTTTTTATTAACAAAATAAAATGGTATTAATACATTTAAACATCAAGGAATTACCATCTTTTAGATTTGTGCGAAATTTCCCCCCGATCAGTCAAATATTTTATAAGTTATTTAATTTGTTTATCCCTGAGGCTAATTATTTAAACTATTGAGCTTGCCCTATGCATGATGCTAGACACATTCAGCAAATTTCATAGGATTCTTTAAGACTTAGACTATCTCAGAAGTTAAATGCATATTGGGTTTTCATCGAAATTATTTACAAAATAAACGTTTGAAAAACGTTTTTCAAGCTACAGACTTGTACGTACAACCATTGGATAGCTAGTAAAAAAGCTTACATTAAAAAATAAAAAACCTATGACCAATAGGAACGAAGTTAGTGACTATTTTAAAAAAAATCATATCTCCATTGTTTATAAACATTAAGAAGTACAATTTGCACAAATTTTGAATGAAAATCTAAACTTTATATTAAAACTTATAGCTATAAAATTTATCTAATTTTTCGAAACGACGGTACTTTCGAAAGATCGACATAGGAAAGTGGAGAGGATATCTGTTTCAGCTCCGTTTTTTTTTTCGGCATCGGAACTTCAAATTGCAACATGTAGGAAAAATTTACATTATCTCGGCTTCCTTTGCAGCTGCAAGCCTCTTTTTTTATTCTGGGGTAGCTCGTGGAAATATGAATAACTACATAGTTTTCACTGGCCGGAAAATATGGGAAAACTCGGAAAAATTGAGTCCATTTGAAATTCACCCTAAATACTTACTTTTTTTTTAATTTGCTTGAATAGTCTGTCGCAGTATTAATAATGATGACATAATTTTCACCCCCCATAAATCTCGGAAAATCCCGGAAAATCAACATATGTTTTTTCATTTTATATCAGTGATGTAATAATACTTATATATTTTATAAATTAAATTTCAGGTAATTTTTTACACATTATATTATTATATTCCTTATATTGATTATAATTGTTTGTATTTTTATAATTAACAGTATTGATTTTTATTCTATTTTTCTTACAAATATGATATAAAATATTAATCTAATCTGCCTTACTTCTTTGATAAAATAAGTCGATTTTTTCATCACTTGCCTTATTAAATTTTGCAATGTTTATTGAACTTTACTTTTTTTATTTTCTTTACATACATTGGTTTAAAAGTTAAAATTTGGTTCATTAATTCGACTTCACTGTCAGGTCTGAACCTTTTTGTTGCAGGTTGTTTGTCTTCACTTATTAAGTCAATCTTTCCATACATTAACATATTAATGGGCGATCTTAATGCCAAGGTGGGTCAAGGTAAGGTAGGAGAACAAGTAGGAAAATATGGGCTTGGAAACAGAAAAATGACAGAGGAGATCGATTGATTCAATTTTGCCAAAGTGAAGACTTCGTAATAACTAATACCTTTTTCAAATTACCTCCTCGACGGTTATATACATGGACATCTCCACAACATACCAAAGAAAAAATAGTGAGAAATCAAATAGACTACATTATGATAGCAAGGAGGTAACATAATGCTGTTAAATGTACTAAGACGTACCCAGGAGCTGATACAGGCTCAGATCATAACCCGGTAATTTCTGTGATAGAGGCGAGACCAAAGAAGACCACACAGAAAGGCACTAGATTTAAATAAACTTAGAAACAAAAATATACGACAAGAAACAGGAGAAGAAATAAATGAAAACCTCCGTTCAGTGCAGCAACAAATTAACGATACAAACAACGTTAACCAAAAATTAAAGTACATAAATACAGCTATACAAACAGCAGGAAAGAAACATCTTACAAAAACAACAACAAAGAATAAGGGGTGGATGACACAAGATATCCTAGACTTGATGGAACAAAGAAGAAAGATGAAGAATTACCCAGACAAATACAAAGAAATAAATAAACACATAAAAAAGAGAATAAAAGAAGCCAAAGAGGAGTGGATTAAAGAACAATGTGAAGAAATGGAAACCTATGAAAAAAAGTACGATGCGTTCAATATGCACAAAAAAGTAAAAGAGATAACAGGAAGCATAAAGAAATGCCAAATAGGTAAACTTAAAGACAAAGATGGAAATCTTATTGCAGATCTAGAGAATAAAATAAAAATATGGACAGAATACCTGAATGAATTATTTGAAGACGATAGAAACAACTTAACTCAGATAATCAATGCAACTGGGCCAGACATATTGAAAGAAGAAGTAGAATACGCAATAAGAAACGCTAAAAATGGAAAAGCAAATGGACCTGATGAAATTCCTACAGAACTGTGGAAGCTTTTGAATGATAAATCCGTAACCATAATATTAAATTTTGCAGCGAGGAGCTAAAACAGTTTCCCCTCGACTTTCCTATGTCGATCTTTCGAAAGTAACTTCGTTTCGAAAAGTTTTAAGTTTCGAAAAATTGGATGAATTTAGATTTTCATTCAAAATTTGGAGATGGAGATATAATTAACAAAAAATTGTCGTTAACTTCGTTCCTATTGTTCATAGGTTTATTTTTTTGTTAAATGTGAGTTTTTTTACCAGCTATCTAATGGCTGTATCTTGAAAAATATAGAAGTTATTACAATTGTTTATAAGTAAAAAACATACCCCTTTTTCAAACGTTTATTTTGTAAATAATTTCGATGAAAACTCAATATTCATTTAACTTCTGAGATAGAATAAATCTTAAAGAATCCTATGAAATTTGTTAAATGTGTCTAGGATCATTCATAGGGCAAGTTCAATGGTTTAAATAATTAGTCCCAGGGATAAACAAATTGAATACCTTTTAAACTATTTGACCGATCGGGGGGAAATTTCGCACAAATTTAAAGGACGGTAATTCCTCAATGTTGAAATGTATTAATAATATTTTATTTTGTTAATAAAAAAATTAATTAAGTTTATAAATTAGTGCAAAAAAACTGCTTTTTGCAAATATCTCCGTAAATTATTTATCAATTTTAATTGTAAAAACGAGAAAATAAAGATATTTTTGATATAAAAAAATGGTATAAATATTGTTTATTTAAATTATAAGGGAAAAAACTTATAGATAAAAAATCAAATTCTGACCATAAATTATTGTTTAAAAAAAAACGCAAGGTAAAAATAGGAGTATCTTTTTATCTATTCATCATCTAGTAACTCCCACCTATGTCTTAAAAGCTTCAGATATCTGCGAAACATTTTGCCGTGAAATCGATGATTTTTGTATAACCAGACTGGGCTACAAGGACATCAAGCTATCACACACAGTTTTTAAGCTGAGCTTTGAACTCTTTTGGAATACTATAACAATCCAACCTTTGCGAATATTGATTACCAAACCTTGGTATTCTAGACGTGAAGGAATTGTGTCCGTAGTTTGTGCGATGGGGTATAACATGAAAGGGTTGATTTAGCCTTGTTTGTCTACTGGGAACATAAAGATTAATTTTTTCCAATAGTTGAGGACCAAAAATAATAGAGTGCAGTATACTATAAAACATAGTGCGATCTTTGTGCATGCCTCCGATTTAGAAAGAAGTTATGTTGAGGGACCTTTCCATATTTGAATAGTTAATTTCTTCAATCCTTTTTTTTTTTGTTTAAATGCAACAAATCTTAAGAATTTTTTGTTGAACTCTCTCAATAGCTTAAATATGGTTGTTATAGTCAGGAGACCAAACACATGAACAGTAATCTAGGTGGGGTCTTACAAGTGAACAATACAAGCTTTTTATGGATGGGATATTTAGAAAGTCTTTAGGCACAACGTTCGATAAACCCTAAAAGTTGAATTGATTTTGAGACATCAGATGAGATATGGGAGATTTAAGATAAACTGAAATCGAGCACAACACCTAGGTCGTTTATCTGAGATACAGAGTCTAAAGGGTAACCATTAATAGTAATATGATTTGTAGGAGTTTTATTCCGACCAAAAACAATTAAATGATACTTTTTAACATTAAGTTTCATTCCGTTGCTGTCATAACAAAAGCTCAACCGATCCAAATCGGACTGTAGTTTTTGATAGTCATCATCATTCTCAATTTTAATTGTCAGCAAACATTAGGAAAGAAGCAAAGAGGAAAAGGAGGCAATGTCATTAACATAATTATTGAATAGAAGAAATCCTAGGTGTGATCCTTGTGGTACTCCTGAAAGTACCTTAATCTCAAACGATTGAGTTAGGTAGGATAACAACCATTCTAAAAGTTCACCCTGGATACCCAGACTTCTCAACTTAATAAAATTAATTAAAATCTTGTGATTTACCCGGTCAAACGCCTAAAGTCTGTGTAAACAGCATGAACCTGGAAGCCATCTTCAAGAGATTCTATAAGGAAATCAGCAAATTGCTGGTCGATAAAACAGCCTTTTTAAGTTGCTGACAAATAGTCACAGACAAGGCTCTCAAAAACTTTGGGAATACAACTTTTGGAATGCCAACTTTGGGAATGCTAATAGGCCGATAGCTGTTCACTTGAGAATGATCTCCAGATTTTAGTATTGAGGTAATAAAGCTAGTTTTCCAGTAGACCGGGAACATCCCTGCCTTTAATGACAACTTAAAAATGTGAAAAAGAGGTCTAGAAAATAAAAAGCTTAGGTGTTAAAGAAAAGAATGTGGAATACCTTCTGGACCTGGCCCATTATTGCTATCCAAAATTGAAAGTTTTTCATATACAGACGAAATAGAAATGCCAAATTGTGATAGGTTGATGTCTCCTGTTAAAAAGGTTTCATTCTGCACATCAAAATCTTTATCACAATAAGTTTTGGGAAAGTATTCGAGCCAGAGTATTAAGTAGCCAGAAATATTATTATAGTGCATACTTAACAGAAGGAATAGTATTCCTGTTTTTTAACTGTTAACAAATTTTCAGAAATTTTTAACATTATCTTTCAGAGAGGATTCAGTTTCTTTCAGAGCAACATAATCAAGATAGCATTGTTCTTTTAGTTGTTTACAGTTAGCTCGTAATAAAGAAAACTCATTATAGTCAGCAAATAATTGACATTTTAGATATTTTTTATGAATTTCCTTTTTTTGATTATTGTTTTGTTTAAGCTCTGGAGAAAACCAGACAGGAAACTTATTTGCTGAATACTTTTTCAGGGAAACAAAAATATCAATTGCAAGGTAAATAACATCATAAAACATGTTGATCATATCATCAAGGCTTTTATCTTTAAACAAATCATCCCGGTTAAATTGTGAAAGTTTGTTACTTCCCGTACACTCATTGAGCAAAAGTCTCTATAAAAGCCATCTCCAATCAATCCTGGCTCATTGAAATATTGGGATTCACATTTAAACCCAAATGAGAGTGGAAGATGATGCCTATCCTCTGGGAGTAGGGCACTCTCAGCTCTATGTAGATACCTCAACCTCTTCATCTTGGACCATGACTAATTCTAATAAGTTGTTTTTATTTTTAACAGTGTTTACTTGATATTGATTATGAAAAGAACATAAAATGAGAGGAATTAAATGGAATCGACTTCATTTGGTGAGGTTCCTGGTAATGGAGTAGCCACAGAAGACAATCCATCAATGGACCACTGACCACCTTCCAGGATACATAACTTATATTCTGGATACTTTTCAGGTAGGTTATCTTCATTTTTGTAAATTCGACATACTTCTCAATGATACTACGTGGTGGAAAGTAGGCAGTTGCAAAGATAAACTTGTCGATGCGGCCAGTCTCAATCTTGACAAACAGATGTTCGATATTTTGAGTCGTTGACAAACAAACACTGGTTATGGTTTTCCGGACAGCTATAAGCACTCCTTCACCTCTTTTGAAGGTACTTGTTTCTCAGGATCTATCTCTTCTATTTATGTTGTAGTCAAACATTTGCAGTTCGGCGCTCTGTATATCATCTGTTAACCATGTTTTATTAAAAACTAAAATATCATATTGTGAGTGAGAAGTATTTTCAAACAGTAGCTGAAGTTGTATACGTAACCCTCTGACATTCTGAAAATACACCAGCGCTTTTGAAGTCTCGACTTAGGGGGGAACCTGGTAGATATATTTAGTTTTTTTGTATTAACTTTGGCACACCATTAACATATTTCAAAATGAGATCGGATTCACCCTTACGCTATCTTTCTTTTAACTCATTTTTCAGTGCATTGACCTAAGCTCGTTGTTCAGTAGTTAAATCAGTTTCCAGGAATACTTTTAAACCTCTATCCAACTCCCTCTTGTTTCTCAATATCAACCGAACCAGTTCAGGTGACTCTAGAGTTAGTCGCAGTGATTGATACCCATTTCTATTTCTTTTACCAATTCTAGTCGAACTGACTATTTTTATATCGAAACCAACTAAGCCCGGCAGCATTTCCTTAGCTTTAGATGTGTCATCTTCCTCACTATCTTGAGGCATATTAAAGATCATAAGATTGAAAGATTTTTTTTGTCTCTCAGACATTTCAAACAAAACACTGCCAATGTGTAACTGTAATTATTGTCGTTGTTTGTATTTGATGTAGAGGTGGTATTTTTTATGAAGGTAAGATCCTTCTTAATGTCTTCAAATGATGTAGTAAAACTGGTTTTCAAACTCTTGACTTCATCGGTTACCTCACGAATCTGTTTCTCCTCCATTTTTTGACAGTTTGCAATTTTGATTTCACTTAGTGTATCTTCTAATGCTTTTATACGGTTGTTTAGTGTAACTACCTTTTTGATTCCTGGCACGCAGTCAGCACACAAATATGGTATAATTCGGGTGGCCAGAAGTAAACACTCTATCGAGCTAATTCCATAATTCCAGTGCAGTTTTTGCAAATGTCACAAGGGTAACCAAAAACTTCCCCTGTGCCTTTAGGAGGTTCTTTAAAAGCACAGTTCTTGGAACATTTGTCACATGTTCCTGCCATTTTTTAAGGTTATGTCAACAAATATTCAACAGAATGTGAACTGCAAACCCGTTAATAAATATAGTCACGTCACTGGTAGATGGTAATTACTTGTCTATCACTATCAATTTGTCCTAATTGCTTTAAGTTTTTGTTTGAAAGAGAAAAAGTAAAAATATAAACCTCTCATTGCAGTTATTACTATTTACAAACAAACAAATTGTTTTTTCAAAAAAGAAAGATGATCTTCATATACCTTGTACTAATTATGCATATCTTGATATAACTTTATAAATTAATTGTTAATATTTACTTGTAAAACAACAGTTTTTGGGAGCAATTGCTAATGACATCTTTCGAGGTTGATTAATTTTAAATTACTTCATGTAGCCAAAAAGGGAATGAAATGAAAAGGCTGCAACATCTCTCCAAACTTTGAGTACGTACAAATCTCTTCAACTAATTTTACTTTAATTTTATTACATATTTTTGAAACTTTTACTGTGCTATAATAATAAATGTCAACATAAACGAGGATGATATTAGATATATCAAATAATGGTTTTTTTCTGACCGAGAAACCTGAAATACTACTAATACGGCTCATATAGATTTTACAAGCTGTTGCATACCAACTTCCGATACAACCTGTCAGGACAGAAATAAAATTTATGTTTTAATCTAAACACCATATTGGATGATATAACTACATGAATTTTAAAAAAAATTGGCCAAGCGATATAAAGGTCAAAGGTCGCGTTTGAATATTTTGCATGCATTTGTCATAGATTTCTAACTGATTATTCGTATAATTATACATTTGCCCAATAAAATGATAATTGCAGGTACCACAAACTTTCATCTTCTTTTGTTACAAACGCGGGAACTTTGGTAATACGTAAACATTGTTTAATTTTGAGGGAGATAGTTTTAAATAGTATATAATTATATGAAAATAATCCTAATGTTGTTATAATGAAAGATTTCTTACTTACAAATGAGGCTTTCGTAAATTGTACGTAGTAAATTATATGCTTTGTACACTCTGACACACGGAAATCGTCATTTCTACACATACCATGATTGCCATCCTAATTATTGTGCTTCACCAAATTATACACAACGTCTTTGAGGAAAATAAATGGATGTCTATTTTTAGCGTGAATCACAAGATACAACTTTATTTATATTTATATTACGAACGTGTATTTACTTATCAAAAAAAATACTATTAATAAGAAAACTGGCTTGATCGAACAAAAACCTACTAAGATACATGATTAGTACTCCACACTGATGTAAACAGACATTATTATCTGAGAATAGGATGATGTTTTTTACAGCTTTATCTGTTTCGTTCGTTGCAGTAATAAAATTCCTTTATTCAAATTTAAAAATATTATTTAAATTTTAAAAATACAGAAAACATAGTAAAATAGGATCGTTTTAGCCTGTCGCATAAGTAATAAAAGTGTCTGTTCAGATTTGCCTCAGGTAGTCAGCGGTTCTCAAATTAAAAATGTACGGTTTTTCTTAATTTGATAATACATTAGGGATTTTTTTAATAAAATAACTTTGTATTATGTTTTATAATAATTGAATATCATAATGTAAATTGATAAACATTGAGTATGAAATATACAGGGTCATTCACGCAACATTAAAAGTTTTCAAAGTTCTGGTCGACACTGGTTTCTGCAAACTTGGAATAATGGGTTATGCAAAGCATTCTTCATTTTTTAAATATTTGCATTCTTCTAGCACTTCCGGTTGTACCGGAAGTCGCCATTAAGTTTCTTATTTTAAATAGAAACTGTGCTTTTTGTTATTTTTTTTAGAATCTACGTAAAATTCTGGATCGATTTTTATTGGGATACCATTCTCGAAAAAATAGCCGTTTTTGAGATATTTAAAGTTTTTGAAAAATTTTTCATATTACACATGTAACTTCAAAAATTAATATTGTGGTTAATATTTATGCTGAAAAAACAAAAAATCTTTTTTAGCGTGTACTAAACTCTATTTTTATTTAAGCATAAAAAAATTTGCCAATGTTAATACTGGGTGTTCAAAATTTTGTATTATATTTTTATTTTTATATATTTTATAAATATATCTATAAAGATATATATCTATATATAACAAAGACTTATTCCTACTTCCCACACACACCTTCCCAAACCCACCAAGAAAGGTTGTCCTCCTGCGGTACAACCAGCCCCGGCTTTCCCCGGGGCCTCCGTCCCCTGGTCTTTGGAGCCAGGTCTCGACTATTTCGCGGTATCCCCCGTCAGGCAATGGGAGTCAAAATCCTTTTATTTTCCTTACTTAATTCCTCCTCACTTATTTTGCGAACTCTTTGCAAGGTCCGTTCTGAAATTCCACAAGCTGCACTTGTCCTTTTTTGAACTGCCAGTACTGATGTAATTGGTCCCATGTTGATTTTTTCTAAAATAAAATAATTTTCCACTTTCAACACAATTCGATGCTTACTCGGAGATAAAAACTTATATTTAGGTGTTCTATCGTTTTATTGTACGTTATCCATTGTCACTATTGAAAACCGGCGATCGTTGAATACTAATAGCGAGATTTTTCGGACCTCTCTGAATATATACACGAGGGGGCGGGACCTCGGTGGCAGGGCGCGTCGGTCATTGGCCGATGAGTCCGGTCAATGGAGAGCCTCGACTCCGCAGACTGTTTACTATTTTTGCAAATATAACAACTAAAATTATCCAGTTATGCGACCACAAGGAATGGATGCACTCTTCGAGACAATTTTATTTGAAATAAAATTATAAAAGTTTTTTCAATTAGTTATCATCAAAAGCATTCAATTTGCGTTTTTTCACGATTTATAAAAAAATTGTTTTGGTAGCGCTGATTTATCCTCAAGTACTACAGCCGACCAGTAGGAGGTTCGGTACCACAAAGCAGGTAGAAAAGGGAAAGCATAACAGAGTGGCTGTAACTAGAGTCATAAATTATTTTTCGGGCGTTAATCCGAAATACGACAGGGTAAAACGACTTCACTATATGAAGCTTCGCGCTAGTCTACAGTATAGCCTACTATACCATCTTTTTTTTTTATTTTAAGTAGTTTTCGAATTAATTTTTATTTTATTTCATTTTTATAGATCCAAGTTATTTTTACACCCACTACTGCTAAAAATATTTAAGCAAAAATAGGGTTAAACGTAGTATCTTCATCATGTAACTGAGGTCTTCTTGGTTTTGTACAATCACAACTTGATCGTCTGCAAAGCTTAACGTATATAGGCATTCGTTCTGTACCGGCACTCCCATGCCCTCGCATTTTCTTTTCCATGTAGTCAAGGCTTTCAATAAGTATATTTTGAATAGGTTTGGAGATGTGAAACAACTCTGCAGGAGCCCTTTTGTTTTGGTGAAGTCTCCTATGATTCTTGTTCCCATTTTAATGGACACTTTATTTTCTTTATACAGAGCTTTTTTAGCTTTTATGAGTTTCGTCTGTATTTCTAATTTGTACATTGCCTCCCATAGTTCTGACCTTGGTACAGAGTCATACGCCTTTCTCAGGTCCACGAATGCCAAATTTATATCTCTATTTTTGCTTTTTTTTCTAACAATTGTTCCACTGTGTGTATGTAGTCTATGCATGATCTTCCTGCCATGAAGCCTGCCTGATCCTCTCCGATTTTGCCTTTTATCGCTTGCTTTATCTTTTCTCGCAGTATCTTCCCATATAATATTCCTATTGATGATATTTTTCACATCGTTTTCTATCTCTTTTCTTAAATATATATGTCATATATGCCTCCGTCCATTCCTTTGGGAGCTGTTCTAAATTTATGGCTTTCTGAAATATCCATTTTACCACCCGGTGTAATTTTTTTGAGCCGTACTTTATAAGCTCAGGTGAGATACCTCCAGGTCCCGGTGCTTTCTTATTTTTGATTGCCTTTATGGCCTTTCTCATTTCCTTATCTGTTATTTCTATTTATTTTCCAATGAATTGTGTTCTTTGTTCTGTTAACAGTTCCTTGTAATAGTTCTTTCATTCTTTATCCTGTATATTTCCCAATTTAATTTTTTCTTTTGAGTTTTGTTTTAATCCTCTCAGTACTTTCCATGACTCCGAAGTTCTTGTACCTCCTATGTATGTTTCAATATTTAAGCAGGTTCTTTCCTATTCTTCATTATTTTGTTGTGTTATTTGTTTTTCACTTCTCTTTCTCTATATTCTTTATAAACTTCATCGTTGTTTGTAGTCAGGCATTTTCTGTATAGTTGCTATTTTTCTTCAATTATTCTTTTTGTTGATTCATTTATAGTGCTGTTTATTTGTTATATGTTCTTTTTCTCCAAGGGCTTCGAATACTACTTGTTTTATACTCGCCTTTATATGCTCGTATGTTTCTTCGATGTTGCCGTATCTGAATTCTATTAATTTTTGGTCTAGACGTTGTTTGTATAGTTCTCTTGGAGTAGTTCTATAATGTATTATTTTTCTCTCATAGTGTTCAACGGTTCTTCTGTAGAGGGGGTCTTGTTATGTTTCCAATTAATGCCCATTTTTGCTGTTAGTAGTTTATGGTCAGTTCCACATTCTACTCCTCTTCTGACTCTCACATATTTTATCTTTATTGTGGTATCTTGTTTGACTATTACGTAGTCTATTATCGATTACAGCTGTCGTGTTTCTTGTCTCCATGTATATTTATGAATATTTTTATGTCTGAAGAATCCGTTGGTGATTTTTAGGTTGTTTTTTCGCCGATTTTAATGTTAACTGAGTAATTCTCATGTAAAGCATAAGTCTATATTGATACCAAAATTAATTTTACTCTTACAAGCTCGGCTTACCAAATGAATCGTAGCTATATCATATTTTTTAATGCCGAAGAGCACTCTTTCAAACATAACACCAAACACCAAAGAATAATTTCCAATTTGATGATTTTATTCTTCTGATCTTGAAATTTTCCAGTTTATTTTTCGTTTTTCTTCAAATATGCATGCATTACAATTCGCTGATGACCATAAAATACTGGCACAGGGAAAAGATGACTTTTAATATGCAATAATTAAGCACACTTTAAGATTACTTGACACTATTTTATTTAGTTGAACTTGACCATCACTTGTCGCTGCTTCGTGAGCTAGGCGGTCCACAACCTCGTTACCATGTATTCCGTTTTTGTTTTCCTTTGCAGCATTTTGAAGTTCTTTGTAAATGTCTTTATGAATGCGTTTGCTGGAGTATATGTTTTGGATGTCACAAAGGGCATTCCTTAAGTCAGTTATGATTGTGTAATTTCTCTGGTCCGTTTTGTTAACGAATTTTAGAGCTTCAAGGATTGCGTATAGTTCTGCATTGGAGATAGTTGTTATGCAACTTAAATTTAGCATTATGAGTATTAGAGAAAATTGCTCCCCCACTCCGTCCATTGTTTTTGATGCGTCTGTGTAGATCTGTCGGTAGTCGCTAAAACTATCTATGTCTTTGAAGTATGGCTGGTGGGATTCATGTTTATTCAATTTTGATAGATCAGTGATCACTGAAAGTGATCAGTTAAAAGGCTTTTGGCAAAGTCAAACACGATCAGCTAATAGAATGCTTGCAAAAAAAGAACCTGGATCCAAACGACAATAATACAATACGTGAACTCTACTGGAACCAAAACGCCTCTGTCAGAATTGAAATGGATGATACTGAAAACATAAACATCCAAAGAGGAGTTGGACAAGGTTGTATACTATCACCATTATTATTCAACTTGTACTCAGAGGAGATCTTTGCACATGCTCTAGATGAAGCACAAGAAGGAATAAAAGTCAATGGAAAAATTGTGAACAATGTCAGGTATGCCGATGATACAGTACTGATTGCTGGCAGTGAAGAAGAACTACAAATTCTGTTAACCAAAGTAGTGCGAGAAGGAGAACTATACGGCCTTAAGGTGAATGTAAAAAAAACCAAAACAATGGTAATTTCAAAAAAACACACACCAGTTATAAACATACAAGTCAACAATAATCTAGTTGAACAAGTGAAAAAGTTTAAGTATCTAGGTTGTTGGATAGATGAAACCTTAGACCAAGAACAAGAGGTTAAATGTAGAATAGAACAGGCAAGAAACACCTTCTTAAAGATGCGACAGTTACTCACTACCCGTAATCTTGATTTGTCCCTACGATACCGCATAATAAAGTGTTATGTATATAGTGTACTATTACACGGCGTGGAAGCTTGAACGTTAACAGTCAGCTCGTTACGACGCTTAGAGAGCTTTGCGACTGCGTTAGAAATGAAGAAGTTTTAAGGCGTATGAATAGAGAACGTGAACTCACAGAAATTGTCAAGAAGCGTAAAACGTCTTATCTTGGACAAATATTTAGACACGACAGGTATAACTTCCTTCAGCTTATTATAGAAGGGAAAATAGAAGGCAGACGCGGCCCGAGTAGACGACAAATGACCGGGCTGCGCAACATCAAAGATTGGACAGGATTAGACTTTCAAAGTTTAATAAGGAAAGCCCAAAATAGGGAAGACTTTGCAGAGATCATCGCCAACCTTCGCTAAGAAGACGGCACCTAAAGAAGAAGAAGTGATCACTGGTGGTTTATTTACAGTCCATGGAGAAGGAGAGTTTTCGGTAGGATGGCATATTTTCGGGACTGTTATGCTATATTTATAAAGTAATCGATTTATTAATTCGTTCATAGAAAGGCGGATTGCATTGAGGGTGAGATGAGAAGTAGTGGCTGAAACGATTGTTATGAACGTGTTGGTAGACTGGGTTATCTGGAGAGCATAAAACTTTACCAGCAAACGGTAAACTTAAAATCTCTTCTAAATTCTAGAGGAGTTTGCCCTGACTCACTGCATATACTATGGGGCTAAAATTGGTATTTGATTTTCAGCGATCTCTTTTTCATTATAGGTAACCAAATCGAAATAATAGATTTACACAAGGACTTGCAACTCAATATATTTCGTTAATAAAAGTTGTTTCTTTGTTTTTTCTTTAAATCCAGTTCTTTTTAAACAGCATTCTTATGTTTATTGTTTTATGCATGTTTTAATATCGCAGATTTATTAAAGTTTATCCATTTATTAATTTATTTCAGTTTAATTGTTCCAACTTATTGATCTAAGAAATACTAATGCGACGCTTAACTGCAAATACAACGGCATTATCTGATTGAGTTGATTTAATCGGTGTAATATTTCTCCGCCTATTAAAATGCTAAGTGGCACAATAAGTAATAGGAGTAATGATGTATGATAAAATTACATGAAATTATAGCGCATTCTCTGCATGCATATTGCTTTATTGCCTGTTGTTTAGCAAGTTCGATTAATTTTAATAACTTATCGCTTATTGAAATAATATTAGTAATATTATCCTAGACACACGATTAATAAATCTGTTTACTTTAGACCTGCAGATACTGCGTCATAACAGGTTCTCTTTGAAGAAGCGATAGATACATTCACGAAGCAGGTTTAATAGACAAGGCGAAAAGCTCGGGATCGTTCAAAAAAATATTCCCATGAGATATTTGTGCATAATCAATTTCGTGAGACACACCAGAATAAAGTTCAAGCACGATTTAATTAAACGATTTTTTTGAAACAGATTGTAAAAATTAAGTTTATCAGCTCGGACAATTTTTTTATTTTTCTTGGATCATTCTACACAAAAAGTAGTGTGGCAATTTTTTTTCGTAAATTGGTCGTTTTCTAGTTAACAATTTAAAATAAGAAAAAACGAAAAATTACTATTTTCAAGGCTCAAAAACACAAGTAAAAAGTATTATTTTTGAAATCACCAAGTGCTTAAATTCACGATCAAATACTCTCTAAGTTCTCTATAAGTAATTTGCGCTTATTTTATTTTTAACATTATTTTTTAATTATTAATTGTTAATGAAACGATTCTGATAGGACGGGCGCTCGGGCTGTGCGCTTTAATTTTATGGCTGCTGGGTGGAACTTTCCTTCTGTGAGCGTAGACTTTATTTTTAGTGATTTTTTAGATAGGCTTATCTGTATTTTAATAAGGCATTTCCTTTAATTACAATTAAACCAAAACATCACAAACCCTCGACTACCAAAGGTAACTGCATATCAATCAAGAATATGTGTTCTCTACTGTATATCAAGTAATTTACTATTAACGTCTTTGTCACTGAATATATCACCAAGTACAAAGAAACCTATCTTAACCTTATCAAAACAGGAAAAAACGTACTATCAAAATCATCTGGGAAGCTCTAAAAGTATTACAAAAAAACGATAAAGGAGATTGTCTAATACAATTCTGCCAAGAACAAAGTCTAATAATCACAAACACGTTTTTTAAATTACCTATGAGACGGATATATACATGGAGCTCACCAGCAGATAAACCGGAAAAAGTGGTAAGAAACCAAATCGACTATATAATGATTAAAAAAAGATATCGTAACACCATCAAATTAGTTAAAACATATCCACGAGCAGATGTCACATCAGACCATAACCCAACTTTTCACTAGAAAACTGAAAGAAGCTGGTATAAAAAACAAACTCCAACAGAAAATATACGAAAACTTTGATAAATTAGATACTAACATCTACGAGATAAACCAACAATGGGAAACATTAAAAAACTGCCTCCTCATTCCATGCAAAGAGATATTAAGATATTAGAACCAATAAGAAAGAGAGACAACTGGATGACCGACGAAATACTCGGCAGGATGGACCAAAGAAGTCAAGCAAAGAACAGGGAGAGTCACATTTACAAAATCATTAACAATGAAATCAGAAAAATGATAAGAGAGGCAAAAAAAACTTACTATGAGGAAAAATGTAAAGAGATAGAAGATCTTCCGAACAAATAAGATTCAACCTACATAAAAAGGTTAAAGAAATGGCTGGCTGCATACAGAAACCACAACACAACTCTTTTAGATAAAAATAGAAATACTATGATAACGACTGACGAAAAGCTAAAACGATGGAAATTATATATGGAAGAGCTGTTTGACGACGAAAGAAGAAACCTACAAGACATATCTTTCGCGGACAGTGAAACAAGTATAGAAATTACAAAGGAAGAAATATTGTATGCACCAAAGAACACCAAAAACAAAAAAAGCCTAGGGCTAGATCAACTGCCTATTGATATCCTTAAAATAATAGAAAATGAGTACATGGACGTCGTCTTAAAGCTCTTTAATGAAATTTATCAGTCTGGTGACATACCCAATGAATGATTGACCTCAACATTTATTTGTCTTCCAAAAAAATCCAAAAAATGCACCGACCACCGCATCATAAACCTGATGTCTCACACACTTAAAATGTTTTTAAAGATCATCCATAAACGCATTTACTACATACTTGATATGGGTATTGAAGAAATCCAATTTGGATTCCGTAGAGGCGTAGGTACCAGTGAAGCTCTCTTTGCATTCATCGTACTAATCCAGAGATGCTTGGATGTGAACCAAGATATGTACGTCTGTTTCATAGATTACAACAAGGCTTTCGATAAAGTCCGCCACAAAGAGCTAATGGACCTCCTCAAAGCAAAACAATTACAATACAATGATCCTCGAATTATATCAAATCTATATTATAAACAGCAGGCACACATACGCATTAATGAACACACATCAGAAGAGTTTGAAATTAAAAGAGGAGTGCGACAGGGGTGTGCATTGTCACCACTACTATTCAATGCATATTCTGAAGAAATTATGAAAAGAGCTCTTGAGGGGGAAACAGCAGGAATAAAGATAAACGGAACACCAATTAACAACATTAGATATGTGGACGATACTATCGTAATAGCAGACAACCTCTAAGACCTCCAAAAGCTAATAAAAAATATAGTTGAGTATGGAGAAGAGTATGGATTATCAATAAACATCAAGAAAACTAAATTTATGAGGTTATTAAAAACCCAAAATAATGATGAAAGCCTGACAATTAACGGTAAAACTTTAGAACAAGTTGAAAACTACAATTACCTTGGCATAATAATGAATCACACAAACGACTCCAAAGAAATCAAAGTTCGAATAGAGAAAGCACGAACAAACTTCAATAAAATGAAAAAGGTACTTTGTGCAATAGAACTGAAATTAGAATTGAGAGTTAGGCTGGCAAGATGTTATATTTTCTGGACTCTGCTATACGGGATAGAAGCATGGACACTTAACGCGTCGACTACAAAAAAGTTGGACATATTTTAACTGTGGGTGTATAGAAGAATTCTGAAGATATTATGGACCGAGCATGTAACAAACAACGAAGTAATGAGAAGAGTAAACAAAAAATTGAAATATTATAAACCATCAAGACACGAAAGCTGCAATACCTGGGGCATGTTATGCGTAATGAAAGATACAACATACTTCAATTAATTATACAAGGGAAAATTCAGGGCAAGAGAAGTGTAGGAAGGAGAAACATGTCATGGTTGCGTAACTTGAGAGAATGGTACGGATGCACATCAATCGAACTTTTCAGAGCGGCAGCATCTAAGATTAGAATAGCCATGATGATTGCCAACCTCCGTCGCGGACGTGACACGTAAAGAAGAAGAGAAGATTTTGCCACAACAAAATCCCAGAAAAATCATTAGAATACAACAAATCGGCATATCTGTGTTTCATGGACCTTACAAAGGCATTTGACCGGGTCAAATTAAAAGACGTTATCCACTTACTGTATGCAAGAGAGATATTCAAGAAGTATTCAAGTTTTCTCTTTTTTTATATTCAGTATAACTTCTGGATCGTTATTTATTCTGCGTATTACCTCTTCATTTGTAATTTTATCCACCCAACTTATTTTTAGTATACGGCGGTAGCACCACATCTCAAAGAAGAAGAAGAACTTTGAGAAGAAGAACTAACCGACCCTATTGAAGCTGGCAAAGGATATGTCAGGAAGATTCCCTGAGTCCTCTATTGTTTAACCTGATTATGGAAGAAATAAAAAAAAGTAAGAACTAAAAAAAGATACCAAATGGAAGAAAAACAACTTAAAATAATCGCTATGCAGACGACGCAATACTACTCTCTCAAAGTGAAGATGATTTACAACGTATGCTGCACCAATTTAATACAACCGCCAGAAAATTTAACATGTTAATTTCCCCAAAAAAGACAAAATGCATGGTTACAACAGCAAATTTACTAAGATGTAAATTTTAGCTGGAAGGTCAGATAATAGAATAAGTGATGGAGTTTAAATATCTAGGCATCACATTATATAGCTACGGAAAGCTCGAAACCGAAGTGGAAGATCAAGTGAATAGAGCAAACAAAGCCGCAGGCTGCCTAAATAAAACAATATGGAGAAATATCGGGAAAGAAACGAAAGACAGAATTTACAAAACAGTCATCAGACCAATAATGACATACGCGGCAGAAACAAGACCTGACACAGAGAGGACAAAAAGGATGTTAGAAACAGCAGAGATGAAAACACTTAGAAAAATTGATGGTAAGACACTATGGGACAGAGCTAGAAGTACAGATATACGACATAGGTGCAAGGTGGAGAACATCAAGAACTAGGTAAGAAATAGAAGAGTAGAAAGGAACGATCATATAAGCCAAATGACAACAAATGGAGTAGTAAAGACGGCAAGAGACGGTTCCCCAATAGAAAAACGATCAGTAGGAAGACCACGAAAACGATGGAACGACAACTTACTGGAGGCACATTGAAAAACAGACAGTCATGTCTTTACAAAAAGAAGAAGAAGAAGATGATCCCATTTCCTATCTCCCCAATTCAAAAAAGGTCCCGATTTCATTCTTTATAAGACCAGTTGATAAATCTAAACTAATCCAAACAAACAATAGTATCAAAAGCAAATCTTTTTGTAGTACTGATGGACTATCCATAAAAATTTTCACAAATATCCCAAAAACTGTGTTGAACGTCCTGGTGTCACTAATTAATAATTCCTTTGAAAAAGGTATATTTCCAGAGTGCCTTAAGACAGTCATTAGTATTCCTCTTCATAAGGGTGGCGAAAAATCGAACGCCTGCAACTATAGACTTATTGTCTTACTACCGGTACTATCCAAAATTGTTGAGAGACTTAGAAAATTGGAAGGGACCTATATCCAAAAGTGCAAGAGTAAAGGTTGAAAAGAGATTAGAAATACATTTTTTTAAAATATAAGCTTCCTGAAAGATATGTACTTATTTATAAAGAAATCAATACCTCTTAAAAACTATGTCTCGCCCGGAGTACACTAATTTATCATTTATAATGGATTCCTATAACTAATATTACGGGTGTTCCCTTTAGACAGAAGAAAAAATCTGAAATAAGACAAGTTTTGACGCTTGTAATAAATGATCTGGTATTCTTTCCGTTAAATTGCTATCTTAAAAGGCCAGTAATATCAATCTTAGTAAATATAACTATAGGTATTAATACCACTCGAGAGGCAGGGCGGTCTTAAGACAATATGTAATGCGATTTATACAGAAATAGCTATAATGAGGAATCAGTCCACCATATAATATGCACAAGTCGTTTTTTCTCTTTATTTTCTGTACGTCTTTATCTGATGTATTCATTCACCTACTGCTTTGTAGACTTCTCCATCTCTTATATACCTTCTAGCTCCAATCTGACAGTTTTGGACCTCCCAATTTGAGGTTAAACATATATGTTTGTTAAATACATACGAAATTGACAATTGTTAATAATAGTTTTTTAACTCATCGCGTCTGCACATCGCAGTGAGTCTGCGCGATTAACCATTTCGTGGAAGGGCTCGCCACTCGATTTGAAATAAGCTGTAGCTATTCTTTATGTGCAAACGTTTTCAAGACATTAAGTTTGTAAATGGATGAACTATAAACTTTGAAAAGTTTGCCTCCACCTGTCAAAATTTTTGAAAAAAGATGAATAACTCAAAATTATGGAGTTTTGACCCATGGTATCCATACAGGGTGTTCTATTTAAAATATCAAAGTTGTTGTTCATTTCCAGTATAACCGGAAGTGGCATGCCTGTCAAAATATTTTCTTTAAGTTCGTCAAGCTTGTTAAATATTATGCCAAAGCAACTAAAATTTTATAAGTGCTAATAAATCAGAGGATAAGTTTAGCAGATGAACAACAGGGTTTTTGTAGTGGAAGATCGTGTACAGATGCAATATTCGTTATAAAACAAATTACTGAGAAATCACTAGAGTATAATAGACCAGCATTATAATAGAAAGCCTCTCATTTATGGGCTGGATGTTCGACAGGCGATGTATAAGTGCGGAAGGATAGTCGTGTCGTTTTCTGTTTAGTCTTCGTAAGATTCTCCTTTCCAGTGACAGTAGTCTATTGTTGAGATGTTTGGGCATCACAGCACAAATACAAGATTTGTACTCGATGACCGGTCTGATGAATGTTTTGTATGTATGGATAAGTGTACGTGAGTGTGTGCTGCCGAATTTTCCACTAAGAGCGTTGAGAAGTCCGAGTCGGCTCCTAACCTTATTACAGGTTCTGTCAGTATCGTCACTCCAGCGTAATGTTTGTGTAAACAGCACGCCGAGATATTCGATCTGGTTTCGGAGTCGGAGTCGTTCTCCCCACAAACTCAAATTGTGCCTTTCGGTGATGATAGGTGTGATGTATTGACTGCGATATCGGTGTCTGAAAATGATCATCTGTGTTTTGTTTGGGTTAGGTGTCACTCTCCATCTCTGACACCATTGTTCAACAAGGAGCAGATGATTTTGAGCTAACCTAAGTGTAGAGTCGACGTTTAGTGTTGTTGTAAGAAGTGCTGTATTCTGCGTATAGTAGAGTAGTTGTATTGGTGTATCTAGGATTAGGGAAGTCGCTATTGTAAATTGAATAGAGTATTGGTGCCAACACGGAACCCTGAGGTACTCCCGCTGTGGGAGTGAAGGATGTAGAGAATCGATCACGCTCCTTGACTGTGATTTGCCGTTGAGAGACATATGAGTGGATGAGTCTGACGAATGGAGTTGGTAGCCCGATGCTCTCTAGTTTCTTGACCAGTCCCACATGCCAGACTTGGTCAAAGGCTTTTTGAACATCGAGGAAGATACCTAGTGAAACTTTGCCGTCGTTCAGACTTTGTGTTAAGTGTGTGACGATTTCTGTCAATGCCGTTTTGGTTGAGTACCCTTCTCTAAAGCCGAATTGGTAAGGTGGGATGATATTGTGTTCTGTGGTGAAGTCTATGAGTCTTTCTTTAAGGATTCTCTCGAAGACTTTCGCCAGAACGTTAAGGAGAGATATCGGCATATAAGAGTGTGGATCGGTACGTGGCTTGCCTTTTTTCAAAAGCATAGTTGTATTGGCTACTTTCCAAGGTTTTGGGAAGTAGCAGAGTTTAAGAGTGGCATTGACTATGTTCGTCAGGTATAGAGTGACGCTCAGCGGGAATTGTTGCACGCAGTTCCTGGCAATATTGTCAGGCCCCGGTGCATTTGATTTGCCGATTTGGTGCGTTGTACTACGGAGGCAATATTTATATTGCATGGGTATACATTAATACAACCGTGGGTAGTACTGTGAAGTTTTGTCCAGCATCTGCGTTTCTTCAAACAGTATTGGATGTTCTCCGCTTCCCAAAGCGTGTTCGGCAACGGCAGATTTGTCGATGTGTCCTAAACGACAATGGCTTTTATGTTCATTTATCCTTGTGTTTGTGTGTCTTTTCGTGGTTCCCACATATACCATTCCACATGTGCATGGTATTCGATATACTCTGGCCGTTGCTAATGGCTCGCGTTTATCTTTCACCGATCTTAAACAGTCCTTGATTTTCTTTGTAGTCTTGAAAATGGTCTTTACGTTGGCTTTCTTAAGTATTCGCCCAATTCTGTCCGTTACCCCCGATATGTAGGGCAAGAAAGCTTTGCCTTTACATTCTGTTTCTTCGTCTTTTCTTCTAGAGATGTTGTTCATCGCTTTATGTATTTCTCTTCTGGTATAACCATTGGAGGTGAGCGCTTTTTCAATATGAAGAAGTTCACTTTTGAGATGCTGTGGTTCACAAATTCTCTTCGCCCTCTCCGCCAGAGTTTTGATGATACCTTGTTTTTGGCTTGGATGATGATTTGAGTTCCTGTTTAGGTATCTGTCCATGTGTTTAGGTTTTCGATACATTTTATGTCCTAAGTAACCTTCCTTTCGATTTACTAATACATCTAGGAACGCTAGTTGTTGATCTTTTTCTGTTTCCTTCGTAAATTGAATATTTGGATGTAGTGTGTTTATACAAGACAGGAAATCGTTCACGTGACTCCAAATCACAAAAGTGTCATCGACGTATCTAAACCATATCCTTGGCCTGTATGCTGAGTCCATTACCCTCTGCTCTAAATGCTCCATGAAAAGGTTGGCTACGACCGGGCTTAGTGGGCTTCCCATTGCTACTCCATCTACCTGTTCATAAATCTGGTCTTCCCATAAAAAGTAGGTGGTAGTGAGGCAAATACGGTATAATTCCACCATATCCTTGGAAACTAGTCCCTCAATTAACTTTAGAACGTCTTCTAGGGGAACTCTTGTAAATAGGGAAACAACATCAAAACTAACAAGAATGTCAGATTCCTGTAAAGTTATCCCTTTGATTTTCTCAATGAAATGGGCTGAGTCTTTTACAAAGGCATTGTTTTTTCCTATATGTGGTTGTAAAATATCGGCCAGATGTTTAGCAAGGCTGTAAGACGCAGATCCTATGGAGCTCACAATAGGGCGTAGAGGTACATCGTCTTTGTGGATCTGCGGCAAGCCATACAAGCGTGGTGAGACATCGTGTAACTAGTTTCTGATATATAGACACTGTAAGCTCGTCGTGAAACGTGAAGCCCTGTATATACAAATTAAATACTTAAATATTAAATATAATAAAATCTACTTTATTTTTCGTCATTAAACCCAATTTAATTTCATTACTCGGGATCCCCAAATATCGATTTCCTACTTTATTCCTTAGATGATTTTCTGTACGCTTTGTACATTGTCAATACAAATGTTAGTATTAATATTGTGTGACGACATTTGACTTTTGCGATTACATCTTCACACTTTCCATTGTCGTTTTTCGCTTTTATTATCCAGCATAAAATCAAAAATACGATCCTGCAAAGAATGCTCAAATGATTTATAAAATACCTGGCGGTTAGTGCATTATTCTGTGTGAAAACGCGTGGGTTAAGTTCAAGTCGTAGACTGTAGCATAATATACAACAACAATATAGGCACCAGCTTAATAATGATATTAGCATCTTGATATGGTGAAAATTTTTAATACTATGGTAGATAGTAGGCTTATAAATACTAGTTGTATATTCTAGAACTGCATACTAAAAGCAATTTAATTGTTGGCTGGAGCTATGGAGATA
The DNA here is from genome assembly GCF_040954645.1 of Diabrotica undecimpunctata. Lineage (NCBI taxonomy): Eukaryota > Metazoa > Arthropoda > Insecta > Coleoptera > Chrysomelidae > Diabrotica > Diabrotica undecimpunctata. Next base: position 134,556,177 of record NC_092808.1, read on the forward strand.
AGTCCCATACGATATTCATTTGTTATTTGTATGTATTTGCCAAAGGATATATTAGTTTTATCGCACCAAGAAAATAGGCAGAGCAACGAGTAAATAAATTGAAATTTTTTTCAATGTTTTTAGATGGATTTTATTGTTATATTTATGTTACAGTGGAAAAAAATACAAATAGACCCTTTCGGATAAGGCGATCGAAACAATGGAAATATTATTGAGTTTTACGGAAGAATACAATTGTTTGCAATAAATTTCTTTTTCGATCCTCCTCCTCTATCCATTACCCTTCGTAAGAATGTGGTGACGTTATGGTATTTGACGAATGGTTGCTATTCATTCTTCTCTCTCCTGGGCGCGGTGTGCTGCCTCCGACAGAGAGTAACCGGTAGCGCACTTTACTTGGTCTGACCATCGGAGTTGCGATCTTCCTCGAGTTCTTTTAGCATCTACCTTGCCTTCAACCACCAACCTCTCCATGCATTCCATTCATCTGGTAATGTGTCCAAAGTACCTCAATATATTTTGGTTAATGTCGAGTTCTGTCAATATTGAGACATTTGTGCGATGTGTTGTCCAGGGTATGCGCATCATTCTACGATATACCCACATTTCAAAGGCCATTATACTTCGTGAGACTTTTTAATGGTCCAAGTTTCTGACGCATAGGTAGCGATAGGAAAGTGAAATGATATGAATCTAGGAGAAAGAAAAATAGTGTTTAAAAAATTAATTTATAAATTATATACTATATAATATTAGATATAAAACGTATTTGGTTATTTTAATAAGTTATATACTAGGGAATATTATAAAAATTATTTATGTGAGGGCATTTTTAAGAAATTAGCATATAATAAGTGTAAAAAGTTTTTTTTAATAATTTTAATATTGTAAATATATTTAAGTGAGCCATGTGCATAGGCAACCAGATATACATATTCTGAAAGTGACAGACATTTAAATAATAGTTGCGAATATAAAGTGGGGTTATTTGTTATTTAAAATGTTTAGTTTACATATAGTTACGGATTTGAGGTAGTGTAATTTATTAATTTAGGTTGTTTAAATTACATATAAGTTTATATTCTGATCTGAAAAGCCTAAATGTCAACAAAATTCTCGATAGAAAAGTAAAGATTTCTCTAGAACACAGAATTTAACCTTTGTTTACGGAAGAACTTTCTCGAATATGGTTATGTCTGTGGATCCAAGATATACTTTTTCGAGAACATTCATATATAGAACAATTCGAATAGGATTTCTTGCCAGATGGTTCTGAAACATTGAAAAGATATAAATACTTGGTGATTTGGAGTCAGAGGGAGCCAGCCAGTCAGTCAGTATAAAGATGGTCAGACAATTAGTTAGTTACAGTTAGTGAAGTCAATTGTTCAGTAAGTTCAAGATTAATCAGTCAGAATTAGGAAGAAAGTATAAAGTATGCAATAATCAGTGATTTAGTATTAAAATGTGATAGTATTGGAAAGTATATTAGAAGAATATTATTGAAGATTAAAAATTATGTTATGTATAAATGGTGACTGGATAATGCAAGAAAGTATTAATTGAAAATAAAATTATATAATATATTTGGTGATTGGATATTGGTATATTAAAAAGAAGAATAAATATAAATGCTATTAAGAAGAAAAATAATTTAAATTGGTGGAAGCTGATAATTGGAAAAAGTAATTTCACAAAAACAAGGATAACCGAAGCTGAGAACGAAGACATTGAGTGGTGATTAAAATCTTTATTTTGGAGAACAGTTTCATTTAGGCATTCAGTGACAGAAAGGTACAAAATTTTGTTAATATAATTTAATTAGTGTCATAACAATTTCAATTTTAAAGATAGTTTGTTCAAAATTTACATTGTCTATATAATGTAATTAGTTTCATAAGAATTTCAATTTAAAGATAGTTTATTTTAAATTGACATTGGCTATGTTAAATATATGTGTGTTTCATAATAGATATAATAAAGATAATTTTAAAAAGTGCTTACAAACTAATTCTTTGAGGACCGCGATAAAAACCCTATATATATATATATATATATATATATATATATATATATATATATATATATATATTTAAAAAAAAACACTCATTGCTCATTAATACATCATTCACAAATAACACATCATCACAAAAGATAAGCGTCCGTACTAGGCACAGTTTCGTGTTCCTGGTTATGTCCGTATCTTTCCAGATTTTAGTACCGTTGTTGATCTGGCCATTGTAAGGCGTCGACGTATCTCTTCTTCGCATCCACCATTGTTTGTGATAACAGAACCTAAGTAATTGAAACGGCTTACCACTTCAAACCCCGCTACGTTTCGTATTTCTGGCTGGTTATTTCTAATTCGATCGATTATCTTTTTCGATAAGAAACCACAAAAAAAGTAAACGTGGTTAAATACCAATGGAATAAGATAAACGAAACGGACTTCATTCTTTCTTCTCATACTTGTATTGTGATAGATGTAACATTTCTTAATAAATTCACAACTGATAGTGACCACCGACTAGTTAGAACTAAAGTATATATCAATAGAAGTTTGACTGCAAAGAAGAAGATAGAAGGTAACAAATTACAAATGTTCCGCATGACGACTTTTAAAGAATATCAAAATGAGTATAAAAACAATTCAGAAAAAATTTACCGCAATAGATACATAACTAACAGATATTGAAGAAGCAAAAAAAGCAGTACGGAAAGAAAAGTAGTACTCAGGAAAACTACATTTCTAATATAAAGAAAATGTCAATGAGTGAAAAAAGAGAACTTATTCGAGCCCCTTCTCATATCAGTTGGTCCAACGTTAGATTGATAAGAAAATTAAATTTAGAGAACAAAAATAGAAGCGCAGCGTAAATTTTAGAAGTTTTAATGCATCGAACAACATTTTTGAATTTCCTAATTATAGAAAATATTTTATAACGTAATGAAAATGTTGATTAAACAGAATGATAATAAATATAAAAAAACGCATAGAATATGTAATATTAACATAAAAAAAATGTGAAAGTTTGCCACTGAGTTACATCCCCTTTATTTTTAATGACATTCACAATTCTCAGAGGAATAGTTTTTACCAAGTTCTGACAAAATTCTAATGTAAACGAATCCCATATTTCTTGCAATTTTTCCTTCAATTCGTTGACGGACTTGGGAGGATGTTTTCTTAAAGCTTTTTTCATTTCGCGCCACAGTTTCTATCGGGGACAAGTCGGGACTGTTAGAAACCCATTCCAGAAGTGGTATGCCTTTGTCTTCAATCCATTTTAAACTCTTTTTTGAGGTATCACAACCTGCGCCGTCCTTTTAGAAGACAAAATCTGCCGCTGGTGTTAAACGGTGTTCCATAATCGATAAAAGAAATTCTTCTAAAATATTTAAATATTTGTCCGTGTTTACAATTCCATCGATATAATGTAACTTTCCCACACCTGTAGACGACATGCTGCTCCAGATCATGACAGATGCAGGAAATTTGACTTTTCTCTTCAGACAGTCGGGATAGAAAGCTTCATTTTTCCTGCGAATGACGCGACTCCTACTGTTTCCACACACTTCAAATCTGGACTCATCACTCCATTGTATTGAATCTCATTGCAACCGAGTCCAATCTTTATGCTCTTTTGACCATTTTAGTCTATTTTTCTTTTGTTGTAATGTTAAAACTGGCTTTTCCTTAGCCTAAAATAAAATGAAATTTATTAAAAACCATTTATACTAATTTTTTCAACTATAAAACTTACTTTGTAAGTACCAAATCCTAATTTGAAATAAAATGAAATGAAAAAGAACTACTCCAAACATGGCAAGAATATTTCAAGACTTTACTAAACATACATCAAGAGAAAGAACATGGTGACAATATATATTTTGGGGTAGACCTACCGGTCTTCTTGTTCATGTGCCATCTCCTCTAAGAAGGTTGGCAACTATCATGGCAATTCGCATTTTCGATACCGCTGCTCTAAAGAGGTCAGCAGAAGTGCAGTTAAACCAAGCTCTCAAATTGTTTAACCAGGAGATGCGTCTTCTTCCGCGACTCCTTCTACCCTGTATTCTTTCTTGCATTATTAACTGCAACAAGTTATAACTCTCGCCCCTCATGACATATCCCAGATATTGCAGTTTTCTGACTTTAATTGTATTTAAAACCTCTTTATCCTTTCCCATTCTTTTCAACACCTTGACATTCGTGACTCTATCCACCCAACTTATTCTTAATATCCTTCTGTAGGCCCATAACTTGAAGGCTTCTAATATGTCCGAAACATATTTCTTTAATGTCCAAGCCTCCAACCCATAAAATAATGCGGAGAACACGTAGCATCTCAGAAGTCTTATCTTTAAAGAAATTGAAATGTCCCTACTGCAGAGTACTTTTTGCAGTTTGTTGAAAGAATTTCTTGCCTGTCCTATTCTTGCCTTAATCTCCTCTGCGTACTCATTATTTTCGTTAATTATTTTACCCAGATATTTACCCAGACCTACCGGTAAAGGACCCCAAAATAGATGAAACATTGCAAGCAATTAACAAATTGAAGAACGGAAAAGCTCCAGGCTCTGACAATATACTGGCTATTAAGTAGGCTGACACCATTTGTAGAAAATTTCATGGGGGAATACCAAGCTGGCTTCAGAAAACATAGATCGACCATAGACCAGATCTTTACTCTAAGACAGCTGCTTGAAAAAGGACGGGAATTCAATAGAACTATCCATAATCTCTTCATAGATTTCCGACAAGCGTACGACAGCATTAAAAGGGATCAGACGTGGAATGCAATGGCACAACTTTCAGTTTCAAAAAAACTTATCCAGCTTGTTAAGTTATGTGTGAATAGCTGTAGATCCAGAGTACAGATAGGTAAAAAACTCTCAGAATCTTTCGAAATAAGCTGTGACCTGAAACAAGGAGAGGCCCTGTCACCTCTCCTCTTTAATATTATCCTGGAGAAAGTAGTAAGAGCAGCACAACTTAAAACAGAATTACTGACAGTAAATGGATCAAAATTACTACTATCATACGCAGATGACATTAACATTGTGGGAAACACAGTCACCAATGTGAAGGAGACTTTTAATAAATCGGAGGTAGAGGCAAAGAAAACTGGTTTAAGGGTAAACGAAGAGAAAACCAAATACGTGTGCATCGACAGACAAAAGGGACGAGATAGAATAGGGCAAAATGATAGACCCATATAACTTTGAAAGAGTGGAGAGTTTTAAATATCTCGGAGCAACAATCACTGCAGATAACGATATCGCGAAAGAGATTAAAGAAATAATTCAGACAGCAAACAGATGTATGTACAGCCTCCACAATACTATTAAATCTAAAAGCCTAACACGAACATCAAAGATTATAATATATAAAACGGTGATTAGACCGATGCTTATGTATGGGTGTGAGACGTGGACCCTGACCAAAGAAACTGAGAGAAAACAGATGTTTTGAGAGGAAAATTCTCAGAATAATCTTTGGGCCTTATTACAACATTAATAACAACCAATACCGAATGAGAACAAATGCTGAGGTCAAGCAGATGTATAGAGCGAGCGATATAGTCCAAGAGATTAAATCCCAATGTCTAAGATGGGCTGGCCATGTATATAGACTCCCTAATAACCGCCTTGGCAAGTTAATATGGGAGGAAGGACCCATAGGAAGAAGGCCCTTAAGACGTCCACGAATGCGATGGAGAAACAATATATGATCAGATCTAAGAACAATGGGGCTACCCACTCACCCAACTATTATGGACGACCATTCAAGATGGAAGCAAGTTGTGCAGTCAGCCAAAACCCACCCCGGGTTGTAGTGCTACGAGAAGAAGAAAAAGAAATCCTAATTTGTGGGCCTCTCGGTGACATGTTGATCTAGAAACGTATCTTCCAATAACGTCACTCCATAAAACGCTTAACTCCATATAATTTGTTCATCGATTAATGTCCCTCGATCTGATTCGGTTATTTTACTTTTTCGTACATTTCTAGGTTTTGTGACGATCGAACCTGTAGTTTTGTATCTTCTGACTATATTTCTTATACTATAGCGTGACAATTGCAACATATTCGCGATTTCCGAATTGGATTTTCCAGAATTAAAAAATCTAATAATCCTTGAACAAATTTTCTCATCGATAACTTCACCTCGACCTATTGTACAATACACAAACGGCAAAAAGCCTTACAATACTACAAAGTACATTTAACATTAACTGACAATATTATTGTTTTGATGTCATTTTTCCATAGCTACCTCTGGATTTAACGTAATTATGAAAAGATCAACGTATGTTGACATAAGTGAATGCATAGCCAGAGTTTAGTGAAATTTTTTTATTGTTGAAAATAAATAAAAAACCATAAGGGGGTTTATTTTTAATAAATATGAATAAAAATGCCATATTAATTAATATGGGAACTTATAAAAACTTGCAGAGTATAATTTGTTTATGGTAATTGACTTAAACTGCAAATTTCACAGGTGGGCCAACTGATATGGGTAGGGGCACGTAGAGGTGAGCAAAAGAGGAGGTGCAGAAATTACACAACGCAAAAAAGAAAGAAGTGGGAAGAACAAATGGAAATCATAAAATAAAGAAATAGAAAGTTAGGAATAAGATAGTTACGGCCACAGAAGAATATTATCAAGGACTCTACAATAGTACATAACAACCATCTGAAGAACTAAATAAGTTATTGAACTCTAAAATTAAGGATGTAAACTCCGAGCTCCACCTAGAAATTAGTAAAACAGAAATAAGAAAAGAACTTAAGCAAATGAATAAATAACAAATCGCTACGCAAAGATGGAATCACTAAGTACAGAAATGTTCAAGAATGGAGAAAAGGACGTTATCAATATACTCTTCTGAAAAGAAAAATATTACTGTCGTGTACCAAAAAAGAAAAGATAGACTATATGCGGTACTATCCCTATTCGATATCTCAATGGAATGGTCAACCCAAGCCGCATAACGTTGATTAAGAAGCTGACCTTCTCAGAGCACGTAAAACAAACGGTCAACAAAGCTAAAGCACTTAGGAGTCAACCCTCGTCACTAATAGCTCGAAAGAATAAACTAAAATTTAAAACAAAGATTAGGATGGCAAACTGCATAATTTGGCCATCACTAACATACGCCTCAGCACCATGGGGACATACGTGTAAAACTAGATACAGACCGTCCAGATCTTCATGAACAGAGAGGCTCTGAATATTCCTAAGTACGTATTAAGGTACGTATTTAGGGATTCACAACAAAAGAGAATCCTGAGAACAATGGACGAAACAAAGACGCCCCTCAGGCAAAACAGCGCCTCAGACAAGTCAAAGGACGTACAGTCGCGAAACCTGAGCATCGAGGTCACGTGTGGCAAGCATAAGCTCGGTGGCCAGACCTTTCGGGCACGTCAAATAATAAATTCAATCAGTCATAGGGAGAAAAGCTCATCTAGCTACCCCTTAAATTAGGTGGCCTAACCACACAAAGTAAAACAAAGGATGTTTCATGACCCAGGGCATCCAAAGTAACGCTCAGTACTAAAGCCTTCTCATTCGTTATGTCCTGCGATGGGGAGGGTGGTTGGTTATAGTTTGGGGGTCAGATAGTTACCGCTCCTTAAGGGTTGTGACCGGTTTGATCTTCGGAGATGTGTGTCCCACTGAACCATTGAAACACACATGCCACTAGGAGCTGGGGTTTGTACAAATTTTGTGTGTGTTTGTGTGTGTGGCTGCTAAATAAAATATTATAGCCCAAGCTTTAGGAAAAAAAAACGTGCATTAATTTGTGAATTTTTGAAACCAACAAAACGTTGAGGAGACAATCCCTGGACGATGAACAACAATCCCTGGAGTAACATCTTGATCAAAAATTCTTAAATTACTATAAATTTTGCAGAGCCAGAACTTTTTTAAAAGATAAAGATCTAATTCTAACACATCAATATTTTTAAAAACCAAGCAAAACAAAAAGATCTGATTATATTTCTGATCATAAAATTTCAGGTAAACTAATTACCAATCTTTTCTAAGAAATATATCACTTGCAATTTCTGACACGGAAAATCCCAGCCAAATATTGAACAAGAGAATATGAGCTCTAACAGCATACTTTAGTGCTAATATTGTTATAAAATTTTAAGTAAGAAGTAGTTTTGTATTTAGGAAACTTACAGTTTGAGAAATGTTTATTAAAAATTTTATTTAACAAAATGATCAAAGTATCTTTATAAAGAAAACATTCTCCATTTACGCTGAACCTGACTATTTATTATTATTATTCATTGTGTACCTACTAAAGGCATTTTGAAACTATCTTTTCTAAAAAATGTATGGCCAGATTGAATTTATATGTGACTCTTCTCTGTAGGGTATCAAAATCTGACTGTCGCTCCGGAGCGAATTAGTATATTATGCTCGGGCGATTAGTATTGGCGATGCAATATCATAAATGACATCCATTACTTTACATTATATCGTAATTTTATCAAAATTTATATATATATATATATATATATATATATATATATATATATATATATATATATATATATATATATATATATATATATATATATAGATATATATATATTCGGTTTTTATAACGTCTTACGACGTTGTCCGACTCCCAAACGCCACTGTATTCTGGTTTGAGTTAGGTCTTCGTCCAGATTTCGAGCGCTAATCGCTTTCCTAACTCCCAGGTTCCAGCTCTGTGGTGGTCTTCCTCGTTTCCTCTTCTCTGGGGGTTGCCACATCATCGTTTTTTTAGGCAATCTTTCGTCCCCCATTCGGCTCACATGTCCATACCATATGAGCTGTTTTCTCTCAATATCCTCAACTATGGTGCCCTCTGGTGAACTTCTGATGGCATCCATTTCCGTGGCTTCGACCTTTTTCTTATATTTTTCGGTTATTCTCCATGTCTCAGCTCCATAAAGTAGACTAGTTTTAACCATTGTCTCATAGATGTTCCATTTTCTTTTCTTTGATATTTCTTTACTCCATAGAACTCCGTTCAAACATGCTATAGCTCTTCGTGCTTGTACAATTCGATGTTCTATTTCTCGTTCGTCTTTTCCACTACGGTCGAAGATGACGCCCAGGTATTTATATTCGTTGCATGGATTTATTTTTTGATTGTCATCGATATCGAGTTGTTCTGCTTCAGCTCCAATTGAGAGGTATTTTGTCTTTTCTAAATTGATATTTAATCCCCATTTCTGGTATTCTTCAATTAGTTTTCTAAGCATGTATTCCATGTCATCTTTGTCATTTGAGATCACCACCTGATCATCTGCAAACTGTAAAGTATATATGTAATCCTGATCGTTAAATTGTATACCCATTCCTTTGACTTTCCTTTTCCATTGTTTCAGAGCTGCAGAGATATAAATCTTAAATAGAGTCGGAGAGATACAACATCCTTGTCTGAAACCCTTAGTAACTGCAAATTTTTCAGCTAAGAGGTTTCCGAATTACATTTGGGAGTTTGAACCATAATATAGATCTTTGAGAGCACTAACCAATGCTTGATGTATGTTTGATGCGCCCAGGACTTCCCATAGTTTATTTAGCGGGACTGTGTCATATGCCTTCTCAAGATCTACAAAAGTCATATGTAACTCTCTATTTGTCACAATTTTCTTTTCTATAATTTGTTTAAGACAGAAGATGTTATCTGTACATGAACGACCTGCTCTAAATCCTCCTTGTTCTTCATCTTCAGACGATTGATAATCTTCCTCTATCAGGTCCCGTAGTATTCGACCGTATAGTCGACTCATTGAGCTTGTGACCGATATCCCTCTATAGTTTTTACAATTTCTCCTGTCACCTTTTTTATATATTGGGGTCATATATGCTGTTTTCCATTCATCTGGTGTTGGATGTCCATTAATATATTCGTTAAATATCACCGTGATCATTCTGTGTAATTTCTCTGAGCCATTCTTTATTAATTCCGTAGTTACTCCCTCTGGTCCACTTGCTTTTCCATTCTTCATCCCTGCTATAGCTTTTTGAACTATGTTGATATCTATGGTAATATGCTCTCCCAGAATTTCGATTCTTGATGAATTCATATCTTCTTTAAATTCGTCTCTGTTCTCATTTAATAGATGTTTGTAATAATGTGTCCAATCCTCGGGATTTATGGGATTTAGAATCACTTTCTCGTTAGTCGGCTTCTTAACAGAGTTTATAAACTTCCACGCCTCAGTGCATTGTCGTCCTCCAATATAAGATTCTATCGCTCTGCACCTTCTATCCCATATTTCATTTTTGGAGGTCATAATTATCTTTCTAGTTTTCTTCTTCATTTCATTGTATCGGTCTTTGTCTGCGTCATATTTTGTATTCAACCACTTATGGTATAATCTTTTCTGTTACCGCATTTTCGACGTCTTCATTCCACCAAAGCTTGTTACTAATTTTATTTTGTTTGATTCCTAAGACCTCCTGTGCTGTTTGATGAATACTTGATATTATGTTCTCAAAATTTATATAGTTGTAATAAACACTCCATTGTGATATCGTAAATCTCTATTTTTAATGTTAAACGATTTATCTAATACAATATAGAAGTCTGTACCTACTTTATAAATTATTAATGTAATTAAGACAATCTCCGGTGTGTTCAGTAAATTAAGTCACACATACCATACTTATCATTTTATACTCCGCATCCATATAAATATGTCCAGTGGACCGGTTATTGACCTCGATGTTGTTGTTCCGATGGTATCTGAATATATGTATAGGTACTATAATACACGCTGATGAAAAATTCTACACGTGAATTCAACCAGTACAATAATCTTGTTAAAATTCCGGTAAACTATTAAGTATATTTATAAATTGAGGTTTTTAAATTAAATTTATAATAATAAATTACAAAGAACACAATAACAAAATATTTTATTTTAATATATCAAATATTTCTTTCTATTCTTGTCCTCTGTCTCTTTTCTGGTGCCGAATTATATCGTCTTCTTGGATTGCTTTCTTCGTTCCGGACGAAATAGTCAACGCATTACGAACTTTGTTAGTCTGAAACAGTTAGCTTTGTTGTTCCAATCCACTTGTGCAATTTATCAAGCCAGGAGATTCCTCTTCCGCGATATCTTCTGCTATCAATCAGTTTTTCTTGGATACCCTGAAGTGACCCATATATTTGTTTCTTTTCTATAGCCAAGATGCTCCAGCGTTCGAGTTTTTGTTATAAATAATATTTATCGTTTGCTGATCTTTCGTCTGAGAATTTGTCGTTGGCAATTCGATCAGTTTATGAGATTTTGAGAATTCTTCTGTATACTCATGTGTCAAATGATTGTATTTGTTTTTCCACGACTATTTTTTATGAATAATTATGTCAATATTCATTAAATATATACATTATCATCATCATTCTGGCTTCACAACCCTGCGTGGGTCCTAGTCTCCTCAAGAATTTCTCTCCAGTCGTCCCTATCGTACATATTTCTCATGTCTTCATCTATGTTACCAAGGAACCTTGTTCTGGGTCTTTCTCTTGTTTTCTGACCAATGGGTCTATCAAGAAGCGTTTTTCTAGCTGGGTAATTTTGTTCTATGCGCATTACATGCCCTGTCTACCTCAGATATCCTATCTTAATACATATGCTTTACGATATCTGGTTCCTGGTATATTCTATAAAGTTAGAAGTTGTATCGTCTTCTCCATACTCTATTGTCACTCATTGCTCCATAGATTCGCCTTAGTGCTTTTCTTTCGACACATTCTAGCATGTTTTCATTACTTTTTGTTAGAGTCCAGGTTTCTGAAATATATGTTAGGACTGGGCGTATTATTGTTTTGTAGAGTTTTATTTTTGTATTTCTCGATATAATTGTGGATTTAAGGAGAACATTGAGTCCAAAATAGGATCTGTTGACTGTGCAAATTCTCCGCTTTATCTCTGCAGTAGTATTATTTTCAGTGTTAAGGAGCGCTCCAAGGTATACAAATTCGTTCATTGCTTGAATGACGTCGTTTTGTATAACAAGTATTGCTTATTTTCGTATACTTCGTTTTGTTTTTGTTTATCATTAAACCCATTTTTGTATGCCTGCCATTTTTGTAAGTCTTTTAATGCTGCATACACCTCTCGTACAGCGTTTTCCGTTCTCCCAACAATTGTGATATCATCAGCATAGGCAAGGATTTGCGCACATTTATTGTATATTGAACCAGTGGTTGTGATTTGTGACATACGTATTACTTTTTCCAGAGCTAGATTGAATAGTGTATAGGAGAGAAAGTGTCCCTGACACAGCCCGTTATTTATTTTAAAAAGTTCGGACATTTCTCCCAGTTTTGTTAAATTTACCAACTGATTTGGTATTCCCAGCTCTTTCATTGCTTTGAACATTTCTCTTCTTAAATTATTCACATTATTAAATATATACACTATATATAAATTTTGGCACTCGTTGTATGACCTATCGCTAAAGGTCAACAAAAAATCTCTCAGATCACAGAAACAGTGATGGACAACGATAATGAAGAGTCTGAACATGGAGAGAAATAGCCAAAAGGTCCGGTTACTATTGAGGCGTTTGGCCTGCAATCCCATAAAAACCACTAGACATGTCAACGTTAAAGCTGACCAGATCACTCATCTACTGCTTAAAATAGGGAAAATCATAAGCTCAGCAAATTTTTGGAAGAAAAAATCCAACCACAGCCAGACCGGGTGACTGAGGAGCTGTCAAAACTCTTTACTTTGGTGGATATCAACAAAGCTATCAACCTTTGTAAAAATGACAAAGCAGCTGGACGCTTATAAGTGCCGAACCTATAGGGAACGGCACAGTCAAAGTCATAACAAGTCATAGCCTTCTTGAAACCTGGGAGAACAGAGATGATCCCAACAGCTGCTCAGGCACCTGTAATATTATTTACTCTTAGCTGTTTTGTCTAATGTATTGTTCTAGTTGTGTGGATTTTGAGTCTGCAGTTCATTTTAAGCAGCTTATGATCTGATCGACAGTATGCTCCAGGCATAGCTTTTATGTTTATTACTGACGTTTTCCATCTTTTCCGAACGAGTATGTAGTAGATTTGATTTTTGTATTCTTTATTTGGACTAGTCCACGTTGATAGCCTTTTTGGGGGCGTTTCTATGTAAATTTATATTTAAGTTCTGCTAAATATGCAGTCCATGAGTTCAGTCCCTCCTCATTCCTTGAGCCCTGTCAGGGAGTGGTGACACTCTAAATATTATTAGCTTGCTGTCCCCATTGGCTGGGATCCTATGCTGTATAGTCCATGTAGGATCTGTATAGATTGTGTTGGAGATCTTTCTCTTGGTCTTCGGCCTTCTACCATTCCTTCTACTACCATGCACCACGTGCATACCTTTAGGTATGCACGTTTATTTGTTTTAATAGTCTTTTATATGAATCTATTCCAAAATTGACAGGTTGGTTCTATGTTCTGTCCAGAGCACATTTCGAAGGCTTTGATCTTATTCCTATCGATTTTTTTGAGACTCCAATTGGGAAATTAAAAAGTTACTATCAAGAAATTAGAAAATTAACAAAATGTGAATCGAAAGAAACATATAGTGGTGAAAGAACTTGAGAACTTATATTATCGATAAGTATGTTTCTAATATATATAGTTAGTTAATTCAAAATTGAAATTGAAGCCACTTTGTGGATAAAAGACAACATATAAAGAAAAACAAAGGAATTGAAGTTGTTAGTTCGATACACGTGATATGAAGTAAAAAAATAGAATCAAATCTGATTGGTTATGAATTTTATAGGTAATACTCGCATTGTATAGCTTAATTATATACAAGAGTAAAAAATGCCGAGAAAAAGTCTGAAGCATTCATTTCTGCACAAAAAGTAATTTAATTGCATGTCATTATTTAGCTCCTAACAATGGGATTAGGATGAGTGACAGACTCGTTGGCTTAGAACAATTTGTCACACATATAACTCATTCACGGTTCCATGCCCTCGTTTATTTTTACCCCTACGAAAGTCAAGAGTGCTCGTTGCCGTCTGCTCTGTTAAACGTTTCTAGTAACGGTCGCACCTAGTGGGCCATGACAAGGTGCGCAGCTGTTTCTTGTTTCTTCTCTGAGTGTAATCTTTTCAGAACATGCACGTGTTATGATGTGACATGGGTAATAAACATTTAAAGATTGCTTTATTTAGTAACCGAAATAAATGAAATTGATTACATGAAAATGAAGTATTATATAAAATTATTTTAATCTTTATATGCATTACTAAAAAAATTATATTCCAACCGCCAGTAACAACATATTAAAGTACAAAAGGAACTGGTTTTCATATTCATTGATTTTGACATGATATACATATGATAAATCGAGAGCTTTCTGTTTTATTTACTTATTTTTATGATGTTGTCTTTTTCGTTGAAATTCGTTTTGCTTCGTTCCGTACTTTCTACTACTAAACTATTTTTATAAAGGATAGTGTTGACTACTAGCTTTTCTCAAGGAAGTGCAAGTCTTAACTCGTCCCCGGGATTAAAATTATCAATTTGATTAATCTTCTACCTGAAGAAACACACATCAATTCGTCCCCGAAAATAGCAGGTAAGTAAAAATAGATTCATGAACTCGTCTCTGTTAACCCCCAACAATTATAGAGGTCTGAACATCGCACTTAAACTTACCACAAAAGTTCTAACCAACAAAATCACTTCATTAAAAACTTTATCAGATGAACAACAAGGATTCAGATCCGAAAGATCCTGCGTAGACGTCGTATTTGTACTAAGACAAATCACAGAAAAGGCCATCGAGTACAATAAACCAGCATATCTATGTTTTATAGACCTGGCAAAGGCTTTCGATCGCATCCGAGTGGAATATGTCTTACACCTTCTGTATAAAAGAAACATACCAATCAATATTATACAAACCATCAAAAACATCTACTTACATAATCGAATACAGGCAAAGATAAATGGAAAACTAACACAGTGTATACCAGTACAAAGCGAAGTCAGACAGGGTGACTCATTAAGCCCACTTCTCTTTAATCTAATAATGGACGAAATAATACAATTAATATGTAAAGGTCATGGTTACAGAATAGGGAACAAAGAAATCCAAATATTATGTTATGCAGACGACGCCGTATTAATTGCCGAGACAGAAGACGAGCTCCAAAGATTAACACATATCTTCAATACAACAGCCAAGAAATACAATATGATAATATTAGCAGAAAAAACCAAATGTATTCTTCTTCTTAAGGTGCCATGCATTTCTGCGTAGGCGTCCACCGTACATCGTCTTGTCAGGTGAGATGTTAAATATTCTGGATTAAATAATTCTGTTTTTAGCAGCATTGCGAAGCATTTCATAGCTGTGGATTCCTGTCCATTGTCGAATATGGTGTATAACAATGTCGAACCAAATGTATAACAACATCTAAATACCCACCAGGGCCGCCGCTACCATGTGTGCCAAGTGTGCATCGCACACGGGCGGCCAACAATAGGGGCGGCCAAAAGCAGTCCACTGATTATAATACTTTTTTAAAACGAAAATAAATTCAAATAATTAAATAGTAATGATTCAGATAATTCTTTCTGTGAACTCTAATATTCCAAACAATAATAATTATTTAGTACATGATAATACTCAAATGCGTTTCATTTATCATGTATACTTCTTTTTTCATCCTAATCTAAAAAAAAATGTCAGAAAATATTATTTATTGTATGAACTGCCGCCCTTTTGCAGGTACAGTCTTAAAGCAGTTTCGTGAATACTTTTTAATTCAAAGCGGCTGGCGGCTTTTGGACTTCAGTTAATTGGGATTTCACACGTAGATACTTTACAAGAATTTAGGCAAGTGGTTGTAAAGTTTCTGTTATAATATTGTTTCTATGGTTATGTTTATAGATGGGTTAATATGTCTTCTGTTCAGTCTTAGTTGAGAATTCGATGAATTGAAGAAGGTGCATTTTGAGTATAAAGGAGCTGATGAACCTATATTATCTCCGGAATTGTCATTTAAAATAAATTTTTATTTTAAGAATTTGGATGCTGCCATAAAAGCAATTAAAGAACGGTTCCAATTACTTCAACAGCATACAGACATTTTTAGTGTAATATATGGCATAACCAAAGTTTAAAACGATGATGAACTTAAAACCAATTGTGAAAAAGTGAATCAAGCCCTTACAGACATAAACAGCTCAGATAGTGACATTAGTGCAACTGTTTCATATGAAGAAATTAAAGCTGTTCAACCATTTTTTTCCGCAGAAAAAATCCTAGTGATATTCTTGAATATATTTACGAAAATAATCTTGTATCAACATTTCCCAACTTAACTATAATAGTACGTATATTCCTAACTCTACCTGTTACTGTAGCTACGGGTGAGTGGTCGTTTTCAAAACTTAAGATTATTAAAAACTATTTGCGATCCTCAATGAAGCAAGATTGACTTTCTGCTTTAGCAATGTTATCTATAGAACATGAAGTGTGTGCGACATTGGACATTAAAGATATTGTCAAAAAGTTTTCCGAGACGAAAGCCCGAAAAGTGCGTTTTTAGTTGTTTGATGTGTTTATGTTTCTATTCACGGTTTATTTTAATTAAATGGACGTTTAAATTAGGATATTAGGATATACACATTCTGGACGTTGGATCATGGTTATCAAATTAGGATAATGGACGTTTAAATTAGGATATTAGGATGGGATATTAGGATATTAGGAGATACATAGGATATACATTAGGATAATATATGGACGGTGGATCATAGAGATTAGTCTAAATGTTCAAGTAAGTATTTATCTATTTACAAATTATTATTGCTGTATTATGCATCTTCTGCACATTTCTTTAAATAATAGTATGTATGTCTAAAGTGTTGGAAGAGGGGCGGCAAATATTAAGTTGCACACGGGCGGCCAATACCTTAGCGGCGGCCCTGATACCCACTACGATGTAAAATCGAAATTGATGGGAAGATAATAAAGCAGGAAGCAAGGTTTAGATATCTGGGAATAGATATAACTAGTTACGGATATGTTGAAGAAGAAGTACAACACCAGAGCTTAAAAGCAAGTAAAGCGGAGGGATCTCTTAATGACACAATCTGGAAGAACAAACACCTAAGACGAGACACAAAAACAAGAATCTATAAAGCAGCAATTAGAAATGTATTAACATACACGGCGGAGACAAGACCCGACACATCTAAAATGAGAGAACTACTAGAAACAACAGAGATGAAAATACTCCGACGAATATCAGAAAAAAGTCTGTTGGATAGGGTGACAAGCGAAAACATAAGAAGAGCATGCAATATAGAAGACATACATGGATGGGCGACAAAACGGAAACAGAAGTGAAACGAACACATTAGTAGAATGGCAGAGGATAGGATAGTACGAATAGCACGAGATAAGTCACCAAATGGACGAAGAAGTATTAGCAGACCAAGAAAAAGACGGCGCGATAAACAATTTAGGAGACTAATATTGAAGAAGAAACAGGCTTTAAAGAAGGAAGAAGTCTCCGTAAAATTATGAATCAGTATTAAAGTATCATGTCATCGTTGGGATTTTTAATATAGAAATAAAATTAAAATATGGTTTCTGTTATGTGGTATTGCTACAAGTTCTTTTGGTTATAAAAATTAAAATACGTATATGTGTATATTTTTCATATGGGTGTTACCTTTTAATTCATTAATATTTCACAAAACCAAGTACACTCATCAATTCTATGTTGAAAAGCATATAGAAAATAAAAATACTTAACAGTATACAAAAAATATTAACTTTATTACTAATATTGTACATAAAACAAGTATTTTAACGTTTATAAAAATATTCTATACATATTACAAAATCAAATCTTGAAATTGATCCATTTTTATATTCGTCTATTTTTTTTATTATACTATAAACTGCTTACGTCTTCGCACAGTTGGGTCACGCGTTCTTGAATTTTCAAACAAATAATTTTGCATTTTTATATAAGGGTCTATTTGAAATTGTTTTAAAACTTTAACAAAAGAAAAAATTGACGGATGCGCCGAATAAAAACTGACGTTAATAGCATGGGAAGATTTACATATATTTTTGTGCTCCTTTCTATACTATTGCTGTGTTCAGCCCATAAACAATCACTGGACCCTAGACTGATAGGTCTACGGGAAAGAACTGCACTAACCAAGTCCTTCATATCATCTACAATAGGCATAGAACAAGAATGACCTAGCGCAGGAAGGAATACTATCACCTATGCTGTTTAACCTGTATACTAACGACCAACCAATCAATTAAAACTGCCGAGCACTTCCTGTATGCTGACGACCTTGACTTGGCCGTTCAGGGCAGAAACTCGCTAAAGCTCAACCCCACCCAAAACTCAAGTCTGCTCATTCCACCTAAGGTCGACAAAGGAGCGTCCAATATACTTCGAAGTAAAGCTAGACTAGCTCTGATCTCGTAAGATCCCGTAGGCTAAGATCCCGTAACAACTTACTTAGCTAACTCCGCTACTCTAAATGAGGCGTCCATCCAAACGTTCTCCTAAATACAGCCAAGGCTCTCAGTTTCTCCATGGGTGGGTATGCATGCCCTATCTGGGGTAGATCGGCACACGCTAACGCGGAGATATGACAAAACGTGGAGCGGCGTTGTTCATCGGCGAAGAAAAATAAAAAATACATAATAGACACAGACAAAATCTAAAGACAGAAACCACCGAAAGGAGGAAAACCGTTTTCTCCCTCAATATTTGTGATTTACGACCCCTGGGATAGGGCAAAACTGTCTATTTGAAGTGGACGCGTGCTGTTCCGACGTTTTTCGGTATATTAACATGATTCAAAGGAAGATTGAAAGCTGATGCATATCATGTACTTACCCCTCTTACCCTTTCGACGGTGACGGGTCAACCGGGTTCTCTTTTCTATTCGCTATTAACCATTTTCTATTTCTCTTCGCCGACGTGAACTGGCGAACAGCACCCCTCCACACTAAATGAGAACCCGGCTTTCGAGAAAGTACTTCCTCCACAAAACTACCTTAACATAATCCAGTAGATCAAGGGGACCAGACGATGGGTTTAAATTGTACAGCCCGAAACCGGTTACCCAAGTTTCAAGAAACCTTCCACTACTGACGCCAAAATCTTAAATGAATTCTCAAAGAACTTGACTACATTACAGAAATCAATTTACATACTTTTTGTTTTGTTTTGTTTTGTTTCTACTTGTATCTAGTGTACGGTGTGTGTCCCCTCTTGGAGTAGCCTATTAGTAAGTAATGGGCTGGTGAAGATGGAGAAATGAATGTACCAATCCAGGAGGTGGCATATGAATGTCTGGAGTTGCTTGTACCTGTTGTCTGATCTTTCTCGTAAGTTCAAGATGGTTGAAATAACGGCTCGGTCGCTCCTTCCTGCCTATCGCTCTGCACAAGGATAGTTACCTTACAAACCAAGTCCGGTGCAGACGTGGGTGGGGTAGCGCGATTGGGTTGCTATGGCAACCACGGAGTGCAGACGGAGAGCGACAGATGGGAGTTATGAGTAAAGCTGACGGGTCAGATGGTAATGCTCGCTAAGAGCGGTCCCAGGCCCGTCGGTTGGAGAAAGAGGAGGTGAATTTAGTTGGTAGACCGTCAACTACGGTAAGGCGTAGTCGTCCGAATCCAACACACCTGGGACACCTTCCTAGAGGTCTAAAAAAAAAAAGAAGAAGTTCCAAGAAACCAATTGTAAGTTTCTCTATTATTTGACATTGTCCATGAGATCAAGGCTTCAGAAAGTGGACGTGGCCCTAAACGAAGCGTACCGAATAGCAACATGTTGTCTGAAAGCAGCGCCAACTGGAATCAACATACAGGACCTGCAAAGACGAACCACGGAGTATACCGAGCGCTTCAGACAGTCATTTGAGGACAGGCACGTGATATTCAGTGCGGAGGAGCACTCACACGACGCGACGGTCTGCGGTTGAAATTCGGAAAAGATTTTCTCAGTGGCGTTTAAATGGAACCTTCAGCCGGATATCTTCCGAAACACACCGACTGATTTAAACTGCTACTGGCGGACATGGGTAATACTGAACCAAATAAGATCAGGCGTGGCCGCTGCGAAGACCAACAGACCAAGATGAAGCCAGCTCGATGAAAATGACACCTTAGGCACATGGACCACCTGCTTCAGAACAACCAATAATGCCAGAATACGATGGACGACCTGTGGAAGACCAACACCAACGCAATAAACTGCGCCCGATTCTGGGTTGAACAATTGAAATGATCACGCTTGGACTTGAAAAGTAAATTAAAGTAAGTTGAAAAAAAATTATTCAGCAGTAAATGTTATACTGATGATTGTAATTACTAAAATTTAAAGGACATCTGAAGTATCTGAAGGTAAATGAAAACGTTTATACTCAACAGTTAAATAGGAAAACAAATTATATTTCTAAAAACAAGTGCCGATTCTAATCATTTTGTTATTACTAAACAAATATACAGTTATTACTCTCCAAATTTCAACAAAAATCTACAAATTACAACAATGGGTGCTGCAATAACTAAGTAAATAGCTTTCATGTCGAAACAATTTGCTGGGTATTTTCATTAAAAAAAGTCACAGTTTGTAAATATTATGTCATATTTTCATTGTTTTCGTTTAAATAATTTTGTTTGGAACAATTTGGGTTACATTTATTTGTCTGAAAAGTTAACAAGTGCCTAGATTTCAAGTACACTATTAATCATTTTATCAGTAGCGTATCTTTGTCTAAATATGTTAAAAATACGATACAATATGTACTAAAACATAGGAGTTAAAAATATTAATTGTTATTATTATATAATAATAAAACATTGAAAACTTTGTTATCAAAACTTCCACAAAATTTATTATAATATCTTATCACTACAGCTGTTTTGGCACAGTGCTTTCCTCAAGTGATCTATTATTGGTATGTGTTTACACTTTTTAAAGTGTTTATAAAGTTTACAATTGTACGTTATATGTTTAAAATCTGATTTTGTAATGATCCACCTTTTCGCTGGGCAACTATCTGATCTTACCATTCTGAGGCTGAAGTATGTTTTCTTCATATTTTCCACCGTTGGTGAGCCAAGTAAAAAGAATATTTAACGCCTTCGTTACCTTGTCACGTTTTTCATTTCTGTTTAATTATTTTTGTTTCTTTCAATGATCATTACTTTGGTTATCTAAATATTTATTTTTGTCATAGTCTGAACTTTTATCATATCTATCTTCTTCGAGTGCCTTCCCTTGTCGTAGATCAGCAACAATTTGGGTAAATTTATCTGTGTTTTGGGTCTTTCTCAGCAAATCGTTCGAGCTCAAACCTGTCCAGTCAGGTACGTTTTTAAAACCAGAAGCACTGTCTTCGTCTTGGTCCACGTTTGCCCTTAATCTTACCGTATTTGTTGTTTCTCAATAATGTCCGAGATACGCAGTTTTCAGTTTTTTATGATTTTAATGAGCACACATTATCTGCGTATTTGGTGGAGAACTTCCAAATTGGTGGTGTGGGAAGTCCAAGGTATTCGTAACGTTTGTCGATATACTCTATAAAAAGATGTAAAAAATATCAAAAAACTTTTACGAATTTTACCCCCGTCTTCCCCTTAAAATTCCCCCTCGTAGGGGGGAAACGGAAAAAATCAATTTATCAAGAATCTGTACCCGTAGAAAAAATATTTCAAATAAAAAATGTAGCTGAGATGATTTTAAATAAAAATATTCATTAACACTTTTTATGTGGAATGAACCGTTCTCTCAACAACAACTCTTGAAGCGACCGAAGATTTTGAATGTCAGTTACGCGCGCGAAATCAATTTTAAATAAAAGTTGTATCAATTCGACAGTAAAAATTCAATATCTTCGGTCGCTTTAAGCCTTGTTTCTGAGAGAACGGCTAATTCTACGCAAAAAGTGCTAATAAACATTTTTATTCAAAATTATCTCGTCTACATTTTTTATTTAAACTATTTTTTTTCTAACAGATTCTTTGTAAATCGATTTTTTCCGTTTTTCTCCTCCTACCGGGGGCTTTAGGGTGAAGCAGGATGTAAAAGTAGTTAACTTTTTTGCATATTTTTGGGCTCTTAAAATTGACGAAGATTTGATTTTGTTTGATTTAATTTGATGACGAAGACGTGAGAATCATTGCCAATCTATACCGATATCAGAAAGCCATAATACGAATAGACCAACAAAAATCGAAAGAGATACTTATAAATCGTGGAGTAAGACAAGGCTGTGTGCTTTCCCCTTTACTTTTTAATATGTATTCAGAAGAATTGTTTAAAGAGGCATTAGAAGACTTAAATGAACGCATATTTATTAACGGAGCACTTCTGAATAATCTTAGATACGCAGATGACACAATACTCCTTGCGGACAGCAGAGAAGGACTACAAATGTTGGTTGATCACATTACCCAATACTGCGAAAGGTATGGAATGACACTGAATACAAATAAAACAAAAATCATGGTGGTAAGCAAGAATAAGATTGAGGAAGACAGTGTTTATGCTAAAGGAAAACTTTTAGACAGGGTGCACAGATATCAGTACTTAGGTTGCGAACTAAATGAAGAATGGGATAGAAATACGGAAATAAAACGGCGTATTGAGATAGCTAGAAGTGCTTTTAATAAGATGAAAGCAATATTATGCAATGGAAAACAACATCGAAATTAGAACTAGAGTATTGAGATGCTACGTGTTCTCTGTCCTTTTGTATGGAGTTGAGTCCTGGACAATTAAAGAGGCGACAGAGAAAAAACTCATTAACTTTGAAATGTGGTGTTATCGAAGAATGTGGAAAATATTTTGGACACAACACATAACGAATGCGGAAACGCTACGAAGAATGAAAAAATATAAAGAAATACTCAACACTATAAAGATAAGAAAAATGAGCTACTTTGGTCACATACTAAGAAACGAGAAATACGAATTGATGCGACTGGCCATACAAGGGAAGGTGGAAGGCAAAAGAGGACCTGGGAGAAGACGCACGTCCTGGCTAAAGAATCTGAGACAATGGAGTGGGAAAACGTCAATAGAACTTTTCAGAACGGCTGCAGATACGAGTCAAATGGGCCATGATGATCGCCAATGTCCTTAGGGATGGGGCACGTTAAGAAAATTGACATTCTTAGCAAAATTCAGCTTGTTCGTCTGATTTTTAGAGCTCAAGTCTCTGACGGTTGGACTATTCTTAATACATTAAATATTTTATTCTAATTAAAATAATAATAATTCTTAACCACAATTCCTCACATATTTTCCAAACCATCATTTTCTTAGGTAAGACCTAATCCCTATATAATTTTTCTAATACTGCCACTGAGAATAATAAACCAGCAATCTTAAATTTAATTCTCGACCATAATAATCGATATTCTATGGTGATGACTGCAATTTGGTTGTTACATCAATGTTGTAATTTTAATTATTAGTGAAAACATTATACTTACTTCACCTTAGATTGAGTTATTACTATGGATTGTTGTTTTTTTCTTATTTGTTGTAACACTTTCACGAGTTAATTGTAGGTATCTATCTGGTTATTGAATCTTTATTAATTAATTTTAATTTTTATAAACTAGTCGAGTTGTTAAGAAACTCTGTTCTAGGCAGAAACCTTACATAATACTTGAAAAAGGAAATGTTAAGATTTTTTGAGATTTATAAAATGAAGCGAATATTTCTTTCACTCAATTGTAAACTTCGTTTTACCTTCCTCATTAAATAATTTTTTTGATTTTTAGTCCAAGTTGTAAAGAAAAAATATGTAATAATTTGCGTATTTTTGAAAGCAGCACAGGCAATGCCAAACTGCGTAGTCCAAAGGGTTAAAATCGCATGACCGAGGAGGCCAATGAATCGGAGCTTCTGCACCTCTACCAATCCATCGATTCGGAAAATGATTACTCAACCAATTACGACACCTTCTATCAAAGTGTGGTGGAGCTCCATCGTTCATAAAAAATAAAGATCTTCGCTCGTTTAGCGTTAAATCTTCTAATATCTCGAATAAGGAATTGTTTAAAAAATCAAGATACATATCACCATTTAAATTTCCATGTAGAATATGATAACCTATTAATTTGTTACCTAAAGTTGCTGCCCAAACATTAACTTTAAATGAGTGTTGGTAATGTGATACTCTTTTGACTCGTGGATTCTCATCACACCAGTAGTGTGCATTATGGGAGTTAAACATACCTTGTCGCGTAAAGGTGGCCTCGCCCGTAAAAAGAATGCATTTTAAAAAATTTGGATTGTGGGCTGTCCTTTGTTGCAATGTTTCACAAAAATCCACTCTAACCGGTAGATCATCTGGCAAGAGCTCTTGGACTTGTCTGTAATGATAAGGATGTAATTGCTGTTCTTTCAGTATCCGCCAAGTACTTGAAGAAGTATTTGTTTGTCTTGCTATATTCCTTACGCTAACTGTTGGATCTTGATCAAGTAAATTTAAAATATTATTTTCTTTATTAATTGTTCTTGTTGTTGGTCTACCAGAATTTATTTTATTTGGTCTCACATTCCCAGTTTCTCGACAACGTCGTTCAACGGCTCTAAATGTTTTTTTACTTGGTAAGTTTCTTCTAGGAAACTTTTCTGCATAACGTGTCACAGCTGCACTAGAACATCCTAAACATTCGCCTAAGGTTAATAACATGTCAGTGTATTCAACATTTGAGTACATTTTGGTTTGATTTTACAAATAACAAGGTTTCAAGACTCTAATTATTGTTGATTTATCGTCATAACCATCAATAAATGTCAGATTTCCATGGCACACTTGGAGAAAATAGAGGTATACCTATTAGTACTTTATCATTACTACCAGCATCAATTATTACTTCATAATTTTCAAATCAAAATATTCCGAAAACGGTACACAGTATCGAGTTTTACCAAGAGTACCTTTTTCGTGTAAAATTGAATGATGTTTAAGTTTACTTGAAATTTTAATTAATAATTATACTGTTATTTATTATACCATTATGAAAAAGTTATATTAACTAATACTTAGTACGATCCGTGTAACTAGCGCCCTCTATGAGAATCAGATATAAAAACAAATTCATGGGATGTATCAGCTTTCAAAACATATTCGTATAAAATTTCATTACAATGTTGCCAGTAGTTTCGGCAAAATCGTAAAAAATGCGTAAAATTTTTTTTTTTCAACGTCCTGTATCTTGAAAACTGATGGCGTTACAAAATTTTTTTACTAAGCAAACCCCAATTATTTTTCAGTTTTTTACCTACCCTAGAGACGGGGTTACCTTTTTTTGAAACACCCTGTATAAAACCTTTAATGGCGGTTTCTAAACGTTGCTGTCTTTATTTGTTGCTTAGAAAGTTGCAAAACAAGTCCAAAATTTTGGGTTTTTATAAATGTTAATAACTTTTTTTAAAATAAATTTATAACCTTTATATTACACACAATGTTGGGTCTTGTGGTGCTTCTAATAAGATCAAAATTTATATTATAGATTAAACGAATACCGGAAATTAAAAGCGTGGTTAAATACTGTATTAATTTCTATCCATTGGCGTCTAATTTTCAATACTTTAATTAAAATAAATTACGGAATAATTTTCTTCTATATCTCACTTCGTTTGATTTACTAGCGTTATATCATAAAAGCTGTAACATAATTTAAGATGCTCGTGATAACTTTTAGCGGTAGATATTGTATTGAATTATTGTTATTACATAATTGTACTTATTTTAACTGTAAACGTAGTAACTGCCAACCACATGCAGATATTTATGGACTTGGGCCGCCAGTTCGGATTTGTGTAGACGTAATGTAGACAATTAGTTCTTTCTTTATTTATACTTCATTTATTCTTGAACATCCACGTGATCATCTTGGAATTATGAAATAGGTATTAGGTTAACGCTTAAAACTACTTTTCAATTGTTCATTTTATTTTATTGTTATAAAATTGATGTTTAAAATATAATGTATTCTTTATAGTGAGTTGTGTAGCGGTTTGGACGTAGTATCATTAGAATCTAGACGAATTAATGCCTCCCTAATATTCCTGTACAAGCTACTACATAATCTCATTGACTGCCCTGATATTCTTCGACAAATAAATTTTAACGTTCCATCTTATCCAGTGAGAAATTCGATTACGTTCAGAAATACACAAGCTAGAACTAATCTTATGTTAAATTCTCCTCTATTTCTCATGTGCAACTATTATAATTCCTTAAGTGCTTACTGCGATATATTTCACTGCAGTTTAAAGCAGCTTACTAGGATGGCTGAGATCTACCTAGGTGATTGTGTAGTTTCTTTATGTTAAGGTAAAATACTCGAAAAATGTGTTATTTAGTTAGTACTTATGAATTATTAATATATCATTTAACTTTAGTATTGTATTTTGTCCTATAAATGGATTCTGTTGGCCAATAAACGCTATTAATTTATTATTATTATCCAGATTTAGCCATACGGCTCACACTCCCTCTAAGGGGAAAATTCACTCATCTCAGATACCTACGGTATCAAAAGGATTGAGCTCTGGTGGGACTCTTTCCATGTTATCGAGTCCTAGGTGACTTGGTATGTCGGTGTATCTCCCAAAAATTTTCGTACGCATCTGGACGTCGAAAGTAACACAGCTTTCTGCATAATCTTATATAGATGTTCATTTAGACCCAGCTTTTTTATGTTTTCTAGGAGGCTCTTCGGGATGACTCCAGTGGTAGAAAGAATAATAGGTATCGTCTGGGTACTTTCCATTCTCCATTGTCTCCTGATTTGTATTTCTAGATATCTGTACTTGGCGATCTTTTCGTTGTATTTAACACGTAAATTATTGGTGTTGGGTATCGCCACATCAATAAGTGTTGTTTGCCTAGTAATTTTATTAACTAGTATGAGATCGGGTTTATTATGGGCCACTGGTTAGTCTGTAAGCACAGTGCGATCCCAGTGTAGCTTGTAGTTGTCATTTTCAAGCATTCTATCAGGGACGTATTGATAATAAGGAAGATGGTCGGTTTGGAGAAGTCCCAGTTTGTCAGCTAGTTCTTGGTGGATAATCTTTCCTACTGAGTCATGACGTTCTTTATTATTTATTATTTATTTATTATTATTATTATTATTTATGGTAAAGACAGTGTTTAAAGTTAGGTAAAGTATTTAGAAGTAACACATGTTGTTCTTCTTTCTTTTTAACTGTGGAAACTGCAGTGCCGTACAAAATACTGGCCTAAAATCAGTTTTATAGAATATATATTGTTGTGAATTTATTAATTGTTATGTCTTTAATTTATAATGTCTTTACTAATTTATTATATTGTTCCTACTTTAATTTATTAAAAGGCACGATCATTTATATAAGTTTATTTATCACTACATATACAATAATTTATTAGTAGGCGAGCGTAACAATAATACCACGAGCGCGAATCTTCTTTATTAACTGTTCTCAAAATAAAAGTTCCCTCATATTTATACGAAAACAGCTGCTCTAGAACTGAATGGATGTTGACCTCAATTGACCTGGTTTCGCCTCGAATGGACAGGCCTAATTCCGGAAGATTCGAATGGAACCAGTTTTTTTTATTACTTGAAGTTTATGCCAGCTATTCGAAAGGTCTCGTATATTCTAAAACAGAACAGCATTAGTCATAATATAATACGGTTATTTTAGGCCAGGATAATTATCGTAACATTGCCCCCCTCTTAAAAGATGGTTCCTCCTGGAACCTTGTCGGGACTGGAACCGGAACTGTATGCTGGTATCGGCAACTGGACCCTCTTTTACAACTTCCAGTTGTATAAAAATGACAAGGGACGGTTTTCTCTCCGCACCAGTAACTATGCGGATTGCAACAGACTAACACCTGGACTTCGGTGTCTTTAAAGATCTCCTCCACCATATTTCGGATGACCCTCCAATCTAATTGGCGGCACTCCAACTTTGGCATGGCTAACTTTTGCACGTCGGACTCTAGTACGTGCTCTCTCAATTGAAGTAAAGCTTCCCACACATCTCGGTAGGTAGGTTGGTCACGGGCAGTGTCTTTTGTTACCAGGTAGAAAAGGTAACGTGATGCATCTTGGAGTTTCAAGGTTTTACCGGGAGCTGGCACCTGGCATTGAAGTTCTGCAACTCGACCAAACTTCCTTCGAAAGACGGATGCCAACCCTGGTGCGTCTTTGATACTGGCCGGGATGGTAAGGGCCAGCGAGTAGTCATCGGGGAGCGCGAGTAGATCTTGCTTTTCTTCAGTGGTAACACCATGTCTTGCTTTACCGGTACCTCCATAGGCACCCATGAATTCCTCAAACGTGAGGTCAGACACGTCTTGGACTTGGTTTACTTCCACTTCTTCATCTACGTCGTGGTCACCTTCGAAAGACGCCAGCCGGTTATGGTGTACTATCATCGGCTTTCCCCTCGGAATCTTGCTTATTCGGTAGATGACATCGTTGATCTTCTCCATGATGAGGTATGGACCTTCCCAAAACTGCTGCAATTTGGGAGAACAACCTTTTCGCTTCTTGGGATTATACAGCCAGACTTTGTCGTTCTTCTTAAAGCAACCCTTTTCAGCTTGTGTATCGTACCGTTTCTTCATTCGGTCGCTAGCGATCTGAAGGTGGGAACGGACCAACTCATGTATATCGTCCATTTTTCTTCGTAATTCGATCACATAATCCTCACCTGCTACATCTTCTCCAGGTCGACACCCAAATTCTAGATCACAAGGTAGTCGCATTTCGCGTCCGAATAGGACTCTGGCTGGTGTCTGACCTGTTGATTCGTTAACAGCAGATCTGTAGGCCATTGTGAAGAACGGAAGGTATTGGTCCCAGTCTCGCTGATGATCGGACACCATCTTCGTCAAATACTTGCCGACTGTCCTATTCATCCGCTCTACCATACCATCAGATTGCGGATGATATGCTGTAGTTCTTGTTTTCTTCATGCCTAGTCTATCACATATTCCTTGGAATAGATCGCTTTCGAAGTTCCTGCCTTGGTCACTATGTATCTCCAAAGGCACTCCAAATCGGCTGATATATTCTTGGATCAACTTATCTGCAACGGTGGCGGCCTTCTGGTCGGGAAGTGCGTAAATCTCGACCCACTTAGTAAAGTAATCCATTACTACCAACATGTACTTGCCTCCATTTTCACTTTCTGGAAATGGTCCAGCGATGTCCAAAGCTATTCTTTCAAACGGGCTTCCAACATTATATTGTCTCATAGGAGCTCTCCTTTTCCGGTGAGGCCCGTTACTCGTAGCACAAATAGTACATTTCTTACACCAGTCTTTTACGTCGTCGGAACTGTTCATCCAATAAAACCGTTCCCGAATTCGCTGAAGGGTTTTCCTTACACCAAAATGCCCTCCCGATGGACTGTCGTGTAACTGACGAAGTACTTCGGCTATTCTGCTCTTTGGGATCACCAACTGTCTTCTCTTCTCTGAACCGTCATCATTTTCCAGGATTCGTTTAAGCAAGCCATCTTCCATGATAAATGAGTCCCACTGGGCCCAATACGTCTTAACTACTGAGCATAGGTTTGATATTTCTTGCCAAGGTGGTCGACGGTTTTCCTCTTTCCATTTTCGAATTTTCTGTATAACTGGATCTCTTTCTTGTTCTTCTCTGATCTTAATAGGCGTCCAGTCGTCGTTGACCATCGTTGTTCTTAGCACTGCTGCTTCCTTGGATTCCGTTTTGTTGCAGTGGGAACACTCTACTGGGCATGGCCTTCTGGAAAGAGAATCAGCGTTTCTATGGCTAACTCCGGCCCGGTGCTCAATCTTAAAATCGTATTCTTGGAGTCGTTCGATCCACCTGGCTATCTGACCCTCTGGATTCTTAAACTGCATCAACCACTTAAGGGCGGCATGGTCGGTTCGGATTAGAAACTTTCTGCCATAGAGGTATTGATAGAAGTGCTCTACTGATTTAACTACTGCTAGAAGTTCTCTCCTCGTGACGCAATAATTCCGCTCAGGTTTTGAAAGAACTTTACTAAAATATCCGAGGACTCGTTCCTGTCCTCCTTGAATCTGAGACAGCACTCCTCCAATTCCCACATTACTTGCATCTGTATCTAAGATGAACTCTCCTTCTGGCAGTGGATACCCTAAAATTGGTGCTGTTATTAAATGCTTTTTCAAGGTCTCAAAGGCATTTTGGCAGTCTGTATCCCAGCGGTAATCTCTTGCTTCCTCCGTAAGTCGCGTTAATGGCTTAGCGATATCTGCAAACTTCTTAATAAACCTCCGGTAGTAAGTACATAGTCCAAGAAAACTTCTCACTTGATGTTTGTCAGTTGGTTTTGGCCATTCCTTAATGGAATCGATTTTTCCTTTATCCACGGCCACTCCTTCTTTACTGACTATATGACCCAGATAATTGACTTTACCTTGAAATAGCTGGCACTTCTTGGGGTTTAGCATCAATTGGGCAGCTTTAAGTCGATTAAAAACGTTTTCTAAATTCCTCAAATGATCTTCGAATGTCTCCCCCAAGACGATAATGTCATCCAAATAAACCAGGCATGTTTTCCAAGATAACCCTCTCAACACATTTTCCATAAGCCTCTCAAATGTCGCAGGAGCATTACAAAGTCCAAATGGCATAACGTTGAATTGCCACAATCCAGATCCTGTGGTGAAGGCTGTCTTTTCTTTATCGACTGGGTCCATTTCTACCTGCCAGTATCCAGACTTCAAATCTAAAGTAGAAAACAATTTACTTCCAGCCAATGTGTCCAATGTGTCATCGATCCGAGGCAGAGGATAACTATCTTTCTTGGTAACGTTGTTCAGCAAACGGTAATCCACACAGAACCTCGTCGTTCCGTCTTTCTTCTTAACCAGGACCACCGGAGAGACCCATGGGCTCGTAGAAGGTTCTATCACCCCGTCTTTCTTCATTTCCTGAACAATCGTTTCAGCTTCCTCTCTCTTCGCCTGTGGTAATCGTCGAGCTGTTTGACGAATTGGCTTAGCATTACCAGTATCAATTTTATGCTTAACAACGGTAGTTCTTCCCGTCTTTCCTCCTTTCGGTACGAAAATATCACGATACTGCCGCAGAAATTCCCTTAATTTCCTTTTCTCCATCTGATTTAGAGACTGTCCTGCAACTGCAACCATTTGGTCGAATTTGTCGTTGGAATTATCAGATGTTGTCGCCTGACGGATTATGGATGTCACAGGTACACAAGTTCCTACCTTTGTCTCTTTCTTGATGGTCACTGGGTAGTCGTTGACATTGATAAGTCTCACAGGAATTTCTTTAGCCGAAGTCACCAATTCCTTTCCAATTATGATTCCACGGCCAACCTCATCGTCGTGGTTCCAAGGCTCCATCATAACAGGTCTCCCTTCGTCTACAATTCCCTGTAGTCGCGCTACTATGATCGTTTCGCTTCTCGCAGGCACGACTGTATCTTCTGTAATGGCTGCTTGCACAGTGTTGTCATTATGTGGATGAAGAAATACCTCCTCGTTGCCAACTTTGATTACCTTATTCTTAAAATCCAATTGGAATCCATGCATATTCATTACGTCCATTCCTAATATAACATCCTCTTCGATGTCAGCAACTATAACAGTGTGGACAAACTTTTCTGCCCCAATTCCCAATTGTACCTGGATTTCTCCATGAATGTTGGCATTTTCACCTGTAGCGGTCCGAAGTCGTAACCTCGTTGGTAACAGTTTCTTCCGGCTGTTTATAACTGTCGGGCGTATAATGGTTCTGGTCGCTCCGGTATCCACCAACAACGTATGCTTTTTACCATTTATGTCTCCATCTACATATACACTATCTTCACGACATTTCAAAGAAGCTATTAGTATGAGAGGGTCTTTGGAAAAGTTCTGGGTCGAAGCTGCCCCCCTAAGGCTGACCCGTTCTAGTTTTCCTGATGGTGAGTTTCTTGATTTGCGTCGTACCTAGGGTGCTTACAGGAGCTTCGTACGTGTCCTATTTCGCCACAATTCCAGCATCTGATGGTCTTCGTTTTCTTGTATGTCATGCTTTTCATCATATTAACGAGCTGGTCAAGTTTATCTTCCTCTCCTTCCTCTTTTACAGTCCTAACTTTACTGTACCCTCCAGAGGCCTGCGTAGCTGACTCATATTCGAGGGCGGCGGATAAGACATCAACCAGCGTCTTGTGACGAGCTAATCGTAGTGTTCTCTGCATTTCATGATCACGAAGACCATCAATAAACGTTTGAACGGCCAATTTTTCCATCATGTCTTCGGGAGCTGTTGGATAAGCATATCGTACTAATCTGGCAATATCTACCTCATATTCTTGAAGAGCCTCATCTTTCTTCTGTCTACGATTTTTAAGCTGCGACTGATATACATGCTCCAAATGTTCGTGGCCATATCGCATATTTAACCTCTTCTTCAGTTGTTCGAAATCATCGGTCTCCTCTACGGCTATGGTCTGAAGCACATCTAAGGCATCTCCTCGAAGAGCGATAGTCAGGTTTACAGCCTTTTCTTTTTCAGACCATCCATTTGCTCTTGCGGCTGATTCGAACTGTTTCATGTAGTTGTTCCATGATGATTTTCCGTCGAAAGTTGGGACTTTAACATGAATAGAACCTCCACTTCCTTCAAATTTCGGCCGTGTCTCCAACTTAAATTTCGTCTCGTCTTCTTTTATCTCCACTGTAATCGGATTGTTACCTCTCTCTGCTGTCCCTGTTTCTTCCATCTTCCTTTCCATCTCTTTAATCTTTTCTTCGAAGGCCAACTTATCGGCAGCAACTTGGTTTTTTAACGAAGATATTCTATCGTCCAGGGCAGACATCTCAGAAGTGACTTTAGAGATTTCTGAAGAGATGTTAGCAGAAACTTTGCTTTCCAGGGAAGAAATCTCGTTAGAAACTTTGCTTTCTAAAGAAGCGATGTCGCCGGAAACTTTGGCTACATCAGAAGAAACTTTCGAAATATCGTCAGAAACTTTGTTCTCCAATTTCGAAATCGACGAGATGACAGCATCTTCAAATATATAAGTCTCTGGATCTAGACCTTCTTCTAGCAAAGCGTTCTTTAGTCGTTGGACTAACTCAGCCTTTTTTCCGGTAGAAGCTAATTCTCTGTCTTCGAGATGTCTTCTTAAATTCGTCACTGTGAGCTCATAAATCGTAGCCATTTTCACAATTTATTTTACGTATTCACTTGTATTATTATTATAAGTCTAATTTATGTTCGATCCCACTCTGACACCATTTGTTGTGAATTTATTAATTGTTATGTCTTTAATTTATAATGTCTTTACTAATTTATTATATTGTTCCTACTTTAATTTATTAAAAGGCACGATCATTTATATAAGTTTATTTATCACTACATATACAATAATTTATTAGTAGGCGAGCGTAACAATAATACCACGAGCGCGAATCTTCTTTATTAACTGTTCTCAAAATAAAAGTTCCCTCATATTTATACGAAAACAGCTGCTCTAGAACTGAATGGATGTTGACCTCAATTGACCTGGTTTCGCCTCGAATGGACAGGCCTAATTCCGGAAGATTCGAATGGAACCAGTTTTTTTTATTACTTGAAGTTTATGCCAGCTATTCGAAAGGTCTCGTATATTCTAAAACAGAACAGCATTAGTCATAATATAATACGGTTATTTTAGGCCAGGATAATTATCGTAACAATATATTGATCATATTAGAGCATTCAATCTTATATCAGAATATTTATTTGTTTCGCTGTAATATTTTCGTCACACTATAACGGTCAAAAAGAAGAAGATCAGACCTCATAGGTGGAAGCCTGAAAGAATAACGATAAGTATCCCTATAGAAGCCCTCATTGCTCAGTATCGGAAGCGTCAGTAGGATGAGTATGAATATGAATACTAGATAGATAAGAGCTAGATGACAGTTTGGCCAAAAAAGCCAAGAAATGCTGAATACAGCTAAACTGCAAAGCTGATCGCTAATAAATCTTAACTAGAGATTTGTAAAGGATTCAAATTGGTTACAAATTATATCAAATCATTACTCAAACCTAGGCCACGTGATGAGGGGATTGAGACTCATAATACAGGGAAAGATTCAAGGAAGAGGATCTGTTGGCCGAAGGCAGAACTCATGGTTGAAGAATCTACGTGATTGGTATCAATGTTGACTGATTTGTTTAGAGCAGCAAGTTTAAAAAGTTTGGACAAATTAAGGATTTTCTTTTATTCAAATATAGAATTTTGTTTATATCTAAAATTTAAACAAAGGTGCAGTGTAAAAGTGTTCCTTTTTCTGGACTAAAAACTGTATTGCCGATTTGGTGTGAGGTTAATTACCAGTCGTTCCGGTAATGATCCATTATAAGCACCAGGGCCGCACTCAGGTTACTTAGCCCAAGCATGGAAATGGATTCAGCAGCGGGAACTTCCAGCATGTAAAGTTCTGGAATCTACTTGTAAATCAACCATCAAAATTATATTCTACAGCTCTTAATCAACCTACAAATAAATTTCCAAACAAAAACCAAGCAATTCAACTTCACTCACTCCCAAACTCTAATATTAAAGTTTATCTTAATGCAGTAACTTCTAAAGTGGATCCCAGATCCTAAATTCATTTCTAAAATTATAAATGATCGTATTTGTATCTTCTTTACCAGTGAACAGACAGTCGATGAGTTTCTAGCGAACGACAATGGAATTGTAGTAATTAATCAAGAACGTATTCAAGCCCGAAGACTAATAACTCCAAATGGACGATTGAATATTTCCAACGTATGTCCAAGTATTCCCCACAGCGTTATAGAAGAACAACTGAAAAACTTAAGTATATATCTAATAACTCCAATTGACTTTCTCAGGATAGGGACTTCAAATCCAGCATTCAAGCATATCTTGAGTTTCCGATGATACACTTTTATAGCGCCAACTAACTTAGACAAATTACCTGATGTTAATTAACCATTTTTCCATCGAAAAGCAATCTTGCTACTTATGCAAGCAGCAAGGACATTTTGCATCTCAGTGTTCCAATAAAAATGATCAGACTCCTTCAATCAACACCCAAAATAATGTTCATCTAAACTCTCTAGTACACCAATCAGCTCCCCTTTCGACAATTTCTTCTACACAATCCTCTCCTACTGAGACTGAAACTACAGTACAACAATCAGCTCCTCTGTCGATAAATTCCTCTACACAATCCTCTCTTACTGAGAGAGATAATGAAAATGTTTTTGCTGAACCGAAGCCACGAAGCAAAAAACCAAAAACTCAACAAGAAACCAACAGAAACCTAGTAGAAGATCGTACCAAATGCACCAGTCAATTCTTCAAAGAAAACTCCAACAATGGATACTTAATACAGAAAGAACTTATTAAGTTCTTTGAAAATGCGTATGGTTCTTCAGATCCTCTCAGTGTCGCCAGACTTCTTCTTGATGTGCCTATCCTTTACAAATGTTGGCGGTCATCATGGTAATCTTTATCTTATCTACAGCAGCGCGGAAAAGCTGCACAGATGTTGTATTGAACCAGATTCTGAGGTTCTTTAACCAAGATGTTCTTCTTCTTCCTGGACCTCGTTTTCCAAATATTTTTCCTTGCAGGATGGCTTGAAGGAGAGCATATCTGGATTCATTTCGCATAATATGTCCAAAGAACTGTAACTTTCGAGATTTGATGGTGGTCAGTACCTCTCGGTTCTTATTCATTCTTCTGAGGACCTCCTCATTTGTGACTCGGTCAATCCACGGGATATATATATATATATATATATCCGATATAGCCACATCTCAAATGCTTCCAGTTTTCTGCACATATCTTCGTTCAAGGTCCACGATTCAACACCATAAAAAAGGACAGAGAAGACGTAGCATCGCAGCATTCTTACTTTTGTATCAAGAGAGAGGTTGTGACTCTTGAAGAAGGCCCCCATCCGATTGAAGGTGGATCTAGCTTTTTCGATGCGTGCTCTAATCTCCTGTTTGTTGGTCCATTCTTCATTTATTATGGTGCCCAGGTAGTTGTAGTGCGTCACTCTTTCTACAGGGGATTGGTTGACGTAGAGTTGACCTTCTGTTATTCTTTTCTTGCTAAGCCAGAATAGTTGCCAGTCCTGGCAAGCCTTGCTTGCCAGAACTTACTCGGAGAATATCGAAGTATTGATAGACTTTCTAAAGAAAATACATCCTATATGTTCCATCCCCATTTAGAAGTTTTTAAAATTCTTATAAATAAATTTCATCCATCCATCCTATGTTTGCAAGAAACACATTTCAAAGGAAATTCGTGTCACAATCTTAAAAACTTCATGTACAGCCTACGATTAGGACACACCAAGATTTGACATGATTTCCTACTACGGAAGTAGTCCAAACCTTTGTGTTACGCGTGTAATAGTGATCGAACAGTACATTACTTATAAGTGGAGTGTCCGTTGTCCAACAATAAAAGACATTCTAAGTGAACATAGTGACCTCAATTGAACCATACTTTTTTTTTGGTTTCCAAACCAGACTATCAATATTAACCTGCTTACCTATATAAAGCAAAAAACAATAGTCAATAAAGTAAACATATAAAAACATATTAAACTTAAAATGTATTTATTCATTACTATCAAAAAATGGGACATATTATGTTTACTGACAACAATAATCTAATATCTAAATAAATTCCGGTCCTTGTTCAAATCCAAAATAAAAGGTTCTTCAAAAAGTAAATTAATTTTTACTCAAAATTTCTAAATTCACTTAGAATAAGTGAACATCAAATCTTATATTAAAAATAGAGAATTTGATTGATCTCAAATATGTAAAAACGCATGGGATAATGAACGTAGGGTTGAATGGAATGATTCAAGTATAGTCATGAAATAAACAGAAGATAAAAAGAGAAAAATCAAAGAAGCGGTTCTAATTTTGCTAAATGAGACTAATTGTGGCGCAAATTCCTCGGCAGTATGCAGTAGGATCTGGTTACCCGTATTAAAAGAGGAAATAAAACTAAATGTAAGACCAAATACTTACCATGTCGGGATAGTATTATGAGGTTTTCTTCCTGGTTTTTTCCTCATGATTTACTATGGAATCACTAACAGGAGAATTTTACTGTCATCGTGGCATGTGCTTGTCTTGTTAAAGACTAATTACATGCAATGATTTTTTTGACGGAAATTCTCAAGTTAAAGTTTATTTCATGTAGTCGAATGAACTATCTTACAATAAAGTCGTCCCAGGAACGTAACTCAGCAATATTGGTAATATCATTTTAAAGTCGTCTACTTTAAAATGTATAATATATGTGTAAATTGTCAATATAAACGAGTCAGATAAAATTAAATTATTAGAAGAATTTTTCACCAAGTAAAAAAAACAAAAGTTGTTTAATTTATTAAGGTTTGAATTTTGAGAACGATTTCCGAAGTGGAAATTAAAACGTCAATAAACTTATTTTAAACTTCAATTGTGGCTTATTCTCATTAAAATAGTAATTAAAATTTTTACTTTTATTCTTTTTGCGCATCCACCAACTCTATACTCTTTTTTATTAGATTTTCAAGATTTTGACACGCTAACGTGATTTTTAATCTATAATGGTAAACTCTCTGAACTAGTCTCATCCATAAATCGAAATAGAAGCTCTGTTTACGTCCACAATATTTTACTTCAACGATGTTAGTTTTTACTATAATTTTTGTTATGTTCAAGAAGAACTTTTTAATTCTATGGCCAAATTTTATTTCTGCCGGCGTGACTCCCAGCACAGTTGAGTGAACACACTACCAATGCAACCAAAGTGCAATATTATATAGCAGCCAACATTTTTCCGTACAGGCCAGAATCGCTACTTTAAAAACTACCCTGCTATCCATTACGTTGCTGCCCGTGATCGGTCACTACGAGGCACGTACTTTGCAATGCAAAATTTTTGCAAGTTAGTCTTCCGATAGGCGTGCGTGAGCAGTACATACGGACACCTACATTTCAACCCTCGTATATGTAAATTTGAGCGAGTGGGGGCTTGTTTTTTTATCTATTTGTCTGTTTTAGTAATGCTAATCCGTTATCAAATTTAGTGGCTTGAGGTCAGTGTATTCACGTAGGTATTATAACATCTATCGCATTTGGTAATTACGCGTGACCATTTATATAGGTTCAATTGCGTAGTCCCCAGATTTTACGTGTTCCTATGCTTCTTCTGCCTTTGATTTTTCCCTGCATTGCATTCCTTAATAGTTTCTATTTTTCATTTCTCATGATGTGCCCCAAGTATTCCAACTTCCTGATTTGTTGTTCTAGAACTTATACATTTGTTTTGCGATACATTCATGATAACTTCAGAATACTTCGGTAACTCCACATTTCGAATGCTTTCAGGTTTATAATGTTGGATTGTTTCAGTGTCCAGGCCTCAATTCAGGCTTTTACGGTTTGTTCCTTTGTTTGTAGTTCCCTGAATCTCTTAGTATTTTTATGTGAGTTTTTAATCAGCTTCAATTTGGTTCATATTGTGACTTCTATAGGGTTATGGTCTGATCCGATACCTGCTCCAGGGGAAGTTTTATGTACTTTTTTTGGCTTAGAGTTATCGTTATACAGCCAGTCACAAAAGGAATAAGACAGTATCTTCATCATTATAATTTACCTAAATGCCCTATCAAAATAAAATTTTACATCGTTATTAGGAGAACAGGGACACACTCTTCTCGCCTAGGGACCTATCAAGCCATTGAATTATATAAGACACAACAACACTAGGTCACGGAAAGGAGGAAGTTATACAAATGGTTTAAAATAAAGGTAACAAGATTAACTAAATAATTTTTAGAGAATTATAATGATAATTTGCTTTTAAAAATCTTCTAAAAATTTAATTAAAGAGTTGTAAATATCTACAGAGTCAAGTGATAATAAATATAGTATGTTCCAAGGAGCTGCTATTTTATATTTTAATAAATCATTTATAAGTTTGGATGAGTAGATTGTATTTTTAGAAAAATCAAAAAATATATGATCTAAATCACCTTCCTCTCCACAATGCTCACATTTGTCATCATCCAATACCTGTATTTTAAATAAGTGTTTTGAATAACATGCATGTCCGAATCTTATTCTAATAATGGAAATTATGTGCCTCCTGGAAGCTCTACAAGTCTTGTACCAAGGAAATTTGGGAATATCTGGCTGAATTAACGAGTATCTATTTTGGTTCAAACAAGAGTATTCCTTCCACTGGTAGCTTCACTCTCCAAGTAATGTTAACTTGCAAGAAACAATACTATCAGAAAGCGTTACTTTATGTAGAATACCAGTATCGGTTGAAAAGCTTTCTTTGGCTAATAAGTCGACATATTCATTATATTCAAATCCTGCATGTGCTTTAATCCAGAGAAAATGTACATTGATTCCTTTGGTTAAAATAACTTCAATAATATGTTTAATTCTATAAATGTATGGGCAGTCTTGTAAGTTTGGTGGTCCATATTTACCAATGGATATTAACACTGCTAAGGAGTCGGACAAAATTATAATATGGGCAAAATCAACTTCAGCTACATATAATAAAGCTTTATATATTGCAATAGCCTCTGCTGTATAAATCGAAGTTTCTAGGTTCAGTTTGAATTTCTTTTCTATATGTCCTGATGATATAAAAAAGCGCATACGGTTCCATATGGAGATTAAGACGCATCTATATATAGAGCTATTGCCTCTTTGTTATTGCTCGTTATAGATAGAACAATATTTTTATTTAAATATATATTTTCACTATAATTTGGTACAATAATATTTGTATGTAAAAAGAAAGAAAAGTAGTTTTTAAATATATAGTGCGTTCTATCTATATTTTTTAAAAGTGCTATATTTTGATGATACGCTTCGCAAAGTAACGGAGATTTATTTTTTTGCCAATATTTATTTGTCAGGTCATGGCAACTCAAAGTCACTATCTTTTCGTATAGAGATGAGTTCAGTAAGTATACTTTCATTAAATATTTTTTGGACGTAAACCTTCGTCTTATATTTAAAGGAAGTTCCAAGGCTTCCAAATATAAAGCTTGTACTAGAGTGGATCTCATGGCTCCTAAACATATTCGTAAGGCTGAGTTCTGTAAAACGTTGATTTTGTTTAGTAGTACATTACTTGCTGATGTACCAAGTTTTATTAATTGATTTAAGAAAGTTTAATCCCTTATTGCACCTGTTCAACATGTCTTCAATATGTACCTTCCAGGTCAATTTTTGTTTGTGTTTTTGTTATGTGTTTTTAAGCGAAAATTGGTGCTCACCTAAATTGATTGTACTGGCATTAGGAAAGTTATGTCTGGTAAATAAACAAACTTGTGATTTACTGCAAGATAATTCGAAACCATTTTCTATAAACTATTTTTGATGGAATCCATACACTTCATTCAGGTTTTCAACGGATTGCTGATATTTTTTGTGTTCTGTATACAAACAGAAATCGTCAGCATATTGTACAATATCAAATGCAATATTAGTAATAGTGATGTTGTGTAGATCATATTATTTATGTAATCATTAATAATTATAATCATTTATGTACTTAGAAATATGATTAAAGATAGTGATTCGAGCGATGAAGACAATTTCGTAGAGGACAGTGATTTCGATAAAGAGGTTACAATATTAGCTTTATGAAGTATTTTAGAGAAAAAAGTTTAAAGTAATTCATTCTTGGAAATGTCAGAAAACTCAATAAGACAAATACAATTACAATATTTAATTTAAGTCTTTATTTTTAAATTTACTGAAAATTAATTCATGTTAAAATTATTAAATTTAAAATTTAACTTAGTTGAAGTTCTTGAATATACCTTTATACAATTACAACGTAAATGTTGAGATTGTTACTATAATGTAAATATGTAATCTTGAATGATTTTATTTCTGCACCAAACATTTAGAATATCCCTTTGTAGATTTAAATAAAAATTATATATTAATGTTATTTTCAATGATTGCTTAAAATATTATAAATATAAACGCCTATGTCGGATATTATACTCGTGACCATTTTAGTTACTTTGGTGGGCGCGCCTATCGGAAGGTTAATAAAATGGTGGATTGGGTATATCATATGGTTTTAAACATTTACTTCATGAGTTTAAACTAGATTTCAGGCGTACCTTTTTCTTCCCAGATTTTGTATAGTACCTAGCTAGTGTATGTCGTTCTCTTATTTACACCCTTCCAAAAGCCAAAAGATCTTTTTGCGGTGGAGGGGCTCTTTAGTCAGTCGTGGTTTCCCGACCTAGGTTTTATCAAGCGATACTCAGGTTTCATTAGCCTTCTCCCGGCATATGTGATTCTATCAGAAGTTACCATCCCTTTCCTAGATTTTTATCTGTCAAGAATGGATTAGGGACAAATTGACCAAAAAATCTGCTGAGCCACAAAGAAGAGTGATTGGAAGATAGTATGTCATTGGATTCCGGGAGTAATATGGAACTCGCGAAGCATTATTTGCCTTTAACATCTTGACACAGAGGTGTTTGGATGTGAATCAAGATGTATTTGCTTATTTCATTGATTGCAACAAGGCGTTTGATAACGTAATGATCAACTTTTAGAGATCTTGGAAGCTAAACAGTTAGACATTCGCGATATAAGAATAATACCTACTCTGTATTATATTCAGAAAGCAGTCGCACGCATCGAAAATAGCACAACAAATGAAATTCAAATTTAAAAA
This sequence comes from Diabrotica undecimpunctata, assembly GCF_040954645.1. Taxonomy (NCBI): domain Eukaryota; kingdom Metazoa; phylum Arthropoda; class Insecta; order Coleoptera; family Chrysomelidae; genus Diabrotica; species Diabrotica undecimpunctata. The sequence continues at coordinate 134,597,989 of NC_092808.1, forward strand.
GGAGTTAGACAAGAATGTGTGCTGTCACCAATGCTATTTAATCTCTATTCGGAAGAAATTATGAAGAAAGCATTGGAGGAAGAAGAGATTGGGATAAAAGTTAACGGCCAACCAATTAATAATATTAGATACGCAGATGAATACGGTTTTAATGGCGGAGACAGTAGAAGACCTGCAAGCCATTTTAAACAAGGTAGTCACAGCTAGTGAAGAGAAAGGGTTAACAATGAACGTCAAAACGACGAAATTCATGATTATTTCAAACAAACAAATATTGAATGCAAACCTGTACATTCACAATAACGAAATCGAACGGGCGCACAAATATAAATATTTGGGAACAAGCGTTAATAACAACAATGACATCACAGAAGAAATAAAAACTAGAATTGGAAAGGCTCGAGCGGCTTTTGTTAATATGAAGGACATTCTGGGAAGTCATGACATTAACTTAAACCTGGAAATGAGATTGGTTAGATGCTACATCTTCTCGATACTGCTGTACGGAGTAGAGACTTGGACTTTAAACAAGAGCAATATTGGTAAACTAGAGGCCTTCGAAATGTGGATTGGGAAGTCATGACATTAACTTAAACCTGGAAATGAGATTGGTTAGATGCTACATCTTCTCGATACTGCTGTACGGAGTAGAGACTTGGACTTTAAACAAGAGCAATATTGGTAAACTAGAGGCCTTCGAAATGTGGATATACAGAAGAATTTTGAAAATACCTTGAACAGACAAAGTAACAAATAGTGAAGTTCTTCGAAGAATGAACAAAGAACGGGAGCTGTTGATCACTATCAAGAGAAGAAAGTTGGAATATTTTGGTCATGTGATGAGAGAGAAAAAGTACCGATTGCTCCAGTTAATTATTCAACGAAAGATTTAGGGCAAACGAAGCGTGGGGAGACGTATATCTTGGCTGCGCAATTTAAGAGACTGGTTCCAGTGCACATCTAACCAATTATTTAGAGCAACAGCTTCAAAGATACGAATAGTAATGATGATTGCCAAACTCCGTAGCGGAGAGGGCACTTGAAGAAGACGAAGATGCCAGACTTAATCAAATTCCTATTTTAATATTTAAGATTTTCTGATTTTAAATTTTTTCTCAGAAGTTTTTTTAATTTAGTGTAAAGTAATTTAGCTGAAATTGGCAGAATAAATTAGTCTATATGAGTTGTTGTTATCAATAGGTTTTTCGATTTGAATTTCCACTGAAGTTTCCACTGCAGTGAGAAGTGGCCGGCTATTAAAACAGAATTAAAAATTTGTGTTGAAAATTTCAAGCCCGTGGAAAGTAATTCATTGAGTATTATGGCTGTGATGAGATCTGAACGAAATTTTACGGTGTTTAAAGTTGTCATGCAATACTTTAAGTTGATACATATTTTCTAAAAAAAATGTGAAGTTTTGTCATCGTCTTCATGGTTCTGTTCGGAAGGATATGGTTGAAAAATTATTGCCAGGTGGTTAGCGACAGTTTTAACCGTTTTTTTTTGTATGTTCCAGTCCAATATCAGTTTTTTTTTCGGGAATAGAAAATAATTCATATAATTAGAAGTAAATAGAATAGTTTTATTGTCTTTTACATAGAATAAAAAGGTACGTGTTGTTCTCGGTGTTTCTTTTCTCCTTTTTAATTTACTGGTTAAATTAAAAATTTAAACCTAAACAAAAAGACATATTGTATTTAACCACGTAGTAGTAACAATCAACATGGCCGGACAAACACAATGTGCAATCAAAGTTGATACAATCTCACAACTTCTCCTAACGACCGTTCTGAACTCTGAACTTACCTAAGTTCAAACAACGGAAACCATAGCCGCAACACTAGGTAGAATTACTATTAAATAATAGCGTAATGACGCATGGATTTTATGAACTATTTGGCTCAATTTCTAACATGAAATAAATTTAGTCCCAAATAATGTACTTACGTTACTAAAAATAAAATTATCAATATTTTAATATTGTCATGACGCTGTGTTTACAACATCAGTACTGTTTGTAACAATTTAAACTCCTTTGTTTTTGATATGATGTGAGTCTATTTAAATACCACTTCTTCTCTTCATTACTATACATTGGTTTCTTTTCACAACACTTTTTTAGTCTACCCTTTTTCATTTTTTTTTGTACTCATTCCCAAGTTTTAATCGATAATCTTTCATTGTTCCTTAATGCCATAGTAACAGTACCAGGAAAGTGGTTTAGTATAGCACCTGTCAATTTTATTTCGATCTGCATTATTGCTTGTATTGCTATATAAAATTATTTTTTACTGCATTAATTTAGTTTTGAATTTTCTTACGTATTGTTCAGACATTTAACTGTACTTTCCAGCAGATTTCTTTCTGTACCTTTTATTTTTTGCATCGTTTTTGATCCTTGGGAGCCTATATCAGTCTATACTTTTAGACATATGCCCGGCATCTTTTGCTAGATCTACCTGGTTGTCAGCAAATAATAAAGTAGTTATATTGTTTTTTCCCAACGATATTTTCATTTTTTTAAATTTTCTGCATGTTTATATACTCGTAAATTTTGGGGAAAATGGGGATAGGCACCATATTTGTGTCAGATATGTGTTGTCTTAGTATACCTAATATCTACGTTTGATATATCTGACGTTAGCTTGTTAAGTTTTTCACTGTGATAACTTACTGTGGATTTACTTGGTTCTCTGTCAACGATTTTCAAAGTTTATTTTAGAGAGCTACATTAAAGCTCTTTTCAAATCAAAGACGCTCAAACCGTAACATCAATCAAACATCACGAGAGATGAGGTCGAACAAGTATTGACATCAGCCAAAACAGAAAAGCCCCTGGCCCAAATAATAATCACGTTGAATAGTTCAAGGTACTTGCAAAAAAGCGAATTCTTTTTATACTAATGGGTCACCTATTTAATAGTATTTATAGATCGTGGAGAATATCAAATGAATGGTAAAAGTCAACTTTTATTACTTTGCCGAAAAAACCAAATACAAATAGATGTTAATCAACTAGTGTAATGAGAAACAGACGTTAGAAGAGATACGTATTTTAAGAGGAGTGCGACGAGGTTGTGTACTGTCGCTCAAACTGTCCAATTACTACACCGAATTTATTTTTAGTGAAATCTTGGAAGACGTAGACATAGTCGTGGTTGTCGATGTAGTTACAATTAATAACATAAGATATGCGAACGACACTGTTTTGCTGGTCACTAATCTAGATGATATGCTGATAATATTAGGCACAGTAGAAATTAAAAGCGCCGAATTTGGCCTAAAACCAAACGTTAAAAAGATAAAATGGATCACAGTAAATTATAATTCTATCGAAAGAGTTACACCTTACAAATACCTTAGTTGCTTATTAAAAGAACAGTGAGACAACACTCAACGGGTCAGATGTAGATAAGAGCAGACGAAACAGGCCTTTTTGAAATTTAAAACAATATCATCAAGACATGGTATGGGGATTTCAGTACGAGTGGAAAAGATTGGAAGCATTCGAAATGTGAACATACAGAAGTATGTTAAAAATTCCGTAAACTGCTAAAAAACTCAGCGAGTATCTTCTTCATGTGCCATCTCCTCTAAGAAGGTTGGCAACCATCATGGTAATTCGCACTTTCGATACCGCTGCTCTAAAGAGGATAGTAGAAGTGCAGTTAAACCAAGCTCTCAAATTGTTTAACCAGGAGATGCGTCTTCTTCCGCGACTCCTTCTACCCTGTATTCTTCCTTGTAGTATTAATTGCAGCAAGTTAAAACGCTCGCCCCTCATGACATGTCCCAGATATTGCAGTTTTCTGATTTTAATTGTATTTAAAACCTCTTTATCTTTTTCCATTCTTCTCAACACCTCGACATTCGTGACTCTATCCACCCAACTTATTCTTAATATCTTTCCGTAGGACCATAACTCGAAGGCTTCTTATCTGTCCGAAACATCTTTCTTTAATGTCCAAGCCTCCAACCCATAAAATAATACGAAGAACACGTAGCATCTCAGAAGTCTTATCTTTAAAGAAATTGAAATGTCTCTGCTGCAGAGTACTTTTTTCAGTTTGTTGGAAGAATTTCTTGCCTGTCCTATTCTTGCCTTAATCTTTTCTGTGAACTCATTATTTTTGTTAATTATTGTACCCAAATATTTATATTTTTCAACTTTTTTAATTTTTTCTCCATGTATTGTTGTTTTCTTGGCGCTGTTGGGCTTTTGTAATTACCATAAATTGTTTTTTTTGTGTTTAGGGACAGTCCGTTTTCTTCACTGACTTCTACCACTCTGTCAACCATTTGTTGTAAATCCTCAAGACATTCCGCTAATAAAATTGTGTCGTCAGCAAACCGTATATTATTGATTGATCTGCCATTTACTTTTATTCCCATAGTTAGTTCTTTTAGTGCTTCCTGGATTATTTCCTCTGAATACAAATTGAACAAAGTAGGAGACAGGACACAGCCCTGCCTGACGCCCCTCTCAATCTGTATTTCATTTGAAAAGACGTTGTTCTCTTCTAACACAAGTAATTCGATAAGACGGTTATGTCTGACCTTATGTCTGGCCCAGCCACCTCCATTTTCTTCTCCTTATTTGCTTGATGACATTTTCTTGGTTGGTTTGATTCCATAAATTTTTATTCGTGACTTGTGTTAAAAATAATCTGCTGTAATTAATAGTCAAAAAAAAGGTAGAAGGTAAACGTAAAAAAAGGTAGAAGAAGGACCTTGTGACTTAGGAATCTGTGTCAGTGGTACCTAGTCAACACCAGATGACTATTTCGACCAGCAGTAGACTAAATAAAGTCCATGCAATTGTTTCTCAATGTTAGTAAATATGTATAATAATTTTTTCACTTTATTTCCATTTGATGCTGTCGTTACGCTTTCATTTCTATATATTTTCTAAATTGTTGCAATTTTACAGAGAGCTTTAGATTTGGAGCTTCCCAATAAGCCATCGATCACATAAAAGTTTCTTTCCCAATATGTGTTTTTTATTTTCATTTCTTATTTTTTTATTAGATAGCAGTATCTGTTATATACGAGTATTTGTCTAACTTCTTTTTTAATAGCCAACTATCTGTTATAAAGTTCTATTCGGTTTATTTTATAATATCTAATTCTTTATTATATCGATAGCTGTTTCGCCGCTTCATTCAAGTACATTTTAAGAGTATTATACGTTTCTTCTGGTGATTCTATAGGTTCGTTTTTCATCCTTTCGTCTAGTCTTTTTTTCTACAAGAAAACTGTGATATCGCCATAAAAAGTGTCTAGTTTGTATCTAGACTGCATAAATTTTTATTCTGGATTTGATTCAGTAAAGTAATCAATAAAATACGAGTGGCACAGAGAGCGATGAAGAGGTCAATGCTGAATATATCCCTCAGAGACAGAGTATCAAATACTGGTAAAAACTGGTGTTACTGACGCAATTCAAAGGATTACAACATTGAAATGGAACTGGGCGGGGTATGTTGCCAGATTAAAAGATGGAAGGTGGACGAAGAAAATTCTGGAATGGAGACCTAGACACGATGGTTATCGTAATCGAGGACGTCTTCCAACAAGGTAGTCAGATGACATCAAGCGCATTCAGCACAACTGGATAGAGGATGTTCAAGATAGAATGCATTGGAATTATTTACGGGAGGCTTATGTCCAGCAGTGGACTCAAAACGGGTGATGATGATGACTGTTTTAAATAAGTGATGGTACAATCCACAAACTGCTTCCCTTTTCACGATCGTGTTTATTATTTTTATTTGTGATTGAGGTCTGTTTAATCAGTAATCAGTGATAGAATTTACACATTTTGTTCCCTGATTTCACGTGTATTTGTGGATTTTCGCCAGTTTAAAATATCCATTGCTTATTTTTAGTGAACATTCACACACAGTGAACACAATCATATAAGACGCATTCAGTTGTCATTCATTGTATCTTCTTTATGATGTATCTTTGCATTCTAATTTTTTCTTTCCACTTGTCCATTAAGTTCACCAGTTTATAGGCGTTTCCTAAATTACTACGGGAACTCGAGCTTTTGGCCTTTACGGGAACTCGAGCTTTTGCCCGTTACGGAAACTCGACTTTTACTTTTAGCCGATAAGTTTCAGTTATAAAAAAACTAAAATATCGAAATTTTAGATAAGCAAATACCAATATAGGACAAATACTACATTATTATCTATACCAATTCAAACCGTTTGCCTCTGCTAATTTCTCATTTTTCACATGTTCTTTTAACTTCATAAAAGTTGATACCCACAATGTTTCTCAACCTTTAACACTTTATCTAAGTATTGCTGTTCAAATATATAGTTTGTTTTTATTTGAATTCGATCAATTTGATTCTTCACAGCTGGGCCCAGTTATTGATTTAATTTTCTACAACTTGGTAAAAATAATAATTGCCATAATAATCTCCATAATTTTAAATAGGTTTTTCTTCAAATATAACATGTTTTTATTTATAAGAAAAAAATAGCGCACGTCCCTGTGAGAAACCGCCTGAAGAGACAGAAGAGGTCTAAGAAAATCAGAAGAAAGAAGAAAGGATTGGAGCTTGTTAGGTTAGCGACCCATTCAAGGTTTTCGTAATTATCGCAGTTAAAATTCGTAAAAATTCCTTATTTTTTAAACAAAAACTTTGGTTTGATTTAAATAAAAGCGATTTTATGCACCAACATCCTTATTATGGTCAGTTTTGCTTAATTATGTTTTAAATAAATTTCAAGGTTAATAAGCGGTTACCGTAATAAACACAAATAATTTAATTCAAGTCGATCAGATTGATTACGAATCGATATTTGGTATTTAGTTCAAGGTAATTCTTCGGTCTCTCATCCGTGTTATTAATGAATAAACGTTGAATGTCTCACATAAATTATGGTTTGTAATCTCTATCACTGGATAGAGAATTAACGTTTGCCGGAAACATTGAATGTAGGTATTTTAAAACTACAGGGTTTTACACAATTAAGAAAAAATTTTTTAAGTAAAATATTTTCCTAAGTAATAAATTTAAGCAATCTTAAAATACATATTTATATTTCAGCTAAACAAATTCGAGAGAACCAACTTCCTAATGGTAAAATATTTTACCACCTCTACGATATTTTTACACGTTATTGCTTCTACGACAGTAGAAGTATCTAGTTCTATAACCGTAGTCGTATTAAAAGACCATTAATTTGCCAAGAAGCCCAGCTGGATCAAAACTACGGAAAATACTAACTCAGAAAAGAATAATGAGATTTAAAAAATGGAACATACGTTGAATTTCAACTAAAAAAACTACAATTGCTATTATTAAAAGAGATGAAACCTTTCATAGAAGTTAAAGATCTAATTCCATCATGCGAATTTGAATTCAGAGAAATCCACTCTATAGAAAAAGTCCATAAAATAATAGACATAATAGAGAACATTAAAAGAGAATAAAGTATGCGCCGATGTTTCTTGATGTAGCGCAAGCTTTTGATAACGTATGGTACGAAGGACAATACAAATTGAGCAAGTTTTTGCCAAATACCCAGAATTATTAGAATCATAGATGATCATCATCATGTGGCATAGTTCTTATATACCTTCGAATAACCTCTTACAGTATATTTTTCCATTCTTCCAAACCAAAATATATAAACAGTTTTAAGGGTAAGTTATAGATTGCGAATGGGTCAATCCCACAAGTATCAGGATACAACTCAGCTCATATAAAGTTCAGGATAGAACTCAGCACTGAATATTTTGTAACTTCAATTTGGTATTTCTGTAGAAGTTCTCGACTAAAGCAAACCATACATAGCCTTGACTTATTACGTATTGATAAAAAATCAGTAGGCACCACAGATCTGTTCCTCAGGATGTTGTCAACATATCTGTGAGCGTTAATTTTTTTATGGAAAATGGATGCCCCTTCCCCAACTCACTCATGATTTTAATTATAATGTTTTCACCGCTGTGAAATGTCAAACCAACCTTCTTTTTCATCAACTTTTTAAATAATTCCTTCTTCTTTCCCAGCTTTTCCCTTTGCCACATGGTCCTTCCACCTTCTTCCCGGTTTTCCCCGACCTCTCTTTCAATCTAAATAACAGCAGATTATTATAGTCCATCGGAACTTCTCTTAGGACAGTTATCACAACGGATTAAAGTTAGACGAATCCTAAGTACAAGTCTACATTGCTGAAATTACTAATTTTTGTTATCATCTGTTACTCGAGGCTTTCAAACAGATATCCTGGATCACAAATTAGATGCCGTTAATTTTTAACGAGATCTCTAATGATATTACGCAATAAGAACAAGCTCTAAAAAATAGGTTTAAGTTTTAGTAGGGCAAAAAGGGAATATCTAAAATATTCATTTTAGATTAATATTTTAACTGGTTTGGATTCACTAGGAAACTAAGTTCCTGTAGCTGGCTGTATACCATGTATCACAAAATTTTTTTATTTAAAATCCTTTATAAAAGGTATATAAAAAAATATCCAAACGGGCTATATCACAATTACAAGTAGACTCAAAGCGGGATGTATAAAAGAGAAAGAGCAAAGTGATGCGTTGTGTAATAGAAATATTTTAACGAAAATTACAGGAAATTTTTTATAAAACTGTCGTAAGACCAGCTCTAATGCACGGCACTGAATGTTGGGGTAGTTAAAAATAAAGAAGGCCAACTATTACATGTTAAAAGTGAAATAAGAATGTCTAAATGGATAAGTGGGGTGACAAAAAGAATACAATTAAGATAAATGTATACTCAGATGCAGAAAACGCAACGGAGAAAATTTGGATCAAATTCAAAATATTTCAATTTTTTTATTTTTAGCCCTATTTTGATGATTTTTTTAGCACACTGTGCATAAATTCATAAATTTTAATTTGGTATAGTCAGTTTTTTGATAAAATTTTATATTTAACTTATTGTACGGGGTTAATTGAAACGTGGTTTTATTATCCTAACTTTGAAACATCCTGTGGAATAATTCCGTTTGCGAATTTTCGTAAAACCTTATTTTTCGGTTGTAACTATGTCTCCTAAGCATTGTGTTATTTGTTTCATGCAAAAAATATGCCTTGGTTTATTTTTTAGAGCCAAATGAATTTGCCACCCACAATTTGGGACTTTTATCATATAACCATTACCATTATATCATATTGATACTTACATTTTGTTTACCTATGATTGATCATGGTTCTTAGTGTCGAAGATTGTGCGAAAGCCGTTGCTCTGATTGAAGATGGGCGAAATTATGAATATGTGGCTAGAGTACTACACACTCATTGCTCTACCATCTAAAGGGTAGTGGAACATTTTATATGAACCGGAAGAAACAAGCGTAAAGCGGGCAGTGGCAGGAAGCGCAAAACTACCGCTTTAGATGATCGTTTTATAAGAGTCAACGGTTTGCAGGATCGTCATTTAACAGCGGTGCAAAAAAGAAATCAGCTTCAAGAGGTTCGAGGCAATAATGTAAGTGTATTTAGAGTTCGTCGAAGATTACATGAATTTGGTTTGCAAAGTTGCAGACCAGCAACTGGGCCCAAATTACTTCCACGGCACAGAGTGGCTAGACTACAATTTTCCAGGGAACATTTACATTGCAATTTAGGACAATTTAGTAATGTTCTTTTTACGGATGAGTCCAGATACTGTTTTCACCCATTAGATGGGAGAGAACGAGTATGGCGTCGAACTGGAGAGAGATTTGCGGAGTGCGCTTTCAGTCCCCGCGTTAACCATGGAGGGGGTTAGGTGATGGTATGGGCAGGAATATCCCAAGAGCGCACACTGAATTGGTATTTATTGAGAGTTCGTTGGCTGCACACCGGTATATTCAGGAAATTTTAGCGAATCACGTAGTGATTCTCTAAGTATCCCTTTTCTCGATATATCGGCGATGATTTTCTATTAATGCAAAATAATGCGCGACCCCACTCTGCAATCTGTGTCACGCAATATTTAGAGGAAGTTAGTATTAATAAAATGAACTGGCCAGCGTGTTCGCCAGATCTGAACCCAATAGAGCACGTTTGGGACATGCTTGGTAGAAATATTAGAGGTCGGGAAGTCGCACCAGCTCTAGAAGAGAAATGGCAAAACATCCAGCAAGATGATATTCGCAATCTCATAGACAGCATGAGCCGACGTGTACAGGCAGTTATAGAGGCTAGGGGATGCAATACAAAGTATTAAGTTATTTTTCAGTAGTTTTCTTTGTTATTTACGAACTTAGGTTAAGTTAAGTTTTGTTATTGTTATCATTGTTCATCAAAACCAAGATCATTTCGCTGCTTTTAATCATTATTTAAATGCTTCTGGGATGTCGATATGACATTCCTTCGATATCAGTCACCAAAACCCCCATCGTCGTATTACAAATTAATACAAAAGATAATGGTAATAATAGGAAAAGTCGTAAATTGTGGGTGGCAAAGTCATTTCGCTCCTAAAAATAAACCAATCCATATTTTCACATGAAACAAAAAACATAATTCTTAGAAGACATGGTTGCAAGCTAAAAATAAGGTTTTACGAAAATCTGCTAACGGAATTATTCCACAGGATGTTTCAAAGTTAGGATAAAAAACCACCTTTGGATTAACCCCGTATTATAAGTCAAATACAAAATTTTATTAAAAAACTCACTATAATAAATTGTGTGTGCTAAAAAAAAATTTGAAATACTTTGAATTTGACCAACATTTTCTACGTTGCGTTTTTTTGCATCTGAGTGTATTAAGAGAGCCCTGGCTGTAGCACCAACTGATGCTAAAGAGGATAATCAAAGAAGATATAGTGGGAAACTCTTTGCAAGACATGTCAGTAAAAGATATTTTATAGTTATAACCCAAAAAAGAAAGATATGGAGAAATCTAAATTTTTTGGCATTTAAACACCGTGCTTACATTGCATGTTGGTCAATAATCATATTTATTCCCACAAGTAGCTGAGGACCGATAGTCGATTTCTGTAGTGCCCTGCGTACAGGAACAAGGCTTATATTCAATGGTATTTCGCCCAGTGTCCCAAGAGCATCGTTAGAGGCCGCGTTACGTGCGACCACTCTATTTTTAGCCTGACAGCTTCCACCTTAACTTACGAATTTTTTGCATCTGATTTTCCCCATATTCTTGTTGGGTAGGATGGTGAGGGAAAGGAGAAAGGTATTAAGGGACAAAACCATGAGCTGGAGAGGGCAGGTTTGCTATTCCTGAAATAGATCTGTTCTCTGGCGGGATCGCAAAGGAGTATCTACTCACCACCCACTAAATGAAAACAAGTAGTCGGCAATGTAAGTATTATCACAACAAATCACAATTACTGTAGTAGTAATATATATTTTGTTCTTTAGCCCTTAAACATTAAAAACACACACACACAGTAAAGACATCCTACACATGTGCCACCTGGTAACGTAAACCAAGTAGGCCAAGTAATACTGATACATTATGATGCATCATTTGATAAATGGTACTACCAGTTTTTGCACACTATTGTGAATAGGATCGACCGGTATTGTAAGAAATTTTTAAAAAAGGAAAAACAACTATTTTTAGCTGGTCAACGGCTCCCTATTGTGATGCGGAAATGTTTCGCCGACTGAGTGATAGAAATTTATATTCAATTTTTTTCCTAATGAAACAAAATGGCCAATATCCCGCTGGTTGAAGACGAAGATATATGGGTGATGTCAAGAACCCTGTTGGTTATTGTAAAAGGAACGTGTTGTGAAAAGAATTTAAGTGTTTGTAAAACGGATGATAAAGGAATAAAGGAACTTGTGATTCTCAAACGAAAAACTACAATATCAGTTTATTATTTTCAATTTCTTTTTAATTAATTTAAACTGATGGTTGGAAAATTGTTGAATATTTAACCATTTCCTCGCAATTTTTTTTTATTAGAGTTTCATGTCGGTTGTGCAATTTTAGTAAAACAATTTTTTATTAAACAACAGTTTTATTATTGGTGATTAATTTAATCTCTCGGTTTAGAGAAACGTGTCATTGCAAAGTAATAAAACAGGCTATGTTTGTGTAATAAAACAGGCTGTGGATCTTTATCAGTTTATCCCGTTATACATATGTTTTATAGAATATCACAAAGCATTCGACACGGTCAAATGGTATCTTTTATGGTAGATACTAAAATAAGTTGGCGTACCACAATACTTAATAGTGATCATAACTGAACTATACGAACGCACTATTGAAACAGTTAAAGTGCTTGACACCCTCAAATGAATTCCATAAAGAACAAGGTGTCAGACAAGGATATATACCATCTCTATAATTATTTAATATGGGTATGGGATGCATATTATGAGTAGGGCGCTTAAAGGATGGCAAAAGAACATCTCAATAAATGGCCGAAAAATAAACAACCTATTTTTTGCAGATGACAACGCCCTTCTTGCAAATAGCTAAGATAAATTAAATGATCTCATTCGACTGGTTGAAAACGAAAGACAAATATTTGATCTGTAGTTAAACATATCAAAGACAAAAGATCATGATAGTCGATATAGTACATAACAATCATCCAGACACAATCACGATTGGCCGGTTTAAGCTTGAGAGCTCATACTTATATCTAAGACCATTAATCACAAACACAAGGTCACCACAGAAAGAGATAAATTTTCTAAGTTGCCGTAGGAAAGATGGCTAAAATATGAGGAAGGACTAAATTTCACGAACTCTAAAATTGAGGTTTATCAACTCCTTAATATTCCCAATACTGACGTACAACAAAGAAAAAAAGAAAGATAAACACCACTGAAATGTTTGAGAAGAATTTTACGAATTTCATGGACCAACCACAGGACAAATAATTCAATTTCAAATCAGCTAAAGGTCAGCAAACGGCTAACCTGCAAAGTCCGTCTCTATCAATTAAAATACTTTGGATATTTTATGGGAACAGACACAGAAAACATGTAAAGACTTATTGTTCAAGAAAAGGTAGAAGGTCGAAGTTCACGAGAAAGGTCCCCAACAAGATGGATCGACCAAATTAGAGGAATATACAAAAGACCTCTGCAGTTAAAAGAAATGATCAGAGACAGAGACCTTTGGAGACCGACAATACACAACATCACAATGAACACTACATTCTCTCCGAGGGGTCAGGACTGAAGAGAGAGAGATGACCTCTTTGATACAACAAGATACCAGCCTCAAAAGGAAATTAGCCAAGGGCCCAGTTCTGTAGATCTTAGCTCTAATCAAGTTGGCCACCTCTTCCTTATATTACAGTTTTCCCAGAATTGGTCTATATCTCATAACGGTGCATTTTTTTATCCTCTTGATTGTATCAAATTCTGCACTTTTCTCGATTTCAATCAATTTTTAAACGTTTAGAATAATTTTTCTATATAAATGTTCCACTTTGTTCCACAAATATTATTTTCCCCCTTTCTACAAATCTGCAGCCTGCTTATAATCGTTAGTATTTGACAGATTGTATTGTTATGTGGTGACGACAAACGAAGAAATAAACATTGAGGAGGAAGAGGTAAAGGAAGCATTAAGGAAATTAAAAAATAGAAAATCACCAGGCGAGAACAGAATACCGAACGAACTCCTAAAGTACGGAGGACCAAATCTGACCAAACAACTACTAAAACTAATCCAAAAATAATAGAACAAAACAGAATTTCTCAAGAATGGAGATCAAGCATCCTAATACCTCTCTTCAAAAAGGGAGACAAATTGGACCGGGAAAATTACAGAGGAATTAATTTAATAAACAAAACACTAAAATTAACAACCAAAGTAATAACCACTAAATTAAATGAAATTATAACACTAGCAGAAGAAGACCTAGGTTTTAGATCGGGAAGATCATGCACCGACGCTATATTAATAATGAGGCAAGTGCAAGAGAAATTATTAGAATACAAAAAACCGGCACATCTGTTTCGTGGACCTTAATTTGTGTACAATAGGACGTTATCCACCTATTGTACACAAGAGAGATACTTCTAGGAATAATAAAAACGGTTGAAAATATCTACCAAAACAACACAATAAACGTAAAAGTAGAAGAAGGTCTAACCGATCCTATTGAAGCTGGTAATAGGATAAGACAGGGGGATTCCCTGAGGCCTCTATTGTTCAACCTGATTATCAGTCATGAGACCAATAATGACATACGCAACAGAAACGCTACCTGACACAGAGAGGACAAAAAGGATGTTAGAAACAGCAGAGATATGGTAAGACACTATGGGACAGAGCTAGAAGTACATATTTACGACGTAGATGCAAGGTGGAGAATATCAAGAAATGGGTAAGAATTGAAAGAGTAGAATACAACGATCATATAAGCGTTCATATAAACGATCATCAGTAGGAAGACCACGAAAACGATAGAAGACAACTGGAGGCACATTGAAAAACAGACAGAGTCATATCTACATAAAAAGAAAAAGTATTTATATGCACTTTTGGCTGTAGTAGCTGTAACCCACTGTCGACATAACCTACTTTATGTCTTACTTTTGCCTTGAAATGGTACAAAAAAGAAATATATTAGAAATAGGAATAAATAAAATTCAGGATAACTTCTTTATGGATTACATGTTATATTCACATGTTTCCATTACTTCAATTACCACTTTACTCCGGTACAAGCTCGTTATCGTGCTTTATTTGTCTAATTTTATCATTTTTGGTGTTTTAAATTGTTTTTGTAATTTTTGTTTCTTTGTGTTTGTTATATTTAGTGTTTTTAAATCCTGTTTTACTCCTCATCCATCATTTTTGTCATTATATTGCGCTTCTTTCTACTTATTTGTTCTTTTTTATCTTTATGTCATTATTCATGCACCATTTATAAATCTTTATAGTTGTCTCTTTTCATCTTTTCAATTCTTGCTCCTATGACATTTAAATTCACAATAATTCATCAATACGTTGGTGGTAGACGTCATCAGTAACATTAAATAATTTAATAAATCTACATTTCTCCAGAGAATCTCAAGTTAATTTTTATTATAGGTACAAATTTTCCATAACGTATAAACACATTATTTTCCTCTGATTAGAAATGATCACACTATACTAAATCTTCGCCATTCCTTTTTGGGATTAGAAAGTAATTTTCAGTAAGTCCGTATTAGGTTACTGAATTTCTGAAACTACTTCGGCTACTTTCCACTATAAATCTTAAACATCAAGCATCCGATTTGTAAATCGTAACGTTAATTATTATTAAGGGTGTGTTGTATAATTGGTGGTCTATATGGAAGCAACATTTTAACAAACTGATGTACCTATCCTATTCTAACAGTTTTAACATAATATATAGAAATGTTTACTAAGGTAAAATTAATATTATAAAAAATTTTAGTTCAATATTCATTTTTTAATTAAAATATTTACTAGCATTTGCATTTACTATTGAGATTTTTTTATATACATAATTAAGGATTCTGGTTTTAGAAAATATTAGGTTGTTTACCATTTAAATAAACTTCAACAATATGAATGGTATTTTTACCGATCGACGACGAGTGTGAATATCGCGCACCACACTGTTCAACAAATTAACACTTAACCGTTTCTACGATATAGGCAACACCAAATACAACCAATATTCTTGATTTTATGATGAGCATGCAAAATAAATTTCATATTATTGTATCCTAAATTTTATTATTAAACAAAAATCTAGGTGAATATATTTTAAAATTAAATTATATTTGTTTGTAACAAATAAAATATATGCTGTAGAATTGAAAGAGCTAAAATATAGGTACCTAATAATTTAAAAATAGAATTTTTAAAATGTTCGTTTTATGAAGGAATTAGTAGACAGGATTTTACTATTATTTTAACGAATTAGATAAGAACTAGAATCCAACTTTGCTATAAATGCCTTACCCTCAAAGTTGTTATTTGATCCATATTGGAAATATTCTTGGATTATAGAATGACTTTTATATTTACCATAGTATTTTATATTTATTACCAATTATTAGGTTTAAACCTATATACCATACATACCATATATCAATTCATATGCTTCCTTTATTTAAATCATTACCTTCAAACAACTAAACTACCTGATCTACTTAGCTTTATGTTACCCCTACTATATCCTGCTCTTCGTTTCATTGTCTTTTCGTCTGTCTGTCTGTCTGTGCAATAACTCTTGAAGGAAAAGTGCAAGTCTTGGAAAGTTGGTGGGTTCAAAAGATTACAGAAAACTATGATTAGAGAATACATTATAATCTTGAAAGTTTGTATATATATTCTGATCACTGAACCCAGTTCTAACTGTCTAGTAAATTTAATAGTTCATTTTTTGCTACGTTGAACAAATGTTGACTTGAACTTATAGTTGCTATACATTATACAACCAATCTCATGTGCTCATAGTGAGTGTCAATTGTAACTAAAAGTAAACAAATATTACGGGCAGTTTATTAGAAAAATAAGCTGTATCAAGGTTTAGATGTTTATTATATATTAAAATTTACAAATTTTTGACCAAAATTAATAAATATACACTTTTATTATTCATGATTATTGTTCTTTTTTCAACTGGAGAAGTCTGCAACAGTAAGTTTATTTCAGCCATAAAGATGTGATACAAATTTAATTGTAAAGTTTAGTTGTAGTATGTTTCTGACAATGACTGTCAACATATCGCTGATATCGACCAGATCCCCCACATATGTGTAAATTACCTACAAGTATTCTGCAGGATAAAAAACAAATTGGTTTGCTTTAATTTGCTGTCTAGTCCGTCGATACGTATTTGTTATATTTCGATACTTTGCATCATATTCCAGTTCCTATTGCATTACTGCAGCAACAAAAGCTGCAGTGACGTACAAGAAAGGAGCTACACTGACCCACGTCAGCTTTTTATCAAGTAAAACTAGACCTAATGGTGAGGGTGACACTCACATAGTGTTTTTTAGTTGTACTTCAATCGTTTTGGTGTAAGCGCTGTTTCACCAAACAGGAGCGGCTTATTCAGCTACTGAAAAGATTGGAACAAGTGCAGATATTCGTGTGGCCTCGGCTGAAGATCCCAAGTAGTTCTACTACTTGGGGATCCCAACAACTATTTTCTATTCATTGAAGTTTTAAAACAATAAAGCAGAATCCCATTGAAGTTGTGTAAAGTTTGCAGCCAGGAACTATTAAACGTAGCTACTGCATATGTTGAAGAATCTTAAGCTAAGAATATGTTATTTTTATTATGTATGTATGTGCTGAGTCTTTTAATTTAATAAATGTTAAAGAATATAATAATAGACAGCTATGTCCATGAGGGATTCTCGAGTATATATTGTGGACTTTAATTTTAATTTTGTTGTTAGTGTCAATATTTTTAATTATTTTTACCATTCTGTTGTACTGGTAGAATTTAGATAGAAAAGTTAGAAATCTAATAAAGAAAACTAAAAAAATCTATTGGACCGTCATTTAGAAACAGTATTGGCAACGGGATCAGGAACGTGGGGATAAAAAAAAAGTCATAAAAACTTCTCTTAACCGAAATAATGTAGTAGAGCAGATATTCTGACTTTTTTAAGTAGGAAATGAAACTATAAGAAGTACAATGAACGTTAATAAATAACGTAGCTGCAAAACGGTTAAAGATTGGACAAATCTATGACTAATCAATGAAAATATCAATAATATCGACTCTACATCAATGGTTCGTATGTAGAATACCATATGGTTCGTGTGGTAAATTACTAATGTAAAACATTAATATCTGTATGAAATTCGCAATTGTCTATCTGTCTACGCAATTGTTCTCCAGAAAACCGCCCAATAGTTTCCTGTTAGTAAGTATAATTATAGCTTAGCTCGTTCAGTGTTTGCCGTTTATATTATAAATTTAAATTTACCATTCAATATTTCCAACTGAGTTTATACATTGTTTAGAATTTAATAAGGAATAAATATCTAACAATATTTTTCTTCCTCTTTGACAGTTTGATGTTTGGAATTTGACAGAAAAAGAAATAAGTAGTTGAATCATGGAAAATCGAAGTAAAAAATATTTTAACTGAAATGCGGCAAAACGCAACCGGATATTTGCCTGGGCATACTCTAAAAGTGTTTACAAACAATAAATTAAGTATGACTATCAGATTGAGGATAGTCGAATGTTATGTATGGTCGCAACTGCTATATGGGGTAGAGGCTTGGACTCTGAAAACCCAATCCGTAAAAAAGTGGAGGCATTCGAAATGGGGAGTATAATAGGCGGATTCTTAAAATTAATTGAACTGCAAAAGTCTCAAACAAAGAAGTGTTAAGAGGAATTGGACATGGCAAAAAACTTATAGAAACACAATTAAAATAAGAAAAACATCGTATCTAGGCCACATACTTCAAACGATAAATACTCTCTTCTGCACGTCATCATGCAAGGAATAGTCATCATCAATCAGCCAATCCCGTCCACTGCTGGACATAGGCCTCCCTCAGTTCTTTCCAGTGTTCTCTACAGTGGGCCGCTTGTAGCCAGTTTCCCGCTACTCTTTTTATGTCGTCGGTCCATCTAGTCGGTGGTCGTCCTCGGCTTCTTTTATAATTTCTGGGCCTCCATTCCATAATTCGTCTTGTCCATCGTCCATCTTGTGTTCTGGCTAAGTGTCCTGCCCAGTTCCACTTAAGTCTCGTGGTTCTTTCGATGACGTCTTGAACTCCTGATCTTTGCCTGATTTGTCGGTTTGGCACAAACCGACAAACCGGCAAGGAATAGTAGCGGAAAGAAAAGTCTTGAAAAGAAAGAAAAAATCTTAGAATAGCAGAGATTGGTTTAACTTCTGTGTTGAACAAATATTTTACATTTCAAAAGGTAGGAAAGCGTTTAAGAAGAAGATGCTAAAAGAGAAGAACGACAGATAGAGCAAAATAATTAGATATTAGAGACCATGCAGTTGCAAACAACAAAGAGGAAGACCACAATTTAGATGTTCTAATAATATAAAACAATAATGATAATTTCGCATAACCCCACAATGCTCTAAATTTGATTACTAACATACCATAAACAAAGCTGTTTGTTAGAACCCTGATTAGAAATATTCTTCTGTATTAATTATTTTACGTCATCATTGGTGTTAGCTTGATCTATGTTTATGACTTGTTGATGACATGACAGTGTTCTCGACGTGAGTTACAATTTTTGTTAATTCTATTCGCTCCGTGCGTGACCATGGTAGGGGTACCTTGAAACGATGCCAGCGTGCGTAGCGGCGAAATATGACAAAATTGGAATCATGGAATCTTTTTACGCATAAATTTTATTAAAAATGTGTGCAAATACAGGTTGCGTATTTAATTGTGCTAATAATAGCAAAAATAGTAAGTGTAGTTTTTATAGGTTCACAAAGATTACATATAAATTAGAGGAAAGAAAAAGATGGATCCGTGCTATTAATATGAAAAAGTTAATATCACATAACTTCATTTTTATGCAATTGAAATAGGAAAAATTTAAATAATTTACCATAAATGATATTTTATAAGGCTTCAAGCTAACTGCAGAGTGCCGCAGAGTGCCTGATGACTTTAGCTTTTATATCATATCTTTTACTATTACTGTGTTTAATTATATGCTCTTTCACGCGAAAAACTTGATTTGCCAGTACTAGATTTTTCCCTTTCTTTTCCGTTTGGGGTTAAAAAGATATATTATGATGAATTTTGAGAAACCCAGTTTTCAATACTACATTTATTTTGTACATAAACTGAAAAAATATAATTAAAAAGTTAATTATTAATAATTGTCAATTTCGCCTGTATTTAACAATGTCAAACATATGTCATATGTTTAACCTGAAAATTGGTAGGTCCAAAACAGTCAGATGAAGGCGGTAGGTGTCGCGTCACTCACGCACGGAGCGAATATGATATCTGACTTGTCGTCAACGTACTTTAATTTGGTAATTGTAGAATTAAAAGGGATCGATAGATTTCACATTGCGACCTTAAAAATCTTTTGTCAATAAAATATATCTACAATATAATGTCAAATCTAAAAAGAGCTGGTCTAGATATGATATTGGCGAATAATTCTTTACAGTTCGAGACAACATGTTTTTTCGCAGAAGTTTCATATCTACTATATCGATTAGTTTTCAGAAGGTTATAATAACCTTTTTTCTTTCATTTGGCATGGAATATTTTCCTAATAGGCTTCACCAAGTTACTTTTCCCATCTCAGTCTTCGTGAACTAAAAGACCTTTCAAATATACCACAAAACGGTTATGGTCCTATAAAAGGAGTGCCAATTTCTTCTTTCACAGGTACTATTAATAACATTTATTGATAAATAACCTTTATTCTATTTTTAAATAAAAATTATTTTCTTCTTACCAAAATAAGACCAGTTAGCGATTACCCCTACAGTAACCAGCAACAGCGTATGCGCCGAACGGTGGGAGTGACTTAACCAATAAAAACCTAATGAGTGCGCAGCATCTGAATTTCTCAATATTTGATAATTTTAAACCAGGGCGTATTTAATGCCTGCCACACACTGAACGATAATTTTTTAACAAATTGATCATGAGAATTATACGGTAAGATCGAAAGTATTTAAAGTATTGTTAAAATACTTTTTAATTTATTCAGGAGTTTATTAAAAACATTGTTCTTGTAATGTTATTTTAATAATGTTTCAGTTGTTATTGTTCGAGTTATTTACAGTTCTGGTTAACGCCAAATGAGTCGGTTACTTCTTCTCCCTATTATTTTCTCTTTGGTTTAACATGCAATTTCAATGTTTCTAAATCTTTTCAGTCGTTTTATATTTCGGTAGAACTGCTATATTTGAAGGCTTTTATATCAAGACTAAATCAAACCCTCACATAACATTAGCAGTAGGACCCTGATTAAGGTCATAACATTGGGATCATTTGAGACAAACCTGGGTCCGCGACCTGGGTCACGCATTTCCTCGTTTCCTTTAAATTTTTATTTTTAGACCCAGAAGACCATTTATTTCTGAGTCCACTTTTTGGTCAATTCTTTTTGTTTCCGTATCTATTGTGTTCCCATGTTTCCATGCAGTCCATGGAAACGTTAAATGTTACACTTTGGAATTGCAGAACGCAGTAGTCATAGCACAAATGTCACCTAAAATAAATCGACCAAAACGCCGGTCTGATTTGTCGATTGAACATGTTATGGTTGCATGTATTTGTTTTTTGTGTTAATGTGTGCGTGAATGTGTGTCAGCTTTAGTCAGTAAATCCACAGCTAATGAAATGATGCTGCAACCATGTCATGTTCTCAATCGATCCGCTGGTATTTATTTGGTTATATCTTATTTAAACCTGTCCAATAGGATGTTCCCTATTGGCAATTGGGAGGCGCCGTGTTAGAAATGTCACTTATTAGTCTGTTCTGCGTAAACTTATACTCAGTCTAGAAATCTCCCCGTACAGTTTCAGACCAGGACTAAAATTAAAACAATTCAACAGTATCACTGGTCACTAACTGTCAAGATATTTTATAATTTTGAACAACATATACCTACTAAATTTCTAAATTTAATCAAATTCAATATTTTTTAACCAAGTTTTTCGATATTATAAGAATACTAAAGATAAACTTAACGGCCAAATATAGCACGCCCCAATATCTAAACCAAGTTGAATTTATTTCGTATACACAATATGTAGATACATAC